>NC_069658.1:376054686-377355936 GCF_027244095.1 Hemicordylus capensis | reverse complement strand
CTGAGAAGAGTTGTGTTTTTCATATGCACATAATACCTTCAAAATTGTGTGCAGTGGTGATGATGCAATAAAACTGTCTCTAAAAATTGGAGGATTCTAGGTATATGTGGCATTGTGGAAGCTGTTCACTGAGCTTCCCAGGGTGACTCCAGAAGTTTGCTTCTGCTGTACACTACAGCTGGCAATGCTATATAGATTAAAAATATACTGTCACACCCGAGGCCCCTGCTAGTGAAGGGGTGGGGGAAAGAAAGTGCCCTGGCAGATAAGGTGCTCTTTGGGGCAGAATTCTATTATCCGTCATTGCAGCTGTGCATTAGAGCTTGCAGTGTTATGTGGAGCAAGGCTGTATTGTGAGTTTGCAGCCAAAACCTCACAGTGATGAGTTCTGCACAGGTAGATGATAATCTCAGTCCCAAAGGGCACCTGCATATCTGCAAGCAAATCCCACTAAGTTCAATGAAACTTGAAACAGTATATGGATAGAATTGCAATTTTGGTCCCATTTATTTAAATGGTAGTAGTATTCTTAAAAGGAACGTCATCTTAGGGTGGTGGAATCAAGTTCCCACTCAGAGGTGCACCTAGCTAATTTTGGAGCCTGGAAATCCTTTTTCGAAGTGCCCCTCCCTGCAAATTAAGCATCATCCTGCTCGGCCGGGCGACCATACCACCCAGGACAGACTAAAGAGGATTTTGGTGGCGCAGGGGCTGTGGAGGTCTTGGACTTTGGCCGGGAAGTCCAGGGATAAGAGTGCCTCTGGTCCCACTTGGCTGTACTAGAAATAAAATCCAAAGTATCTGAACTGGATCTTGCCATATTAAATCTTCTCCAAAAAAAGAGCAAGGGTACCATACTTATAGAGTTAGTATACCAATACCTGTAAAGTTTGTTGGTTCAAACTGCTAGGGAAACAAATTCATTAGATGATCTGTGCAGGGGAGACAACCTAGTAGCTTTTATATTCTCCCACCTCCATGGGTTTGGTTCATATTCATCTGTGACTGAAACGGTTCTGGTTCAGGCAAGTAAGTGCTTCAGGTGTGATGAACTAATTGGTTCAGTTCCAGTTAATGTAGGCAATGTGTTTGAGATTATGTTTTGATGCTGTATTACCTTTGAAGGTATATATGACTGATAGTCTTTTCTGCTGTTTATGCTATATATTATACTGTATGATTAAACATGTACCCATACACAGATAACTTGTACAGGAAGTTGAAACATGGTGGGAAGAGTACACAGCCAAATCCTGATTTGTTTCTTTGTACTGAAACATATACTAATTTGAAGTTTAATTTTTTAATTAAAAAATAATTTTGCTCATTTCCATACTATCTAGTTATACTCATGGTTCTAGATCTGTTTTTCTTGTCTAGCCATCCGCTTTAGACCCAGGACATAGGAAGTTGTTATATACTGAGTCAGACCATAGGTCCATCTAGCTCAGTATTGTCTACACCAGTGATTCTCAAACTTGGGTCCTCAGGTGTTATTGGACTTCAACTCCCATAATCCCCAACCAAAGGCCACTGAGGCTGGGGATTATGGGAGTTGAAGTCCAATAACACCTGAGGACCCAAGTTTGAGAATCCCTGGTCTACACAGACTGGCAGCGGCTTCTTCAAGGTTGCAGGCAGGAATCTCTCTCAGCCCTATCTTGGAGATGCCAGGGAGGGAACTTGGAACCTTCTGCTCTTCCCAGAGCAGCTCCATCCCCTAAGGCAGGCCTGTTCAATTTAGGCCCCCTACAGTAGTGGTGTGCATGGAACCACGCGGCGCGGTCCGGCACTGAGGGGGGGTCTATCTTTAAGGGCAGGGGGGGGTAAGAACTTCCCCCTCCCACCGCTCTTCTCCCTCTGGCGCTGCATTTTAAATTGAAGTTTTTGGGGCGGCAGCATTCCTCCCTGCCCCCGTCGTTGCCCGGAAGTTGCAGTAATATGAGCATGCATGTGTGCGTCGCGGCGTGCGTGCGCCTGTCGCCGCCGTGTGCGCACACGCCGCCTACGTCACACGCACGCTGCGTGTGATGTAGGTGGCGTGCGCACGGCGGCGGCGAGCGCGCACCGCGCACATGCGTGCTCATATTACTGCAACTTCATCACTGTGTTGGGTGTATTTTTAAGTTAAAACTTTACTGTCTGCACTGGTAAGCTGAATCTTGGGAGCTTGTATGTTCAGATACTGAGAGAGACTTTTGAATAACAGAAACTAAGGGTTGGTCCAGTGGTTAGTTTAATTTTTCTAATTCTGTAAAATTGCAGTGCTCTGAATTAGTGGGCATCTCTTGCAGTCTTTGGAGATGTGTTATCTTGGTTTGTCTTATGCTGTAAACTGCCTAGAGACTTTGGTAGTGGGTGGTATACAGATAAATATATTCTATTGTAAGGGATAGCTGGTGGCAACCCTGTCTGAATCCAGGTTATTATCCTTGTCACTGGCTGGAGGGCCAAGTGCTGGCAGAGAGAACTTGATATGAACATTGTGTTGTTATATTTCCAAAATAAACCGTGGATGCACCTATACCTTGAGTACTCTGTTCAGTTCTTGTCACACCATCTTTAGAAAGTAGATCTGAAAAAGCCACAGACATAGGCAGAATATGGAATGCCTTTCTCATCTCATACTGCATGGGAGACAGCAATGGTAAATCCCTCCTGTATTCTACCAAAAGACAACCACAGGGCTCTGTGGTCACCAGGAGTCGGCATTGACTCGATGGCACACTTTACCTTTATCTTTTTCATATGAGGAGAAGGTAAAATAATTGAGACTCTTTAGTAGACAATATCCAGGTGACTGTATGTATGCAAAATCATGGCTAGATTGTTAAAACATATATTCACATATAACTGATGAGTTCCCTGATTAAATCAACACACAGCAATTTACACAAACAAATCATGCAGTCTGTTTGATGTGTGATACTGCTTTCTACTAGAATGGCCAACACTTGTATAAATATATCCAGTGGAGGACCAGTGCAATTTATGAGTGATAGCAGACATCTGGTGATACTTCTAAGATGGCCAGAGCAATGTGTATCTCTGCTGAAAGTGACCTTAATTCTGAAATTGCCAGAGGGAAAGAAAATAGAGTTCCCTACTAGTACCATTAGTTCCTGTAAGATATTTGGATGCTGCTGGATATACTTCTGGTCTGGGCTAGACCCTTGCAAGATTTCTGGTGTGGCCTGTGGATAAGATGGATCTGCAATTATACTGTTGTGTTGTTTAACACACAAGGAAGTCGTGTGAGTTAGACCAAGGGGCGTGGAGGTGGGCTTTATCTCCTGGGTGTGAGTGAGTGATTACTCCAGAACAGGGCTGCCCAACTTTGGCTCTTCAGCTGTATTTGGACTATACCTGTCATCACTCCTGACCTTTGGCCACTGTGGCTGGGGAAGATGGAGGGAGTCCCAACAAAAGCTGGAAGGCTGCTGCAGAAAATGTTTGTCAGGCGGCTTATGGAGTGAAATACACACCTCTAAAACACCCTGCCATCATCCATACTTGCAAATATGTTAACACTAGGTGTACCCAGCCATATTTCAGGCAGTGTGCACCCAGTAAATAAATCTGTCTGAAAGAATCTAATGCAGGTGATGTTAAGATCTTGGGCTAAGGACATTGCTAGGCCAAGGCCTCAGAGTGCCCCCTTTAGCTCATGGTAAGGGAGAGAACATGTTGCTCCTTCTTTGTGAATAAGGTGAGAAGGAGTTTAGTTGCCAGCCTCTGCAGGTTGTTTGTTTTCTTTGGTTCAATGCTTGCCATACTGGTTTGGTTCCTGTTTTCATTCAAGTTCAGAAATAAGCCACAATCGACATCCCACCCACTAATCTAATTCCTATCTTGGAGATGCCAAGGAGGGAACTTGGAACCTTCTGTATGCAAGTATGCCGGTGCTCTTCCTAGAGCAGCCCCATCCCCTAAGGGGAATATCTTACAGTGCTCACACATGTAATCTCCCACTCACATGCAAAGGACTCTGCTTAGCAAAGGGGACACGCTTGCTACCTCAAGACCAGCTCTCCTCCCTTGGTGTACTCAAAAAGGCTGTGTATTGTGCAAATGGGGTGTCTCATTTTGTTGCTGTGACAGACTTGGGCTCTATCCACAGAAAGAAACTGAACAGGAGGCAGGAAGATATTAATGACTCTTCCTAGTTGTGAGTGGGATCAGTGGATGTGTGTGAAAATTCACTCTGTGTGTGTGCACTCTTGTCAGTAACAAGAAGAAAATGGTTTTGAATAGAAGTTTATAAGCCCAAGGGTGAGCGGGGGTGGGGGGCGCGCTGAGATTCTCTTCATTCTTGACTCTGCTAAGGTCACTGTCACCATAGTATCAGAGTACAAAAGGGTTGCAGTGGTGAGGTGAGGCTCATTGTATGATGAATGATATCAGTCCACATTTCAGGAGGTCTGAAAAGACCTTGAGCCTGGAACAAGTTAGAGCAGCATTAACTGTTTCTCTAACAAAAATCAAATTAACCTTGGGTTACAAAAAGAGACCTAGTTACTGCATCCATATAGCCCCAATCTGTGCATGTTTGCTTGGAAGTAATGCTGGCTGAGTTTAATGGGAGTTACTGCTAAATAATCATATATAGGATTGCAGCCTTAAGCTTGAATCCTAATCTTGTTGAACCAGACCATAAGACCATCTATTCCAGCATTGTGTCTTCAACAGAAACTAGCAAGATGCCTCTGGAAAAACTCACATTCAAGCTACCTCACTCACATTGAAGCCATTCAAGCCACCTGATAATACATGGGGGCAGACTAACTAGTCAAATCATATGGCCTGTAAACAGTTGGTATGTATCTTAGGAATATAGGAAACTGCCATATACTGAGTCAGACCATTGGTCTATCTAGCTCAGTATTGGCAGACTGGCAGCAGCTTCTCCAAGGTTGCAGGTAGGAATCTCTCTCAGCCCTTTCTTGGAGATGCCAGGGAGGGAACTTGAAACCTTCTGCTCTTCCCAGAGCGGCTTCATCCCCTGAGGGGAATATCTTGCAGTGCTCAAACATCAAGTCTCCCATTCATATGCAACCAGGGCAGACCCTGCTTAGCTATGGGGACAAGTCATGCTTGTTACCGCAAGACCCGCTCTCCTCTCCCTCCCTCTCTCTCATCTTCAAGGCTGAACTGCTGTTTATAATTCAAGCAGTGGGGCCTTAGACACCTTTCACTATACACAACTCCCAGTGAGTAAGGTATATGGTGTTGCTAGAAATTGTTCTGCTTATTGAGCAGAAATTCTGAATTGATGGAGGCTATGATCATTTGGTTCCAGGGTCCTCTTACTATGTGAAGAGTTGCACATTTTTCACAGACCTTAGCCCATCCTCAGTCCTATCTTAGGTGGGCAAGGCACCTGGTAGGTTAATTTGGTAGTTCCTTGTTTGTTTTTGTATACTTCTGGATTCTTTCCCTAGTGCTTAAATTGGATCTGCTTTCTCTTACTTTAACCTGCTGGCTTCCAGATGCAAGACTAGAGTCAACTGAGCTATCTTTCATTTGCCTTTTGCTCACTAGGCCACTCTAAAAAGAAAGAAGATCTCTTCTCTGCTTGGAAGGCAAAGTCCAAGATCTCACGGTTCTCTTAAGTATGGCAAATATGAACTTGCTTTTGTAAGAGCCAGGAGGTGAAACTCATAGGGAACAGCTCCAAGTTTCATCAGAAAAATGGATATCTTAAAATGTGTTTCCCAGTGTGAGATAGGAGTAGTAGTTTTAGTTTGGGCATTACCTTGTAATAATCCAAAGTGCATTTCAGAGCTATTCAGCTTTCCCATCAGCACAGGATTAACTCTTTGGGTTGGGCGAATTCCTAAACCCAGTGTTGGGTAACTGAACCCTGGTTAATGTGCTTTCAAAAGCTGGGTTCCTCCCAGATGGGAGACTTGGTCCCATAAGGATTTC
The DNA here is from genome assembly GCF_027244095.1 of Hemicordylus capensis. Classification (NCBI taxonomy): domain Eukaryota; kingdom Metazoa; phylum Chordata; class Lepidosauria; order Squamata; family Cordylidae; genus Hemicordylus; species Hemicordylus capensis. Next base: position 377,350,008 of record NC_069658.1, on the reverse strand, counting down.
TTTGGTAAATAAGTGTTTTCCTGCAATACTCTCTTAAACGAGTTCAAGGTGGTATGTCAGTGATTGTTGCCCCAAACTCTGTCGACAGGAAACATCACTGAGCATTTGTCCATTTCAGTGATTGGCAGAAGACTTGAAGGTGTCAGGCACGCATAGCAGGGTGAATGTGAAATAAGATGAGAGTCAGTATAGTAGCTAATGTGTGTGGGAGATGGGAAGATCCAGGTTCAGATCCCTGCTTGGCCACAAAGCTCACTGGCTGACCTTGGGCCAGTTATTAAACCTACCTCACATCATAGTTGTGAGGGTAAAAGATGAGATGGACCATGTATACTGCCCTGAGCACTTTCAAGGAAAGATGAGATGAACATTTAATAAAATAAAAGGAACAGGAAGTTGTTCTGGGCAAACTGGAAAGATCAAGAATTTCTAAAGTGATTTAAAGTTGATTTTTTTCCAGGATAGAGGCCTTTGACAGGCAGATTATGGGAGCAGAAATGGAATTCCAGAGATATCCTTTCATTTGGTCTGTCCAAGAAGCTCCCTGTTCTGAAACTCTCAGCCATTTTGTGTCTGCTCTGCCTCTTGTCTTCTCCCTCAAATGTCTAATCAGGGTTAATATTGCAGATTTCTCCTTGATCAGGCAGATTTGTTTAATCCTTGAGAGAAACATCCAGCTCCGATTTAGGATGGTATTCCTACAGCCTCTTGATATCTGGACAGTGCTGCCAGACATGACAGACCTCTGATTGCACTGGAAGAAGAACAAACACAGGCAGCGATCCATAGGGATTTCCCCTGGCAGCCCCTGGTCTTTTGTTCCTTGGTTGCTTCTTGCTTGAGTGCGTAAATCCTCCCTGGTCCACTGGCTCCATTACACCTTCTCTTCTAAAGAACAGGGTAGTATCGTGTATCTTAGCCAGGTGGCCAGCATGAAGGGTACAAAAGAGCAGAGACTTTCTGAGTGACACCAGAACAATATATATGAGGGGGTGGGATGGATGGATGGATTTTCTTTATGCTGAAGGAGTCTATTCTATGATGTGTTGTTAGGCCTGCTTGACAGCTGTTGGGAGAGCCCTGGCAGATAACAAGCTGATGAACTTTGATCTCCCTCTCTTGGAACAGTAGCAGTGACACACACATACGATAGATGGCACCGTTTGTCACCATGTCTGCAAGAAGACCAAGAAGTAAGCAAAGAAGTAAGTTCAGGGTGGGCCCAGTGTCTTATCTGGGAGCAGCTGTTGCTCTACTGTCACTTAAGCCAAGTAAGTGTGGACCTACTCAGTGCCCAGATAGATTGTTGGGAGCCTTACATATGAGGGAATCTGGTGGACTTGAGAAGGAGAATCTGTAGCCCTCAGAGCTGCTGCTCAACTTTGGCCCTCCTGCAGATGTTGGCGTACAACTTCCATAATCCCTGACTATTGGCCACGGTGCCTGGGGATTATGGGAGTTGTAGTCCAAAAACAGATGGGGGGTGTATAAGTTGAGCAGGCCTGGTCTAGGGGTACAAAGTAAAAAATAATGAACTGAAGTTTAGTGTCTAATGAGAAAAATCTCATTCAAAATTGGATCAGCGCCTACCTGTCTTAATTCTGTGCTTCCTGCTGTCAAATAAGAACCTTTCATGGGCATTCTAGAGGATAAGGTAAGGGGATGGCTCTTGCACCAGAGTGGTAGACTTGCATTTAAAATAATCTATGTACTGTGAAAGTAACTCTCCCCAGGGATAGTTATATGACTGATGTAATTTTACTCATAAAACAGACTGTTCAGCAAGGAGAGAAGGTGTCCCTGTTAATCTTTCACATTTTTCCTAAGTAAACTCCAGTTTTTCTAAGACGGTGATGGAGGAAGGAAAGCCTGAGCATGTCTCCAATAGGGAACTCCATGATCTGGGGCAGTTCCCCAAGGATGAGAGCCCCTGTTTCTGATGGCTCTTTGCTAGAGATAGAATATGATGTTGTTGCAGCTCTCTTGTTGAGAAGCCTGTGCTTGTTACTACTATCTTTTAGAAATAAAGGATCTAAACAAAATGTTTCCTGTCTCTTCTAAGATGCTTCTAAATCTTGGCTGTGTTTATTCTATATGCACCTTAATGTGAGGCAGGCCCATTGTAATTTTTTTGCCAAGAATCTGAAACATAGAGCAAATGAGTGACATGCCCCAGGTTACACAAAGAGTTACGAAGTTCTGGTTTCTGAGTCCTAGGCCACTGTGCCTCTTTAGACAACAAGATAAGAGGCAGCAGTGCTCTAACAACAAGATCAGGCATCAGAACAAGGGCTGCCTCTGAGATCAGCAGCTGAATTGTAATGCAGTTGGTGAAGTGCTTAGATTTCCATCACAATGAAATATGCTGTTTAAATTAAATGTAATGCTAAGTGATGTATAGGGAAGAAGGGATGCCTAATTTCCTGGGCCCTCTCCACAATTCTGAGAAGAAAGTGGCTCTTGTTGGAGAGAGGAGCAGGTAACATCTAGAATTCCTGAATTCTTTGCTGATGTGGGGTAAATTCCATCCCCACTCTCTTTTTGCGGTATCTCTCACATTCCTTCAGTATAAAAGAATGGGAACCATCTTAGCTGGAAAATTGTGAAGGGCAGCACTCAAAATGGCTGGGTGTTCTACTCGAAAAGTTAAAAACAAGGCTCTAAGCTTCGAGACGATCATGTTTGAACCAGCACGGAAAGCAACTAGGGATTATAACCTGAATAAAAAATACTTTTGCAGATACACCATTTATCTTCCCCAACTAAGGGCCTGTTACTCTGCTGCAGCACCTTCTGAAGTCTAAGAAAGAATGTGGTATGGTGGTGCCTATGCCAGTAGTGACATGCCCACTTGTTTACCTCTGTGTCTGTCTTCCCAGGGCTCATTCAGACAGTATTTTCTCTCTTGGGACTTGTGAGAGTGGTCTGAAAATGGCAGAATCTCAGCCAAGATCACCAGGCTGTGAGCAGCAGACATTGGAAACAGCAGTTCAAAGGGCCTAGTGTTTTTACTTCCAGTTCAGGAGTAGCAATCTGCATGTGGTCATCCATCTCAAAAGCCTGGGAATCCCTGGTACATAGGAGAGAACTGTGTACTGCAGGGGGCCAAAATAAATATAAACCCAGCAAACACCGGACCTCTGGAAAGATGCCTTGTGATATTTTCTCTGTACTCTTTACCATTTCCCCTTTCTCAGACATTTGATAATTTCTGCACTCCACCTCTTTTGACAACATGGTATTGTACGTTATTGTTAAAGAAAAATAATTAGATCTACCCAAACAGAAGCAATTTGTTAGAGGGCTTTGGGGTCACTGTTCCCTCTAAGAGGGATTCCCAGATGTGGTTCACTACAACTCCAAGCATCCCCAGATGCAGTGGCATCTGGCTGGGAATTGTGGGAATTGTAGTCATCAACGTCTGGGAATCTGTTAGAGGGAACACTGTTTGGGGTTCTCCCTCTTTTATAAGAAGCTTAATTTTTAAAAAATCAGATGAATTTTGAGTAAAAACATTTTTTTAAAAATACCTTGCTCTATAAACATCACACAAGTTTAACTTACTTTGGTATGCATACACCTACACTTGTTGCTGTAATAGGCATAGCTTGTTGATGATGGTTAGCTATAAAAGAAATAAAAGCCCACTATTTTTTTCTTGGTCACATAAAGCACATTTGTACCAAGTAGTACTGCTGTTAACCATAAAACTTCTCAACAGTGATAGAGAAGTTATAGAGAAGTGTACTCTTACATTTACTCATTCTTATACATTTTCAAGCATTGCAAATTGCTTTGCTTCTCTTGTAAATGAATGTATTCTCTCTCTACAACTAAAAATATATGGCATGTCATATCAATAATCTACTCCTGCTAATTGGACAAAGAGGAACCGTTTGAAGTGTTGACTCTTATATTTAGCAAGGGGAGAGCAACTGTCCCAATTGAACTCAGCATAGCATCCCTTCAGTGGCTGTTGCTCATGCCTCTCTTGTTCCGTTTTTAATATGGTGAGCCGCTTCTGGGACAGATTTTTCTTCCATATTTAAGCTACTTTCCAGTAGGCTTATGAGATCACCTGGCTATCCGTGTGTGTCTCCCTGTCAACTTTGCAATGCCTGGACCAATATGAACCAGATTGGGTACAGTTGTAGGGACACCTCGGGACACCTCGATGGTGTAGTTTGTGATGATGTCATCCACCCCGATTCAAGATGGCAGACGTGTGAACTTTTGAGGCACAAGCACACTAACTTGAGTTTCTAACCAACTTGGACCAAATTTGGTACAATTGTGGTGAGTGACACACAGGGACACCTCAATGGCATATTTTGTGATGTCATCCACCCTTATCCAAGATGGCGGACACATGAACATTTGAGGTACAGGAGATCTGACTAGATGGACCAATGGTCTGACTTCGTATAAGGCAGCTTCCTATGTTCCAGAATACCAAGTTTGTCGTCCTACAAATTGGTATGTTAACCAATAAAATTTGGATTATATAAATTAAAAAACAGCCTGCTGCTTAAAACAGAAATAGCATCATCTTAGTTTCCTGCTGCCGGGGGGGGGGAAACAAAACCCTGATACTTCTATCCTAAACATTATTTGCTTGGAAATAAGTGTGCTTTGAATCAGAGCCTAAATGTTTCCATAGCATTAATAGCTGCTTTTAAATGCTGCTAAAATAACTTATTTGTTTCTTTTGGGCCATATCATCTTAAAATAATGTCGTGGTGGAATATGATATTCTTACATTCTGACCACTTTCCAGGCAGGCTAGGAAACCAAATCCTGGCACACTTGTCTACTAGTAGTAATGGGGAAAATCTGAAATCATTAAATTCTTAGGGCATGATCCACTCACATCATGGAGGATCCTGACATAACTTAATAGATCCCCATCTTTCCCTCATCTTACCCACAAATGTGCACAAGTAGTACAGAGGGACACCTGGAGAAATGGAAGATTTGTGTATACCTCCCATATCCCCATCCAGCCCTACCTCAGAAGCCTTGTAGGAAGGAGGAGTCTTTTAACATCTGCTTCCCAGAGACAGTGGCTGCCCAGTAGTGAGAGCCTGTGTGGTTTGCTGTCTGCTGTTGCCAGCTTGCCAGCTTGTGTGCCCCCTAGCATGTGGAGCTGTGGCCTGCAGGTGAGTCTGTGCACGATCGGGGCCAGAGGGGGTGAGTCAGCAGTTCCTAAGGGTCAGATGCTCAGATTAATCATCTTTCTGGGCTTATAAAAGGACTGCGGCCCTGTGGCGGTGGGTCACCACCGAAGGGGTGACACCAAATGGGGTTGCCCCTTAGGGGGAGCCCCCTCGAGGGGCAACCAGGGTGAGGGCCAGGTGATATCTTTTGGCTTCTGTTGTTTTCGGATCCTGAGTGTTCCAGATGTGTCTTGGTTTGTCTGGGGATCTGGAGATGGAGTGTTTCCACTGACTGTGGGGTGGCTATTGTGGTGGTAGGGAATAGAGGAAGTAAAGTTGGCAGGTCAGCGCGTTGTTACAGGGGTAGGGAAGTCAGAAATCTTAGCTGTTTTCCCTTCCGGCTGCCCTGCCAGCTCTTTGACCTTGGGGAGCAGTGCCAACCTCCCACAGACTCTCACCTTGCTCCTCTGTAATGCCAGGTCTGTCCAGAATAAGTTGGAAACCATCCATGATTTGATTCTGGATGAAGGGGCAGACCTGGTATGTATTACAGAGACTTGGTTGGGGGAGGCTGGTGGCCCAGTCTGGTCCCAGCTTCTCCCTCCAGGATACTCTGTTGAGGAGCAGGTGTGGGGAGGTGGAGTGGCTGTGGTCTATAAGAATAACTTCTCCCTGACCAGGATCCCTGTGGAAGTGTCTGACCATATTGAATGTGTGTACCTAAATTTGGGGACCAGGGATAGACTGGGACTTCTATTGGTGTACCAGAGTTGTCCAGGGTCGTGAGAGGGCTAGTGAGTGCCCCTTCTCCCTTGAATCAGAATTTGTAACCACGTATTACCCGCTGTGATGTGTTTAATGATTTATTTGTGGATAAAATCTCTCTTATTCGGGCCGACTTGGATTTAGACCCCACAATTACTGCAGTGTCTGGATCAGAGGTGTCCAGCGACTCCTCTTATATGGTTAGGCTGGATCAGTTTCAATTTGTGACTCGTGAGGATGTGGACAAGTGCTTGGAGCGATGCGGCCTACCACCTGTACTCTTGACCCTTGCCCGATGTGGCAGGGAGGTTGTTGTAGAAGGCCTAGTAGAGATCATAAATGCTTCTCTGAAGGAGAGCAGGATGCCTCCTTATCTTACGGAGGCAATTTAGACCACTTCTGAAGATGCCTGCCCTGGATTCCTCAGAGTTGAGCAACTATAGGCCTGTCTCCAACCTTCTGTGGCTGGGCAAGGTAATTGAGAGGGTGGTGGCCTCTCAGCTAAAGCAGTCTTGGATGAAACTGATTATCTAGACCCATTTCAGAACGGCTTTTGGGTGAGCTATGGGGTGGAGACTGCCTTGCTCAGCCTGATGAATGATTTCCAATTGGGAATTGACAGAGGAAGAGTGACTCTGTTGGTCCTTTTGGACCTCTCGGCGGTTTTCGATACTATCGACCGTAGTATCCTTCTGGAGCATCTGAGGGGGTTGGGGGTGGGGGTGGGAGGCACTGCTTTGCAGTGGTTCCACTCTTACCTCTCGAGCAGATTCCAGATGATGTCTTTCGGGGACTGTTGTTCTTCAAAAACTGAACTTCAGTATAGGGTCCTTCAGGGCTCCGTATTGTCTCCGGTGTTCTTTAACATCTTTATGAAACCGCTGGGAGATATCATCAGGAGATTTGGTGCAGGTGTTATCAGTATGCTGATGACACCCAAATCTATTTCTCCATATCAACATCCTCAGGAGAAGGCATAACCTCCCTAAATGCCTGCCTGAAGGCAGTGATGGGCTGGATGAGAGGTAACAAGCTGAAACTGAATCCAGATAAGATGGAGGTACTTATTGTGCGGGGTCGGAACTCGGGAGATGATTTTGATCTGCCAGTTCTGGATGGGATCACACTTCTCCAGAAGGAATAGGTACACAGTCTGGGGGTGCTTCTGGACACAAAATTCTCCCTGGTGTCCCAGGTTGAGGCAGTGGCCAGAGGTGCCTTTTATCAGCTTCGGCTGATATGCCAGCTGCGTCAATTTCTTGAGATAAATGACCTCACAACAGTAGTACATCTGCTGGTCACCTCCAGACTTGACTACTGCAATGTGCTTTATGTGGGGCAGCCTTTGTACATAATCCGGAAACTGCAGTTAGTCCAGAATGCAGCAGCCAGGTTGGTCTCTGGTTCATCTCGGAGAGACCATATCACTCCTATCTTAAAAGATCTACATTGGCTGCCAATAAATTTCCGGGCAAAGTAGAAGGTTTTAGTTATAACCTGTAAATAGCTTGGGCCCTGGGTATTTAAGAGCACGTCTTTGCTATGAACCACATCGCCCATTGAGATCATCTGGAGAGGTCTGTCTACATTTGCCAACGGCTCAGCTGGTGGCCACTCAGGGACGGGCCTTCTCCATTGCTGCCCCGAGACTTTGGAACACACTTCCTGCTGAAATAAGAGCCTCCCCATCTCTTTCAACTTTTAAAAGGGCAGTCAAGACTCATTTGTTCATCCAGGCTTTTAATTAGATACTGTCTTAATTGTGTTTTAATAGTTTTAACTTTTAAATTTTAATTGTTGAAATGTTTTAATCTTTTTATTGGTTGTTTTTATTCTCTTGTAAACCGCCCAGAGAACTTTCATTTGGGATGGTATAAAAACATGTTAAATAAATAAATAAGATAAAAATAAATACCTCTATGTCTTACATGAAGCATGCATAGACTTTCCATGTCCTTTTAATGTGTCTGCCTGGGTAGATTGGAGAGGGGCAAAACAGCTGTGTTGAGCACTAACTCCTGTGTGCACAATGCAAGTAGATGGTACCTCTAGTTTTCACAGGTTGGGGTGTATGCACATCTTAGATTTTCACCATCCTCTTACCATGTTTGCTTCAAATACAGTGACTAAATATCTGGCAGAAGATTATATTTTCAGGGAATTGGATGATTGGCCCTCAAAAGTTTTGAAAACCGGCCCCAACCCAGTTAAAATTAGTCATGATTAAGCCCCATTGAAAGCAGTTGGAGGCTTAAATTACTCACTTAGTTTGTTCCATTGGTTTCAACGGGGCTTCCTGATGACTAAATTAGTTAGAGCAGGGCCAATGTGGAAGGTTTTGTGTGTGTTATTTTGATCAGAATTCATACTGGGAATGTTTTGATTCCAGACAGTAAGAATATAGTTCTCTCTAAGAAGAGTCTTGGTTTTTCACCAAGAGGGGGGTTTCAGTGCTACTGTATCAAGATCTGTAAAAAGATGTCCAATTTTACAGAAATTGGAGATTCTTTTAAAAGTTTTCATTTTTATTTATTTATTTATTTATTTATTTTTATTACGTACAGTTGTATACCCCCCCCCCCCCCGCCACAAAAAGTCCCTGGGTGGTTCATGGCTTTCTATAGTATCAACCATAGTATCCTTCTGGAACATCTGAGAGTCCTGGGGGGTGGAAGGCACTGTTTTACAGTGGTTCTGCTCCTACCTCTCGGACAGATTTCAGATGGTGTCAATTGGAGACTGTTGCTCCTTGAAATCTGAGCTAAAGTATGGTGTCCCTCAAGGCTCCATACTTTCTCCAATGCTTTTTAACATCTACATGAAACCGCTGGGAGAGATCATCAGGGGATTTGGAGCTGGGTGTTACCAGTACGCTGATGACACCCAGATCTACTTTTCCATGTCAACTTCTTCAGGAGTTGGTATATCCTCCCTGAATGCCTGCCTGGAAGCAGTAATGGGCTAGATGAGGGAGAATAAACTGAAGCTGAATCCAGATAAGGTGGAGGTACTTATTGTGCGGGGTCAGAACTCTAGAGACGATTTTGATCCACCTGTTCTAGATAGGGTCACACTTCCCCAAAAGGAACAGGTTTGCAGTCTGGGAGTACTTCTGGATCAACACCTCTCCCTGGTTTCTCAGGTTGAGGCGGTGGCCAGGGATGCTTTCTAACAGCTTCGGGTGATATGCCAGCTATGCCCGTTTCTCGAGATCAGTGACCTCAAAACAGTGGTACATTTGTTGGTAACCTCCAGACTTGACTTCTGTAATGTGCTCTACATGGGGCTGCCTTTGTACGTAGTCTAGAAACTTCAGTTGGTTCAGAATGCGGTAGCCAAGTTGGTCTCGGGGTCATCTCGGAGAGACCATATTACTCCTCTGTTGATGGAGCTACACTGGCTGCCAATTGGTTTCCGGGCAAAATATGAAGTGCTAGTTATAACTTATAAAGCCCTAAACGGCTTAGGCCCTGGGTATTTAAGAGAGCGCCTTCTTCGCTATGAGCCTCACCGCCCATTGAGATCACTTGAGGAGGTCCATCTCCAGTTGCCGCCAACTTGTTTGGTGGCTACACAGAGACGGGCCTTCTCGGCTGCTGCCCCCAAGATTGTGGAATGCGCTCCCTACTAAGATATGAGGCTCCCATCTCTGGCAATTTAAAAAAAAACTTTTGAAAACACATCTCTTCAACCAAGCTTTCTCAGCTTTTTAAAACTTGTTTTTAAATTGTTCTGGCTAATTGTTGTTTTATGATATTTTAATTGTTAATTATTGTTATATGCTGTTTTATAATTTCTTTTTAAATTGTTAATTGGTTTTAATGGTGTTTTAATGTAAACCACCCTGAGCCTTTTGGAAGGGCGGTATACAATTTTTGATAGATAAATAAATAAATAAAAATATAAAACTATTAAAATATTAACATAATTAAAACAATTTAAATACAACAGAACTCTAAAAATCAAAGCTTTAAAACTATAAAATCAAAGCCTGACTAAACAGGTATGTTTTTAGGCCCTTCTTAAAAACATTCAGAGAAGGAGAAACACTAATTTCATTAGGAAGCACATTCCAGAGTCCCGGGGCAACTCTAGAAAAGGCCCGGTTTCAAGTTGCCACCAGCCAAGCTGGTGGCAACCGCAACCAGACCACCCCAGATTATCTTAATAAGCAATGGGGTTGATAAGGAAGAAAGTGTTCTCTTAAATACCTTGGACCCAAGCTGTTTAGGGCTTTATAGGTAACTAGTTTTTTCAGGCCCGTTAAAATAACGAGTGCTAGGGGAGTTGTGCACTCCGGGCCCCGCGCCGCCATTCCCCCTCCCGCCGCCGTCAGCCTCCATGCCACGGCCGGTCTCCCCGCCACCGCCGGCCTCCCCTTTTCTGCTTCCCCCGCCGACTCCTCACCACGTCCGGCTGCGGCGGCTCTGCCGCCACCTCAACCGGCTTCGTCCTCTCCCTTCTTTTTTCGGCAGCCGGGCAAGACCCGCCGCCGCCTCTCCTCTCCCCGCGGCTGTTTCTGCGGCACGGATGGTCCTGCCGCTGCCTCCCCCCACGGTCAGGCTGGTCCGTCGTCCCCACCCCCCCCCCCGGTCAGGCTGGTCCTGCTGCCGCCGCTGGCTTTCCCTGCCCCGTCTTTCCCTGCTCCCTTCTCCCTTTCCCCTGCTACCTCCGGGAGCCAACATGGCCGCCCGTGTCCCTGCGGCCGTATCTTTCTCGGGCGCTCTGAGCATGTGCTCTGCGCATGCCCAGAACGCCCGAGAAAGACACGGGCGCAGAGACACGGGCGCACACTTTAGCTCTTTATTATAGAGGATGACCAGCACTTTGTATTTTGCCCAGAAACTTATTGGCAGCCAGTGTAGTTCTTTTAAAATGGGTGTAATATGATCTCTTTGGGCAATCCTGGAGACCAGCCTCGCTGCAGCATTCTGTACTAACTGCAGTTTCCAAACTACATACAAAGGCAGCCCAACATAGAGCGCATTACAGTAGACTAGCCTGGATGTTACCAACATATGCCCCACTGTTTTAAGGTTGTTTATCTCCAGAAATGGACATAGCTGGCGAGCCAAAGCTGATAGAAAGCCCTCCTGGGCACTGCCTCAACCTAAGAAATCGGGGGAGGTTTGGCTCCAGAGGTACTACTCCCAGACGACATACCTGCTCTTTCTGGGGGAGTGCAACCTCATCCAGATCAGGCAGATCTAAACCAATTCCTAAGTCTCGACCTCCCGCAATGAGTACCTCCATCTTGCTTGGGTTTAGCCCCATTTTTACCAAAAGCAGGAAGTTTTCATCCCCCCCCCCAATAATAACTGAAATATGGACCAGCGATCATGGTCAAACCTAGCAGCCAGGCTCTGGATAACAACTTGACATAATGTCTCCCAGGAAGTAAAACTTAACTGCCTAGTAATGTTCTTCTCCCCAAACCATCTCCAAATGACATTTCGGATCCTGTTCACACTCCGCCCTTTGTGTTTGTGGGGATTTAAAAAAGCAACCCTCATTATACTACCTCTTCAGAGCCTATCGTGCGCTCTGTCTCTTCGGCCCTTTCTGTCAGAGCCACCTTAGATAGTCAGTTGTCGCACAGTAATATTTCCCTTCGATATGTTTTGTGACAGACACATATTTTAAAGTTAACTGTTGGGAAGAGAAGATTCCTGTCAAAGGACAATACCATCACTCCTTAGGAAAAAACTCACATTCATTTTTTTTGTACTGTACATTCAACCCACCATTAACCTGCCCCCACAGTTGGCAAGTGTGAAGGAATAAAAAGTGCATGACTGTTTTTGTCTGTTTTTAGCAAGAGCTTTCATTGAAATTCATAGTATTTCTTATCTCTAATGCACATGCTGCTTGTCTTAAGCAGACAATACCCATGATTCAGAACCCTATGTGCTCTGGGAGGGAAAGATCTATGTATTGACAGGGTTCTATCCCTTCTTAGACCTGACAACTGGAAAGCCTCCGTGGAATGCAGGCCAACACTGCGGGACTGTGGCCTGCTTTGATATATGTAGCTTTTCTTTTAAAAAACAAAAATAGCAAAGGCTACAATTTTTCACTGAAGTCTATGTATGCTTATCACCATTTCACAAAAATAAAAATCCTGGACTAATAAAGAGTTGTGTTTGAATCTTGTCACTTTGTTGTGACCTCTGCAATTCATAATATCAAAAAAACCATCAGGGACATCCGTTCTGAAATTTCATATGTCATATTATTTCTGCTTGACAGCATACTAAGCTTATCAACTTCAGTTTAGTGTAAAAAATGGTGGTTCATGCAATAACAGCAGGTTGTGTTGGTTAAAATCGAGTAGTATTTTGGAGTATGTATGTTTTGAATTAGTATAGCAATGGTTTATATGTATAGTTATTGTGAACTGGGCAGATAGGTAAATGGGAAGTCAATGTTTACTTATGTGTAGAATTAAATAAATGAATGTAGTTTGAATGTAAAAGCTATTATAAAAGCCAATACAAATCTAAAATGCAAAAAAAAAAGTTGGTTCATGCAACAAGAATGCCCTACAGGTAAGGTTCTTCCTGATTGCTAACAGAGCTGCAAAAATATGTCACACAGATGGTCTCGTGTGGCAGTAGATTGGTGAAATTAGTGCTACAGGGAAAGGGAGTGTGTGTATAAATTACACAGACACAGGTGGGGTGTATGTGTAATTCATGTACAATATGTGTATACTGTCTTGTTGGGAACTCTTTTCATTCACATTAGCTGCATTTTTCTTTCATTCAGCATTCAACCTGATGCTTCTTTGTAGCTCTTTTGTTTTGTTTTGTTACGACATTCTACATGAGAGGAAGTTGAATACACATTTCTTATTAAAAGTGTATTGGGCAACTGGGGATGGAGAATGTGCCTGTGTGTATCAGTGACTAGAATCATGTTGATGTATCATTCTGGAAGTTATTCTCTGCCAGCAGGCAAATTGGGTGTGGTTCGCCTTGCTTGATTCTGCTATCTGCATGTTGGACATAATATTATCTGATCTCTTAGGGGCTCTTGGGTTTAGAAATCATGGTTTTAGTTCCAGTTTTACAGTCCTCTTATATATGGAATGATGTGTTAGGATTTTGGAAGCTAGATTAAATGGCCTTTTGGGTTCTTTCAAAACCAATAGTTCTCTCATTGTGAATTCTCAGGGACAGAAGCATTTCAGCTCTCAAGGACTAAAGCTCTGATTATTTGTCCTCCTGTAGAGTCCTTAATCCCAGGATTATTTTTAACAGTATCTTTGTGAGCTTTTAGGAAGTATAACCTATAATCATATTTGTGAGCTGTTCATTGATTGCTTTTGTGCCTGTTCCAGTTTTGCAGTCCTCTCATATATGGACTATGGATGTGTGCTATGGATGTTGAATATGGAGAATTCCCTGCCTTGGTACAATAACTAAGGAGTAATTATTTGAAGATAAAGATGATAAAATGACCTGGATTATCTGATAGTAGCTTCCACCAAAAAGCTTTCTTTGTAACAGTTTGTGCACTTCTGTTTTTCAATTCAGCCTCCTGAGATATAGGATTGCCCTTGCTTTTTTCAAGACAAATGTTAGTGGAGCCATAGCTCTTTGTCAGCTATAACAGCAAGGTTAAGAAATACCTAGAAATAAAGCAAATAGGATATTTTCTTCTATTGGACAAGATGGTCAGAGGGTGTAATCTAGCATTTCGTTAAAGGGGAAAGAGAACTCCTGTTTTGAGCCACACACTTCTTGAATCTATATGCCATACTTGCCCCTCTGCTTGTATTTCCTGGTCAAGAAAGAAAGTAGTATGTTTCCTACACCAGGAGTGATAGGGCTTGGGCTAGATTATCTCTGAGGTCCCTTCCAACTCTAAAAACTCTGCGATTGTATGCTCAATAAATACACTTTACTCTATCCCAGTTTTGCTCTATAGGGCTATTACAAACTGAACATCCAGATATTGCTAGGTGAGGCTGATTCTCATGGTGGCAGCAGCTTCACTGTTTTCTAGGCTAGGTTTAGCTTGCTCTTTGTTTTAGTTCTCTCTGAGCTGAAGTGGATACTCTTTCTCTCTCATTCCCTGCTTATGTTTTTAAAATTTCTAAAATAGACTTTAAACTTCTAAAATAGACTTTAAAACTAGAACTGGGATTAAAACAGACTCTTAAACAATTATTTCAGTTCCTGTTCCCCCCCCCCCATTCAACTATGTTTGAATTTCAAATCCTCACACTTGTATTTATAAAAGCAGCTTCACAAGTACCTTTCTCCTGTCCCACCGACTGACTCCTCACTATGTTTTATGTCTGTGCTATTTATAGACTTACAGTTTATAACTTTCCCCCAAACTGGGAACATGTCCACTGCAACTATCTTTGTACAAGAGTGTGCAGATCACGCAGGTTTGTAGCTTTGGGGAAATGAAGCCAGGCACAAAGTGTGGGATTGTCTTGCTCTCAACACAGAAGTACTTGGCTGGAGCCTTGTGCTGGAGCCTATTTAGCTTCACCTTAAAGGTTAAACCAGCCCTGTTGCAACCTTATAGTTATGGTGTCACAAAGCCTCTGGCTACTGAAACCTGGAATATAATATACATACGATTTCCAGAAACAGCACATACAATAATTGGTGGGATACATGTGTATTCTTTTCTGTTAGCCTTTTTATTAACCCTTTCTGCACCTGAAGGTATGAAGGGAGACCTACCATGGTGTAAAAATAAGCGGCTAACCTTATCTTTCCTTTTCCTCACTTCCTCTCTCCTTGTTCCTTTCTCCTCCCTCTTCTCTCTTGACTTTCTGTTGGTCATATATATAACCCTTCTGGCTCCTTATTCGCTTTCCAGCACACCCATTCAAGTGAGGAGAAGGAGAGGATGGCTCAGATTCTCCAGATGGAGATCCCCAACTTCGGTAACAGCATCCTGGAGTGCCTGAATGAGCAGCGGTTGCAGGGTCTGTACTGTGATGTCTCAGTGGTGGTGAAAGGCCATGCTTTCAAGGCACACCGAGCTGTGCTGGCTGCCAGCAGCTGCTACTTCCGGGACCTTTTCAACAACAGCAAGAGTACAGTGGTGGAGCTTCCTGCTGCTGTACAACCTCAGTCCTTCCAGCAGATCCTCAGCTTCTGCTACACTGGCCGCCTCAGCATGAATGTGGGCGACCAGTTCCTGCTGATGTACACAGCAGGCTTCCTACAGATCCAGGAGATTATGGAGAAGGGGACTGAGTTCTTCCTGAAGGTCAGCTCACCCAGCTGTGACTCCCAAGGCTTGCACGCTGAAGAGGCACCATCATCTGAGCCACAGAGCCCTGTGGCACAGACGTCCACTTGGCCCTCAGGCAACACGCCGCTACCCCTGGTCTCTCGTGTAAAGACGGAGCAGCAGGACTCGGACTCTGTCCAGTGCACATTTGTGGTTAAGCGGCTCTGGGAAAGCAGCCAGAAAGAAGGGGGAGGAGGAGGCGGTGGTGGCAGCAATGGCAGCCGCAAAATGGCCAAGATCTCCTCCCAGCAGGAGCTGAGTGGGGGTAACCGGCAGGCCCAACAGCAAGTCCAGCAGCAGCAGCAGCAGCAGGCCCAGCAGCAGGGGGCACTATCTGGAGGGGCAGGCGTGGTCAGCGGCCCCAGTACATCAGACCAGACAAGCCCTGGCACTTCCAGTGCCTACACCAGTGACAGCCCCAGTTCCTACCACAACGAAGAAGATGAAGAGGAGGATGCTCCTGAGGAAGGCTCCGACGAGCAGTACCGGCAGATCTGCAACATGTATACCATGTACAGCATGATGAATGTAGGACAGACGGGTGAGTGGCAAGTATGAACTGGTATTCCTGTTCTTCTTCTTTAATTGATCTCTGCCATTGCTTGGATGAAAACATCTGAGCAAGTGCAGAGAAAAGTTATGAGGTAGATCTTGGAAGCTAGAAGGAGTGTGACCATCTTCCTACATGACAGCAGAAGGTGCGTGCATGGTAAATATTTATTTACCATGCAAGACAGCTCCATATCTCCCCACCTCACCCCCACCCCAGATATACATGATGGAAATATACTGTAGGGAGCTGTGGTAAGCCTTGATTTTCTGATACGTACTTCCACAGGGCAATGTTCAGGCAGTACAGAAAAAGATATTTGTATATAAAACAGTCTTGCACAGTATGGTATTGCATAGTGAACACATGCTGAATATTTTTGAGGTTTTGTATTTGTATTTTCTCCTTCTGTAATACGTGAGCAGCTCTGAGAAGGTAATTTAATGCCAGTGTTAAAAAATGTCCATTGAGGGGAGAGAATTAGAGAAACATAATTCCCTTTCTTGCTTAGTTTCAAAATCTGGATTTCTTCTAAAAGAAGTGACTTTGTCCAGATCCATATTTGTCTAGTAATGACTGGAAATAAAGACAAATACATTGGCAGTCCAATAAAGTGGTCTAAATAACTCTTGCACCTTGAAGGTATGACTTGTGGGGGGGAAACGTTTTGCAATTGACTGGAAGTAAATTCCACTGGTGATTTTCCTGGGTTCCCACTAAACAATCTCCCGCGTCTGTGTGGGGTGAGAGTAGAAGAGTTGCTCAGGGGAAGAGCAACTGTCCCTATTTAGCCCAACATAGCATTTCTGCATCTCTCCAGTGGCTGTTGCTGTTGTCTCACTTGTGGGTTTTTTAAAAAAGATTGTGAACAGGGAACCACTTTCTCATAGGTTTTGCTATGTAAATTGCTTTGAGAAATTTTGTTGAGAAGTAGTGTATAAATATTTTTTGTAATAATTAAAACTAATAATAATGATACCTAATCATTGTAATAATGGTTGAAGATGGTTCAGAAACTTCAGTAAATGCAGAATGCTGCTGCATTGGTTGTCTATAAATTTCAAGACCTAATTCAAGGTGCCAGTTTTTATCTGAAAAGCCCCAAATGACCTGGGTCCTGATTATTTCAGAGAATGTCTCCTCTCATACAAACCCCCCTCTCCGCTCCCCAGTATTTTAAGATCTACCAAAGAGACCCTGCTGAAGATTCCTTTTTATGTAGAGGTCAGATTGGCCTCTGGGAAACAATGCTTTTTCTGTTGGAACCCCAGTATTTTGGAAAGGCATTCTACCGGAGATGATTTTGTTTCATCTCCACTGAGATGAAACAATGCCATTGTTTTGGAAGCACTTTAAGACTCCCCACCCCACCAAAATAAAAATAAAAATCAGGCTTTAATAGTGGAGTTGTGGCTTATTCTGATTTTCTGCATCTGAGTTTGTTTTACTATTCGGTCATTTTAATTTGTTGTGTGTATTAACTTTTTTCTATACCACTTTGTACCTTGCTGAAAGGTGATATATATATACATTTTAAAAAACTGAGCACTTAGGGGAAATGCATTATAAATTTGGATGAAGAAGCAGAACAGGTTCCTGCTTGAGATAAACAGTGCAGATAGATTCATAAAGCATCCAGTCCCCATCGGCTGAGGAGCATTTACTACTCACCAGCATTGCAGCCCATGCATCCAGTTCTGTAATGTGAGGGGATGAGGGAAGACATCTTTGGTCAAATCCTTTTCCATGACTGGAGATCCTGTGGCAACAGCAAGGATGAGTTCTTCCCACCCTCAACCTTTTCGTGAAGACTCAAGTGTACCTTCTTAAATGAGTTTTCTGTTCTTGTGAGAGAAGGAAAACTTGTGGTCTGTCTTTAAATCGAGTGTGGTAATGTATCCTCTGTTCCAGAAATTGAGGGGGTCTCTGAATCTGCATGACTCACCTAAGCATTCCATTCAAGAATGTTGGCAGGAGGGCTTAGTCACAGATGAAGCTTCTGATCAGGGAAATAGTGTCTTCCTGCCTAGATCCCACAACTTTAACTCTCATCCTATGCTTCTTTTTCACTTGCTTTCTTCTTGGTTTTTCTCCTCGTCCCGCCCCCTCTCCTTTGCCCAGCAGAAAAAGTGGAAGCTCTGCCAGATCAGGTGGCATCAGAGTCTCGCAACCGGATACGGGTGCGGCAGGATCTGGCTTCTCTGCCTGCCGAACTCATCAACCAGATCGGGAATCGGTGCCATCCCAAGTTATACGATGAGGGTGACCCAGCTGAGAAGCTGGAACTTGTGACAGGTAGGATCAGTGCCTCAGTCACTTTGAGTCATATGTTTGTTATCTGTCTGTCTATCTATCTATCTGTCTATCTATCAATCAATCAATCATATTTTCATACCGCCTGATAATGTACATCTCTAGGCGATAGGTAGACACATAGGGATCAAACTACTTGCAGCTAGTCAGGAAAGTCTGGGTTCTGGACAACCATCCAGACCAGTTGCTTGCTGGTCTTGAGGAGGGCGGAAACAACAAGCTTGTAGCAACATTTCCACAGCAAGGAAATAAAATAAATAAATAAATCACCAAGAAAACAAGAGGGGAAGGAGAAGCTAGGAGTGGAAATCTCCTAGGGTTGGATTTCTGGCTGGCTGACAGTGTTTGTGCCTTTGCCAGAGGAGAAGCCTGAGTGGGGGATTCATTCATTCCAGGTGAGGGCCCCAGCTTGTGGGAGGCCCCACATTCCTGGGTTGAGTCAGTTTGATTGCTGGTGTTGAATACGAGGCTTGGACCAGAGGAGCTTTGCAAATAGATAACGGAGGAGTTTAGCGGGAGTTTGGCGGGAAAAGCTGTGGGGGAATACACAAGGCAAGATTAAGGTGAGTACTACCCAACCTTTGTAATTTTCTTGGAGGACAAAAGTAAAAACCATTAATTAGCTGACAACTATACCCAGTACCTAGCTTCAAACCCCATATACTCTCAATAGCCAGTAAAACTAGTTATGAAAGTAGAATGCCAGCAGGGGAGGGGCTGCTTCCCAGTGTATTGCACAGAATGTCACATGAATGACCATCTGCCTGAGGGGCAGAAGTCGTGGGTGTGCGCTCGGTGCAAAAAGCTCTTGGCTCTCAGGGAACAAGTTCGTTCCCTTGAAGCCAAGGTGCCTGACCTGGAGAAGCTCAGGGAGGCAGAGAGGTGTGTGGATGAGACCCTCAGGGATGTGGTAGAGGCATCCCACTCCCATGCTGATGGCGCTTCTGCTGTCATGGAGAATGAGGATCTCAGGGAAGGAGGACATCGGTCTGAGGAAGAGGGAAACACTTCCTTAACAAGGACCCCTTCCTTGGGTGATGCTCCTGTATCCTCTTGCTTAGGGGGTGGGGGCCTCTTATGAGTGGGTGATTTGATCATTAGGGTCATAGAGATATGGGTCTGTGACCCGCATGTAGACCACATGGTTACTTGCCTGCCTGGTGTGAAGGCTGCAGACGTCACGCTGCGTCTAGGTAGGCTGATGGGCAGTGCTGAGGAGGAGTCAGCTGTCGTGGTGCATATTGGCACAACGATGTTGGGAAATACAGTCAGGAGGTCCTGGAAGCCAAATTTAGGCTGCTAGGTGGCATACTGAAGTCCAGGACCACCAGGGTAGCATTCTCTGAAGTGCTACCTGTTCCACGCGCAGGGACAGCGAGACAGGTGTAGCTGAGGGGTCTCAATGCTTGGATGAGACAGGGGAGGAGGCATTTAGGTTCATTAGGCACTGGGATACATTTGGGGGGAAGCGAAGCCTGTACAAAAGGGATGGGCTCCACTTGAACCAAAATGGAACCAGACTGCTGGCGCTGAAAATCAAGAAGGTCACAGAGCAGCTTTTAAAATGAAGCCTGGGGGATTGTTGGCGGGAACAGGGTGGTATCTGCCTTGGCTGGCAAAATCCCCTAAGATGTGAGGGTGAACATGTTTTGGATAAACCAGAAGTGGGCAGAGTAGAGCCAGGAGTTGAGCAGAAGGAAACACAGGACAGCTTGCCAAATAGGTCAAATGATGGTAAGGGGGATAGTACACGCCAACAACAGGTGAGGGACCCGGTGTAGAGATGTCTATATACCAATGCCAGAATCCTCTGAGCCAAGGTGGGTGAGCTGGAGTACCTGTTTACTAATGAAAACATAAATATGGTGGGTGTAACAGAAACCTGATGGAATGGTGAGATCTAGTGGGACACAATTATTCCTGGATATAAACTCTATAGAAGGGACAAGGAGGGGAAGGCTGGGGGAGGAGTGGCACTGTATATCAAAGAAGGGATAGATTCCAATAAGCTAGAAAACCTTGGTGGACCAGAGTCCTCCTCAGAATCATTATGGGTAACATTACGGGGACTAAAAATAAATGTGTTACTAGGGACGTGCTATTGCCCTCTGAATCAAAGCGCTGAGAGTGACCTGGAGTTGGAGAAACTCTTATTTGAGGCGTCAAAGAAAGACAGGGCAGAAATAATGGGTGACTTCAACTACCCACACATGGACTGGGTAAATTCACATTCAGGTAATGAGAGGGAGTCCAAATTTCTAGATGTGCTAATTGACTGTGCCTTAGAACAGTTAGTTGTGGAACCAACCAGAGAGATGGCGACTTTGGATTTAATCCTGTGTGGTGCCCAGGACCTGGTGCGAGATGTCAGAGTTGCAGAACCATTGGTTAGCAGTAACCATAGTGTGATCCAATTCAGCATATATGCAAGTGGAGAATTGTCAAAGAAATCCAACACAGATGCGTTGGACTTCAGAAGCTGAACCTTCTCAAAAATGACGGGACTGGTAAGAAGGAAGTTGAAAGGGAAAGTCAGGAGGGTCAAATCACTCCAGAAAGCATGGAATTTATTTAAAACCACAGTACTAGAAGCCAGTGGTGGCTGGTGACTACTGGGACTGGGTGGGCGCCAGGCAGGTGGGCAGAGCCAAAGTGGGTGGTGCAGAGATGGAGCAAAAAAACCAAAACAAAACAACACTAACTCCTGTGAGCATATAGGAAGTAAAAGGTAAAGTTGTGCCATCGAGTCGGTGTCGACTCCTGGCGACCACAGAGCCATGTGGTTTTCTTTGATAGAATACAGGAGGGGATTACCATTGCCATCTCCCGTGCAGTGTGAGATGATGCCTTTCAGTATCTTCCTGTATTGCTGCTGCTCAATACAGGAGTCTGGGAAACATAGCAGTGGGGATTCGAACCAGCAAACTCTTGCTCCCTAGGCAAGTTACTTCCCCACTACGCCATTAGGTGGCTATGTCATTCCAAGGAACATACCTGTAAAAGCCTCTGTACTCAAGAACACCCATTTTCAGACAGTTATACAAACATGCCATGAGTACATGTCTGAGTGCATGGATTTCCCCACATTATCACTATGACACACACTTTGTCTGTATACAGGGCTGTGTGCATGTTCTCGGAGACCTTGTCACCAGCTACAGACATGTGTGCACACAGTCCCATGAGCATGCACATAAACCAAAATTCTGTCCACACATGTAGACGCACATCCATGCTCATGAGAGCACACACACAAAATTCATCCATTCATACACATGCATGTTTTGTTCCACTCAAAGAGATGCACACAGTTCCTCAAACCTCTCTTTGCTAATCACTCAGCTTGGGGATTCTTGTGACCGGTTCCTCATCACCCCTCCATTTGCAAGAACTCAGTTTTAAGTTCTCGGCATTTTTGTTGTTCCGTTCAGAGGGACTGCAGGACGATAGGAAGGTCATCCTTTATGGACCGTGGAGTTCAGCCTCACAGAACCAGTCGCCTTCATTAAGTAAATTCCAAAGTGAGAGGAATTGGTTAGCAGAAACTACATCTGCCCATCCAATTCCATGCATGGAGGGCCAGATGCCCCCTGCCTGTTCTATCACAACTGATTGGGGAATTATGTACTGCTGCAGAATGTTGCTCCTACTGCCCACCCCTCCCCACAGAGATCTGTGAACTCTCCCAAGGAAGGCCTTTTGCCTTCAGTCTTGTTCTGCAGATGAGAAAATTACTTGAGCCCGTTTGTCTGTGCCAGGCACCCTTCCCAGTCTACAAACATCACAACAAAGTCTTTGAAGAAACACACCAGAAAGTTGGAAGTGCCTGAAGACTTTCCCAAGGCTATTAAGACAGTCCTGGTCAGAGAAGCAGGTCCAGAAGGTTAGAGGATGTCATGAGAGAAAGAAATGCTGCTGTCTCCCTATTGTCACACTACTACCAGTGGTAGCCAACCACCCCCACCCCACTATTTAAATATACACTGTAGGCTCCTTGGGGTAGGGAGCTGTGTCATATATGGAGTTACCCCAATTTTGCAGAATTTAAAGACAACAATTTCATGTGCAATTTAAAAATTAGTTTCTTGTGAACTGATTTGCAAAGCCTTATTTTGAAGCAAGTGTACAAAAATAGACTTTTGGTAGGGGAGCATGCTACAAGCACAAAGCAAAATAAAATAAAGTAGTAATGTTTAAAAGGGGAAACATGTTAAGAGAGCCATTTTCTCATATTTTGCTATTTAAGCCATTGTGAGAACTCTGTTGCTAAAAAAGCAGCATATAAATATTTTTAATAAGGGCGGCGGCGGGGGGGGCGGCGAAAGCAACACACACAGAGACCAGATTAGAGCTATAAACCAGTGTAACTTTAGGAATAAAAGGAAGAAACAAAAACAGATCAATTTTGTCAGAGCATCTCCTCCCACCCCCCATTCTTTTCAAAGCTTTTAATACTTTTGCACTAATTTCCTCATAACAAGGTATACTGATGGGGAGGGTTTTTCTTACAGGTTTGCACTAGAATTGTTTTGACATACTTTGAAAATGTTTTGTTGGTTTCTTAAAGCTTAAGAATTCTCTCTCACACACAAACACAGAATGGGACTTCTCTCCCATGTGCAACTCACACACACGGTTCATGGGGATGGCAGGGGGAGAGTGAGCAACATGGTAGCTTGACCAAGGGGAACAAATCACACACACACACACACCAAACAACAAGGGGTTTACTTTCAAACAGCAAATGTTTTACTTTCCTTCTTGGTTGGAGGGAGACCAACAGCCAGCTTCCTGGGCTCTGCAGTTCCATACAAATTCCAAGCGGGGGAGAAGCACAAGGCTCCAGGAGAACCAATAGGGCTGGGAGAAAGGTTAACCTTTTCTTGACTGTCTGCTCCTGCCAGTCTCCAAGGCCTGCCTGGAGATAGGGATGGGCCCGGACTAGTCCGGAGGCCATTGAAAAGGCCTCCAGACCGGTCTGGACCTGGGTGGTTCGGTTTGGGGTGGGGGGTACCTTTAAGAGCGGCAGGAGGGTTTACTTACCCCTCCCGCCACTTTCCCGCTCTGGCGCCATAAACTTACAAGTAATTGGGGTGGCAGGATACCTCTCTGCCGCCCCTTCCCCGATGTTGCTTGCAAAACCTCCCAGGAGTGCTTTGCGCGCGTGCGCGCACGTCACAGAGATGTGAGGCGCATGCTCATCTCTGTGATGTGCGCGCGCGCAAAGCACTCCTGGGAGGTTTTGCAAGCAACGTCGGGGAAGGGGCCTCAGGGCGGTATCCTGCCGCCCCAATTACACGTAAGTTTACGGCACCAGAGCGGGAAAGCGGCGGGAGGGGTAAATAAACCCTCCCGCCGCTCTTAAAGGTACCCCCCACCCCAGTGCCGGACCGCAGTTGGCGGTTCCGTGCACACCCCTACCTGGAGAGCTTCAGGCTTTGGCAAGGCCTATGCATAGGCCTCTCTGGAAGCCTGGCCCACCTGCCACTTTTTACTATTTCAGAAATGCCTAACAGAGAGTTTTAAAATCTTTATCAATCATTTCCCTCTCTCTTTTTACTTGTAACCCTGAATGCCTAGAAAACCATCTGTCTGGCTCTGCAGGTCTGGTGTATTTAAAAATGCTAAAAACAAACAAACAAAAAACCCACCAAAACCCTCCACAAATTAAGTCAAGTTGTTATTTCCACATAGTACTAGCATGAGGGGCTTATGCCTGAAGTGATCGCTTCACGTACAGACCTGAGGAGAGGTGCAGGGAGCTACCTACCACGCTGTATTTGCTGCTAGCGATTACATAACTTACACAATCTGACAATTACATAAACTTAACTCACATAATCTGATGCTAACTAAACAAAATAAATGGTCTCTCAGCAAGCTCTTCTCTCAGCACACTGCCCAAGAGTGAACAAAATGGCGATTGCTGCTCTCTTCCTTCAGAAAACTAGAACAAGGACTGCCCCAGCCACACTGATTGCTGGTCGGAGGCAGAGGGAGCTGTCAATCAGTATGATGTCTTCCTGATATAGGGCTATTTGAATTCAGTCCATCTTTTGACAACAAAGGCCAGCCTTGGGATTGGCTCCTGCCTTATGAACACTGTTATTTGAAACTGTTTCGTGTGCTCTTATAGGTGTTTAAGGAATTTTACTACCAGCACCCACTATATGTCAACACTGTAGGCTTGCAAGCTACAGGCAGGGAAATGCAGGGCTGCAGTGACTGTGTCAGCCAGACCTAAAATGCTGGCAGAGGACAGAATGGCTGACTATTATTGTTTTTGGACCATTTTTATTAGTTTCTTTGGACATTTTTGGCCTTTTTGGGGAGTGGGCATTGCCCACCCTGTCCTAAGGGAAGAGCCTCCACTGCTAGAAGCTCAGTTGGAATGTAAACCAAGAAGGAGGAAAGGTACCACCAAGTTCAGGAGGATGCCAGCGTGGCTAACAAGCAGAGTCAGGCAAGCTGTAAAAGGGAAGAAGACTTCCTTAAGAAAATGGAAGTCCTGCCCAAATGAAGAGAACAGGAAGGAACATAAACTCTGGCAAAAGAAATGCAAGGACACAATAAGGGATGCAAAGAGAGTGTTTCAGCAGAATATAGCTAGAAGTGTCATGGGGAATAACAAAAACTTATTTAAATATATATCAGAAGTAGAAAACCTGCCAAGTAGGCGGTTGGACCCTTAGATGATGAGGACATGAAAGAGATTATTAAGGAGGATAAGAAGATTGCAGAGACGCTGAATGCGTTCTTTGCATCTGTCTTCACAGTGGAGGATACTGACCATATATCCTTTCCAGAATTGAGTTTTTTCAGGTTTAGCATCTGAGGAACTGGGTGAATTTGAGGTGACAAGGGAAGATTTTATTTATTTATTACATTTGTACACCGCCCCAAACTTTCGTCTCTGGGTGGTTAACAGTAGTATAAAACAAGTTACAATATATACAAAAACTTTTTAAAAATTAACAATTTAAAAATCACCATGAATTAAAACCTTAAAATTTTAAAGAACAGAAAAAGCTTGGGCAAAGAGGTGGGTTTTCAAATGCTTTCTAAAATTTTTACCAGAGATGGGGAGGATCGTATCTCAGTAGGGAGCACATTCCACAGTCTTATGGCAGCAACCGAGAAAGCCCGTCCCCATGTGGCCACCAGCCGAGCTGGCGGCAACTGGAGACAGACTTATCCGGACTACCTCAATGGGCGGTGGGGATCATAATGAAAAAGACGTTCTCTTAGATACCCAGGGACTAAGCCATTTAGGGCTTTATAAGTTATGACAAGCACTTTGTATTTTGCCCGGAAACCTTTTGGCAGTCAGTGTAACTCTATCAACAAAGGAGTGATGTGGTCTTTCTAAGATGACCCTGAGACCAACCTGGCCACTGTCTTCTGTACCAACTGAAGCTTCCGGACTACGTACAAAGGCAGCCCCACATAGAGCGCATTGCCGAAGTCAAGTCTGGAGGTTACCAACATATGTACCACTGTTCTGAGGTTGTTCATCTCAAGAAACAGACGAAGCTGGCGTATCCACCATGAGCCCCTGGTGGCGCAGTGGTAAAACTGCCGCCCTGTAACCAGAAGGTTACAAGTTCAATCCTGACCAGGGGCTCAAGGTTGACTCAGCCTTCCATCCTTCCGAGGTCGGTAAAATGAGTACCCAGAATGTTGGGGGGCAATATGCTAAAATCATTGTAAACCGCTTAGAGAGCTTGGGCTATAGAGCGGTATATAAATGTAAGTGCTATTGCTTGCTATTGCTATCAGCCAAAGCTGATAGAAAGCATTCCTGGCCACCGCCTCAACCTGAGAAACCAGGGAGAGCTGTTGATCCAGAAGTACTCCCAGACTGCAAACCTGTTCCTTTTGGGGAAGTGTGACCCCATCTAGAACAGGTGGATCAAAATCAGCTCTAGAGTTCTGACCCCGCACAATAAGCACCTCCGTCTTATCTGGATTCAGTTTCAGTTTATTCTCCCTCATCTAGCCCATTACTGCTTCCAGGCAAGCATTTAGGGAAGTTATGCCATCTCCTGAAGAAGCTGACATGGAGATGTAGATTTGGGTGTCATCAGCATACTGATAGCACCCCGCTCCAAATCCCCTGATGATCTCTCCCAGCGGTTTCATGTAGATGTTAAAGAGCATTGGAGAAAGTATGGAGCCTTGAGGGACACCATACTTAAGCTCAGATTTTGAAGAGCAACAGTCTCCAATTGACACCATCTGGAATCTGTCCGAGAGGTAGGAGCGGAACCACTGTAAAACAGTGCCCCCCACTCCCAACACCCTCACATGTTCCAGAAAGATACTATGGTCGATAGTATCAAAAGCCGCTGAGACATCCAAAAGGACCAACAGAGTCACACTTTCTCTGTCAATTCCCAATTGGAGATCATCCATCAGGCCGACCAAGGCAGTCTCCGCTAAGGATGTGCATGGTCCGGACCGGCACCGAGGGGGGGGTCTCCCTTTAAGGGTGTGGGGGGGTAGAACTTACCCCTCCCGCTGCTCTTCCCCCTCCAGCGCTGTAGTTTAAAGCGAAGATTTTGGGGCGGCAGTGTTCCTCTCTGCTGCCCCTGCCCCTGTCGTCGCTTGCTAAATCTCTGTAATCGCAGCACGCATGCGCGCGTGGTGGCGCGCACCCGTTGCCGCTGTGCACGCGTGCGCCACCTACGTCACACGCACGCTGCATGTGAAGTAGGTGGCGCGCGCCACCACGTGCGCATGCGTGCTGCGATTACAGAGACTTAACAAGCGACGACGGGGGCAGGGGCGGCAGCGAGGAACGCTGCCACCCCAAAATCTTCACTTTAAACTGCAGCGCCGGAGGGGGAGGAGCGGTGGGAGGGGTAAGTTCTACCCCGCCCTTAAAGGGAGACACCCCCCCTCGGTGCCGGACTGCCGGACCGGTCCGGCTCCAAGCCGGTTCGGAGGCCTCCAACATGGCCTCTGGACCAGTTCGTGCACACCCCCAGTCTCCACCCCATAGCCCGCCCCAAAATCAGTTTGAATTGGGTCTAGATAATCAGTTTCATCCAAGACCACCTGGAGCTGAGAGGCCACCACCTTCTCAATTACCTTGCCCAGCCATGGGAGGTTGGAAACAGGCCTATAGTTGCTCAACTCTGAGGGATCTAATGCAGGCTTCTTAAGAAGAGGTCTAATAATTGCCTCCTTAAGACAAGGAGGCATCCTGCCCTCCCTCAGAGAAGCATTTATGATTTCTACCAGGCCTCCCACAACAGCCTCCCTGCTAGATAGAACAAGCCATGTTGGACAAGGGTCAAGAGAACAAGTGGTAGGCCTCACCGTTCCGAGCAGCTTGTCCACATCCTCAGGAGTCACAAACTGAAACCAATCCAGTCAAATCACATAAGAGGAGTTGCCAGACACCTCCAGTACAGACATCAAATTAATTGTGGAGTCTCCATTTAAGTCGACCCGAATCCGAGAGATTTTATCTGCAAAAAAACTCTTTAAACACATCACAGCGGGTAACTGATGGCTCCAAATTCTCATCCAAGGAAGGGGGGGGCACTTACTAGCCCCCTCACAACCCTGAACAACTCCACTGGACGTGAACTCGCAGATGCAATACGGGCAGAAAAGAACCGCTTCTTTGCCGTACGTATTGCCTGAGCATAGATCTTTAAATGTGCTCTATGTCGTAATCTGTCGGATTCTAGTCAAGTCTTTCTCCACTTGCATTCCAGTCGCCTACCTTGCCGCTTCTGCCCCCGTAGATCTTCCATATACCAAGGGGCCTGTTTTGAAGCGGGTGAGAGGGGACACTTAGGAGCAATTGTGTCTACTGCCCTGGTGAGCATGTTATTCCAGTTTTGCACCAGGACATCAACAGGATCACCGGCAGAGCCAACATTAAATTCCTCCAAAGCTTCTTGGAATCCTATTGGATCCAATAACCTCTTTGGGCAGACCATTCTAATAGGCCCCTTGCCCCTGCAGAGATGGAAAGTGGTTGTAAGCCTAACCTTAACTAGATAGTGGTCCGTCCATGACAATGGGGAAATCACAGGAGTCCCCACCCACGGAACACCACCCTGATCAGAGTAAAAGACCAAATCAAGTGTGTGACCTGCAATGTGCCTCGGTCCGGAGACCACTTGGGATAGGCCCATAGTTGTCATGGCTGCTATGAACTCCTGAGCTGCCCCGGACAAATTGGTCCTGAAGTGAACATTGAAGTCCCCCAGCACCAAAAGTCTGTGAGACTCCAACACAAGTTCCGTGACCAAGTCCGTGAGCTCAGTAAGGGATTCCGTCGGGCAGCAGGGCGATCAGTACACCAACAGAAATCCCAATCTATCCCTGGTCTCCAAACTTAGGTACACACATTCAATATGGTCAGATACCTCAACAGGGACCCTGGTAAGGGAGATTTTATCCTTATAGACAACAACCACTCCACCTCCCCACACCTGCTCCTCAACAGAGTATCCTGGAGGGAGAAGCTGGGACCAGACTGGGCCACCAGCCTCCCCCAACCAAGTCTCGGTGATACACACCAGGTCAGCCCCTTCATCCATAATCAAATCATGGATGATCTCGGGTTTATTTTGGACCGACCTGGCATTGCAGAGGAGCAAGGTAAGGCTATGTGTGTTGTTGGTAGTGCTCCCCAAGGTCATAGAGCTGGCAGGACAGCCGGAAGAGGAGACAGCTATTAAATTTCTGACTACCCTTCCCCTGGAACGGCCTGCTGATCTGCCAACGTTACTTCTTCTATTCCCCACCACCACCGGAATAGCTGCCCCACATTCAACTAAGGCACCCCCTGTCTCCCCATCTCTAGATGAACCCAAACACATAACTACTTCGACCCAATCTCACCAGCAGTGAAGTGAGCAAGAATCTTCTCTAGCTGTTCAAGTTAGTATGTCGGCCCCAGCCCTCAGTCCCACCTCCAAAGGCCACCTCCAAAGGCTGGCCCCCTGCAGGCAGCCTGCGCCAGCGGCTGCGCCTCTGGCTGCAGTCCACTCTAATAAAGGCCAAGATCTCAGAAGCCCAATGGGTGTCACACCCACACCAATTAGGCAGTTTGGCCAGTTGCAGAGTATATCTGAACACAATTAGAGTGAGTTCAACCCTTATAGCAAACAGGCTTCAGCAAGGAGGACAAGAGCAAAGAAAAAGCCTTGGCCAGACCCTTCCCCATCCAGAGGAGAGTGGAGCGTAGAAGCCAGATAAGAACTCCTTACTCCCACAGCCGTCTTCCTTCCAGCCACCCTTCTGACTGCCTCTGTCTGGCTGCAGTCCAAAGTATGGAAAGCATACTTAAGGACAAAATTGTAAAGCATATAGAAGAACAGGCCTTGTTGAAGGAGAACCAGCATGGCTTCTGCAAAGGAAAGTCTTGCCTCACTAACCTTTTGGAGTTCTTTGAGACTGTCACCAGGCATGTGGATAAAGGTGATCCAGTTGAAATAGTATACTTGGACTTCCAAAAAGCTTTTGATCAAGTTTCCCATCAAAGGCTCTTGAGTAAGCTTAGCAGTCATGGAATAAGGGAACAGGTTCATGTGTGGATCGGTAACTGGTTGAAGGACAGGAAACAGTAGGAATAAACAGACAGTTTTCACAATGGAGATAGGTAGGAAGTGGGGTCCCCCAGGGATCGGTACTGGGACCAGTGCTCTTTAACTTGTTCATAAACGATCTAGAAGTTGGAGTGACCAGCGAAGTGGCCAAATTTGCAGATGATGCTAAACTATTTAGGGTAGTGAAATCCACAACGGATTGTGAGGAACTCCAAAAAATCTCTCCAAACTGGAGGACTGGGCAACAAAATGGCAAATCCAGTTCAATGTAAGCAAATGTAAAGTGATGCACATTGGGACAAAAAAAACCAACTTCACATATACGCTGATGGGATCTGAGCTGTCAGTGACTGACCAGGAGAAAGATCTTGGGGTCGTGGTGGACAGCTCGTTGAAAGTGTTGTCTCAGTGCGCGGCAGCTGTGAAAAAAGCTAATTCCATTCTATGAATCATTAGGAAGGGGATTGAAAATAAAAATGCTAATATTATAATGCCCTTATACAAATCTATAGTGCGGCCACATCTGGAGTACTGTGTACAGCTTTGGTCACCATATCTTAAAAAGGATATTGTAGAACTGGAAAAGGTGCAGAAGAGGGCAACCAAATGATTGGAGCCTGGAGCACCTTCCTTATGAGGCTAGGCTGCAACACCTGGGGCTCTTTACCTTGGAAAAGAGGTGACTAAGGGGAGGCATATTTGAAGTGTATAAAATTATGCATGGAGTAGAGAGGGTAGACAAAGAGAAAAAGGGCTTAGACAGATTCATGGAGGACAGGTCTATCAATGGCTACTAACCTGGAGGCTGTGTCCATCTCTGGATTGGCCTGTTTCTGAATGGGTTAGCGGAAGCTGAGTGTGGGGATAGAGGATCCCTTCATATTTACATCGCTTCTGGTCACTTCTTTGAAGCGTTTGGTACTATGGACATTTGGTGAGATGGTTTTATTGATTGCTACTCAGTATGGAAGTGTTCTGCTTTCATGACAGGCTTTGTCTTTCTCTTTGCTGCCCAGGTACCAACGTATATATCTCTCGGGCCCAGCTGATGAATTGTCATGTCAGTGCTGGGACACGGCACAAAGTGCTTCTCAGACGGCTGCTAGCATCCTTCTTTGACCGGTGAGTGTCTTTTCCAGTTATGTGTGGGGAAGGTGGGAGTAGACTCTTCATTTTCTTCTCTTCATGCCCCCAAAGTTAGTTTAGTGTTAGTCTTTGGAGCCAGAACCCTGGGCTGTAGGAGTCTGCTTAGAGCAGGCGGCAGGACAGGATCTGGGACTTCTGCTGAGCTGAAATAGAAATGAAGTTCTGGGAATTTGCATGAGATGCAGTTCAATGTGTTTTTCATCGCTTTCTAATAATCACTTTGCTAGGAACACCCTTGCCAACAGTTGCGGCACTGGAATCCGCTCCTCCACCAACGACCCTAGCCGGAAACCCCTCGACAGCAGGGTGCTTCATGCTGTGAAGTGTGAGTGTCTGTTTGAAGAGGTCTTTCTCTTTGGGGAGGGGGAAATATTGTTGCCAGCTTCTTAAGAGAGAGGGTGACATTCATTTAGATCATGGGTGGTGCATCATACTCAGTCCTGTCCGAGTACCC
Source organism: Hemicordylus capensis (assembly GCF_027244095.1). Lineage (NCBI taxonomy): Eukaryota > Metazoa > Chordata > Lepidosauria > Squamata > Cordylidae > Hemicordylus > Hemicordylus capensis. The sequence continues at coordinate 377,318,787 of NC_069658.1, read as the reverse complement.
AAATCCACAATGATCACAACCGAGGAGATAGATTTAATGCTGTACATGAAAGCTTTGAAGTGGGTCTCTTTCTTCCATCTGACACTGTGGTTTTAAGACTTTGTCATACATCATCTTATGCTAGGAGTACAACTGATACCTCTCAAGTGCAAATCATTGCAAACTTGGGCAGATGTTGATCTAGGAAGACAAAGAGCTGTGGGGGAAATATTCCTGTTGATTGAAACTCACATCCTTTCATTTCCTCAGTTTATTGCCAGAACTTTGCCCCCAACTTCAAGGAGAGCGAAATGAATGCTATTGCTGCTGACATGTGCACAAACGCGCGGCGCGTTGTCCGCAAGAGCTGGATCCCCAAATTGAAACTACTGATGGCTGAAGGTGACACCTACACAACCTTCATCAACGACACTGGCAAGATGGAGCCAGACATCATGGGGGTGGAGCACAGCTTTGAGACGAGCAGCCATGACGGTGACACAGGCACCTCCACTGAGGGCCTCCAGTAAAACGTGCCCACCTCTCTTTTTCCAGTCGATGGTTTTTATTTCCTAATTTGATTTTTGTAGGATCGTTTTCCACCTTTTTCATTTCCTTTTTTTTTTTTTGTTGGTTTGTTTTTGTTTTGGCAGAGGGGAAAGAATGCATTGTGCCGTCTCCTTTAAAAAAAAATTAAACATGGGCCTTGATTTCTCAGGCACCACAGGTAGTACAAGCTCAGAGGGGAGTTCCTAATTACTGCTCCGTTGGCAGTTCTGGCTAGCATTTTCTCCCTGCTCCCCTCTGTCCTTGTGCTATTAATTGTTTTTAGATATATTTTTTAGTAGAAAATTTTAAAAAACCAAATCCATTTTGCAGCTGGAGGTCATGATCCAGGGAAGTATTGTCCCAGAGCACAGCCCCTTTCTTAATCAAGTCTGGTTCTCCCCAGGCATGGCTTTTAACTCAGATTGGTCGTCATTTCCTCAGGCCCATACCAGAGAGTAGAAAAAGCATTGTGCCATGATAAACTCAAGCAGGGAAGGAACTGAATCACAGTGTTGTTGGTCATGTCCTCCTCACCCTTGTCAGCTCCTCTCCTGCCCTTCCCCCCTCTAACTTAGGTACATTTGGGTCTTGCACAGCAAGGTGGTTCCTCTCCTGCCATTCCCAGTATCCTCCACATCCCCCGCTCCAGATGTTCATGCCTTTTGAAGCTACGCACCTTCCACACTCAGTGGCAGCCCTTTGTTTGTCCTATAGGTTGGGACCACTCTGGCCTTCTAAACTGATGGCCTGTAGGACAAAGCAGCCCTCAGATATTTTGAGTGAAGGACATTGAAGTTTTCCAGGCGCCATTTTGTAGTTGCTTCATTATGGTTACAGCTGTGGGAAATTGCTCCTCCCAGCTTTTTTCCTGACTTTTGGCCTTTCAATGCATGAAATAAGTCTTTAAAAAGTTGTACTTTTAGACAGTCCTGAAAAGAGCAGCTTGGAATATTGGGGGAGTTAGGAACAGCTGTGTAAAAAACTAAGTGGGAGCTGGAGGTGTGGCTACCTGCCTGTGGGTTGCCTTTCGGAGTGTCGGCTCTGCCCATTCCACACCTGGGAGTACCTCTGCAGTCCTCTTTCCTTTGGCGTATAGTTCTCTTCTGGTCACTAGCTAGCTTGCTGGTGTTTTCTCTTACCTTCACCTTTTTTCACTCTTTAATTTTTTTTAAATTTTTTATTTTTTAAACTCTGTATGGGTGCTTATTTGTATTTGCACAAGCTTGCAGACCCACCAGCCATAACATCTGTGGGGTGGTTGTATGGGGGGTGGGGGAGCAGATTGGGAGTTGCTTTATCTCTGGCTTCTTCCCCAAGCAGGTGGGCTTTATGTTCCTCCCCACAACTTTATAATATATGTTCCTGTAGAGTATTGGCGCAAATGCACATTTGCACAAGCCGGCAAACACACTTGAGTTGCTGGGCATTCCTTCTATAGCCATAATATCTCTGAGTCATTGTCTTGGTTTTGACTGTGCTTCCCATTTAGGTGGGTGGTAGCCTTATACTTTGCTGGGTGTCTGCTCTGTAACCATTTGTGTATATTTTTAAAATTAATTTTTTTTTAGGAATATTTGTGCTCTTTCACCTTTTTGCATGCATATGGGAAAGCATATGGCAGAAGTAAAATCTCTGTTTTCATGGCTGTAGCCTTTCTCTGAGAACCTCTTGCTCACTTTTACTCTTACTACCCACAAAATGAGAGGCAGAAGCAGGTGACTTCAAAATGGTGATGTAGGACCTGTTCCCGTGAGGCCATTTTGATAGCCCCTTCTGGACATGAATGGTGCTCAAGCAGAAAAGGAAAATGACCAAGAACAAAACAAAAAAGGAAAATGGCAAGCAAAAGAAAGCCCCCAAAGCCAAGATTTTACTGCCAGGCAGGTATGCGTTCTAGGGCATGCAAAAGGGTACTAAAAAGTTAATACAAGCAAGTGTGGAGCAGAAACCCAGGGAAGTAACTTGGCTATCACCTGCTCAAAGGTGAAGCACAGTCAAAACCCTTTTCCAGTCTGAGTATTTGGATGGTGGAGCAGTGAGGGTGATTTCAATACCAACCCTTTCTACCACCTCAACTAGGTTGCCACAAACAAACATGGTGAGGCTGAGACTCAGGCTCTGAAGGAAGGGGCAAAGCCAAGAGAAAAAGCATCACTTCTTTGTTCCTAAGAGTACCACAAGCCACCCAGTATGTGAGGATGTTGCAGTGCAGCCCCCAGGTCTTTGAACCAGGGAAAGGCTAAGCCTGTTGGACTCTTAAGACCCATGTCTTTGTCAGGGGTTATAACTTTGGCCAAGCTCCCCTCTTCAGCAACAGGTAACTAATCACAATGTGAACCTTCACGTCTTCCCTTCCACCCCAGCTTCATGTTGGTTTTGTATTCATGATGCTTCCAGGTGGTGTTGATGCAGAGCGAACAGCTCCCATACTTGGGCTCATAGGTTCTGCTTCCATTTTGGGATAAGAAGTGAGTAGGGCAAACTAGGAACATGGAATGCTTGAGTTCTAGTTTGGCTGGGTGACCTGAGGGAATCTCCTTTCTCTCCTTTTCCATCTCTCTTTGTATGGTTCAGATAACAGCTCTTAAACATATAGGGGAATTTTTCTCAGAATTTTTTTTTTCTTAGAAATCTTTGAAAAAATGAACTGGTTATTCTGATTGGAAAGGAAAACTTATATTCCTCCTGACAAACACAGATCTTCTAGAAATATTCTTCTTGCCCTCATGTTCATCATTGCATCAAAGACTTCCTTAGCCTTCCTTTGAGCAAGTCAAAACAAACTGTTCTCCCAAATTGCAGAAGGAGGCTGTGGGCAGCAGTCTTTTAAATAAAGGAAATCAAAACATTTTTGAAGATAGAAACCCTTGTCTTTGAATGTCCATGGAAATAAATTCAAGAAGAGTAGCTGTGTTAAATCTCTAGTAGCAAAAAGATGACAAATCAGTGTAGCACCTTAAAGACTGATTTATTATTTTAAATCAGGCTGTTAATTGCTGTCAGAGAGCATCATGTGTAGAAGGCCCTTCTCTGGAAACAAATCCAATCTGGAAAGTGTCCTTTTTCTCTAATGGAAGTTTCACGCAGTTGCTGATCAGGTCTCTGTTGTTGTTTGTGAAGGGAAAGTGACTCTCCTAGAGGCCCAATTGCCTCCATCGAAATAAAGCTCTTATAAAAATAATCTTTTATGAGCTGCTCTAGTGGGTAGGACCAACTGCTCTGGGTATGTTTCAGTTAGGGTTGCAACCTTTAGATTCGGCCAGGTTTGTTAAGGAGCACGGATAGGAGAGGATCAGTGGCAGAAATAGAATATTTGTGCTTACAAAATGGGCTCAAAGTCAGCCCTGCATATAGAAGGCTCTTTGTTTATTTGCGGATGTGTGAATGCCTCTCCTTAGGCACACTGGTAGCTAGTCTGTATATATCAAGGGCAGACTATTTTCATTTGTCACAGAGAGGCCAGAGAACACCCTGTTCATTTGCTGTTGTGATACAGGAGGAATGTATCTTGTAGAGGCCATTTCACATTTTAGTCCAAATCTAGGTTTGCTTCTTAACTAACTCCGCTTGTATTCCTGAGCTCTGTATCTGATGACACAGCAAATGCACTTTGGAACTCAGCCTCTCAGTCAGCTCTTCCCTCAGGTAACTTAGCGAAATAGTTACCCACCATCCACCTGAGTTCATCAGTATTATCTGAAAAGGAACAGAACATCTGAATTTGAAAATGTGAGAAGACTTACAATATTTTGTATGTCCTGTACACATTCAATGCATTGCTTAATCCCAAAATGGTTGATTTTGACTTTGGGGCATGCTACTTTCCCCCCTTTGGTCAAGATAGTTGGCAGTTCTAGTTTGTTTGGTTTGGGGGTTGTTGTTTTTTTAGAGTTCTTTGGCACGAAGAGCAGGCCACTTAATTTTCTAATTAGGGCCACTGGAGGGAGACAGAGACAGACACATATGCTAATATATTCAAAGAGATATACATAAGTGGACATTTTGCAGAGAAGGCTTACTTTACAGGAGATTGTGATCTCAGCAAACGAGGCTGGCTGCAGAATATTCCCCCCACTTTCTGGTCCAGGGGAATTGTGCTTGCTGTGAAATGTTTTTACTATAGGGCTAGTAATAATCTGATCTTACTCTAGATCAATGTACATTACAAACCTAATGTAATGAGTTATACCATACCTGCCAACATGTCCCGATTTTCCTATTCAGGTAAATGGGAAAATAAGGACATGTTGGCAGGTGTGGTTATACTGGTTTAAATATCATGACTTTCCTAAGGAATGCTGGGCATTGTAGTTTTGTGAGGATGCGGAGAATGTTCTTTCCTCAGTGCTTCCAGAATTATAGCACCATTGGATCCTTTGACAGAAAGGGTCTTGATAAACTGGGCTAATTAATTTTGCAGTGCAGCCATGCCTTGACTGGTGATTAGAGGCCCTTCCAGTTGGAGGGCTTTTTTTGCACTTACTCCTGTCAGTTTCCAGACTGAGCTGCATGCAAAAGAGCAAAGCTTCCATATGCTGCAGTTCTGCTGGGTTTCTTTGGTGAACTCATTTTGCTATTTTCCAGCCACACCTGGGGGCTGGAAAGTTGCCAGTTGATTGTACCTCCCACTGTCCCCACGTCCCCACTGAGACTTTTTAAATGCTAATGTTCTGCACATTACGTGTCTCCAGGTTCTCTGAACATTGTTGCTGATCATTAGTTAATCACTTCCTGAAATCCCACAGATCACTCCCCCTTCCCTTCAACATGCAATCCTATTCACGCTTTCCTGGGAGTAAGCACTAGAGTGACTTACTTCCAAGTAAACATACATAGATGGTGCTGCTGAAACCATTTCCTCCTTTTTATTTTTTAAATGTTTATGTTGAATTGCTGCTCACGTGCTCTTTCAATTACTGGAGGGGGCAGGGAGAATGATATAGCATAACATCGTAATAGCACTAAAACAATTCTCTAGACTACTAAAATAATTCTTTTGACTAAAATATGAAATAACTAAAATGTCTGTAACGTTTTTATTTCTTGACAGAACTTGACAGAATTCAGGTATCATAGCTCCTCTTGCAGGCACTGTATCACCAAAATTCCAGGCAGATAGGTACAAGAGGTTCTGTAGAGATAAAGCTTGATGTTTGATGGCCCACATACTGTGCAGTGCCCCACATATGACTTCTGCATCGCTCGTGCTGCTGCAAGCATTAACAAGAATCAATGGAGCTGCACAAGAGCACTGTTCTGCAAATGCCTAAAATTGTGCAAACTCCGTTGTTCAACGCGATGTCCATTAGAAACAAAGGAGGTTTGTGGGCTGCTGTCATCCCCTCTCATAATTTGTTCTTTTCTTTGCAGAATGGGCTGAAACTTTCATGCATGGTAGAACTTTCTGAGGCCTTGATTCCCCCTGCCCCAAATTTCAGGGGGAGAAATAGCTCCAGGAGGCACTTACATGCGAGCACTTTACAGTTTTGAGGCTTGCCTTTTTTGTGTTTAATGATCAGAGCATTTGGGACAATGTTTTCAATGTACAGCCCTATTTTTTTCCCCAAAGGTCATGGTTCTCTTCTCCCTGCACTTGGGAGGAAGTCCCACGAACAGCAGTGAGGCTTACATCTGAAAAACATGAAAGGGAGTGGGCTCTTGTTTTTAAAAAGTGAGGGGTGAAATAGTGATAAAACTGGCCTCATTTCTTAAAAAAAAAAAAAAACTGCAAGGGGCAATGGCCGGTGGTAATATAGCACAGTGGCAATGACTAGCTCAGGTGTGGAAGTGGACGGGCATGCCCTTCAGAGCCAAACCTCCACTACGTTGCCTCCTATGTGGAAAACCACTCATCTTCAAGTTGTGCAATGATCCATCTACATCTTTTATCATCACACGTTGTTCTGCTAGCATTTACAAATCAAAATGAATGAGATCTGAAAAGAAATGAGAGTTTTACTGGAGTAGTGCAAATTCCACAAGGGATGAGGAGAAGGTCTCATTGACACTCCATAAGATCTCCCATAATAATCAACAACAAATATTTATATACCACTTTTCAACAGGAGTTTCCAAAGTGGTTTACACAGAGAAATAATAAATAAATAAGATGGAACCCTATCCCCAAAGGGCTCACAATCTAAAAAGAAACATAAGACAGACACCAGCAAGAGTCACTGGAGGTCCTGTGCTGGGGGTGGATAGGGCCAGTTACTCTTCCCCTGCTAAATAAAGAGAATCACCACGTTAAAAGGTGCCTCTTTGCCAAGTCTGCAGGGTGCCTGACATCCTGATTAGATGGAAGTCCTACTGAAACTATGTAGTCCTCTAGAGTAACTTCTGAGTGGTTCTATAGAGTAATTTAGTCTGGGTGCCAGCCAGTATTCATGATGGAATAAATGACTGTCTGAAAGGGCCTTATGTCAGCATTTGTACTATATTTGGGAGAAATTGATTACATATGGCTGAGATCTGAAAACAGGAAAGTTTGCACACTGGCAGTTTCAGACGTAACACTACATTTTCACTTCCAGGTCCTTTTTCTCCTTCCCCACTATCTTTTTATAGGAAGGTGTTCTTTTGTTGTCAGCAGAGGTGCATCTAGGTAATTTTGGAGCCTGGATCTAAAGGCCTTTGGAGCCCCCCCCCCCCCCCCCGCTCCCCTGGAATGTTGTCAGCCACTAGTTTCCCCTACTTTTTCTATTGCTTGTATGATCATTTATAGAATTAAACCCATTCCTTTCACTCTTGATTGTGTTTCTCCCTGAAGAAGATGAAATGATAGAAAAGCAATATTTTTAAAAAGAAAAATCATAGACATTTACTTGATACCAAATAGGGGTGTGTGTACAGTTGATTATTCTCTTATACTAAATAAACCTTAGTCATGCTCCAGTTAAGAACAGGGCGAGTAATGCATGAGAAGAAGTTGTTTTTTTAAAAACACTCTGTGTGTGTGTGTGTGTGTGTGCGCGCGTGCGTGTGCGTGTGCTTGTGCACATGTGTGCGCATCCTGCAAACGTTTCTCGTCTAATTTCTCAAAGAGTTCTAGGAGAAAAATCCAATGACCTCTTGCTTGAGAGCTGGCTTTTTCAAGTCATGGAAAATATAAGCATTGACAACAAAGCAAAATCCATTAACTTAATTGGCAGACATTTGTCATCCCACTCCAGCAAGAGGTACAGTATCCCTGAAAGCTTATATATGAATGCCAGTGTGAATGCACATCTGCATCACAGTGCTCATCTGAGCCCTGTTGAGCTGGCTGGACAGGTGTTTTAAGGCAAATAGAAATCACATCTCTAGCCACCATTTCTTACAGGCTACCAGTTGAACATAGCTTCAATCACATCAGGCCCAAGTCCTTCTCCCTGCCCTAATGCTGTGTCCATGTCTCAGGTGACACAGAACATCTTAACTGGCAGTCCAATTGAACTCATTAGAACCTACTTCTGAGTAGACTTGCATGGAATTACATTACCAGGCAATCGTCAGTGTTGCATTGGCTGACTGATGTTTATATTCCTCTCTTCCTTCCCCACTCTAACCCAGAACCTCTCCCACTGTGTTGAAAAAGTTCTGAATTGAACAGGTCCAAAACCTCTTATGCCAGAATTGGAATTTCTAACTTCGTTCTTTTTATACAGCAAAACAGGCAAGGTGAACAAGTAGAAATGGTGTGGCTTATATTTGCTCTGGAGGTTAGGAACATAGGAAACTGCCATATACTGAGTCAGACCATTTGTCTATCTAGCTCAGTATTGTCTTCACAGACTGGCAGCAGCTTCTCCAAGGTTGCAGGCAGGTATCTCTCTCAGCCCCATCTTGGAGAAGCCAGGGAGGGAACTTGGAACCTTCTGCTCTTCCCAGAGCGGCTTCATCCCCTGAGGGGAATATCTTGCAGTGCTCACACTTCTAGTCTCCCATTCAGATGCAACCAGGGCAGACCCTGCTTAGCTATGGGGACAAGTCATGCTTGCTACCACAAGACCAGCTCTCCTCTCCAGACCAGCTCTCCTGGTCTGGAGAGGTTGTGGTGAAATTTTAAAAGACAAATGTGGAGTTAGAGGGTTAGAATGTCTTAATATGCCCCTCCTCACAGATCTGTGCATACATTCTCACACACAAATCTCTCTAATCCCTTATCACCAGATTGTCATCAGAAGAGTCTCTGTTAGGCTTGGGGGGTACTCTCTTATCTCATCTAGCATGCTCCAGCAAAGTTGCCTGGACCTTTTCTCTCAAACAAACAAAAAAGACTTTTTTTCCAGAGGTATACACTGGATTATGTTAAAGTAGGGACAGACTCAGAATCCCCCCACCCACCCACCATGATTTTGAGAGGGTTTTTGGAAAGGAAAATCATTTGGAGCAACAGGAAACGTTTCAGATTCTACTCTAGATTGACTGATGGATCAATAATCCTTCCTAACTGTCCCTCCTTCCCATATGAAAGGTTCACTCAATGAAGGATCCTTGTTGACTATTTTTTACCTTCCAGCTGCACTGCTGGGATGTTGGCAGCTGAGGATCACGTAATGTTTAGGTGTACTTCTGTAGAATGTAACGTATGCCTGCAACAAGTGGATACCTTCCATCATCTGTATGAAGTCACACGTACCACTGAGCTGGGATTGACTCTGCCATCCTGCTGCATGTACACATAGTGGCAAACCTGTTCGGCCACTATAACATGAAAAGTGACCTTGCCTATTTGCTTTGTTTTTACTGGCTGTACTATGATTTCATATCTTGCCTTTCTCCTCTTCCCCCTCTCCCCCGGTACCCAAGTGATACAAAACTCAGAATAGCATCAAACTGTCTTGATACCATTATCTTGTCTTGCAAGGAAAAGAATGGACTTGACATCTGGATTGGGATGTCTAATTAGGGCAGTTATAAGACAGTACATTCCTGTTTGAATGTTGGTTATTTTAATCCAGCTCGGTTACTTCCCACATTCATGTTCATTACAATTCAGTTTCAGGCAGTGATCATTTTATGCTTCATCTGAGTGTTGCAAATGTTAAGGCAATGGAGCTGGTGAGGGAGAGCGTGTAAAATTCAAACACCCAAATCAGCTCTGCATTTGACCAAGAATGATTGCCATATAGATTTCTGTCCCAGCCACTCAAGTTCCCTATTCATGAAGTTAAACTTTGCAAACAACACCATTTAATCTCCTATCGGTGTCATCTGGAAACGTGCAGCAAGCATTCCGTGAAACCTAACATTCATTTTGTAAACTGATCTAAGTACATAACCTACAGATCCTGGCTCCCAGTCTTCTTACCTAACTTAAAGTTGTTTACATTGGGAAGAGTGTGTGCACATATATTGCAGCTATATGTCTCTGCCCCACATCAGACTTTGCTTTGTGGCCCCAGCATTTGTTAATGTGTGAAAGGAAAGGAGGAGCAAGCCAGTTACTAGTTGATGCAGCTTATTGCTACCTAGGGGACATGGGTTAGAAAGATGGCGCCTCTGTTAGATCCCTCAGTGAATGAAATACATTTCAGCATCTTCTGTCCCATTGCTTTGCACTGACTACTTTCCCACCACACATGTACATGGTTTCTGCTTCTTCAAAGACTATCTCTGAAAGCCTGCTTTGAAGCAGAGGAGAGGAGTATTTAAAAGGCTAGTGATGTTTCACTGCATGTTGTTTGGTAGCATTGTGGTGAATACTGACCTCTTGGTGGCTGGGGAAGGGGAAGTGTGGAGTTCTGTAGTCACAGTCGCATCTGAGGGGGAAGAGCAGCCATTTTATTCAGATTCCTGAGGTATTGGACTTAACATTTCCCCTTAAGAAGGGGAAAGTGAGATACTGTTTTTAAGTGGAATCGCGAAAAGAGAAGATATACCATCCTTCTCATATTTATATATCCCTAGAAGGCAGTTTGTATGAAGAGCCCCTTCCGATTGGTGCCAGGACAGCCCAGAGAAACTGGCAGAGTGACTCTCATGTGGTTAAACTTAGTTGAGCAAATCTGTTTACATTGGAGCAGACTAGAATAGTCGCTAGCATTGTGTCTGTGGCTGATATTTCTTTTTCTCAGCAGTCTTGATGGCCTTAGGAACTGGACAAGACTGTACTAGGGTTGGCTTTCTTCCCAGGCCTGGCTGCTTTGAAAGAGCTGGTCAGAGTGTCTATTAACCTTGAAACTGAAACTGCTAGACAGAAGATTCTTTCTCTGAAAAATTCTAACCTTTTTTGCTGTGTATCAGAGGTCTGGGATCTCTTCCAAGGCAGGGCTGCCAGATCAAATTTTTTAAAACAAAGGAATGCTAGAAGAGGAATGTCTGGAATAAGGATTGGGTTCTGTGGCTATGCTGTTCTAGAATAAGAGGCACGGCGGGGGGAATCAAGGGCCACGTAACCCTCTGAGGCACCTCGTAGCTGGGTTGTAGATGGATAGGGGAAACCAACACAAGCCTGATGCCCAAATTCAAGTCCTAGATTAGAACATCTCTTTGAAGACCATCTAGACTGCTCAAAATGGTCTGATCCTTCTTTGCTGAGGTCCAACCAACCAGCTAAGGCATTATCCCAAATGACAAAGTTGCATCTGTTGGAGAGGGGAATAACTCCAGGGTGGGGGAAGAGAGTGAGGCCTTCTTGTGTCTTTTGTTGTATCCACTTTTTTTGTCATCTTTCATTTTGGTTTTGGTTTCTAAACTAGAGCAAACCATTTTTTTAAAAGGACAAAATAATGTACACTGAAAAGCACTAATGAAGCCTGATTATGTAACCTCTGTGGAGATGCAGCATGGACTTTCTCTTACCCCTTCCAGGCGCTTTGGGTTGACGCAAGCAGCTGCTCCAATATCAGCCCTTCTCCCTCCCCTGCCCCTTATCAAATCCTTCCAGAGAGGAAAGCAAATCCTTTAAAATAAAATAAAATAACAAAAGCAACCTCCCCTTTCCCACCCCAGCTCCTTCAGCATCCCCTGCTTTTACCTCGAAACCCATCCCTTCGCCCATGGATAATGCCAGTATTTGTTCTGTGTTATAAGTGCCAAGAAAAATTTTGTGACTCCCTCATCCCTGTGACCTGAGAGTATCAAGAATTGCACATTAACTACTGTAAAGATTAAAAAAAAAAGGAATTCAGAAATATTAATTAAAAAAAAGTTTGTAACAATTGCATGCCTGGCCATCTCATTTCAAAGCTGATTGCTCTCTTTGAGAGAGTTATTGTGCAGCCCTGATGAAGTTAAGAGATTGGATTTGTTTATGGTGGCAATCTGGGCCTTGGGATATTTTAGGGTATCCAGCATGTTAAGGAACATCTATTTTCAAATCATATAGCTCCACAGGTCTGTATAAACTAAAACACTAAGGTGTATACAAAGAATGTCTTCGATTAGAACTGAAATGTTTGCCAAAAGCTGACTTTAGCATAGTTCCTTTGTTTCTAGAGTTCAACAGAACTAGTTGAATTAATTGCTGTTCTGCTGAAAATGAAGGCAAAGGCTCCAAACTTATGCCTACGTACTTGGGAGTAAGCCTACTGAACACAGTAGGGCTTATTTCCAAATGAATATGTTTAGGATTGGACTGTAAGTTGCACAGAAAGGGATAGGGGATGAGACATGGGAAAGGTTTATACCAATATGAAGATGAGATGAGACATTCACTCACTCACTCACTCACAAAAGTACAGCCTGGCATCATTCCAGGGAAAGTGACTGACAGCAGGTTCAGGTGGGTAGGAGGGGAAAAGCAATCATTTGTACATTAGATAATTAAGCTGGGAATTAATTGGCTTTAAAAGGACAAATTCACAAAAGGACATGTTTGTTCATGGTTATTGGCCCTGTTAGTGAAATAGATGCTCCATTTTCAGAAGACGTTTCCCCAGCATTGGGTGAACTGAGGCACAAACCAATGATGGCTACCACCATCAGGCCCCGTTTGTCAGCTTTCAATAGTATCTATGAATGGCCATGCTTTCAGATACATCTGGACTACTTGGACCATACAAAAGTCTGTCTAGTTCATACATTTTTAAATATAAGGACTGGCAGTCTATTCGTTCCAACAAAAAGAAAAACATTCCAGAACTAAAGTGTGCATTTAAATACAGATATAAAATGTATGTTTCTTTGTTTATTTTAAAAAAGTTGCTTTGGCATCTTAAAACTGCACCAGTAAAATGCAGAATGGCTTCTGAATGCTTGTGACAGCTGAGTACAGTGACCTTTCCTGTCCTCCAGGTAAGGCTGTGAGTCACTGGGGCTTGGTTGAAAGTAGTCTCTGCATGTAGGCACCAGCAGAGTCTGCTTGACCAAGATTTAGACTTCATGGGACGGTGTACATTCATCATACTGTACCCCGTGGGGAGAGGGGAATAAGCCAACATGTTCGCAAACTGGTTTTCTTGGAATACTTAGCAGTAGCACAAGAATAGTGAAGCAGACCATTGAGTCCTGGGATTGGATGAGGGGACCAAGTTCTACTCCCAGCTTTTGGAGGAGGCTGGCATCTGGTTAAGAGAAGGAGCCTTGGATTCCTCGGTGCTCAGTTTCAAGAGCAGAATTTTTCTTTTGGCTTTGAAGTAGTGAGACAGCTTTGGACTACCCTCAACTCCGAGTATCTTTGCTCTTTAAAAAAGAAGTGGGGGAAGCAAGACTGTAATTTGTTCTGCCCAGTCTAGCCACAGTTCCCATCTGGCATTTGTTGAGATGAAATGCAACTGACAGCATAGTCCATTACGTTTCATCAGCAAGCATATTGAAGAGAGCCAACTTGCTCCCAATCAAAGAGGTAGCGTGAACAATACAGTTCTTTTACTGCAGTAAGACTAGGCAGCTGGGGCTGTGCTCTGCTTTTCAGATTGCTGGGGATGGGATGGCAAGACTGCAGAAAAAGGAAGCTTGTACTAGTGCTGCTTCTACTTGCAGTATTGACAATACATACAGCACATGTGACATGGTCTCCACATAGGCAGGCAGAGGCTTGTAACTTCGCTCCAATGTCTTGAGCGTGTATAGGTCAAAAGGATATTATTGGGGAGGGGCTGTTGCTCAGTGGTGGAGTGCCAACTTTGCACACCGAAGATCCCAGGGTCAATATATGGCATCCCCATGCAGGGCTGTGAAAGACCACGGTCAAACTCTGGAGAGCTACTGCCAGGCCATGTAAACCATACTGATGTAAATGGACCAGTGGTCTGATTCAGTATAAGGCAGCTTCATAGGTGTGTAAAGCTACTAACTTCCAGAATCCAGTCCTGACTTTTCACTAGACCTATAGCCCCAAAGGGGAGCCAAGAGTCTGAGGGCAGAAAGAGCATTCCACAGAAGGCCACCATCTCTTCCAATGGAGTGACTCGCCTCCTTGCACAGGATACGTGGCCGTGGTGGCGTCAGGCATTCCACTCAAGAGGTGTGGGGCTGGCTCCTGCCACCTGTCCCCCCACCCCCATGTCCATTCTGCCGGTTGATCACAGAGTGAAGAGAAGAACCACCACCAGCACGAGCACGAAGAGCAACAGGCAGATGCCACACCACTGCCGCCGGTCTGATGAGGAAAGCACAGAAGGAGAGGAGGTCAATGCCACGGAACCAAGCCCACTTGGAAACTCCTCCTCCCTTTCGCCCTCCTCTCGAAGTGATTTAACTGGAATTAAGCTAAGAAAGTGGGGAAGGTGATCTTAAGCAGAAGTGGATGTAAAAGACGGGGAGCCCCAAGTGGAACCACATTCTGAGGAGCCCCTTCCCCTCTGAGCAGCCATATGCCACCCTCCTCTGGTCTTACACAAACATGCCACAAAGGAAAGGGCCCTTCTTCCTGCACTTCTGTTTCACACTTAACACTGTCATGAGCATGAATGTGGGCATTTTAGTATTTCTCCAAAGCTGGGAATCACACTGCCCCTTGTCATGTGATTAAAAAAAAGAGTGACTGTGTCAGGAAAGTCCCTAATTTTAGCGACTTGAGAGGTGCCAAGCCTAGCCATTCATTTCTGCCAGGTCAACCCACAGCACAGCTGCCGCAGGTAGTGGGTGGTTGTGGCACTCTTGGGCAGAAGCAGGGAGGTGCGCCGGACCTGGCCATGCCACAACCAGCCTCCACTCCCCTGTCTGAGACGATCAAGCCTGCATTCTTGCCCGCCTTTTCCTTGATGTGCAACTGCTAGCAGTAGATTAGAGCCAAGACTGCACCAAGGCTCAGCAGCGGAAGGTATTCCAAAGTGTACATTAGATGGCGCTATTACTGTATTTACCTGAATCCAAGACTAGGTTTTTCCTCCAAGTATTTAGATATTAGAAATCAGGAGGCCATCTTAAATTCCGAGTCTTGCTCCTTTCAAGTAAATGCAGGTATAACCTGTATTTAACCGCCTACTTTTTGTCTGACATTCAGAGTCTTCTTCGATTCAGGTAAATACGATTCAGGTAAATACTTTTTACTTGACGCTTCTGGCACACTTCTCTGAAAGGTTGGCTACCACCACTGATCTAGAACTTGGTCTGTAAGGGAGAAACCGTGAACACAGAGATGCAATATAGATCTAATCAGAATGTTCAGGGTTTGATTCCCTGGTATAATTCTAGAATCCTCCAGTCTCCCTCCCACCCACACCCCATCCCCTTTTATGACCCTGGCTGGTAAAAGTGGAAGGCAGGCAGAGGTAGGCCAGCAAGTGCTGATTTCAGGAGGGGAATGAGGCAGCAACCCACCCCACAGCTTAAATGCTCAGCTCAGCCCTTCATCATTGTTCCTCCGTGTGTGGGTGTGCATGTGCACGTGCACACATGCATACACACACAATTTTAATATGCTGTATATTCGATCCCAAGGGGTTCTAAATGCAGCTTTAAAAAGTTTAAAACAAATATAAAAGTCCAAGAAAAATCTACAATCCAGTGGCATTACAACAGAAAAACAAGAAAACCTAAAAATGAGCCACAGCTCAATCCAACCCTGAAGCCACTGCTGGCTGAGAGCACTGATTGAGCCAGGCAAGCCTCCATTGGGAGGACTTTCCATACTTCTGTGCGCTAATCTCGCTGGAGGAATGAAGAGGAAAGGCTGCAAAGGAGTGGTGGGGAAGAAGCAGATGAAGAGACAATTCATTACATTGCTGGGATACACAATACCCAGACTGTGGGGAGGGCCAAAACAGTCATATCGCAACACCCTGGTGCTTGGGGATGAAACTTGCTGTGTTTTTAGGATCGAAAGCAAGCATCCTCACTCCTAAAACATTCTGGACTCCAAATCCTACCTAAAACGGATAAGAATCGAAGATGGATGTAAAAGAAAACAATTTAACATGCTGAAAAAAATGTGGGGTGGGGGGTGGGCAGGTGGTATTAAGCAACTTCCTTTTACCAACTCCTTTCTGGAACAGAGGCAGGAAGTCAAGTGCAGTTTGAATGTGGATAGAAACCAGAACTGGTCCCAGAACTGGTCAACCAGCCTGCAAGGCTGAACCACAAAGAGGTGTCCCTTACCACTGGCCATGTGGGAGACTCTAGCTATCTTTTTGAGCACGCCATCCATGCGACTGTGAGTGCTGTCCATCTCATAGGCAAAGTCTTCCAGCATCCTGAAAAGTAAAGGCATCATCAGTCCAGGCAGCAACTGCCCCCCGGGGCCACCCTCTCCCTTTGAACTGAACTGGGCCTCCTCTCTCAATTGTCCATCAAATGGTCTGTCTCAAATGCATAACTTCACATAGCATGGGGATGTCAGCCAGGTAATGACATGATGTTCCATCTTGGTGGAAGTGGGAGGTTTGTTTTCCTTTTTGGGGACAGTTTGGACTCTACCAATTCAAGCCACATCAGTGCCAGCATTTTCTAGATCACGGATAAGCAACTGGCAGGCCAATCTGCCTCCCACTTGACCCCCAGCATGGTCTCTGATCTTGCAAATAGCCTTTTAGTGAGGGCAAAGATGCACAATAATGTCCCTTGGTTGCTTTCTCCCAAGCCACTATGTGGCCGCCTTCTCAATATGTGAACAGGACTTATGAGGCTCTCTTATATAAATCAGACCACTGGTCCACCCAGCTCAGTATGGTCTTCTCAATTACTCTCCCCAAGGCCTCAGGCTGAGAAGAGTCTTCCCCAGCTCTGATCTTTTTACCTGGAGATGCCAGCAACTGAATCTAAAACTTGCAAGCAAAGTAAGGAAAGGCTCTACTATTAAGCTGTGGCTCCTCAGCAGCAGCAAGAGAGGTTCGGGCAGAGTTCTCTCGTTCAGCGTCTCAGCTGCTTTCCCCAGTGCCCAAGCCGAGTCAAGGCAAATGGGAGTGAGCAGCTGAAGCACAGAGTAAGAGGAAGGCTCTGACAAAGCCTCTGTTGCTGTCCTGCTGAAGAGGAAGGGGTTGAAGTGTCCTTTGACCAGTGTTTTAGCTCCCGAGGTTGAGTCAGCAGGCAGAGCCCCTCTTGTTGGCCCTTCAGCCCTTACCAAATTCAAAATAAGGGCTCTTCAGACAATGATTTGTAAGGACTGTTGTAGCTAGGTAAAGGCCCTGGCTCCTGTTGTCTGATATAGCCTCTAAGAATCAGGAGAAACTGCTGGTGAAAGACCCAGGATGGCAATGGTTGTATACCTTGGTGCTATTCTGTTGCCATCTCTAACCTCTGTGCTGCTCTGCCCAACCCACCAATGAAGAGTTTCTATTCTCTCTCCACGGCTAGAAACCTCCCTTGCTTTCTGCACTCACATGGTCTGTTCATCCAATTCCTCTCCGACCCGACCTGACATGTGTTTCAATACCCGAATGGTTCCAGAGACCAGCTCCAGCTGCTCATCCTGCTTGTCAATGATCAACTGTCGGGGAAAGAGACACCAGAGAAGTCCGTTAATAAAGAAAAGACAGGAAAGAAGTATGCAGAAAGGAGACTGGATTCAAAGCAGCCACAGTCAAGATGCAACGCCAGCAAAAGACTCAAAAGCTGTGACTGAACTGGGCCCTGGCCTTCTGGGAAGCAACTGAGCAGCAGCAACTGCAAGAGACATGCAGCACTATTGTCACTTTTGGAGGCCCTCAACACATAAATACTCATAGTTTGTGTGCATTTACACAAATAAGACCAAAAGCAATCCTAGGATTAATTAAATATTGACAGACAACATCTCTTCACACAAGTCCGCCATCCAAAATGCCAACCAGCACACAACTTTTGCAGGGATCCACCACTTGCACAACAGGAGCAACTGCTGGACTTCTTTTAGTTCCACCACCAGAGAAGGACCTCTGGCTCATTCGGTTAAAATAGCTGTTCAGTTGGAAGCACCAGAGTGAGCGGTTCTTTATCATCCAGGTTTATGGCCCGGCCTATTCCAAAACTTGCACATACACTTCCTGACCTGATCAGTCTTCACAACAATCTTTTAAGAAAGGCCATTAGGATCCCCATTTTACAGAGAAGGAACTGATGCTGCGTGACTCGCCCCCAGATCCATGAGCGTGGCTTTGAATCCAGTTCTCCTATAAGAAAGGAAGTTCTTCTCCCCACCTCCACCCAAAGAGCCTAGCCTGACAGGAAGTCTGCAGTCTGATAGGAAGAGAAGAGGAAGGCCATTCCTTCCGACTGGATTGAAACCCGAGATTTTCCTCTTTCCACGCACAGCTCAGTGGGGGAGATGGGGGAGTGTGGACGGGCAGAGAGAAGCCGGGGAGCAGCGAGCACTGTTTGTGTCAGAGCCCAAGACTTCTCTCAAGAGACATACCAAGCAAGGGAGCAGCCTTTGTAGGAAGGGCTGGGGGTCGCACTGATGGGCTAGACTGGCCCCGTGGGCCGCCACTGCCGTCAATACTGGAGATGATGGCTCCCGTCTCACCTTCTGGTGCAACTGCTGCTCTTCCAATGTACGTGAGTTGGCCGTGGACAGATCTTCTGCATCCAAAAGCCCATAATGTTCCCTGCTCCCCACTAGCATCTGCAGGGAAAGGAATCTCTGAGCAAGCCAGGATTTAAAGCATTCACAGAAGAGGTGTGGGGAATGGGCTAGAGAGACATGGGTGAGCTGGGTGGGGGAATCAACAGGCAAAATGGGACTCAAGGTCTTTCCCCTTTAGCAGTGACCATTCTCATGACATGAGACTGGAAGCCTTTTCACTGTAATCCCCGAGTTGAATGACTGATTTAGACAAGGGACAAGATCTGAGGGGGTATTATGCAGGAGGTGTTGACTCTTGATATGCTGGGAGGAAGGAAGAGGGTGCCCTTACCCTTGGCTTAAAAAAACAGCTCCGGAGAACCAGGGATATAGGAACAGCCTAGCAATTCCCAAATGCAGAGTCCCACAAACAATTCCTCCCATCTCAGTCAACACATTCCCATTTGGCGGGATATGTGGGGGCTGGAGGAGGAGGTGTATAAACAACCCATAGAATGTGATTACCTCTTTGTTTTTACTCTCCACAACGGCCTGCGCCTGTGGGCTGGATATGTGATCCTGCATCTCCTAAAGACAAGAAAGGAAAGTAATAAGGGTGCCCCTATAATAATAACAACAATAAGGGCACATTTTTCCAAAGGGTCTTCAGGCACACAACATCGCTTCCAGCAGCATCTGGTGGGCCACTGTGTGAAACAGGATGCTGGACTAGATGGGCCATGGGCCTGATCCAGCAGGGCTGTTCTTGTGTTCTTATGTTCTTAACTGCAGGAATCTTTGTATGACCTCAGTGTGTCAAGCCTGGGTACAATGGGTATAAATGTAAATAAATGAAAATTGCAGGAATGAATGATACTGTAGATCACCTTCAGGTGTAGAGATACATGTGAAGGGATTTGATATAAAATCCAGTCCCATACCAGCTTCAACCATCTGACTCCTTTCCTTACTCAACTTGAGAACAGATCTCCAGACCCCTTCCTCCCAACCACTGTGCCTCCAAGAGTCCTGGCTCCACATTCCTTCTTGCAACTGGCAAGAAGTTTAATACTTCCCGTATTAAATGGACTACTCCATTCCTAATTCCATCTCTCAGAACAATCTCTCTCACTTCGAATGTGTGCAAATACCTCCAAACCTTCACTCAAGGATTTCATTTACAATAGAATTACCGCCACATTATCAATAAGTATTTTATTCTGTGCCTGTTACAAGGTGGCAAGGAATATGTTTGGGGACAACCCACCTTGATGGATTTCTGCATCTCCGTGACGAAAGACCGCCGTGCTGCTACCTCGCAGGGCTCAATTTTGAACTTGCGCGGGTTTGACTCCACAATGCGTGGGCATGGGTTAAGTGCAATGAGCTTGAGTCATTGAGCTTGAGAGGCAAAGAGGGATCATTGGCAACAAAGACTCTATAGATCTAGACTAGGACTTCACTCACCAGAGGTTCTGCCTGTAAGCAGCAGCTTCCTGCTTATTCATCTTCCAGTTAAATACCGTGTAAGGAGCAGAGCAGTTCCCTGCCACTCCAGTCCTAGCCACAGACAAGAGGGATGCACAAAATGGTGAACAAGCATTACCTGGAGAGGCACCTGCACCTCACTACTACACCTCCAGCCCCTGCCAACAGGGGACATCAGCCCTCAAAGGATATAAATGGTTTCCTCCAGATCCTCCAAATCCCACTCAATGCTGCGCAAGTTGTTGCGTAGCTCATTTGTCGTCCAGTCCAGCTCCTCTTTGGTAACCACCTGTGTCTCCTGGAGCAGCTGGCACCAGCGCTGATAGAGCCCACAGGCTGTAGTCATTGCTTTCTGAACTTCACTGTGGAGCACAAAGACAAAACAGTTGCGGAGAGAAGAAGGGCACGTGAAGCAGGGGAGCTAGGGCAAGAGGCTGCTTCTTGGCCTCCTCAGACCTGGACAGACAGACAGACACTTTATTTATACAGCCACCCAATTGTTCTCATAAAAAGTTGTGGTCCAAGCCAAACACATCTCATCAGCCTTGTACTGGAGCATGACAATCCCTCCGTTTCTGTGATCCCAGGCAGCTAACAAGCATATATGAGCGTATGAAGCTGCCATATACTGGGTCAGATAATTGGTCCCTCTTCCTCAGTATTGTCCGAAGCGTACAACTGGCAGCAGCTCTCCAGGGTTTCTGGCAGGTGCCTTTCCTAGCCCATGCCAGGGACTAAGCCTGTGATCTTCTGCGGCAAAGCATGTACGTAGGAACATAGCAAACTGCCTTACACCAAGTCAGACCCTTGGTCCATCTAGCTCAGTAATGTCTACACCAACTGGCAGTGACTCTCTGAGGTTTCAGGCAGGAGTCTCCACCAGCCCCACCTGGAGATGCCAGGGAGTGAATCTGGGACCTTCTGCATTTAAGCATGTAGATGCTCTACTACAGATCTATGGCTCCATTCCCTAAAAGGAATATCTTACAGTGCTCACATGTAGTCTCCCATCCAAACACAAAGCAAGGTAGACCTTGCTTAGCAAAGGGGAACATTCATGCTTGCTACCACAAGACTAGCTCTCATCTACCCCTGAGCAATGGCCCCTCCCCAAATTATGTATGCAGAGAAGCCCTGATGATCTCCATAAATATCTGGTACACTGAATTCAACTTACTCGGTCACAGGTTGTGCAGCCCTGCGCTGTCTGATCTGAAGCCTGCCAAAAGACAAAGCTCTCCAGCCTACCATGAGGCACCTGCATCTCTGCCTCAAAAGAGGGATCTCTCCATAAGTTGCCATCCCACTTCAGAGAGCTGCTGGGAGAGGAAGTTCTGTATAAATAGCTGTCCCAAGAACCAAATGAAACTCTGCCCTGAGTGACACATCCCTGTTGAAAAACTAAGCCTAACCACCAATGGCAAATAAGAATTGCATTCAGGAGACCAGACAGGAAAGCTTTACATTAATTGGGTCTTCTTTCCTTTAGCCTTCAAAAGTCTATCTGATATCTGTAGGCAGGTGAGCTGATAAAATAACTAGCTGGCAGGATGGCATCATCTCACACTGCACGGGAGGAGGCAATGGTAAACCCCACCTGTATTCTACCAAAAGAAAACCACATGGCTCTGTGCTTACCAGCAGTCGACACTGACTCCATGGCACAACCTTACTTTACTTTAACTCCTGTTAAGATCTGCAAAGCTGATCAATGCCTTTCACACACCAGAGGTAAATACATTTTGGTGTTGGGCAGAGGATCCCAATACAGAATTGCCATGGCTCACTCTAGAGTGGAACCTCATGAGTGCTGGAGGAAACTTTATGAGTGACCAGTGCCCGTGGCTCATGTCTAGAAATAAAGTAAAACTAAATCAGGTTCAAGCCTGGAAATCCTGCTTCCTAAAGCCAGGTGTGTGTGTGGTCTCACTGTTGATGCTGTTGATCCACTGTTGATGGGAAACACCTATATCGGGCAGCAGTGATATAGGAACATGCTGAAAGGCATCATCTCACACTGCACGGGAGGAGGCAATGGTAAACCCCTCCTGTATTCTACCAAAGACAACCTCAGGGCTCTGTGGTCGCCAGGAATCAAGATCGACTTGACAGCACACTTTACCTTACCTGCCCGGGCCCTAAGATCTTTATATCAGAGTATGCTCTTTGGTGCACCATTAAGGCAGGGACTAGGGACAGAGTCTTTTCAGTGGTGCCACCATACCCCTGGTATTCTCTACGCAAGGAGATCAGAGAGGCCCCCACACAAATTATTCTTATAGGCCATTATGAGTCATTTGATTAGGATGGATTTTAATTGAATGCTTTTAAGCTGAGTTTATACTGTTTTATCCAAGTGCATTTTTTGTCATTGTATTGGTTTTCTTTTTCTTAGTTGTGGTTCCTGGCTGACAATCTGATTAATAAAGCACGAATGCTATGTAAGAAGTGCCAGTGCTGCTGATGGATTTGATTAACAGAGCACCAGTGCTTGTGCACAGTGGGGTGAATTTCAATGACCTCTACCCACCTTCCAGGAGCACTCAGTGCTATCTGAATATATGTCTTTTAGGGTCACATATATATCACCAGTATTTAAAGCTTCCATCTGGCTTTGAATTTTAGACTGGGGTGTGTGGGTGTGTGTGTATGTGTGTATGGTTTTACAGTTACGAGACAGGTTGCTACAGAAGTGGCTTACATCCAGATTAAGCTACACATGAGTACTCCCATTACAATTAATGGGACAAATTTACTTGTGCCATTGATTTCAGTGTATGTACTCATGAGTAATGCCACCTAATGGCACAGCGGGGAAATGCTTGACTAACAAGCAGAAAGTTGCCAGTTCGAATCCCCACTGGTACTATATCAGGCAGCAGCGATATAGGGAGATGCTGAAAGGCATCATCTCATACTGCATGGGAGGAGGCAATGGTAAACAAACCCCTCCTGTATTCTACCAAAAGAAAACTACAGGGCTCTGTGGGCACCAGGAGTCTAAATCGACTTGACAGTACACTTTACCTTTACCTTACTCATGAGTAACTTAGTCTGCATATAAGCCAGGACTAGAACTCTAAAATTTAAATTTGTGTGTGCACACATGCGCGCACGCACACAAAATCTCTGTGGGGTACCTAAGCTGCAGGTTTGCAACAGAAGGTGTACACTTGTTTTAAAAGGTTGGGAACCCTGCTTTATATAATAGAGAGCTGACAAAAGGCATGTAGCAAGGTTGGAGTGGGCCCTCGGACCAAAAGTGAAGATGGGCCCCTTCCCTCCCATATTCTTCTTCAGAAAGGTGCAAGGAGGAAAGTAAAGAGCAAGCTGTCACCCAGCTGGCGGGCCACCCTCCCTCAGAGGCCAGGGACATTTTTCAGCCCCTCACCCTCACCAACACCCCACCCCAGTTCAATTGAAGCTATGCCCCTGGTTGGAAAACCAGTTATTAACTCCCAATGGGCCCTACTTAGCCATTCCATTTTCAAAGTGGAGATGGCAAAATAACAGAACCACAACAGGGACATAGCTATAACTGAACAACGGGGAACAAATGTCCTTGGGTCTGTGAGGGAGGAGGGCCTGCCGGATGGGTGACAGCTCACTCTTTACTATTGCTGCTGCATGAATGTATGAGGTGATCTTCATAGGTATACATACATGTTTTTAAAATGTTTCTGAGCCAGGGGAATGTGCACACACAAGTGTGAGAGAGAGAGAGTGAAAGTGTCTGTGTACGTATGTATTTTGTATTTTTACATTTATATCCCGCCCTTCCTCCAAGGAGCCCAGAGCGGTGCACTACATACTTGAGTTTCTCTTTCACAACAACCCTGTGAAGTAGGTTAGGCTGAGAGAGAAGTGACTGGCCCAGAGTCACCCAGCTAGTTTTATGGCTGAATGGGGATTTGAACTCGGGTCTCCCAGGTCCTAGTCCAGCACTCTAAAGTGTCTATGTGTGTGAGACATATGTGATGCTATTTGCAGAGGAGAAAGAGAAAGACATGCTGATAACTTTTTGCTTTTCACCACTCCTTACAGTTCTTCCACAGCAAAGGCACAGTGAGGGCCAGTGGGGGGGGGGGAAGAGAAGAAGACTGTGCAGGAGGAGCATAGGTGTCCATCTTCACCTCTTGTCACAGGGTCCACTCCAACCTTGCTACACCCCAGAACTACACAACATATTCCCACAAAATACCATACTCTTATAGGTTTGTTGTGTTTTAAAGTATCTTTGTTGCTCACAGTAACAGAACTGGCCTTTTCCCAAACAAATATTTTGGGAACTTAGATTCAATATTTTGGCTTCAAGTTTGTTTGGACTCACAATTCTGCCATCACAGAAAGTATGGACAAACTTTGTACATAATCTTTCTTTCTTTTTTTCCAGCCAATGCATAATTCCCAGAATATGTACAGTGTGGCAATCCTAAACAGAGTTCTAGAGCATTATAATCCAGCCAGCATACTGAGCTGTTTTGTGATGCTGTATTGTGGGGGCTGTTGAGAGACTTTGGTTTTTTTTCTGAAGAAGTCAAAAGCGACAGGTAGCCAGATTGGTCCATTATTTAAAATCTTAAAATAACTGTAGAGTAATACCTCGATGAGGAGCAACTAATAAAGGAGTTTTTGTTGTTTTAGTAACACTGCTTCCTCACAGAGAGAGAGAAACGAGGGCATGGGTTTCTCATGCTGGCCCATGACTTCAGATTCCCATATTACCCAATCTTCCTGCAAATGCAAACTTTCTGTGCCTATAATCCGCACCAGGGACAAAAACATTAAGTTGCGGTGGGAGTGGCTGCCACTCACCCTTTCACCACGAAGAACGGATCCTCCAGAGACATTGTTGATCGAACAGCCTTCACAGGAAGAGAGTTCCAATCCAGCGGGCCTGACAGCAGCGTCTGACTGTGGGCGAAACTGTAGACTTCTTCATCTATTGGCGAAACGTCCTGTCCTTCCCTCTCCTTCCCTGAGCTGAAGCCGCCTGGGCCGCCACGTTTACTAAGGGCAACCCTTCCCCAACTCGTTAGAATTTGTTTTCCCCTTCGAAAGTGGAACCGGCTTTTCCTAGGGAGGAGCCAGGAAATGAGAGGAAGGTACCCTGGACTTGGTGGGTGGAGAAATTAGGAATCCCTGGAAGTTGTCTGTGCCCTAGTTTTTCAGTCTCATTTCTTTTTCTCTAGCCTCCTCCCGCGCCGCATCCACTTCCTGCAGATCATGGAAATGCGTCACTCGTACAAGAATTATTACCCAAAATAGCACTGGGTACACCCTCCTGGGTTCCTGTTTCATTCATTTTCCACCTCACACTTTACAAAGCCTAGTGTCTGAGATCTTGGATTCCACTTCTAATAGAGTGCATACTCAAGATCACAACGCGTTATCTTTTAACCGTCTGTCTTTAGTATTGAAACGTGTTTACAGAGCGCTATGCACATTCCTGTTCCTTCAATGCATGCTTATGGGTGGAGTGGAGATTTTCATTCCTGTTAATGACTGTGTAGGGAAGCAGCAGGGACGGTAGCTAAATTCGGGAGTAAACAGTGTACTCTTATTTATGCTCCCATATTATTCTGTTTAATTGCAGTGCAGAAGTTAGCATGACCAGCTCCATACCCGTGATTAGAGAACAGAAATATAGAGAGGAGAAAAACCAGCGCAAAAGGGCGACGACTCGGAGCGATCATGTCAAACCACATGGCATGTAGCCAAGCGCCCCGATCCAGGTTAAATAAATTGCCAATTTATTACATTGGTTTCAAAGGAACCCGCGGCCCAATCCTATACATCTTTACTCGGAATTTAGTAAGGTGCGCTGAGGACAACGGGATTACCTCATAGTAAGTATGCATACGTTGCAACGTTAATAATGACTAGCCAGCTGGCTCGACCGGTTCCAGATTGTACAGTCCTGTGCACACTCTCGCCGAAAATGGAGTACATGTCGAGACAATATGATAGTAAGATGGCATCCACGAAAACGGTTGTATTGTATGCTTTTCCTCGAAACTCCGCTAACTGGGGAAAGAGGCACTTCTTAAAGTAGTGGCTCTCATATTTAATGAAAGATGGGAAGCAACTGCCCCTGTACAAATCAGCGTAGTGTCCCCGACTCCGCCTCAATGGTTTTTGTTAGTGTGTGTGTCTCCTTGTGTTCAGGAACCTTTGTAAGGCTCTGAGGGGCCGCCCCGGGGCAAAATGTGATCTGATCATTTCAAATACTGAACCATACTTTAGATGGGGCCCCTTCCATATGTGGGCCTACGTGTGTTTCTTAGACTGTAGCCTCTTTAAGACAGCTGACTGTATCTTCTAATTTCATTCCTAATACATAAATAATAAATATAATAAAGAACACCTGGTTTGTTGGGACAATTGCACGCACACAGGGTGTTAAAGTTTACAAGAGGGAAAATTGTAGATTTAGATCACGTGGGAGTTTTGTGATATGTGTTTACTAGACATTCTCAGCCTGAGCCAAGTTGCAGAAGGTGGGGTCTGTATATGGTCAGATCAGATTACGGGAAAGTTGCGTGGAAACAGTTGAGAAAAGAAGATAATGATGAGTGCGAGTGGGGGAAACGTATACAGGCAATAATTCGTTTTATGGAGAAGCTTGTTTACCGGGAGCCTCGGGAGAAGGGTTGTCTATAAACAAACTGTTTGCAATGTGAGCTGTGTATATAGCTGCCGCTAGGGCAAGGTTCTGTGGCATGTGTGCAACCTGCGTACAAAGTGTCTTGTTGCCTCGCTTAGCGCGGCGCTTGTAAACAGACAGATGGCAAGGCAGAGCAATTCCTTGGGCAGGCTCCCGGAAACTCAATTGATCCTTCATCCCTTTGCCCATTTATGGAAACAGGAAGCGAGGCTGGTTTGTAACAAACGTAAGCATTTTTAGAACGTTGGTAAGCGCAACTTCGACTCCTCCCCCTGTCGTCATGGGCCAATAATACATGCAAAGGAAACCGTAACCAAGGGGGATGGCATGACCTAAATAGGGGGAGGAGCTTCTTAAATCAAGAAAGCACTGGAGAGAACATCAATGGGGATCCGGTATTTCCTCCTGCTGCTGGGTTGCTCGAGGGAGAGCCCATAATCACTGTAGTAATCTGGGCGTATCGGTGAGAAAGCAAACTTTCGTCCTGATCCTATGATGTCAAGCTACTAAAGGACTTGTTAGAGCTTACAATTTTTAAAAGAAATCTTTTGCAGATACGAACTGTATGTAAATGCTTCAAACGAAAACAGTAATGCGTGCAAAGAGTGTAACGGCTTAGTAGTAACCTGTACACAGTAAGCAACAGAAGTGAGTATTGGACCATGAGACATAAAGTGTAGTGCACGCGTACCTGGGAGCAAGCTCCACTGAACACAGTGGAGTTTCCTTCCGAGTCCACATGCGCACGGTTGGTCTGCACGTGTTTCAAAACCCCCTGTCTGGACAACATTGTTTACTGTAGTCCCAACACTCCAGCCCCCCGAAATAAGGCCACTGTTTAAAGAGACTCGGAAGTGGATCTCGCTGAAACTGCTTCGATTTGTTTGGTTTGCCTTGAGGAGGAAGAGGAAGAAGTTTCATAATTTAGTTTAAACCATAATGAGAAGGCGATACTAATTGCGCTCTTGAGTGCTGAAAGGAAAACGAACTAAGTGAAATAAAGGAAACAAACGCTTTCTTTAGTTTCAAAAGACAAGACCTGAGTGAGGCATAATGGTTCCAGATTACTAGGAAATACAAATTATTGCATCAAGTGGCAACAAGAGAAAAGGTGTACTTGATTGTAAAATAACAGAGGCCAACAAATTGCTAGATAATCTATTTGAAATCTTCTTCCCAGGGCCTCAACATTCTAATTTTTAATTTAGAAATATGAGGGAGGAGACATTTCAACCTTTGCTTCCTCTCATATACATAGACATCCAGGGCTGCTCCCTTCTCTATTCTCTTCTCCCCATCTGCCCTGTGTGTGGGTGGGGGGAGTCCTATTCCACTCCCCTCGCCTCCCTTCCTCAAGGGACACTATCAAAGGAGGGAAACAAGTTCATAATAGAGAACCTAAGAAGGAAAGATGCTCCCTCCCCCCACAGTCTACTACTGCAGATGCTGCTTCTGGGGTGGAGAAACATGACTATTGCTCTCCTTTTCCCATGGTTGAGCAATAAGAGCAGTAAAGCAGGAAAAACCACCCTCCAGCTCATCCTCCTACTCATGGTAGCAGCTGGAGACTTGCTGGCCACACTAGGAACAGCTCCTGCGCTGCCCAAGTTAGTGCTGCACACTGAGTAATGCTGAATGTTGACATATTTTTGCACAGGCAGTGCAAGAGCTCATATCTTGTACAGAGGCCCTTAGTTCTTGCACACTGAATAAATAAATAAATTTACAAGAATTCTCACACATCTGCCAACACTCATATCAAAGGTGGCATCCTTCAGCTGATCAATGTGTTGTCAAACTTGCCAGGCCACAGAGCAGATTTTAGATATAAGAAGGAATTAGATCTGCAGAGTTTGACCCCTTGCTATCTGGGGTCATACAGACCAGAAAAAAGTAGAGCTGCCCTTTTCTCATATTTTGGGAAACAATTGTTGTGATTGATCTGAAAGTGAGCACTGTGAAATTAAAAAGACTGCATCGAGTTTCTGAAGGTGAGACTGAAAGTGCCATGCAGTCAGTGCTCACCCGAGCACTGATTCCGCATTCACATCCTCAGTACAAATGATGAATATTTATATACTGCTTTTCAACAGAAGTTCCCAAAGCAGTTTACATAAACAAACAAATAAAATGGCTCCCTGTCCCCAAAGGGTTCACAATCTAAAAAAGAAACCTAATATAGCCCTTAAAATCTATCTGTTTGGCCTGGCCTTCCAGGGTTTTTAACTGCTGTGTTTGACCTGGTTCTCCAGGGTTTTTAGCTGTTTAAATGTTTTAACTGTTAATTAGTTTTATGCTGTTTTTATAGTTTTGATTTTAACTGTTAATTGATTTTAATTGTTTTTATTTTGCTGTAAACCACCCTGAGCCTTTTTTGGAAGGGCAGTATATAAATTGAATAACTAACTAAATAAATAAAAAGATATAACCACTTTTTAAAGGTGCCTCTTTGCTCAGTTAGCGCCTGCAAATTATTAATGCAACTTACAGGAGTTGCAAGAGCTTGAAGTTGCATGTTCACAATGAACTTCTGCTTGTGGCACACAGTAAAGGTTGCATTGCTATGGTTTTGAGGTCACAGAAGCCTTTTACAATGATTTCCATATTGTAGTGACCTTTGTATTTGTAATATATCAGTCTCAATATCATTTATAATTTGAATGCTTTTTATGTTCACTGTATGGCCAGTAGGCTTAATCAGCTTTAGATGAAATATGAGGATTGCAAACACTAACTTGCAGCTATGGTGTAGTCAAATATTTTTGTGGTTGATCTAGCTAGTAAGGAGATTTTAAATAGCTTGGCAAATGAATTTAAAACTGATTGAGTCTTACATATGCATGATATTTGCATTTGTTTTATCCATAACTCTGCACAAACAGATTTACTCTAGAATGCTGTATTGCAGTGCATTTCCAAGTCTAAAATATCAAGGAGGAACTGTCTGATAACTGATCAGTCAGTAGGGTGTTGCTGCATTAATCCATCAGCCTCATGAGCTAACATAATACAGGCATTTTCACCATGAACATATATTTTCAAGATATAAATTTAATAAATAAATGACACTGAAATCATTGTTGCTTACTTCCAAATAATTCTTAGAACTGTGGTCCAAATAATACCTTTTAATCTAGGATACAACACTTGTAAATGCTCTTAATGCAGTTTAGAAGAGAAGCATTAAAATAAAAACCATTCTGAGCAAAGATTTTTATAACATTACAAATATGGGAAATGCCAATTTAAGGCTGCAGTTCTGGGCACACTTAATGGGAATGTCACACAAAATAAGTGGGACTTGCAAATAAATATAAGATTGGGCTGCATATGTTACTTGTGGAAAAATTCAAATGGGAAAACACTGTTACCCATTTTGTAGGACTGATTCACACATGTTCATCACTTGATGACTATAATATTGAGTGATTGCTTGCATGTGTGAATGGGCCATCACATATCTATAACTATGTAGATAGAATCATGCCACCTCAAAAGTGATGCTTTCCAATGAAATCTGTTTTTCTAGGTAGGCATCAAGAGTTTAGTAATGAAGTGTAAAACAATCATTTGATCTACATGTATGTAGAACTAGAGCTATATTGATTAGGAAATGTGGAGTGGATCCATACCCTCCCTCCAAATTTAATGCTATGCACAAAAATGGATGAAATTTGGTCAGGACAAAGCTGGTCAGGACAAAGCTTTTAACCTCTGCTTCCAAGTAAGATCTGCCTCAGCTTGGAGAACCATGGAACTAGATTCTCTTGCAAGCAGCACAAAGTAACTGCCCTATACTGAATGGATATACATTGAGTAGTTATGAACATATATTGAGTAATGCATCAATGTTCTCAGTTCTTCCCAATGGTTTGAAATGACCATATTTCAGCACAGAGGCTCTGCTTCCCACACAGCCCATTAAGGACAAGGTTCATTCATTGAAAGCTGCACAGTTTAGTGATGGCTTCCAAATCGCCCTCAAATCAGGTGCAATGCTTTCCAAGTGAGTCCGTTCACAATAAGTTGCCAGTAATCTACATGCATGTGTAAACCCTCCCTAAGCCTAAAACTTTATTCCCTCTCTTAAAATGTGCTATTGCAAGTCAGCCCAGCTGATTTCAAACGTTCAGCAGCAGTACATAGGAACATAGGAAGCTGCCATATACTGAGTCAGACCATAGGTCCATCTCTCTCTCTCAGCCCTATCTGGGAGATGCCAAAGAGGGCTCCATTCCCTAAGGGGAATATCTTACAGTGCTCACACATGTAGTCTCCCATTCATATGCAACCAGGGCAGACCCTACTTAACTAAGGGGACAAGTCATGCTTGCCCACAAGAGCAGCTCTTCTCTCAGTAAATTTGCTTCCATTCCGAGAAGATCTGTTCTGAAGTAGGTTAGTTGAGGAATCTGCAGCCACAGGTTGTGTACACTCCTTTTAATTACTTCATAGCAGTCAGGATTTGCACTTTCTGTGAACAATTGTGAGCAGCTTCAGCCGCCGCCTTGAATTCCCGTCCCTTTTGGCGGCCAGGCCTTTTGGTCTTTTCTCTTCCCCTCCCCCACGCCCTGACATTTCCGTCTACCCCTCCCCTCTCGGCCTGTGGCGCGCTGCAAAGGGCCGGATGCGGCTCTCCAAGTGGGCGGAGGAGGCCCAGGCTCTGAGATCACCGGAGGTATAAAAACATGCGCGCTGGGCGCGGCCCCGCTCAGTCTCAGAGAAGGGCTCCTCGGGAAAGCTTCGCTTGTAAGAACAACAAGAAAGAAGGAAGGAAGGAAAAAAGAGCGCCGTGTGTGGGTGCGCGCGCGCCACTTTCACCTTTGAGGAGAGAAAGTGCAAGGTTTTCCCTCTCGGATCGGTGCAGCCTCGCAGAGTCCAAAAGCTCGAACCGCGCGAAAACCGGCCCCGCCATCATGGAAGTACAGAAAGAAGCGCAGCGCATCATGACCATGTCGGTCTGGAAGATGTACCATTCGCGCATGCAGCGCGGCGGCCTTCGACTACACCGCAGCTTGCAGCTGTCCCTTGTTATGCGGAATGCCCGGGACCTCTATCTCTCCGCCAAGCTGGAGGAAGAGGACGAGATGGCCGGGAACGGAGGAGCGGCGGAGGACTTTGCCGGACGGCAGCCTCAGCCGGACATAGAAGAGGGAGAGGTTGCGGCCCCTCAACATCTGGAGGGTCCTCCGGCAACCCCTCTTCCTCCGCAACTAGAAGTGCTCCCTCCCACCCCGCTCCCGTTGGAAGCGCAGCAGCCGCCCCCTCTGGCCTGCCCGGACCCGGAGCCCATGGAGACCCAGGAGCAGCCCAGCAGCTCGCCCGCGCCTCCCTCGTGCCAGTCTCCCTGGAGCCGAGGCGCCTCCGGGCCCCCGCCGGGCGCCGAGAAGCCTAGCCGCAAGCGCCGCAGTAGCAGCCTCGGCAAGATCGGAGCAGCTGAAGCCGGCCTGGTGCCCAGTAAGAAGGCGAAGCTGGCGGAAGAGGAAGGCGAGAGGCAGCCGCAGCGCCAAGAGGGGCCTTTCCCAGGCCTAGCCAGAGTCCTGCAGGATCGGTTCTCTGGCTTGATCCTCCAGTCGCCGCCCGCTAAAGGCGCCGACGAGCCCAAGGCGAGCTGCCGGCAAGGGGACGGCGTGCTGAGCATCGTGGTCAGAGCAGTGGTGGCTTTTTAAGAGGCCCCCGCCAGGGACTCTTAGCTGGAAACTTCTCTCTCCGCCGGAGAAGCGGAGCCTGCTGAAGCCTCTCACTGCAGAGGAGCTACATATCGTCCCCCAAGCCCGGCCCAGCGGCCCCATCTCCTCGGTGGCGGGCCTTGGGCGGTTAGGAAGACGCACAGCGGGAGGCTGGTGATGGATTGGGGGTGGGGCGGGGGGCACCAGTGGGTCCCTCCTCCTTTTCCTCCCTCCGGATTTAGGCGAGAGACGCTCTGGTGGCTTGGGAAGAAGGCGAGACCAAAGGCTGCGGGAGACGGAGGAGGGTTGCCGAAAGACGCCTCGGGGCCCCCAGCGAGCCGGAGATGCGGCCAGCAAGAGCGTCGGTGTGAACAGATGGGAGAAAATAACTTTGGGGGAAAATAAATCTCCAGGAAAAGGGGAGAGACTTGCAACCAGTCAAGTCTCTGAATCCGGATTCAGACGGTTGACTCGTGTGGAAAGCAACCACTATCTGTACTGGGTGCATTTTTTTGTTTTGGTTTTTTTTTTGGTGCTAGTCGATAACAATGACGTGTCTATCCTGCCTTTCCTTAAGTTGTTGCCAGTTCTGGGTTATGTGTGTGTCCGTAGTATCCCTTTTCTTTTTGAATAGAATTAGTGGGAGGGGACCTACGGATTGTTAGGCAGCTGGGGCAGCTCCCCGGAAGGGTTAAAAAGCCCTGCTGAGAGCTGTTGAAGAAAAGCAGCTTTTGTCAGCCCCACTCCCAAGTGGGAGGGAGCAGCCATCTACCAGCATTCTTTTCCTCGGGGCCATCCCTCTTTCTTACCTAGTAATTAAGGATGATGAAGTGGCCTGTTTCTTTGTGCCAGAGAAGATCTCAGAACCAGATTAGTCTTGCCAGTGTGTGTGTGTGGTGAGAGCAGGAACTGAAGGTGGGGGGGAAGAAACCCAACCAGTCATACTAGTTATGACACATCTCTCATATGACTAGCATTTGCATTACACTGGGTCCAACAGTGCAGGGGATTTCCTGCTGATATTGCCTTAGCTCTGTGTGTGTGTGTGTGTGTGTGTGTGTGTGTGTGTGTGTGGCTGCTGTATTTTTTTTTTAAGGTGTGGGTGGAATGACGAGTGCGGGGGAAGGAAGACGTGTGAGTTTTTCCCCTGAAGATGTCATCTTGGAGTCTTACTGGTGGTTCCTAGATGACTGAAGCTGTTGAGAGGCATTGAACTGTGAGGAGGAATGCTGTCTTTACATCTACAAAACACTTTCTTCCCCACATCCAGCTTGAATAATTTCTCACCTAACTAAAGAGAATATGGGCAATACAATCTTTTCTAATGATTGTGTGTTCTGTCTTATCTCTAAAACCAGTAATTCCATCATCCTGTGGAATTTCAAGACACCTTTCTCTGCCTTTGTTCATGAAGTGTTTCTTCCACTGGATCTCTTATGCATGAAGCAGCTCCTATTGTCCTGGTTTTATCTAGTGTGTGTCATCTCAATGGAAATGCTTCTCAAATGTGTGTTGGATACAAGTTATGAGTGTTGGGAACAGATCTGTGGAAATGTGATCATGAAATGTTGGCTTTCAAAACTAGCAATAGAATTGGTTGCTGTTGAGGTACTTCGTAATGCTAACTGTATGTAATTTGCATTTATCTTCTGTTGCCTTGAAGAGGGAAGAATACAGACTGCTTTTGGTTCTAGTTTTTACCCTCATGGTGTTAACAATTTTGGTCACTGAAATAAAGACCATCTGGTTTTTTTTACTCATGTGGTGTTTAGTCCTTTAGCAAAATAAAATGAGAGTGTGGGAGGAAGATTGTGCAAACACTTACTGGGTCCTCTTACCACCAGTGCATGAGGTCACTTACTATATTTTAGAACCGGTGGTGAATGTGCAAAAAGATAAGAAAATGGAGTAACAAAGGGTCTTGAGTTGCAACTTGCAAGTTGGTGGCAGAAGAGAGAAAGCAGGACCTTAAGTTCCAACTCCTTGATCAGCAGCAGCTTTAAAGGACCAGAATTCCTAACCAACCTACATGAGCTGTTGCTTGATGCAAACTTAAGAAGTTATAACTATGAGAGATGGCGTGAACAGTTCTCACGAAGCCTGCATGACTTGTGTTGGTTCACTTAACTCCTAGGACATTCAGAACCTAGAGTAGAATTTACTCCAATTCGAGGGGTTGTGGGGAGGGGAGATGAAGGAGCTGAGCCAGAGCTGAGCCTTACTTTGGCTGGGTAAGGTCCTGATTTGGCTTTTTCACTATTTGGGATTGCCTTTCAGAACTCTCTCTGCCAGGTAGCTTGGGTCAAACTACTGAGTTGCATAACAATGTGTGGTTTCAGGATGGGTGTGAGAGCATGGGAAGCTTATATTTAGAGCTCCAATAACTGCTTGTAAACTTGTTTATGATGAACTAAAATAGCCTTTCCATAAACATGGGCTGGTAGCCAGTTGGACAGTACTGGCAGGCAGGAGCATGGATGTGTGTGATCTGCAAAACATTAGCAGCTGCAGTGTCTTGAGGAGGGAATCCTCTAAGGGAGCATCTTGTGCTTGTCTGCAATCCTTGTATCGTGTAATGGAAATCTTGTCACAAGGATTTGCTGACACTACAAATTGGCAGACTAGACCCCACCATCACATATCTCCAAGGAAGGCTGTATGGGCCCCCTCAGTAAAACCTCACAGCAGAATAGGCATATAAATCCCAACTGGGCAAGGGATGGCTTGGCTTAACAGCCAATTGAGTCAGAGAAAAGTAGTCCCTTTTGGTTCATATCTTGCCATATGAAGTGGAAAGTGGTTACCACAGAAGGCACCACATCTAGTGGTTTGAAGTGGAACCCTTTGGTTTTGCTGCAACAGGCTTAACATGGCTTACCCCTCTGGAAGTCACCTAATGGCGCAGCAGGGAAATGAGTAACAAGCCAGAGGTTGCGGGTTTGAATCCCTGCTGGTATTGAATCCCTGCTGGTATGTTTCCCAGACTATGGGAAACACCTATATTGGGCAGCAGCAATATAGGAAGATGCTGAAAGGGCATCATCTCATACTGTGCTGGAGATGGCAATGGTAAATCCCTCCTGTATTCTACCAATCACAGGGCTCTCTGGTCGCCAGGACTCGATGGTACACTTTACTTACCCCTCTGGAAGTATGACCCATCCATATGCCTTTAAGTCTTGTAATTTCAAACACAGAAGGGATGGTGGATCTTTAGGGGTAAAGTATATTGTTGGAGAGTGGGGATGAGCAGTCAAGGGCAGTAGTCTAGTGAAAGTGAGCCTCTTTCAATGATTCACCTCCCTAAGGAGGTGCTTTTGAATAAAAATGTAGCACTGGGTTTCTTAGTAGTTGAAAAGGCATTGGGGTACAACATCCAGGATTTGAGTACTTCCCTTGGAACCCCTCTAGTTACACTAGGTGCTCCATGAGACATCTGAGCAAGCCAGTGGGATGGGCTACAGGGGCTAAAGCAACTGCTATGATTCAAGGCTCAGAAACTTACTCCTTGTAATCTGAGTGGCTGCCATTTAGAGGCCATAATCTGGTAACTTTCCTCTCTGCAACAGTCTTAATCTCCTGCACCAGTCCTTTTTATGAAGTTTAGTTCCTCAACTGGCATTCAAGTGCTTGTGTCTGAAATAGAAAGGATGGACACCAATTTACCCAACAACCTTTTTGATTGTGTTACATTTTGAAGAAAAGTTTGTTTGCTAGAGACCTGTGTGTGTATCTCATTTAGTTCTCACTGAGGTGGTAAACTTGTGTCTGTATTGTAGCACTTCAGATTGCAAGAGGGAACTTGTATGACTGAATGCTTCTTCATTCAAAAAAACAAAAACAAAACCCCCACCTCCCTATAGAAAACTGGATATTAGGGAGGTTTCTAGCCTTGCCTTCTCTCTGACATTCTAGTTTTATATGCAAGGAATTGGAATGTGTGCATGCACGTGTGTGCATACATGCACATGTGCACTACAGCCTGGCCACAAGTTTACCACCTTGGTGAGAATTAGACTTCAAGTTCAGCCCAACCCTAGGCCATCCCACACAAACGCACCCCACCTCCGTCAATGAGTCAGTTGGAAAGTCAATCTCTGTCACAGCTTGGCTGCTCTAATACTATTCACAAAATGCAGGAGTGGTTTGGCATGGTATCTTACAGGACCATGACCTACTTCTCTAGGACAACTGAGCATTCTGTGCAAATAAATGGAGGTGCAAGAGGCTTATCCAATGTAGGGTCTTCTGCTGCTTCTAGTTCTACTGATCTTTGTCCTCTAAAGTACAGTGCTGAACTGTGCCTGGAAGCCCTGGCTAGAATCAGAACTCCATCCATTTAAGGCTTATGTTGCTCTTAGTAAGATACATTTGTGAAAGGTCTCCAGTTCTCTTCTGTGAATTTACAGTGTAGGATGGAGGAACCTACGTTTTTAGGATAAGTTAAGGCAGGATAACTTTTAGTGTTAGAACAGGGCTTTGAAGTTTTTTTGTCATGCATTTAGATTAATAAAATAACAAAAAGGGTTTCCTAAATAGGGAGAGAACTTGGATCATGTGACTATTTCTAGTTTAAAATTAATGTTAATTTTGTAGCTGCATTTCTGGCAGAGACCAAACTTAAGCATCTCAAAATAAAATGACACTTTTCAGAAATCCTATCTCTTGGTCAGGGTGTTATGTTTGATTGAAGTGTTAAGCATTTTGAAATAAGACCATCATTTGCCTACAATACAAAAAAATTCATGCTGTACTAAGTGCTGGATCATTGCACAGATGTGAATGTAGCAGTTGACATAGTTCTATGAGACATGAAGATCCATGTGCACTTTTACTAACATAAATGGGCTGAATTTTTTTTTAATCTTTTAAAATGTTCAAAGATTAATTGGGTCTAATACATGGTTTTGTCTATTTTATGCAGCTGATATTAGTCCATCTGTGCCAACAATAGATATCCCCATAAGTCATGACAGTAGTATTTCCAGCTCAGGCTAAGAATGAGCCCAGAATAACTTTTTAACTAGCGCCATCTTGAAGCTGCAAACAAGGGGTGGGGGTGGGGAAATGTGTTCAAACTCCCTTGCTCATGGTCAAGGATCGGGCATGCTTTGTGGTATCTGTGAGCCTTGTTCTGCTAGACTGTTGAACAGGCAGGAAGCCCTTGCATTTTGGCTACAGATGATGCAAGACTTTCCATACAATGTCTGGCTGGTCTTTCACCACTGCCTCTGTGCTCTGAAAATCCACTTTCCCCCTGGTATTTGGGGTGGGTGCTTTTTAAAAATAATGTAAAATTATAATTAGTTTTAGAGAGGGCTGAGATTGTAAAATGCATTGTTTTAAATGCCTTCCCTTTGCTGCTAGGACCTCACTGAAAATAATGGAGGATAGCACTACTATGCAAGTGAAGGGCTGTAGCACTGTGGTAAAGCACATGCTTTGCATATAAATATCTTAGATAGCAGAATGAGGAAATACTTCTGCCTAATATCTTGGAGAGTTTCTGCCAGTCAGAGAAGACAACTGTGAACTGAGTGGACCAATGATCTGTTGCCACATAAGACTACCATGCTGAGTGACAGAGCAAACATTTTGTGCCACAACTATGAGTCTCTTCCCACATTGTCTACCATAACATATGCCCTCAGCCCTGGTGTTTTCAATAAAGTGCAAGATAACTGGAGGAATAAAAATTACACATTTTTCCTTCCTTTTCCTGGCGTGTAACATTATACAAGATGCGTGTGTTTCCCAGCTTTACTGGCCTCTTCTCCCACCTCAGTCTTCCTGCCTTGTGTGTGAGGGGAAACCCATAGAGAACCTAGAAGACTGCTCTGCATTGCACCTAGGGGCCTTGTCACGCCATTGCAAGACACTCCCCCTGTGAAGAGACAGAAGGGTCTTTGATAACGCCTCAAGCACATCTCCAGCAGAACAAAGGCAGCATAGCTAATGGCTCCCACTCACACTATGTCACTCTCTGCCAGGAATCTGAACTCCCTCCACCCCTCAAGGCACAG
The DNA here is from genome assembly GCF_027244095.1 of Hemicordylus capensis. NCBI lineage: Eukaryota > Metazoa > Chordata > Lepidosauria > Squamata > Cordylidae > Hemicordylus > Hemicordylus capensis. Next base: position 377,280,567 of record NC_069658.1, on the reverse strand, counting down.
GCTGAAGGACGTGGGGGTGGGGGTTGGGGAATCTAAGCCAGGATATGGGTTGCAGAGCAAGGCAGGCCTAGTGCACCAAATGCAGTCAGGTTGATTTCCTGTGCACCGCCGACTACCCCTGGAGACAGGATACCAAAGCGGATGGTCTGTTCTGCCTTAAGCATGAGCTAGGCTATATCCGGCACCTGCTGAAGTTCCTGTGTTCTCACGGGGTGAGGGGAGAGGACAGCACACCACGAGACAGTGTTTGCCACCCTCAGTTGATGAAATTCCGGACCTGGCTGCAGCTTCTCTCCATGCCAGCTGTCACCCCCCCATGAGTGGCAAAATACCTTTAACTGGTGTGAAAATCTGAATGTTCTTCCTTCCGGTTTCACTGAATTTCCCTTCATCTTCTTCAGTATAATTCAGAAAGGGAAGTAATCCCCAGTCTCTCTAGTTCTTTACAGACACATGCAACCCTTAGCGGGGCAAAATGCTGGAACATCAAAATAACTGAAGGCAGTAACCTCTTAAAATGGAAATACAATATAGAGAAGAGATATACATGTCTGCTAACAAAGTCCTGCCATTCACACCCAGAAGTGCACACACGTTGCAGGCCTGTTCTAGTACACTAACAATTATTGGGTGATATTCTGGACTTTGGAGAAAGTGATTTGTCCAGGTTACAAATCTGTGAATTGAACTGAGTTTCCAGATCCCGGCACCGATTAGCCTCTCAATTCCATCATGATGAACAGAAATGAGGAAACTTTCAACTGCCTTCTCTCCATTCACTCTGGTCAACAGCTCCCACACAAAACTCATTCTGCCTTTCAGTTCCTTTCTGATTTCTTGGCCTTCTTCCTGACCTCCAACCAGAACCATAGGCACTGCCTTTATTCCAATCCTTGCTTTTCGTGACACACTAGCAGGTTTGGTTGAGAATGAATGTAACCCATGTCCTTGGAGTCGCTCAAGGTTTTCATTCAAAAACAGTTTCCTTTGCCCAGCTTCCCATAGCCTGTACTCCCTATGATGGCATGCCCTTACTATTTCTCTCATGCCCTGCCATGTTGCTAGGATAGGCTGGGATCCCATGATTACTACACTCCTCAGCATGTGGAATCGCTATTGAATATTATCATGGGCAGGGAGCAGCCAGACAGCCTCATTAAAGAGCTCCAACCTGGGCAATTACAGGCCACACCTCAGAATAATTAGCACCCATGGGAAACTGCTTTGTAGACAGGCTGCATAAGGTAGCAGCTATAGCAGCTAATGTTGGAAGCCAAGACTCCTTCAGTTGCTCCCAACATGAAAAATGGAAAGAAAGTCTAGTGGCTTAGGATCAGGGAGAGTCAAAATTTGCATAAAGACACAAACTTCATATGCCACATTATCTCTTTGAACCTTGGCTTCTGTACCTCTAATCATTAAAGATATGCATGCACAAATAAGCAGAAGAAAGAACAGCACCTCTCAGATTTTTCAGTTAGACCGCCCCTGCCCCAAAGTAAACTGGGAACAGCTATCTCTCCTTCAGTTTTGCCACATGCTACACTGTGGAAGAGAGATAAGAGAGTATGTATACAACAAAATAATCAGTGGATGAAGCAACTGACTGAATGAAGCAAAGTTCATACATCTGCAATCCCCCCTTCACATTACAGTACTTAATTCTTTGTACAATGATTGCAGAAGCTGTAATTATTGCACTTTGGTGGTTCACTATTCCCCCACTTTTGCCTACTATGATTTGAAGTGTTTCTAACCATTTAAACCACCTTTTGAATGAGTAACAATTCACCTACCTGCCTTTTGTAGGTAACAAAACAAAATGTGGTTTCCATTTTTGCCATGAAATGAAAAAATCTGATATTTAATATCCTATACCCATCACTCCCATCTCCAGAGCTAGCCATGCCCTGGCTTAATGCCCCTCTTAAGATTAACACCCTCTAATCTCGCTTAACACCCCTCTAAGGAATTCCAACTCAGACTTGACTTGGAACTAGACTTGGAACTGGGTGAGAACAAACGCTTCTTGGAACAGACAGAATTTATTCCTCATTTATGTATTTATTCAGCAATCATATTTGGTCAATAATTGATCTTGTTCTGAAAAAGAAAATTGGAATTCCATCTCCAACTCTAACAAAAGTCCACAGTTAAATAGGGAAATGGAGTACAAACAAGGTCGCTTTTTTCTGGTTCTGCTTTTCATAAGATTGTTGAGGATGTTAACTTATTTCTCACCAATCTCTTATCTATATGAAACCGGGATTCTAACATTCTGCATCTTGCCCTTTTATCCCATGGATAAAGAAATAAAAAGTGATGAGTTAATATCAGGGAAGAAGGAAGGAGAGGAGACAGTTTATATGATATTTACTCTTTGACACATACTATATAAGAAACCTGTTCTGCTAGAACACAATGCTTGCTGGGAGCAACATGAGTGGCTATATATACTATATACTTTGAAACAATATGGAGAGGTGCATGGGCTCTTTATTTCCTCCTGCCCAGATGTGATTCCCTATTCAGTTTTCTCTGATTATCACTGATTGCATCCCTAGAGGTACAAGTGAGGGAAAATGTTTTGATTGGACTGAGCCTCCCTTTCCAGCTTGGGTAATGCCACTGCTGCCTCAAGGCTACGGAGACCATCCCTCCTCCTGCAGCTCCAACTCCCCCTTCCCACGCTGGCTGCACATGCCAGGTACTCACGGGTGCTGTTTTAGGGAGGTGCCTTGGGAATGTGCCCACTGTTCTTTGTCCCTCGCCTTAGCAGGGCGGAACTCACACAGTTCAGCAGGGCACACTGCCAGTCAGGTTGGAACAGAAGCCTGGCTGGCAGAAGCCTTGGCTCTTGATAACAGCTGGGAGGAGGTAAGGTGAGCAGGATCATCACAGGGGTAGCATAACTTTAAAGGGAGCTTCTCTAGCAAAAACTGTGTGCATACGCACACACACACGTACGTTATGATCTATAATTAGTTCTTCTAATCCATGACCTCCCATAGATATCCCAAGTTCAGCTCCTTGAAATATATGTACACAACATCACAAGGATTTGGAAGGCCAGCAGTCAATAAACCAGGCAATCTTCTCTCCTTTGTCTGTCAGTGACCCCAAACCAGTCTCACTTCTCAGAAATTGCATCACACAGAGGAAAAAACCCAATCCCACATGTGGTCACAAGCTGCTCCCTCCACCCAAAGAGCTTTCAGAACATTTTCCCTTTCTTTTCCAGACAGAAGAGCTGAAAATTTTGCATTCCAGACAAGGGCTGGAATCCCTGTGACATCCCCCATCTTCCTCAACACAGCTCCTGCACAAGTGAAACCTGTGTGGGTGTAAGTGCCCAACCCATTGTCTGACTTGCATTTACATGGGTGGGGTGTTGAGTGCACATTTGTGCATCTATCAGAATGACCATCACTGCCTTTTTTGCCAGGATAAGCATGTACATATGTGAAAAAGTATGAGGAGATTCTCACGATCAGCAAAAAGCAGGCTAAGGGAGCCGAGAACGCTTTTTGCTGATCGTCTGTTGCCATGGGAGCGGCAAGACTCCCAGCAGCAAACCCTCCAAATTCCCCCTCCCGTTAGCCAAGGTTAGTGAAGTGTGCACTCCGCTAACCCTGTCTTTTTGATCATGTGTTGCCGTGGCGTGGCTCCGCACCATGGCAACACACGAGGAGACCCCTGGTGAGAGGCTGAAACAAGCCTCCTGACCCTGGGGGTCTCTCTAGGATGCCGCATGCACTTGTGTGGGGCATCCTGGAATTTCCGGGGGCCATGTGGCCCCCGATCCCCACAACCCCGCTGGCTCCGTGACAGAGCCGGCAGTTGTGTGGGTGGCCTATCCGGCCACCCTGGGCTGTCTGGGGATCGTCTGCAGCTGCAAACCCTCTGAAGGTGGGTCTCACCAATTGTAAGACTCGCCTCTAGGTGTTCTTATATATTCATGTGTATGGGGTCATTATCAGCTAGTGGTCACGGGGCCAAATCTGCTTCCTCCCCCTACAGGGCATCATCTAACCCCCTCAATTACAAAGCAAGAAATAAAAAAGGGGTATAGTAAGAGCTGCAGTGGCGGCGGCAGGACTGGTTGGCAGGCCACTTTGGGCTATGTAAATTGAGGCATTGGCCTGTCAGTTTTGCTCAGTCCTTTCCCTTCATGGCCCTCCAGCAAAACTAGACCAGAGGCGTAGGGAATAGCACACATGTGTGTGCACACACACACAGCAGCATGTCTGAGGGGAGAGTACATGTCAGCTTCAGCTGATACATGTTTCTTGAGATAAACGATCTCAGAACTGTAGTACATATACTGGTAACCTCCAGACTTGACTAATGCAATGTGCTCTATGTGGGGTTGCCTTTGTATGTACTAGTCTGGAAACTGCAGTCGGTACAGAATGCGGCAGCCAGGTTGGTTTCTGGAGATACCATCTCGGAGATAACATGTTACTTCTATACTAAAAGAACTACACTGGCTACCAATAAGTTTCTGGGCAAAATACAAGGTGCCACTATTTATAACCTATAAAGCCAAAACAGCATAGGCCCTGGGTATTTTAGAGAATGTCTTCTTCACTATGAGCCCCATCGCCCATTGAGATAATCCAGAGAGGTTCGCCTGCAGTTGCTACTAGCTCATCTTGTGGCTACACAGGAACGGGCCTTCTCTGTTGCTGCCCGGAGACTCTGGAATGCTCTCCCTGCTGAAAGAAGAGCCTCCCCATCTCTGTCAACTTTTTAAATGTCCTTAAAGACTCATTTTTTCACCCAAGCTTTTTAAAAGGTTTTTTTTTTAAGGTTTTAATGTTTGTCTTGATTTGCTTTATGTTATTGTTAAGTGCCCAGAAATTTGTAAACAGAAGTTTGAGGCACTCTACACATTTGATAAATAATAACATATATATCCCAATGTATCTGGTGACTTTGTCTTTTTGCATGCACAAGGGAGTGAGAAGCATATATGCAGAGAGTCTTGTTATAAGTATAGGGAAAGAATGAACCATGGGGAGTGTGCATGTGTGAACTATGTATGTTTGTGTAAATCAGCAAGGATGGGACTGCCCATTCTGTCAGCAGCGAGATGAAAGAGAAGCAACATTTGCAGGGTGGGGCTGCTTTCCTTCCTGCACACAAGCAGTAGCCGTTTTCTCCAGGCCTCAAGGAGCAACTTCTCTTTTTCTTCCTGTGCAGCCAGAATCAGCCACCCCTGGCACTCAGCTTATATTATAAAATGGGGTGGGGAACAGATAGAGGTGGCAGCCAAAACAATGGGTGTCCTGTGCTGAGGATACTTTTTCTGTTCCTTGAATGATGAGAGAGAGACATTCTCCTAAATGCATGTTGTTTGTGTCTTCCAGTCTGGTAGACCTTGCTACACCCAAGCACCCACTCCATCATGCCACGTCACGTTCCTGGTTGTCAACTCAGTCCCAGTGGATAATCAAATATCCCCACAGCTGCTGTGGTGTAGGTGAGTACACTGGCACATTCAGCAAGGCCTGTAGGGCAAAAGTCTACCCACCTGCTCCACAGCTCAAAGATGCAGTCATCAAAAAAGCTGCACTTCTCTGCTATCCCCAGGGTTAGGAGGATGAGACACTTGTCAAGAGTGCCTTAGTGGCCCTCTTTGCACCCATGTCACATAACCTAGTCCAGGAGCCCCACCTTTTTCTCTGAAAAGAGCAAGAAAAGAGCAGTTTGCTACTTCTAACGACTAGACACTCTTCTTTTACTATGAAAAAGGATTTCTTCCAGCCAGAACTTAACAGAGCTGAGTAACTGCAATGGTAGCTCAGCACCCTCAACCCTTTAATGGCAGGATTCCAGAGCATGTGAAATAACAGTCAAGGACAGTGTCTCTGAGATCGTACAGAGCGCACAGAACTGCAGCCCAGATATCTGGGTTCAGGGACCAGAGCTTCCTAGTCAGTTACCAGATAATAAGCGTAAGCCTCGCAGTCAGGCCTGTATTTAAACATGACGTCAGGTGGGCAAACATTTACCCATGCCACGTTGCATGTACGCCCGGCGTCTCCTTTAAGCCGGGCCCTCAGTCGCCAGGGTGGGTGCAACTTTCGCAAGTCCCAACAGCGCCTTCCCGGGCGATTGCTCTCTCCGCGTGTGAACAGCCCGCGCCCAGAACCAGGAGCGACCCGTTTAAACGCCGGGACACGTGCAAAGCGGCCGGCGCACTGGGACAATCTTGCTCGCTCGGCGTCACGTTTCAACGGCGCCCGACTGGTTCAACTTCCAGCACACAAAGAAGTCTTGGAGAGCTCGGGGCGGGGGGGGGGGGAATGTAGGTCAGGGCGGATGATGAATCGCGCAAGGGCCCTGCCTCTCTTTCACCGGGCCTTCTGGGTGGTGGTGAGCGAGGAAAGGGACATGCTGGTGCCTGCCTGCGCCTAGCTGGCTGCCTCGCCTCCCCTCCCCCCGGGGTGCATTCCACGCGGACTACGCGGCCTCCTCCGCCCCGCCCCCGTCTCCTGCCCAGCAAGCGCGGAAGCGGGGAATTTCCTGGCACCAGATGCGGAACAGGAAGGCGGAAATGAAAACAGCAGCAAGCCAAAATAGATTGGGGGGAGGGGTGGAAAACGGGAAGGGGGCTGCTTCCCTCTTAAAGGCACAGGATGCCCGAGAGGCTAGAGGGGCCCCACCACCACGCTGTCGCCGCCCTGATGGGACGGGTGGCCGTTCGCAGGTTCACGCGGCTCTCCTGCGTCCTCGCCCTGAGCGCGCCAACCCAATCCTAAAAACAAGCTACTGTTCCAGCTCACCAAGACGATGCGGTTCTTCCATCTACCCGTTGGAAGAATTGCTCAAGGGTAAAGGGAGGAATTTGGGACAAAAGTCCTAGCCGGCACGCAGCTATTGTATGGAGAGAAGCGGGGAACCACTCGATCTCATTCGGTCGCTCTGTAGGCACAATCGTTTGGGTAGTACGAGGAAGTTGCCCGCGAAAAGACACAGCCGCGCGGTAGTTAAGCCCGCGATAAATGCGGGTCTCTTAGAATTATCACTCCAATAAGCACGGGGCGGGAATCCTCCCTGTTCTTTAACAACTGAGAGTACAACAGAATGGTAAGCTAATTCAGTTATCTATTCCTGCTGCCCCTTAAGTAAGTATTTCCATCACTTTTATCTTCCATGCCCAAGGAAGCTCACCGGTTATTTTTTAATATCAGTGTTGTTAGAGTTACAGCAGCAAATAAGTTAAAACAAGCGGCAATTCAAAACTAATCCATATTAATTGACATTGAGGATATGAGTACATGGACAAAGGAACCTGCCCTGGCATGCTTAGCCTGGGGCTCTGTGTCCTTTCTGTGAATGTGCCCCCCCAGCACCCCACCCTCCTTTCATTCCCCACCTTCAGCTGATATACCCATTAACAATCACTCCTCTTCTGGATTTCTCCCCCTGCAATCCAGTTCAGATTTCCTCCCTACCACATCCAGTGTCCTTCAGTCCAGATTTGCACCCCCACCTCCTTGATATTCCAGCTCTGTCACCCCGCCAAACCAACCAAGCCTCTTTGCAAGCAAAGTTATGTAGCAGGACGTGGTCGGGAAGGAGGACTTGTCTGGAAGCCACAAATCGGGGAGGGAGAGGGTGCAGGCATGAATCAACAGCTGCATTCCAGACCCTGGAATGTAGCCAAAGAACACTGCCTTGAAACGAGTGACAGGCCTAACGCCCCAAGTCTTTCGCTGATATTTGATCATTCTTGTTGGTTAAAGTGTGCTGCTGATAGAAAACCATGGATTAATTAATGGAGGGTAACTGCAACCCCCTTACATTCTGTACTCACAGGAGCACGAATGTGAATAACCATGTTGTTCAGCTATGCATTGCATAAAAACAAGCCTTGTGCTGCTTTCTAACTATACTGGTTGTAAGTACAAAAAGGTGAATACAAGAGCTAATCTGTATTGTCTTGAGAAGAGGCACCAATCTCATTTTATCTACTATAAGATCAATGCTAAGAAAGGTCATTGCCTCATAAATGCCTTTAGCAGATTATGGCTCTGCAAGTTAGAAGCTGTCTGATTACATGTCACTACAGCACTCCTGTTTGAACTACAGGCTATAGTGGGAAGCTGCCAATAGCGTGGAGATATTGACAGCTTAAAAAAAAAGTTCCCAAGCCTTTATTTCTGTTGTTCACTAATTGGCTTCCATAGTTGGTTTAGTTAGAAAGCAGATGTGCTCTTTAGTTAATTTGTTAACATTATTTTTGAACTTTTTTCCTTTTTCAATTAGACAGTCAGCTCTAGCAGTCTGGGAAATGCACTGATAAGTAAGTAAATATGTATTTATTTGGCTGAGAGCTAAATTAGTTTTCAAGTGAAATGCACTATTAGCACACTAATGCTGAAATCCGACACATACTTGTCTGGGAGCAAGTCCTACTGAATATAATGGAATTTCTGAGTAAACACATACAGAAGTACAACGTGAGACAATTTGGCATTGTAGCCAAAGTATCTTTTAATAATCATCACTTTACAGACACAGAAAAATGAGTCCTCCCAAATTTTGCAAGATTTTGCTTGTGCAAATGGATCTGCGTTGCCTGAGAAAAAGTCCCCTCTCCTCAAAAGGAATTGCACCTCTGCTCTAAAAAAGGCTCTCTGGAGAGGGGTTATCCTTTCACCAAGGCGGAGACATGGGCTGGGGGTTTTGCAGATAAGACATCACCACAGCGGAGATAGACAGCCTGGAGAAAGGAAGGGGGAGGGGAGAAAATTAAAGCAGAGTCCTGGTACTACACAGCAACAGCAACTCAGGTATCAACAGAACAAATTATAAATATGACCAAAGAATGCCAAAATATGTGCAAACTTTTAAAAAAAAAAACATGGGATGCTAGTTAAAGTAGTCAGACTTTTAAAAAGTTTCCACACTACAAGTACTCTGCACTATCATCATATATTAAAAAGCTAGTACATGAGCCTCCATTGTATGAGCATGGTGCAGCCTCCTGCCCTCCAGGGGGCATACACACAGCAAAGGGGCCAATGTGAACAAGAGCCAGCTGCTGCTGCTACTCTGCTCTAGGCCCCATGGTGGTAGGAGTTGGGGATGGCTCTTCCTTTCAGCTGAAATGTTAAAGCAGGAGTCCCTGTCAGCTGAAAAGCTGCTGCAAAACAAATGAAAGACAAAGGTGGCCTTGTTAGTACAGTATGCTGCCTATAAAAAGAAGTGGGGAATAAAAAGGGTCTCTGAAATGAAGAGATGTGTGCATAAAGTGGATGAAAAATCAGGCATTCAGTGCATAATTTATTTATTTTATTTTATACAATGGCATAAGGGGAAGGCAGCAGTGTGCCTCCCGCCTAGTAGTAGCTTGAAAAAGGAAACCTGGGGCTAGCTGCCAACTGGACATTGCATTTGGCATAGCAGGGATGTTTGAACATCTTCAGGTTTTTATGAAAGTGTTGCAAGAGACTCAGCATGGGTAAGAAATTCACTTGGGACTCAACAAAAGGCTGAAAGCACTAACAAATGAATAAAGCCACATGACTCACATGAAGCTGCTCATCATCTGTTTGGTGTCTTCTGAACTCCTAGAGTTGGCAAAGCTGATGAATGAGCAGTAGACAGCAATCCAGGCACACCACTTCAGCTGTAAACAATGGAATTATGTAGTAAGAGCTTCAGTTGGCTCACAAGGACTTCGCAATACCACACTGTAAGCCAATTCACACAAGCAGCTCTACCCAGGCTTGGGCATTCCTACCTGGGTAGTGTGAAGCGCTGGAATTGGGCCGTCCTGGCACTGCTTTCACTCAGTAGCCCAGCGTTTGTACCTGGGCTAAAGGGGGCAAGTGCACCCTTTACCCCACTTCTGGGGCTGTGTATGTGCTTGGGCTGCATGCAGCCCAAGCATACACAGAGCCAGGCACCTAGAACACCAAGCTTGAAGGGGAATCCCTCAGTGCATCTTGGGATTCCTGGAGGCCAGGGATTCCCGGCCTCCAGCAATCCACACTACTCAGAGCACCGCAGATCATGTGGGCGCTCAATCCGCGCACCAAAGAGCAGCAGGACGATCATCTGGGGAGAAGGTAGGTTCAAGCCCACCTTCCCCCTCACCTGTGCTCCCCGCCCAACCAACAGTCACAAGAACAACCCTAGTCTTGAGTACACGTCTAACACTCTTGTAAACAGTCTTGCTTCAGGAACTGTTTTCAGTTTTAAAGAGTGATAATTTTGCTAGACAAAGAGCACTCAAAATTAATGGTCAACAATACAACACATTTGGTTTCCAGAGAACTAGGAAATTAAAAACCTATTATATTGTGCTTGAGCATCTCAGATGTCAAGGGTATTCTTCTTTGAGATGATGTGAGCTGAGGATTCTAATTGCAAGAACAGACAAGTGTTCAATTGTGTGCCTACTTATGTAAAAAAACCCAAACCCTAATGGTAGTTTTGTATGACAACTATGGAACATATCAGAGTACATTGGGAATTCCTTTAATTCAAGATTTTGATAAATAAAAATGCCTTTCTTTGTGATAGATAAGGTGCAGAAACATAAGGTGGAATTCTAAGTGCTTGCAGTGCAAGTGGAAGAAGTTCATTGTGCAAGGGAGGAGGTGATTTTCATTGTCTCATCTTCCCTCTGATATCACCTATGTACCCCATAAAATCTGCTCCTGAGGGTTGGGCGGGGGCCCTTCCAGAGAAAGGTGCTGTGTGGCAAGTTGGGCAGCAGAGGAAGGGAATCAGAAAAGGGGAAAAATATTTTCCCTCTTGAGTGAACAGAACTACTTCTGTTTGTGCTACAAGTGTTTATGATACAACCCACAGATTTTATTGCAGAGATGTCCTCATACTCTTGCTAAAGAGCAAGTCTATTTAAATACTGTCATTCTTGATCATTCTAATTTAAATTTTGACTTCATGTCTTAAACAGAGGCGATTGCATGGGTACTTTGACAAACTGATGGTATCAGGTGGATGGCATGCAGTGTTGATACCATTATGGATTAAATACAATGTTTTCCACTACCTACAGGCCCTCCTTCAGAATGTGTAGCTGAATGAATGAACTACAAATGTGCAATTGTATGTTATCAACATCAAGGATTTTATATAATCGCTACTATAAAAATCTTATGGATATTTTAACCAGGAATTTTCAGCTGAGCCATATTTTAACTACTGTAATTACTAAATGATACCATTGTTCAAAGGCTTGGTTATTAATAGCAATAGCACTTACATTTATATACCGCTTTATAGCCAGAGCTCTCTAAGCGGTTTACAATGATTTAGCATATTGCCCCCAACATTCTGGGTACTCATTTTACCGACCTCGGAAGGATGGAAGGCTGAGTCAACCTTGAGCCCCTGGTCAGGATTGAACTTGTAACCTTCTGGTTACAGGGCGGCAGTTTTACCACTGCGCCACCAGGGGCTCATTTAATGGTTGTATTCCATAGACATGCACTAGATGACAGATCTTATCTCCTTTATCTAGAAGAAAACTGAAGCACTCTTGACTGGGGCAGCTTTATCGCAAATCAGATTCCTTATGCAGAACTAAACTGATGTTGCTGGAAGGATACAAAGTGAACTGTTCATTTAGTTATGGGGTTCCCAACCTGTGGTACTTCAGATGTTGATGAACTACAACTCCCATCATCCCCAGCCACAATAAATTGTACCTGGGAGTGATGGGAGTTGTAGTTCAACAACATCTGAAGTACCGCAGGTTGGGAGTTCCTGAGTTTAAAAAAAAGCCCCGAGTTCTGTCTTCCACACTAAGTTACAAAACTTTCTGCAACTTTTTAAAGGTCTGTTTGGATTTTCTCCAGATTCATCAATAAACACAGCAGTATATCTTCAGTGTCTATGTGGGTTCATTCTAAGTACAATAAAGTTCACTGAACAGCATTAATATGAATTAAAGCATCATGGCATCACTAGTGAACTCTCAGCAATCTGTTCATAACTGATCAAGCTCTGGAGCTTGAGAGAGATAAAGACCATCTGTGTGCTATTCTCTTAATGTACTATTTTACTATTTTAAGGAATGCTTTGGTTAAAGGAGTAACATTCTTTGAAGAGGCTAAAATAGACATTTAAAAAGCCTAGACTCAGATATACTTTATAGTTAATCTAATCCAACAGACAAAAAGGAAAAGCTATGGATCTTGTGAATAACCTGCTATATAGATCTCTCGCAAATTCAACTAATCTGGGACTGTTCATGGCAGACAGCTTCAGGGGCTTGGAAGAACTATACCATCCAGTAGCAAAGTATAGTGATAATGACCAGCTGGTATACTAATGCACTTGAATATGAAATCAGAGGGCTGGCCCTCCAGCATTCACCTTCAGCATCAAGCCACACATACTGAAAATCATTCCCAATAGATTCATGTAGTCTGGTGTGGGGTCTTCCAAAGTAGGGTTGTTTTCTGTAGATGGAGGTTTGTACCTACAAATGAAACAGCCCATTGTGGTGAAAAGAGAAAGCATTAAAGTATGTTTGAAAATAAAATATAAGTTCTGTCCACAGCAACATCAAGGCAAGGAGCATGACATATGTGGCACATCTCCATGCGAATAATCAGATTTCATGCAGTCTTGGAGCAACATTCAGAAAGTAGTTGCTACAATGTCTGTGTGAGAAGAAATTGTGCTAGCATCTCCAATATAATTGTCTCCCAAAGTGTACTTCACAGATTCATAAAGGCATCTCTCCTAAGTTACAAAAAATATGGTTGAACTGTGGCCACTTCAAAAAGAGAGAGACCATTTGCTTACCCTAAGAGAGAAAAGTCTTGCTTTTATAAGGAAAAGGTGGCAGGATTTTGACCCAAAAACTCTAGATCCACTTCTCACAAGAGGCTGTAAAACTGGCCAAGTGCCTCAACAATGTGAAGTGTGTGGTCCTGTTCAGACACTATGTTGTATATGTCTGTACACTCATTTATGTTTTGCGTGAATGACTATACCTGCATTAATTTAAAAAGGGAACCTGAGTAGAAGCCCCTCAAATACAGGATACAAACAGGACATGTACTGCTGTACCTGTAGTCAACATAATACATGCATAACTGTACTTGTGTACAGATCTGTATGTGTGTGTACTGTACACTTGTATGAATATTGCACATACCATGTGAATAGGGCTTGTGTGTTACTCCTAAATAAGTGTTTACCTTAGCCAACCACATTCTGAACCACTGACAATCACTTCAAGGTATGAGTTACATATAAGTAAAGATAATACAAACCAGCTGATTCTATGGTAAGGGTGGCACAGTATAAACCCAACTGCCCAAATACCAAATAATACAATCTCTAACCTTTCTACCAGACCCCTGGCACAGATGGGTTTTCTAAGAGTATAAGAAGCATGTGAAACAACATGAAGTGCTCCTTCCATACTTGCTTCCACACAACTCTGAAATCATTCAGGACAGATCTGAATTAGTGGTGCAGGTACTAAAGAGGGATCTGTGTAAGGATGGGAGAGAAATCTATATCTGCATGGAGATGTTTATGCCTGTACTTTGCTGAACCACATTGGTGAACAAAAATTTCAGCATTAGACAAAGAAAAGAATAGAAAATTAGAATCTCAGTTATAAGGCAAGTTATTTTACATCTGGTGAAATCAGTGGGACTTAAATTAATAGTGAGTCATGACTGCTTGGTTTCCAACATTGCACAACTAACATTTTCTGGACCAAAACCTACATTCTGCAATGTCAGTGAACAGTGATTCTGCTCACATGTTCTTATATACATAAGCCAATCCTCAATCTCAATTTGCACCTCCAGGGAGTATTCTTGAGGCCTTTTCAGGTGATTACTTTAATAGCACCTTATTTACAAGATACCAGCTTTTTCAAACATTAAAACGGCATTATTACAAATTGTTAAATTGTTTTAAGTTTTTTGTATATGTTTTTAACTTGTTTTATGCTATTGTTAACCACCCAGAGACGAAAGTTTGGGGCAGTGTACACATTTGATTAATAAATAATAATAAGATAATTATTTTGTCAAAAGGTACACACCCCTCCTCCCCTAGCACAAGTTGTGAAAGTGAGCTGGCATATTCACATAGTTTTACATTTTTAAAAAAGTGATCAACTTGAGCAAGGCTACCTCTCCTCAGTGTGACCCAATACTTTGTTAAAGTTTTGCTTTATTTCAAAAATGTGCTTAAACACGGTTTTTGAGGAATGTAAACACTTCTTTCTCCAGTACCGAAAGGCATAGCTCCCCGGACAATTTATTTGTTCGTTCATTTCTTTGACGCAACGAACAGCAGCAAGGCGATACCTCTGTTTCCTTTATGTGTGGACTGGATCCCACACGATTGCCTGAGAACTGGAAGTTGGGCATACTTTGTTCGGCATACTGTGGGCATCTGAATGAGGCTCTCAGTCTCACACCTCGGAAGTCCCCCGCCCTCACCAAGTGCTGTCTGCCGGCATGTAACTTTCCAACGCTGCACATATGACAACAGCGTGGCCGTCTCACTCTGTTGCCGTAGCGACCCTGCACCCGTTCTGTGCCTCGTGCACCTCGGCGCCCCCTTCTGGGTCACCACACGTGACCCAATTCAATGCTTTCTCCTTCCGTGCTGTGGTGCCCCCAACCCGCTCTGGGGCGTTGCCATGGCAATTCCCAAGCCCCCACCATCGCTGACCTGAGCACGCGGTTGGGCCGCCGCGGATCCGCCATGCTGTTGCTGGACATCGCACCCCCTGCCTGGGTGGTGGTATTCCAAGCAGCCTCCTCCACAGTTCCAGCTTCCGCTTCCTTTCAGTGTTATGGGGGAGAATTAAGACTGTAACATCCCAGGGCTGAAGAACTTTCGTTCCGGGCTGGGGCTCTGGTCTCCTGCTGATAACAGTAAGCTTTGCAACCTCTCTTCCGTGGGAAGATACTATGAGTTCTTCCATCGACAGATGAAGCATGGGAGACCCGATCCTTCCTGCCCCAGCCGGGAAATCCACGCTGAGGACCGGCGGCATCAAAGAGACTGTAGGTGCGTCTGCGGGGAAGGAATGGAGTGATGGATGTTGTGCCCTCGTTTCTGCTTGGGTGGTCTGGTTTACCCCAGGCGATAAAGGGTCGAGGAAGTTCTAAGAGATGTGAAGTAGCTTGTCGGTTGTAGCCGCTTTCTAGAGTTTTATTTATTTGAATGGGTAGGACCTCTAGGAAAGCGACTGTATAGAAAAGACATCGTAAGGGCCACCAGGTTTTATAGGGCTGCCTTAGATAGGGGGTTGGCCCTGCGGAGCTCCTGATCACTGCTTTCTAGTGGGAGCTGAGAGGTGAAAATCAGAAATGTCTAAAAGACTGACAAATTTTGCTGTAAGGCAATATAGGCTGGTCTCTAATGGGGCTTGCCTTCGTTTGTCTTTCTGTTGTGGAATGAACTCTAATTCAGCTTACCATTGTGGGGGTTCCAATTGCTTGAGTTTTATGGCTGCGGATTGATTTCTGTCCTCATACCCATACGAAAAGAACGATCTCAAAACAGTGGTGCATCAGCTGGTAAACTCCAGGCTTGACTATTGCAATCCGCGCTACATGGGACTGCCTTTGCACACAGTTCAGAAACTTCAGTTAGTTCAAAATGCAGCAGCTAGATTGGTCTCCGGGGCCACCGGAAAGACTATATTATTATGTCTGTTTTAAAACAGTTGCCCTGGCTGCTGATATGTTTTCAGGCAAAATACAAAGTGCTGTTTATTACCTTTAAAGCCCTGAACAGCTTGAGTCCGGGTTACCTTAGAGAGTGCCTTCTTCTGTATGATCCCCATTGCACATTGAGGTCATCTGGAGGCATCCATCATCTCCAGTTACCACCAGTACACCTGGTGGCGACTCGGAACTGGGTCTTCTCTGTAGCTGTTCCTGTCCTATGGAATGCACTCCCGGCAGATATCTGTAGTTTAGGCTTGCTGTTGGCTTTTAAGACAGCCCTAAAGACTTACTTGTTTGGCCTGCCCTTCTAAGATTTTAAAATTGTTTTTAAGTATTTTAATTGGTTTTAAATTGTGTTAAAATTGTTCTTATATTTTTTAAGTAGTGTGTTTCAAATGATGTTTGTTTTTGTGTTTTTTAGCCTGGTTGTGCACCGCCTGAAGCCTCTGGATGGGGTGGTTTATAAATGTAATAAATAAAATAATACTTCATATTATTTTGTAATAAAGTGGTGTTACTGCAAGAGAGTCTTAATGTATCAATCAACCTTGGTGGATTTCTGGTGCTTGAGATGTTGCTAAGGATGTTACTGTGTCATCTAGGGTAAAGGAGCATCACTTGTGTAGCATACGTTGCTTGTCTCCATCATGGCCTTTCCAGAGCCAAAACCCAAGAAACCTGAGCTGCCAAAGAAACTGCTGGGTACACTGGAATGCAAGCAGGGAGCTGTCAGAGCAGTGAGGTTTAATGGTGAGTTCATCCTCTATTCCAGAAAGTGGGATGTTGATGTTTTATTATTTTGAGCCAGAGAAGCTAAGAAGCAGATGTCCTGTTTTCTGTTCCTGGGTCTAGAAAGAAAGTGGAAGCTAGTGTTTGATTGTAAATGTTTAGTGATTAATTAGATCAAGAAAATAATCATAGTGAGTGTGAGAAGGCTCCTAGACCAGGGATCACTTTCTGAGAGGGAAAGTTTGTGACTGTAGAGGGCAATGGTCAAACTGTATAATGCAAGGGAAGCAGAGGCCTGTCTCTCAGGAACACCACTGGGATATGTTAAGACTGAGTAATTTTCAGGGTTTCTCAACTTTTCTTTTCCTTCTCCTCCAGTTGATGGGAATTATTGTCTCACTTGTGGTAGTGACAAGTCTCTCAAGCTCTGGAACCCACACAAAGGGACTCTCCTCAAAACATACAGTGGCCATGGTTATGAGGTGTTGGATGCAGCAGGGTAAGAGACGTGGGAGAGGAATCCTCCTCTCCTTAGGGAAAAGCAGGGCTAGCTGTGATATGCCCTTAAGAGAACTTCAGCTAAATAGGCTAGGTCAGAATGCTTTGTTTTTTGTCCACATTTCCGGGAGAGGGCTAGGCTAGGCTGTGTGTAATGTAAAAATGTTGCATTACAAAAGCTTGAATTTTCCAACCTGCATATATTAAGTAAACTAAACAAACTTTACAAAATTTTATTTGTGGGGGGAAAGATCTTTCTGCTAGTAACTGAGAGGAGCAATAAGCTATTAACTATGTCGTAAATTCATCCCCTGATCATAGGAAGTCCTGCTCAGTCCCCATCCTCCCCCCAGCTTTTAATGCTTGCTTTGCACTTTCAAACCTATCTTTACTGCCTTAATGGCTAGAAACTGACTTCTTTAAAAGAAAGAAAGAAATTTGAGACTTTCAGTACTCATCTTTTGCAAATACAATCCTCAGAGTGATGTCTAGTTTCCAGAAACTCAGAGTGATCTCCTGGTTTCCAGAAGGAGATCTGGAAACCAGGAGATGTGTTTTTTTATGGATGTTCACATCCCCATTTTTGTCTGTGTCTCTTTCCCCCACAGGTCATTTGATAACAGCCAGCTTTGTTCATGTGGCTCAGACAAGACGGTAGTGCTGTGGGATGTTGCCACAGGGCAGGTGGTTCGCAAGTTCCGTGGTCATGCAGGAGTAAGACTCGTTCTGCCCTTTTGTGCTGTTCTAGGAAAAGTAATGCTTTAACCTTTATGCCCAAGAGGAGGTGGATTCCTCCGAGCTTCCACTGTGGGATGATGATGGCAATCTCCTGTTTCCCATAGGGACTCAACAATGGGCCAGTTTGAACAATATGCCTGCTGGCTCTCTAAACATATGGGTGAGGAATGCTGGCATGCCAGTCTCCCCCACCCCTCCACCCCAGTCTAGTGCACCGTTTTATTGCCATCTAATTTCAGCAGTAGTATTTTATTTGTGAGCTGAGGGATGGTTAAGACAAACTGTCCCCTACACACCATTAGATGGAAACAGGATAGTGCACCTGATGTGGAGAGAGGTACATGCACCCACACTTCTCCCCCCATATATTTAAGAGGGCCAAATGCAGACGTATCATCTGAATCAGCCCAGAGTCTGCAGCTTTGTTTATTGGCAATTACAGCCCTATGGAGTACAAGATATTCTTGGGAGGTGAGTGGAGGAGAGAGAACTAACTTGAGGCTTAAGGACAAATATAATGCTTTGTGGGGTCACCAGGAAAAATAAACATTGAGAGCCTTGGATAGAGAAACTCAGAATATGGAAGCAGGGCATTGGGGCATTCTATGAGAAAATAAATGAAGAGCGCATGAGGAAATGAAAAGCAAGTGGCAAAATACTGCAAGATGCCTATAAGAGTACATTGGCTGTTGGGATTCCTAATGGAGACAGAATTCTGTGGGAATTCCAGGAGTCTGAAAGGTTGGGGTGTTTGGTTTGAGAGATGGAAAGATTAAGGAAGTGTATACATGAGTCTAGTTTATTTATTTAAATTCCACCTTTCCTCCAAGGTGGCATATAGGTTCTCATGTGGTCACCCATCTAGTTACTGACCAGACCTAGACCTGCTTAACCTCAGCAAGGTGGCTATATCATGTGCCCTCAGACCATGTCTCAGACTAAGGATGAGGAAGTTAGATATAATTTGTGGGACAGCAGGCATCCCTAATCGCCTTCTTTCTGTTCTGAGCAGAAGGTAAACTGTGTCCAATTCAATGAGGAAGCAACTGTGATTCTATCAGGTAAGGAATGTTTCCCTTCTCATCCTCATTCCTGTTGCCAGGAAATAAATTCTCTGGGAGCTTTACCTCGCATGCTTCTTTGCTATCTTGCAGGTTCTATTGACTCCAGTGTCCGCTGCTGGGACTGTCGCTCACGCAGACCAGATCCCATCCAAATCCTGGATGAGGCCAAGGATGGCGTCTCAAGTCTGAAGGTGTCAGACTATGAAATCCTTACAGGGTGAGGCGGGTCAGGATGGGGTCAAAACCTAATGCAAATTAGAAATGCTATTGAGACTGATGTATTACAAATACAAAGGTCGCTGCAATATGGAAGTCATTGTAAAAGACCTCTGTAACTGTAAATTCAAAACCATAGCTAAACAACGTTTACTGTGTGCCACAAGCAGAAGTGCATTGTGAGCATGTAACTCCAAACTCTTGCACCTGTAAGTTGCATTGGTAACTTACAGGTGCTAACTAAGCAAAGAGGCACCTTTTAAAAGTAGTGATTATCTTTCTTTAGCAGGGGAAGAGCAATTGGCTCTATCCATCCCTGGCACAACATCCCTCCAGTGGCTGTTGCTTGTGTCCATCTTTTTTTTTTTTTTTTTTAAAGACTGTGAGCCCTTTGGGGACAGGAAGCCATTTTATTTATTTATTTTTATTTCTCTCTGTAAACTGCTTTGGGAACTTTTGTATATAAATATTCTTCATCGTCGCAGTAATAATGCTACAGCAGAAGAAGGCAAGCTCCTTGCTCTGCTAAGCCAAAGCCAAATCATTTGGGACCTAAGTGCTACAACCCATGCATGGGTATTTGAGCCCTCTGCTCATCTGCAGTTGGTAATAGGGAGCAGGTCGAGGAATCCTCACAGCCACAGTAACAGTGCGATGTATAAAATATAACCCTTGACATGAAGTCCTGTAACTTGTACAGATTTCTAAGAAATTTCAACTTTCATTTTTTAAAGAATAACTTTATTCTTTTTTGGACAAAATGAAAAAGAGATGTGAACCATTTCTAGTAAAAGTTTAGAAATTAAAGGAAATGAGTGGACCTGCAAAACATTGTCACAGTTTATGTATTTTTCTATTGTTTTTTCTTATATTCCACACACGCACATACCTCTTCTTGAAAATGTATAGAATTCAACATTCCTTCAATACTTAAAAGGATATTCTACAATATTTCCTGTGTGTTTCTATGAAAACCACTCTGAGAATTTATTTTTTGAAAAGCTCTCAGCTCTTGCCTGTGGGCTTCCCAGCGGCATCTGGTGGGCCACTTTGTGAAGCAGGATGCTAGACTAGATGGGCCTTGGGCCTGATCCAGCAGGACTTTTCTTATGTTCTTATATGTATATATTCTTGATATTGCTTATTCCATGCAATTTGTAAAAACTATTATTCTCTTTGTAACATAAATGCCTGGCTCAGACATCATGCCGAACCAATTCAAGGTGCTGGTTTTGACCTTCAAAGCCCTAAGTGGCTTAGGCCCTGGATACCTGAGGGACTGCCTGCTCCCAAGGGTTTCTGCCCGCTTGACGAGTTCATTAGAGGCGTCCTTGATCCATGTGCTGACGATGAGGGAGGTTCGCCTGTCATGTATGTGGGACAGGGCCTTCTCAGTCATTGCCTCCAGACTTTGGAATGCTCTCCCAGTGACCGTCCGCTCCTCAGTCTACATCACAGTTTTTAGAAAGCAAGTAAAATCTTGGCTTTTTACCCAGGCTTTTAAATGAGTGTTTTGTTTACTGTTGCTTTGTATCTTGTGATTATATTGTACATGTTTTTTAAACTTTTAATCAGATTTTTATTTTTATATTCCATTTTTATTCTTATTGTGTATTTTTGTATGGTTTTATATTGTTTTAAATGTTTTGTGAACCACCTTGAGATTATTTTAATGAAAGGCAGTATAAAAATATAATAATAAATAAAATAAATTCAACAATAAACTATGCTCTAATCAAGGCTCTGTGCAGTGCTCACCAGTCTTTGGATCATATGAGCCCCTTGTGTGTGAGTGAAGAAGTTTTAAATGTCTGGTCCTGATTTAGAATAAACCAGGATTTTCTCTAATGTCAAAATCCAGCAAATCCCAGCTTGTTGTAACCAGTTTGTTGGCCTGTTTACAGGCAGGCCAAAGCTATGAAACTGGTTGAGTAACTGGACTTCTTCATTCAGCAAACTCCTCCTGGCCCTCAGGGCCTCTCCCTGTGAACTGCTCCATATTTCCATAGGTATCATTTCCCAATCACTGACACACACATGCACAAATATAAAAGTACCTACCTTTTATAGGTATTCAGAGAGCTTTACAACAAAGTTAACTATAATAAAAAGTCATTTAAACACAAATAACAACCGCAGAAGGAATGGCCAAAATAAAGCAGCTGCAATTTCTGAGGGTCTTTATGCCAACCGTTAGGCCTGATGAAAAAGAGTAGTTTTCATGATCGTCTAGAACAGGGATTCTCAACGTTGGGTCCTCAGGTGTTATTGGACTTCAACTCCCATAATCCCCAGCCCCAGTGGTCTTTGGTTGGGGATTATGGGAATTGAAGTCCAATAACATCTGGAGACCCAACGTTGAGAATCCCTGGTCTAGAAAGTAGTGGCACACTTGGGCGTCACAAACAAGCGAGTTCTACAGCCTGGATATGGCCATAGAGAAGTCCTATCCTCAGTCCCCGCCAGCCCCATTTCCACTTGGGAACCCAAAGAGGGCCTCTCCAGAAGACCTTAAAGGGCAAGCAGAGAGAGCCAGCGTGATGTAGTGGTTTGAGTGCTGGACTAGGACCGGGGAGACCTGAGTTCAAATCCCCATTCAGCCATGATACTAGCTGGGTGACTCTGGGCCAGTAACTTCTCTCTCAGCCTAACCTACTTCACAGGGTTGTTGTGAGGAGAAACTTCAGTATGTAGTCTCTGAGCTCCTTGGAGGAAGAGCGGGATATAAAATGTAAAATAATAATAATAATATGGAGTCTGTCTTTCAGGTACTCTCGGCCCAAGCTATTTAGGCCTTTAAAGATTAAAACCAGCACCTTCAATTGGGTCCGTAAGCACACTGGGAAGCAGCACAGATCATACAAGAGGAGACGTTGCACTCAAAAGCAGGCTGGCAACAGTCTTCTGCACAGGCTACTATTTCCAAACACTTCAAGGACATCCCCACGTAAAGCACATTACTGTAATTAGGTCACTCATACCCTTTTGCGGAATTTTGGCTTGTATGCAGAAGATGCAAAGAGTAAATGCATACCTTCCCTGCCTTCCTTAGAATGTGGGTGTTGTGATACAAGAACTGAGATCTTAAGCGCACAGTTTTGAGGCCATATGGTCATAGGGCAATGTGTGATGTGATTTTTGCGCTCTTGTCCCTAACTGATGTATCATTCTCTAACTCTCTGTCTTAGCTCTGTAGATGGGCGTATCCGGCGCTATGACCTACGTTCTGGGGAGCTGTGCTCGGATTACATTGGAAGTGAGTGTTGCCAACCAGTCTGTATGCAATCTGGTGCAATATTGTATTTTGACACTATTTGTTTGACATGGTTGAAGGAATGGATAGCATTAAGAAATTCCAGAATACTTGACCTGGAAGGATTTGACAGAAGGTTTGGCTGGCACTCATATTTGTGGTATGATAAAGTTAAAGTGCATAAAGACTTCCTTAATCATTATGTAAGAAGGAGTCTGATAGGAGTATGGGTAAAATATAAAGAATGTTTGGAGTGCAAAACTCCATTATGGGTATCTCCGATTGAGGCTCTGGCATGTAAAGAGATAAACATGCAGTTTAAATGGGGTACTTATAGGGATTTGTTATGTTTTCAAGAGAAGGGCTGTAAATTAAAAAAATTGAGTGAAGTACAAAGTACGGTTAGTAATTGGTTTCAGTATCATCAGCTAAACGAAATTTATAAAAAGGATCTTAAGGTTGGGTTTGTAGAACAAATCTCGAGATTTGAGAAGGAGATGTGTGAAAATGATGAAAGGTTAGTCTCCAAGATGTATAAATTGTTGCTTTTGGAGGAGACAAGAGATGAAATGGTCAAAACGACAATGATAAAATGGGCTAAAGATGTAGGTCATAATACAGATATGGCTGCTTGGGGAAAATTATGGAAAACAGATTTAAAATTTACTGCATGTTATACCTTAAAAGAAAATTATTATAAGATGATGTATAGGTGGTATTTGACACCGAAAAAACTAGTGTTGATGTATAAAAATGTTTCAAACAAATGTTGGAAATGTGGAGAATGTGAAGGAACTCTCCTTCATATGTGGTGGCCGTGCAGGAGGGCAAAGGCCTTTTCGGATATGATATATAATGAACTGAAGGAAATTTTTAAAATGACATTTTTCAGGAGGCCAGAGTCCTTCCTGCTGGGGATAATAGAAGGAGAGCTTCCGAGAAGAAATTTAACATTTTTAATGTATGCAGGCACAGTGGCTGAATAGTTTATGCGCAAAAGTGGAAAGACACTAAAATGCCATCGAAAGAAGACTGGCTGATAAAAATTTTGGAATATGCAGAGATGGCAAAGCTTACAACACTTATAAGAGATGATAATTTTGAATGCTTTAAAGAAGATTAGGAACCTTTTTTGCTTTATTTAAAGAATTATTTTCCCAATATGGACTTTTTAGCAGGGTTTGAAATATAGTAATAGCAGCAGGGCAGGCTGGGTAAAATCAAGCAGTATCGAATGCAGTTTGAATATTTTGAACTATTATAACAATGGCTTATATGTATAGTTATTGTGAACCATGCAGATAGGTGAGCTGGAAGTCAATATGTATTTATGTGTAGAGTTAGGGAATGAATGTAATTGAATGTAAAAGTTATTGTAAAAACTAATAAAAATTTAAGAAGCGGGGCAGGAGGTGGGAAGAAGCCATAGTTCTCATGGCGATAGTTCCTGTTATGTACTTTATTTCCTTTGTCTTTAACTAGGCTCTAGAAGCACCACTTTCACTCTGCTCTTCAGTAGATATCTTCCAGTTTCATGTTGGAGGTTTGCTGCATGGTCCCATCCTGCCTCTTCACTCACATGTCTTCCACCCACTCATGGCAATGATGGGATAGGATGCAGCTTACTTGATCCCTGCAAGCTTTCCATCTCTTGCTTCCTTCTTTCAGAATTCTTGACCCTGAGAAAACTGTTGTCTCAGTCGTAGGAGCAGATTCTAAAGGATGTTGCCCAGCCTCTTGCTTCTTCCTCACGTATTGCTTGAAGCACTAGAGTCTTGCACGACCATTTTGTCATTATAGGTCCCATCACCTGTGTGTGTTTCAGCAAAGATGGGCAATGTACGCTGGCTGCTAGCTTGGACTCAACACTGCGCTTGCTGGACAAAGATTCAGGCGAGCTACTGGGAGAGTGAGTATCTATCTTATCTACCTATTGAATTCTCCTAAACTTACCTATCGCTAATCCCATGTGTGTCAGCTCTCGCAAGAGCAGCTGTCTGGGTATAGCGACAGGGACGGGAGACAATGGCAGTGGCAGAGGGCCGGCCTGGCTGCTGGTCAGCCAGAGGAGGCAGCAGTAGGCATGTGCTCGAAAAGTTTCGGAGGCCATTGTAAAGGCCTCTGAAACATTTCAGATTTGGGGCCGTTTCGGCGCCAGCGAGGGAGGGTGTACTCACCCCTCCCGCCACATTTCCCCCGACAGTGCGCTGTCGGATTTAAGCCCCTCGGGCCGGCAGCATTCCTCCCTGCCGCCCCGTTTCTGCCATCGGCCGGAAGTGGCTGGAAGTCGCGAGTGCACGTGTGCCCGTCGTGCGCATGCGCGCACAACGGGCGCACGCACACTCGCGACTTCTGGCCACTTCCGGCCGATGGCAGAAACGGGGCGGCAGGGAGGAACGCTGCTGCCCCGAGGGGCTTAAATCCGACAGCGCGCCGGCGGGGGAAATGCGGCAGGAGGGGTGAGTACACCCTCCCCCGCCCTTAAAGCGCTACCCCCGCCGGCGCTGAAGATCTCCGTGCACATTCCTAGGCAGCAGCGGGCCAGCCTGGCCTGGTCACCCACCAGGAGGAGGAGACAGCGGCAGTGGGCTGGCCTGACCACCCACTAGGAGGAGGAGGGAGGCGGCGGCAGGCGGGCCTGGCTCTGGCTCAGCCAGAGAAGGCTGTGGCGGGCCGGCCTGGCTGCCTGCCGGGAGGAGGGGTGGGGTGGACGGGGCGGCAGGAGGCACAGAGGCTCTGTGCCCGGCCCAGCTAGTTTGTTTTATTTGCTGTAAACCACCCAGAGATGGAAGTTTGGACAGTATGCAAATACAATACATAAAATATTAATTCCTATCCCCCACAGTCTACCAGTGAGGGCAAGAGCTTCTCTTGCCTTCCTTTATCTATTGTTGTGCATTGAAGACTGAGTCAAGGGTTGGACTTTTGTGCCCAATCCCATAAACTGATATTTGGAACAGGGAGTCAAACCATTAAAAATTGAACTCTGTTCAGGTTCAGTCACATTTTTTTAACTCTCTGGTTCAGACGTTAACTTTAAAAAGTGGCTTGGTAATTGGTTCAGGATAAACTTCATTGCTTAACCTCTTTTGCTTGCAGTATATATCTATAAAATGAGTTCATTAGTAACTATCAACCTGATTTTTTTAAAGCTGCTCATGGCTGAACTTTTAAATGATTTCTAACACAAATAAAATAACAGGATAAATTTGTTTTTTGCTTTCTTAAATGCTTTATGCCCTCTGCCCTACACTCACTCTAGAGCAGGGGTTCTCAACATTGGGTCCCCAGATGTTATTGGACTTCAACTCCTATAATTCCCAGCCCCAGTGGCCTTTGGTTGGGGATTATGGGAGTTGAAGTCCAAAAACATCTGGGGACCCAACGATGAGAATCCCTGCTCTAGAGCAATGTAACACGATGATTGTTCTGTGGACATTTAGGCACTGTGGCTGACATCCTGACTACATTTACTCAAGGAAGTCCCACTGAAATTAAAAGGCAAGCCTAACTTGTCCTTTTTAATTTAAAGGGGATCTCTTCAAGTAAATGTAGTCAAGATGTCAGCTTGTGATTCTTCCCTAGGCCTTGCTTCTTAATAACTTTACTTTGCTGTAAACCTCAGTTTAAATAAGCAAGCAATATGCAATTATTTTCTGTATTTCTGGGAAGAAATAACCCTCAAGTTTAAAAAGAAGAAAAAGCTTTAGACTCGGCCCACCTAGGGAAGGCCTCAAGTAAAACTGACTATTGGTCAGGTTTTCATCTCTATTTCTCCTCCAAACTCATTAGGGCTCTGCCTAAATACCCATCTCCTCTCTCTCAACTAGGATTCTATCCTAGAAAGAGCAGTCATGTTCATATCCTGCTTGGGATGAATGGTGGGAAATAATCAAGGGAGTTTGCAGACAACGGCAGCCTTGGAATCTAATGAGGCCTTGTTGCTGCTGGACAGCACAACCACCGTCTGTGGGTGGGAGTTTCTACTTGCACAGCAGACCACCAGTCTTAGGCCCTGCCTACCCATCTCCACAGCTCCACCTCCTCCTCCTCTTCTTCTTTTCAGGTGGCTCACTGAGAAACCTCGTTTCCTTTATAGGTAGCTGGAGCAGCAAAGAGCCCTATCCACTCCTTGAAAAAGCATCTCTGAGTACCCAATTGTTGAACTGATTCTTTGTTCATCTGTTTAGGGTCTTGGTTCAAGTTCAAATCAAACTTGAAATCTTAGGTTCAGGTTCAGTGCTGGTTTACTGAAAAGCCCCTCTGAATCTATTGTGGGTTCAGGTTTGGTTAGACTCCCTGATGTGAGGGGTCAAACTGAAACTTCCCTGCCTCCTGCAATCTCGATTGAAAAATGGTGACAGTTCTTCAGTAGCTTTAGGGTTGGCTACAACCATTCCAGTTGACTAAGTATGTGAGTGGAACGAGAGACTGAGACAATATGGATCTTTATACATCTCCATTTTGTAACGATGCTCCATGGGGGCAAGTCACAGTCAGTCTGTCTTGTACTCTGAGGCTGTGGCTTGCCATTCTCTTTCTTGTACTTTCTTACTCAGCCAGGGACCTGCAGCAGTCCCAAGTGGACTGATGGGGAGAGTGGGAGAAGCAGGTTCATTCTCATCCCATTCCCACAAATGATATTTCTAGATATACAGGCCACAAGAATGTAGCCTACAAGATGGACTGCTGCCTGAGCGAGAGAGACACGCATGTTGGGAGCTGCTCTGAGGATGGAAAGGTGCATTTCTGGGACCTGGTTGAGGTGAGCAGAATTGTCCAGGAAAATTGGGAGCATCACAGGCATTGTGATGGGCTCTGGAGTCTGTGGGACATGTCCATTGAGTTTTCCAAGGAAAACGGTTGACCTTAGAGAACAAAGCAAGCAGCTCCCCAAAGCTGGTGGTGGCCAACAGGAAACCAATTTTCACTCTGTTTCCTGGTTGAGGGCAGGAACAGCAGGGTTTTTGTTCTCAACTAGTTTCTTGAGTGGGACAGCTAACTGCACAAGCAGAAACAGCACAGAAGGCTTTTTTGAACCTGAAATTAAATTATTAGTAAGCAACAGTGATCCCCACATAGTGGGTTACAGAGCATTTAATATGAAGTTTGTGCATGAAGCGCTGACCCTAGCAATACTTGTCGCAAAGCTTTTACTTGTGCTAATCACATTGCTAGCCCATCACCAATGAGGCTAATGTGCAGCATACATACTTTACACCTGTCAAACATCTGTCAGATTGCCGGATCAGGCCCGCTGAGCTCACCTGACTGGTCTGCATGAAGGCAGTAGCCCCGGGACAAGCCCCCACTGGTGCTTTTCACCCACATATCAAAGAAGCAGCATGACTTGTTGTTTGCTGGCTGGCCGGCTTCCTTCTCCACCCCCCTCACTGGCCCCTCGCTCTCACAGGAGGGGAAATGTGAGTTGCTTGCTTCCTTCCTCCGCTGCCACTCTCCTCTCCTCCCCTCTTCCCTTGTGGCGGGATTTTCAGCACACAAAGTGCTGAAGCGGGGAGATAAAGAGGAGGTAGGAAAGAAGACAACGTTAGAAGATGGTGTGGGATGCTCTTTCTTTGGGCAAGAAAAGGAGGAGGGGAGTGCAAGAAAGGGAGGAGGAAGAAATAAGTGGAGGGGGAAGAGAGAATCTCCATTTCCTGGGGCATGATGTTCTGAAATTATTGATCTTAGTATTTAGTGTTAAATCTATTGAGAACAGTGTTAAATTTAGTGTTAAATCTATTGAGTTAAAATAGGATGGCTATGATCAGAGTTTCTTTTAGAAATACAAACTTCTCCCCAGCATATTCCAGTGTAAAAAGCAGTGCATTCTGTGGAAGGATTGTATATGCAAAATTTTGTATCTGTAGGTCACTGGGAAATATGATATTCAGAATTTCTTCTGCAAACTACAAAACATTTATTTAAATTTTCCCTGAGGATATTCTGGTGTAAAAGCAGTGCATTCAGTTGATTTAAGTGTCAGGGCAAGGGAAGGAGGAGGAGAAAGACAGGAGGTGGTGCAAGGCTATGTGCGGCCCCCAAGAGGTGCATCAGGATCAAATCTGGCCCACCCCTCACTCGAGTGACACCCCTGCTTTACTTTGCATGCTGGTGTTTCTCTCCCACTTGATGTGTTAAGTAGAACATCCCTTCCTGATATTGTTTATTCAGCAATGACCGTGACATTGCTCTGCTCTCTTCAACCCAAAGAGTCATGGAGTGAGAAGGTGGGTGCTGGCCTGTAGGCTTGATCTTACCATTGACTCTTCTAGTCATCTTGCCACTGTTAAGAACTGGCCCTGGCATTGACTTGGCATTGGTGCAGGTCTAGGATTCCTCGTGTTTTACCAAGTCCTGGTTAAGGAGATGTCATTTTCATAAGGGTGGTCAGATGTGATCCTCCAGTGACCGTCATTTTTTAATTTGTACCTACGACAGCTTCAGCAGCCTCATTGTCCCCTCTTTTGCACAAGCAGTGGTGGCTGCATTGCAGAGGGGATTCTGAACTTTAGCCCTGGTCAAGCTAGCAGATGGGGTATTATTACAAGGATTTTTACCTTGTCAGAACCAAATGCCTCACAAGGCAGCTTATTTTTCTTTTTAAAGATAGCAGCGTATGCAATATGTTGCATAAAGGGGTATATCTGGTCCATGGGCTGGCAGTTTTGACAGCCCAGGTGCAAGCAAAACCATATAGGGGTTTTAAAAGTTCATAGATTAAAAGCCGAGACCAGCAGCAAAACACAGTCAAAGAGCAGAAATAAAACAGCAACAGATACAAATGCAGAGGGTCAACATAGTGAGGGGAACCAGCTTAAACCAGTTAATCAAAAGCCTCAAAAGTTTTGACAGATCTCTTAAAGCTTGCCAATGATGGTGCCTCATGATATGCTCAAAGCATCTATTTCCAGGTGACAAAACGCTTTGAGTTGTTCCAGCCAAATCATTTCAGCTGGGAGTGGAGAGCAGGCACTTTAAAAGGAGAAAGGCAGGTCTTACCTGCCCCTCTGTTACCCCTCTGTTGCTCCTCCACTGCCCGCTGCAGTGCCAGAGCAGCACTGTTTGCATTAAGCAGCCAGGCTCTCTGTTTGCCCGGCTGGCAGTTGCCTTTGTTTAGGAACAGGAAGTTCCCTGTTTCCTGCAGCCTTTGGGCAGTATCAGCCAGGAAATGGTGTCTGAGCATGTGCTGACGCCATGTTGAGTGCTCAGCAGCACTGACCACTCAAGATGGTGTTTGCACATGCTCAGATGCGATTTCCTGCCTGACACTGTCCAAAGGCTGCTGGGAACAGGGAACATCCTGTTCCTAAGCAAATGCAGCTGGGCAAACAGAGGGTCTGGCTTCCTAATGCAAACAGTGCCGCTCTGGCACGGTGGTGGGCAGCGGAGGAACAACTCTCTTCCCCCTCCCTGGATGTGCACGAAATGCTTTGTGCATGTCCCTATCATGAACCTCCATGGGGAGGGAATTCAAATGGTGTCATGCCACCACTGAAAAGGCCTTGTCCTAGGTCACCACCAACCCAGTGGTGGGCCAGAGAGCAGGGCCTATGAAGCAGATTTCAAAGCCCAGATAGCCTTCTTATGGATACAGGTAATCCTTTAGGTGCCAAAGACCATATAGCAGCACTTGGAATCAGGCTTTGAACTATACCAGTAACTGCTGCAACTGGTGCAGAATGGGTGCTATATTCTCACATTCCTGAGCACCAACAAGCATTCTGGCAGCAGTATCTGCACTAATTGGAGCTTCTGCCCCCTGGGCAGCGCATTGGAGTAATGGGATGTATGTAGATCTGTGGGTCTTGCCTTCCTCCTGGCTGCAATTTGTCCTCTCTCTTCACAGGGATCCCTTGCTGCAAGCTTGCCTGTGAGCAACAGTGCAGTCCAGTCTTTGTCCTTCCACCCAGCAGAGGCTTGCCTGCTTACTGCTGCAGAAGGCCTTGTGCAGCTTTGGAGGGAGGAATCTTATGTGGCTGAGGAAGGGGCACCTGCCATCACTCTGGGCTGAACAAAGAGTCACCGATGCAGAGAGATTGAACCGCCTAATACACCTCCCTTCAGATGCCCAGCACTGTGAACAGGGAGGGCTGTGGCATCAGGCTGAGTCGGAGAACCATAATGTGGTCTTTGTCTTCAGCAGGATCACATGCCTGCTCAAGGGGCCTCTCCTTCTGGAATATCCCCGAGAGCTCTTTGTGATGGCGCTTTGCAATTCAACTCCATAGATTACAAACATTAGTTCAAGCACAGCATTTCTTCTTGTGACAAACAGGTGCTTCTTTATGGTCTCTTTAGTTAAATGGTCCCAGTCTGAAAATGAAGCAATCTCAGGAACAATTGATGCTGTCTAGGTGCTTTATCAAGCTACTCCTTGGGCATGAAGTAGGAAGAAGGTTTCCAGAGGAGCGTGTGGAACTGGTCAGATCTGCTCTGCTGCATTCATCCATCATACTTACACCTTTGGCCTTGCACAACAGCTAAAAACGTGGTTTTGTCAACTTCACTGCAAGGAGTTCAGGGTCTCCTTAGGGGCACTGGACAAAACTGTCTTAAATAGACACCAAACACCCTGGATAAAGCTCAACATCTCATGGAGTCTTTAGCCTTTAAGAGTAGATCAGCTGGCATGCAGCTTGCTCTCTCTCTCTCTCTCTCTCTCTCTCTCTGTCTGTGAAACTCTTCCATAGTCCATTAATACAGTGGTTTTATAAAGCTGGAGCGTGGCTGGATCACAATAGATGAAGGTGGTTTCACTTTCTGTTTGAAAGGGGTAGTGGAGTGCAGGTTCAGCTCTGAAAATTGGAGGGGAACAGTGTGAAGAGATGAAGCTGATACCTAAAGTGCACACTCTACCCTTTGGATTCAAGAGTTGCAAGCAGAGCTGTATGTATTTTGCAGAAAAATCAAAACTCTCCTCTCAGGAAAAAAGAGAAAGACAACTTGCTTGATTTGCATCAAAGTAACATCTGAGGCTTGGAGTGAATACTTTCCATCATCCCCAGAGCCTCTTATCAGCCACAGCTGCTTTTCGTTTTAAAGCTACGTTTGTATTAACTGCACCTTATTGTCAGCTGCCTTGGATGCCAGTTGTTAAAGATGGGATGTAAATATTTTATACATACAGATTTATACATGTTTCCTTATATTGCATAACCAGTTCTACTTTTACTAGACCTTGGACAGAACAAAGAGCTATTATGTAGGATACGAAAGCCTTGGTCCTGTCCACTGGGAGTGGTATTTAGGCCCCCTTCTGGATTTTGAGGTTTCACTGGGTATTACCCACATACTTTCAAGCTACCATTGCAGCCTTAAGTATTAGAAACTTGCTCAGGGGGGGGAAATCAGATCTGTCTGGCTCTTCTCAAGCTGCTGAAACTTTCACAGACTTTTATCTCAGAATAGATTTGGGTCAACTTGGGTTCCTTCCTCTTGACTTAAAGGTGCCATCATTGCCTCTCTGCATCCAGGAGTACAATGACTTGGATCAGGCTTCAGACTGGATGGGAAGCTAAGACGTGGAGTCTTAATGACTTAAGTCAGCTAGCTTTAGTGCTGCCTCACTCCCCAATTCCATCAAAGTATTCCCAAATTAAGGCAGGAATAAGGATGATATAGAACAGGGTGTTGGAGCCCATGGGGTTCAATTCCTACTCATCAACGTTCAGTCTACGTTTGCATTCCAACACCTTTCCAGAGCATGAAGATGAAATACATATAGTCTCCTCTTCGTCTAGAGTTCCTGTGCAAAACATCTTATGCCCATATTCCCATTTAAACCTATCCTAGCTACTTAGCATATTATCAGTCTCAATCACTGCCTACCTAAAAATGGTGGCTTGGAAGCTTGTGTGAGGAGTGAAGCAACACATGATAATTCATTCTATGGTCAAGTCATAGCAGCATACAATTGGCTCTTCTAGAAAGTCTTCACTGGGTCTCATCTGAAAATCCTTCACTGGCTGCAACTACTGCCCCAAAGAGTAAACTAATTTGGAATGGCTGGCAGCCTAGAAGAGAGTCAAAGTTAAAAGATTGTTCCAAACCCTTCTCTAGATCCATCTCCCCAGTGAGTGCTGCAGTAGCCTCATAGCAGCTTTCTGCAACCCACTGTAGTATTACATTCTTTCAGGCAACCCATCCTGTCCAACAGGTTCCAGCTGCCCTGAAAAGTGATTCCCTGTGTCAACAATATTGAAAACCTTCCCATACCAATTCCTCTAATAAGTCATCTGAGTGGAAATTTGAGTTAATTCATCTTAAGCTCTTCTTAACTTTTGCCAGTCTTCTCTGTAGTACTGATCTGTACTTTTCTTGGGGAAAGCTCCAATACCTTTATCCTTCAAGAGGACATCTGAACAGGTAGGAGGATCTAGAAGGCCCAGTAGAGGGCAAAGACACTGTCTTGGTAACTAATGCTCACTATTTCTTCATCCTAGTGGTGCAGAACAGAGCATTAATGTGTATCGCTGTCAGCTACAATTTTTATCCCTAGTCCCGTTTCCATGTTTTAGATACACACAATTTAATAACCAGGCTACTGCTGCATTAAGGGTCTCTCCTTCCTTCACAACACACCTACTCACTTGTCTGCAGGACTAGCACACTTTCTGAGGACTGGACTCTGAAGAGATCCACTGCAGTTCCTCCTTTCTTTCAGCACTCTACCTTTTGTCTTCTAGAATTCTTCATTCATTAGCTGAGCGCTGACTTTTGACGGTGGGAGGAAACATGCCTTATGTTGCTCTGGCCAGACTACTCTACCAGTCCACTTTTCTCAGACCCTATTGGTCCCTAACCACTAGCCAAAAAGGACTTTAACTAACCAATAGTTTTAGAATTCACTTCTGTCCAAATCAGTTTGTCAAATTAGCATACCTGAAGAGATTCACTCTCCTCAGCTATTCTTAACAGTAAATAATCACCTCTCCCTCACCCACACCTCTACCCCCCCTCACACCCCCACACCCCAAGAGTTGCTGTGGCTAGGTCTCCCTCAGTCACTCTACGTTTCCCTCTGAGCTTATCTCCTCTCACATAGGACACAGATATCAACATATCATTCCTCATAAAGATAACCTGTTACATGGCAACAAAGTGATTTCTCCACAACCACCAAAAAATTTCGAGAGCTAGTTCTCTTTTTTATAATTCATTGAAAGCAAACCAAATTTCCTTTGCCTCTGTTTATTAATGAAATATCCCTCATGGAGTTGTGTTTCTCATCTACATTTGCTTCTTTGACAGTTAGGTGGCACTGCTTCTCTCGGATCTTGGCATAAGCAGTCTTGGCTTTCATGTCCAATACATCTCTTGATTGTCCTCCTTTAAAAAAATGCATTGTTTAATTGAAACTGAATGTGTATATTTAAATAAAGAAAGCCTTGTCCCAGCTAGTCAGCGAACTTTGCTAAACCTGGACTGTGAGCATCCAATCCCCAACAATGGTCATCATACAAGGGGTGGCCCTCTCATGAGGTTCTGTGAGGCAACAGCCTCAGGTGACAAGTGTGCCATGGGGCAGTGAGGACAGGTGTCAGATGGCAGTGTTGCAGGCCAGTCTACCCCCTCGTGGGCATCACCCCACTTGCCTACTGCTGCTGCTCCTGGCACTGGCCTCACCCCTTTGGGGTGCTCTGCTGCTTGGTGTTGCAGGCCAATCAGCACCAGCCTCTCATTGCTGTTGCTTGTGCCAGCTTGCTCAGTCTCACTCTCTCCTACTATTTCTTCAGCACCAAGCTTGTCTACTTTGTATCTTCCATTTTGGGAGAAGCATCGAGTGAACTGATCTGGTAATGATGAGAGGCTGGTGGATGAAACTGCTGCCGGAGGCACACTACCTGGCTGGCCTGGAACCCCAAGCAGCATCACGTTGCAGAAGGCGAGGCCAGCAAGGCAGCACTGGGGCAAGTGAGACAGGGGTGGTGTCACCATTTGTTCTAGCCCAGGAGAGGGGGCTAGTGGGGGAGTGGGGGTGGCAGGGTGACCCATTGTGTTCCCCTCAAGTGGCAAAAGGCAGCACTGTCTTGTACCACATTGGCTCTCATTAATCATAATGCTACTATACTCTTGGGAAAGGCAGGGCCAAAATGCAATCACAAGCCATACAACTAGCCAGATCAGTGGATTTCATAATACCACAGTACAGAAGCCTTCTGACACATGTTTTGTCATATTGCTTGAACCAGCTTCACAGGCTTGGGAAAGCAGGACAGCCTACTGCTGTATCAGTGTCTGACCTTAACAAGAGATAACATAAGTGCTACTGGGAAGCAAGGGAATAAGCCTAGGTGTCAACACTGAAGTGCTCCCTACACAGCATAAAGAGAAGGACTCCCCCCCACTTTCCATGTCATTGCTCTGAAGAAGAGGCCTGGGGTCTCATGTTCGTTGGTTTAAAGTGTGGGGATAAAATCACATGCTGATCTGTTCTCCTGTTGGGAAAGTGGAAGGGTACAGTGTTTGGCAGATGACACTCGGGAGGACTCCCAGGTTCTGCCCCTAGCCCTGGGAAAGGCTGTCTCTTAATCCCAATGCATTCACAAATCAATGCCATCAGTTTTGCCTCTCTCTTTAGCTGAAAATCTGAGGCAAGAAAATCCAAGTCATTGCCTCAAAATTATTATCCAGACAACCAACCTCTGCAGCTCACAGTGGATAGTATGTTGATGCTAGGTGACATTTTGGTAGCTAAACAGCAGCAGGGCTCAGCCATTAGGTGGTGGTGATGAGTGAAGATTTATTGACTAGAAAGCAACTACTGCAGAGGGACCGAACAAGGAACAAAACAAAAAGGTGGCTTGGGGATCAGCTGAATAGAGAGGTGTATGTAATCTCCGCTTGAGAAGCCAAGTGGGGCGGCACCATTACTGAAGAACAAGGGTGCCTTCTGTACTCTCAAGGTGAGTAACCACTCTTTCTCCCAACCAACCGGGGAGGTAGCTAGACCTTGCCCTTTCCTCTAACACTCAGCAACCACAAAGCAACAGATGACTCCAGGTTAAACAAAGAAGTCTTGCATTCCTTAAGATTTAACTAAGCTGTGGGAACATTTAGGAAAAAAGTGGAATGTGATCAGGAAAGATTTGTGATCCGAAATGGTAACTGAGTTTTGGACAGCAAAGCAGAATCTGCTGCCCTTTGGAGAAGCCCCTTTGGCCTCAGTTCTTGAGGGTTGCATACATTCCATACAAATATAACAATTAGGATTTGCTCCGTTTGCAGCTTAGTAAAGAAGTGAGTTATCATAGGTTGCAAGAGAGGGAAATGCTGTAGGGTTGTGTGGCTTGTCTTGCTTCTCAAGAAAGATATTGATCTTTAATGGCTAAAATAGAGCAAAGGGTGAGAGTTTAGAGTGTCTGGATGCTAGCACCAGTGTATTGCATCAAGATCTTCTGCTTGGCACCAGGACATTTCAAGTGGAGTAAAATGTTCTCTCTTGGGGATTAATTCAGGCCCCAATAATGAGAAAGCTATCCCCTTCCACTCAAAAAGTGGTGTTTTTAAATGAAAAGCTGAAGATGGGAATCCAGTAGCTCTCTTGTCCTGTTGCCATTTCAGGTTTTATTAGAAAGTGCTGTTTTGATGTGCAAAGAGGCAGCCAGCTACACCTACTTCAGCTAGAGATGAAGTCTGTGTGGAACAGCTGAGGGCTGAGATTGTGTTGGAGAGAATGAAGGTAAGTGAGAGATTCATAAGCCCCACAGGCTGAGGGTTGGAGAGAAGCAATAGGTTCCTTTGCAACAGCCCCATATGAAAAAGCAGAAGCACTATCATAGTGTTTCTATCTATCATAGTGCACTATCATAGCAGAAGCACTATCATACCAGCAAATGAACAAAGATGCAGGATTCCTGGAATTCAGGTATTTAGGATTATTTCCTCCACATCCACTGCTCACTGGCATTCCAGCCTCAACAACTCCCTTCATAGAGAAGAAATCATGCCATGTTGTAAGAATGCTGAGCTCCAAATCTACATTTATTGAGACAGCCACTTTAAAATGTTCCTCCAGCTGTTCTAGGTAGTTGAGTTTTCCCTGTATTGTCCTACATGAGACAGAGCTGATTTTTTTCTTGGCTCTAAAGCTCAAAGCACACAAGAGATTAAAAGCCACAAATATGGGCAAGTAGCAACCAGATATTACCACAGCTAGTTCCCTGCTGGAGCAAGACTGAAATAGCAACAAATGGAGGCAAGATTTGCTTCCCACATCTCTACTACCACTAAAAATAGCCAAAACATCTCCAATCCTAAAGCAAGGTTCTTTACCAATTCCTGCAACTCTCCCTCCTGTTCCCCACCCTGTGGGCCAAAGAATCATTGTGTATGAAAAGATCCAGGTATCCAACTCAGGGCTTCCACACAGACATACACAATCTGGCTATATTTAAAATAGGGAAAAGGGAAATTGCTGCTGCTTCAGCCAGGGCCAACAATTGTTCTACACAGCAACAGCTCTTGAAGGACAAGGTGGGCTCACAGCTGCCAGGGCTCTCTCCGACCTTTACATACTCAATTAGTCCCAAAGGCTGGATGATTAATCCCACTGCTCTGAAAAACCAAATCAGTCAAGAGGTGGCTCTTCAACATACACTATGTGTTAAATAATAATTGGCTGTAGACAGAACAAGTGTGTTTCTTGTCAAGGTTTTTGCTTCTTTAAGACCTCCCGCCCTCCATCTTAAAAACCCAACTGTGGACTTGTCTTCTTTCCTTTGATAGGTTTGCACTCAGGTAATGTGCAGTAATGATTCTAATTGCCATGATTAAATCATGCTTAATTCACTGGAGTTCCTGGGAGGCTTGTGCAGTTTCAATCTTGAGGTCAGGAGAGCCACTACGACAGTAACCAAGAACCTGCTTTGTAGCTCTGGAAAGTAATTCTGGTATGAGCCGCTAGTACCAGACAGACAGCTCTGACTTGGAATGGCCATGAACAGAGAAAGGAACACAGGCTCAGTGTGCTTCATCTGCACTGTGAGGTTATTGTTTACAGGACTATTGTGTCAGACCAATGAGCCATTTAGCTCCCTGACCTTTCTTAAATAGGAGTCAGCACTAAGCACTTTATTACAAATCTGGAAGTGGAGCACTTATGAATCAGTGTGTTATTTTGCTAATTCCCCAATTCTAGTAACTGGAAAGACCTAGGGTACAGCAAGAGCCTGAAACCAAAATGTACAGCTGTCCAAATTAAAAATGAATCGTTTTCAGGAGTGCTTTAAGCAGTATCTGGATTATCCTACCATTCTCCTTTTCAGATTTGACACAACTATCATTCCTCATTATGTAACCTTAAGGCTAGGCAACTATGATGTACTATATTTCTAGTTTGCCTTGTTCAGATGTTTGTTTGTAGGATGCAAAATGCACCAACTCATTGCCTGATTTATTTATTTATTTATATACCGCCCTTCCAAAATGGCTCAGGGCGGTTTACAATTAGTAGTGGAACACTAGAAATGTAGTGGATAGTATACAGTAGTAGAACACTAGAAATGCACTGTGCTTGTCATGCAATGCATTATGGGATGTAGGAGGCTGCAGCCTGCTTTCTTCCCGCTCCCTGGCTGCTCCCATAGCTGCCCTGAATAAGTCGTATAGGTGCACAGTGCTGGTAAGCCCAAGAGCAGCTTGGCTTGAGCAGTGGGGGAAGGTAGGATGGCTCCTGCCTTTCCCTGAGCCCTCCCCCAGTCAGGTAAGTTTAGGTCATGTGCATGGCCTTAAGATGTTCTTGGTGCTGCCACACTGTCCTCTGAGAATTCCTTTCCTCCGAGAATTCAGCAAAGCACCAAACCAGCTAAGCTGCTTTTCAATGGCTAAGCTCCTAAGGTTCCATAAATGTATTTGCTTTATCTTAGTGGACAGTTTTTAGATTTCAATGGAAAGTCTAAAGATGGGGACAGGGCTAAAAATCCAATGTAGATGTAAAAAAATAAGGGGAAAGGATTCGAGTGGATGTTTTGATTTTAGCTGGTTGATTCAAAACCATGTACAGTATTACACACACATGTGCATTACCAACTGGGAGCTCTTGGATAAGGAGGACTAGAAAACAAAGTAGGCCAAGGTAGGTAAATTCAGCAGCCTTCTGTTGCTTTGGTCATTTGTGTTCCATTCTAAATGTGTTATGGAAGAATACATTCCACAGATTTCAAGGGAATTTGCATCCATAATATGTGGCTTAGGAGTAGAATCTCATGATCCTCCATACTACCCTGTTTGGTCCCCAAGTTTCATTTCCTTTTTCTAAGCCACATACCACTAGGGGCTGTGCTTAAAAAGGCTACTGGGAACAAGAAACAAATAAGGCACCATCACTGCTGATCAGACACTGTAGCAGAACACGTTTAATTAAATGTAAACATAGAGCAGAACTGAGTAACTAGAGGATTCTGTTAACCATATTGCAACCTCCAGCCTTCACTGTGCCCACAATTCCTCTTCCTCAAGTTGACACTCCCCAAGCCTACTGTTGTGCTTGCACTGCATTTCCACACCTACTCATCTGAAAGGTCAGCTAGTTCTTCTCACTCCCCACATGATTCAACAGTAGCTGCTCCTAGGTGTGGTAGGCTTGGAAAGGATGGCTCATGCCCAGGGAATGAAGAGTGTGCATGAGTGTATGCATGCACAGACGCTAGGGAGATAGGAAAGTGGGCAGCTGGTAGGGAGGGGGGCTTGGATGCGTAGCGGTGCACTCATCTCTGTGCAAGCCTCTCCATTATAGCATCCTAAGACAAGCTCAGGCTTCAACCCCAGCGATCCAAAGAGCATATTAACAAAACCAACAACTCAACAGGCATTGGGACTCTGGTCCCTGCGGGGAGGCTGCCTGAGACATGGGACTTGGCAGTCCTGTAGATGCAAGGGTGGATCCCCAATTGGCTCATCGTCACACACTGAGTCTCCAGACCTCCAATGAGAAACCACCGGAAGCAGCCACAGCCATGTTCCCTTCAACGCTGATCTGCAGAAGAAAAGAGAAAGGCGGGGGGAGGGCGAATCAGCCCAACAGACTGAGTAAACCTCACAGAAGCCGGAAACACACTTCAGTGTCAAACCCACCACGACAAAGGCAGCTGTGGATGCCTCTGATCACAATCTCCCTCAACTCTTGTACTCAACACAATCTCCCTCAACTCTCCCTCAACTCAATCTCCCTCAACTCCCTTGTCCCCACAACTTCAGGCAAATACAAAGGGCCTGGAATGCCATCCAACAGTGTCTCCATCTCCCCATTCCTTACCCCATTCAGCACGCAACTATGTGTCTGTGAACAGATGACTTTGGGTGGATCTGTGGGAACATGGATCTGTAAGAGAAATCAAAGAGGTTCAGGCCTGGAACTTGAAAGTCTGATAGAAAGAAGTTACTTTGCTGTGCCGCACAAAGGAGTTAAGCAGAGGAAACAGCTTGTGGGACACAGCAGATGAGACTAGTTGCACTGGAAATGAACCCAAACTGACAGAAGAATGGCCTATAAGACTGACTGAGGCAGACAAAGAGTGCACAGTGAAGCAATTAGTCTGTACACAGGAACATAAAACCAGATGTGGAAAGAGCCTAAAGGGTGGCAAGGTATGCCAATGCTTTGAGAATTTTATTGTTGTTAAGCAACAACGAAACCCCGTTGCCTTGGTCTGCTTGTGGCTCATATGTCTGGAACTTCACTCCCACCACAACTCTTACACGCAACGTCTTGTCAGTAGAAGTGGTGTACAGT
This sequence comes from Hemicordylus capensis, assembly GCF_027244095.1. Taxonomy (NCBI): domain Eukaryota; kingdom Metazoa; phylum Chordata; class Lepidosauria; order Squamata; family Cordylidae; genus Hemicordylus; species Hemicordylus capensis. Next base: position 377,240,631 of record NC_069658.1, on the reverse strand, counting down.
GCACCCAGCGAGTGTTGGACTCCGGTCATCTGAGAGCGGTGACCCACATCAAAGTACTGTGGAGAGAAGAGAAAGAGAGGCTTTGTGTGTGCCCTGGGAGTCACTGCAAGGAGGTTTGCCTTCTTTTACAACTGCTGGGTCTTCTATGGTCAGGCACTGTACTTCTATGCCAACTCAGTGAAAGATACTTCCTTGCTTCAATGACTGACTAGCAGACGCAAAAATAATTGTCCTAAAATGAAAAAGCTCATGAGATTTCTAAAGCGAATCTTAACAGTGTTTAAAATATCTCCACAATCTTCTGCAAGCAGCAGCTTATACTATGCTGTTTGAAGGACAACTTATTTTGTGGGTGGAGACGGGAGAAGTACCATATTCCTCTGCCTGTGTGTGATCCAACTTCTCCCAGCATACCCGGATATTCTGGAAGCGCCCTCCTCTGTTCTCAAAGACATACAGCAGCCCGAGGTTATCTCCAGCCCACAGTTGAGCACCCTTGTATGACATGGAGAGAAGGTAGGAGTCAAGCTGGGAAAGGAAAGGAATGCTTGTTACAAACAAGAAAACGCACACAATACAGTACACCAAAAAGATGTGTGAGGGTAAGGAATGGTAGATGGATCAAGTCAGAGAAACCAAGTGTGCTACAGGAGGAAGATATATATTTAAATACGAGTATATCATTACAGTCTCTGCTCTTGGCTCTGCCACTGATTCAGCTGGTGGTGACTGCACAGGAAACTGCCTTATACGGAGTCAGACCCTTGGGCCTTCCACACCACCTGGTGGAGCTATCAGAGATTGAACCTGGGACCTTCTGCATGCAAAGCAGATAAACTACCACTGAGTGACACCCCTCCCACCCCCATAATGAGAGGGGGTAGATGGACCTCCTGGGACAGGGAGTTATTTATACTTATATGCTATATTCCTCTTATCATGGAATGGAATTGAAGGTGGAATACATGGAGATACCCAGGCAGTCACCCATTCTGGCACTGACTGGATCTAGACCTGCTTAGCTTCCACAAGGTGGCTGTATTATGTGTCTGCAGATCATGCCAATGTAGACAAGAGACAGGGCCTTTTCAGTAGTGGTCCCCAATTTCTGGAATGCCCTCCCAGAGGTGCTCTCTCAAGATGAATTTTTAAAAGAATCTGAAAATTATCTGTTTCCAAGAAGCATTTAAAATGCGTTTTAACTGGGTTTTTAATTGAGTTTCCAGTTTTAGTCTTGTCTGATATTGCCTTCCACACTATCTTGCTGCTTGTCTGTTTCTATGTTTGTTTTATTGTTTATTGCAACCACCCCGGGGAGCCCTGCACTGGATGGGTAGGATAGAAATATTTTAAATGAACAAAAGATGCCCAAAGCCATTTACCAGTACATTCTGGGCAGGAGATTCCCGGCCCTAAATACAGTGCTTAGCAGCACTGAGTGTAAAGCAAACACCATCCTTTTGAACGACTTGGGTTCGTGAGAGAGAGACCAAATTCAGGACAATAAAAATCAGGTGAGAGTAGTGAGACTGGTTGGGCAAGATCAGATGCTGAGACCAAGTAAATCCAAGCCCCTCAATTACCAGGATCATTGGCAGGGCATTTTCAGTTCTGGCACCCAGATTCTGGAATACTCTCTCCAGGGAGGCTCGCATGGTAGAATCTGATGTGATTTTGGCGCCAGGTAAGTGCCGATTTACTTGCTCAAACTTTTCAGACGGTTCACTTTTATGTGGCATTCCATTCTGGCTTTTGTCCTCCCTTGCTCTTCTGTTCTAGTATTATATTACAATTGGCCGCATCCACACATACACCGTAACAGAAGTTAACCCTGACCCAAGTTAAAATTCCTAACTCCAGTTCAAGCCGCAGATGTACAGCAAGCTGCCGTTAGCCTAAGGAGAGCTGAAGGAGAGCGGAGCCCCTCCCTGCCACTTGGCCTCCCAGCCAGCTCCATGGCTAGACTGTGGACAAATCATCACCACGTCAGCTGTTCAGCCGCGATGGACTTTGCTCTCCAGCGGGGCATGGAGAGCAACCGTGCATTTCCAGAGCACTCTGCCCCTACTCGGCAGGGGAAGTGTATTTAAAGCCCATTAAGTGCCCTGCAACGCCAGCGCTGCTTCTGCCAGCCATGGCACCGCAGCCCCAGCAAGTTTAGGGATTGAACCTGAAGCGAAGTTCGAAGTTCCCAGGCCAGGACTGGCGTTGTGGCGTATGTAGATCTCCAAGTTACTGGGAGCAGAGAGCCTCAGTTTCCAGCTTCTCTGGGACAGCTGCATCACCCACGGGGGGGGCGTGGGTTGGGGTGCACATCTCCACCTTGGCGGGTGGGTTGGCATGGGCACAAGGTTGGACAGTGGCTGGGCAGCAGTTGCCGAGACCAGGACAGCGCTTGCCCAAGTGTCCGTCCCTGCAGCTTTCCTGCATAGAGCATCCTCCCTCACTCCCCTTAGTCTGCCACTAAGGTTGCAGCATGCAAGGAGAGCACCAGCTCATACAACACGAGTCCCAGCTCATACATTTTGCATTTGTGCCCCAGAGACAGTTCTTCTCATGAGAAAGAAGGTGGGAACAAATATTTCCACCCAGGAAAGGGGCTAGGGCCCCCTTCCCCACGCTGTGTGAAAAACAGAACTTGGGCTGCTCCAGCTTCCCTACTTGGGTCTGCCTTTTGCCTTCTTCCTCCCAGCGCTGTGATGGGGCATCCTGCTTGTGCTGCCACCTGGAGTGTTGGTGCTTGTGGAAATCCATGACTGTTGCCCCCAAGTGGCGGTGCAACTTGACAGGCTGGCCAGTCCGGGATCTCGCTGACAGTCATAGCTGTCGCAGGTGACAGGAGGGGCGTGGCTGATTCTTCAAGCAGCTGTCAGTGAGAAGTGCCAAAAGCATGGAGCAGCCACGTCCTCAGGCAGGTCTGCGCTTCCACCTCTATGATTAGGATTTGGAAATGGGTGCTTAACTATGGTTATGGCCGGGCCTGCATTCAGGCATACCTCTTCAGTGGCAAAACCACAGTTGTTGGCAGTGAAGCTTAGGAAAAAACCTCAGGTTCCAATTCAAGTTTTGTGGGGCAAACGGGGGTTAACTTTAGACCCTTAACCATGGTTTTGCGTGTTTGGGCATACTACAGTTACAACTTCTGGCAGCTTTAACTGTGGTTCAAAGTGTACGTGTAACAAGGCGCTCTCTCTCTCTCTCTCTCTCTCTCTCTATATATATATATATATATACACACACACACATATATAATTATTGTTAGTTTTAAATCTGTGCAAGCTGTTCTGAGCAGCTGTTGCCTGAAGAGTGACTTAGAAATTTTCTAAACAAACTCCACACAGAATGTCCTGTTTGCCAAACCACACAATCTGCATGCCATACTGAGTACTAAAGACAAAAAGGACCAACACCCTAAGCAGGACAGAATAGTAACCAGAGACTTGATGTATAGTCCCAGCCCTGCTACCAGCCCAGAAGTAATCAGCATGCAAAATTTATAAAGAGGTGGCAAAGGTTCTCATGACATCATGACAAACTCAAAAGAAAATATTCACGAATTCCAAATTTAAACTCTAAAAGATCTGTTGCTCACCTGTAGCCTCTGGAGGACACTGTTGGTCCGCCTGTCAAAACACACCAGCGTTCGATCTTCACTGCCGGAGATGATGAAATGCTCATCAGCTGCAAGGGATAGGACAGCACTGGAATGAAGCTTGCGGCTCTTCACTAGGGCTTGAGCAGCTGTGAGAGAAAAGCCAAGAGACACATCATGACAGCCTCACAAAAATCAAGGTGGCTTTATCAACTAACACCTCATGTGCATGCTTTCTGCTCTGCAGGTCACAATCCCATAGCCAATGTCTCCACCTTTCACTAGACAATGTAAGTATGACCAATATTTATATACCGCTTCTCAACAAAATTTCCCAAAGCAGTTTACATAGATATAAATAAACAAATAAAATAACTAACCGAAAGAGAGGGTAGAATTTCCTTTGGGTGTTCTCTAGCTAACTGCTCCCATTTTCCGTCTCCTGACTAATTGGGGGGCAGGGCTAGCCTTCGCAGTGTTAGATATGGGAAGGAAGCATACTCCACAAACAGTCAGTGCTTTCCTAGTTTAAGCAAACAGTAGTAGGAACTGCTATTTCCTTACACTAAGTTTTCTATTTAAGAGGGCAGTCTGAGGGGGCCGAATGGTAGCTCCTTAGAAGATCTCAAAGAAGAGATGCCTGGGTTGGAGGGATACCACTCCATCTTTTCAGGCTGCCTCCATTTGCCTCTCTTCGTCCCATTAAGGAGGCCACAACTAACCCCTCTCCATGCCCTTCACTCAACAGATACCAACAGCTTACAACTGAGCTGGGCAGTTTACTGTGCTCACTCTGTTTTCCAATGGGAAAGGAAGTAAAGAGACAATGCAGGAGGCAGTTGACACTATGGAAAAGCTTCCCAAGGTCCACCATGAAAGGACATTAAAAGAGGAGAAGGCAGTGGCAGCTCAAGGCACCAGCCCTACAAAAACCAGCACTAACCTCGTGGGTCATAAACTGTCACCTTCTTGTCATAGGTTCCTGTGACCAGGATGTCAGGCAAGTAAGAAAGGCACAACACAGCTGCTTTCCCTCTAGGATAAGGAGGAAATAATCAGGTGAGGGGTGAGAGCACACCCTCCAAATTCACACATCTGATTCAGTTAACCTCAGCCTCTAGCCTCAGGCCTTCAGTTATTTCTAGATCAAAATGCTTTAGAAGAGGGATTCACTGGTTCTCATTTTGCTGCCCCCTGTGGCCATGCAACACCAACTGCCCTGTGAGAGGACTTGCAGAGTCAAGCAAGAGATATCAGTGCCCTCTTTATGTCTGTTGCTGCATCCGCTGTAACTTCTCTTTTGCCTGCCTGCCATCACTCACCGGATGGTTTTTCCTGTATATGTATCACACATTCTTTTTACACTCCCCCTGTATCCCTGATCTGGTTTCTGTAGCAAATCCTGGGGTTATCGTCAGGGATCAACAAATTTGTCTGGTCTTGAATCACAAACATTTTGTGATCTCTAGGCTCCTTCCACAAGGGGCAGGGTCTTGATGCTGACCTTAGAGTCTGACACTCCCCTGCTCCCCAACCCAGCTATGAGCTTAATGCCCAAGAGAGGATTAGGAGATTGTTCCTCAACCTCCTTTGTGGCTTGGAACTGGAAAGGAGTTTGGGGATTTGGCCGTTTGGGTGCTGCATTGGCGAGGTACTCCTTGTGCCTGCATTGGCGAGGCACAGTGGCCAAAGCAAGCCCTTTGCCTCCCTGCTCCAGCTTTTAGGGCTGTTCTTAGGGTGGGGCAACTGGGGAGATTGCCTCCATGCCCCGTGCGCCCCCATGCTCTCAGACCCCAGCAGCAGCCTGATCTCCTCCCAGCTCCCCACACCGCGCAAAAGGCAGGCAGGCGCTGAAGTGACTCGCTGGCTGGTAGGTGCCCCTGTGCATTGCTACAGGCAGCAGCTCTTGTTCTTTGAAGGCACACAGCCAGTGCCCAGCATGGTGGAGGCTGCCCCGGCAGAAATGCCTCGCCCTCTCAGCGGGGCCCCGAGTCCCAGAGACAGGAGGTGGGTGTTAGTGGTGAAGGCACCATGGGCCTTCCAGGCTCCCATGTCTCAGGCCAGAGAAGTGTTTGTGCCTCAGCAGGAGTCACCACTGTCGCCTGAGGAAAAGTTGGAGACCAAGAAGCTGCTGCCTGCCCCATGCTCGGCCAACAACAGCAGGAGCTACACCATCCTTGCCATGTTATTAGCAATGAGCGTGAGGCTGGCAGAGGCAAGTGAAGCCCCCAGCCCAGGAACACCAAAAAGGCCAATGAACATGCCTCCCTCCCTGTCACCCCCACTGGCAGGCTGCCCCCTGTCCCATGCTGATTCACCCCCAGCCCTGCACCCCACTAAGGACAGCCCTGCCAGCTTTAAGCTGGAGGGAAGAAGTAAAGAGCTTGTCTGTTTGGCTACTACATCTCACATGCAGTGCCTTGGAAACACAGCAGCCCAAACCATCCTCAGCTTTCTCTTTGGAGCTGGGGAGGGGGGCAGGAAAGTGTGGCACATTCTGAAGACAACTTCAATCCGTGCCCCACCCTGCCCCACAGCTTTGAAGTTAGGAAAAAGCCTAGAGCTTCTCGCACTTGCCATAGGGCAGCAGCACATTTAGCATGGAGAACAAAAATGTGGAAGCCTGCCTATAGTAATTAAATGATCAAACCAAGGCCTTTAGGATCCAGAGTTCTTGCCAAGACTGAATAGGCCAAACACCTCTAACTGTTCATTATAAGGGCTAAAAGCTCCTGGATGATTAGACTCTTTTTCATTCAGTGCCTCGAATCCTCCTTCGCAGCTTCCTCTTCTGCATATCCTCATGCAAAAGCTGTTTTCCTTCAGTACTCCCTGGGAATGCTAATGGTCTAACACATTGGTTCCCAACCTGGGGGCCTCCAGATGTTGCTCAGCTACAATTTATTGTGGCTGGGGATGATGGGAATTGTAGTTCAGCAACATCCTGAGGCCCCCAGGTTGGGAACCACTGGTCTAGCATTTAGAATTGGAAGGGATCCTGGTGATCAATCCCCACTCAGTGCAGGAATGTGATGCAGTTTTGAACCCTTAATGCTGTGACAGAACCTCTTGTTCAGCTGAGCATGTGGCCAAAATGCCAGATTCTGCCACTCCTATTCTCCAAGTGCAGACTGCAGAGAGATCACAGGGGCAACCTTACTTGATTTCTCCAAACTGCTGCCCGTCCGCAGCTATGTCCCACAGCTTCACAGTGCTGTCCCAGGAGCCTGAACACACCCGTTCATCTCTTGCAGCCAATGACCACACCCATCCCTAGGCAGCAAAAAAGAACAGTGAACTGGGTTTCCGTCCACTCTCTAACTCTTTAGAAACAATGTGATAGCATTCTGGTGACATATAAAGAACTACTTTATAATTCACCCAACATTTTCATCTTAATAGTAACTGCCCTGTAACAGAGAATAGCTTCACACCATGTGGCAAGTTCCAATAACCAGAGACAAATCATCTTCCTGCCATCCACATATGGTTTAATACAGGAAAACCATATGGAAAATCTTGGACATTTCCTCACCCAAGGAAAGTCCTTTCTGATTCAACCTCTTGAGGCGGAGGAAATTTGGTTGAGAGATAGCATCGGAAATAGGTTCCAATTATGTAGTAGAGTGTGACTGGCCCAGTGCGAGATCATAGAATCCTTGAGCCTCAAAGACATCGGGCCATACTATTACTGGAATTTCACTTGTGGAAGTGGCTCAGTAATAATCCTTTCTAAAGTGGCTGGTTGCTTCCTGATCCAGAGAGTGGGAATCAGCAGGGACTCCAGATTCCATCTTCTCGCTGGGCAAGGCGAACCAGCTTCCTGCCAGGACAGACTAACGGCTATCCAGATCTCCTCCTTTTTAAACGATTGATTGCTCTGTGAAAAAGGAATCTGGCCATTTGGAGAGAGAGGTTGAACCGGTTTTCTGTTAGGTTTTACCCTTGCTTCTTTGATGTGTCACATTGCATAATATGTGCTATGTTTTGGAAAGAGGACAGGGAAATCTGGGCCAGGGGACAATTAATGGTATAAAGGGGATGGGGAAGTATGAGAGTGTTACTGATATTAGGGAGAGTGGGAAAGATAGCCTGGAGCTAACTGAATACATGCTAGTAGGGGCAGGTATAATATGGGGACACCCCCACCCTGCAATTCCCTGCAATCCCTCATGCTTTGTGAGAGGGGGTGGCAGTGCCGGCTTAAGCGCTGGCTCCATCTGAGGCAGCATCATGGCTATGCCCCTGATGGAGATGCCAGCATCAAGGGAGTGGGACAGCTCTACCCCACTTCCCTCGCAGGGCATTTCCCCCTTCTGCTCTACCTTCAGAGTGTGCAGGGATGGATGGGGTTTTTAAATCCCAACCACCCCGATGCACTCAAAAGCTACAGCAACGTGAGAAGGCAGCACACAAGGCACCACCTCTCCCTTCTCCTGCCACTGTCACTTCTAAATGTGTGGAGGTTAAGAGTCCATCCATCCCCATGCACTCAGAAGCTTCAGCACTGCGAGAAGGTGTAGGGGATGAGTGGGAGGCAGGCGAGGTGATGCCCACAGGGGCAGGGTGGAATGCCCATACTCACTGCCCGGAGGCACAGGGGCTGTCTGAGGCTGTGGCATCCCTTTGCCTCATTAGCGAGCCACCCTGTGGAGTGGTCTGTGAGGACTGGGTGTTTGGATCTTGCAGGGTGGGTAGATGGCTAGAAATGTTGTGTGGATATTGTGAGATTTCTGCTAATAATGTTTAGACATTGTCTGTATTCAAAATGTTAGTAATAACCAAACATTTTGGATACTATACACACACACACGGATCATTATACAAATAAAAAATACCACCATCCAATTCAGGGATTAAGGGCTGTGAACTTCAGTTACCTTGTGTGTGCCATAGCGCTCTGTCCCCAGTGCTTTCACCAGCACATTTTCTGGTGCTTTGCCCAGCTGCCTCAAGTCCCACAAGTTGACATTTCGATCTCGAGAACCTGAGACACAGAGCTCCCCACCCTGGTTGAGAAGAAAATCAAATGATGATACCCAGTGCAATACAGGGGATAGAACCAGTGTGATGCAGCCATGCTTTTATGCTAATTTATTTATGCTAATAAAAGCAGCAGAGAAAGGGAAGGGCTTTTACCTGAAGGAGCAGCACAGAATCAATGGAGGCAAAGTGCCCGTAAGCAAGGGAAAAGTATTCCGTATTCTTGCCATTCTCTGCCCATTGATGGAGATGTTCCTCTAACTCAATGCAGGCGGCTGGCCAGTTAAACCCATCATCTGTTGGGATATGAAAGGGATGTTCTTCCTTTAGGATATGCAGATTAACTTCCAACACTGAAAGCTAGCTTTATTTATACTGCTTTTCCACACAAGGGTTCTGAAAGTGGTTTACGTTTTAACAACACACACAAATAATTATAACAGAAGAGAAAAAGCAAGCATGACTTGTCCCCCTAGCTAAGCAGGGTCCACCCTGGTTGCATATGAAAGGGAGACTAGAAGTGTGAGCACTGTAAGATCTTCCCCTTAGGGGACTGAGCTGCTCTGGGAGGAGCATCTAGGTTCCAAGTTCATTCCCTGGCTTCTCCAAGATAGGGCTGAGAGAGATTCCTGCCTGCAACCTTGGAGAAGCTGCTGCCAGTCTGTGCAGACAATACTGAGCAAGATGGACCTATGGTCTGACGCAGTATATGGCAGCTTCCTATGTAAAAACCAGACGTTTCTCCACTACAGAACTGGCTGCGATAAATTCAGATCTATTGCTTTGGAGACTAAAAGGGATTGGTGTTTAGTTTCAGAGTCAGTGTTCAACATTATCAGCTACTCTGAACCTAACTGCAGCTTTTTAGATATGAAAGGCGCTGTGTTCTACTTGCAACAAGGGAGGAAGATAAAGTGATGGAAAAACAAAGAACATTCTTACCCACAACCATCCAAGTGCTAACTGCAGAAGAATTGACAAGTGCTAGCTTCCAACCATTCCCCTGCCCTTCCCTTTCAGTCATACGAACAAGACCCTGATTTTTATCTTCTCCTCCCATGCATTTTGATCCTCTATACAAATGGCAGTACCAACCTTCCAACAGGCAAAACTTCATGAAACACACCAGAAGCTGTTTGAGAAAGGGTAGACTGTATTTGGAACCCACCTTCCACAACAGGGTAGCAGCTACCAATTCTGTTCTGCAGACGAATTCTCCAAGTGACTTCATCCTGCACAATGTCCCTCAGTGTCCGGCAGACCAAAGGAAGGACACCCAGGACAAACCTAGCCTGCAGGTAGGAACAGATCTCCAGTATCAGTTCCAGAGGAAGAGATAGCAGCTGTGAAGCAGTCTCATCAGCAACTGGAGACTTTTTTAGCTCTAGAGGAGACAATCTGTAATCTGATGTTCGGGTATTACTACATACTGAGAGAGACTCAAGGGGTAGGTGCTGGGATGTCTGACAAGACAGACTTAAAGAACCAAGAACACGCTCAAAATACTCCTGAGCCTGAACATCTGGATCCACTCTGTCTTCTGTGTCAGAATCATTGTCAGAGCCTTGGTGTTCGGCAGAAGAATCTGGAACATCCATAGCTACATGAAGAATAGAAACAGAAGCTTGAGGCAAGAAGCGCAAATCACAATGCAGTTTGAATAGTATAATTTTTCTCTAAGGGTTCAATTGTTTTTCACAGTGCAAGAGACAACTGATGAACTGCAAGAGAAACTGAAGGCTGGGAAATTTAGGACCAACAGAAGGAAATACTTTTTCACACAGCACAAAATTAATCTATGGAATTCTCTGCCATGGGATGTGTTGATGGCCACTATCTTGGATGGCTTTAAAAGAGGCTTAGACAAGTTCATGGAGGACAGGTTTATCATTCACTACTACTCTGGAGATTATAGGCCAACTCCAGTCCAAGAGGCAAAAGGCCTCTAAATACCAGTAGCAGGGAAGCAACAACAGGAGAGAGGGCATGCCCTCAGCTCTTGCCTGTGGGCTTCTCAGAGGCATCTGGTGGGTCACTGTGTGAAACAGAATGCTGAACTAGATAAGCCTTGAGCCTGACGCAGCAGGGCTATTCTTCTGTGTTCTTAAGAGATAAAGGCATTTTTTCATGGGCTGTTGTGCTTTCATTTTGGTAGAATATTTTTGAGCAAGCAATTCCTTGTAGTGAAAGGTTTGAAGTTATTTACTTTGAAAGGCTAAATGAAAAATCCTCAGCTGGACAAATGGACACCATGTTCCACTCATGAACAACAATTAGAGATAGGAACCTATAAAATGGCAGCCCATTCCAGACCTCTTTTCAATGTATAAGAGTGGTCACATTTACCATCCCTGCATCCAACCCTCAGAAGCAGATTTAAAGGAGAGGTGGAATAAGCACTTGCCTACAGCAGTAGAATTTGAGAGGCGAGGCAAAGCTCCTCAGATTCTGCCACCCCTCTAAGAGGGTGGCTGTGGCTGCAGCGAGAGGGAGTGAAGAGAAAGTCCCCCCTTTTACCTTTGAAAACAGACAGGTGTGATGAAGTGGGGGGCTGTGAGCTCCTTACAGCTCCCCTTCTCAGAGGGGCTGCATAGCCTCCCTGCTGTGAAGCCGGTATTCAGCCTTCCCCTCACATGGAGGAAGCTTGAAAATGGGCTGCACAGCAGTGTGCAGTCACTGTGAGAAGAGGAGCTGGAAGGAGCTCATCGCCCCCACCCCTTCATTTCACCACACAGCTGCAGCATTTTCAAAAGAAAAAGGGGGGATTCTCCCCTCCTTGACCCACCACCACCCTCCCCTCCTTGCAGCTGCATCCCACCCCAGGCAGCAGCATTCTTAGGAGGGCAAAAGGAGGAAGTTTCCTCCCCCCGCCACCCCTGCAGGCACCACCTCAAGCAGCATTTGTTCTGATCTTAAAAGGCATGATGTGTGGAGCATGAAAGTGGAGACAGGCATGTACAGTCTTACTGCCTTTCTGCACTGAAATCTGAAGGGTGACAATCACTTTACTAATCATGTTGGGACACAGAACTGGCACAAGAGCATGCAAGAAAACAGATTCTAGCCTCCTTCATCCCAAATACATCCATCCCCCAGTGGCAGGTGCTCCTCTCACAACCATTGACACCCAATGCCAGCAAAGCCTTACTCCCGCCCCTTCCCAGGCACCACCCAGCCAGGGCACCCACATATCGTATGCAAAGGACTCATTCCTCAAAAGCAAGAGCAGCTGACCAGGCAGGCGACGCTGCTTTCCCCTCCTCCTCCTCCAGCACTCCAGTTGCCACCACACCCAGGTCACGAGACTCCCTCCTGCAGGAGTCCGGGAGGTAGGGAGCGACAGCATCAAGTCCATGGCTGCATTCAGACATCGCACGGAACCAGAGTTACAGGTTACCAGCAAACCTGTAACTGTACGATGTCTGGATGCATGCAACCACAGCCTCGCAACCAAAGCACAAGGTTCAGTTTACTTACCAAAATGGAATTGGGAGCTGGGGTTACGCCTCAGTTTCACCACTCTAAACCTCTGTTAGAAGGGGCTGTCCTATTGTCTGCATATATCCACCGCTATAACTATGGTTACAGGTTATACGGCAACCAGTGAGAGGCCAGCTCAGAGCAGCACCAACAGCAGTTACACTCTAGGGCTCACCCAGCACTCCATGGTGTGTTCTCAGACTGAATGCCATCCCATGCCACGCCCCTCCCTGCACACTTCCTACTTCCTCTGCCTCCCAACAGGCACACCTGACCAGGCCCTGCTGCTCTTATAATTAAAGGGCCAGCAGCACTACCAGGGAGCACTGCTTGAAGTCTGCGATCCTTGCAGCAACGGCAGCTGTAGGTCTGGACCTATAGAAAAAAAACTCTTCTCACCCCCACCCCTCACAAACGTATCAAAAACCCAGGGAGATACAAGCTCTGTGAGCAAAGGGCTGCTGCCCCTGGCAGCACACAGCTTCCCATGTTTTTTCAATAGGTCTTAAAATTATTTTTTTTACCACCCTTTTGTGTGTGGCAGGGTGCCCAAAGATGTAACCTACTTGCTAGGTTTGTATCCACTGCTGTCTCAAATACTTTCCCGCCAAAAGGTATTCACACTGGCCCTGACTAGCAGTTGGGAGACACAGTGTGCTGTCTAGTTGGATTGTGAGAGGCTTATGAACTTGACAGGTGTGCTTTGTGATACTTCTCTGCCACCCATTCCTCATCTACTTGCCTAGACATGACCAGAGGAAGTGATATCGTGAATCTGAGGTCTGTGAATCGGTCAGCACCTTCTATATTGTGTTCCCTTGCAGATAACGTCGGTGCAGGAACATACATACCCTCACACTCCCCACTGGTGTAGCTGTCACTACAATCCACCCTCTCCTATACCTCACATGAGGAGACCAGGGTAATGAACCGCTGTGTTGTCCAGAACCCATTGTTCTGCTGGGAAAGCCTAAAACAATGGAGTCTCAGCACCCAACCACCACTTCTCAATCCAGTTCTGCCACTGGCACCGCAACAGAGACCAGTCTTCGAACACAGCCCTGGACTGTTGCAGAGACCAGTACCATCGTGGAGCTATGGACATCAGCAGTGGCTGTACCTATTGCAGAACCAGTTCCAGCAATGAGACCACCTTTAGAAGAAGGGCTACCAGCGCTCATTGGTACAGTGCAGGAAGCAGCTCTAGCTCCTCAAGAAATTCAAGGAGATGGTGACGCACAATCAGGCCCAGGACCATGCCACACTATGAGCAGCTGGCCTTGTACTGCTGGAGAGGAGGGGCATGACTCCTGCTGCAGGGAGTGGGCACCCCATTGTGGAGGAGCAGCCACGGCAAGCCAGATGGCAGCACACTCCACCATGCAAGGGACCAGCAGGGCCCTCATGGTTACCTGCCCCCACAACAATCTCCACTGCCACCACATCCTCTGCCCACCTGGGTGCTGCAACATCAAATACGGCAACGCCCCCTCAAGAGCCCTTCCCTGCCTATTTGGCCAGGGCAGTAGAAGTTACAAGCTGCTCCTTGGTGGCAGGCCCATCACAACATCATGCCCTCATCCTGGGGCAAGCTCAACACCCATGCTATTGGAACCACGGGGTGGGGGTGGGGGGCAGCCAGACAGTCCTGTTGCAGGTTGTGGATGACAGGACAGCCCCTGAATTCTGGCTTCTACTCTGTCCGCACGAAGAAACACAAAGAGTCTTCGCAGCACCTCACTCCATCGTAGAGCCAGAGCTCATTCATGGAGGAATTGCAAGTGTTGGCCTCTGGACGGGACCTAAGCAGTTCCATCAGCCATGTCCTGGACACACAGCACTCAGCTGGATGTGTTTGTGAGGCCCATCACCGAAAGAACTGTGCAGAGCTTAAGGGACAGTCCTGTGGAGGAGGAGGGAGTTGCTTCTGGGGAAGACACAGAGAAATGCCATAACCTGCTTAAGGAGAGACCAGGTAAGTGCCCATGCCCAAAACTACATCAAAAGAGGTTAGGGTGATGGGGCTGCCAAGGCTGTGCTGGATAGGAAAGGAAGTGCAGCAAGAAAGGCTTCAGATGTACAGCAGTGAACAAAAAGAAAAGTGTGTGCTCACACATTTTTATGTCTGCTCAGCTAATTTTAGATCCCACTCGGGAAGGTCTAACTGAATGCATGTGTGCATACACTGTCTTGAGCATGCTGCCCAGAACAAAACTTTTTCCACACACAGATGGAAAAAAATGAGGGAATACTAGCCCCTTTTGGCCACCAGCATTGCAACGTCAAAAGACATTTGAGATTTCTCCAATGCAGGTCCTTCCCACCTTGAGGAGCAGGAGCAACTCCTGCTTGAGAAAGGTGCCCCTGCCAAAGGGGATTTGCAGAAGGAGCTTGAACCAAGAAGAACCCTCACCTCCATGAAGTGGACCGCACAGCTCTGCAACAGAAGGGCCCGACATCCATCCAGGCAGCTGGCCAAGGACCTTCTACAACCTCCTCCATGAAATAGACCAAAATGAGGAGCACAGGAGAGCAGGACATGTTGGTCTTTCAGGAGCAGAGGGAGGACGACAGAAGGGCTATGCAAGCTCTCTTAGAACACCATGTGTGAGCTTATGAGGGCCCTGGAGCACCCTTGATGCTGCATCATAGCACCACTTTGAGAGGCACACAAGAGTACCTGGAAATGGTAACCCAGTCCTTGGTGCAACTGCAGCAGCAGCTCTGGCCACCCCAGCTGCATTTCTTGGGCCCTACATGCACCAGTTGGACAAATGCAGCAAGCAGGGACATCACAAGTCATTCCAGCCTATGCAGACATCCAGGCTGTCCAGGGCATCTATGTCCTTTCAACCTCCTCCTGTGGCCTCCACAAGAGGTCAGCACAAGTCCCTCTTTCCAAGATGTGCACCTGCAGACCTGCCTCATGGCCCCCCTCAAAGAAAATGTTTTCTATGGGCATGAAGACTTCCCAGTCGCCACTTGCTACCTCTTCACCCTCATCCACACCTTTGGTGGCACACCTGGAAATGCAGGAGGTGCCCAAGAAGACGAAAGTCTTCAGGTGGACACCCCCCCTCCCCCTGACAAGGAGCAAGATGTTGAAGACACAGCAAGACCAGGTGTGCCAACACAAACCAGGAAAAGGCACTGGGCAGAGCAGGAGAAAGCGCTGAAGCAACACTCCTGTGTGGGTTAAGTGGAAGTCAAAACTTGCTGGTGCTGAGGAGGGTGCTGATGCAGCCACCAGCCCACCCACCACGCAGTCCTCCTTGCATGTAGATGGGTAATGGCACTGCTACTGGAAACTAGCTTCCAGAAAGTTTTACAAACAGAAGTTTTACGAACTCGAAGTTGTCCCCCAAAACTGGAAACTAGCTTCCAGGAAGTTTTACAAACAGTTTTCCAGTAGGAAACTACTGGAAACTAGCTTCCGGGCAGTATTACAAACAGAAGTTTTACAAACTCAAAGTTGTCCCAACCCCCCCGCCCCCGACACAAATAATGGATTTATTTTTTTTACCCCGGATATAAATCAAGCTACACTCGAAGGTGCAGTGAAAATTCCAAATTGTATGTGAACTGCTCCATAATAACTCACAGGGACTTCGGAGTAAATCTGGCTGATATGTCAACACACCCCCTCCATTCCGGAGGAGATGCAAGTTAAAGAGCTTTAAAAGCCGTGTGTGAAAAACTTCCAGTTAAGTTCTCTATACCTGCAAGGAAGCAGAGATGGTGCTTAACTTTTTTTCTAATATTGCTCTAAATGAGGATTAAAGAGAACCTGGCTAGTGATTTAAATCATTAAACTGAGTCTTCTCAATTATGATTTAAATCTACTTTATTTCCATCAAATCTGCTATGCTAGTTTACATTGCAATAACACATTTATATCATCTAAGAGAATATGCTTAGTATTTTTTTAGATAGCTTGCCTTTTACTAATTTAAGAAATAAGGCAGAATACATTTCATCAAGCCTTCGATCAGTTGTAAATTGGTTTTTATGGTTGTTACTGCTGTTGGTTGTTATTTTAATGTTTGGTTTTAATTCTGGTTTTGTGCGTAAATCGCCATGAGACATTTGTATGAAGAGATATAAAATGCAATCAATCAATCAATCAATTTGCTCTAATTGGGTAGATTCTAAACTAATAACATAGGCCAGCATCCTTACATGTTGCAAACAATAAAAGGGATGGGCGATAGTGGTTAGACTAAGGCCGCTCAATGACCAGCACTGAGTTATAAGTCAATGAATTTACCAGTACTGGGCACTTTCCAGATTAGACCCTACAACGGGGTCACGGTGTATCTGTTAAGTGTGCTTCTGTACTTCCTGTGTTGTGACACCGCAGTCCCCACGCTGTCAGCAGGGAGCAGTTCACATTTTGGATACATTGTTTCGGATTTAATTGCTGTGACATAGTGCTATAATGTTGTATATGCTTTACAAAAAGGTTGCTGTATTTTCCCATTGTAGGAATTTTTTTATTCTGGGGATCATTGTGAATACAACCCTGCCAAGTTGAAGCATTTTATCACGGTTTCAGCAGGTAATCTGGAAAGTTTCCCGTGAAAGGATGCTGCTCTAGCTCAGGGGTTCCTAACCTGAGGTGCTCTCAGGGATTCTCAAAGTTGGGTCCCCAGATGTTTTTGGAATGCAACTCCTATAATCCCCAACTAAAGGCCACTGGGGCTAGGGATTAAGTCCAATAACATCTGGGGACCTAACATTGACAATCCCTGCTCTAGATGTTGTTGAACTACAACTCCCATCATCCCCAGCTAGTTTATTGTGACTGGGGATGAGGGAAGGCATAGTTCAACAACATATGGAGGACCTCAGGTTGGGAACCCCTCAGGTAGCTAGTTACACTAAGTCAGGAATTTGTATTCCAGATCACGTTACAGTTTGTGTTGCACCACTGCAACCAGGGGGCACCATACCACATGGCTGCATTCATTTGCACACAATCCTTTATCAACTCAGTAATTTGAAATCCACATTACAAATTTTAAGTTATGAAGTTTAGGTGCAAGAATTAGCATTTCTAAATAAAACAGCAATGTACAGACACATACCTGTGATGTGACATCTGTGATGCATTTCATTAATAACTTTAACAACTTTATTAGAGTCGGGTCCGATGAAGCAGAGTTGCTGGGAGCACAGGTGCGAGTTCTGGGGTGGGGTGAAGACTTTCATCAAGGGATTTGAGTGGCATCCCCTGCCAGGAACAAACATGCATTTGTGTTGGGGTGGAAGATGCTCCCAGGTGTGCCTTGCAAAAGCTGTTCTCACCGCCCCCCCCTTCATTATTTCTTCTCCTCTGCTCCCTCTCGGTGGAATGGAGAATGGCAAGGAACCACTGGATTGTTCCTGCATCTGACCCTCAGGAGGAAGGGCTGAGAGGTCCTGGTTGTCTGGTAACAGGACGTCTCCCCTGGACTCACAGATATTGTGGAGGATACAGACAGCCACAATCACATGTGGGACCAGCTCCTCATCCACATCCAGCAATGTGTACAAGGAACACCAATGTGCTTTCAAGTCGCCTGAAAGCCTGCTCCGTGACCATCCTTACACTGCTGACAGTGGTTAAAATTCCTCTCCATGGCGTTGTGTGGAGCATGGTAGGGGGTGATGAGAACCTCTGAAGGGCATACCCCTGGTCTCCGAAAATCAGGTCTGCATTGAGGCTACCCACGAGGACAGGGGGTGCAGAGACTAATGTGCCAGTTGCCAGCTTCTTGGCAAGAGGGGAGGTCAAGTAAATTGCCATGTTGCAGTTTCTCCCAGACACACCTACACAGATGACAATGAAGCATCCTGCGGAGTCCACTATGGCTTGCAAGTTTATGCTGAAGTAGTGCTTGGAACTAGTATTCTCCTTGCTGGTAGGCGGGGAGAGAAGATAAAATTTCCACAGGAATGCCATCTATGCAGCCAACGACTCCCAGGAACCCCTTCTGTTGGAAGCCTGCCATCACCTCCTGCAGGTTGCCAACATGGATCACATCATCCCTGAATAGTTCGCTCAAGAGCATGACAACTTCATGGAAGATCTTCCATGCCGTTGAAGCTCCAGACACAAACAGGTTACTCAAGGTCAGGAAGTTGGGAGTTGGATGCAAGCTTGTACAAGGTGATGGCCAGACCCTTATGTACCAGTACCGCTCACTGGGTTGGCCAGCCATCTCACCTGTGCCTCACAGCAGTGAATCTGATCGTTTCCTCGTCTTTAGCTTCTGCCCTCGTGCTGCTTGAGCTCTCCAGAGCTCACAGGTCTACCTGTCTTCCCCTATAACTGGTAGCCACTTCCTCCTCCATGAGCTGCAGCACCATCTGCACTATGTTCGCCGCTGCTGCACGGATGGCTGCCCTTCCCTCCATTGCATGAGTAATTGTGGGGTGGGTAGGAGTAAAGCAAGGTGCTGACGGTGGAGGCAGGAGTTGAACTAAGTGCTGATGGGGATGGGTGGGGGTACCGGTTTTTCTGCTGCACCACCCACACAGTTGCTTCCTTTGTCAGTGGGAAGACACATGCTGGGAAAGGGTTAACACTTCCTCTCATAGCCAGTAATCACACCCTCCGAGTTCCTGACCAGTAGCAAGTGATTTCGTGGAGCTGTGAAGCCATACCCACAGCCTGGCACCAGCATAGCTGTACAAGTGGGTGAAACCGAGCTTGGAGGACCAGAAAGTGGGAGGGGAAACTCTAACCTGCCTCTGGAGTTTCCCAAACTAGGAATGGGGGATTGTCTGTGATATGACCCCCAGTTTAGAATGTTAACTGCAAAGTGCAGTTCTAAGCCAGTTCCTGCAATGTCTGAATGCGGCCCTTGTCTTGAACCAACTCATTTCCCGACAAGAAATAGCATGGTGGACACACCCGCCGCAGTGAGGCTGCCGCAATGGATGGTAAGGAGGACTCTCGCAACAAGGGGCACTGGCGGCACCACCTTCGCCTCTCCTACACTCACTCCCTGCCACAGCCTCACCCCCGGACCAAGTTATTGCAACCCCGCAGGAAGACCACAGGCCCACCAGTCTTTCCGTGCATCCTGTCTCCCCGGAAAAGCCACTTCCGGCACTGAGTAATGATATCCCATGCCAAACCATTTCTACTGCGGCAGACTCGACTGTTTCAATACCTCCTTACTAGAAGAGATATTAAAGCTACACAAGATAATAGTTTTGTACTGCTCCAGGAAACCGCAGCGACCTTATTTAGGCAAGGAATAAAATTTTACCAGCCCTTGCTAGGGATGTGCACAAACCTATTTGGAGGCCCTTTTACAAGCATCCAAACAGTCCAAAAGACTGGTGGTTCGAAGGCAGGGGGGATAACCTTAAGGACTGGGGAGGGTGCACTTCCCCCCTGCCGCATTTCCCCCACCTGCACTCTTTAAAAACAGCCTGGCGGGGTGGCAGCATACCTCCCTGCCATCCCATTGCCTCCTCGAACAACAAGTGACCGGAAGTATCTGGCGCATGCGTACACATTGGGCACATACATGTCGCACTTGCACCTGACATACGCCAGGTACTTCTGGTAACTTTCAGTTTGAGGAGGCAATGGGCAGCAGGGAGGTACGCTGCCACCCAGGAGGCCTATTTTTAATGAGAGCACAGGTGGGGGAAATGCTGCAGCAGCAGTGTGTGTGTGTGTGTGTGTGTGTGTGTGTTAATTGCACCCTCCCCAGTCCTTAAAGTGGCACTGGTTCCATGTATACCACTAGCCTTTGTCCTCTGAGAACGCAGGATAATGAGAGGCCCCATTCTACCTGTGTTCAGACGAAAGTAAATTCTACTTCAACAGTTTATTTTCCTCGTCAGGCAGATGTCTCATTGATTTCAGGTATTTTACCAGTTAACTTTATATTTAGTTTCATTGAGTCAGAGCTCCTAAAGCATTATACACTGTTTTAAATTAAGCTCCCTTTGCTCATACCTGCCAACATGACCCTGTTTTCCCATTCACCTGAATGGGATAACAGGGCCACGTTGGCAGGTATGCATTGCTGTGATCTGCTAGTAGTTTAAAAATCAACCACCTATGATGCAGAAAGTAGACAAAGCTACTAACAGCCATAAGGAATATACGATTTTTCAAACAGCAAAATGAGAAAGGCTCCAATAGCAACTAATATTTCAGACTGTCCCTCACACATATTTTCTTTGAGAGTAACTGAAGATATTTTGCATGCATATACAAATGGCATATTTTCCAATCTGCAGATTTTAGCATAAACTGATGTAAAGATATTATCATTATTATTATTATTATTAAATTTTATTTATATACCGCCTTTCTCCAAAGGCTCTAAGATTTATCCCACCTTTGAAGTGAACATGGCATCAAGTGCATGTACAAAGTCAGACTTTACTTGAACCTCTGTTTTAACCCAACTTTCAAATGCCCCAAGGCATCACGAACCAACTGATTGAATGGGCTGTTCAACCACTAAGGGAAGAACACCCGTTGCCCAGAAAGATGAATTACTATTTCAGGATTCTGCAATTAAGTCAAATGTTGCTTGGTTACTACATAAGCTCTGTTGTAATAGTTTGAATTTTTTTTATGTATTGCACATAGAATGAAACATTTCTACCATAACCTTTGGCTGCAATCCTGTGCACACCAATGCCAGCCACACCAATCCCACGGAGGTCAAACAGGCTGAAAAGACACCTTGTACAAAGTGTCACAACTGATTACAGGCCTAAAGTTTCAGCCCCTCAAAACATTCAATCCAGATACACATTTTTCAGACAGTTATTGCTTGCTCTCCAACCTTCTCTTTTTCTGGAAGATTTCTTCAGTACCTGCATTTACTTCTTATATGTGCTGGGACCAATTCAAGGTGCTGTGCATAAAGCTAAAGAGATTTAAGAAACCAGAGTAAAACTGAAACTTTGGCAAAAAAGACGATGGCTTATAGGAAGCACACCAAAGAGAGCAAAAACCAATACTATCACCCATTTAGGGTATTTAGCCCAAAGTTGTAAAAACAAAACAAAACAAAACACAAGTTGCTTACCTGTAACTTATGAGCTGGAGGTGACCCGTTGTCAGTCATGAGAAATGGGTTACTGCGCCTGTGTAAGGGACCTTCTGGATGGATTAATTAGCTCCTCTCTGGCACCCCTCCCTGCTGTGCACATGCTCAGTGCCTTCCTTTACTTGGCATTTGGGCACCATTTTGATTCAGTTTCTTGCAGAGCACTTGATGTTCAGATGATCCTTGATGTGTCCAATCAACTGTCCATACAGGCAAGTCATCTGTCAGTTTTACAATGCTGCTGTGGGAGGTACAAGTGGGTCTCATGACTGACAATGGATCACCTCCAGCTCATAAGTTACAGGTAAGCAACATGTTTATCTGGAAATGATCCATTGTCAGTGACTAACCAGCTCTCCCCTGCCCCCACCGTGGAGGAGGGTGTAGTCACTGCACTCACTACTCTAGAACTCTCTTCAGTACCCCACTTCCAAATCTGGCCACAGCATGCTTTATGAAAGGCAAATGTGTAGGTTTTGCCTTTCATAAAGCATCCATCCATCCATCCAAAACGTGGCAGCTGCGCACAAGTCCTTAAAACGGAGTCCAGATAAGTGAGCAGCAGAAGTAGCATAAGCTCTCACGGAGTGTGCTTTCACCACCTTTGGAGGCCGTCAGTTCTGCAACTTGTATGTTAAGAAAATCAGTTCAACCAACTAATGAGAGAACAGTAGCGGCTCGTGAACGTGCTGCTGGGTGTGTGTGTGTGTGTGGCATCATTAAGGGAAAAGAAAGTCGCTGCTTACCTCCGCAGCGTGCCTCCCAGCAGCCCCTGCGGCGGGGAATCGCTGCCGCCACTCACCTGGCTGCTGGCGGGGGCTCGGCTCCGTTTGCGCCACGTGAGTGGCGGCGGCGATTCCCCGCCGCAGGGGCTGCTGGGAGGCATGCTGCGGAGGTAAGCAGCGACTTTCTTTTCCCTTAATGATGCCTCCCGAAGCCTCTGGCTTTGACACCGGCATGCCTTTGATTATGCCCTTAAATAATACAAAGAACTTTGCACATCTAAAACCTTTGGTCCTTTTTAGGTAATAGAGAAGGCCACGCCTGACATCCAATGAATGTAAAGCATGTTCCAGGTGCATCTCAGGTTCTTGAAAAAATGACCTAAGTACATTATTTTGACTCAATTGGAATTCAGTTACTACCTTAGGTAAGAAAGACGGATCACTATGCACAACCACCTTGTTGGGGAAGAACTGCATAGATCAGGCATCCCCAAACTGCGGCCCTCCAGATGTTGCTGAACTACAACTCCCAGCATACCCAGCCAGAAAAAATTGAGTCTAGGGATGCTGGGAGTTGTAGTTCAGCAACATCTGGAGGGCCGCAGTTTAGGGATGCCAGGCATAGATGGTGCATCTGCCCTTAAAGCAGCCATTTCACTAACACGACAGGCAGTAGTTGTGGCAATGAGAAAAGTGGTTTTTAGCGTCAAATAACACAAGCTTGCCTCATGAAGAGGCTCAAAGGGAGGTTCCATTAGTGAAGCCAGCACTAGAGATAGGCTCCACTGCTCAGGCGGGAGGCGTATAAGAGGAACATAGGAAGCTGCCATATACTGAGTCAGACCATAGGTCCATCTAGCTCAGTATTGTCTTTACAGATTGATAGCGGCTTCTCCAAGGGTACAGGTTATTGATGCCACATAGAAACTTCTTGCATCAAGGTTGAGAGAAGGTGGTTCTGCCTTGCCAGCCTCTGTGCTTAGCTGAAACAGCAGCAAGGTGCACCCAGAAGGATACATCACTAAACCTGTCTCCTTCAGACTGGTAAGGTACAGTAGGACCTGCTCTATTGAGGCTCTGAATGGGCCAAACCCATGGTCCTTAGCATAAGTGGTAAAATGCTTCCATTTGCTAGTGTAACCTCCATCTCTTGTTAGCAGAGCTGAGTCGAGAGGTAGATAGCAATAATTGTTCCCCATCAGTCTGAGTAGCAATGCAAACCACGGCTGGCATGTCCACCATGGCATCACTAAAGTCGCTTTTGCATCGTCTTGTATCAGCTTGCCCACAACTCTGTTGATCAGGGGCAGTGGAAGGAACATATATAGCAGACCCTTGTCCCAGCTGTACTGAAAAGCATCCCCCAGAAACGCTCACCCAATGCCCGCTCTGGAACAGAATCGCTGAAATTTCCTGTTCTCTTCCGTTGCAAACATATCCACCTGGCGAATACCCCATGTGGCGGTCAGATGGTCCAGGCACACTTACTTGAGCTCCCATTTGTGATGCTGTTGATTCTCAAATGTCCTGTTCAAGTTGTCCGTTAAGATGTTCTCCACACCCTTGATGTGGATGGCAATCAGAAAGACATTTTGGGAAATGCACCAATTCCAAAGTTGTGTACTTAGCGCACATAAAGACCACAAAACTGTGCCTCCCTGATGATTGACATAGGCAATTTCTGTAGTATTGTCCATTTGAAGTTGTACTGTAGAGTCCCTTATTAGGGGAGCAAAAGACTTTAAAGCCAGAAACACCATCTGTCCTAGGAAGTTGATGTGCATATTCTGCTGTTGTGCCGTCCACAAGCCTTGAGTCTGATGACCCCCACAATGTGCCCCCCCCCGACAAGGAGGCATCTGTTGTAACCCACTTTGTCGGAGTCAGAGGTTTGAAAGGTATGCCCAGAAGTAGATTCTCCTGCAGTTTTCACCATCACAAACACTTCAGTAGAGGCAGGGGAATTTCCAGCAGCATCCACTGACTGTCGACATTTGGGCGGAATGACTGCAGAAACCAAAGCTGTAGTTGCCACAAATGTAGGCGAGTATGGAGGATGGTAGCTTTACCATCCTCCATACCACTAGGAGGATACCTAGGCCATACCACTAGGCCATAAAGGCAAGTAACCTCTGAACCTGTTCAGCCCACTGTAGTGGTTAGTTTTTGAATGCCTCCACCAGAGCACAAATGTGAGGATACAGCTCCTCTGGTAGGTATGCCCACCTCGACAGCGTGTCCAACATTGCTCCAATGCAGGCTATTGATCTTGTTGGTTGTAGTTTCAACTTGGCCCAATTGACCTGGAACCCCAAGTTCTCCAACAGTCGCAAGACATACTGGATCTGGGATTCCAATTCTGACCTGTCCTGGTGCACCAGGAGCCAGTTGACAAGGAAAGGGAACTTGATACGATGATACTCTGCATGTGCAGGTAAGCCACAATTGCTGACATACATTTGGTAAACACCTTTGGTGCCATAGACAAGCCGAAGGGCAGGACCCTGTACTGGAATACTGAGCTATCTACAGTGAACCGCAAGTACTTCCAGTGGTTGTGTTCAATTTTGATATGAAAATACGCAACTTTGAGATCTAACGTAGCAAGCCACTTCTCTTTGACAAGGAGTGAAAGAATTCCTTGCAGCTTCGTCATACGGAACTTGCACACAAGACTGAATTCATTGAGGTCTCAGACATCCATAATCACCCTGATTCTACCATCCCACTTCAAGAGGAGGAAATAATGCGAGCAGAATACCTTAGTCCACCACACTAGTACTATTGCTCCCTTATCCAACAAAGTTCTTCTCACATGGCAGGAGTTGGGGGAGTGATCTTCATGCCCTCAAAGTTCAGCAGAATTTTGAACCCAATTGCATAACCAGTATTGATAATTCTTAAGACCCATTGGTCTGATGTTATCTGGTGCCATGCAGAAGCATGACTGGCTAGTCTGATTAAACAAGGTGGCAAAGGAGATGGTATTATAGGCATGCCACTGACAGTTTTGAACATCAGTGTTGATGTTCAGCAGGCAATGATGGTATGTGCGGTGGACAATCTTGGGAATCAAAGGGACTGCTTGGAGGCATCCTTCCCAGCACAGGGCCCTTGATTCTTGTTGTTCTTGTTATTCTTGTTGTCCAAAGCCTTTTTTGTGGTAAGGCTTGTACTGTTTCTTAAAATCTTTACAGTCTTGATACCGGAAGCCAGAACTTTGTCGATTGAAGTTCCGGTAGCAGGAAGAGCCTTGAGCAGTCGACGCAGTAGACAAAAGCTCTTAGCAGTAAACTTTGACTTCTATAAAGTCTCCATCGTTGAGTCTGCTGTCTCACTAAAGAGTCCTCTGCTGTCGAACGACAGATTTTCAATGCAACCTCTCGTATCATTCTGCAGGGCGAAGAACACAACCAGGCATGGCACCTTGAGCATGGTGTCCTAGATTCGGCTTCTGCCCAGTGTTAGAATGTACTCAGCTGCTGTCTGGTAAGTTCAGCTGATTTGTTAAGCATGTCCTCATTATTTAGACACAAAGTCCTCTGATTTCAGTGATGAAAGCTTCTTCTGTAAGGAGTCCCACAGGCAATAATTGTCACGGGCCATACAGGCAGCATAATTCGCAATGCAAATAGACAGATTTGCAGTCGAGTAAATGCAGCGTCCAACAACATCCAGCTTTATACTCTCTTTATCGGAAGGGGTCAAACGAAGGTGGCCCAATTTAGAAGAGGCTGCGCAGTCTATTACTAATAGTTTGCAATAGGATGCTTTAAAAGGTAAGCATTCTCCCTCCTCGTGGATGCAGTACAAACTCTCTAGACATTTGGAAGTCGGGGCAGAGGTTTGCAAGACTTCCCACACTGTCTTAGCCGCCTTAGTGAAAACTGGTAACATGGGCAACGTGACAGGTTGCATTGATTGTACTGCGGCCATCTTATAAACGGGGTCCTCAAGGGCTGGAGTAGGACATTTTATCTCTAGACCCAGGAACTCAGACATTTGCTTTATCATCTTAGTGTACGATTTCAATTCCTCATTAGGTGAGGTGGACAGTTTCGGGGGTACATTCGAGGGTGGATCTGACAGATGCTCTGGAACGCTCCCATCACCATAAGTGTCCAACTCAGATGAATCAGAGAAATCATAAGAGTCGTCAGACCATATAGGAACCACCTCCGGAACAGATACTGGGGCACCCACAGGACATCTATGTGGAGGCGGTTGCACACTATCTCCATCAGGAGATGGTGGTATTGGACACTGAGGCCTGGATGGTACCACAGGTGTGACAGGCACATCAACTGGAACAGGTGTAGTCTGAACTCCCTGACTCACCCCCATGATCGCTGCAGGCATAGTATGAGGTGGCGGCGGGGGGGGGGGGCAGCAGGCAGAGGAGCCAGCACATTGCTGTACCGAGTCAGGTGGTTGTCTTGCAATATGGACTTGCAGCACATGCTGCGCCTTCCACAATTTGAATCCAGTCATGTTGCAGGAGACATTGTGTCTAAAACCACACACGTGTAGAGGGTCCCTTTGTGGCGCAAAAGGTTGTGAAAGGACAAACGTCAAAGTTGGCTTCCACAGTACCACAGTGGTAGCAGGCAGCAAAGTGATCATCGATGTAGCAGGTCGTACCAATTGGAAAGAGGAGACACCCGTTCTGGTCATGGAACTTGCAAATGGTGACATAGATAGAGTTTTAGGAGTTGAGTCTCCATCCGCATCAACATCTGTCCAAGCCATCACTCAGGAATCCCTGAAACGTAGAGCCAGAAGGAGTGCTGGTGGCAGAGTCCAACATACTCATTAGCAACTTTGCAGTGCTCTGATCTAAGAAGGTGATATCAATATGGTCAAACAGCAGCAGAGGAGACCTCACCGGCATCCACACTGGAGACGGTAGGAATGAGGAGGTACTGTTGCCAATGGTGAACTCTGAAAATTCCATTTATTTGACTCATGCTTGACATCGGCCATTGATATTGAAGCGCTCAGTATCAGGGTCATCGAGGTTGACATTGACATGAAAGTTGATGGACATAGTAGAGGGCCAGAGGAGATCAGAGAAGTCTTCAGTGTCGAAGGTTTTGGTAAACAAGAATCCATCAATGTCAAGGAATCTTGACATTGAAACGACGTAGGTGAGGAAGTCTTCAATCTCGATGAATGTAGAGTTTTCAATTTATGCTTCATCAGATGGGGAGAGTCAGCGTCAGAAGAGACACAGTGCCATTTATGTTTTTTATGTCCAGCATCGGAGCTTCTTGGCTTTTTGAAGATGATCTCTTCTGGGTCACTCATGAAGGTTTTAGACTGTGCATGCACAGACGATGACTCTGACACTGAAACTGTCAATGTTGACTTTGGCACCAAACCTATTGATGTCGATCTTGATGTCGACTCCAGTCTCGGTGCCGGTGGACGCAGTGCATTGCCATACAAAAGCCACTCTGAGGATCATGATAGATTTTTCAAAGTTCGTTTTTAGAACCATTTGCAACTCCTACAAGCAGAAAATGCTGTTCACCCAAACACAAAAGGCAAAAGTCATGTTCATCAATAGAAGGCAATTTCACTCTACACTGAGCACATTTGAAAGTAGTCTTTTTTCTCTCTGCTCCCTCCATTCCAACGGCAAAACTCTAGAGTTCCAAACAACCAATTCTGACATCCAGAAACCAAAGAATAGTAAACTCACAGTCCATACATCAAAAAACAGTCAAATCCCATCAAATAAAGCTTTCTTTTCTAATCACTGAGGAGCAACAACCCAAAGGTCTCAATACATCAATAGCAATAGCACTTACATTTATATACCGCTCTATAGCCGGAGCTGTCTAAGCGGTTTACAATGATTTAGCATATTGCCCCCAACATTCTGGGTACTCATTTTACCGACCTCGGAAGGATGGAAGGCTGAGTCAACCTTGAGCCCCTGGTCAGGATCGAACTTGTAACCTTCTGGTTACAGGGCGGCAGTTTTACCACTGCGCCACCAGGGGCTCCTTAGCAGTCAAACAGAAACTGAATCAAAATGGCGCCCGACTGCCAGGTAAAGGAAGGCACTGAGAACATGCGCAGCAGGGAGGGACACCAGAGAGGAGCTAATGAATCCATCTGGAAGGTCCCTGCACAGTCACAGTAACCCATTTCTGATGATGACAATGGATCACTTCCAGATCAGAAAAATATTTCACACAACTCTGCTGCACTTCTGAGCCACAAGATATTCATAATTATTGGCTGGCATAATAATTCGGCAATCCCATTCAAACCAAGAAAGCAGCTTGAAGGAATCGTTTTTATCTGCTGTGGTGACAGAAGTATGATTTCATAATAGGAAAGACTGATGGAAAGAATGATGTTTCAGATTCAGCAGTTAACAGATTATTCTTCATCCTGGTATCATTTTCTGGCCTCTCAAAAACCATTATATTGGAGTACTAGTAAAATGGACTTGCAGTTTGAAAGCATCCCTCTGGTGACCGTGGTGGTGGTAGGCAGTGGCGGACAAATACCTTTACAAAATAGCAAACACTGCCACCACTGGCATCCAGAATTCTTTGGGAAGCCCAGGTCAGCCCACCATCTCACGGGGAGGCCATGCCGCTCAGCTGGCCTCTGAACATGTGTGGCAGCCATTTGAGTGTTCAGCACAGCAGTTAAGTGCCTGCTGACCACTCAAATGGCTGCCACATCTCTCTGTGACTCTAGTCATTTTATAGCTCTATGAGGCATCATTCCCCATGCTTTCCAATAGGCAAGTTTCCCCAACATATTCCAGGAAGTTAATTAATTTTTCTGGGTTTTTTATTATTTTGGGTAGTCTGGGCTAGGTCTGGAACCTACCCGCGGAAATGGCTTTGTATCTTTCATGGTTTGGTCTGGGAGTTTCATGTCAGTCAGTGAGTCAGTGAGTCCCAAGCAGCTTTATATAACACAAAACATTCTCTTAAGACAAAAACACATTGCCTAGAAACATGGAAACTGGAGTCACAAGAAATGTTTTTAGTTGACAAAAAATTATACATAAAATGAGAAAAATCTCATTTGAGCAAGGTGCAAGCAGCTGCTTCAACACTAGGTACACTGCAGTTCCACCATTGGAAACATTACGGCACATTTACAAATATACAAATCCAGGATTAACGAACAGGAGGCAATACTAGAAGCACTTGTACAAAAAAAAAAAGAAGACAAATTCATTTCAAGAGGCAGTCAGGTCAAGTAGCTTAAACTCCACTGAATGAATGAAGAGCTCACAGCCTTCTTTCTATCTTCCTGGGCATGTAGTTTAGAAGCACAAGCCAGGACGCCACCTGCGCACATTCCTTGTCCATGCATTAAAAAAACAAACTGCTGCTCAAATAGAATCCTCTGCTTTTTCCCTCTCAGGATAGGGGAAGTTGAGAGCGAGGCACAAGAGGGAATACTTCTAATAAAACCATTAAAATGCAAAGAGCTAGCTGATTGCTTTCAGAGACCTGCTCAAGTTCCACACTATTAAAAATACGAATTGAGGAATGCATTTGCAAGTTTCCTAGCATTTCTTTGAACCAGCTATCCCAGAGGAGTGCAGGGGTGACCCCCAGCAGATCAGATCTAAGGATCAGGAGAAAGCTCTCATTGGGGTGCAATCTCCAAGCTTGAAAAAGAAAAAGAAAAAGAAAGAAAAAAGGTTTTCAGGCCCCCAAGCCTGTACAATAATGCCCCCGCACATTCCATGACAAAGCTCCAAGAACTGCAAGCACAGTAACATGTGAAACAGAGACCAGGGATGGAGGGGATGTCAGTGAAGTTTAAGTTACTGAGCAATCTTGCAAAATACTT
The DNA here is from genome assembly GCF_027244095.1 of Hemicordylus capensis. NCBI lineage: Eukaryota > Metazoa > Chordata > Lepidosauria > Squamata > Cordylidae > Hemicordylus > Hemicordylus capensis. Next base: position 377,210,944 of record NC_069658.1, on the reverse strand, counting down.
TCAGAAATTCACCCCACAGTTCCCAGAGTGTCACCATCAATTGTCAAAAGCATCTCCTTATCCCAAAAGAGGGGTGTCCATCCTTTATCCATTAATCTTCTTTAGTATTTAAGCCGTTCCACCACAGTGTCTCCCACCACTGGAGCAATGCAGGATGTGAGGCACAGTTCAACCCAGTTGTCTGGCTATCAATCCTGATGCTGCCAAAGTTCCACTGGAATCTGTTCGGAAGAAAGCTGGGGTTGTGGCTCAGTTCACTGCTCTCCTCCTCAGCAGCATGCTGCTGGCTGGCTGGCACAAGCTCTATTCATGTTGACTTTGCAGAATATTCCTGATGACTCTGGCTCCCCCAAGCATTTCCCCAGAAGTTGTTCTTATCAGATGAAGCAGTACCCCCTTTTCCCCATATCCTAGCTGCCTTTGGGAAAACAGGCCTGCTTCCACTTCTCATGCTCTCCACTTACTATTAAAAAGCTATGGCTTCACTAAGTCAAATGCATTCAGCAAACCCCAGATTCTATTTCCAGGGACTAAGCTGATTTGGGTCTAATAAGAATTCCTTAAGACGACCACCTCACTAAGCATGCAGCAAAAGCTACGCGCTTCCACTGGCCATGCACGGAGGGCTCTATTGTAATAATTCCTCGATGCTTAGCCATGTTTACTGCTCCTTTTGTAAACCAAAGTGGTGAATGTGGCATAGAACTCTCTTAAGACAGAAAGTGTAAGTTACCTTTATGTACAAATGCCACTCTGGCCACAAGAGTGCAGGACACAACAGTTCATGTGCCGTACAAAAATCATCCAAGTGCACACTGGCTTCTGCCAGCCTTTGGCCCATGGACAACCAGCCCCGGGTGGAATTCAGTTTCCCTCCTTGCTCTCTCCTGCCTCCCACAGCTGAAGTAATGCAATAGCAGTGTCACAAAGTAACAGCTGAACAACAGGGTAACAGATTCATTGCACTGTGGCATCTTCTTAAAAAATAAAGACATGCTTCTCCAACAGTATTTCTTATGATAAGGACTGCTCCCTAGATGGCTGGCAGGTCCCCCACGAGGTCAGAGGCCGCCCTTACTCCGAGCATCACATCCAGCACACAGTGCCATGGCAACTATGGCAGAAAGGGTTTGTGGGTTTCCTTAAGATTCCTAGATGAAAATGCTTTACACTTAAGTCATTATGGGCTACTCACAGGTTCGCTAGTCTACTTCTTGGTCACCATGCAGTCTTGAAAAGGTGAAGGATAGCTGATCTCTTGAACACCGGTGACTGGAAATATACAGTAGTATAACCCCCTTGGATTGAGATTTAACCCTTCCCTCTTCATCAGCTAAATTTTAAACCATTAGAGCTTTTAATCCCATTGTAACATCTTAAACCCTATCTTTTATTTATTTATTTTTATTATTAGCTAGTCCTTTATGATGGCCCCTAGTTAGATCCCCTTCTCAAGAGTGTTGCAGTTTAAGATTGCTCCCCTTTCCCAGCTCAGAGGCCGAGTCCCACCCCACCCCAGTCCACCAATGATGGCCTCTTCAGTAGAGAGGCCTTTCCTTCTGCCAGTGAGATACCCTGGTTTTTGTTTAAATTGGTCACGGAGGCCCACCCTCCCCCCACAACTTTGTATATTTCAGGAGATGGGGAGCGAAGTCATTTTATGTCCCACAATGCTCTTCCCGTCCTCCCTAACCCCCCATTAACAGGGATCTGCAACACTGGGTTGTGGACGAGTTCCCAGTATCCCTCCCAGCACACACAGGAACCTGAGGAAAGAAACAAGGTACAAGTCAGTTCACAGAAACAAAGTAGTCCATAGACAGTATTAAAACCACTAGCCTGTCCCATCTGACAGAGTCCAGCATGTTCACAGCACCTAGCACTGCCAGGGAAACTCATGCATCACATCTGAGGGGGATTTCTGCCTACTCCACATGTGAAAATGTTACAGCACAGCCACAAGTAACCTGTTCAGATTAACCAAAACTCAGCAGCACAAGCAGAGATCTAAGGTGGGGAAGGTGGGGGTGGATTTTCAACCTTACTGCTGCATTCCTTCATCACTATACTACAAATACTGGATTAACATGGCACAGGCTGAACTTTGAACATCAGGATGAGAGGAATTATGGTCTTGGAACTTGTATTCCCTGTATGGTCACATCATGGCACATCCCACAGCATGAACAGTAGAATAAGCCCTATGAAGGAAATCCATTGCTTGACCTTCATCATTCCTATTCTTGAGAGCACCTCTCCATCACTGCAGAGATACCCTCAATAACTGCATCACTGACTCAACATCACTAAGTTGGCAACTGAGTACTTACATGATCTCCCCCACCCTCAACCAATAAAACAGCCAGCTGTAAGCTGGTTGACCTGGCCAGGCTATGAACCAGTGTCTATTCACAGCAGAGGCAGGAGAAAGTGGGAGCTGCCTCCTAACTCACACCTGGCCAAGTCTCGTTTTCAAAGGAATTACTTCCCAGTGGACCAGGGAGCATCCCAGAATCCTGGACCACTAGAGGGTGACAAGCTGGGAGAGGTACTTCTTTTCCCCATAGCACTCCTCACCCCATGCTTTGATTCCTTCCTCTCTCCCCTGCCTTTCATCTCCAATGGCTCTGATCCTTTTTCAGTACTTCTCTCCCCACTCCCCGCCTTTTTCCTAATTCTGGATCTCATTGCCCATCCTCTCCTTGAGGTCTTGGGAAACAGCACTCTATTTCACAGGATTGGAACTCACCAAGTATGGTTTGCTGCTTCATTTAGACCCCATAGAATGCAGCTAGCCTCTCCTTCAGAAGTGGAGGAAACTGCTCTGAGAACTGCTGCCAGTTCTCCTCCCCAACTTGATCTTTGAAGCCATGGAGAATCTGAGGAGGAAAGAGGAGAGACAATGTCACAAGTGGTAGGGGAAAAAGAAAGGCCCTACATGCATTAGGCTATTTACAGACTGTAGCTTCCTATAGGCTCCAAGTGAATGGCAGATCTCCATCTCTAACCACTATGCCAAGTGTGGGCAATTTGCTTGCCTTACTTAAGACTGCAACTGAAACACACAGATGATCTCAGGCTGATCCGAAGCTTTCAGGTACATAAAAGAGTTGCCTGTCATTGACCACTATAGCTATTAGACATGATCCACTAATTTCTGGCAATAGATGAAGTTTAATCAGTCTGCCTGGAGCTATGCAGGACTGAAAGAAATGGGGGCAAAGTTATCCCCCTCAGGCTCAAGAGGCTTCCATTTTCTTTAAACTAATTACATAGTGCTGCCTAGGAGCACGTGAGGGGGATAACCCATCAAGATGTCCTTGACCCCAGCAACTAAGAATTTGTACTTCCTCAGTGTGAAGTACCCATTGAATTAATCTTACTTATATCCATTCATATTAAAAAGCATTTGGGATGTCACTGAGTTAGGGACAGTAAAATGTACCCAACAAAAATGTCAATCATGCTAAAACTGACAAATCCCAATGGGTGAAATTGGGATCCTACTGGCAAACAACATTCTTCTCATTACAACATACCTTATAAAACATGTCCCTTAGGTCATCCTTTGGGCTCACCCAAGAAGCAACAGCATCACAGAAGAAGATAAAATCCTACAGAAAGATAGGAATTAAGAAAGACTCAGTACAGACCCCAATTTGCCAGATTTCCCACCACTGAAAACCAACACAGGGCCTAAAAATAAGCCGCACCTCAGGAATCTATCCTGCAGCAAGCAAAGTAAGGTTGGCTGAAGAAAGACACTCTTCTGGTTAGCACCCTCCCCATTAAAGTACACCTGGAGAAACCTGCTGCAGAAAACTAATCAGGCAGTTCTAGAGAGAAATCAGGCATCAGACTAGGATTAGTAGGCCAGGCAAAGATGTGGCAGCATGCTGCTGGCTCAGCTCAGCAAGGAAGTGGAACACAACTGCAAAAAGCAACTATATGCCATGTGGTCAGATAATACGAGTAGTTCAGAAAGCATGCAACTGGCAGAAAATTAAACAAAACTACTAGGAGTGGACAAAACAAGACTGATCCTATAGGAAGCTTATAAACAATATGTCTAAAATTGCCACCTTCAGCATCTGGTAGTCTGATTAATACACCAACCCCGTTGGCTCTCAGTGGCTAACAGCCACTGTTACTTAAAGCTTACAGTCACGGGTTACTTAAAGAAAGCACGTGCTTCCTTTTGTTTTAAAGCCTACTGCCTGTCAAAGTTGTCCCTACAATTTACTCCAATCACCAATAAAACCATACTTTTAAAGTTATGTTCCCTGCCCTCAAATGAAAAGATTTAAAGTGTAAGAAGTATTTATAAGGCCTCCGACTTCCAAATAACTGTTTCTATCCACTTTTTATCTCTCTTCCAGTAGCTGCTATATCGCTTGAGATGGGTCAACAGAGCAGAACACAATATTCTAACTATGGGTGCACCAATACATATCTTGTCATTATATTGTTGTGTAATGACTGAAAATACTAGGTACCTTGCTATTTGTTTCTGGAAAGTGAAACTGCATAGAGTGAAACAATAGTGCTGCAAGAGACCTTTCAAGTGGTCCTGGTGGACACCCTAACTGGACAGGTATAAGGTTCTGGAATGAGCAAGTCTCTACAACGTTCCCCAAACCCTCTAAGAATTAATAGGCCATATGGCAGTCATGCTGCTGGCTTGGCATATCAGGGAAGTGAAGCAAACCACAAAAACCAGCTTTTATTAATTATATGATGAGGATGACGATGAATATTTATCTACCGCCCCATACGCAAAAGTTCCTGGACGGTTCACAATATAAAACCATTAAAGCATTAACATAATTAAAACAATGTAAAATACAATAAAAACTCTAAAACCAAAGCTTTATAAACTAAAAGCCTGACTAAACAGGTATGTTTTCAGGTTCCTCTTAAAAGCATTCAGAGAAAGGGAAACTTTAATTTCATTAGGAAGTGTGTTCCAGAGTCCCAGGGCAACTCTAGAAAAGGCTCGGTTTCAAGTCGCCATCAAGTGGCAACTGCAACCGGACCTCCCCAGGTGATCTTAATAGGCGGTGGGGTTGATGATGATGAAAGTGTGCTCTTAAATACCTTGGACCCAAGCCATTTAGGGCTTTATAGGTAATGACCAGCACTTTGTATTTTGCCCAGAAACCTATTGGCAGCCAATGTAGTTCTTTCAAAATGGGTGTAATATGATCTCTTCATTTATCTCCAGAAATTGACGTAGCTAGTGAATCAGCCAAAGCTGATAGAAAGCACTCCTGGCCACTGCCTCAACCTGAGAAATCAGGGTTAAGTTTGGGTCCAGAAGTACTCCCAGACTATGTACCTACTCTTTCCAGGGGAGTGCAACCATGTCCAGAACAGGCAGATCTAAACCACTTCCCAAGTCTCAGCCTCCCACAATGAGTACTTCCGTCTTGCTTGGATTCAGCCTCCGTTTGTTCTCCCTCATCCAGCCCATTACCACTTCCAGGCAGGCATTTAGGGAAGTTAGGCCACTTCCTGATGAAGCTGACATGGAGAAATAGATTTGGGTGTCATCAGCATACTGATAACACCCTGCACCAAATCCCCTGATGATCTCTCCCAGCAGTTTCATGTGGATGTTAAAAAGCACCAGAGACAGTATGGAGCCTTGCGGGACTCCACACTTGCTCTTGTTCTGAAGAGCAACAGTCTCCAAGCGACACCATCTGGAAACTACTGGAGAGGTAGTAGCGGAACCATTGCAAAGCCTTGCCTCCTACTCCCAACCCCTTCAGGTGCCCCAGAAAGATACCATGGTTGATGTTATCAAAAGCCACCGAGAGATCCAAAAGGATCGACAGAGTCACACTCCCCCCATCAATTCCTAATTGGAGATCCTCCAACAGGCCAACCAAGGCTATCTCAACCACACAGCCTGCCTAAAAGCCAGTTTGAAATGGGTCCAGATAATCTGCTTCCTCCAATGAAGCCTGGAGCTGAGATGCCACCACCCTCTCAATGACCTTGTTCAACCATGGGAGGTTGAAGGTAAAAGGTAAAGTTTGCCATCAAGTTGGTGTCGACTCCTGGAGACCACAGAGCCCTGTGGTTGTCTTTGGTAGAATACAGGAGGGATTTACCATTGCCATCTCCCGCACAGTATGAGATGATGCCTCTCAGCATCCTCCTATATCACTGCTGCCCAATATAGATGTTTCTCATAGTCTGGGAAACTTACCAGTGACAGGCCTATAATTGCCCAATTCTGAGGGATCCAATGCAGGCCTCTAAGAGTAGTCTAAATAATTGCCTCCTTGAGCAAGGAGGCATCCTGCCCTCTCTCAGAGAAGCATTAATGATCTTAACAAGGCCCTCTCCAATAACCTCTCTGCTAGATCATATAAGCCATGTTGGGCAAGGATCAAGAGAATAGATGGTGAGGCGGAGTGTTCCAAGTATCTTGTCCACATACTTGGGAGTCACAAACTGAAATTGATCCCATTTAATCACACAAGAGGAGCTGCTGGACACCTCCATAATAGAGTCTGCAGTAACTGTAGAGTCTAGTTCAGCTCAAATACAAGAGATTTTATCTCCAAAAAACACATTAAAAATGTCACAATGGATAACTGATGGAACCAAATACACATTCAGGGGAGGAGGGGCATGTACTAGCCCTCTCACAACTCCGCTGGACATGAGCTTGCAGAAGCAATGTGGGCAGAAAAGAACTGTTTCCTCGCTTCACGCATTGCCAGAGCATAGATCTGCTGTAATTTGTCGGATTTAAGATGAGTCTTTCTCCACTTGTGCTCGAGCCTTCTACCTTGCTGCTTCAGCCCCCACAGTTCTTCCATATAACAAGGGGCTAATTTAGAAGCAGGTTGGAGAGGGTGCTAGGAGCAATCATGTCTATCGCCCTAGTGAGTCCTTATTCCAAGTCTGAACCAGGGCATCAATAGAATCACAGACAGAACCAACCGTAAAGCCTTTGAAGGCTTCTTGGAATCCTATAGGATCCAATAGCCTTTTTGGGCAGATCATCGTAATAGGTTCTTCACCCCTGAGGAGGAGGGTTGAGGTTGTGAATCCAACCTTAACTAGATGGTGATTCATCCGTGACAATGGGTAAATCATAAGAGTCCCCACCCACAGAACACCTTCCTGATCAGATCAAAAAAACAAATTGAAAGTATGACCAGCAATGTGTGTTGGTCCCAAGGCCACCTGGGATAGGCACATAGTTGTCATGGCCACTATGAACTCTTGAGATGATCCTGACAAACTGGTCACAAAGTGAACATTAAAGTCCCCCAGAACTACCAGTCTGGGAGACTCCAACATCAGATCTGCAACTAAATTAGCCAGGTCAGTTAGGGACTCTGATGGGCAGCAGGGCAAATGGTACACCAACAGAAGTCCCAGTCTGTCCTTGTTCTCCAGACGTAGGTGCACACATTCAATATAGGCCAATTTCCTGACAGGAACCCTTGAAAGGGAGATATTAGTCTTATGTACCACAGCCACTCCTCCTCCCCGCCCATGTCCTCTCACCTGACAGAACCAACCTTAGGAGAGGCGGGCTGGTCTTGTGGTAGCAAGCATGACTTGTCCCCATAGCTAAGCAGGGTCTGCCCTGGTTGCATGTGAATGGGAGACTAGAAGTGTAAGCACTGTAAGATATCCCCCTCAGGGGATGAAGCCGCTCTGGGAAGAGCAAAAGGTTCCAAGTTCCCTCCCTGGCTTCTCCAAGATGGGGCTGAGAGAGATTCCTGCCTGCAACCTTGGAGAAGCCGCTGCCAGTCTGTGAAGACAATACTGAGCTAGATAGACCAATGGTCTGACTCAGTATATGGCAGTTTCCTATGTTCCTATGTTTCCTATTCTACAACACAGTATTCCTGCTGGGAGAAGCTGGGCCCAAACTGGACCACTAGCCTCCCCCAGCTGGTTTGCTCTCTCACAGTACAATTACCTGAACAACCCCACCAGGGTTTACCCCAATCATCATACAGATGCCACGGAAAGCAGAGTCCTTCTCTTCATTATCACGTATGTTCCTCAAGGATGTACACCTGTGAGCCAGAGCAGATAAAAACATGACATTGCAGAAATAAAGCAGAACACAAGAACTAGCTTAGTTTGTATAAGAAACAGGACAAACATGAACATGATCATGGCGAGGATGAACAATCCTGAAGAGAGCTAAGTATTATTTCTCCCACCACCTCTGCCCAGTGGGTGCTATTCTACTGACCAAGCATTTACATGCCAGCATTCACTTACAGCATTCCTCTGTCTGTATCATTTTGGACTAGTTTTAAGTTCAGATCATCCCCTCCACTTTCAAAAACTGAAGAACCAACACGTGAATGGCAGAGAGAACAACAAAATAAAATGCAATCCATATACATTTCAGGGCTTTCCTGCATAATAAGTGTGCTTCAGAGCATTTTATCCACTTGTTTCTTTAACATACTATAATATGAGCACTCCATGCTTTGGTTGTACAGCACGCGACCCAAAAACTGCCCGTTATGGAAATGGGATAGAGAAGAGCAAGATGTGTGGGGAATTTTTTTACTTTTTCTTAGTGAACATCACAAGGAATTGCCGATGATTCTTGAGGAACCATATTTTAACACAGCAAACAGCAATGGATGCAATATCCATACTGTATTCTTTGAGATACAAAATATTATAGACTGCTCAGAACATGTGATAATCCTCCAACAGAAGCACACCCTTGAAGGATGCTATATGAAGACAAACATGCATCTACTGGGCAAACTGAACGAGCCAAAGTGTCTCAAGATGCACACCCACTGGATCTAGAAGGAAGTCCAATGCCAGACAGGCTGAAAGGACGGCCCCAGTGTGCCATCCACCACAAAAAGTGAGTCGTGCCACCTGTCAGTGCAACACTAACCAGGGTCTGATAAACTGCTGCAGCATCGGTGCCACCTCCTGAGGGCAGACGTAACCCAAACGTCCAATCGTGATGGCTAGAAAAGGGAGAGAAACAAGCTAGTCACAACTGCACAAAGCAGCAGCCTTGTCAGTTCTGTAGGATCAAGAGATTGGTAGAAAGATGGCTGGATAAGGACATATGGCACCACGGCACTTAGACTGCATCACACCAAATGCAGTTTGGTTGTAAAAAGGACCAGAACACCACCCAGTACAATAACTGCTGTGTGCAGAAGAGACCAGAAGAGGCTTCCAGGAAGCAAATTCACTCATTGATCCAGCAACATCTCAGAAATCTCAGCAGAGCAATGGCAAGATGAACAGGAGAGCTGGTCTTGTAGTAGCAAGCATGACTTGTCCCCTTAGCTAAGCAGGGTCCGCCCTGGTGGCATATGAATGGGAGGCTAGAAGTGTGAACACTGTAAGATATTCCCCTTGGGGGATGGAGCCACTCTGGGAAGAGCAGAAGGTTCCAAGTTCCCTCCCTGGCTTCTCCATGATGGGGCTGAGAGAGATTCCTGCCTGCAACCTTGGAGAAGCCAATGCCAGTCTATGTTGACAATACTGAGCTAGATAGACCAATGGTCTAACTCGGTATATGGCAGCTTCCTATGACAGGCTTCCAGAACTTGCTTATAAATAGTCATTGCAGTGTTAGTGGAGACACAAGCCCCAGAACACTGAAATTTAAATGAATGCCTGCATGGTTTGCAGAGGAGGGCCACAGCTCAGTTTTAGAACACATATTTTACATGCAGGAGGTAACAGGTTCAATTCCTGACATCTCCAGGTAGTGCTGTAAAAGACCCCTGTCTAAAACTCTGAAGAGCTGCTGCCAGCAAACTGAGTTAGATGCACTAGTGATCTTGGGTAGCTTCCTCTGTTGATGTGTCATGTATTCCAGAAACCTCATTTCTAAAGCAGATTCATATGAGGGTACACACAAACACTTTATCTGCAGATTGGTCATTATGGTAAGCAAGAAGATACATAAAGGGATGAAATTAAGATAGGATTCCACCTCACCTGTGTTCTCCAGAAGTGTTTTGGGGGTATTTGGCCGGTTGATGATCTCAACAAGATTATTCAGGACCATCTGGACATACGGTTGCATTTCAGCTCCTGATAAGAAAGAATTAGTTAGGTGATCATGCATAGCTCCAAGAGTCTGGGTCCCTTTCCCTAAATGTCTACCCATGAAAACTTTGCTCTGGAAGTGCTAGAGTTGGCAGAACTGGCAAAGCTAACAGCACTATTAAGCAATAAATTTGAAGTGTTTAAAAGGGAGTGGAACCCTCTTCTTATTATAAAACGGATTTCTATCAGGCTTTTGAGTGGTAACAAAAATGTTTTTAAAATGCCCTAGAACTGATTTTCGTACGATTTATCGGGGGGGAGAACGATTAAATTACAGGCAAGACTTGGGTATTGTAACTGATACTTGTGCTAATGATGAGATGGAAGTCCTCATGGGGTTTTTTTTGTTTGTTAAGGTTGTGTTTTTTCCTTTCTTTCTTTTCTTTTTGTGTGTGCGTGTATGTATCTTATGTTGTGAAAAACTGAATTAAAAGTATTTTTTTTAAAAAAAACCAACTTTGCTCTATTCCATATATCATCACCCAAAAGAGAGACACAACTGAGCCTTGACATGTTGCCTTAAAATGTCATGAAAATCAAGAGGGGGAAAATCTGTGTCAGCTTTGAGAATAAAGTACAAGATAGCATATCACTCACACACACACACTCTCACGCATGCGACAGCCTTCCTCTTCTAGGTAAATCACAGATGGGCCTTTTTGCAAAACTATTTAGTGGCCATGACTAGAGAATCTTCCTGAGAATTAATCCCGAAATATAAAAGAGTGAGAACCTTATGAGAGCAGCAGCAGAAAATTTAGCAGCACCTTGCTGAAGCTTGAGAACATCACTAATGATATTAGCTGAACGGCAACTTCTATAAAACAGGGCTGAAAGATGCACTTTCTGAAACAAGCAGGTCCTTTGCATAAACATCGGTAATGTGGTAGGTACTAATGAAGTTTAGATACTGAGGCACTGCCATACTTTCCAGAAATCCAAAATGGCCACCAATTCCAATATGGCTGCCTATACAACTACCATTTTGGGTATTTCTCAGCCATATAGCCATCTGCAGTAAAGATATGTTGGTCAAGTCTTCAAATATGGTTTTGTAATGACATTTCCTTTCAAAGGAGTCACACAACATCCACATTTTGATGGCTAAATCAAGCAAGCCTTTTCTGCAATAGGAACTGACCAAGCACACAAGGTTAAAAGGCAACAGTGGTGTTACTGGGCTATTTCAAAGCTCTGTGGCACTGACCAGATGGATGATGGTTGTACCAGAATTAAGCTGTCCCGAGTTTCATTGTTCTTTCAAGCAAGCTAAACAAGGATCAGATGTACACATCATGAGCAAAGTACACCCTTTCAAACAAGGTTCATGAAGAAATTAGGCACCTTTAAAGGAGACAATGGAGGATTTAGGAAACCCATTCTGTGAAACTGGAAGTAACATGTTTTCTCTGGAACACAACATTGCAATGTTGGAAGAATGTGAGCACTGACAAAACTGGTATTGAGTAGTATGAATTATTTGTTTCTAACAGCACCAACAGTAAACACTTTTCATTCCCATATCCCCAAAAACAAAATTTAATTATTAGCATGTTCTAAGAGAGCCACAAACATCAATTCTAACAAAATATCTCAAATCTGATATGGAATTGTTCTCTCATTTCTTCATAATTTGTGTAACCAGAGAATTAAACCTCGACCAGTTCTTTTATGAGAATCAAGAATTGTAGTAGATGTTGAATAGAGGCCTCCCCTCAGGGCACTGATGTGCTGACCACCTTTAAAAGGCTCCCCATGTACACTGATACACACGGTTTGTGGAACGCTTTCGGGATGCCAGGATGGTCTCAGACACCCTGTTTGAGTATCCGTGGTGTTTTAACAATCTCCACTCAGTCTCCCAAGTGGTAAGCCATAACCAACTCAGGTTTGGGTTTTGAACTGGCCCTTGTAGAAGTAGATCCGGTGTGACTGGAAGAAACCATGGGTCTGCTATGGCCAGGTTTAGAAGCTCTGCGAACCATGCTCTCCTCGGCCAGAACAGAGCCACCAGCATCAGCTGCACCTGTAACATTATGATACGCCTCAGCACCCTTGCCAACAGTGGAGTTGGTGGAAATCCATATAGCACTCCCTCTGGCCAATCTGCTGACAAAGCATCTGTGTCCTATCCTTGTTCTCATGGAAACCTGGATATGAACCTTGGGAGTTGGCATTTCATAGTTAAGCAAATAGGTCCAACACTGGCCTCTCCTATCATCGAGCTACTTGATGGAATACTCTCCAGTTCAAGGCCCATTCTCCCGTTATGAGGCCCTCTTGGCTGAGCCAGCTGGCTAATTGATTCTGGTCCCCTTTCACATGATGTGCCAACAGGACTCAAGATGTCATTCCGCCCAGGACATTAACAGGACCATTTCCGCATGCAGGGCTTTTGAGAGTGTGCCTCCCTGCCTGTTTACGTATTGTCTGTCCTGATCAGTACAGAAGTTTCTGATGAAATGTGCTTAGAGCGAAGCAGATAGCCCTGAACTCCAACTCCATACTGTGCTGTTGCTGGTTTACTGTCCACTTCCCTTGTGCCGAGTGTTCAAGACAGTGTGCTCCCCAGTCCCTGTTGCTGGTGTCCATTGTTACTATAATTTTTGGAGGGTCCAGAAATTGTTTTCCTCTCAACAGATTTTGTGGTGATATCCACCACTGAAGGGAGTGATGCACTTGTGATGACAGTGTCAGTAGCACAATCCTCTTGTTGGCTATGGCCTTTTGAAGGGGAAGGAGAAACCAATGGCATTCTCTTGAGGTGGAATCTTGCCCATGGAACTGCTTCCAACATTGCCAACATCAATTGCAGGAGTCTTGCTAATGAGAGTAGTGGTACTGTAGGAGTAGCAAACACCTCCCTGACCTCCGTGATGATCATTGTATACCTGACCTGTGGCAAGAACAGACAGTCCTGGACTGTGTCTATCACCACACCCAGGTGCTGTAGCATGTGTGATGGAATCAGCCGGCTTTTCACCAAGAACCCATGTTCCCACAACGTTTGTAGTGTCACATGTAGATCAGTCTCTGCTACTCCCTTGGACAGTGACTGGATCAAAAGATAGTCCAAGAATGCAAAGATCTAAACCCCCTGGAGGCAGAGGTGAGGTGCCAACACTTTCATGAAGATCCGGGAGGCCGATGAGAGGCTGAACGGAAGTGCTGTATATTGGTAGTGTCTTCCTGCATACTTGAACCTGAGGAAGCGTTGGCTGATGGGGTGGTATTGGGATATGGAGTTACGCCTCCTTCAGGTCTATGGAAGAGAGAAAGTCTAGGTGGTGGAGCGCCTCTGCTACTGAGATTCTGTCCGGAATTTTTTGTGCTTGACTCACCTGTTCAAGTACTTTAAATCCACTGCGGCTCTTCTGGAACCATCCTTTTTGAGGACAGTGAACAATATGGAATAGATCCCCCTTCCCTCCTGGTTGAGCAGTATGGGTTCCACGGCACCTATTTCCTCAATACATGATTTATTTTTGCAATTCTGAGTGCTTGAAAATAGAGCAGGAGAGTGAGGTTGGCAGGAATCTGTGGGAGGGAGGGGCATCAAACTATTTTGTAGCCATTTTGTATTATGGTGGTTAAAGGTTTGTCTGTTGCTTCCAAAGCTTCTGTTCTGGAAACGTTGATGGTTCCAGTTTCCACGCTGAGATCTGAAATCCCTATCCCAGTCCCTAAGAGAGGGCTGGTAATTCTGAAAGGGCTGAAAATTTAGTTTAGACATTGGCTTGTCCGATTTTTGCGGTGCTGATAGCATGGTCTTTCTTTCCTTGGATTATAAAAGCACGGTCTTCAGTGCCTTCTCACCAAACAGCTTCGTGCTGTCGTCGGGTACAGCAGTAAAGTTCATCTTGGAATTTGAGTCTACCTGCCAGCTTTTTAGCCAGAAGTGTCTCCTGCCCATCACTGATGCCGCAGGTGCTCTAATTGGACCTGAGGGACAGTCACTGAGCATGTCATCAACCCACAGCAAGGATCCCCTAGCTATCATTGACGCTGCCGCAGAGGAGCATGTTGCCAAAGGTGCATGTTATCATGTACTCTTCTAAATATTTCTGCTTTTTTAATCAGAGGAATCCTTTAAAGTTGCCTCCTCATCCCTGGAGAGCAATGATCCCAACATTAATTGTGCCACTGGTGCATCTGTATTGGTTGCTGACTGACAGGAATATCTTGTGGGACATACCACAGCTTGGCCAACCAGGGTGGGAGCACTCTTGCCTAATCGGGAGGAAGTACCTTTGTAACACCCTTCTGCCAAAAGAAGCTTGGATCGAAGAGTGCGAATCCATCTTAGAGTGTTTGGTGAAGGTCAAGGGTACAGACCATGTTGCTGCCCTACATATATCCTGCACGGGTGCGTTAGTGGAGAATGCTGCCGTTGTAGCTGCAGCCCTTGTTGAATGCGCAGTGACTTGAGAAGGTGGTTTCAAACGCCGCGACTTGTAGGTGATGAGTATGCAAACCCAGATCCACTTTGCAATTGTACGCAACGTGACCGCCGAACCCATAGACCACGGGTGAAAGGACACAAACATCGAGTCGGTAGCCCTAAAATAGGCTGTCCGCTCTATATACTTTTTCAGGCATCTCCCCACATCTAGCTTGTGCCATAGAAGGAAGGCAGAAAAACGTCCTGTGATTGATGGAATATAGACGTGACTTTTGGGCGGATGAACGGATCTGGTATTAACCGTACCGCATCCTTCTGGAAAACACAAAATGACTTATTTACAGATAGGGCCTTTAGCTCCGAAACCCGCCTGGCTGACATTATAGCTACTAGAAACGCCAATTTGAATGACAGCAGCCTGAGTGGCACAGTAGAGATACTTCTTTAGGTGGGGATATTCTTGCTACTTACGCTTGGAAGATCCGGAGATAAGAGCTATTAGAGACACCGCTTGGTGTTGCAGCGTATTAGGCTTGAGACCTTTCTCCAAGCCCCCTTGGAGGAATTGTAGGAGATGACCGATGTTGGCTGTACTTCTGGGCATTGAGTGACGGAAGAACTGCTGTTAAAAGGCCCTCCAAGTGCATTGATAAAAACAGTTCGTGGGCAGCTTGCGGGACGCTAACATGGTATGTAGAATCTCCTCCAAGTAATTGTACCTGCTCAAGACTCGCCGCTCAGTCTCCATGTGGCAAGCTGTAACCAGCCCAGATTGGGATGTAGAATCGGGCCCTTAGACAGAAGATCTTGACAGACCGGAAACTGCCATGGTGGCTCGTTTGACAGGTGTATGAGTTTGGTGAACCAAGGCCTTCTGGGCCAGTTTGGTGCTATAAGAATCATGTTTGCTTGCAGTAGATGGACCCTTCTCAGGAACATGGCTAGCAATGGTGTTGGAGGTTAGGCATAAAGTAGCCCTCAGGGCCACATACTGGAGAGAGCATCCACTGCATCCGCCTCCTTGCAGGGGAACCTGGAGATGAAGCTGTGGACCTTCGCATTGGCTGGGGTTACAAAAAGGTCCATGATGGGGTTTCCCATCCTATGAGTGACTTGTACAAACACCAACAGGTTTAGGGACCATTCTCCCGGAAGCAAGTCCTCCCTGCTCAACAAGTCCACAACAAGGTTGAGCTCCCTGAGCTGTTAGTGAGGCGATGTGTGTTTCTGCCCAAGTCAGCAGCTGCACTGCCTCTTGGTGTAGAGATACAGAACAGGTTCCCCCCTGCTGATTCACGTGAGCTTTGGCCGTGATGTTGTCGGTCCAGACAAGAACGTTTCTTCCGTATACAGTTTCCTGAAACGCCTCCAGAGCCAGCCGGATCGCGTGCAGTTCCCTCCAGTTGATTGCTGTGCCGTCTTTCCTGAAAGCCCCATGTCCCTGTGCTGCTAAGTGGAGACAATGGGCCCCCCAGCCTCTGTCGCTCGCATCTGTCGTGACTATGATGCGTTGTGGCTCTAGGAATTCTTTCCCTTGGAGTAGGTTGTCCAGAGACAGCCACCAACGCAGGGAGTTGCGAAGCTGTGTCAGTAAGATCGATAGGATTTTCCTTTTCCATGCAATGTCCGCTTGGTGAGGCAGTAGGAACCACTGGAGTGGTCACAGGTGCAGGCGACCCCACGGGATCACTTTGAGTGTTGCCACCATAAGCCCCAATAACCGTGCCAGGGACATGAGAAGTACTCTTGGAGACAACAGTGCCTGTCTCACTTCTGTTGTGACAGTCATGAAACGGTCCTGAGGAAGGCAAAGACAATTTATCACCGTATCTATGACCACTCCCAAATGGTGAAGCCAGTTGGTCGGTATTAGCTGGCTCTTTTCCTGATTTATCAGGAATCCGTGTGCTTGAAGTGTGGATAAGGTGGTTTCCAGATCCTTTTTCGCCTCCTGAATTGACAACAATTGGATGAGCAAGTCGTGCAAATATGCAGACGGCTCTGAACCTTAGGGATGCCACTAAGGGTGCCAACACCTTCACCTTCATGAAGACCTGTGGTGCAGAGGAAAGGCCAAAAGGGAGGGCAGCGTACTGATAAGAACTTTTGACTTATGGGCACGTGAAGGTAGGCCTTCTTCAGGTCTATGGGTGTTAATACATCCCAGTGGTGAAGGGCCTTCGCCACTGATCTTAGGGTCTCCATGCGAAAACGCTCGCGTTTGACAAACTTGTTCAGTTATTTGAGGTCTAAGACTATTCTTCTGGAGCCATCCTTTTTTGGGATGGTGAACAAGATAGAGTAGACGACCCTCCCTCCTTTAGATGTGGTATAGGTTCCACCGCTCTTATTTCTAGCAGATGACTAATTGCGTGCAGCATTCCTGCATGTTTTGTAATTGAGCGGGATCTGGGAGTTGGAAGGAACCTGCAAGGAGAAGGGGCATCCAGCTCTATCTTGTAGCCGCGCTGTATTATTTTGAGTACCCAATTGTCTGTAGTAGAGGATTCCCAGGTGTGTATGAATTCTGATAGACGGCCTCCTAGCCTGCTGGCAGACAAGTCATTGCTGTGGCTTTTGCTGCTTGGTATGCATGGTCTGTTGCCCAGAGTTGCCGAAACCTCTGTATGTGAAATGCTGTCTTCCCCAGGAACCTCTCTGACCTCTGGTGAATCTATCCCGGTCCCTGAAGGGGTGGGAGCCCCGAAAGGGCTGAAACTGCTGGAAACCTCTTTTCAAGAAGGGGCACTCAGGCTTACGATTATTTGAAGGCATTGTCTTTCTTTTGTCCTTCGATTCTACGAGGATGTCTTTCAAGGCCGCTTCGTCGAAAAGTTTAGTTGAATAGTAGGGAACCGCCGTGAGATTACTCTTGGAAGTGTTGTCCACTTGCCAGTTTTTGAGCCACAAGTGTCTTCTGCCAATCACTGATGATGCTAAAATGCGGGAGGAAAACCTGATCGTATCCAATGTGGCATCTGTGATGAAAGCTTGAGCTTTCTGTAGTTTAAGCAATTGTTGGCGTAGCTTGACAGGATCAGACCCTTGATCTCATATAAGATCATCTAGCCATAACAGCGAGGCTCATGTGACCATTGATGCCGCCACCACTGATCGAGTGACAAAGGAGGAGTTATTGTGAACTCGCTTGAAGGATAGCTCTGTCCTTTTATCTGCCTGGTCCTTAAGGGCCACTTCTCCATTCCTAGGGACCAGTGACCCTGACACCAATTCAGCGATCGGAGCGTCCGTGTTAGGTGTTCGTAGCAAATCAGAAGCGTCCTGCTCAAAAGAATAAAAACGGTTAGCAACACTCATAGGTTTTCTGTTTGTGGCCGGTAGTAACCACTCCTGTTTGACTACCTCCGCAAATAAATCTGGTAGAGGCAGAAGCATGTCTTTTGGTTTTGACCTTAGAAAGAAGACTAGATCCCCTTTTTCAGATGGTCCAGGTTCAGCAAGGACTTTTGTCTGAAGACCTATAGTCTTAACAAGCCTGGACATGAGGGGGTTAAAATCTTCTGCTACAAACAAACATTGGGAGACATTAGAGCTATCAGGTTCCTCCCCGCCCCCGAACACTCTCCTTCCTCCTTATCAGCAATGGGATCCTGTTCCTGATCCATGGAGACAGTGCCCGTAGGACTCTCCTTGAACTCAAGAGTCCGGATCAGCATGCGACTGGACAGTGGCAGCGCATTTCTTAGGATCTCCTGATTCATAATCTGTTATGTCGGAAGAGTGAGGCAATGTATTCTTTTTCCTCTTTTGAGACTTTTGCATTTGCAGATGCTTCTGCTTGGCCTTCACCTTCAGGGGGCGGGGCGGGACTATTAGAGTCACCCGATGAAGACTCTGATGAAGTGATTCTCCTTTTGGACCTCTTTTTATCGGTCTAATCTGATGAATTGTGTTCACAATTGCATTGCGGAACCAGGCTTGCCACTCTGGCGGCACTGCTCTTGGAAGGGAAAGATTAGTGGTTTGAACACCTGGACTCTGTTCCCCTTTTGCATTTTCCTCCCCCTGTAGGCCTGCCGCTACTTCCCCTGACCTGGAAGTTCCAGCTAGCTGCTGCTCATCCTTTTGCCCTTGAGGCAAAATGGCGGCTGTTTCTGAGGTACATGCCACTTGCTGAGAGGCCGCCATTTTGTGAGCACCTCCCTCCAGAGTAAAAACTATCGCCCTGATCTCCTCCAAAGAAGGGGGAGGATTAGCCAAAAGGGACCTGTGAAAACTTTACTTGCCAGTCTGAAGAGAGAACAAGACGCTTCTGCTGGGTCTTTTGCTCTGAAGGGAGAGCAAAGGAGTCCTGTTGGGCACGCCAGGCTGCCGAGGAGCGCGTCTCGCAGCCCGAACGCAGGAGACACGCGGCAGACCTGGGAACGATCAGCGCGGGCGGCTCTGAGGCAGCCGTCGCCAACACTATGGCAGTTAGAGGCACGGGCAGCTGGAAAGCAGCCGTGACAACTGCCGAAACTCTGGGGGGCGCTTGAGCTACAGCAGAATCTGCCAAGAGTGGCAGATCCGCTAAGGAAGGGTCTCCAAACCCCTGAGAATTGCCCAGACCGAATGACTTCTGGTGGACTCCGTGCGGCAGCAGGATAAGCCTGTACCGCACCCCAAACTCCATACAACAAGGGAGGAAAGCGGGGGAGGGAGGAGAGGGGGAGCAAAAAGAGCTTAATGACAGAAGGGGGGGTTGGTACAGAGAGAGACGAGGACAAGAAGATTAAGGTGGACAAGAAACTAGGGTAACCAGAATACTGAAGTAAACAAGAAACTGAGAGAGAGAGACAAGTTTTGCTGCCTGGAGTTGGTGAGGACAAAAAGAACTGGAGTGGAGTTATCCCTGTCAGCTCGGGGGGGGGGGGGCGTATCTTTAAGTTTTATCCTATCAGATCTGTCCTGCCTTGGATCTAGTGGAGGGGGATAACCCACGAGATGTCCCTGTCAGTCAGCAACCGAGAAAATAATGATTCGCCACAGTCATCGGCTTCCTATTTGTTGCTGGTAGGAGCCATTTTGGTTTTACTGCCTCAGTAAAATCAAAACCAAAATCAAAACCGACTTCTTTGGAAGTTTAGCGTTGCTGTTTCTTCACACGCACACATAAATATAATTGGTCATTTAGACATGAGATTGGATAATAAAGCACATCCCTTTTGATCAAAGGGGAGTGGAAACATCTGGCAGACACTGTAGGATACATTAAGCATTATCTGTACCATCTGAAGCCAGTACAACTTGGTATCCAGTAGGATTTCTAATTTAGAAACCACTGGTAGGTGCAGTGTCACTTCGGAAGAAATAAATGTGAGTAATAACTAAAAATTTCTAACCCTTTGAGTTAACATAATTTGTTGAAAGTACGTTTTTGTTAAAATGATACATGTGTTATTGTGTATTTAGCTCACTTCTCCTGATGAAGTCCTGCTCAAGCAGGAGGAAACAGGTAAAAATTACCTAGGATATCTGTTGGGTATTATTTGGACAAGGAACAACAACCAGAAGGAGCAACATTTGTATAAGGAGCTACCATTAGAATAAGAACTTGCAAGGAAAAAGATCTGGAAGAATTTTGAGTAACATTTGGAGCAACAACTTGAACAAGAACCAGTAAGAAAAAAGATCTGGAAGGACTATATATCTACATGTATAAGGACTATGGGCATAATTGACCTTCAGCCATACTTTTGGGGGTCTAGAACACAGACAATTTCTTTAGTAATTGTGTGTTTCATTATATATGTTTAATTTATCCGTGTTTCATGAAGTTGTTTGTGTGAAATAGACTCTTATACACGGTATATATACTACCCAGTATATGTTTTGTTCTCTGGTCCATGTAACCTCTATTCTTTCATTCAGTAAAACATTCTGGCATTGGCAGTAACATATCCCTATGCTTTGCTTTGGGAAATACCAGGTCCCCCTTTGCTGTCTGGGTAGACTCTGGTGCTACCTTAGAGTAGACCAATAGTCTACAATCCTCAGATACGAGCAGACATTGAGAAGCATTGAGTCTGGGTCTTCCCCCACTGACCAGTCATCTTCTTCCTTGTCAGGTACCATGTCATGGTCCTGATTTCTCCCATCTCCCCCATCTGGTTCCCCCTCGGGGTCAGCTTCCAAGTCAATTAATGTGGTAACTAGTACTTTGAGCTAATCAGGGCGAATAGGCCTGGGGTTCATTGGATTAGGATCTCCTGAGTCTGGACCTGACTGAACTGAGGAGTGTTGCTCTCTGGATTTACGTTTTAAATTCCTGGCCCCTTTCAAATGTGTTGTGGGCTCTCTCTTCATTTTAGCTTTTTTTAGGGGGATGAGCTAGATGACCTCGATGTAGATTCCTCAGATGAAAAGGAAACTTCTTTTTTGGATTTTTTTTAGTCTTAACATGAGGCTTAAGCTGTTGAACGGTATCAATGATAGCATTCTTGAACCAAGCCTACCACTCTAGGGGAACTGCCTTGGGGAAGCTAGGGACTGGCTTTGAGGGACCCGCGTGGGGGCTACTCTCAGTGAGGAGCAGTCTCACAGGCAATCCTGACTGTCCCTGGTCCTTGGTGCTGTCTGAAGAGATCCTCTGTGTTCCTCCTGAAGAGCTGGGTATTTTCACGCCATTTTGAGCGCAGCCGCCATTTTGGTGCTTTGAAAACCATGTTGCCAGAGAAGGGCTTAATCCGCCTCCCAAGCCCTCAACTGTGCCCCCACGGATGGTGGCTTCATCAGGGGGACTACTGCCGCCCGTTGCAGCCTGACGGTGAGAAGACAGAACGGAAGCCTCTACACCACCTTCGTGCTCTCCCTGGGGGTTCCTGGCCATGCTACTATGAGTCTCATAGTCCAGAGGCAGGGGAGTCACTGTGGCTTTGTGGAGCGTTTTACCGGCCAGCTTAAAAGCACCAGCTTCAGTGCATTTGGGCGGGGGGGGGGGATCCAGGTGCTCTCATGGCTTTTGGAAAGCCGCTTTGCCCTTTCCCCCTCAGCACACAAATGCTCCTCTCATTCCCTGCACGCTCCATGACAGGGGAAGGGAGACAAGGAGAGACAGAGACGGAGGAAAAACACTGAGGAAAACAAACGAAGGCTTTAAAAGTGAATTTTGAAGGTAAAGGTATTGACAGGACTAGAAAGGAAGTTTAAGATAACTGGAATAAAGAGTAGGAGAATAATCAGAGAAAGTTGTGGAGAGTCTACCTGGAGCTATGCAGGACTGAAAGAACTGGGGTTAGAGTGATCCCTCTCAGGCTTGAGAGGCTTCTGTTTCTTTAAACTAGTTACATAGTCCTGTCTAGGAGCACTTGAGGGGGATAGCCCACTGAGATGTCCTTGACCCTAGCAACTGAGAAGGAAAGGTCTACAGTCCATTTGAATTCATGTCAGTTCCAAAAAGCACTTCAGAATTATACCAATCTGTGTAATTGCTATGACATTTAGTGAAAAGAGATCAGTAGCTCTCAGATGATACCACACTTCACCTAGATGTGATAACAACTTCTTTCTTTTCTGGTTGCAGAAAAGGTGAATGTCAAGGATCCCACCAGCTGCAGCTGCATCTGAGCAGCATGTGCTAAGAAAGAGCATGTTATCAAAGTGGCCATATTTGGGGACAAGCTACTTTACCTCACACTGAATATGCACCTTAGGAAATACACGGATGATCTTCTACTGGAGAATCATGTGTGCCAAAGTGGTTGGCTCCTCCAGAACCGTCTCATACTGTTTGTAAATTAATTTCTTGCAAATGTAAGAAGGGTGGCCAAAGTTCCCCACTACTGAAAAAATTACTACAAATTATACAACTTACCGCAATAAGTAGTGAAATGTTCTGTACCTGGATGTTTTGCCAATATTACTATCCTGGGGCTACCACGAATCAGTGCACTGTATGTAATGCACCTAGCAGCAATCCTGTATAACATATATATCATTTTTTGAATGCTCGGTTTTACCCCCACTGCATTCAGCTGAGAGCATTATAGCATTAAGATGTTGTTAATTAACCTCAACTTTTCTTGGAGTATGATGTTCTCTTGTACAGGCTATTGCACAACAGATGTGACATTCAGCACACTTATTTATTTGTCATATTTCTATACCACCTGATATATGCATCCCTAGGTGATGTACAAAGTCAGAACACACAAATGTAAAAACAGTTAAAATTCACAAAACAAATAAAAACAACCTCTCAAGATAAAAACACATTAGTTTTAAATTTTCAGTTTAAAGCCTGAGAAAACAGGTATGTCTGGAGGGTCTTCCTAAAAGCAAGCAGAGAAGGAGATGCTCTTATTTCAACAGAGAGCATATTCTATAGCCCCGGGCAGCCACAGAGAAAGCTAGGTCTTGAGTCACCACCAAATGAGCCAGCGGCAACTGTAACTGGACCTCTACAGATGATCTTAACAGGCAACTGGGTTCACGACAAAGGAGGAGTTCACTTAGGTACCCTTATTTAAGTCACTTATTTAGTGTGAGCACTGATCAGTGAGCAGAGTCCAAAGGAAAAGCACACATGGTCTCTGAACAGTGAACATTGCTCATACTAAACTCTTTTAAGAGGGCAGAATGGCACATCTGAAATGTGAAAGGACACATAATTTAAAATGTATGCTGTGCAAACAGAGCTCTAGGTTCAGGGAACCATAGCTTCAGAACAGACAAACGTATATTGATGTTGTGGGACTTCTTTGAAAGGCAATTTCATTTCAAAACCATATTTGAAGAGCTCAACCAACATCTCTTTGCTGTAGATGGTAAAAAACAGAATGATAATTGTATGGCAGCCATACTGGAATTTGTGGCCATATTGGAGTTCTGGGCAAGGATGGCAGCAACTCAATATCTAAACTTCATCAGTACCACATTACCTATATGTATGCAAAGGCATATGCTTGTTTTAGAAAGTGCATCTTTCAATGGACTTGTCAGTGATCACGTAAAGATGAATCACCCAAACAGTCAAAGTCCTGCTAAAATTCTAAACACAAAGGGTCATAACCTGGCTTTGGCCGGAAGTGGCACAAGCCTAGCCACTTGTGCTACTGTGGGCTTCTGGTACACTTACCCATCTGCATGCATATTTCTCCAATAGCCCAGGTGGCATTATTGCACACAGAAATGAATTCTGGATTCAAGTTGGTCCCCAGGATGGGCATGAATTCAGCTGAAAAGGGAAAAGGCATTCAGTCAAACTTCAAACCTTTATTATGAAGTCAGTTTCCAAAGGATCAAGGGCCTGTACAACAGTGTTCTATAGAGACAAAAACAGAAGTAACCCCACCAACCATAATAAACTAAAAAGATTAAACCTCAGTTTAATCTTGAGTTAGTACAACAACTATAGCTCTTGGAACTGGTACGGTAAAAGACAGATGTTCAATAGGAGTGAATAAGTTTTCACACAGAGGCACCTGGGAAAATACAAGCTTCAGCTCTTACTTTAAAGGGGCCCACAACCTTTAGTTGTAAGAGAATGCCAAGTCTTGCATCAAAGCAATATTCAAAATCAGACTGAAAAAGGCAATAAATTCACAGTATTTGGAATCTGATCCATAAATTCTAAACACTATCATGCGGCTATACCAAGCTCCCAATTCAATGAACTCGCCCAGATGCATCAGCCAGGTGGCACTTCACACACATCCAACTACATATTACCCTTTTGGCTGAGTGACCTTGTGAGTCACAGTCACTTTCTGTCCAGGGCTAACACAGACACATTTTACAAAGATGGGAATGTCCCAGACAGTGGTGTTGCATGTTAGTGTCAGCATGTCTCAATAGCTGTAGCAAAAAAAGGGGAATGAAGAGAACCTGTTCTCTCAAGAAAGCATGACAAAAAAAATATCATTGAAAGAACAGTTATAAAGCTTGAACTGCTTCATGCCTTTTCTATAACAAAACCACATTTCAGTAGCACTTTTGATATTTCCCTCCTCTTCTTTCCTGTGGGTGGGTAGAGTTCTCATGTTTCTGGCCATGGTTAACTACACAAGGTCAGAAAGGCAGCACAGCATCATTCCACTCTTCAAAAAGGAAGTCAAGGCAAATCTCTCCCTAAAATTACACCTGAAAACTGTTGACAGTGTTGGTAGCTAAACACCATATGAACAGAGAGACCACCAATACCTAGATATTAAATAGTGAGACCCTAAATAACTACTACTAAACAGTAGTAGTGGTAGTAATCTCATGTTCAAAAACAGAAGGGTTCCAGGTAAGAACTCAACAGGTACCTACCAATGCATGGCTTGACATGCATGAAACAGGCTTTGGTGAGGTCTCCTAGGAGTGCAAAGGAGCTCTGTCGAACCTCTGGCATAGTATCCTACAAGAAGAACAAGAAAGGTCAGAGGGAACAGTGCTATGTGCTTCTCTTAATTGCAGTGGGTTCATAAAAACTGGTACTCCAGTAAATATCCCAGTTCAATCAAGAGAAGGAGAAAAATGTACATATGCAAGATCCAACATTTTGGACTAAGTCATGCATGTGCATTTATCCAATATCCAATTCTTCCTCAGCATCTGCAATCTAAAGGCTTCCCAATAGGCTATTGCTTTGACTAGCGATAGGAGGAGCCACCTTTTTCTGCTAACATTATTAAAGAACTTGCTCAAATGCTGTGGATCTCACTATTAAAATAAAGAAGACTGTCTCCCAACACTGGAAATAGAGCCTGCTACTGTTGGCTTTGTTCTAGCCATGCTCCCAGGAAAACAGGACACTCCTAACTAGAAAACCATACAACTGCTGTACTTTCTTCACTCCAACCCCTTCTTGTGGCCTCTAGTGCATTAATAGCATTTGATGGGAAACCTAATTTTGATGAGAATATACTGTGCATATTAAACATTTAACTGAATCTGGAAGGAATCTCCAAAATCAGACACCATTTCCAAAGCCATGGTTCTGTGGACCCTGCTAATTGGTCCCATTTCTCCCTCTAACCTTTTGGTTTCTCTTATACTACAAATATTCCAAAATCCATTTCTTACACTTATGTTCTCACAATCTGTCCATCCCCATATCCGATTCAGATATCAACAATCAGTGGCTCATCAGGAAAACTTTGAATCTAAACCTTCCAAAGTACTTGCAATCTGTCATTTGTAATTTTCATGAGTTGCTTCCTGCTTCTGCATCAGGGCTGCTCAACTTTGGCCCTTCTGCAGATGTTGGCCTACAATTCCCATAATTCCCGTCTATTTGCTGTGGTTTGGATTTATATGAATACGACAAATATTTATATACCACTTTTCAACTAAAGTTTCCCAAAGCAGTTTACATAGAAATAAAGTAAATAAAATGGCTCCCTGTCCCCAAAGGGTTCACAATCTAAAAAAAGAAACAGAAGATAGACACCAGAAACAGTCACTGGAGGGATGCTGTGCTGGGGGTGGATAGGGCCAGTTGCTTTCCCCCTGCTCAACAAAGAGAATCACCACTTGTAAAACGTGCCTCTTTGTCCAGTTAAAGGTAAAGTTGTGCTGTTGAGTTGGTGTCGACTCCTGGCGACTACAGAACCCTGTGATTTTTGGGGGGAGAATACAGGAGGAGTTTACCATTGTCATCTCCCGCACAGTATGAGATGGGATATTATGGGAGTTGTAGTCCAAAAACAGCTCAAGGGCTGAAGTTGAGCAAACCTGTTCTACATGCAAGTTCTTAACTACAAGAGGCAATAGGAGTAGGACACTCTCACCCCAACCTCAAAACACCTTCAACTTAAGTAATAAATAAAAAAAAAATAATGACGTTTTCTTTCCACTTGCATGGATATGCTGATACAGTACTTTTGTCAGCCAACTGTTTAATGCAGATGTTATTGCAGAGCCTTCACTTTTCTTACTTCTAATTCATTAAAAGCTTTACCAACAGCATCGTAAACCACCATAATCAGGGGCTCACAAATCTGCTGTACGAGATTTACCTAGGCCTTAGATCAAAACGTAATCTGGACTAAGACAACACAGGGTCTCAGAAGCTGTGATCTAGCCAAAAGCAATTGCTCACTCAGTATTGAAAATGGGTCACCTACCTGCATGCATTGGAATAGCAGAGTCATGATATTGCTCCGGGCCACAAGCTGCTCCACATGACAGCCCAGACCTTCAGCCAAGCCACTCAGCAGGTCAAGAGCAACGATCATAAAGTCTTTATCAGGCGCCTCATATTGGTCTGGGTGCTGACTGTACATCTGTAACATTGGATAATGGAAAGTCATTTACTTTCAAAGAAGATATGCAGCCTGCAACAAAATTACATCAAACACAACTGAGCAACATTGTGCCATTACAGCAGTGGACTAGATGACCAAGGATTCGTAAAAGTTAGGGCTGACCACAGTTATTCACAGTTGTGAGATTGCTCTCATCTAATTCCCAGTAGTAGAACAGCAACCCGGGTTTCCTGGTATTTTTAGTGCTGTATACAGCTCATTTCCCATAGACACCAGTCAATCATACCATGGCTTGGGCAAGGGTCTTCTGCACCAGTGTCACACAACGCTGGTAGACAGGTTCACAGTATGGGAGGAACCCACTTTGGAGAGCTGTTGCTACAGATGACAAACACTGTAGAAAGACAGACACAATGATTCAGAAAAGGTCTTCTATGCATTGCATTGTCCTTAATTAGTAAAGCCATTCAACACAGAAACATTGAGTTCACTCATAAAAATATATTACACAGCTTTTTTTCCTTCTTTCAAGTAGCTAGAGTGGCACATAGCAGACTATACAGGTGAAACTCGAAAAATTAGAATATTGTGCAAAAGTTCATTAATTTCAGTAAAAGGTGAAACTGATATATGAGACAGATGCATTACATGCAAAGCGAGATAAGTCAAGCCTTAATTTGTTATAATTGTGATGATCATGGCGTACAGCTCATTAGAACCCCAAATCCACAATCCCAGAAAATTAGAATATTACATGAAACCAATAAAACAAGGATTGTAAATAGAACAATATCGGACCTCTGAAAAGTATAAGCATGCATATGTATTCAGTACTTGGTCTGGGCCCCTTTTGCAGCAATTACTGCCTCAATGCGGCGTGGCATGGATGCTATCAGCCTGTGGCACTGCTGAGGTGTTATGGAAGACCAGGATGCTTCAATAGTGGCCTTCAGCTCTTCTGCATTGTTTGGTCTCATGTCTCTCATCCTTCTCTTGGCAATGCCCCATAGATTCTCTATGGGGTTCAGGTCAGGTGAGTTTGCTGGCCAATCAAGCACAGTAATCCCATGGTCATGGAACCAGGTTTTGGTACTTTTGGCAGTGTGGGCAGGTGCCAAGTCCTGCTGGAAAATGAAGTCAGCATCCCCATACAGCTCGTCTGGGGAAGGAAGCATGAAGTGCTCCAAAATCTCCTGATAGACGGCTGCGTTGACCCTGGACTTAATGAAGCACAGTGGACCAACACCAGCAGATGACATGGCTCCCCAAATCAACAGAG
This sequence comes from Hemicordylus capensis, assembly GCF_027244095.1. Classification (NCBI taxonomy): domain Eukaryota; kingdom Metazoa; phylum Chordata; class Lepidosauria; order Squamata; family Cordylidae; genus Hemicordylus; species Hemicordylus capensis. Next base: position 377,182,986 of record NC_069658.1, on the reverse strand, counting down.
ACTGTGGAAACTTCACACTGGACTTCAAGCATCTTGCATTGTGTGCCTCTCCATTCTTCCTCCAGACTCCGGGTCCTTGGTTTCCAAATGAGATGCAAAAGTTGCTCTCATCAGAAAAGAGGACTTTGGACCACTGAGCAACAGACCAGTTCTTTTTTTCTTGAGTCCAGGTAAGACACTTCTGACGTTGTTTGTTGTTCAGGAGCGGCTTGACAAGAGGAATACGACATTTGAAGCCCATGTCCAGGATCCGTCTGTGTGTGGTGGCTCTTGATGCACTAACTCCAGCCTCAGTCCACTCCTTGTGAAAGTCCCCAACACTTTTGAATGGCCTTTTCCTGACAATCCTCTCCAGGCTGCGGTCATCCTTGCTGCTTGTGCACCTTTTTCTTCCACACTTTTCCCTTCCACATAACTTTCTATTAATGTGCTTTGATACAGCACTTTGGGAACATCCAACTTCTTTTGCAATTACCTTTTGAGGCTTTCCCTCCTTATGGAGGGTGTCAATGATGGTTTTTTGCACAACTGTCAAGTCAGCAGTCTTTCCCATGATTGTGATTCCTAATGAACCAGACTGAGATACCATTTAAAGGCTCAGGAACCCTTTGCAGGTGTTATGGATTGATTAGCTGATTGGAGTGGGACACCTGGAGCCTAGACTGTTGAACCTTTTCACAATATTCTAATTTTCTGGGATTGTGGATTTGGGGTTCTCATGAGCTGTACGCCATGATCATCACAATTATAACAAATTAAGGCTTGACTTATCTCGCTTTGCATGTAATGCGTCTATCTCATATATCAGTTTCACCTTTTAATTTGCATTACTGAAATTAATGAACTTTTGCACGATAATCTAATTTTTCGAGTTTCACCTGTAGCTTGCCAGTGAACAGGACACAGCTGAGGACAAGCTCTCCCACCACCACCACTCCCTCCCAATATGCATTAGTGATGTTTTTGCTCATTCTTACTGTACAAATTTAGTCTATTCTTAGAAAACTGATAACTACTGCTTTAGAGTCAGACAAGTATGGTCTCTATGCACTGTACAAGTTCAGCATCTTCAACTAAACAGTTAAAGCCTATTCATGTCAATAATGATTCATCACTCACTTCTAGGAGAGGAAAAAGATCCTTGTCCTCATCCTTCAGTTCATTCCACTTCTGGATCAGTGGAGGCATCAATTTTTGGATGTACTCCTGGGGTAAAGAAGATTGATTACAACTATATTTCAGCCCTTCTTCTAGTCATCACTGCCAGTGGCACAGACTCAGCTCAGAAACCTTCAGAACGTAAAAAAACCACTCAACATGTCACTTCAGGATTCGAATGTCTTGTGTTTTCACTGGTCATCACAATTTCTGGGATCAGAACTGAGAGATTTTAGTGATCCCATTTACTATGGACAGACAAGGATTGCTTTGAGCACTCCACTAAACAAGTGTAATGCTATTTGCCAGAGACTTCTCAAAAAATGCCTCCAACCACCAACAGGGGCATCAGTTTATCAGCAAGAACAGCATTTGTTTAGAGCTTTTGTATGTTCAAAGCACTTTGCAATGATTATGGAGTTACAATCCTTACAGCCACCTTGTAAGGTACAGTGAGGGAAATAAGTATTTGATCCCCTGCTGATTTTGTCCGTTTGACCTCTGACACAGAAATGTCCAGGCTATAATTGGAATGGTAGGTTTATTGTAGCTGTGAGACAGAATAACAACAAACAAACCCTCAAAAGCCCAGTGCCCAAAAGTCAGCGATGGATTTGCATTGTAGTGAGGGAAATAAGTATTCGATCCCCTATCAACCAGCAAGATTTCAGGCTCCCAGGTGTCTTTTCACTATATGCAGGTAACGAGCTGAGATGAGGAACACCCTCTGTAAGGGAGTGCTCCTAATCCCAGCTTGTTACAGTACATGTATAAAAGACACCTGTCCATAGACACAAGCAATCACTCAGCTTCCAAACTCACCACCATGCCCAAGACCAAAGAGCTGTCGAAGGATGTCAGGGACAAGGTTGTAGACCTGCACAAGGCTGGACTGGGCTACAAGACTATCACCAAGCAGCTTGGTGAGAAGGTGACTACAGTTGGCACGATAACTCACAAATGGAAGAAACACAAAATAACTGTCAATCTCCCTCAGTCTGGGGCTCCATGCAAGATCTCACCTCGTGGAGTTGCAATGATCATGAGAACGGTGACAAAGCAGCCCAGAACTACACGGGAGGAACTTGTCAATGATCTCAGGGCAGCTGGAACCATAGTCACCAAGAAAACAATTGGTAACACACTACGCCGTGAAGGACTGAAATCTTGCAGTGCCCGCAAGGTCCCCCTGCTCAAGGCAGCACATGTACAGGCCCATCTGCAGTTTGCCAATGCACATCTGAATGATCCAGAGGAGAACTGGGCGAAAGTGTTGTGGTCAGATGAGACCAAAATCGAGCTCTTTGGCATCAACTCAACTCGCCGTGTGTGGAGGAGGAGGAATGCTGCCTATGAGCCCAAGAACACCATCCCCACCGTCAAACTTGGAGGTGGACACATTATGCTTTGGGGGTGTTTTTCTGCTAAGGGGACAGGACCGCATCGAAGGGACGATGGACGAGACCACGTACCGTCAGATCTTGGGTGAGCACCTCCTTCCCTCAGCCAGGGCATTGAGAATGGGTCGTGGATGGGTATTCCAGCATGACAATGACCCAAAACACACAGCCAAGGCAACAAAGGAGTGGCTCAAGAAGAAGCACATGAAGGTCCTGGAGTGGCCCAGCCAGTCTCCAGACCTTAATCCCATAGAAAATCTGTGGAGGGAGCTGAAGGTTCGGGTTGCCAAACATCAGCCTCGAAACCTTTCTGACTTGGAGAGGATCTGCAAAGAGGAGTGGGACAACATCCCTCCTGGGTTGTGTGCAAACCTGGTGGCCAACTACAAGAAACGTCTGACCTCTGTGATTGCCAACAAGGGTTTTGCCACCAAGTACTAAGACATCTTTTGTGAAGGGATCGAATACTTATTTCCCTCACTACAATGCAAATCCATCGCTGACTTTTGGGCACTGGGCTTTTGAGGGTGTTTGTTGTTATTCTGTCTCTCACAGCTACAATAAACCTACCATTCCAATTATAGCCAGGTCATTTCTGTGTCAGAGGGCAAACGGACAAAATCAGCAGGGGATCAAATACTTATTTCCCTCACTGTAAATGTTATCCCCATATCGCAAATGGGGGACTTGGGGGTGTATGTGTGGTTTGTCTATGGCCATGTAGTGAATCCATGGCAGGAGTGGCATCCAAACCAAGGACTTCTGACTTCTTGATTCATACCGCAATCTTAGGATTATGCTACACTCAGTCTCAGATACTACCATGTGTGTCAGACAGCAGAAATAGTTGTTCCTGGGGAAGTAGAAGGGATTGGGGCTTTATGTTGTGAACCGCCCTGAGACCTTGGGTTAGGGCAGTATAAAAATGTGCTAAATAAATAAATAAAAATAAATGTGATAAAACTAGCTGGCATGGATGCAGAACACCTGTGCCTTTAGAGCTTTCTCATTCTCAGACCCCCCCCCTCCTCCAATGTTTTTTCTCCCTGGTCGGCCACCTGGCCAGCCGCTTTTTCTGGCCAGCCACCGCTTTCTCCCCTGCGCCCCCCGGGCCGCTGCTACTTTCTCTCCCCGTCCCCCAGCCACCCATTCACTGGCCTGTCCATTGGCCTTATGTTCCTTGCTGCTGCCGCCTTCCTCTCCCTCTCCCCTTGCTCGCGAACTCTCGCAAGGGCTGCCACGCATGGGATTAGCCACAGGTAGGTCTAGGAGAAGTATATATTTAGAAGATTTATAAATGAATACTAACATTAATGCATTTTACCCTGCTGCTCGATGTTTTTAATGTGTTTTGTGATCTCTCAAGTTTTGTAGTTCTTGTTTTAGTTTTTTTTTTAACTGAGTTTTGTCCATTACTTTTGTGGAATTTTTCTATGACACACACAAGACAGTATCTACCTTGCTGGAGTTCACAGGCTAAATTTATTTGATTGCATCCTGTAACCAACAGCTGCCTCCAGTTATATACAACATGAAGATAGTTCCTTATTTTAGAGAGTTAGAGATTATTCTAAAGTAAAGTTGTGCAGTTGAGTCAATGTTGACTCCTGGCGACCACAGAGCCCTGTGGTTTTTCTTTGGTAAAATACAAGAGGGGTTTACCATTGCCATCTCCCATGCAATAGGAGATGATGCCTTTCAGCATCTTCCTGTATCGCTGCTGCCCGATACAGGTGTTTCCCATAGTCTGGGAAACATACCAGCGGAGATTCGACCACCAACCTCTTGCTCCCTAGGCAAGTTACTTCTCTAATGCACCGTTGTACAAGACCTTGTTTTTGTAATTTTGATGCAGCAAATGACTGAGCATCTGCCATGAAGTGGTTCCAGGAAATCTAAATGGCAAGTCTCATTATATAAACACACTAGTGAATTTATCATTTGCAAGCAAATGAAGTCTTATCTCACTATTACTCTAGTCTTTTTCTAGCTCGATGAGGTCTCATTCCCCAAGTGTTTCAAGGCAGGAGTTTTTCCAGGTTTTCCAAAACCTACGTTAATGTTGGGGGGGGGGGCCTTTGAATTTTTCTGGTAGTCTTGGTAAGCAAAAAAATGACACATTTCTATTTTTCATGGCTTAGCCTAGAAGTTTCATGTCAGTCAGTGAGTTACTCAGTGAGGGCTTGCAGTTTGCAAGCATATTAACATCTTATCTCGCTGTGACTCTAGTCTTTTCCCATCTCTATGAGGTATCAATCTCTATGCTTTCCAGTTTTTCTGGATTTTCCAGAGACATAATTCGTTTTTCCAGGGCTTCGGATTTTTTTTGGTGGTCTGGAACCTACCTGCAGAAATGGAATGTTTATATCTTTTGTGCTTTAATCTGGGAGTTTCAGGTCAGTGGGTCAGTCAATCAGTCCCAAGCAGCTTTATATTCTAGATAAAGCTGCCTTAAATAAAGTCAGACTACTGCTCCATCTAAATTAGGAGAACAGAATCAACTATGTACTGTTTGACTGAACTATTCCTCAAATTAAAAAGCCATCATGGCATGAGATGCCTTCTTTGCTTCAGGTCTCTGTCCATCAAGCCTTTGGACAACTGCTTCGACAGTGAAATTCCTTAGGCCTGCTACCTAAGATCCTTCCAGTGGAGATTTCGAGGACTGTGTGTGGAATCTTAAAGAATAATAGAATTTTGGAATTTGAAGGGCCCCAATGAATACTATACATGTACAGTTGTCAATAGCGGGTTTCCCAATCACGGATTTGAGTCTCCATGACTGGAAAATTGACACCACCCTTGCCAACTGCAACCCAAGTATCTACAGTGTGGCACCTTTTTCCAAAAAAGGGGGCAGTTTTGGGGGGAATTTCAGGGGGTCAGGGGGATTTTTTCCTTTGTTTTTAGGTACTTTCCCAATTGCGATTCCCCTAGCCCCATTTTCCATTCATTTCAATGCCTTGTCGGCCATGAATTTGCCAGCCACAAGGGATTCCAGGAACAGAACCCTCGCAGTTGGCGAGGGATGACTGTAATGCTTCTCTCCCTGCTTGCCCCAGCAAAGACCATGGGAGAATGCCCCCCACCCCCCACCCACCTCAATACAATCTCATCAGTTTTCTGTCTCTCACACATGATCCTAAGCTATAATCCCTCTTTCCTCCTCCTTCACAACCCAGATTCCACTTCCAGTCCCATTCTCTATTGGACTGTGCCTCCTCCCTGATATACGCTTATACAATTTGAGGATTGGAATGGACCTTGACAGTTTTCTAATCCAAACCCTTGTTCAGTATGGGAACTCAACGCAGCATTCCTGACAGGGCTTCTGTTTGAAAGCCTGCAGTAAAGTAGAGTCCACCACCATGTAAGGCAGGCTGTTCCACTGGCGAAGAGTTCTTACAGTGAGGAAAACCCTGAATCTGCTTCCTTTACAGTTTCAACAAACCCATTCTAGTCTTGCACTCAGGAGCAACAGAGAACAGGCCCTTCGGATATCTGAAGACTTCTATCATCTCTCCTTAGACGTATCCTCTCCAGGCTAAAACATACCTAGCTCCTTTAACCATTCTTCACAAGATATGGTTTCCAGATCCTTCACCATCTTTGTTGCCCTCCTTTGAACTTGTTCTATTTATCCATGTCCTTAAAATGCAGTGTCCAGAAGTGGCTGTGGTATTTCAGTGCAGAGTAGTTCCATTCTATTACTTCTTGTGATCTGGACACTGTGCCTCTGTTAATGCAGCCCAAGAACGCATCACGTTTTAGCAGCCACATTGCACTGCTTGCTCATGTTCAACCTGCGATCCACTAAGACATCTAGGTCCCTTTCATACCTACTGCTGTCAAGTCAGGTCTTCCCCATCCTAGACTTGAGTATTTGTTTTTTCTTATCTAAGTGTAGGACTACACATTTAGGAACATAGGAAGCTCCTTTATACCAAGTCAGATCATTTGTCCATCTAATTCAGTACTGTCCCCTGCCCAACAGTAGCTTCTCCAAGGTTCCAGGCAAGAGTCTTTCCCAGTCTTACCTGGAGATGCCAGGGATTAAACCTGGGACCCTCTACATGCAAAGCAGATGCTCTACCACTGAGCTACACTGGCCTCTGTTGAACTTCATCTTGTTGACTTTAGCCCACAGTTTAAGCCTGTCAAGATAGTTTTGAATCTTGTCTAAGGTGTTACACTTACACCAGTTTGCAAATCCTCTCTATTCCCCCCCATCTTCTGCATGCAAAACATATGGTCCTCCACAGAGCAAGGGCCCCTGCCCAACATGTTCTTCCTGCCACCAAAGGTCTCTCAACTCCCCTTGCAGTCGCAGCAACTGGAATTTTTGACCTTCCCTTCTCTATAAGTCCCACCCTTGGAAACTTGACATCAAGCAAACAGGTTTTATGGAAGCAATGTGACTGCTCCACTGCATTACTCCAAGTTGAGCAGACATCCTGGTGGAGGACCCCTTTTTGCTCTTTGGATCTCACGTACTATATCAGGGAGAGGGGCTACATGTGGTATACCTGTAGCCTAACCCATTGGTTCCCAATCTGGGGGCCTCCAGATGTTGCTGAACCACAACTCCCATCATCCCCAGCTACAATAAATTATAACTGGGGATGATAAAGAGTTGTAGTTCAGCAACATCTGGAGGCCCCCAGATTGGGAACCACTGGTCTAACCCTTAACTCTCTGCCTCAAGACAGAACCCTGGAGAGAAAACGTTTTGCTCCCTTTCAATAGTGTATTGTATGACTGCACAGTCCATTGAGAAGTGGTAAGGAAAGGATGCAGTCAATCATGATAGTTAGCTAGTAGCACAGTTTCTACTGCCAATAGGAACAATATACATACCGGCTGGTTGAGGTGGTGCCCAACAGAGTCAGCCAGGGTGCCAATTGCATCATACAGGATCAGCAGGTTCTTGTGCTGGTACTTCCCAAAGGCAAAAACCAAAGTATCCAAGATGAAACTAAGATATGGGACCAGCTCAGTGCAGGCCTCTTCCTCTAGGGTGGCAAACGCACTGAAATTAAGATTACAAAAGAACAAGTGATGGGCACTGGCCAGTTTTAGAACAGAAGCAGGAAGGCAGAAAGATGGACGTATAAAGCAACTCTCCAGGGTCCTTAGGAGGATTGTTTACACACAAGAGAACGATCTACAACCCTTTATGCCACTTTTGATCTGAAGTATAAGGGTATTTCTCTGGATCAGACAGTACGAATATATGACCCATCATTATAGAGATCAAACTTCAAGTTTCTCATCATATCCAAAGAAAGCCTTATAGGGTGCTGGGAGGAGGGGAAAGGAATGTGTCTGATAAGGACAGACCTGTAACTTAGGTTCCAGTTTAGAAACAATGGATCAAGGTGTATGTGCAAATACCATAAAAAGGTGCTTTGAAAGTTTCCCCACATAATAGCTGCTGCTGAAAGGTGATATATAAAATATTCATTGTAGTAGTAGCAGCAGTATTTGGGTAAGTACGGCAAAGTTCAAGCAGATGTAGTTATAGGTGGCAAGAAACCAACAAAAGTAGTATATTCAAGCCAATGAGACACAAGACCTTTCCCAGCTTCCAATATTCTGAGATTCAAGCTTGTTTAGAAGCACATCAGTGATGTCTATGAGCAAGTTACCTGCAAGCAGCCTCCTGCACTCTCTTGTTACTGTCAAGAATTCGCTTGAGCAACTCCGTCATCAGAGGCTTGAGATACATGTCTGGAGGCTGGCTTACAACCCAGTGGGCATAGCGGCTCAAGGTCCAGCAGGCAATGGAACGCACTAGGGCCTTTTTGTCAGACAAACATTGAATTAGATGGGGAATCAATTCAGGAAGGTAAGGAACCATGCCCTGCATGCAGCCTAGAAAGGCAAGAAAAGAAAAGAAATGTTCAGCACATCAGCTAGGAGTATCAGGAAAACCTACTAGGGTTGCAATCCTAACTACATGGAATGAGTAAGACCCTTTGAACGTAGTAGGGCTTATTTCCAAGTAAACATGCATGGAATTATGCGGCTAAACTGTCAGTTTTCCATTTATATAAGGCAATTGTCAATATTGTCACCTTCCTCAGCAGAGAAAAAAACCCTGGTTGAGTCAAGAAACTGTAAGCCTCACCTTCAGCAATTGCCCCTAGGACAAGAATTCCGGACTCCTTGATGACCCACTCAGGGTGGAAAAGCAACCCCTTGAGCAACGGGAGCAGGTGTGGGAGAAGCTCATCTCTGAAGACATTAGCCAAGACATCAAGGGCTGCAGCAGAGCACTTCCCTGTAAGAGAGAGGAGGCAATGTGATAAAGCTGCACAGAGCAATGGACTAAAAGCTTGGGAACAGGGGAGAAGGAATAAAAGGGGATTGCTGAAGGGCAGCCCCGAAGGATAGTATCTGTTGTGGCAAAACTTTGGTTAACAGCCTTAGCACCACCATTCTGACCACTGTTTCTGATGATCTGTTTCAAAAGAAGATGTAACAGGCCACTGAATAAGCTCCTCTTGTTCCTCCTTCCCATCTCCCAACTTCATAAAGCTCACATTAACACTAATTTATAGGAATGGATTTAAAAGAACTAGCCATACGAACCCCAACTGGTTCACAGGAACAATGAGCACTTATTCTCTACACCAGAGCTCTCTTCTCACCACATAAAGCAGCAGCTGGCAGGAGAAAGCCTGAAAACATTTCACATACATGGGGCTGCAACTGCATTAGCCTGAAGCTACTGAAATGGATCGGCTAGGAGACACTTTTTGCTATCTTTCCAGAACGACAGAGACGGTGTCAAGTCCTATTTTACACTGGCAGCTCCCCTTCACTGGTTCCCGGCACCCTCACATTTGGCTTCCACCGATCTCAAGAATACAGCCATGGTCTTTACTATTCTGCTACGCACTCAGATTCCAGTCTGAAAGCGTGTCGTCATCGTCATCCTCATCCTCGCCATCTTCATCATCCTGTAGTCGCTCCTCTTCATGTTGCAGGGTAACTGTGCGTGACTTGTGGAAACGAGGTTTGATATCCTGCTCACTGTCAGGGATGGCTTCATCCTCTTCTACATCGCCCTGCAATTCAAGAAAGGCAATGTGTGGAGTCCACATAAGAGCGGGAGCCTCACCTGCTGGCAAAGTGACATTTTGCAAAGCAGGATAGGATTGGGGGGAAGCCAAATGCATCTCCATAATACAGGTGCTGAGCTATGCTTCCAAATATGCACGGTTACTCATTGTGATAGATGTGTGAAAGAAAGGAGGAGGACATGTGATGCAGGAATGGCAATTTCATTATTGGTCCTTTGATAATCCAACTTCTTCTAATGCTAACAAGTAAAGTGATTTCTGTAGAACATGATGGCTCATACTAATAAATGACAGAGTCTCCCAACTAGGACAGCTCTTCTATATTCTGTTCTCCAGACAGAGGTAAGCCTCAAAACCTTTCTGGACCCTTCAGACTATGCCTCCATGGATCAGACAGTATGAATACAACAACCATCATTGTTGTCAGCTTGAAAATTATGCATCACTTCCTTGAAGGCATGAGCTTGGTTATTTGGTGTGTGCACACAAGCATGCACTTTAAAAGCAAGAAAACTATACTAGAATCCAAGAATCTGGATTTATAAGCCAGATAAAGCAATGCAGGGAAATACATCAGGCTTTTCATGCCTGGCAACACATACACACAGGATGGCTGAAAAAGCAGGCATTTGAACCCAACTCATCAAGTGCAGTCAAACATAGAACCATTTATATTTTTAATGCCAAGTAAACACACTGTAGTTGAAGAATACAAACTCGGAAAGGGAGTTGGGTTTCAAGACAACAGTTGTAAACCAACCACCCTAGTTCTCCCAAGCTCTGGCTAGCCAGTAGTACCTTTAACAATATGATGTCTATTTCAGAATATTTCATCCCATTCACCAAAATTGGAATCAATCTGTCAAGAGATGAGAGAGAAAACGATTCAACAACTGAGGCTTGCAGAGAGAATGACACAGATCATGGTGGGTAATGCAGCAAGTCATTGCCAAACAGGCAAAATCGCATGGTGGGGCATTTCAACTTAAAAAACACACACGTTGCAGCAGCAAACATCTACACATTGCTTAGCAGTAGGGCCTTTGCTTCCAGACAGGTAAGTCCAGTTGTAAGCAATAACCCATGTTCAAGCCTATATCCAGAAGGTTGTGGCCAGTCTGAAAAACTAACTATTTTGCTGCCAAGTTCGACTGAAAAGAAAGAAACTGCAGGCCTGTAATCTCATGAAGCAACACCTGCAAATGGGCCAAAGTTGTGCACCCTTGGCATAGTTGAACTTCAGTTGTATTAACCCTTCCCATCAGTTCTTGCACAAAGCTAATGCTGGGAAGAGATACAATAAAAGCACCATTTGTGTGTCTCTTCTTCCTAGTGCACACATTCAACCCCATTAAGACAACCTTTTAAATGTCAGTAATGGGACTACTGTGACCCATTGTGTCTTGATAACACCCACCAACCACACTGCCTGCTACCTGGAATCAAAGCAAGTCCAGACTTCATAACCTGCATTCCAGAACAAGGATAATACTAGTACTGCAGAAGCTAAGCTACTCACTGCATCAGGTGTGAAGACAGCACCTCCTTGCAGATTGGTTGCTCAGCCAACGTCAGCCAGAATTCACATGCTTCCAATGCCACATTCTCATCACTGTCTTGGGTTCTCTGCAACATGTACTAGGGAGGAGACAAGAGCAGAAACAGAAATTCTTAGTTCAGAGAGAGCTACTGCCTTTGCTTGATGTTTATTATGCTCACCTCAGAGCAGTTTACCATCAAAAGGCATCAGTATTTATGTACTACATTTATATCCCACTCTTCCTCCAAGGAGTTCAGAGCAGTGTACAGGAGAACATTGCTATCCACAGATTCATTATGTGCAGATTCACGTATCGGCAGTCGGGTAATAGACACTTGACCTCGACATGCCTGGAGGTGGGGGGTAGGGACCACATCTACCTTGCATATCCATGGGCTGGGGGTTGGCTGCAAAAGACTGTGGAGGTCATTTCCAGCCACTATTTTGCGTCTTGGAGCCTCAAAATGGCTGTGTTTTTTAAAGAAAAACCCCACGATTTTCAGCCAATTTGGGGGCATTTTGGGGCACAGCATGACTCAGGGGGAGAAGCTAAGTATGGTAGGGAGCTTCCCCCCACCCGCAAAAATCAATGTTGTCCCCCAACCGGGAACCTAACCCCCAATTCCCCATTGTTACAATGCCTCTATATTAGCAGCTTCCATATCCACAGTTGTATCGTGGAATTGAACCCCCACAAATATCAAGGTCCTCCTGTATGGTCCTCCTGTATATGGTTATGTTTATCCTCACAGCCCTGTAAGGTAAGTTAGGCTAAGTGCCCAGATTATCTCAGTGAATTCCATGAACGGGGATTTAAACTCAAGTTTTCCTGGTCCTAGCCCAACACTCTGACCATAACACCACACTGGCTCTCAAACCAGGTCAGCAGTATCAGTTCATGAGAGTGAGCCCTTCAATGAACAGAATATAAGACTGCCCACTAGAACAGTAATACCATGGAATAGTATCAGAGGCAATGCCAAATTTGCTCCCTTTGCCTTGAAGGCAGTCAACACCAACATAGAAAAAAACTCTAAATTACAAGGCTGCCAGGATGGGAGAAATAGAAAGCAGCCAAAAGAATGTACCAGTGGAGTAAGGTAAGGTAAAGTGTGCCATCAAGTTGATTTTGGCTCCTGGTGCCCACAGACCCCTGTGGTTTTCTTTGGTAGAATACAGGAGGGGCTTACCATTGCCTCCTCCCGTGCAGTATGAGATGATGATGCCTTTCAGCATCTTCCTATATCGCTGCTGCCCAATATAGTACCAGCAGGGATTCGAACTGGCAACCTTCTGCTTGTTAGACAAGTATTTCCCCGCTGCGGCCACTTAAGGTGGCTCCAGTGGAATAAGCCAGCTGGTAATCACAAATTTATCCTCATCTTGCCTATATCACAGCAGTCAGTGAGCTCAGACCAACCTCCACCACACTGATCTCAACACAGGATTTATTTGTGACTTGCTGAATAGAGAAAGGATTCCTACCTGAATGATACTATGCATGTGAGGAATAAGTCGATCAATCCGCACTTCTAGCAACATCACCAATGCTCTGCAAACATTCTTTCGAACCTCAGGATCTTCATCTACAGCCAGGGCAAATAGGTGCTGCCAAAAACACAGAGTGTTAATGTTCACCAGAAGTCTTTAGTCAAGAATTCACTGCTGTCCAATCAACTAGCGCAAACCAATGACTTTTGCAACAAAGCTGATTCTTCTAGGATTTTTTGCAGCCAGGGATATTCCTTTCCTATGTATGCCCAGGACTGGTAGTCAATAAATACACAAATGTGCTTATTTTGCATAAGAGAGCTCAATTTCTCTGCAAAGTGTATTCTTCCTGTCAAGCAGAGGTATGGTGACGGAAATGAACACCATTAACTGAGGAACAACATGGGTGTATAACAGGAATGCAACAGGAAAATATGAAAGAGGGACAGCTATACAGGGCCTACAAGCTCTATCCTACGAACATCTGAGACTGCCATAGACACTGCTTGCACATTTTTAAGTGCAGAGTTAGCACAATACGAAAACAGACAGACTCATCTCAGGAAGCACAGCCAGGGCCATACTACATTTGTCTAAGCCTGGGGCAAAGGAGTATGTTGGCATTAAGAACCAAATACCTTTCTTTCTGTACTGGGCCCTGTATTTCCTAAGGCTGCCTCTGGCCGTGGATGTGTTACTGCAGTAAAAAGAAGGCACTAAGACAGAGAATGCTAAGGATGCCAATGTTAAGCCGCCTCAGGCTCTCTTTCTCAGCAGACTTGATTAAGCATTAGTCAAAAGCCTTAAGACCCAACACTTTTCAGCTACAAGAGGTGGCAGGCTACAGATAGGAAGGGGATTCTGGCACAGAAGAAACTGGCCTCAACAACAGTTAAGATTACTGTATTAGCTTTATACAGTGGTTTGCAAACTGTACTTTGGAAATCCCTGGGGCTCCTCATCAGCTTGTCAGAGGTTCCTAAATAAAAAGTAACAATAGACAGGTTTTCCAGAAAGAGAGTTTGCCTGTCCAAAATAATCTCCTGCTTTGTGCAGCTGCACAATTCTCACTAGGCAGGCCCAATAGGACTGACCAGTGCCATGGGCAAGCTGAGCATCAACTACAGAACATGATCCACAGGCTGCTGCAATGCACAGAGGTCCCATAGCAGATGCTTGGGGATTCCACTGGCCGACCAGTTGATGTAGAAAACATTTCTTAAGTGTATGAAGTGTGAAAACAAAAACAATGTGCCTGACTAGCAAAAACAATCAGTGACACAAGGACATCCCTCTCACCTCAATGAATGTGTCTATGTTGTCCATCAAGGCTTGAGCCCTGTCCATGATGAACTGGTTAACACAGGCAATGGCATGGGACCTAAAAAAGAGAGGGAGGGACAGAAAAACCTAAAAACACACACCCTAGCCATCCCATTAATGAGCTCTCTCAGTAATACATTTTGTTGACACAAGTAAATTGTCTAGGTAACCGCCACCTAAACAGTCCAAACTGAAAATAAGTGAAGCTTAGCAAAACTAATTAAGTCAGTGTGTATTTTTGACTTTTATTTCTGAAAGAAATCATTTGCTTCCAAACTTTGTTTCCTCTCCCCTTCTAACCTCAAAGAACCTCATTCATAAAAGTTAAGGAAAAAGGACTAAGCTGCCACATACAAGCATCACCCTGGCTTCAGGAAGATAAATCTCAGTCTGGAGTTTTAAAAGCCTTTGTATCAGAAGATTTTAATCTTTAGTTACAAACTCAAAAGAGTCACGTCTTTGGAGGAACAGCAGCTTCCAAGAGTTAAATATATTCCTATATCATGCAAAAAAAGCAGTAAACAAAGATTTCTAAGAGGTCTGAACAAAATTTCATCAACTTCTATAAGTCTGAAGTAACACATGAAGTAAGGCTAGACAACATTTATAAATTCTACATTTCTACTTCTAATGCAAAACACATCACTGGAGAAGTATTTGTTAATTCTTCATAAGTTAATAACTTGTGTTTTTTATTTGTCAGTTTTTAATTATTACTGTTAAAAACACTACAGACAGAAATAGAGATTTACAATAGCAAAAAAGTACTTATGTTGATAATGTTATGCTTCCCCAAAATAATACTGTAGTGATAGTAAGGATTAGAGGGAGGACTAGGCCTCAGTTAGAGCAACTGCAGGGAGGGTAGGCCCTTCCTAAAAAGGAAAAAAGCCCGGGAAGTTCAAATCAAAGGGACCAATCCAGAGGACTGGGTGGGGATTTCTGGCTCAGCCACCAGCAGAAGCTTCGGTCTGTTGGTTAGTCTGTCCCAGGAAGGCCCTGAGGAGGCAGTGGGCTGACCTACAGGGAACATGGGAAGGCTGCAGCCTGTGAGTAATAAGTTAGGACCAAGTCAGTTAAACACGTCAGGGAAGTTATTTTTCTTTACTGATTGCTTGGAATCTGCGTTGCCAGGTTAATGAAAACTCTCTCTCACAATCTTTTAGGAAAAGACAATTGTTCTTATTGCATACCTTTTCCTTTTAATCTGATAATCAATCCTTGTTGCTGAAGTGTGCTACTCTTCATTTTGGGTCTGCCTTAGTCACACACCTTTGGAGGCCCAGGGCTGCTCAATCCTTTTTGGGAGGGCTTTGCTACTGTACCCCGCTCAGGAATCTTATATGGAAAGTGGGTTTTCCCACATCAAATGAAGTGGGTGCTGGCAGCCTACTGTGAATCCCTTACAGACAAGGATTCAACCCCAGTGAACTCTCCACTCCTCCTCTGGCTCTGGTAGGAGTCATGACAAATACAAACATGCCTTTCTATGGTATGTTTGTCTTAACAGTGTATTCGGTCCTTACACTTTCACTTCACCAGGGGGCGGGGGGTATTTGCCAATCCATTTTTTATATGTGGGTATTTTTAGCTTTCCTTCACATTTTTGCTATTACAAATTGTACAATATTGGAAGTTAATGTGTAAAATCAAAGGAGTTGATAGTGACTGAGTTTGTGGCACACAGTAGGAATCGGCAGTAAAATAGGCACATACCTAATTTTGGGGCTGCAGTGCTTGAAAAACTGAAGGAACTTTGGGATCATTATATTAAGAGGCCGGTTGAGAGCATCACTGTCCAGGAGCTCAGAGGAATCTTCACATATCTTCTGTAAGGCACCAAAAGCCCCCTAGAACGCAGGACAGTAGGGAATACCAAACATGTGAGATTAGGAAAGAGGCAAAGGGCAATTCAACTTCATTCAAAAGCATGCAATCCTAGCTAGGCTCCAATACTCAAATGGCTCTTATGGCATGAGCTGTATTCACTTTGATGAGGGCTGTGCCAAAGGAAAGCCATTTAAGTGACAAGCTGCCAGTTTGAAAGAACGTGTTGTCCTCCTACCCTCATCCAGACTTCCCACGCAACAGCTCGAGATGTGCCAACTAATTGCCTAAATAGCTAGGAAGGTTGGAAGAGAAGTGATAACAGAATTGTTTTCAAGAGATAAAAAACCTACTTGAAGTATATTTTGATCAGTAAAAATTGGGGGCAGTCTGGCATATTTCTGAAACACTTTTACCTCCGGAGCAGAGTGTTTTACACTGAAAAGGCAGTTGACACTGGGTCGTACCCAAACCCTGCCTTCTGTTCACACTATCCAGAGCTCACACAAGGGTGTGTGTGTGGAGCATTTTTTGCAGATTCCCTCTTCCTTTGCCAGCGCCCTACAGCCCTTAAAATATGCTGCCAAGGGTTGGGGGGACCTCAGGAGCAGACTGGGAGGGAAAAGACTGTATAGGGAAGAGGAAATGGAAGAAAATCACAGCCTCCTCCCTTGTGCAAGTGGAAGGTGGCTAGCGCTCCACAAGGCGGGGTTTGAATACAACTAAGTAGATCAGTGTTTTGACCTCCCATCTAAAATCCACAATCCAAACACTCTCCTCTTCCACAAATCCCATGTTATCCATTTAATTTAATTCATGCTTATGCCTTGGTAAAAAGCTGGGCCATATCATTACCAATGCTGCAGCAATACTACTTGAATCACATGCACAGCAAGAACATGCTTGTCACTTAACAGATCTCCATTAGGTTAGGTGAACAGCTACCCAGTGTTAAATTCCCATTTAATCTCTTAAATTACACTAATAAACTGCAATGCAGTGGCAGCTGGTGTGCTGCACAATTATCAAGTACAAAGTAGTGAGAGCTAGTGTGTACATCCAGCCATGGTTGAGGAACCTGGAGAATATCAGTACACACACTCTGACACTAGACTCCCAAAAGGTCTTCCCATGCAAAATACTACCAGTTCTATGGTCATACAGTAGTTGTGTTATTGCAAGGAAATCTTCAGTTAAGCTTATGCAGTGTCCCACTCACCTCACAGGTATTGTAGTCCTCAGAGTTGAGCAAGTTGCAGAGCTGGGGCAGGAGCTCTGGCCACATCTGTAGCTCCCCCTTGGAAGCAATGGTTGTTATAAGAATCCCTGCCAAGAGAGAAGAGCAACAGGATGCAATTCAATACAAGCTCCTTTTAGCTTCTTATGCCATTGAAAACAATGCCCTTTCCAAAACTGTGCATGCCGAAGGCTTGACTACTCCAGACCCTGAATACGCTCAACCCTAGGCTAGCCCAACATGCCCCTAGCAACCAATCACCTACTCTGCCACAGAGTTGAAACCTGCCTCTCGAATAATTTAGGAACATAGGAAGCTGCCTTATACTGCATCAGACCACTGGTCCATCTAGCTCAATATTATCTACTCTGACTGGCAGCAGCTCTCCAAGGTTTCATGCAGGCAGCTTTCCAAGCCCTACCAGGAGATACTAGGGACGGAAACTGGGAGCTTCAGCAGGCAAAGCAGATGCTCTGCCACTAAGCTACATCCCCACATCCCCATTTGAGTTGTGACCCCCATACTAATTTGGAGTTTCACATTTGTTTTGCCATACTTTCTCCATGCATGGAAGCTGGAAAGTGTGCCCGAATTATTAAACCCATTGACCTACCTTCGTATCAGAAAGCCAAGGATCACTATGGTAAGGATAGCTATAGCTAACAAACTGCATTGTGTAAATGCTTCATCCAACATGCAGTTTTTGCTTACTGGGTTTTTGTAAAGCTGATAAGGATGGGAGAAGAGAATCACATTTTCCAGTTTACAAGAGATTAAAAAAACCGTGCCATGAGGGAAAAAACCTCCCTTCACACTGACACTTTAATATCTTATGCTGATCACGAGTGCTTCCTTCACACATCTCATGTGCATTAGGAGGAGCTATGGCCCAGTGGTGGAGAGCACAATTTGCATGTAAAAGATCCCATGTACAATTCCCCACATCTCCACTTAAAAACTTCAGACCACTGGAATCCTTGGAGAGTCATTAATAGTCAGAAGAGACAATACAAGCTAGAAAACCAATGGTCTGACTCCCTATAAGGCAGCTTCACATTAACACTATCATCTAATATTTGTATAGCACCACCACCACCACAAATATTTATATACCGCTTTTCAACAGAAGGTTCCAAAGCATAGAGAAACAATCAATCAATCAATCAATCAAATGGATCCCTGTCCCCAAAGGGCTCACAATCTAAAAAGAAACATGACAGACACCAGCAACAGTCACTGGAGGAACTGTGCTGGGGGTGGGCCAATTACTCTCCCCTTGCTCAATAAAGAGAATCACCATGTTAAAAAAGGTGCCTCTTTGCCCAGTTAGCAGGAGTATACACAGCTGTACACAGATAAAAACAAACAGGTCCCTGTCTACAGGCTCACAATCTAAATGACTTTCTGAATCCCATTATCAGTTCTTTGACCGAAGCGTGTGCGAAAGTAGTATAAGCTATTAGAAAAGTATTATTCCAGTCACTGGGAATGTAAACGTATTCTCAGCATCAACTGATTTAAAGGACAATCATTATGTAATTATCTTTCCCAACACACATAATTTTCCTCATACTCTTTCTTCAGCACTCACCAATGGTAGCTCTGATAAGAGACGAAGCATCCCCTATGTTGTTAAGACATTCTTGCTTAATGAACTCAGCAACAGGCTGAGGGAAACTCTGGTAATGAGCCTTCACATTGTTCTTCAATATCAGACCACTCAGAGAGCGAGTTGGTTCATCTGTTCAGAAAGATTGTTTTGGAGTGAAAATTAATTCTTCAAGACCCATTATTTACACCAGAGAACATAGGTAATCATTGTTGCTCTAATGAAAGAAGCTGAAACAAAATAGTCACCAAAAACCCCAAACCAACCCAAATTCTTTGACTGCCATGAACTGAAGCACTTGTGCATATTCTTAGACAATTCTAAATTCTCAAACAATCATACATAATCTATGGATACATAATCAAACACTGCTTTGTTCATGAACCTATTCAACAAGAATATTTTATGTAAGCGTGCCAGATATTATTTTGGCTGCAAAGATCTAACCTGAGTATTCACTAGATACTTCAACCTAATATAACAGGAGGAAACTCATCAATAAGACTGGCATTTCATTTCAGGGTAGAAATATTTGGGCCATATGATGTAATGTAACATACAACATGTAGATCCTTATTTTTGTACTACAAAAATATACAAATTTTAGGAAGTTTGATTATGAGTTCTGTTACAGTATATATTAAGGTGGGTTATGTCCATTCACCAGCTTTATTCAAACACATTGTATATTTTCCCATGGCGTGCATTTCACTCTTTAGCATTTCAGAGTTGTGCTTAAATACATATAAATAATTCAGTTCATTGCAATTAGGTAACATTTTAAAGATTATTTTTCAGCTGAGCCCAAGGAAAGCCTCGAGTAGGTAACCTGCGTTCCAGTGTGCCCCAGGTTTCATATATGCTCTGGTATCCGTCTAGCGAATGATACCAGATTAGTGGACGTTTCCCCCACACACACACTAGAATGCATCCCAATATTGAAGATTGCTATGTTTTGCCTCAACTTCTCACAGAAAGGATAGTAGTCAGCAATGGGAAGAAAAGAAGTGAACATAACCCCACTATATAATTAGTAACAGAACTATTAACTGTAGGCTTCCAGCAGCATCTGGTGGGTCACTGTGTGAAACAGGATGCTGGACTAGACAGGCCTTGGGCCTGATCCAGCAAGGCTGTTCTTATGTTCTTAAGAAACAACAACCAGACATGTTTAAATTCTAATGCTATTTTCTCTGCAAGGCTACACAATACAGTAAGAATATCCCTATTTTCAAAGAATCAGACAGTTAAGACTAATAGCTAAGTTCAGCTGCCTAAGTTCACTCAAAGAGAGGTGGACTAGTACAGTGGCCGATATGTTGGGCAGTGAAATGCAGTTCATTCTAAACTACCCTTGCTGCTGCAAACTTAAATGCCTGCACTCTTGCACAAATATTTAATGTAAGTAGCATCACAGAAGTGTGATTATGCCAATTTAAGTATTTGCACACAAGTGCTCTTGTGCAAAAAAGCACCAACAGCTTTTTTAGGAGCTTGCAACAGTACAGGCAGTTCAAAACTGCCCAGGTTTCACTGTCCAACATGTCAGTATTTTTTTACTGGAACAAGTTCTGGTGAAATAGAATGCAAGACTGATTAATATATTGCTCTTCTCAGGGCAAAGACAAGGGCCACAAAAAAGACTGATCTTTTTGCTTGGATCAGCAGTTTCTGTAGCAGAAAAGAGCTACTGCCATGTCTTTGGGGGGCACCTCCTCCCTCTTCCAGGCAGGGGCCTGGTGCAACCCGTGGTCAACCCTAACTATATGCAACATCTCCAATTACACAGAATATTCATCAAATAGAAGAAAAAGATGCTTAATTCCCAGCTAGAGAGCAAAATCAATGCAATTTTAAGAACAATTAAAAGGTGTAATTTTTCCAGCCACAGTAGAAATTCTATTCACCAAATTCCAGCATAGACAAGCTACTGTTTTTACAAGCTATAATTGGGAAACCAAACTATTTCAGGTCTGGGGGCATAAATAAACCAGAAACTGCTAAGAAGCTTTGGTCATCATAGTCAGTGTCTTTATGTACAAGGTCCCTTGTTTGTTTATAATGGACTTGCTTTCCGGGTCATTATAGAGACCCTTTCATTAGGCACATATCCCCTCTCCCTCAAAATATTAACCTTTTAATTTCCATTTTATAGAAGGCTAAAATCACAAGCAGCACCTTGAAAAACAAGCCATAGGTCCTGACTCTTGAGGATTCCCTTTCCTCCACTTTTTGTCAATGGTGGCTCTAAAACTGCTTTTTCCATAGCGAACATACCCAACTACTAGTTTGGTAAAGGGAAAAAGGAGGAGAACCTCTTTCAATACTAAACCAGGAGTAATTTCTGCAGCTACTCAGGTATCTGGGCCCACGCTTGCCACAAACATTGGTGGAAGACTGTTCCAACCAAAGTTATCATATAGAGTCAACTCTTCACTTGACTCTAGATTGAGGCAGTCATTCTAAATTAGCAGTTATTTCCCAATTGTACGCAGTAAAAAGACACACACTCCGCATACACAAGGAAAATCCCACAATTTCCTCAAGCTCTTATTGTGTAACATTTAATAGATGTACATACCCTCAGATTTCAGTCGTGTCAAGACAAATATCAAGTAGTTGTTGAAATCAGGGAATTGGTTGAGTTGTTTCAATTTCTGCAATATTAGTTAAGAAGAAATTCTAAAAGCAATCTAACAAAGAAAGTTTCCAAAGTCCTATCATAATGGCTTAAATGTATTTTAAAATAGTCTTCTCACAAAACATTGAACTTTTACTGTTTGGATTACTCAAATCCTTCAACACTAGAGGCTCATTCAATACAGCTTGCAAGACTAGAACTTTTCAGCTCCTGCTCAAATTCCCAGAAATATCACTTGCAAGTTAATCACTTGCTAGCAATCTTCTAGAATATTTGCTTATCTCCATATAATTGACTTCCAATTCCTGTGCCATATGTAACAGGGCACACCCTGGTCGTTTCTTGGTCTCTCTTTGTACTACACTGTAAATGAGAGATCACAGACTGTATTCTCTCAAGCACTTTCTATAGCAACCTTGATTATTCCAAGGATACATCTTGCACAATACGTTGAGTTGCAGTGTTTGGAGACTGGGAGTCTTTGAGTAATTGAAGTACTTGCTGGAGGCCCTGTGCATCTGGCTGCCAATCCATGATGGGAAGCTGCCTGTCTGCAGAAAAACAGAATTACCAGCATGACAGCAGAGCTCATTGCATTACATTGCATCAGATGGCAACATGGACATTTCAAATATCACACAACCAAGAAACAGAACTGCATAGGTCGGACACGTCTGAACACCATTCTTGCAAGAAAAACACAGGCAGCCCAGACAACACAGCCCATACGGCTGTGCCTCAATCCATGCTAACTTCTACTCAGGCAAGAAATACGCACAACAACCACAGACCTTGCTACTAGGGCCCAAAGAGATCAACTCAGTGGTGATTTAGCTTTGACATTCTGTGGTAGATTAGGCCAGTTAGGAAGCTTTATAGATGAACTGGGTTTTCTATGCCCAAGCAAAATACTTGTCCAGGACTGGTCTTGTGGTAACAAGCATGAATCATCCCCTTTGCCAAGCAGGATCTGCCCTGGTTGCATCTGAATGGGAGACTACATGTGAGGACTGTAAGAAATTCCCCTTAGGGGATGGGGCCACTCTGGGAAGAGTTCCTGCATCCCAAGTTCCCTCCCTGGCATCTCCAAGATAGGGCCGACTCCTGCCTGCAAACTTAAGAGTAGCCGCTGCCAGTCTGTGTAGACAATACTGAGCTAGATGGACCAATGGTCTGACTTAGTATATGGCAGCTGCCTATGTTCCTATGTCACCATACTTTACAGGGGCTCTATTCGCAAAAGTTGCTGTACTTCTTCTTTGAGCAAAAAGGATGTGTAGAGCAGCAAAAATCAAGCCTAAAATGACTATCAAGAAGTTTCACCAAAAAATATGTCATCATCTGGAGAAAAATGTTGCTTCAAGGAAAGGCAATTAAAAAATGCTAGAAAGCTAGAAAAACCATTTGTGCAGCACAGTCAAGATCTACATATGACTCATCCTAGAGACATCCAATCATGGGGGAACTCACAGGAGGCTCCTACATATAGCACTAGATATAGTTAGAGGAGTTGGAGAAGAAAAAGGAACCAGCTTCCTTTAGTTACCTCCTCTGTCTGTTGAGAGTAAACCTCAATTTTAAAGAGGATTTTAAAAAGGTGAAAGTCTTTGAAGCAAAAAGGGAGCTAGAAGTTCCTGTACCCAACAGAGATCTCCCCCACCCACCCCGCACAGCTTCAATTGTAGACTTGTGGGAGATATGCTTGTGCTGTCCTCCCCTCTACACATACTCAGGTATATTCATTTTGTGAAAGAGGTAACTTGGGGGAGGGCAGCTATTCGCTCCAGAGTAAAGCAGTTATATAGCAACTGGATGCCAAAAGGCCTTTTCTAATAATTAGCTGGGTGCCCATGTGTGCATTCAAGAATACACAGTGGGCATGCAACCCACTGATTGCATGCAATCCAAACATTTTCTCTTACAGTTGTTTCTCTGTTGTTGGGGCACTGTAGTTCCCAAATTCTGGATGTGCTATAATTTATATCTGAAGGAAAAATATTATTTCCTCAAGTAGCACAGCCATTAAAATATTATTTCCTCAAGTAGCACAGCCTGTTCGGCTTGCCACATGGAATGTGACTGCACAACTTCCAGACACCTATTTAATATTACTTGTGACACAATATTTAGATCAGGACTATGCAGTCCAGAGTTATGCCCCAAACTTTGTTGAGTGTTCTCTTTTTAAAGTTTAATTGGACATCAAGTGGCCCCCTCCTGTACTACTCAAGAGTGGGACCAGGAGACAGACCCTACTTCTTCAGCAACATCACATCACTTAAAAAATATCTTCCCCATTTTGCTCCCCTCTCCAGCTGTAAAGTGTTGTATATCTACATCAGTTTTGTGACTACATTGGACTTGAGGAGCTACTATGCAAATACCAAGTTGTAGATGCACGCACACACTCACTGATCCTCTAGATACCAAGCCCTAGAAAATGGAGCACAGGACACGTGTGAGCATCATACAGAGAGCCAAAGAGTAGGGCCCGCAGTTTAGAAGGTGCATCACAACTACCGTAAGTTACCTTTCTTTTACCATATTCATTCAGGCAAGAAGATCAGGCAAAGGAGAGATCGACAATTACGACAACCAAACTGAATTTTCATGTTCAGAAGAAGTCTACCTCAAGAGTACCAGCTGCAAAGACTATATAAAGGGGGAGGGCTGCTGACTCCATGCACTGCTTTTGAACTTCCCGGAGGCATCCAGCTGGTTGCCTTTGGAAAAGATGTTGCCGGACAAAGTGGCCCTTTGGTCCGACCCAGCAAGGCTTTTCTCAAGATAAGTGCCAGGGCAGCCAGGCGACCTGAACCCTCTCCTCCTCCTCGAGTTCTGCAGCATCATCTCTCACCCAGACAGCAGCATGAAAAGCCACGGCTGCTGTGGGGCGGCGAAAGACCCCCATCGACCACAACAGAAGCTCATGGGCCCCTCCCCCAAAGTCAAGCTCGGCCAGACATGCCGAAAAGCTCATCCGGTGCGGTGCCGCCCCTCCCCCTCCCGCCGGATCCGGCCAGGCCGACCCGCGCCCCGCCGGGCAATTCCAGACTCAGCCCCAGTCCCGGCCTCCCACTTACCGGTGCCCGAGCCAGCCACCGCCAGCCGGGCTCCCAGGAGGCTTCCCTTCGCCCAGTTCCTGCCTAGGCCGAGCCTCACGCGCCCACGCAGCCTCCCCACACACGCTCCGCACCTCCCACCCGCACACAGAGTCACCCTGGCGCGGTACCTGCCCGGCTCCCGCGTGCCCAGGATCAGGCCGCGGCGTCCGCTCAGAGAGAAGGAGTAGGGAGAGAGCAGCAGCAGCAGCAGCAGCAAGAAGCGAAGGCAACACGCGCGGCTGCTGAGCCGGGCCGGCCGCCGTCTCTGCCGCTCACGTGACCGAAGGGAGGGGAAAAGAATTGCGCACGTAGATGGAGGAGAAGAAGAAAGGGAGTCACGTGGTCAGGAGAAAGGGCGGCAGCCCCGCCCTCTCAGTCTGTTCTCCATCTTTCATTTGAGAAGCAAAGCGGCGCACTTAGACTGGCGTGGAACATAGCATGGCGCGCCTAGATCTGTGCTTGGCCTGCAATAATGCGAGGAGGTGGTAGAGAGAGAGTGGACTGTCTAATTTCAGCCTGCAAGTTTAGGGATTACATTTTTTTAAAGTGCTCTCCTATGGGAGTGGGGGCGAGGGAAGGAAATCTCTGTAAGCAGACAGGCAGTGGCGCAGCATGTAGCAGGCAAGGACAGAACCTTTCCCTCTCTCATGCTGAACCTTTTATTTCCATGGAGTTTTTTACATGGGGGGATATTCAGAAATGGCATCTCCCATCAGCAGTCTGAAACAGTACAGCCTATTCCACCAGCTACTGCTAGACCTACAAAGTTGAATGGAAACGACTTCCTCTCACAAGGGGTCTTGTGGCATCTAAGGACATTATGCCAATGCCACAATAATCCCTTTAGTCTTTAAGGTGCCAAAACAGAAGCCTCTTTTTGTTGAAACATGGCTATTCGTCTGGAATTTGCCACAAGATAAGAACAGTTACAAGTTATTGGGATGGCACTTCAATTATTGGGGGAAAGTGAAGGCTCAGCTGAACTAAGTCCTTAAATAGTACCTATTTTATTATGAGGAATTCAGCAATAAAGAACTCTTAGGAAATGTACAATTCTGGGATAATTCTGGATCGTTTAGAACAGTGGAGTTAAAAAAAGAATGAGCATGTATTCAGTATTTAAAAGTATGTGAATTAATAGGAACTAATATCAGATCTTCAGTACTGTCAGATATGTCATGCTCTCTTTAAGGAAATAAGTTAAAAGGACTTTTAATCACATTCAAGAAAGTTAGAGAAAATATGAGAACAGTTACTTTTTGCTTTATACTGGGTATTGCAACAGGAAGATCTAGTTAACAGGTTAAAGATTCCACAAATGAAAATAAGGTGGCAGCAGAGTTGTACAGTAGCAGAGGAACTGCATTAAAATCTTTATTAATAAAATTATATACACAATTTCCATTTGTTTAAGGGGAAATCATATAATTGTTCTTTTTAAATATATACCCCACCTTTCTTTTACAGAATCCAAGGCACTTTACAATCAATTTTAAAACAACAAAAATAAAATTTAAAAATGTAACAAAAATATACTGGACTCAGCATAAAAATATCTCCAAAGAGATAAAACAACAAAACAATACAGTGGAGATAAAGCATTAAAAAATAATGAAGAGCAGAAAGGCTTGTTGAGACAACCAGATCTTTGCCAGTTGGATCTCACATGGAAGAGAGTTCCAGAGAGTGTTAACGGTGGCTCTTTCAGAAAGCAAAGTGAGGTGGCAGATTATTGGGGTACTACCAGCAGGGCAGCAAGATGCCCCCTGCCACCAGCACTAGAGCAACTCTTCAGGACCAATCTGACTCTTGCAAGCTTTGCATGGAGCATCTCATCTCACACACCTTACAAAGCTTGCAAGAAGCACCAGGAGTGAAGATGCGACTGCTTGCAACCTTCCCTCCTCTGCTCCTTGCACTACTTTCAAAGTTTGCAAGGGCTGATTTTTAAAGGTGACTGGACCCCATGTAGGGCATGGGGCAAGGCAGCATTTGATACCTTGTCTCAGGCACCATAATGCTTGGGCTGTCTCTGGGGGGTTATATCATTAGTATCGCACTGCAGTTAACGATAGCTGCTGGAATTACAGATATATGCTAGTAGTGCTACGTATTTCCTTTAACAAGAAATATGCATATGTGAGACATTCGAGATGACTAGAAACAGAAGCATTATATATTTCACCAGTCTTGCAGCCTGTAAGAGTGCTCCCATGTAACTCGGTTTTTTTAAATAATCAAAATTAAACTGTGGTTCTGCTCTGTGGAAGCATCGGGGTGTCTATTTCTGGGGGGAAAGAACATCAGTTAGAGCATATGAAGCTTGTGCAATATTGTGTTCAATCAGTATTGGGAGAGAATTACAAATATACCAACCTTACATTTGTCCGGAAATGAGTTTTGCTGATCTAAATGGAATCCCCATTTACTTATGTATAAGATTGCTGCCCAAAGCTTATTGTATTATAAGGTACAACCAAGCAAAGCCACACGAGGAGCACCTTGTGCATTCAGCATGGCTCGCCTAGACCTGTGCTTGGCCTTGTGCATTCAGCAGATAATGGCCACCTGGTTATATGGACCTACTTGCCGCCATACAGACAACAATCATTACCATCCCTGTAGCATGGGAGGGAACTTCAAGGACAGTTTTCCTTCTGGATAGGCTTTTGTCCTTGCACCTTTCAGCTTACCACTAAGCCTCGGGGTGAGGGTGTCTGGTGTTGGATATTGTTATGACAGTAGTGCTGTTAATGGTTGCCTGCTCCTAGCAACCATAGTTTCCTTGTTCCTAGATTGATAGGCCTGGGGCTGCTATCTAGCTCTCCATCTTTCTCTATCTGCTACTAGCTCCCCATATTGATCTCCAGTAGATCCTGCAATGGGTTCAGTTCATGGAAGAACAATGCTGTAAATGACAGGTGCCCCTCTAGCTGATGGCAGCAGGCCCACTATTTATGGTGAGTGCCTTATCTTTCTGGGTGAAATTTTCATATGGATGATATTTTCATCTATGTTCACCTGTAAATATTTGTGTCCAGATACAAGAAATGGGGACACCAATATGGATAGTGAGTCCCCAAGTGATAAATACCTGGCCCTTTGTATTTTATTGGAAGAATCTGTTATTCTTGGGGTTTGGGTTGATGTGCTTCCCTTTGTGCTCACTATATGGTTGTGAGGTGCAGTTTCACTTGTGGCGTAATGGATAGGAGGCCACTGAGTGTCTTGCTCATTTTGCCTTCAGCTACTCTACATTCTGTGAGAAGGAACTTTCATGATTGAGCTCCTTGTAAGCAGGTTTGCACACAGCTGTACCATCTAGGTTCTTTACACATGTGCAGATTGAATATTATGCATGTGCTTCATGTACAAGTTTGTTGCTGTCAGATGTTCACACAGCACACATAGGGACAACTCAGCAGAGAAGATTGTGACGATGTCATCCACCCCAATTCAAGATGGCAAACACATAAACTTTTGAGGTGCAAGTGCACTAACTTGTGGACAGTCAACAATTTGAACCAAATTTGCTGCAGCTGGAAGCCCCAATGGTGTAGTTTGTGATGATGTCACTCACCACAATCCAAGATGGTGGATGCATAAACTTTTGAGGCACAAGTGCACTAACTTAAGGACTGTCAACCCCATTTGAACCAAATTTGGAATATCTGTAGTGAGTGACGTACAAGGACACCTAAATGGTGCAGTTTGTAATGATGACATCCACCCTGATAGATGAATACATGAATATTTGAGGCATAAAAGATCTAACGTGTGCACCTCGATTTGCACCAAATTTAGTCCAGATGTAGAGACAGTGAAAGTAGAGTAGGCTGATTAGTTCTTACTAGAACAACTTGCATATTCTTACATTCTTGTGAGTTCAGTTGCTGTTTGTGCCCTCAAGAACCCATGCATTAACAATACTGTGTGTCGTGGTGTGGGCGGCCGGGGGGGGGGGCAGGGAGGGTGATGCAGAGTGGGAGGGCCTCCAGCAAGGAGACTTTCAAAGGCCTTTAGGTCCAGGCTCCCAAATTACCTGGGTCCTCTGTGAGCGCTTAAGATGTTTTTGCTGTGATCAGATTTAGCCAGTTATGCTTAATTTAATATTACTTGGATTAAGACTTCCCTCACCCCCAAATTATGATCTTCAAAACACTTACTCAATAATATGTTATGTTGATTTATGTAGGTCTGCCTCAGAAATTATCACTTTTTTTTTTGCGACTGTAATGCAATATAGATTGCACCCAAAATGAAATCAGACCATTATTTGTACCTTTACATTTACTGACTATACTCTTATCTCTGCTACATCTATAAAGAGCAATTAAAATCATTCAGTCAGTACATAATAGTACTGACTGAATAGTGTCAATATAATAGTGTCACCCTTCGATTTGAACCAGTTTCCTTTGTTTATTACGCCAAAAAGACTTGAAAACACCATAACCTCCCCCCGCCGGTCGGGTTCCTTCTGCGCAAACGCGGAGTTCTTGCGGCTAGGACTACAATTCCCGGCACGACACGCGGGCGCCTTTCCTCCAGTCTTTCCCCTCCCTCCCCATTGCTTTTGGCAGAGGGAGGTTGCCCCGGCCGGATCCGGCGGCGGCCCCGAGCGGGCGGGCTCGGCTGGGCATGGGGGGCTGCCTTTCTTCGCAGACGGCTGATGACCTCTCGCTGCTCAACGACTCCACTGGAGATGGTGCGAGCCTCGGGCCTGGAGATCCACCTCTACCACCCGCCTCCGCTCCTCCGCCTCCCTACCAGGTACCTTAACCTACCTAGTCAGAGGAAGGAGGAAAGTGGGGCTTGGTCTTTGGAACTGGACTTCCCTGGCTGTCGCCAGCTGTGGGGCTAGGCATTGCCTTGCAGTTAGCTGTAGGAAGCCTATGGGGCTTTGCTGGGCAGGAGCAGCACGCTGACATATGGGGCGGGGCAACCCGGAGAACATTTTGTGGGTATCGTCATCTCTAAGCTGTTTGGTCTGGGAGTTGCCAGGTTTAGGACAGAGATCGGGTACTGAGTTTGGCTCACGGGGGCAAGTGGAGAGGATGGGGCCGCAGGGCTGGGACACAAACTCCCACCATACACGTGAACGAATCTCAAGAGTACAAGGCGGGGGCTGACATGGCCAGTGATTGTTTCTAGGGTGAGTTTGCTCCAGTCCTGGTTCTGGAATGGCTCAGCACTGGAGCAAATGTTGATGTTGAGCTGGGAACACAACAGATGTTATTAACTTATGTTTGAGAGAGTAGTATTGTCCCTTGAACAGCTAGGCTATTGTAGCTGAGAGGTGAGTTAGGCATTATGGTCTTTTTATTGCTTTACCACAGCGCAAGCAAGCTATACAACATAAAGTGAGCGACTAGAGTAGAGACTATGGGGTGCATTCTGTGTGCAAGTCAATTTTGGAGGGTGCCCCATATAGTACCAAAGTGGGGGAAACCTGGAAAAAATGCTGGTGTAATCTGCTGGATGGAGCATTGGATTCGGACTGAGGTGACAGGTTCAAATCTCTGTTCATATATAAGCGAAGAATATCTTCATGCATGTTTTTAGGTGTTCACATAAACTGTTTCAGTGTACACTTTATAATGAAAAGTATGAATGTAACAAACACATGTTTAGTGTAGAGTTACTCTCCTCAGGGAGCTAGGGATGAGTGCAGCCCTGTTGAATTTATATTTGCAGGCAAACTCAAGTTCATATGTGAAACAGACGCCACTAGGCAGTCTTGAACAAGTTGCAGTCAGTCTAAGTTGCCTCACAAGTTGGTTATGAGGATAAAATACATGGATAACCCCACATACACCACTCTGAGTCCTTTGGAGGAAGGGCAGGGTTCAAATGTAATAAAATAAGCACTTATGAGAAAACCGCCATAACATTACTGTGGCAGAAATAGCATTAGGCCTCTGTGGCATGGTGTGTTGGGCAAAAACCCCCATGAAGTCTGATTCTTCTGAAGAGGTACTGTGGAGCTAGGACTATGTGGGGGAGCTGAAGGTTTAGAGAACTTCAAGGAAGTTTGGGTTACAACTAAAGTTGGATAGAAGGAAATGGTACAAATTGCTCTGAAGACGTGAAGAGAGTTCCTTGCTTTGCTAAAAAGGCAGACACATTGTGGTTCCTATGGTGTTTTGGAAATGAAAGCTCGGGCTCTCCGTGGGTGATATGTGTGCGCTCACATAAATCTTTATGTGAATATTTTATTTTTAAAAATTAAGTGAATCTTTATGTTGAGCTCCAGGCTCTGGTATCCAGGGAAGCAGAGTCGGAGTTCATATACTATTATCTTTTCCACAGATAAATTGCCTAGAATGTACATAATAGTTTCACTTCATCCTTGCTATGGTTGCCCCAGGTGCCTTTGATCTTTGCTTTCCAGTAATATCTGATACTTGTTTTGAAGTAGTTTGCATTTTTTTTGCACGCTGCTACAACTGCCATGCCAGATCCCATTTCCATAGACCAGCATTTCCTAAAGAGTTATGACCAATCTTCTAGGAAGAAGGAAAGGTGGAGATGGATAGAAGGGGAGCTATGGTTGTTTCATCTTTGTGCATCACCACAGATCTGTGTGAAACTCTATGGACAGGACAGGTAGCAAAACCTCTGTTTCACTTCTATGAAAAGCGTAGGGAATGGAAAAAAATAATAGGCTTCCATCCTCCAAAAAGTTCTGGAGACACCCTTTGGAAAAAAGACAGCCCAGAGGTGGGATAGAAGGACAGGGACATGATAAGGAAAAGTTATTCACAGTGATTAAAACAACTCAGGGTTATCTGATGAACCTGAGAGGCAGCAGACTAAACAAACAAACAGACTGCACAAAAAATACAGATGAGTGGAATTAATTGCACAAGTTGTAATTCTCATTGGCATGAATGTCTTAAAAACAAACACCTAAATATATATGAGCTTTTGGTGGCAACCTCAATATTCAAAAGCCACAAACAGTTGGATGATATACACTAAGAGGAGATGGCACAGTCACCATCATGATCCGCTTCTTGTTAGCATTTGGATGGCCGTTGTTAAAAGACAAAATAACGCTGAGCTAGGTGGACCATTGGCTTCAGCCAGCATTGCAATTCTTATGTCCTGAACCTCTGAACAAGGGCAGCGCTCTGTAGTATTGCCGTGCCGTGTGCTATAGAGAGCAACTATTTTATGCAACTCTAGTGAGCAACTGTGGTTGGCACAAGTGCCTTCACTGATTTAAAATACAGTACAATGGCTCAGGAGGAAGGCCATACTGCCAAGTGAAACTGGGACATCTTTGCATACTAACAATATGCTGTTGGACCACTACCTCATGTCAAATGTTTGTCTAGATACATTTTCTTTCAAGGCATGAGGGAAGATTCTGATCATTTTATGGCAGGTTAATTGGTCCTGAAAGGATCCTAACACCTGGGTGTATATGAATTGACTGCTTTGGAGGCATCTACAAATTACACAGAGATGGCGACATCGCTCAGTGGTACAACTCATGCTTTACATGCAGAAAATTCAGTCCCTGGCATCTCCAGTTAGGGCTGGGGAAAATCTCTGTTTGAAACCCTGAAGAGCCTCTAACAGTCAATGGAGGCAATAATGAGCAAGCTGGACCAATGGTCTGACTTCATATAAGGTGGCTAATATTCGTATGTATATCCTTGCTGCTTAGTGTGTATATGGTATCATCTGTTTTGAACAATAGTTCAAGAGTACCATGATTTAGATATCTGTGTATAGGAGAGTGGATGATGTTGGACAATTTCAGCCCTGTTTATGTCAACATGCTAAGTAGTCTGTGTGCATGTAAGAGCTCTCAGGATTTTTAGTTTGCCATACTTGTAGAAACACGTTGTATAAATGACAGATATTTTGAAATGTCTGTGAAGAGAGGGATTTGTGCCGGTTGGATATATCTACATGTGAGTGTATCTGTGTTTGATTAGTATTTGACTACAAGCCTAGCAAGCACTCAGCTGCTTATGCTTGTGATTTTCTAGGAACATGCACCGATTCCAGTGTATCACCCAACGCCCAGCCAGGCACGTCTCGCCACCCAACTAACGGAAGAAGAGCAGATCCGAATAGCTCAGAGGATTGGGCTCATTCAGCACCTTCCCAAAGGAATCTTTGATCCAGGCTCAGAGCCATCAGAGAAGAAAATCAAAGAGTATGTTCTGCACTTATAATGCTCTGTATTTTTCCTGGTAGCTCAGGCTGAATCCTGCAAGCTCCATAGTAATTACTTGCTAATGGATGCAAAAATAGATTCCATGGACTTGGCTAAATTACATGTTTTGTGAAATGTGTAGTTTGATCCTGTATGTTCCCTTTTTTTTTTTTTTTTGGTAAGTGAAATAGAAGCCACAGGGAAGCCCAATCAGGATTGAGACCATAGTGTGTGGGGAGGATGTATTTAAGCTTTCCCCACCAGTCCTGGTGAAAATCACACATCCAAGACTGCTAGTAGCCCTGAGAGGGAATATTCCATTCCCTTTCTGTGTGCCACATTCACAGTCTGATCTCCCCCTGCCCCCAGCTTCCATTTAACTTATAAAAACAAGCATGAAGGGTCACACTTTGTGTTTACTGTAACAGTAAATTTGGTCCTTGGTGTACACTGCCTTCATGCCAAAAAGCCATGGAGTATTGTATTGGCCTGACACAAAATCTACTTGCTGTTCCAAACGAAAATTATACTTGCTCTGAGGTAGCAGCATTGTACAAAGCTTTATAGGCTAGGATGTAAAGCATAGGTAAATTAGTTGGTGCTTCTATAGCATATTGCTATATGCCTTTGTATAATCCTGGAACTCTTGAATCCATGTCCCAAATGAAGCAAATACCTTCTTGAGAATAACATACCAAGCAAGGCTGCAGGATCTAATTATACAGAAGAATTGGGCAGAAAGCCTATCTTACCAGCTGGGAGTGTAAAAAGTAACTATAAAGCAAAATGATCACTTGGGGAAGGTTGGAATTGGAAGGTTGGGGAAGGTTGGAAAGCCTATCTTACCAGCTGGGAGTGTAAAAAGTAACTATAAAGCAAAATGATCATTTGGGGAAGGTTGGAATTCTGCCCCAACTAAAGAAAGGACCTGTGCAGGCACAAGTAGATACCCTCTGCAGTCCTGCTTTTAGCATTCCTGAACCTCAGGAACTATAATTAGATGTTGGCATCCCATCTCGTCAGTATAACAGACTGAGGGGGATGGAATAAGAGAACACAGATTGCTTTATGTCAGCAGCCAC
The DNA here is from genome assembly GCF_027244095.1 of Hemicordylus capensis. Lineage (NCBI taxonomy): Eukaryota > Metazoa > Chordata > Lepidosauria > Squamata > Cordylidae > Hemicordylus > Hemicordylus capensis. The sequence goes on along the minus strand of NC_069658.1, from coordinate 377,149,310 downwards.
AGAAGAGGGTTGCTGGGCATTGCCTGTGGTCATTTGGTGAGCTAGAGGCATGTTACTGGAACCATGATATGCTCCCCTCTTCTCAGCAGCTACTATCCTAATCTCTGTTATGATACCCATCTCTCATTTCTTGATAAATGAGATAACTTACAACAAATTAGATATGGAAGGCTAGTTCTTGGGAAATAGCTGATTCCTGCTTGGTGGGGAAAGGAAGAGACAAGCTTTACTATTGGCCAGATTATTTTGCTGGGTCTCCTCTCCCCTCCCCCACAAGCTATGTTACTGAGCTGCACTGACAAAGACTGCTGATCTTGTGACCTTAAGGAAGTTGTGTTTGCCTGTAAACACCTCCCCTCTTCTTTTGAAATGAAAATTGTGCAAGAGAAGATGTACCTTAGAGAATCTGGATGTGTTTCTGTTGCCTCTCTGCATTTTTCTATCTGAGAGAGTTTTTTAAATTGCCAGGATCGTGGGGCACATGAAGTTAATAGGCAGCATATTAAAATAAACAAAAAATCCTCTCCCTTTCAACACATAACATTTAAAGTTAGTTGCTATGTAGACAGAATATAACTCTGGGTTGTTTTAAGAATCAAATAAATGAACAGCATTTATGCACCAGGATTCTTTTGGTGGGATAGGAGATGTGCAAGTGAAGGGTGTGTGTGTAGGGATGTCTTTTAAACCTCTGACTTTAAAGATAGGAATGAAAAACTCAGGATGGAGGGTTCTGTCTCTTAACTGACGTGTGTGTTTCAGTACAGCAACAAATGGTACAATTGGCCATTCTGAGACATGGGGTTTTAGATCAGTTGGGCTCTGGCAGTGACTGTCTTGCTATATACAAGCTCATTTTACCATGCAAATGTTGCGGGTGGGGGAAATCACCAGGTGGTTGTAGTTTGACCTCCAGACTGGTAAACTGACCTTTTATTCTTGGACCTGTATTTGAGCTGACTGTGAGGAGGTAAAGGCTATAGTCCACGTTATGTTCAACACTTGTACGAGTATACACTGTACATAGGTACAGTTATTCACATGTTGTGTTGAATACAGGTACAATAGTACACCTCCTATCTGTACCATGCATTTGAGGGACTAGTATCCAGGTTCACTGTTAAAATGAATGCAGGTAAGTCATTCACACAAAACCACATACGAGACATCTGTACACTCATACAACATAGTATCTGATGAGGGCTTGGCGAGGAACACTGATTCTACAATACCAAGAACCTCAAGTACCAGAAAAATTGTGGATTTTGGCATCAGGCAGGTATTTGTGGGGAGCAGCCTGAATGTGTTAATGATTGACAGAAGGAAGGTAGTGCAGCCCCTTCAATATACTACTTTGGCACATAACACAAGACGATTTTCATGTGTCATAAAGTGAGCTCAATGCTAGGTCTTTTGTGACTGATTTTGTGATGTTTGAAAGCACGGAGCAAAATGGGGAGTCATTCTTGGCTATTTTCTGGCATATCTGAAATTGCCACAAAGAAAATTGGGCAGGGAATGTAAGAGTGAGTTTTGAAACCACCTTACCGTTTCTTTATGTTAATGATACCATCTCATTTTCTTTCTCTACCTGGCTTCAGGTGTGTGATCTGCATGCTGGATTTTGTTTATGGAGATCCCATCCGGTTCCTGCCCTGCCTGCACATCTATCACGTACACTGCATTGACGACTGGCTGATGCGGTCATTCACTTGTCCCTCTTGCATGGAGCCAGTTGACGCTGCTCTGCTGTCCTCCTATGAGACTAACTGAGGTTGCTCCACGTCCTGCTCTTGTTAATGCTTCCAGGCTGGGGCTTTTAGGGAGGCTGGTGGGGCTAGGATGTGACACATTCTTTATTTGCACACTTCTGGGATACACCAAAGAACCCTATGGCAAAGAGCCCTGGAGGACAACACCACAGCCATTCTGGCTTGGCTAGCTGTGCTAAAAGCTGACTTGTGCCATATTTGAGCATTTTTTCCAGACTTGTTGGGCAGGGAGGGAGAAGGGAATGACAAAGTTGGGGTTGTCTTTTCACTTCCCCCATAAATGCATCCCCCTCACACACCCAAAGATCAGGATTGTTTGAAATTATTCCCTGCCCTCATGCCCCTCTAATTCCCACTGAGTTAGCAAGTATAGTTCTCTTGGGGCTATGTGAGGGCATCAGACTGTAACTATCATCAAGAGTTTTTAAAACCTTAAAACTGATGTTGGTGGCAAAACCCTTGTGATTTCAATTCAAGAGAGGAATTCAGGGATGCAACACTATGGCTCTGGCTGGTTTGTGGTGGAATCTGAGGTTTTGTCAAAGTTTGTGATTTTTAAGCATTCTCCCTTCTGCCACATAAAATAGATATTAACTTCATTTAACTGGGTGGCAACAGCAGCTGTGTTTAAATCTTGGCCAACACTGACTATTTACGCAGTAGTACACATACTGCAATGCAGAAAACAAACCTAAAGAGCTTGTCTCCTTTGTGGGGCATCTTGGAACCGTAATGTTGCAGCAGGGAGGCTACAGCTTGATTCTATAGCTGTCAGTTGGAGGCAGAGTGCTTTTAGTTTTTTGGGGGTGTTTCAGCTAAGAAGAGTGCCTGGAGGGATACTATTTCCTTTCTCTCTTCTGCTTTTAAAGTTGTTTCTCAATCAAGACAGGAATTTTTATTTGTTCTGAAGAAGTATACTGTGATGCTATTGCAGGCCAGGCACACTTCCCCAGAGAATGTTTAGAGGTTTATAGGGGGGAAAGGATTCCACAGGGGAAGAGGGAGTGGTTTTATCCTATCACATGGATGGAATAGATTTAGAGAGAAAATTTGAGTATTTTCACTGGTACTCAGTTCTCATTCAGGTGCAGTTAACTGGATCTTTTCCCCCCTGCAAATGTAGATGTCCCTCACAAGTCAAAGTTTTCCCTTTCCATGAAACTAATGCAGTATTGACACTTTCTAGATAAATATTTGGCATGTTTAAAGGTGATAGAGGTGGTAAAGTTATTTGTAAATAACAATTTTTATAGAAAGTTGATGATCCAGTATGGTAAAATCCCTTCTAGAGACTGACTGTGAGTTAAGGCATTCAAGTGCACTATTATAGAAGAGAAAAGAACTTCTGCTTGTTTGTTGCCCAGTTTGTGCTGTTTGCCTTACACAAATCCAAGTGAAGACCCTTGTCCCATAGGAAACTGCTAGCACAGCCCTTTGGTCACTGCCATGCAGCAAGCCCACCATTTGGAAAGGCTTCCCTTAGTCATGCTCTGTTGTTTATTGCCTTGCAAGTGGAGAGGCGTGAAAGTGCTTTACTGGTTATGTATTGTTCTTAACAAGGTTTTAGCACTTGGAAGTAAAACTGATGTACATTGCATTCAAATGAAATAAAATAGATTGCCTACAGTCCCTTGTAAATATGCTTGACTGGGGAGGTGGGGCGTGTGCTGACTAGGGATGTGCATGGAACCGGCGCAAGGGGGAATCCTTTAAGGGCAGAGGGAGGGTACCCTTACCCTTCCCACCATGTTTCCCCCCACTGGCACAGCATTGGCAGCAGCGTACCTCCCTGCAACCCCCATGTCCTCTTCAGACAGAAGTAACAGGAAGTACCCGGTGCACACCAGGTGCGTGTGGCAGGGAGGTATGCTGCTGGCCCAAGGGACACTTAAAATGGAGTGGGAGGGGTAAGGGCACCCTACCCTGCCCTTAAAGGTATGTGCCCCCCACCTTTGAACCAGCTAAACAGCCAGTTGTTTCAACTGGTTCGTGCACATCCCTAGTGCTGACTACTCAAAACACTCTCCTTCCATCCCCCCCCCCCACCAATTAAGGTTAATTAGAACAGAAACTGAGAGGCAGAATTTCCTAGTGGTCAGTCATCAGTGATTCTGTTCTGCCCAGCTTTTCTCTTCCTGAACATAGATGGAACTGGTGGCCAATCAGTTGCTGCAACTAGACAAAACTTGATTGGCAGGATCTTGCTTGGACTCAGGCTGTTCCCTTTCTCCTTATTGTCCTGGTAAAGAAACAGCAGCGGGTGTTTTCAAAGCCACACTGAAAACTTTCTTCCATTAGTGTGATCCTAAGAGTGGTGAGGGGAGAGGCAGCTGCAGCCCGATTCCCAGAACAGGGCAGTTTTGCCTAAAGGGAACAGCAAAGAATGGAGAAGGAGTGATTAGGGGGCAGCTGTAGTCCAAAGCACTGAATTTGTTCTCATAAGGAGACACTGAGGTGACAGGCAAGTGTCTCAAACGCAAACCTCCTTGGTAGCTTTACTGCTTTATAGTCTGAAACTGTCGCTGAAGTTGTCCTCTCTTACAGCCCCAGCACAGTACCCGGCTGGTGCATGAGAAACTCCACCTTTCCGCTGGCAACTCAGCCACCCAAAGTATAAGTAACAACATTCAGACATGTTCCCACTGTCTCTGCTGATACACAGCACAAGGTATATTTCTAGCCCTGCTACTTGACTGATGGGACAGTTGGAATAAGTGAAAAGCAGAGGGGAAAAGCTAAAGAGTCTTCAAGAACATAAAAGGTCTTCGAGGAGGGGCCCTAGCTGAGTGCTGGAACATGTGGAACAGGTACTCTCATTCAATCCCTCAATCTGCAAGGACATCAGATTACTAGGAAAGACCTCTGCTTGATCCCCTAGAAAGCAGCCAGCAGACCAAACAGATAATACTAATTGTTACAGGTTTGACTCTGTGAAAGGCAATTTTTTCCATAAGGCAGATGTAGTTGGACAAAAGGAGAGCAAAGATTAAGCCTACTAACCTGTAAGAGGCTAAAATATCAAAAGGAGAAAGAAACCAGTGTTGATGGGACAAACTGATGTAGAAACTGGTTGAATAAGGAATCAAAACAATGGCAAAAGGTAAATGCTGTGAGAGGAACATTCTGCTATAGCCAGGGATAGCAGACATCACTGAATAGGGAAAGTAGATATTTATACCTGTTTCACAGCACAAGGTTTATAGATTATGGGATCATGAGCATATGGGAAGGAGCAAGAGCTAACATCTTGAATACAAAGATGGACTGTTGATCAGGCAATATTAACAGTTTAACCACAACAAATGTGGAGCTGTGTTTTTCATAGCCCAGTTACTTCTAGACCTTGTCCATATATTTTCTGAGTGTAAACCTGTGCTGTAGCAACCACATCCTAGGAGGCTGTGGAAGTGTTTCAGGGCAGAGTACACCTGCATCTTTGTGAACAAAAAGCAACACACCAAAGCATAGTAGTTTAAGCAATCTATGCTCATTTTCTCCAATATAGCTCGACTATATAATGACATGAAGCTTCAGCTTGAACTAGCTACTTCTGTGGAGACAGCTGCATTCTCCAGGCATGCTTACCAATGTTCTCTTAACTATCACAAATGACTGCTGCTGTCCCTGTGAGCAGTCAGTTCATACTAGAGTTGTGGCACACTGTAGCCTTAACATACACAAAAGTACTGCTCACAGGGAGGGGAGGGGTTTTAGCTGACCTCCCCATTCCTCTGCACTTCTCTGTGCTCCCTGAAAATCTGCTTCCTGAGTGCTCCCCCCACCTGCCAAGCATGATGTGGCCAAGGGAGCTGCAATAAGGAGCAGTGGATTGGTGAAGGGCAGTAAGTCGTTTTTCCTCCTGTCAGTGGAACTTCAGTTTGCACTACGAACAGTTAGGCAACAATGCAGTGACAATAAGCACCAGTGTTGTGTGAAACATTGCCTAGCTATACTGGGGGCCTAAATGACAATCTATACCTGCCATTAATTAGAATCATCTCATTGAGATAGCCAGTTAACAGTATAGAAGCTTTTGGTGCAAAGGCAGTTTAGCCTTGAGGTAATGGAACTGTGGATGTATCCAAGATCTCAATCACACAATTACAACATTAACAACACTGAGTTCCTTTTCCTACCATTTCAAGCACACATTTGTGGAATTGGGATTCTAATCAGAGATCTTAAGTACCAAACCAGGAGGCCTAGATTAATTAATCCAGAACATAAGTGTACATTGTTATAATTGGATTCCATTCTAATTCTCCTTCACTAATCTCCCCTTACTTTATACCAACAAATACCTCAGGCTTTTGTATAGCCCTTCATTCAGAAGTCTCATTTTACCTAGCCATGGGGCTGTCAGAAGTGATCACTATTATAAGCAGGGGGGAAACATGCTATAACTAAGCTTTAGATGCTATCTATGCTCACAGCTGTAGTAAACAGTAGGTATCTTATGTACTGTAGTACATCCTTACTGATGTAGAAATATGTAACAGACATGACATTTAAACAGATAATGCTGAACAAATCAATGTCCACAACAGAATTTTATTTTAAAAAGAATAGTATTAAGAATGATCATCAGTGCTCTAAGCTGGGCTGTGAAGGTCAAAAGCAATAAAGGGAGTTGGGTCAAGCATAGAACAGGGAAGCAAACTGCCACCACTTCATAGCAGGTTGGTAACTAACTACCAGTGAATATTTAAACCTTTACAGTTGCTTTAGGCTTTCAACAGCAAATTGTCTCCCATATGACAAAATCAGCTTGGTTGAAATTCCAGCATGGGTATGTAACACTAAACAAAAGTATTGCTGGACCCACTTCAAGCATCTTTAAGTGTCCTACATAATTGCCAAAGCCAGTCAGATTGATTGATAGAAAGCAGTGACATTTTAGAACAGAAGGTATTTACATATAAGACATTTGGCCTACAGGCCATTTTATGAACACTTATTAAACACCCAGTCAGGCCCCTCCTAGATGGTGATGTATAACCTCAGCTGGTATATCTTCAAAATATAAATTCTTCCCTGTGAATATGACATGCTTAACACAACTCAGGTTTCTCTCCCCCCCCCCCCCCCAGTTCTTCCTGACATAGGCACCCCTTCTCTTAAAAGGACATGGCAAAATAAGGTAAGATGCAAAAGTGAGCCTTAACTGCACCTCAACAAAAAATCAGAAGAAATATGCCAGAGTATAAAAGGTTTCATCAGTACTCTCAATTGTTGATGTGAGTCCAATTGCTGGGAATGTTCCAGGCCTTTCTATGAAGTTGATGTGCCCAGCCACTCACACCGACAGAATTCACATCACTTGCAAGAAGGCTTTAAGTTTCAACTCTAGAATACTACCTTGCGACAAGTGTAAGGAGTTCAACTGGGATATTTAGAGATAGATAGAAAACAAGATAGGTCCCCTGTGTATAGCAGTCTATTGCTAAACTAATGGCCACAGACCTAGGTCTGTGTTCACAGGCCAAGAACTCTGGCCACAGAGCCCAGGACAGTGACAAACAGGCTAGTATCATGATATCTAGAGTTCCATTTGTCCTAGGCAAGTTTGTAGTAATTGTAACCAGTTTTTCTCCAATACATTAATTGTACTTGGTCTAAGTGCAGACCAAGTTTCTACCTTTCTAGCTAGCAAATAGGCACAGACTAATCCCCAGTGCTGGACTGAAACATGCATAGGAAAAGGCTTAAGCAGCAGCAATTAGAATTCAGAATGAAACCACATAACTCACTGCAGTACTACAGTGAGAATGGAAGAAAAAAGAGCAGAAATGCTGTCACAAAACTGCCAGATGCTAAGCATACTAAGAAACTCAGCACCATTCATTATTTATCATCTACAGAAAAAGATGCTCTGGGATTACTGTCTGAAGTAGTAGATTGGTTAGTTATAGCTGCATTTAAGTTCACTTTCAATAGCAAGAGACAATGGATTTGGCAAAGATGAAACCACTTGGCTTATCCAATGGTGAAATTTTCAGGTGTATTAGAAACAAACAAAGGCTCAGTGCTGAACTACTTTGAGGGCAAGTTCTGTTGCCTGGTGATTCAGGGAAACACATATCAGACCAATTCCACTATTTGAGGGATGGATTACAAATTAAAAAGAGAGAGAGTCCTGCAACTAAGTCAAAGTTCTTAGTTCTCAGAAGAAAGAAAAGGAAAACAATAAGTCAACCCAATGAAGGAGGCTCTAAGTTCCCAGATATAAAAGTATGGCAAGTCACCTGCTGCCATGGCAACATTCAGTCTGTAGGGCAGAGCTACTCTCCTTCGACATTTTAAATAATTAGGTACACCAGATTGTCCAGGCTGGAGCTGAAAGTTATTTCACCAAAGGGCGGGTTTTATCATCATCACTGCATTGGTGGGCTTTGTACTTTTTCACTTCAGCCATATATTTGGCCCATGCATCTCCTTTACTTGTCAAAACCTACAAAAGAAAAAAGGAAGGAAAATACTAAAAGTTACATATCTAGAATTCTTGCACTTAAGATGCATGCCATAGCCAGAGTACTAACTCTCATGAACCATGATCCACAAGAGGCCCAGGACATCAATCAAGGAATTCCAATGATTTGTAGTATACAGGTGGTTCAACTTCAATTGAAAAGGTCCACTTAAGTGAATTCAAAGCCTTGCTCTACCATGAACCTCACTGCATGACAGGGATGTGCACGAATATCTTCGGCGCCAGTGGGGGTAGTGCTTTCAGGGCTGGGGAGGGTGTACTCACCCCTCCTGCCGCATTTCCCCCACCGGCACTCTGTTATTTTTAAGCCCCTCAGGGCGGCAGCGTTCCTCCCTGCCGCCCCATTTCCCCCATCGCCCGGAATGAGCGAGTGTGCATGTGCGCCCGTCTGCCGTGCACGTGCAGGCGCACATGTGCTCGCTACTTCTGGCCACTTCCAGCCGATGGGGGGGGCGGGGGGAGGGAGGAACGCTGCCGCCCTGAGGGGCTTAAAAATAACAGAACGCCGGCAGGGGAAATGCGGCGGGAGGGGTGAGTACACCCTCCCCAACACTTAAAGTACTACCACCACAGCGCTGAAACGTTTCGGAGGCCTTTATAATGGCCTCCAAAACGCTTCGGGCACATGCCTACTGCATGATCTTGTGTCAGTCATTATCTTTCAACCTAACCTACCACACAGCATTGTTGTGAGGACAATGTAGGATCACCTCCATGTACACCAGCACCTTAACCTCCCTGGAAGTAGAGCAGGACATGAACATGATAAATAAGTTTCCTGTATGTAAAATGTGTTTTTAAAAAACAGATCTAGGGAATCCCAGTTCCCAACTTCCTTGCTCTTACCATGGGTGAAGGAGGATAAGAACTTAAGAACTCTACTCCCCTTGCAGACCCACATAGCATTTTCCACTGGTAAAGGGGAAGGGGTACAGAATAAGAACCCAGCATGGGTTTCATTATAGTGCTGCTTGCTAACACACAGAAAGCAAGATCTAAAGCAACACAACTGTTCCCTCACACACAAAGGTCTAAGCAGACCTCCTCCTAAGCTGTAAGCAGAGTAGAAGATTCAGCTCCCCAGCGGCTTTTCACATACACAAAATATGGCAGTTTTTATAAGCTGAGGCCATAATCAGACCCCAGCTGCAAAATCAATGCCACACCTGGATGAAATGAGAGCAGATGTGTCTTAGCTTCACCTTCAAGTTCACTGAAGAGAAAGCAGAAGCACTGCTGCCTGCATTAAAGGTTAACACAAACCTAACGCTGCCTTGCCAGCTGCCAATGGACTATTCCTGACATATACTACAAGGCTTATCTCAACTTACCTCATCCTCTGTCTTGTGTTTCTTGGCTACCACTCCTGTCTTCAGGGCTAGCTTGCTGCCCCCTCTCCGCTTGCCCACCTGGGTGAAGGGATAGAAGACTGCAACCGTTATACGAGCCCTGGAAGCTGCAAGGGGAATGTTGCCCACTATATAACGGTATAGGGAGTCCTTCAATTAGATCATCTTAACTCGCCATCACACCTGTCAGTCAGTACAGAGCTGCCGAGCGTTACCTACACCGTTGCGCTAGGAGGGTAAAAGGGCACCTTAGCAGTGTTCACGAATACATCTGTACAGTTAAGCCCAAACATAAAAATACATGAAAAGTAACAATAAAGGGAAGTATACAAAATTATTTCCAGACTCACTGCTAGGAAATAGCATCATCACTGAACATTCAATCACACTCCCCTTCAATATCACAGTCTGGAATTCATGGTTTGATCTTCTGGAAATTATGAGGGCAATTACATTGGTACAACCAACCTGACATCAAAGGGGGCTTTTACCCCCATTGATATCAACAGAATGATGGCCTTTTTCATATGTCTAAAGAAGTGCTGTGCATACCAATATCATCCTACATGCATTATCCCTATTCAAACATCAACAAAACTGGATTCCTAACAGCATGTAGAAACCAAGATTCAAATTTTAGCAAAATGAATTTCAACTCCTTAACTGAAGAACCGTACTTGAAAATATAGGGACTGTTTCTAACCACTAGCAGCTTATAACTGGGCCTAGTTTCTTAATGCCGCCTAATCCTATTGCCAGTGCTTTCAAAATACCCACATCAGTCCAACAGGCAATTCTTTAAAGCAAACATTGTGTTGGAGTATTTAGCTGAAGCTGGCATAAGAACAGCCCTGCTAGATCAGGCCCAAGGCCAATCTAGTCCAGCATCCTGTTTCACACAGTGGCCCACCAGATGCCTCCGAGAAGCCCACAGGCAAGCGGTGAGGGCATGCCTGCTCTCTTGCTGTTGCCCCTGCAGCTGGTATCTGAGGTTGGCGGTGGCCTATAGCCCTCAGACTAGTAACATTGATAGACCTGTCCTCCATAGATTTGTCTAAGCCCCTTTTAAAGCCATCCAAGCTAGTGGCCATCACCACATCCCGTGACAGAGAATTCCAGTGATTAATTATGTGCTGTGTGAAAAAGTATTTCCATTTGTTGGTCCTAAAGTTCTTGGCCATCAGTTTCATGAGATGACCCCTGGTTCTAGTGTTGTGAGAGAGGAAGAACGGTTTCTCTCTGTCAACTCTCTCTACTCCATATATAATTTTATACACCTCTATCTTGTCTCCCCATAGTTGCCTCTTTTCCAAACTAAAAAGCCCCAGATCTGTAGTCTTGCCTCTTAAAGAATGTGCTCCAGGCCCCTGATCATCTTAGTTGCCCTCTTCTGCACCTTTTCCAATTCTAAAATATCTTTCTTAAGATACGGTGACCAGAACCACATTTGGAGTATGCAGTACTCCAAATGTGGCTGTACCATAGTTTCATATAAGGACATTATAATATTAACATTTTTATTTTCAATCTGCTTCCTAATGATCCCTAGTAGGGATGTGCATAGTCTGGACTGGTCCGGCACCGAGGGAGGGGTTACCTTTAAGGGCGGGGGTAGAACTTACCCCTCCCGCTGCTCTTCCTCCTCCGGCGCTGCAGTTTCAAGCGAAGTTTTTGGGGTGGCAGCGTTCCTCGCTGCCGCCCCTGCCCCCGTCGTCGCCTGGAAGTCTCCGTAATGGTGGCGCACACGCACCTGTCGCCGCCGTGCGTGCGCCGCCTACGTCACACGCAGTGTGCGTGTTACATAGGCAGCACGCACGCGCCGCCATGCGCGCATGCGTGCTGCTATTACGGAGACTTCCAGGCAACGACGGGGGCAGGGGCGGCAGCGAGGAACGCTGCCACCCCAAAAACTTCGCTTGAAACTGCAGCGCCGGAGGGGGAAGAGCGGCGGGAGGGGTAAGTTCTACCCCCCACCCTTAAAGGTAGACCCCCCCTTGGTGCCGGACCGGTCTGGCTCCGATCCGGTTCGGAGGCCTCCAACATGGCCTCTGGACCGGTTCGTGCACATCCCTAATTCCTAGCATGGAATTGACCTTTTTCATAGCTGCCACACACTGAGTCAACACTTTTAATGAGCTGTCCACCGCGACCCTAAGAACTCTCTCCTGGTCAGTCAATGACAGTTCAAATCCCATCAGTATATATGTGAATTTGAGGTTTTTTGCCGCAGAATGATTCACCTTACATTTGCTTACATTGAACCGCATTTGCCATTTTGTCATCCACTCACTCCGTTTGGAGAGATCCTTTTGGAGCTCCTCACAATCTGCTGTGGATTTCACTACCCCTAAATAGTTTAGTGTCATCTGCAAATTTGGCTGCTTTGCTGCTTACCCCAACTTCTAGATCATTTATGAACAAGTTAAAGAGCACTGGTCCCAGTACATATCTCTGGGGGACCCCACTTTTTACTTCCCTCCATTGTAAAACTGTCAATTTATTCCTGCCCTCAGTTTCCTGTATTTCAACCAGTTACAAATCCACACATGAACCTGTCCCCTTATCCCATGACTGCTAAGTTCACTCAAGAGCCTTTGGTGGGGAACTTTGTCAAAAGCTTTTTGGAAGTCCAAGTATACTATGACAAGTGGACCATCTTTATCCATATGCCTGTTGAAATTCTCAAATCACTCGAAAAGATTAGTGAAGCAGGACTTGCCTGTGCAGAAACTATGCTGGTTCTCCAGGAAGACCTTTTGTTCTATATGTTTAACAATTCTGTCCTTAAGTATGCTTTCCATCAATTTACCTGGCACAAGCTAATCGGCCTGTAGTTTCCTGGATCCCTTTTCAAAAATGGGAGTTACATTAGCTACTTTCCAGTCCTCTGGTACAGAGCCTGATTATAGAGATAGGTTACATATTTTTGCTGGGAGACAAGCAATTTCACATTTGCGTTCATTCAGAACTCTTGGGTGGATGCCATTTGGCCCTGGCAATTTGTTAGTTTTTAATCCAGTTTAGAACATCCCCTCTTGTCACCTCAAATTGGCCCAGGTATTCAGCCTCCAAGTCTGAGAAGCTAAGTTGTGAAGTGGGAATATGGTTAGCATCCACCATCATGAAGACAGATGCAAAGAACTCATTAAGCTTCTCTGCAATCTCCTTATCCTCTTTAATAATCGCTTTCATGTCCTCATCATCTAAGGGTCCAATAGTCTCCCTGGCAGGTTTTCTGCTCATGATATATTTAAAGAAGTTTTTGTTATTCCCCTCGACACTTCTAGCTATATGTTCCTCAAACTTTCTTTTTGTATCCCTTATTGACTCCTTGCATTTCTTTTGCTAGAGTTTATGTCCCTTCCTGTTTTCTTCATTTGGGCAGGACTTCCATTTTCTGAAGGAAGTCTTCTTCCCTTTTATAGCTTCCCTGACTCTACTTGTTAGCCATGCTGGCATCCTCCTGAATTTGGTGGTACCTTTTCTCCTTCTTGGTTTACATTCCAACTGAGCTTCTATTCTTGTGGTTTTAAATAAGTTCCATGCTTTCTGGAGTGATTTGACTCTCCTGACATTCCCTTTCGGCTTCCTTTTTATCCATCCCCTCATTTTTAAGAAGCTTTCTCTTGGCAATACTCCGCTAGCAGCCAAGCTGAATTGGATCACATATATCCTGAATGGCAGGATATCTTTGCATCTCTATTGCTTTCTCCATACTTCTTGTACTGTGCTGCTTATCATGACTAACACTCAGAAAAAAGTCTCAGGACAGCATTTGACACCACCAATCAATTTTTTTGCACCTTGAGATTCAACCATAAGTGATCAAAACCACCTGCTCCAAATTAAGCTCCAGCAAACAAAAGGAAGTAATAATTGCAAAGTTTTAGTTATGGCTACTGCAGAGTTTTGAAAACAAATAATAGCCAGCATTTATGTTGTGGAGCAGGGTTACAAATAGCCAAAATAATGTGAACTAAAGCTACAATCTGAAGGCGACCCACTCGGAAGCGAAGTGTGCAAATCAAAGTGCGTTACTTCTGATCAAACATGTTTAGGAGCAAGAGGGATTTTCAGGCTTGTTTTAGGCTAACACTAAGATGATTAAACTTGAAGTGGTATTAATTGTACATACATTTTCTCCTTGCAAATAGTAAACTCCCAATACCTTCTTATCAGGGACACTGCTGACAGCAGCATCCCAGCTCTCAGGTCTGCGCTCACTCCACAGCCAACAGAACATTAACATGCACAGCAGTTAGAGTTAAAACTTTTTGTTTTTAAGATCTCTCAGCTTCCAACACACAAGTATGCCTCAGAAAAAAGTTGGGGGCGGGGCTGCCAGGAGAGAAAAATCACTATTAAATACCCACACCGGGCTTAAAATGACGACTTGTATAGTGAGGTCTTTCAAGCCAGAGAGCCCCTTTACTTTATTCGGGCGGAGGACGAGCAGAGTGTTCCGAAAACAAAGAAAACTCAATAATAGGACTCCTGGTAACGTTAGAAGAAAAACTGGTCTGCTAGCGTGCTACCAGAATAGAAAATACCTGCCTCTGGGGCAGCGGCATCAACACCGGGGGAAAGCATATGCACAGGGGGGGCGCATTTTTCAAAGGCAAGACATTACATCTGTCGAGTTCCTGCCTGTCATGCAGCTATTCAGGGCACAGAAGACCTTATCAGGAGGAGGAGGAGGAGGAGGAGGGGTGGGAGGGTGGATGTCCACTGACATACAAGGGGAAGGAAGCGGCAGCCGCCGCCAGCGCCTCGGTCTTTTACTAAAACTGGGTTTGCACGGAGGGTGGCTGCAGGTGGAGAAGAAGAAAAGGAAGGGAAGGGAAGGTCAGTGCCGGGATCCCTTACGAAGCTGAGGGCGCTCCCGCTCCGCTTCTTTCCCGGCGGCTCCTGCTCTCTGGGCGGCTCCGGCCGCGGTTCGCTCTCTTTCTGTTTCTCGGTCCCAGCTCCCCCCGCGCCACTTCTCCCTCCCGCCGCAGCAGCCTCCTCCATGCGCCGCTTGAAGAGCTCCAGGAAGGAACCATCGTTGGCGAAGACATTCACTCCGCCCGGCCCTGCCGCCTCTGAACCCGGGCCTCCGCCTTGCGCCGCAGCCATCTTGCGCCGTTCGCCCTGCTGGACGGGACGGGACGCGGAGCACGACGGGGGAATCACGACACGGCCAGCTCCCGCCGCAAGGCACGGCGGGAGAAAGCAGATTGCTAGGGGGCGGGGCGAGCGAGCTCCTCAGAATCCGATAGGGAAATCGGCTTCTCGATCATGCGCGTCAGGTTCCGAACTGCCGACAGGAAGGACTAACGGGCCCTCAGAAGAACCTATCAAAATAAGCCATGGGTCACGCCGCGCGTAACCCTTTATTAAAGAGTGCAATTTCTTACCAATCAGAGGGAGCTTTTGATTTCGTCTTCCGTAACACTAACAGCCAATCAGGATAGAAAGCTGTCGGCCAATCCGCTGAAACAAGAAGACTTTCGGTAATACCATAGGAGCCTGTCAGAAAGGGGTGCCTTTTATTGTGTGATTGAGCCTCCTTGCTTTGTGACTTGATAACTGAACTTGCTGTATGAAGACAGGTGACAGAAAGGAAGCGGAGGCCAGGCAGGAAAAAGTGCGCATGCGCCCTTGCTCCCTACTGATGCGCGAATACCGGCGAGAGAGAACTTGAGTCTCCCTTTAAAATGGTGTAGTCTAGTATCTTGTCACGTGACTTCGTTCCAAGATGGCAGCCGCGGTGTCCGGGTTGACAACTGAGGCGGACGAGTTCGAGGACGCGCCTGACGTGGAGCCGTTGGAGCCGACCCTGAGCAACATCATCGAGCAGCGGAGCCTCAAATGGATCTTCGTTGGAGGGAAGGGTGGTGTCGGGAAAACCACCTGCAGGTGAGTTAGAGAAGACGGAGAATTATTGTGGGAGGATGGCTGCAGTGCCTGGTGTCTTTCCTTCTTCCTTTCCTGGTCAGGTTCCTGCGCTTTTAACAGCGGAGGGACAAGGAGAAATTCAAGAGGGGCAGCTCTATACTGGGAAGAGCTCCACCAGTTGTACTTAGCAGTTCATAGATCTGTCAAAAGATGAAGAAGCCCTACCAGGAAACAAAAGAAGATGGTAGCCGGAGACGGTATCTCAGTGCAGGGGGGCGTGAGCGAGAGAGTGTCTCGTAGAGGAGCAGATTCTGGGCATGCCCATGCTGGTGTGTTTAAGTGTAATGAGGCTTGAGTTGTTCAGGAATGGTGCTGAGTTAAAAGTTGGGGATTAGTTTTTCTTTTGAATACGTGCTGGTAATATTTTCATAGCCTCAAAGTGATTTTTAACTTGCTCTGGAAGTTTCAACTGGAGCAAAGTATAGCAGCAGCCCAGGGGCAATGCTGCCATGAGGTCACATGAGGTGATGACACTTGCGCCACGGGGTGTTGAATATGGGCACTTTGCCCTGCCCCCACACCCACTGCAGGTGTTACTCTTACCAGTCGTGGCTGCTGCTCTGCTTTTTTCCTCTCTTGGTGGCCCACCTTTTTCTCCCTTGCTGCCAGGTAGGGCATGCCACCACAGTTTGCTGCTTGCATGTTACAAAGGGCAGGGGTTAGCATGCATCTGTCACTGGCAGTTTTGCACGGTGGTCCCATGCTGTCTTCCAGGCATAATTTTTCAAAGCTTGTTCAAATGGCCCATGCTAACATAGCTTAGAGTCAGCTTTTGTCCTTCTGTCCAATCACAAGCCAGCTACACAAGCCAGCTACACAAACTGGTCAGCTGGCTTCTGAACTCTAGCATTATACTTTGAAATGTCTGGGTTCTCTATAATCTGTAGACCCGTTCAGTATTCTCTGAGTTATAATCTTTCAGAATGAACAAATCTAGATTGCCTAGTTAAGGCTGGAGAACTTGTGCTACACCCCTCTTCCTCTACATGATATTAACTGCTCATTGCTTCACTCTCTGGATCCAGCTGCAGCCTAGCTGTGCAGCTCTCCAAAGTGCGGGAGAGCGTCCTTATCATCTCCACCGACCCTGCTCATAACATTTCGGATGCCTTCGATCAGAAGTTTTCCAAGGTTCCTACCAAAGTAATGGGCTATGACAACCTTTTTGCAATGGTGAGTGTTGCACTAATTGTCAAAAAAGCTCGGATAGTCAAAATGATTGTCTTGTGTAGTGTGCTCACTTTCGTATTATGTACAGGGGAAAGTCTAAGACAGATGTGACAACTCTTCTCTTCCCTCCCACCCCAACTTTGTTCTTTAGTAGCAGCCATTTGCACAGAAATTAAACAAGTAAATAAATTCTGACCTCTTCATTGTCTTCCCAGGAAAAACTTTCCTTTTTACATTTCTGTGTCTTGGACTGCAGATGATAGCTTATAAAGCTAATCAAATATCTACATGCTGCTTTTGAAATGCAAAGAAGTCCCATTCAGAGACTATGTTGTACGAATGTACAGATATCTGTACACTCATACATGTTTTTGTGCAAATGACTGTACCTGGATTCATTTTTAAAGAGAATGGGTACTGGTCCTCAAATGCATGATACAGATAAGAAGTGTACTGCTGTACCTACATTCAACATGACATGTGAATCATTGTACCTGTACATATATGTGTACCTTTGTACACTTATGCGAGTATTGAACATAACGTGTAAATGGGGCCATATAAGATCTGTCCTGTCCACAGGCTTAAGATCTAGTGCCACAAGAAGAAAGGAGAAGGAGGTAAGACCTAAAATGGTAGAGAATTGATAGGAAAAGCTGAAGTGAATAGATGAGTCTGCAGGCACTGCTTAAACAAGTTAAGTGAGAGGGAAGTGCTAACCCCTGCCAACTGAGCAAAGAGGCACCTTTTAAAAATGGAGATTCTCTTTATTTAGCAGGGGGAGAGCATCTGACCCTATCCATCCCCAGCACAGCATCCCTCCAGTGGCTGTTGCTGATGTCTAAGTTATGTTTTTTTAGATTGTGAGCCCTCTGGGGACAGAGAACTTCTCCTTTTCTCCTTTTCTCCTTTTCTCCTTTTCTCCTTTTCTCCTTTTCTCCTTTTCTCCTTTTCTCCTTTTCTCCTTTTCTCCTTTTCTCCTTTTCTCCTTTTCTCCTTTTCTCTGTAAACTGCTTTGGGAACTTTTGTTGAAAAGTGGTATATAAATATTTGGGGGTGGGGATGTATGTCAGTGTTGAAAGTTAGAGGAGCAGTACCAGTAAAAAAAATATAATGAATGTGAGAGTTGGGAAATGACTATACATATACATCTAAAGTAGCATTAGAAGTTAATCTTGCTAACCAGAAGTTCTAGCCCTCTTTTCTAAAGCATTGTTGAATAGCCTTAACCCTACTCT
The DNA here is from genome assembly GCF_027244095.1 of Hemicordylus capensis. NCBI lineage: Eukaryota > Metazoa > Chordata > Lepidosauria > Squamata > Cordylidae > Hemicordylus > Hemicordylus capensis. The sequence goes on along the minus strand of NC_069658.1, from coordinate 377,131,354 downwards.
GTGAATGTGATGCTGACCTGTTCTGTGTTTGCTTCTTTTTTCTTTTTTCTTTGCAGGAGATTGATCCAAGCTTGGGTGTGGCAGAACTTCCAGATGAATTCTTTGAGGAAGATAACATGCTGAGCATGGGCAAGAAGATGATGCAGGAGGCAATGAGTGCCTTCCCTGGTATTGATGAGGCCATGAGCTATGCAGAAGTGATGAGGTGCGAACTGTGGTCTGGTTATTGGGCACACTGCCTTCCTCATGCCTCTCCTAGGCTTATATTGAGATGCACAAGGTCAAACATCAAGGAATCTTGCCTTCAAAGCTGTTATGAGGTTGGAGTTGGCAGAGGTCAAAAAAGTGTCTGTAGGGATAGTCCAGTATAGCACAGGTGTGTGTGATTTGTATACAATCAGGTTGAAGGGTCTAGGATTCCCATATTTTGTGATTGGGCCAATTTGCACACATTTTGTTCAACTTATTTTGTTCTGTTGTATACAACTTGGATTCTATATGCACATATTTTCTCTCACAGAGCAGAGAAGTTTAATTCATTGTTACAGTCATAAACCAGAATAAAACAAAACAACCAATACTCAAAACTGTTATTCAGTAGAAGAACAGAACAGAGAAAGTGCACTTATTGAACATAGTGGGTGTGTGTGTATAAATATGCTGAGGGAAGAAGGGCATGAGGTGACATTGGAGCCTTTGCTAAGTGCACTACTACTTTTTACTGAATTTGTGATTCAGAAATTGTGAAGGTACAGGCTGTCAGGATTGTGCAGGAGCTCAGGAATCCATGTAAGAGCCTAAATTCCCTGGGTTTGCAGTGCTGCTGTAGCCACACAGAGACCAGTTTCTTGGATCCTGTGGCTATATCAAGGAATTTCTAAGGCTATTTCCATATTGAAAGTTCACATAACATTCTGTTTGTGAGAGGAAGAGAGCCTGACTTACTCTTAACCAGAATTGCAAGTATACTTCAGTAGGAGGCTGTGCTACCTGAAATAAGACCCGTGGGTAGGCCAAAAAGGGGCCAAGATGAGCAGAACATAAATAAAAAGGGGCATCTCTAGTGAGATACAGTGTTCCTGCTCCAAAGGCTGCTGATGGTTCTTTCTCTGGCCTGCACAGGTTGGTGAAGGGAATGAATTTCTCCGTGGTGGTGTTTGACACAGCACCCACAGGGCACACGCTACGGCTGCTCAATTTCCCCACCATCGTGGAGCGGGGACTGGGCCGCCTGATGCAGATAAAGAACCAGATCAGTCCCTTCATATCGCAGGTAAAAGGGGAGAAGAGCAGCAGCACAAGGATCACCTGTCTAAAAGACCACACCCTACATCTGTCATAAGTTCCACCGTGTGGCATTTCATCATGGCTTCTGCCTGGCCCCTAGGAGTATTCTTGCAACACTTGGGAACAGTGTGAAATGATCAGTTCTAACTTGTTAGGTTGCTTGTAGGGTGTAGTGTTAGATGGCTACTGTTGCCACTCAGCACTTATTGGCCACAGTGTGGTGGGCTGTGGCTTTGTTAGTTTGGGTTGAATTAATCAGTGGGTTTAGATCTCTCCCTCCCCACCCCTTTCCATTTCCTGCAGTCCTGTGCAGGGCATACAGTGCTGATGTGCCCTCTACTGGTAAAAGCCCTTCATTGCCGCTCCCTGTCTGTGTTCCTTACTAGATGTGCAACATGCTTGGCCTGGGAGACATGAATGCTGACCAGCTGGCCTCCAAGCTGGAGGAGACCCTGCCTGTCATCCGTTCAGTCAGCGAGCAATTCAAGGATCCGGCAAGTATTCTGCAAAGATTGGATGTGGGATGCGATCCTAGAGCACTGGATGAAGTGTAAAGAAGGAACCTAATGCTGTATTTTATGCCAGGACAGCTGACCCTGAGTAAAGAGGACTTTTTGTGCTCAGTGAGGCAGAGTTTTGGTAGCTAGTATTGCAGCTTGTGCCAGCTGGAATGCTGAAGTAAATGGCAGATTATCCCCCACCCCACCCCCCGCAAAAAAAAAAAAAAAAAAATCCCTAAAGCAGGGCTACACAACTTCAGCCCTCCTGCAGATGTGGGACTGCAGTCCCCCATAATCCCTGACTATTGGCCATTGGGGATGGTGGGAGTTGTAATCTAGAAACAGCTGGAGGGCCAAAGTTGTGCAGCCCTGCCCTAAAGTGTGTGGTATCTCAGACCTGCTATTTTCTACTAATGTATGCAGCTCTGTTCTGAGTACCATGAACAGAAAAGGTGGTTGCTACTCCGTGGAGCTTAAACTGTACTGACAATATTTAGTGGAAGGTAATGGAGGGGGGGCAAGTGTGACAGTGGATGGATATGTGCAGCAGTTGCAGACACACACGCACACCCCTCTACCTGGTTGCTTCACCTCGACCTGTCGGCTATAGCATCACTCTCTTTGAAAGTAGAGAGAATCCTCCAATTAAAACAAAACCTGCTACATTCCAGGGAAAATAGTCCTGAAAGGGATTGTCTGACAATTCTGTTTGAGTGGCTAGGTTAAGTCTTTCTGTGAGGAGGACTTTTCCATATGCTCTGTTCCACAGCTGTAATGAGTCTGCATTTATAAGAGTCTAAGTAAGGCTTTTCCATTCTTGGCTAACATCCATTTATACAGATTGGAAACTACAGGGGTCATTTTTTGAATTGGTGGCATTGCTCAGAGTTCTCCTTTGGCCTCCAGCTTTTTAGTTCAGTATTCCTTAAGCATGGCACCTGCTTCAATGACTTTGGCCTCGAGGACCATACCAACTAATAGGGACATTTCAGTCAGTCTGCCCCACGTGACATGTTTGGTGGTTGTTGTTGTTTTGTTTTCTCTAGCTGTACATTCTGGATTTTGATTGTGTAGGCTGTAATTTTCGGGTGTTAGCACCACCATTTGTTCAAGGCATGTACACAGTGTATGCACATACAGTTATTCCCATATTCTGTTCAACCCATGTAGAGTAGTATGCTTCCTGTGTGCACCACGCATTTGAGGGGACCTATACCCCAGGTTTTTTTATAAATGAACACACATACAGTCATCCATACAAAAACATGTAGATCTAGACAGACAGACCTGTGTACACACACACACACACACACACACACACGCACACACACACCTGTTTGTTCAACAGTCAAATCTCAGCTACTGGAAACTGTTCTGTATCATTGCTGCTCTGGTTCTTCTGCATTCCTTCCTGACTGGTGTGTTCTAGCACGTCCATCAGAGCTGGCATTGGCATGAAAACGCAGCAGGAATTATGAAACTGGATGCCTCTTGGCTATCCTTCTGAAATCTGCAGACAATTTAGTGGGTCTCCTATAGAGCCAAGCTTATCTCAAAGGTAGTTTTATGATGCTGCAAACCCCACAGTGGGGTTAACTGAGAGATTATCTTGTCTGACCCGCTTTCCCAGGGATTGGAACAGAGATGTGGGGTTTGAAACAACTATCTCCTAGAAATCTCTAGGATCAGCAGCCTCTTCCTCTGAGACCTAACAGAGGAGGTTTGTCTTCCAGCTACTGCCCTAGTAAACCCTTTCTGTTGGTACTGGGCAGGCAAGGAATTGCAATACCAAAGTTGGCGACCAAGAAGTTATCTGATGCAGAGAAGTGTGTTAGGTCTTTCATTTTAGTTCTGGGATCAGGGATGCAGGTTGGCATAATACCAGTGAAGGGTGAAGGAAATGTTCCATTTCCTTAGCAAAAGATCTTGCAAGTGCAGGTATGGCTGTAACTGACAGATCTGTGAACTATCCCATTAGTTTTTTCTTTTAAAAATGGGGACAAACTCATGGAAGAAAGTTTCTGAGATTGTATGGCATTCAGTACATTCAGCTTCTATTCCAGGGCCTGAGGGAGTCCTATATAGGGCAGAAAGGTGGGTATGTCTGCCTTGCTATCTCTTTTGTATTGCAAGGGCTTGGAGTCCTGCATCCTGTCACTACCTTAAGCACTAACTGTGCAAGTGTGTGTCTCCTAGACAGCACTGTGGCCAAATGGAATTGGAAGAGGCGCCAACTCTGAGCCAACTCATTCAGGCTTGCAAATAGTCACGTACCTGATTGCTTGTGTTTAAATATACCAGGTGACTAGATTACTCTCCAGTCTCCATTCTAGTCTTAAAGAGCTGTTGTCTCTTTAAAGCTACCAGGCTTCATGTCAAGCTGTTTCTCTTCCTGGGATAGGAAAAGAAGCAACCCTGAGCCCTGTCTCCCAAATGCAGCCTTGGGCTAAAGACCTCTGCATTCTGAAGAATGCATCCTAGGGTCCATCTTGCAGCCTTAAATCTAAGACTGCAAATAAAAGGCAACCTCATGCACAGCACCCTTTCTTCCTCTTTGACCCTTTCCCTGAGGAACAAGTTGAAGAAATGTGGAGGCTAACAGCTGCCCAGGCACATTGCGGTGTTTCCAAGCTAAGAAAGAAAGCAGGGTACTCAAGTCTCTGGCTGCTGTCTCGTTTCTCTGTCAATCTGGAGAGACAGGAACACATACACAGAAAACAGCTGTTACCTGAGGTCCCTGTCATACATTCTGCAGATCTATTTATTTAAAATATTTATATACCTCCCAAAACCTATGTCTCTGGGTGGTTCACAACAAAACAGTACAAATTGAAACAAAATTAAAATGTTAAAACATTAAAATAACTTAAAATTTATCACAATATTAAAAATTGTAAGTCTAATTAAAAGCCTGGGTGAACAAATGTGGCTTAACTGCCTCCTTAAAAGTTATCAGAGATGGGGAGGCTTGTATTTCAGCAGGGAGCATGTTCCAAAGTCTCAGAGCAGCAACAGAGAAGGCCCATCCTGAGTAGCCACCAGACAAACTGGTGGCAACTGAAGACTAAATACCCTAAGCCAGGGGTGGGTAACCTTGGCACTCCAGCTGTTGTTGAACTACAACTCCCATCATCCCCAGCCACAATTATTGTGGCTGGGGATGGTGGGAGTTGTAGTTCAAAAACAGCTGGAGTGCCAAGGTTACCCACCCCTGCCCTAAGCTGTTTAGGGCTCAATAGCTTATAACCATCACCTTGTATTTTGCCCATAAACCTATCAGTAGCCATTGTAGCTCTTTTAGTATAGGAATAATATGGTCTCTCCAAGATTACCCAGAGACCAACCTGTCTGCCGCATTCTGTACCAATTGTAGTTTCTGGGCATACAAATGCAGCCCCACATAGAGTGCATTGCAGTAGTCAAGTCTGGAGGTTACCAGCATATGTACTGCTGTTCTGAGGTTATTTATCTCAAACAGACGCAGCTGGCGTATCAGCCAATGCTGATAGAAAGCACCTCTGGTCATTGCCTCAACCTGGGACACCAGGGAGAGGTTTGGATCAAGAGGGACCCCCAGACTTCATACCTGTTCCCTCTGGGGAAGTGCAACCTCATCCAGAACTAGCAGATCAAAATAATCTCCTGAGGTCTGACCCTACACAATAAGTACCTCCAATTTATCTGGATTTTGACCAGAGAACAGAACTAACAGTTATCTCTCATCCAACCCAACCCAGGCAGGCATTTAAGGAGGTTATGCACCAGATCTCCTGATGATCTCTCCCAGTGGTTTCATGTAGATGTTAAAGAGCATTGGAGACAATAGGGAGCCTTGTGGGACACCATACAAAAGTTCAGATTTTGAAGAGTAGCAATCTCCAAGGGGCACCATCTGGAATCTGCCCAAGAAGTAGGAGCAGAACCTCTGCAAAGCAGTGCCTCCCAACCCCCTCAGACGCTCCGAAAGGATTGACAAAGACAGCTGTGGAACATACAGCCAAGCCACTTGGGTAGCTACTAGATTTTGAGCAGTCGTGACAGTCCTGCCTGACTCTCTGTATTTCTATATTCAGACTAGAAGGCATGATCTCTGCACCTTCAATGCTTAACATGAAAGTCCAGCAAGAGCCAGGTGGGGTTACAATGGCTGCTCAGATGCTAGCAGATGCTTAGCTGCCCCATTATGTGCTCCATAGCAGAACTTTCTCCTCTGTAGGTACAGGGGGCAGCTGTAGGGCACTAGCTCAGGTGTCTGCAGTGCTTTGCCAAGGGAGAAGAGCTTTTGCTGTGCCCCTTGTAAATCTGCCTTCTGGTCCTGCTCCTTGTATACCTGTACATGGTGGGGGAGATTGGGTAGGGATGGAGTGGGGGAGACAGAACCTGAGTGAGTGGAATAGGGATGGGTAATCAGCCCTGTGGTCTAGCTTGCATTCCTGAGCTTAATGGCGCCCTTTGCACGGCAGGAGCAAACCACCTTCATCTGTGTCTGTATTGCCGAGTTCCTGTCCCTGTATGAAACAGAGAGGCTCATCCAGGAGCTGGCCAAGTGCAAGATCGACACCCACAATATCATAGTCAATCAGTTGGTTTTTCCTGACCCGGAGAAGCCCTGCAAGATGTGTGAGGCCCGGCACAAAATCCAGTCCAAATATCTTGACCAGGTACGGTTAGAGGCAAATGCTGTTCTGTTTTCCCAGTGTTTGTTTTGCAAAGAGGTGGCAGATGTTGGGCATCTCTTATGTAGTTTATTAATTCCACTCTCTGGTCTGACATAGAGGTTTTTGAACTCTTAATTTGCTGAAACTTTACTTTTCCACACTTGTCTTCAGTCTTGGGTAGGGATGTGCACAGAACCACGGCAGGGCGGTTCCAAGGCAGTGGGGGGAGGGTGCACTTACCCCTCCCGCCACTTTCCCCTGCCGGCGTCAGTCTTTTTAACAGCCCACTGGGGCAGCAGCGTACCTCCCTGCCGCCCCAGTTGCCCTTGTCTTCATATGACCGGAAGTTGCTGATGCACCTGCATGCGCTGGCATGGGCGCACACAGGTGTGTCAGCAACTTCTGGTCATATCTGGAAGACGAGGGTGACAGGGCAGCAGGGAGGTATGCTGATGCCCCAATGAGCTGTTAAAAAAACCAATGCTGGGAGAGGTAAGTGCACCCTCCCCTCTGCTCTTAAAAGGAGACCCTTGCCACCTTCAAACCAGCAGAACTGGTTTGGAGGTCCTCCAAACTGGTTCCGTGCACATCCCTAGTCTCGAGTCTCTATCCCACAACACTCCTCTTAGTTATTGGCTCATGGCCAACTGTTAGCCTTTCTACAGGGATGCATATCCAGGTGCCCCATAGCAACTGAAGCCTAAAAATGTGGGCCTGGCAGGTGAATTGCTGAAGAGGACAGGAAACAGGTTTCTCCTCTTCCCGCATGTTCTTGTATCCGTAGCATATGACCTCTTCTGTCTCTTGTATTTCTTTGGAATGAAGGTACCAGGACAGCAGGGAGTAGGGCAGGAAAGATATCAGAATGCATGAACAAGAACAGGATTCCCCTCTCCATGGGCATGCTCTGGCTCTTCTCTTTCAAACTGTCTCTAATTTCTTGCACCTCCTGCTTCTCTGGGTCCAGGTTGAGCCTGGGAATACTCGCACTCATTCTTCTTCCCAGCCAGGGTTCTGTGAGTGAGTTGGTAAGGGTAGTTCCTGGTATGTGTTCAGTCTGTGGGAATGTCTATACTAGAGAGTTAAGCTAGTAAACATCATGATTTCCAATATAAAAATCTTTGGTTGGCAAGAGCAGAAATGTACTGACAACAATAAGTTCATCTTGTACAATACACAGTATACCTCCTAGGTTTTGGGGGAACATGGTGGCATGGCAGTGTAAAGCTCGTTGTTGTTGTTGTTTATACAGTCAGACAGGTGTTATTGACTGGTTTGTTTTATCCAGACATCAGGTCCTTCCCAAGGACCTGGGATGGCTGAATTTTATTATCAATCTTGTTGCTATTATAGATACCGTCCCAGAATATAGGCTGTTCCCAGTAAAGTTGTTTTTTGTAATTAATAACAACAACAATAATAACAACAATATGGTGAGATGTAACTTTAAAAAATCTGTATCGGATCGGTTGTCGCCTGGGTCAACAAGGACTGTGCCAGGTGCTGGAGTCCCTGGACATCTGGTGGCAAGTGGGCTACAGGACTCAGGATCTTCAGTTGAGCAGCCAGAGCTGGAGACTGCAAAGTTACTGGAAGAAACATCGCTTAACCGGAAAAAATATATACAAAAAATGCCAACAAGGAAATAATGATCTGCTATTACAAATCTAGTCCAACCAGAAGAGGTTATTTAAAAAGAATGTACCAAATCTGGAAAGAGAAGCATCCAGATACAGAAATAACAGAACAACGGCTAGCAGACCAGAGAAGATTCATAATAAGAAATAAAGTATTCACAGAAGTTGAGCTGGAAGAACTGCAAAGAGCAACACAGGCTCAAGATATGGAAGAAGAATTACCACCAACTGAAGCAGTTGCTCAGGCGCAGGTGGAGGAGGTGTTGGAAATAGAGGATACCACTGTTGCTGAACTGTTTCAAAATCAAAACCAGGCAACCTCCCCTTCGGCTTCACCTCAAAAACCCAAATGCCGTTTAACAGAAAAGCAACAAGAACTAAAGCAAAAAATAACTGAGCACATGAACCAAACAACCACCAGGTTTCGACTTCCAGCTCTAAAAACAGTTGCCAAAAAACAACTTGCTCAGGCATTAAAAGATGTCAATGCTGCACTTGCAGAAATAACAACCAAGAATTTGCAAGAAACAAACCAACTAATGTACAGTGCAGCAACAATAACAACACAAGAGCTTGGATATAAGATCAGTGGACCTGTAAAAAACCGAAAGTAGTACATCACCTAAATGGAAGATTAGATTAGAAAATAAAATCGCCAGGCTTAGATCGGATGCTAGTAAATTGAAAGATATGAAAGACAAGAAGCTGAAGAATGAAAACACCAAACAGTATCTGATCCAAAAATACCATCTAGATTCAAGGAAAATTAGAGAAGTCCTGAAAATAATAAAGCAGCAAATAACAGCAGTGTCAAAGAAGATTAGCAGATACGAAGCTAGAATTACACAACATAGGCAGAATCTCCAATTCCAGTCGAATCAGAGATGTTTCTACCAAAGCATAGAAGGAGAAACTGCAAGAAACATTGAAACTAAATAAAGAAGAAACAGTGCAATTCTGGGGGAAACTATGAGACAATCCAGTAGATTATAATAAAAAAGCAGGCTGGATGAAAGAGGTCAAAAAATGTAACCAACAAATGCAAGATCTAATAATAACACCAGAAGTCCAAACTCAATGGCGGGAACACCATACACACCATAAACACCTGGGCTATACCTGTTATCAGATACACTGCAGGAATAATAGACTGGACCCAGGCAGAGCTAGAGACGCTAGATCGTAAGACCAGGAAAATCATGACCATCAATCATGCTCTGCACCCCCGCAGTGATGTAGATAGGCTATACCTCCCTCGCAGCTCAGGTGGAAGAGGAATGCTGCAAGTCCATCAAACAGTAGAGGAGGAGAAAAGAGGCCTTGAAGAATATATAAAAGACAGTGAAGAAGATGCACTTCAAATGGTCAATAACAAGAAACTATTCAACACCAATGAAACAAAGCAGGCCTACAAGAAAGAACAAGTCAAGAACCGAGCAGAAAAATGGAGAAATAAGCCACTGCATGTTCAGTATTTGTACAATATAAGTGGAAAATCAGACATCACCAAGACCTGGCAATGGCGTAAGAATGGCAACTTAAAGAAAGAAACAGAGGGTTTAATACTGGCTGCACAAGAACAGACACTAAGAACAAATGCAATAAGAGCAAAAGTAGAAAAATCCACAACAAACAGCAAGTGTCGCCTTTGTAAAGAAGCAGATGAAACAGTGGACCACTTAATCAGCTGTTGTAAAAAGCTTGCACAGACTGACTACAAACAAAGACATGACAAGGTAGCAGGGATGATACACTGGACCATCTGCAAAAAATACAAGCTACCTGTAGCCAAAAATTGGTGAGACCATAAAATTGAAAAAGTTGTCGAAAATGAGATGTAAAAATATTATGGGACTTCCAACTACAAACAGAAAACATCTGCCACACAATACACCAGATATAACTGTAGTCGAGAAGAAAGAAAAATAAGTCAAAATAATCGACATAGCAATACCAGGGGATAGCAGAATAGAAGAAAAAGAAATAGAAAAAAATCACAAAATACAAAGATCTACAAATTGAAATTGAAAAGCTGTGGCAGAAAAAGACCAAAATAATCCCAGTGGTAATTGGCGCCCTGGGTGCAGTCCCAAAAGACCTTGAAGAGCACCTCAACACCATAGGGGCCACAGAAATCACCATCAGCCAATTACAAAAAGCAACTTTACTGGGAACAGCCTATATTCTGCGACGATATCTATAACAACAGCAACAACATTGACAATAAAATTCAGCCATCCCAGGTCCTTGGGAAGGACTCGATGTCTGGATAAAACAAACCAGTCAATAACACCTGTCTGACTGTCTAAACAATAATAATAATAATAAATAATAATTTGATTTCTATACCGCCCTTCCAAAAATGGCTCAGGGCAGTTTAGAAATGGGTTTATGGGTTTATTTAGAAATGGGTTTACTTTCGAAATGGGTTTATCTTCATTGTGCAAAATCTGCCATTAGGTCAGGACTTTGATAAAGCTGCTGCTGGTACAAGGCAGGGGTGAACATGGTGCACTTTCCAGCCAATGAGAGGCAGAGTGAGGGTTGCACTTCTTTTGTGAGTCTTCTGTTGATGTGTGGTTTGTTGCAGGAAGTCTGTGATTGTTGGGTGTTCCTCTGACTGTTGTCCTGATCTCTTGCTCCCCCAGATGGAAGACCTCTATGAAGACTTCCACATTGTAAAGCTGCCACTTCTGCCCCATGAAGTGCGAGGGGCTGACAAAGTCAACACCTTCTCGAGTCTGCTGCTGGAGCCCTACAAGCCACCCAGTGCAAAATAAAGCCCAGTGGACTGGCTCCCATGGATTTCCCCTCTCTACCATTCCATGCCTGCCCTTCCTCCTCACCCTTCTCCTGCTGGAACTCCTCCCCTTCCAGTGGCCTCCCTTATCTGTTTGAAATTGTGTGATTGACAGGCTTGTGGTGGGGTTGGAAGAAGCAGTATTTGAAGATCCCACTTGTTTCCCCACTAATGCTGATACTTCTCCTTGGGGCACCCCAGAACCAGCTACAACATTGAATCCCTTCCTCTCACTGACCAGCTAGCTAACCTTAACTTAAACTTGGGTCACTTTTTGTTTCTCTGTCACTCTGGCTTCTCCCTGGATCGTGTTTCCTGGGGCTGATGCTGTTCTAGCTGAGGGTCCCAGTAAGGTGCTGTAATTAGACAGAGACTGTCAGTCCATTTACAATACCAAGGCCATCCATGTTAATTGGAAGTATGTAAATAAACTGTAAGGGAAATGAGTTTGCTGCTGTTCTTTAATCAAGCTACCACTTATCTCAGGGGAATGGGGAGTGGGACATCTGTGAGTTTTGCAGGGGAAGGTGTTGGGGGTTTTTTGGTTTTGCTGTAGGGGAAACTTAAGGCATCCTGGTCAATCATGCTTGCTTAAGGCAGGGGTTCTCAACCTGTGGTACTCCAGATGTTGATGAACCACAACTCTCATGATTCCCAACTACAATTTATTGGGAGCTGTAGTTCATCAACATCTGGAGAACCACAGGTTGGGAACCCCTGGCTTAAGGCTATGGGAGGGCTGAGAATGAGGATATCTTGTCTCTCTGGCCAGCTTTCCCAGGGATTGGGACAGAGAAGTTGCACATCCAGATACTGACTAGACCTGTTTAGCTTCAGAAACATGGCTCTATCATATATCCACAGACCATGCCCTAGGATCTAAGTTCTCTGGGGTTATACACTGAGAATGCCTAGTTTCCTAGAGTGCTAATTAACTTGATACAAGGGAACTGTCATGCCACTAACTGAAGGAACTTTCATGGCTTCTGTTGTCCACTGTGTGTTTGTGTATGTTGGATGGTCCCTGAAGACATAATACTAAGCTTTGCAATAGGAAACATGCTCTCTGATGAGGCTGGGTTTCTCTCTCTCTACCCCTCCCCCCCATCCACCCCCTACCCCAGTTGCTTGTTGAGTTGAGCTAGTTCAGTTTGCTCAGTGCTCAATAGATCCCAGTGATCCTTGGGGTCAAATGGCTGGTAAAAAGCTTGAAAGCTTGGCTTCATTTGAGGGCAAAGTAGAGGCTGTGGCTGAAAATGCAACTGAACATTTCATAGGGGTTTGATATGGCCACAGGGTGGGTAACAAATCATGGCTATGACTTGCAATTACTCAATTTCTTTGCTATGTGCATCCCTCTGATGAGCACTAATTGCATGCTGGAACCTTGGGTCCTGCTTGCCATGGCTGAGTTGAGCAAAAAAGGATGGCCATTTAAGCACTTTCATCCTCTGTACCTCAGTAAAGTCTAGGATATATATATTTTAAAAACCCTATAGAGTAATTTTATGTGGGAACCAAAGAAGCAGCTGGCTGGTTTTGAGGAGCTCAGACATTTGTGGGAAATGGCATGTGGTGGTGGTGGTCTCTGCTCAGTCCTTTGGGCACCGATTTTGTGACTTGTGTGATTTTTCAAAGGCAAAGGATTTAGGCAGCAAAATACAAAATGATCTTTTGCTTGCTTCCTTTTTTACTCAGACTGCATGACTGTGAAATGAGAATCCCTATATGTTCCCCAGAACCAGAGAAACTACTTCTTCTCCCTGACTCTCTTAAGAACATAAGTACAGCCCTGCTGGATCAGGCCCAAGGCCCATCTAGTCCAGCATCCTGTTTCGCACAGTGGCCCACCAGATGCCGCTGGAAGCCACAGGCAGGAATTGAGGGCATGCCCTCTCTCCTGCTGTTACTCCCCTGCAACTGGTACTCAGAGGCATCCTACCTTTGAGGCTGGAGATGGCCCACAGCCCTCCGACTGGTAGCCATTGATAGACCTCTCCTCCATGAAGTCGTCCAAACCCCTTTTAAAGCCATCCAGGCTGTTGGCTGTCACCACATCCTGTGGCAGAGAGTTCCACAAGTGGATCATGTGTTGTGTGAAAAAGTACTTCCTTTTGTTGGTCCTAGACCTCCTGGCAATCAATTTCATGGAGTGACCCCTGGTTCTAGTGTTGTGTGAGAGGAAAAAGAATTTCTCTCCACTTTCTCCAAACCATGCATGATTTTATAGACCTCTATCATGTCTCCCCGCAGTCGTCTTTTTTCTAAACTAAATAGCCCCAGGTTTTGTAGTCTTGCTCTTCCAGCTCTTTTGGCCTATAGCTGGGATGTGTGGGGTACCTTTTTTTCTAAATCTCTCTCGGGTATGAAATTTCAGTAGTTGTGAAACACTTCACTTATTGCATAACTCTTACATGAAAAAACATCTTGTTCCAAATGCTGTGATGGGAGGCATTCTAAGAAATTATTCCGACAGCACATCAGTTCTATTGTAATTCAAGCTCTAAACCCATGATTCCCACTCTGGGATCCTCCAGGAGTTGCTGAACTACAACTCTCAGCATTTCCAGCCACGAATTGTAACTGGGGATGATGGGAATTGTAGTTCAGCAGCATCTGGAGGCAGGGGCATAGCAAGGTTGGAGGGGGCCCAGAGACGAGATTTTAAAATGGGCCCCTCGCTGATATACACACACAAACACACTTCACAATATATAGTGCACTCACACTCACATCCCCATTATGAATACGGTGAATATCCAGTTCACATTGAATCTAGTTTTTTTTACTCTCTGATCCTGCCGATCTCCAAGAGACTCAACATAATTCATAGGGGGTGCAACATGGGCAGGTGGGGAGTCATGTGATGTGCCTCGGGGGGGGGGGGGCTCGAGGCAGTAGGGCCCCAAGATGACTGCCTCTCCTTGCCTAATAGTAGTTACGCCCCTGTCTGGAGGACCACACCAGGTTGGGAACCAATGCTCTAAATAAAGTATTGAACAATCTTCAATTTTGCATGTAGCTGAGGTTTGTATCACATGGGACTGAAAAAAGGATTTTTTAGTTAAGGTTCCTGTCACATCAGTTTAAAGTTTAGGATAGCTTTCACTAGGGCCCGTATGAATGTGTTGCCTTCAGCCCTTTTGGAAAAAAGATTTAACAAGGGATCGTCAGATTTTGGCCTATGCCCTTGTGGTGCAGGCCTCCCTGAAACAGTTTCGCATGTGCTGCTATATTGCTCCCTGTACTCTGATACCAGGAAAGAACTCATATTCCCTCTATTAGAGCAATTCCCAGGAAGAGCTGACCCCTTTTATTTGAATTTTTGTCTTGAGGATCAAGATAATGAGATTACTAAGGTGGTGGCGAAATTCTTCTATGTCGCTATCAGATTAAGATCCTGTTTAAGATCTAATTTTTAGGAGCTATTGTTTTGTCATGATAATTATGTATTATATTACTGCTGGTATATTTTGCTTTTAATCTTGTTTTAATTTTTGTATGTTCTCTGTATGGCCTATGGCTGTAATAAACTGATTCAATTCAAATTCAAGGGTAAAGAAACTGGATGATCTATGGCTAGGACACCTGCAGCATATTTTAAAAGGATTTCATCCAGGCAGCTTTTGTTCTTGCCAACAGGATCTCCTTGGGGCCCACAGCCAAAGGAAAAAGCTGAGCAAGAGTGGGATGATAGCCAAGTCTTTGGCCTTAGACTTTATAGTATGAAGCAAAAGGTGGATAGCTAGTCAGCAACACGCCTCTTTAGCCTCTTCTTTCTGTGGCAAGCTTCCTCCCCTTCCTAGGTTTGGGTGAGAATTGTAGTTTTTCCTTTGTACCTGCTGTTCTAACCTCTGTTCACTAGAGCTGAGGTAGACCCTAGATGTGCCACCTTCCCCTCTCTGCCCACTTACTTCAATCTCCATGGGACTGTAATAACTTTGCCCTGATCGTTTTGATTATGTATAGCTTTGCAGCTGTCTTTTGCTTTGGATCCAGTTAGGCAAGCTAAATGTAAAGGGCCCTGTGTATTTTTTTTTTACTCCACCACATTCCCTTCCTCTTCTCTCAAGAAATAGCTTCTGGAAGAGGAAGGGAGGTAGAGGTTAATATTTTCAGGAATTTTGGAAAGGCTTAAAATTTAGTTTTGAACAGAAGTGAGGAAAATGGCAGCAGACAAGTTGGCTGCTTCTAGGATAGACTCACAGGCTTGTCTTGTTTATAGGATACAAGTAAGTGAGTCCCGTCATTGACCAGGCAACGTCATTTTGCATAATTATCCTTCTAGGAAAGTTCAAGAAATTAAATTAAGTTAAATTAATATATATAATTATATATAAATTAAATATATGTAATAGAATTTTTTATTAATATGCTTGCAAAAGGGAACTAAAAACAGGTTGAAATTTGTAGGATTTTAATTTCAAACATTTTTCATTTTATTGTATAATGACCATATATGGTAAATTTGAATCTGAGAAAGAACTTCTGCTTTTCTTGGGCATTATGTCATTTTGGAATTATTGATTTGATTAGTGAATGTTAGAAATCTGTTGAGAACAATAACAGTTAAAATACGATGATTAATTCAGAATTTCTGAATTAATACATATACAGGCATGTTTGTTTTATTGTGTAAGTAAACTTCTATCTAGCCCCCAATTGTATACCCAGTTGTACCTAATACTAAGTATCTCCTCCAGCAGGACCTATTAAAATACTGCATTTCTTACAAAACACAACTTGTTTACTAGGAGGCATATGATACACTAAGACTGCAATCCTGGGAGTAAGCCCCACTGAACACAGTGGAAGTTAGATCCAAGCAAACAGGCATAGGGTCACACTAGTAGTTTGAAACTCTTAAAAGGAGGCAAATGTCCATGCACATTGATATTTGTGGCACCAAAATGTTTTTGGAAGGAAAAGTACGTGAAGATTTATCTGGCTGATGGGAGCTCAACTCCTTTGAAGCAGCTCTCTCTTGGCCCATTAGAACAACTGTACTTATTCTTATCTTGCAAATGCTGGGGGGGTATGCATAGGCAGGTGAACAAAGGCATGTTTTTAGGGCTGTTTTTAAACTTCCAGGAAGGGGGTCATGTACCTCCCTCCCTCCATTCCTGGGTAATGTCTGTGCTTGGCAGCAGGTTACAGCTTCATTTCTCTTCCCCCCTCTGTGCTGTGTGCCAGCCTGGCTCTGTGCTTCTCCCTCTCCCGGAACTATAAGATCAGAGCGAGAGGATTATGAAACGCAGCATCCTGTAGGGGTGTGTGGCTGAGTCTGTGTATCCTACCTTGGGCACAGACAGATGCCCTGGGGTGGCAGTGGCAACAGCCTTATGTAAGCTGCTCTTTGGCACTGTCTGGAGCTCGGGTCTGCCCCAGCAAGAGGCTGGGGAGCTCATTAGCACCAGCTGCTCAGCCAAGCATCCCAAACCAGCCCAGCATGGCCACAGGACACAGCTGTACTTCTTAAAGGGAAAACTGCCTCCCTCCATCAAACAAAACAGCTACAGATGTTTGTTAGTAACAAAATTGGTGGGGTGGGTGGGGAGTGAGCGAACAAACATGTTGACTGCTAAACCTCAGCTCAACCTTCCCAAGATTCTTCATAATTAGAGCTGCCTACCTCTTTAAAAATCAACTTTTGAGATATACAGCCAAGTTAAAAAAACTACATTATGTAAGCACATTGATACATCTCTGAAACATCCCTTTTTAAAAACACAGTGAGTAACACACCCTTTCCATTCTCTACTGTCTGAAAAATGTAAGAATGTACATGAAAAGTGGCATGAAAAGGTATCTTGAACTTCAGTTGTACAAAATAAAACCTGTTTGTTTGTTTTTTTAATGTGTCAGTACAAAGAAGAGCCAATGTGATGGGGATAGCATGCTGGATTTGAGTCCCAAAAACTTAATTTGGGGATCGGGATATGGCTGAGCTGCAGAGTAAGGCCCAGGTTCAATCCCTGGCAGCCTCTCCAGGTAGGGCTGGGAAAGATTCCTGCCTGAAACCTTGGAGGGCCTCTGCTAATCAATGTAGATAGTAGGGGTGCACAGTGGGGAAATGTCTTGACTACCAAGCCAGAGGTTGCCAGTTCAAGTCCCCGCTGGTATGTTTCCCAGATTATGGGAAACACCTATCTCAGGCATCAGCGATATAGGAAGATGCTGAAAGGCATCATCTCATACTGTGCGGGGGGAGGCAATGGTAAACCCCGCCCTGTATTCTACCAAAGACAACCACAGGGCTCTGTGGGCGCCAGGAGTTGACACTGACTCGATGGCACACTTTACCTTTACCTATAATGGAGTTGATGGGTTCAAAGAACCCAGACCCGCCAGCTTCTGAGTGCCTCCCAGCTCCACCCCTCCCTATTTTCTTCATTATCTCTGAGGGGCCATTGGGGAGAGGAGAGGACACAGGCTCTCTCTCCCCTAGCTATGCCCCTGGTAGATAGTATTGAGCTTGATGGGCTAATGGTCAGACTTGGTATAAGGTACATGTTTCCCTATGCCTGGGTTCACAGTCCTACTCAATCATGAATCCTGCAGTGTGATGAGTAAATCACTATATTTGGCTTAATTTTCCTCCCAGCGTCATTCTGAAGCAAAACATGGGAATAACCCCATATTTGCTGCCCTAAGCTCTTTGGAAGAAGGCTAAAATATGCAGGGACAGAAAAGGAGATTCATGTTTGTAACAACAGGTTTCACAATGATGTTTTATATCAATATTAAATGTTAATTCCTCAAACTTCTTTGGCTTAGACTCTGCTACTGTACTATAACTTACTATGTGATATATTCTTGTTCACATGGGGTGCTCTCTGCTGGCACAGGCACATAATTCAAGAACATGAGAATTAGGTTCACAACCAATGGCCCTTCCAACCCAATAATCTGTCTCTGATGGCTGCTAAATCTGCACATTTCAGATTCAGTAACAGCACAAATATAACAGTTATAATATAACATGGTTGTATAAACATACATACCCATATACATTCCCACATATACTTGATCATAAATATGTATACACAAGAAACACACACACACACACTGATATGTTGTGATGTCATCTAGTTGCAGGCCCAAGGACAAGAGGATTCAAACAAAGGAGATGATAGAGTAGAGCATCATATTGTGAAATGTAAACCCTGGTAGTTATTGGCAATTAATTATCACGATTACTTATATACCATTTTCCAGCAAAGGTTGTCATGGGGACAGGGGCGTAGCAAGCTTGGTGTGGGCCCAGAGACATGATTTTGAAATAGGCCCCCCTCACTGAAGCTCAGCTCATGAAGTAAAGAAATCTTAAATGAGGCTGAATCGTGGTAACAAAAAGCATAGTTATATATATCCTATATATCTCCTATGTGCCACAATAGAACATCATCCTAAATTATTTTTTAAAAGGTTTTGTAAATTGTGGATGTTGCAAGTCATTTAATGGTACTAGAGAAAGACATGCTGTTCTGGTAGCTCCAGGTCTTAACACTCACATCAATTTCGGAGGATGAATACAACTGAAGGAAGCCCGGGAGGGTGCGCGGCTGGGGAGTCAGTCATGTGACTTGCCTCTGGGGGGCCCCCCAAGGCAGTGGGCCCCCAGACAACTGTCTCCCCGTGCCCTATTATAGTTACGCCCCTGCATGGGGAGTGGGGGGAATCCAGACGGTTCTCAGTTCCCAAAAGCCCCTCAATCTAGAATGACTCACAGAGTAGCCACCAGCAACAGCCACTACCAGAACAAAATTAGTGATGGATCCAGGTAATGTTTTACTCCAGAAGGCATATGGGTAAACAGATTGGAGACCAAGATTGCCAGGTTCATTTGTGAACTTTGGTTGAGAAGACATGAGGATGGACTCAGTTGGGGGACCATCTACCTAGTGGTAGATAGATGGTCAAGCTGTTAGTGTAGTACACAGGGCAAACAATTAATATAGTAGGGGATTCTGCCAAGCGAACAGGAATTGTTTGATGTGGTTTGGTAGTGAATATTGTAGCTGCCATAATGGCAGCTATAGTCCATGCCATATGAAACACCATCCACTACATTTTCCTTTCTCAGAGATGCAACCATTGACTGAGATGTTATTGTCTTAGACATTAACACCAAACAACACGAAAAGCAGGTACATTTGTATCCCTAACAGAGTTGATGTGACTCACCAGGGCTTACCCTCTTAACTGGATTTTCTTTGTAATTCTTGCCAAACTGGCAAACTGCACAGTTCTGTCTTCTTATGGATAGACTGGAGATGTTTGTGATGGGCTGATACATGGCAGTAGGTTCAGCAGAAGCACCTCGAGATGCAATTCTTGCATGCAAACTACATTTCAAAAACCCTCGCCATACCCTAGTGCTTGGCCTCGGAATCGCAGGCTGGATCACTTCAAGAGTACTTATCTGGAGTTTGCATCCACTCAGCTGCTTGGGTTGGGCTTCAGCAGCAGGTACCTGCCCAGTTCCCCAGTCTGAGCAGGTTCTCACAACAGACCGAAGGCGGGAGCTGCTGCGGGCAGATGCATCTCAAGAAATTTCTGCCAGGTTTGGACTACCCACTGGGCATGCATTGGGGACAAAGGGGCTGCAAGGGAGCTTGCAGGGGATGGGGTTGCTTCTTGCTGTTCCTTAGGCAGACACTGAGGCTGAACTTTTCTGGCACTTCTCAGAAGATCAAGAAGCAGGTGCTGCTCAAGGCAGGGTTACTGCCATGTCTAGAAAGGAATGGACCACAGTTGGTGAGACCCAAAGGAAATAAGGTTGGGCTGGAATGGAAGATCAGGTTCTTGCTTAGCCATGGAGTGAGTGCATTGTCTTGAGGAAGCTTCTCCCACTAAACCTCATTTCCCTGTTTGGGGATAAGAGAGACTTAACCACTGATCATGGTGAGAAGGGTTTTATTTTTAGACTGTAAGCTTTCAGTCAGTCCTGTCAATTGTCCCTTTGTCCAGTGCCTATCTACTTCCAGACAAAAGAGCATGGTCTAAGGGCACATGATGCAGACACCTTATTGAAGCTAAGCAGGTCTTGGTGTGGTCAGTGCCTGGATGGGAGACCATGTATACCTCCTTTGCAGATGGGGCCCTAGCTCAGTGACAGAGCATCTGTTCTGCATGCAAAAGATTCCAGATTCAATTCCTGGCATCTCCAGGTAGAGCTGGGAAATCTTGAAGAAGCTGCTGCCAGTCAGTGTAGATTAAGCTGAGCTAGATGGACCAATGGTCTGACTCAGTAGATGGCAGCCAGGGGCGTATCTATTGTGGGGCAGGCAGGGCATGTGCCCCGGGTGCCACTTGAAGGAGGGTGCCATTTTTTTAAATTAAAAAAAATTGTAATGGTGCTGAAAACAAAATGGCCACCGTGCATGCTCAAATGGCCTCTGTGAGGCCCTAGGCCATGCCAGGCCTTGCAGAGGCCATTTGAGCATTCGCAGTGGCCATTTTGTTTTCAGCGGCCATTAAAAAAAAATTTTTTAATGGCCACCGCACATGTTCAAATGGCCCCTGAGAGGCCCTAGAGACCAGCAGTGGGAAGGGGAACCTTTGCACACACCCCATGGCCTTTAGGAAGCCCCCCAAAGGGGGGTCAATGTGTACAGTCACTGTACACATATTCAGTTTGGCACTATGTAAAGAGAATCAGGGCTTGCGAATACTGAGTTGAAGCTTATGAGCTAGGATTGTATTCATTTGCTCTAACTTTGCTTCTTGTGATAAGTGAGTTAAATGTGATGTCTTAATAATATGACTATTAATGGTGAGTTTGTCTTTGGATCAGTGTGAAATCCTTAGTATTAAGGCCCACTGGGAGTTTCTTGCTCTCTTTCTCTCATTTTAACTGTCTTTCTGAAATACTAGAATATATTCCAAGCAGTGACACAGTTTACTCTGCATATCCTTTAATTATTTTCAGAATATCTGGGAAAAGTCAAATTCTCCATTTATTTTTAAAACTTATGTAATGGTGATGCTACAATGCATAGTAGAGAATTAGACAGGCACTTCTGTTTAGTTTTCCGAGTACACCTCCACATAGTATTTGGGTATTTCATGAGTCCCAGCATACTGAAATTTGTAGTTTTCCAGCATTTTTTGGTCTGGCTACATCCACTGCTAAATAGTTTTTGAAATATTAAAATATTAATGAGCTTGACTTGTATTTTTCAGCTGATATTATGGTAAAGTTATCTGAAAGATGGGCGTCAGATGTTTGGACAGGGGACACAATTTCAGTGTTTGCCCTAGGTGCTATTTTCCCTAGATACACCTCTGATAGCAGCTTCCTATGTTCTTAAGCACTTTACTAGGATTAGAGTTGAGTAGTAAATATCATAACATTTAACAGTATTGACAGGAGTATGAGACGAGAGGAAGTGCTTCTCCCTTCTGTCTCAAAAATGCCCTTGAAGTGGTGAAGTGTCCTAGCCCGACTGAACTGTGGACAGCCTGGCTTTGGGAGCCAGAGAGTAGCCATCCTCTGGGCTCTAGAGGAAGGCATGCTGCCGTCATCTGTGTCTAGGCCAGCTGCGCCAACCACTTATGGCCTCGTGCCAACACAGAGGCTGGGAGCTTCTCCCAAGGTGTGGCACAGATGAGGACACTTTGCCTTGGCCAGTCAGGGCTTGCTTGGTTTGTCCCTATTGGGGTTAGGCCCCGCCCATGGCCCTGTGCTTCTTCTGCAAGGGACCTTGTGGGAGGCATGGCTAGGTGCCAGTGGGTTACCTAAGTATGTGTTTTGTTTGCTATACAGGCCACAGCACTAGGTGGGAAAAGCAAAGCTATCCAAAAGGATGCAGGGAATGTGGGTGACACAGCAGAATTACTGCACAGCATCATAGGCCGTACACAGAAGCAGCCTTCTAGACCTGGGAGGACGGAGGCGATCTTGTTCCCATCTTCCCACTATTCTGATCCCAAGGCAGACACACTCTCTCAGAATTGGGAGAAACTCAGGGCTGATGGCTTTCACATATAGAGAACCTAGCACTTTTGGATGTTGTAGCCACCTAATGGTGCAGTGGGACAGTAACTTGCCTATGGAGCAAGAGGTTGCTGGTTCAAATCCCTGCTGGTATGTTTCCCAGACTATGGAAACAGAGGAGCAGCAGTGATATAGGAAGATGTATCATCTCATACTGCATTGACTTGGCACAACTTTACCTTTACTCTCAGATATGGCACCCACCCACTGCCCGAAATAACCCTTCCCTTCCCTACCCCCTCTTCCCCCTCCTTTAAACTAGTTTCTTCTGCACTCAGGCTGTCTATTCAGTTGTTTGCTTGGTTCATCTCTGTTCCAGAAACCAAACCCTGAGGGTGTTGACTTGTCAAACACTGGAAGAGAAAAGGCCCAAGGGGGAGAGTGGCTCCATCAGGTTAGCAGTTGAGAGGCGATTAAGAGCGCTTATTGTGCAAACCCACAATGGGCAGATCTCAACTCAGGCGAGTCAGACCAGGATTTCTGGGTGTGCGGTCTCATAGAAGAAGCAGCTGGGTAGTCAGGAGAGCCCTACCTTCTGTGTGTCAGATACCACATGCCCACTAGACAGCATTTCCTAGACCATAGGAAACATTTTTAGATATTTTGTGTATATTAAAAGTGTAGCCCTTGCGGAGTCCTAGGGATTGGGCAGGCTAGAAATTCAAATAATCAGACCCTCAAATCCCATCCTGACAGCCAGTCCTCCTTTCTTCAACTGAGCTGAACAGCTTCCTCTGATATGTTGGCAGCGTTTACAGAATCTGTCTGGCAAATAAATGAGTTGAACTTGACATCCAAACCCCAGTTCCCCTACCAGAGCTGAGAATGAAATGCCAGCATCCAGCTTGCCACACATACTTTCTGCCTCCCCCCACAAACTCACTAAAATTAACCTCATTTTTCTTAAAGAGTTAGGAACAGCCCTGACTGCTAGTCCACTCATGATGGCTGCAATCCTAGAAGGAACCTCTCACCCTCCCCTTTTCATCCTCTACCATTATATTTCTCTTCTACCATTAGCTTTACATGCATTTGGTCTACCTTTCCATTACATTGCTTCCAGCAATGTCCAAGGCTGTTATGTCTCAAATTCTATGGGCTCCCACCCATCCTGAATTCCCAATTTCTTCCCCCTTTCTCTTTCAGTTGGGGGGCGGGGAGATGCCGCACCCTCCTTTCTTTCCCACCTTGTGCCTGCAACCCTTGCAGGCTCCTCACCCCAGCCTCTCACCCCTCCCCTCTCAATCCTCCCTCCAGGTCCTGGTGCCAAGCAATCAGAGAGCCTCTATTGGAAGAGGTGTAAAAGGTCAGTGCAGGATGCGGAGGGCTAGGTTCCTAGGTATTTAAAAACCTGCAGGGTGTTATTTGCACCCTGTCTTAAGAACTGCATCCCAGGTGGAGTTTGGATTTGGGAATAATTGTCAAGGGAATGGGTGCTCTTTGGATCTCTCGGCTCCTGTGATTTTCCTCACTGAGGGTGAAACCAAAGCAGCTGATAACCTCCTGCACAGGTTAGTTGTCAAACGGTTAAAGAATGTTTTCCACAGGGTTCTCTGTGCTCTGCTCCTGCCAGAAGAAGCCAGCTGGTTTTTCTTACAAATACCATTTGTGGAATTTTGGTTCTCTTGCAAAACGGTGGCTTCTTTGACTACGATTGCATTTAATCAAAGTGTTTATTAGACAATGTTCCTTACAGAGATTTGCTTTATGGTGTCGTTCATATGCATACAGATCTGGAACAGAGGGATGTAACTAATTATATTATACAATTCAGCAACCTTATTCATGGCTCGCTTCTCCTTTTAGCAGTGTGCAATCAAGATGACAATCTCCAAAGAGGTGATTTGCCCCGGTTTATACCTTGCAGTTGCAGCTGTATGCCGTAACAGGCCACTAAAGTTACTTTTGGATTAAAATCTGGATTAAAATCGTATCCAATCCATTGCTTTTCTGGATAGCTTTGTCATGTTTCCTCAGAGTCAGTTTGTTATTCGCAAAAATGGAATATTGATGGGTTATTATATTGAATGCAATTTTAAAAATTTATATTCATTTTCAGAATAGGGCAGAATAGTTTCAGTCTACACACACTTTAAAATTTTAATAATGATGCAAGGATTAATTTTCAAACTATCCTGGACTGATGCAGGGTATAAAAAAGGCTTTACAGCCCTTTACTGTACATGTTTAACTAGAAGCAAACATTAGGAAGACCTTATCTCTCCTAGTGAGCACATTTAAGACTGCAGCTTTAATCTGTTGGAATGTCTTCACTGAAGGATGGGCCATTATCCTGATACTAGATTTTTAAAGAAAGAATATTTCGACACCTGAAAGTCTGCCACAGAACTCTTCGTTGTTTTTGGCTACAACAGACATCACAGTGACCCCCGCCGCCCCCCGGAATTCCCTGTCTGTCCAAGCGTGTGCTGTTGGTGTCTTGAAGTTTCTGCTCCTTCAGCCATAAAGGGACATGCAGGGCTGGCTCCCCTGGATGTTGTGGCAAGGGCTGCTTAAATTGCTGCTGCTGCCGCTGCTGCCTCCTCCACCCCCCATTAGCCACCATGGGATACAGCAGCGGCAGAAACAGCAGCAGTTGCTCCTTCCCGCCCTGCCCCCGCCCCCTCCAATTGGCCAATGAGGCAGGAGACAGTGACCAAAAGAGCCACACCACCACTGTTCCCTCTGACAGGGATTCCCAGTTGTTGTTGACTACAACTCCCAGAATGCCCAGCCAAAGGCCATTGCATCTGGGGATGCTGGGAGTTGTAGTCAACAACCTCTGGGAATCCCAGTTAGAGGGAACACTGTACACCACTGCTGCTTTCCCCCAGCACTCTCCCCCAAACACAAAGGGAGGAAGCCAAGCTAACAGACCGACACATCACTGCCTTCTCTCGGCAGCTTTGGGAGGACATTCCCTTTGGTGGCTTTGGAGGATGCTGGGAAGGCGGCAGTGATGGTGTGGACTTGTACAGACACTTTCACTTCTCCCAGCACACCCCATATAGGATCTGGGAGGTCTCAGGTGTCCGCCACAGGCCCTTTGATAACCCTGAGTCCCCAGGTCAGTATCCAGCCTGGCCAACTTCTGAAGCTGGCCCTGGGAACATGTAGAACTTTGTAACAACTGGAATGATCTATAGAAGAGAAACTCGACCTGAATGTGATTTCCGTATGAGACTGTGATCATTTTGCTGCTGCAGCATATTATTTAAGACCTATGTAGAAAATACTATTATTAGTTAACTACTTCAGTTGTTTAAATCTCGACTGTGCTTGAAAATAGAAAATCAGAGCATTCAAAAATGGGACTGGCGGTTATTGCGGCAGATTGAGGAGCGAGGTTATTTGCTCTTGGCTTCCAGGAGAGCTGCCAGGAATGCAAAGGGAAGCAACATCTCTTTAGCAAGATGTGTAAAAGAGGGACTAGCCATAACAATGGGTTTCTTTTAAATGATGTAAGTGTGATCTCCGTGTGTCTTTAGCAATGTGAATTTCCTACCTATTTGAAGCACTTTTCACCAGTTGAATTGACAGGGTAGGAGAAGTATGGGAACCCACATGCTGTCCCTGCTACTGACCTTCACACATTCAGCGTAATGTGTGCAAAGATCCTAGGTGCATGATAGGGCTTTTTCAATGCAGTGGTGAACCCTGGGAAAACAGTGTTCCTGATCATGTGGAATGAGCCCTATGCACA
The DNA here is from genome assembly GCF_027244095.1 of Hemicordylus capensis. Classification (NCBI taxonomy): domain Eukaryota; kingdom Metazoa; phylum Chordata; class Lepidosauria; order Squamata; family Cordylidae; genus Hemicordylus; species Hemicordylus capensis. Next base: position 377,105,767 of record NC_069658.1, on the reverse strand, counting down.
AACAACTAAATAGGAGTAGGATCCATGCAGACAGTCAAGCTGAGTGAGTGGAGGCTGGGAACAGCCCGTGCAGTTTTGCTCCTTTGGATTCAGTGCAACATGTGAAAGTGCTCATCGGATTGTCGGTCTTTCTGTACAGCTTAGCATACAGAGCTCTTACCTGCTGTTCAGATGTCGATTTTAGTTCGAGCCACAGTCTTAGGATCGCTCAGAAGCTCTGATCCTGGGAAAGTTCCATTTCTGAGGCTCCGATGTGATTGCCTGCAGAGAAAGCCTGTTGGCTGGGATGCTATCTCAGCCCTAGTTCTGTACTGTTAATAGTAGGGTCATCTCATCTAGAATTTGTTTTCTTGCCTGAGGACATTTCCCTTCTATGCATAGTTGCATCCTTTTTATTTATTTATTTATTACATTTCTATACTGCCCCATACAAAAACGGCCCTGGGTGGTTCACAATCAAAAGCCATTAAAACACTGACACAATTAAAATAAAACAATTTAAAAACAAAAACAAATTAAAACTCTAAAACCCAGAGCTTTAAAACTATTAACTAGTTTTTCTTCCTTCTATAGTCGCTCTGGAAGGAAAGACAAACAGAATCTTTGGGTATTTGTTGTCAACTGTGAGTGGTCTGCTCAAACAATAGGCAGCCTTAGATCTTTGGTTGGGGGGGTGGGAATGGGCTTTCAGCATTACTCATTAATGAAAGAGCTCATTTAGGTAGCCTGGGAAGTGGGCCTCCTTCAAAGACTTTGCCTATTATTGTTAAGCCAGGGAGGTTTGATTGCAGTCTGCGCAGTGGCGGGATTTGATTTCTCAATTCACTTGGAAAAACAAGCAGGAGAAAAGACATTCTCAGTGGAATGTATCAGGTGAGAAAGTTTTAGCAGACTATGACCTGTGAAGATCTCACCTGACTGCTAGCTGGACAAGGCAGGGGGTGGATGATTCATCCTGCAGACCTCCAACAAATTGTATCCTTGGAAGTCCTTTAACAGCAGAGTAGGTTGCTGTGCAACCCACCAAAAGATTGTTGTGTAAATTGATTATAGACTGTCCAAGAGTGACCAACTTACCCAGATCAGAAAGCAAAAGAGACACACCAAACATATAACCCTTCTGATGCCCCCTTGGTCTCCAGATGTTTCTGTAAACTAAGCAAGGACATCCTACATGATAGGATCCCAAAGATTTTGCAGGAGATTATCTTCCTTTGGCTTCAGGTTACTGCATCAGGTGCAGGGCTATTGCCTGTAAAAGTTCATGCCACAAAAGGCCAGTCAAGATGCTTTGAGAGCAGCGTTTCCTAACCAGTGTGCCATGGGACACTGGCTGGTGTACTGCATCTGACTTGTTGAGTCAGCTCTCAAAATTGGGACTTTAAACTCCCTGCTTCTGAGGCTGACATGCCCCATAATGCACTGGGAAGGACATATCCTTTGCAGTGCATAAATTTAAGCTCCCCACATCTGGGGCTGGCTCACTCCCGTGTGCACCAGGAGTGATGCATACTTCCTGCTGCATTATGGGGTGAATCAGCTCTAGAAGTGATGCGAAGGACAGCTATGAATAAGAATAAAAATTATATAAGAATAAAGAGGAGGAAGGAAGCGAAAATAAACCAACAACTAAAAACTGTGTAACAGCTTTGCTAACACACACAAAAATATGTTGAAGGGGCAGTGTGCCCTATTTATTTATTTTTTAATGTAAATGTGCCTCAGGATGAAAAAGGTTGGGAAACACTGTCCTAGAGGACTTCTCAGGCGTTGGGCACATGGAGCCAGCAGCAGTCATAGGAACATAGGAAGCTGCCTGCTACTAGAAACACAGCAACATAGGAAGCTTCCATACACTGAGTCAGACCATAGGTCCATCTAGCGCAGTATTGTCTACCCAGACTGGCAGTGGCTTCTCCAAGGTTACAGGCAGGAGTCTCTCTCAGCCCTATCTTGGAGATGCTGCCAGGGAGGGAACTTGGAAGCTTCCACATGCAAGGATGCAGGTGCTCTTCCCAGAGAGGCCCCATCCCCTTAGGGGAATATCTTACAGTGCTCACACATCTAGTATCCCATTCAAATGCAACCAGGGTGGAGCCTGCTTAGCAAAGGGGACAATTCATGCTTGCTACCACAAGACCAGCTACATCCTTGACCCTTGGGTTGATCCTCACTATGCCAAACAAAAGGCCATGCAGTCCAAACAAGGCAAGATTGTTGCCCCACACAATGTTGCACCTCTTTATGTCACTGCATACGGCTTCCTGCTGTTTCAGATGAGGAATCATGCAACTAGGCATGTGGGAAGCAAAGCTGTTCTTAAGACATACCTGAAGTCTCTGAGCTGCCACAGCATTGTTTGACCGCTTTCTCTTTGCTGTTGCAGAATAACACTGCTGCATTTCTGAAATTACTATTATACATATAATCTTATGCACTATAAATGGCTAAGAATATTATGCATAGCTATGGGCCTTTAATTAGCTGTGATTGTCCCTCAATATAATGATGGAAGTGGGACTGCACTGCATATAATAGAGGCCAATAGCAACAAGCCACCCTGCCCCCATTGTTGGCTTTGCCACTGAATATGAGCCAGCGCTAACCATGCCCTACCCTCTAGCTGGCCCCACCCTCACCCTGCCGCCCAGGCCCACCCTCTCCTCCTTGCAGGGGGCACTGACTTCCCCTGGATAGATAAGAACAGCCCTGCTGGATCAGGCCCAAGACTTATCTAGTCCAGCATCCTGTTTCGCACAGTGGCCCACCAGATGCCGCTAGGAGCCACAGGCAGGAGTTGAGGGCATGCCCTCTCTCCTGCTGTTACTCCCTTGCAACTGGTACTCAGAGGCATCCTGCCTTTGAGGCTGGAGGTGGCCTATAGCCTTCCGACTAGTAGCCGTTGATAGACCTCTTCTCCATAAAGTTATCCAAACGCCATCCAGGTTTTTGGCTTTCACCACATCTTGTGGCAGAGAATTCCACAAGTTGATTATGTGTTTTGTGAAAAAGTACTTCCGTTTGTTGGTCCTAGATTTCCTGGCAATCAATTTCATGGGATGACTCCTGGTTCTAGTGTTATGTGAGAGGGAGAAGAATTTCTCTCTATCCATTTTCTCCACCCCATGCATGATTTTATAGACCTCTATCATGTCTCCCCACAGTTGTCTTTTTTCTAAACTAAAAAGCCCCAGGTATTGTAGCCTTGCCTCTTAAGAAAGGTGCTCTAGGCCCCTGATCATCTTGGTTGCCCTCTTCTGCACCTTTTCCAGTTCTACAATGTCCTTTTTTAGATGTGGTGACCAGAATTGTATGCAGTGTTGTAGCCTTGCCTCTTAAGAAAGGTGCTCTAGGCCCCTGATCATCTTGGTTGCCCTCTTCTGCACCTTTTCCAGTTCTACAATGTCCTTTTTTAGATGTGGTGACCAGAATTTTATGCAGTACTCCAAGTGTGGTCGCACCATAGTTTTGTATAAGGGCATTATCATATTAGCCATTTTGTTTTCAATCCCCTTCCTAATGATCCCTAGCATGGAATTGGCCTTTTTCACAACTGCCGCACATTGAGTCGACACTTTCAACGAGCTGTCAACCACAACCCCAAGATCCCTCTCCTGGTCCGTCACCGACAGCTCAGATCCCATCAGTGTATACTTGAAGTTGGGGTTTTTCATCCCACTGTGCATCACTTTACACTTGCCAACATTGAAGTGCATTTGCCATTTTGTTGCCCACTCCCCCAGTTTGGAGAGCTCCTTTTGGAGCTGCTCACAATCCGTTTTGGATTTCACTACCTGAAAGAGTTTGATATCATCTGCAGATTTGGCCACCTCGCTGTTTACCCCTGCTTCTTCTAGATCATTTGTGAATAAATTAAAAAGCACCGGTCCCAGTACAGATCCCTGGGGGACCCCACTTCTTACTTCTCTCCATTGTGAAAACTCTCCGTTTATCCCTACTTGATGCTTGGAGGGAAGGGGATTTAATGGGAGCGAGAGGAGGAGAGGCCTGCACTGGTACAACAGCCAGTGATGGAGAGCCCAGGCAGCTGCCTGCACACTCTTCCCCAGGATGCACTGTGCAAACAGCCAGCGGCGGCACCAGTATGCCCTGCAAGGGGGAAGAGGACAACATGTGGGCTTGGGAGGGCAGGGGCGGAGGGCAACGTCAGTTCTGGTTCCTGCCCTGGGGCAAAGCCAGAGATGGGGGCCGGAGCTGGATGGTGAGCAGATGAGGAGGAGTGCATTCTGCTGCCACAGAAAGGCCCCCGAAAGGTGCCACAAGGCAATTGCCTCCATTCGCCTCATGGGGAGCCGTCTTTGAATTAAAGGCTCCATTATAGAACCAAATATACATCTACCACTCCTGTGTGTGTGTGTGTGTGTGTGTATATATATATACTCTAATTGCTTCTCTGTTTACATCATTTTCCAGTGCTTTCTGCTAGGAATAGTAGTTCCTCACAGTTCTGCAGACAATAAGGGAGGAAGTATATATAAGATGCTCTGGCCAACCATTTCTGTTCTAGAAAATATAAGTTCCCGCGAATCTTGGAACCAGCTGCAATATGCCTCTTCAGCATTAGCACACCTGACTGCTCAGACCTATTCTTTCCATGGTAACTTGATCACATTTACTGTATGATAACATTGAAACTTTTGCCATCACTGATCCCAATGTGATTGTATAGATGTTTGTTAACAAATGATATCAGAAATAGTGCTGTGCTGTTTGCTTTATGTTCATGGTAATGTGCAGGGGCGGCCCTTTCATGAGGCGAGGTGAGATTATCGGGGCACTCACAGGGCTGCAAAATGCTTCCTGCCACTGCCATCAGAGCAGCTCTTGGGGAACCACGATCTGACCCAAGTTCTGCAAGGAGCATGAGGAGAGAAGAGGAGGTTGCTGGCAGCTGTCTCTCCTTCCTGCCCCCTGGGCCACTTGCTGCAAGGTCAGTTTTTGCTGACCTCCAGCAGACTTGTGGGGTGAGACAGCATTTGGCACCTTGCCTCAGACCCCACAATACCCTGGGCTACTCCGGTAATATGTTCTATTCTTTTATGTGAAGTTTAATGTTACAACCCATACACATTGTCACAATCATCACATTTCCACTGGAGAGGTTCAAAACCCAGCTCAGGCAGTTCCAGTGCTAAACTAGCGGTACAGAGCTAGTGTAGATGCAGCTCTCTGGGGAATCTTTACCTGAGTAAAAGGTCCTGGCTTCTGCTGTTCTTCAGTAGTATATATATATATATAGGATTGGATTTGCTATGCCTGTTCATTGCCAGGGGCTGCTGGTGGGAGTGGGTCACACCTTTGCCCATTTGGATTCTATATTAATTTGTGCTCCACCTTGTATTGTAACATTGCTAAGGTCTGCATTGTCTTATGCTTTAGCTTTACTACTACTACTACTACTACTACTACTACTACTACTAGTACCACCACCACCTCTGTACTCTGGGTACTTACCTAGCTGACCACTTAGAACTGCAGTTCACTTATGCACAATAAATATTAGTCTTCAAGTTGCCACAGCTCTTTGTTGTTTTTGTCTTCTGGCTGCAACAAATAAACTGGAAGAAAGAATTCTGTTTCCCTGTCCTGAGCCCGGGGAATGTTTGGAAAGAAAAGGGATAAAAAGAGAACACAAAACAGGACCTCTCTCCATGGCCAAATTCCTTCTTTGCAATGAGGAGACAGGGCCTTTTAAATCATTACTCTCTCATTTCTGGTCAGTGGTTTTGTGATGATCTTCAGGATCTGCCAGACTTAACTATCATACTGATGGTCAACTCTGTAATATCTATTGACCATACTGATGGTCAATATCTGTAATATCTAGGATAGCTCCTCCCAAACAAAAATCTTCCATTCATGCAACTGCTTATTCTCCACAAATGACATTGTGGTCATTACTGACCACTGAGAGGCACTTTGACAACCACAAAGGCAGCAGTGCCCTAATGGAGGAGTGGTTTCACCAGCCTCTGATCCCAAGGGAATATGTACACAGGGAACAGAGCTGCTTCCTGGCGGCCCCCTGATCCATGGGAAGGAGTGCTGGTGGAAGAGGGAGCTATCCGTTAATTTGACTCTTTTCTTTCCAAGTAGGTGTTGCTGTATGTAGTTGGGTGGGACTACTGAAACATCCAGAGGCGTTCCTTGCTACAAAGGATGTTGTGAAAAGCAGAGAGAGAGAGAGAGCACAAGCAAGCAGATGATGAGAAGTTTGGAGTGGCAGAGACCTAACCCCACTTCTCCTTGTGCTGCAGACCCACTAAGACTCCTTCATTTCTGCCATGACGGTCACATACACAGCCCGTGTGGCCAATGCCCGCTTTGGTGGCTTCTACAAGCTGTTGCTGCTGTGGCGTGGAAGCATCTACAAATTACTTTACAAGGAGTTCCTGGTCTTCTCTGTGTCCTACCTGGGACTCAGCGTTACCTATCGGTAAGTGGGGGGCATACAGAGGCATACTCAAATCACTGGCAAATGCCAGTCAAGATATCCCAGCCCTGACCAAGTGTAAGAGGATAAACCTTCTGGTTTCCATTCAGGGCTCCTCAAATCTTTATTTGCATCTCTGTGACACTTCGAACTACTCCATTGTGCAATGCTGTTTTCCCAAGAAGAGGCATACTTTCCCCTTAGGTGTTTGTTTTTTAAATGAAAAGCCTTTATAATTGCTGATTGGTGTGTGTGTGTGTGTGTGTGTGTGTGTGTGTTCGTTCGTGTTTGATCGTGTTCGTTCGTGTTCATTTGGAAAGTGTGTTTTCACACAGACCTGCCTTGTCAAAACCAGGGTCCAACTGGCCCAAGCCTCAATATAACACAATAATGGGGTGGGTGGGAAACCAACAGACTTGGCATTGCCCAACAGGCCAGCCTCACCCCCTTTCACAACAGTTGTCATGCTGCTGCTGCTGACTGATCCTGCAGCAAACAACCTGCATCAGTCAGAGCCCTTGTTGAGTCTCCTGTGGAGAGGGCACTGTGTGTCCATGACTCCTCCTCCTCCTTGCATGGTTTCAGCTTGGAATGGCTCGATGTAGGCAAAGGTCAGTCATCTGTGAAAACACCCTCAGTCTTTCTGCATCCCACTGGCTGGACAGTTTGTCCTCTCTGAGTTCAAACGGCATTTCCCCAATGTTCAGCTCAAGTGGTTTAGTAGTACTTCTTGAGGTGTTTTAGTTTTGCACATTTGACTGTCCTGCTAACTCGGTTGGGTCTCCTCTGACTAGCAGCCTGGGGTTTGCATCAGATAAGCTCCTAGGTCTGTCATGCAAACCCATCCCTTTGCATGACTGCAGTCTAGCCTCTTCACGTGCCATGAGTCCTCAGCTCCTAGCCTTTGCCTAATGCACTGGTGTGTGAAACTGCCCCTTCAACCCTAATGTTGTGGGGGATGAGGGCCATAGTCCAGTGGAAGAGCATCTGCTTACTATGCAGAAGATCCCAGTTTAAATCCCGCACATCTCCAGGTAAGGCTGAGGAAAATTCCTGCCTGAAGCTATGGAGAATCACTGCTTGTCAGTGTAGATGATACTGAGCTCGATGGACCAATGGCCTGACTTCTTTTGTTGTCAAACAGCACCCACTTTCAGGCTTCCATCAAGAGCCTATACTAGCCCTTCAGGATAAATTGTCCCCTAGCTAGGGTGCAAGAAGGTGGATCTTGGCAAGTCTGTCTGTGCCCATACATTTGGGTGTGAGCAACCTGTCACAAGTTTACACCCATCTTCTCTTAACCATTCTCTTAATCTTATTCCCACCTACAGCTATGTCTTAAGTGAGCATCAGAAACGGTACTTCGAGAAGCTGGTCATTTACTGCGACAACTATGCCAATCTCATCCCTGTCTCCTTTGTTCTGGGTGAGATGTTTGAACTCCAACTCGGTTCCCATGGGAACCCACAGTACTCCCTAATGCATGTGCATATCCCAACCTCTGTCCACTGGAGCAGGTTCTTCATCTGAATATGTCTAGTCTTTTTTTCTTGTTTGCCCTTTGCCTGCTGTAAAGAGTAGTGGGCAACTCAGAGTAACCAGGTTTCTTCCTGGTATAACTTGCTTAAATTTACATCAGGTTTAGAGGACTATCAGTTGGCATGTACAAACTGAGAAAGGAATTAACTCTAGCTGGAGTTCAACATGTTGGGTAGATGTTCTAAAATTCCATGTCTCATGGCTTTGTCATTGTGGGACTGGTTAAGCTGATGTTCTCCCTTGCTATTCATTTGATGGCCCATTGACACAGAGCATACGAAGGAGAAAAAATAAAATAATTTTTTTCGGTTAAGCGACGTTTCTTCCAGTAACTTTGCTGTCTTCAGCCCTGGTTGCTCAACTGAAGATCCTGAGTCCTGTTGCCCACTTGCCACCAGATGTCCAGGGACTCCAGCACCTGGCACGGTCCTTGTTGACTCGAGCGACGACCGATCCGGTATAGATTTATTAAAGTTACGTCTCACCATATTGTTGATGGGAGAGGTACTCTTTGTCTGGCTCCTCTGGTGAGACCTGTCCAGTATGGTTGGACCTCTGGCATAGCTCTCACCTTCCTCAGAGCACACAAGCCCCACAACCACGCCAAGTTAGTGCCTCACTGGAGGAGTCCTGGAAATAATAAAGCAGCAAATAACAGCAGTGTCAAAGAAGATTAGCAGATATGAGCAGATATGAAGTCAGAACTACACAACACAGACAGAATCTCCAATTCCAGTCGAATCAGAGACGTTTCTACCAAAGCATAGAAGGAGAAACTGCAAGAAACATAGAAACACCAAATAAAGAAGAAACAGCGCAATTCTGGGGGAAATTATGGGACAATCCAATAGATTATAATAAAAAAGCAGGCTGGATGAAAGAGGTCAAAAAATGTAACCAACAAATGCAAGATCTAATAATAACACCAGAATTAATAAGTGAAAGAACAAAGAAAATTAAAAATTGGACTGCTCCAGGTGACGATGAACTGCATGGCTTTTGGCTTAAACACCTAACAGGCCTTCATAAACAACTATCAAAACAGTTCAATCACATTTTGCAAGGCGGTGATATTGAACAATGGCTAACAACTGGGAAAACTCATCTCATCATGAAAGACCCAGCAAAAGGTGCAGTTCCAAGTAATTATAGACCGATAACCTGCCTGCCAACCATGTTCAAATTATTAACTGGAATAATAGCAGATGAAGTCATGCAACACTTATTAACTAACAAACAGCTTCCAGTTGAACAGAAAGGAAATTGCTCAAACACCAGAGGCACAAAAGACCAGCTGCTGATTGACAAAATGATTTTAGAAAATTGCAAGAGAAGAAAAACCAATCTAAGTGTTGCATGGATTGACTACAAGAAAGCCTTTGATTCATTGCCTTACACATGGATACTAAAATGTTTAGAAACAACTGGTGTCAGCAAAAACATTCAGATATTTATTTAAAAAGGAATGAGCATGTGGAGTACACAGTTAACAATCAATGGCGAGACACTTGGACAGGTTAGCATTAGAAGAGGCATTTTCCAAGGGGACTCACTATCCCCTCTGTTGTTTGTAATCGCCATGACCCCACTTTCACAAATACTAAACAAAACAGGCCTCGGATACCAAACATCTAAAACATCAAGTCAAATCAACCATCTGCTGTACATGGACGATCTGAAGTTGTATGGAAAGTCCCAGTCAGAAATCGAATCACTGCTAAACAGTGTCCATATATTCAGTAGCGATATAGCAATGGAGTTTGCACTAGACAAGTGTGCTGCATTAATAATGAACAGAGGAAAAATAAGAAAAACAGAAGGAATCGAACTGCCCAATGGAAGCAACATCAAGAACCTGGAAGAGAAAGAACATTACAAATACTTGGGCATTCTCCAGGCTGATAACATTGCACACACTTAAGTTAAAAGAAAAATGGGAAGTGAATACATCAGGAGAGTTAGAAAAATCCTAAAGTCCAAACTCAATGGCGGGAACACCACACACACCATAAACACCTGGACTATACCTGTTATCAGATACACTGCAGGAATAATAGACTGGATCCAGGCAGAGCTAGAGACGCTAGATCGTAAGACCAGGAAAAACATGACCATCAATCATGCTCTGCACCCCCGCAGTGATGTAGATATGCTATACCTCCCTTGAAGCTCAGGTGGAAGAGGAATGCTGCAAGTCCATCAAACAGTAGAGGAGGAGAAAAGAGGCCTTGAAGAATATATAAAAACGAGTGAAGAAGATGCACTTCAAATGGTCAATAACAAGAAACTGTTCAACACCAATGAAACAAAACAGGCCTACAAGAAAGAACAAGTCAAGAACCGAGCAGAAAAATGGAGAAATAAGCCCCTGCATGGTCAATATTTGCACAATATAAGTGGGAAATCAGACATCACCAAGACCTGGCAATGGCTTAAGAATGGCAACTTGAAGAAAGAAACAGAGGGTTTAATACTGGCTGCACAAGAACAGGCACTAAGAACAAATGCAATAAGAGCAAAAGTCGAAAAATCCACAACAAACAGCAAGTGCCGCCTTTGTAAAGAAGCAGATGAAACCATGGACTACCTAATCAGCTTTTGTAAAAAGATCGCACAGACTGACTACAAACAAAGGCATGACAAAGTAGCAGGGATGATACACTGGAACATCTGCAAAAAATACAAGCTACCTGTAGCCAAGAATTGGTGGGACCATAAAATTGAAGAAGTGGTAGAAAATGAAGATTTAAATATATTATGGGACTTCCGACTACAAACAGACAAACATCTGCCACACAATACACCAGATATAACTGTAGTCGAGAAGAAAGAAAAACAAGTCAAAATAATCGACATAGCAATACCATGGGATAGCAGAATAGAAGAAAAAGAAATAGAAAAAATCACCAAATACAAAGATCTACAAATTGAAATTGAAAGGCTGTGGCAGAAGAAGACCAAAATAATCCCAGTGGTAATTGGTGCCCTAGGTGCAGTTCCAAGAGACCTTGAAGAGCACCTCAACACCATAGGGGCCACAGAAATCACCACCAGCCAATTACAAAAAGCAGCTTTACTGGGAACAGCCTATATTCTGCGACGATATCTATAACAATTGACAATAAAATCCAGCCATCCCAGGTCCTTGGGAAGGACTCGATGTCTGGATAAAACAAACCAGTCAATAACACCTGTCTGACTGTGTAAACAAGAAATTTATTATTATTATTATTATTATTATTATTATTATTATTATTATTATTATTATTATTTCAATTTCTATACCGCCCTTCCAAAAATGTTTCAGGGCGGTTTACACAGAGAAAAAACAAACAAACAAGATGGAACCCTGTCCCCAAAGGGCTCACAATCTAAAAAGAAACGTAAGACACAAGCAACAGTCACTGGAGGTACTGTGCTGGGGGTGGATAGGGCCAGTTACTCTCCCCTTGCTAAATAAAGAGAACCACAACGGTAAAAGGTGCCTCTTTGCCCAGTTAGCAGGGGCCCATCTTGTTGATCATGTTGTTGTTTTCTGAAATGATGTCCTCAAGTGAGACAGATGACTTGCTTTTCAATAATGACCCAAAGTTAATGAATAGAGCTGTCATTTTTGGAAGGGAAAATGTGTTGTCAAATGTAAAAGAAACCATGTCACTTATCAAAGCAGACTCCTCCTCTACAATTACTCAGGCTTGCAAGTATCCATCTTCATGGAATCATACTCCCTCTCCCCCTCTCATGGCTCTGACAACTGAAAATCTTAGACAGCTTCATTTTGGCTACTGAGATTTCACCAGGGGCCAGCCTTACCATGTAGGCGAACTAGGTGGCCCTCTAGGGTGCCAAACAGTGTTCCCTCTAAGGCATGTGCATGGACATGCACACACAAGTTTTTTGATGTCCACCCAGTTAATTTTGGATCCTGCTCTGGTTGAATCAGGAAGACCCCCATTCTGACTGCATGTGCGCACACACTGCCTTGATACTCTCGCCCAGAACAAAACTCTTTCCACACACAGATGAAAATAAATTAGGGGGAACATTGATGCCAAGCTTTAAGGGATGCCAGATTAGTCGGAAGTTATTTCTCCCTCCGCCCCCAGTTAATATTCTAGGTAGATCACAATTGCAGATGGGATTTTTTTTTTTTTTTTGTAAGATCAGTGTACGTATTCTATCTATCATCTGAAACATTGCAAAAGGCATACTTTTGTCCAGCTTTATGGCTTGGAGTCATTCACACACACTGACTCAGCTCTTGGCTGAGATGATGTCGTTACATGTGCAGTAACTCCCCAGGAAAAGTTTGAATAGATAGAGAGCAACATGCTCTATTGTCCCATGCACAGTCACAGTTCCCTCGCTGCACTGGCTGTAGCACATGAGAGAGCATGCCAGTTAACTGGTGTCTGTTCAGTGAGAAACCACTGATACTGGATGCCTGCTGCCTGATGGATGCCCACATGGCGAGAGAGAGAGAGAGAGAGAGAGAGAGAGAGAGAGAGAGAGAGAGAGAGAATTAGCTGACCATAGGACAATAGAGCATGTTTCTCTCTACCTATTGAAACCTTTCCTGGTGAGTTACTGAGCAGGCAATGACGTAATCTCTATATAATTAGCCTCAGTGTGGTTTCAAAAAATCCCAGTTGTCTGTGGCATGAGCAAGCAACATTGCTGTGACACAACTTAAAGGGTCAGCTACTGGGTGGTTTATCCTATACAGAGGATTACAGATTTTTTAAAAAAAAAAAACTATTAAAACGTCTATTTTTATATTGTTCATTTCAAATGCCAAGTAAATGCATGTTACACTTCAGTCTGGACATCTCATTTTTCTCTGTATTGAATTGGGGTGTGGGTTGCCAAAATTATACTTCGCTTGAAGTAAAGTTGTGCCCTTGGGTCGATGTTGACTCCTTGCGCCTACAGGTTTTCTTTGGTAGAATTCAAGAGGGGTTTACCATTGCCATCTCCCACGAAGTAGGAGATGATGCCTTTCAGCATCTTCCTAGATCACTGCTGCCTGATTTAGGTATTTCCCCATAGTTTGGGAAACATACCAGCGGGGATTCGAACCAGCAACCTCTTGCTCCCTGGGCAAGTTACTTCCCTGCTGCACCATTAGGTGACTCCTAGGGCATCAAAAACCCCTGGGCTGGCCCTGGATTTCATCAGAAATTGCCCACCCTCTCTTCAACACAACCCCTGCTGACTGGCACCTTTGAAAGTAGTGACTCTCTCGTATGTTCTGAAGGAGGAGAGCAACCAACCCTTTTTCAACTCCAGCATAACATTCCTCCCAGTGGGTGTTGCTGGTGTGTCTATTTTTGGATTATGAGCCCCTTTTAGACTGGGAACCATTTTCTCATTCCTCTTGCTTTGTAAACTGCTTTGTAAACTCTTTTGGTTGAAAAGTGATACGTAAATATTCTAAAGAATTATAACTGACTCTGTATGTGTCACAGATGCTTGCATGTTTTTGAAGCAACACCATCATCATCATCATCATCATTATCATTATTATTATTATATTTTTAAAATTATTTCTCTGGGGTTTTGTAGTGGTTCAACAATAAAAAATAAAACTGAATCAGGTCACCTTCTAAGGCCACAAATCAAGAATTCATCTTGGTTTAGATTTGGGTTTGACTCCCCCAGCCTGCCAAGGCAATGGCATGGCGTGACAGAGGAGATTACAAGTTCTAATCACTCCATCTGGAAACTGGGGAGGGATGGGTGATACTTGCATGTTTTAGCCAGTGACTAACTTACTAGAAGAAGAGCAGTGAAACTTAGATCTCCTTGAAAGCCAGACCAGGAAGCCCTGTTTCCTTAATCCTGCATATATTGGTTGGCTGTGGCTGCTCAGCAATGAGGGGAAAGGTGCTCTGCAAATACTCAGACAAGAGTTATTTTTACAGTTGCATGCATGTGTTTCCAGGCTGAGCTTTGGCTTTCACAAGCAGTTCTACATCTCAGCCCTGGTCCAAGTTAAGCCTTCTGTGTTAGCTTAGAATGAGACTGCCTGATTGCAGTGGGGTATGTGCATGACTTCTAAAGCAACCCATCTCCTGGTTGGATTCAGGTTTCTATGTGACGCTGGTGGTGAACCGCTGGTGGAGCCAGTACACCTGCATGCCGATGCCAGACCGCCTGATGTGTGCCATCTCTGGGACTGTGCATGGTGCTGATGAGAGGGGGCGGCTTTACCGGCGAACACTCATGCGGCACTGCAGCCTTTCGGCCGTCCTGATCCTGCGCTCGGTCAGCACCGCTGTATTCAAACGCTTCCCCACCATTGACCACGTGGTGGAGGCTGGTGAGTGGAATGCAGGAGGAGACGTTTCTTCTTACTGAATCCCCCTGTGATGCTAGGGAGTGGGGAAGGCAGCAAGGTCAGACCTGTAGGTGCTGCCTCTCCCCCTTGCTAGAGCTGGTACAGGTAGCAGCGTGGCTTTTAGAAAATGATTTATTTTTCAGAAAGAGATATGCAATTAAAATAACACACACACACACAAGAGCCATTTATATATACGTGTGTGTGTCAGTGCTAAATACTTTTTAATCTGGAATGTGTGAATGCTGCTATTATGTGGGATAAATAGTGAAAGATAATCACTTGTAAAACATGGGCTTTATAGTCAAACCACAGATGCAGAAAGTGCAAATACGGGATTTCTGTATCACTTGCAAACATAGGCGAAGAGTAGTCAAATGTGGGGGAGCAAGGCTGAGTACAAATGCTCCTCTTTCAGGGTCTGAGCTGGCCCTAGAAGTTCATCATTACATGAGAGAGGGTTCTTCAGTCCAGAATATGCACCTAGCTTACATTTAGAAACCACGGGCCCCTTCCAGACAGATTCTGGCACCTTGAAGACCTGTTTATTTTATTAGGAGAATAAAATGTGCTTTAATCTCTCCCTTTGAAATTAATGGGAATGAAAAAAACTTAATGTTGACAGGATGGTCCTCCATAAGTTTGTATATCTTTTTTCTATGCATTGTATGTTGGAGATGAACTTCCAGTGCATCGACCTTTTGCACCAACTGTCCTAATGACCACTAGGGGCATTGGGAGTAGAGACAGTGAGTCAGGGTCTCCCTATCTGTCCCTACTCTACGACCCCTGAACTGACTCTGCAGCACTTCCTGTGCTGAGTCGCAATCCTTCCTTTCCTCCTAGAGAGCAGATGGAAAAATATATCTCTCTCTCCTTACCTATCCACTATGTAGTCCTTTAGATTAGATATAGGTCTTTCCTATCTAAGTGTATTTAACCAATAAATATTTAGTGTTTAGTCATACAAGGATCTCCATGTGTTTTCTCTAAACAGCTGCAATATCCGAACCATCCTCTGCTACCTACTCTGTAACTGGAGTGTGTGCTCATTCCTTAGTGCTCTGCTGTTTTACCTATTGTGGGTAAAAATCAACAACCTCTAACATTGTATATCTTTTTTCTATGCATTTACCCATGCTAACTGAGCAAAGAGACACCTTTTCAAGTGGTGATTCTCTTCTATTTAGCAGGGGGAGACCAACGGGCCCTATCCAACCCCAGCACAGCATCCCAGTGGCTGCTGCTGGTATCTGATTTATGTTTCTTTTTAGATTGTGAGCCCTTTGGGGACAGGGAGCCAAGTCTTGTGTATTTTTCTATGTAAACTGCTTTGGGAACTTTGGTTGAAGAATGGTGTCTAAATATTCATTATTAATAATAATAATTCAAAAATAATAATAATTGTGCAAATCTAGCTTTAATGTATATATAACTTGTGGCATTTCATAAGTGGGGATGGATGTTAGGTTCCTGTACTGAATATGCGGGAGGGATGTCTATCCATCCTGAATAGACATAGTCGAGAACATAGGACCAAACCTCCTAAACCGTTACAACGGGAGGTCATGCAGTCAGTATTCTTTTAACAGTCATCAATCCGTCTCTGCTTCTAGGGTTCATGACCCGAGAGGAGCGCAAGAAATATGAAAACCTTAACTCTTCCTACAACAAATACTGGATCCCTTGTGTTTGGTTTACCAACTTAGCTGCACAGGCACGCAAAGAGGGCCGTATACATGATAACAATGCTCTCAAGCTGCTCATGGAGGTGAGGCTGGGATTCCTTGTGTTCTGACTATGGACATACCCATTACACGGTTGACTTGCATTGGCTGAATAGTCATTCATTCATTCATTCTCTCCCTCTCCCCCTCCACCCCTCTCTGTCTCTCTTTTATTGGCACCCTCATCACACCACAATTCCAGGGATTCTATGGTGAGGCCATGACAGCTGAACGGTCATGAAACCCAATCATAAATCTGTGGTGCAAGTTTAAATCGGGGATGATAGCATGCAGCTACTGGTAGCTACTTTGTCACACCAGACATCCTTTGTGGAGTGAGGTTGGGTCTCCCTTTTGGGGCCCTGTTTCTGTGTTTGTCCTTTGAGTCAAGGTGTCTTCCAGAGCACACTGCCCATTGAGATAAACTCTCCCCTTCTGTTCCTGCTCTGGGAATGTAGGAAACCTTCAACCAGATGGAGAAGTCTTCTGTATTCCACATTTAGTACATGATCTACAGTGCTTTGATTCTATTCTGTCAGAAATGCTGTAGCAGATTCCTGCACGAAGCAGGGGCATGGACCAGAAGACCTCAGATGCCCCTTCCAGCTCTGAAATTCTGTGATTCTAAGAATGGCTGTTTTCTCTTTTCAGGAGCTGAATCTCTTTCGAGGCAACTGCAGTATGCTCTACCACTATGACTGGATTAGCGTTCCACTAGTCTACACACAGGTGAGTTATGGGCCCTAAACTCACAGCTAACCTGATTACTTGCCCTTGTGAATGAGGTTGTGTTCCTCTTGTGTACTGCCTTCAGCTTTGTGTGGTCTTCCCCACCAGATAGGGCTATATGGTGTTGGGTGATGTTGATTGGTGCTGAGCTTTGTTGTCTGCCATGTGCCTCTCCTGTGCCAGGACTTCCCGGGGGTGCAACTATACCTAGTTTTAGCAAACCTGTGTTTACTGAGGTAATGAAGGGGCAGAAAGGGACCTGCAAGTCAAGAGAGTTGGTGGATGGAAGGGAGGAGCATTTAATCCTTTCTACTGGCAGTAATTCTCCCCTGCAAATGCCCCCCCCCCCGCTGAAGTGTGTGATCCTGCCTATAGACATGCATGGAGAAGAAGCCACCCATGTCACTGTTGAAACTGACCACAGAGAAGAGAAGGCAACCTCATGGAATTCCCAAGTTATTCTTTACAAGTTACACAATGGCTTCTGGCTCTTTGGAGAGATCATTTTGGAAAGCCGTTTTGGCTGTGGTGCCAGGAGAGAGGAGAGGAGAGCTGGTCTTGCTGTAGCAAGCATGACTTGTCCCCTTAGCTAAGCAGGGTCTGCCCTGGTTGCATATGAATGGGAGACTTGATGTGTGAGCACTGAAAGATATTCCCCTCAGGGGATGGAGCTGCTCATGGAAGAACAGAAGGTTGCAAGTTTCCTCCCTGGCTTCTCCAAGATAGGGCTGAGAGAGATTCCTGCCTGAAACCTTGTAGACAATACTGAGCTAGATAGACCAATGGTCTGACTCAGTATACGGCAGCTTCCTATGTTGCTATGTTCCTATGAAGAATGCACTTTCTAGAGAGATTCACCCAACTATTGGTTATTTCAGCACCAGGTGAAGCTTTTTGAAAATTCTCTGTCGTTTAAAATGGCTGTGAAACTTATTTTGGCTCCTTTTTTACCGCTTGATCTGTTTTTCTTGTGCTCTACTGGTGTTTATCTTACTTTTGTGTTGCTCTGGAATGTACTGATAAGTTAAAGGGTGGGATACAACTTCCATTAAAGTTCCAGACAATGTAACCTGCCTGAAACCTCCATCCCCTGAGGGGAATATCTTTTACCAGTTCTTGCCCTGCTCTGACAGGTTGTCACCATTGCTGTGTACAGCTTCTTTGTGGCTTGTCTCATTGGACGACAGTTCCTTGACCCAGACCAGGGCTATAAAGGCCACGACTTGGATCTGCTTGTCCCTGTTTTTACCCTGCTACAGTTCTTCTTCTATGTTGGATGGCTCAAGGTATGACAGGATGAAGGTAGGCAAGTTACACATGGCGTGATCAGCAGGTGTCTGAACGGGGTTGGCAGAGACTGCTCCCTGCTGGCAGGTCTGTAACCCAAGTGGCGATGAGGATGTCTGGAGGGCTGGGCAAGCACACCCAGATAAGTGAGTCTCCCTTTCCTTACCCTGGCTCTGCTGCACACTCTCCAGGTGGCTGAGCAGCTCATTAATCCTTTCGGGGAGGACGACGACGACTTTGAAACCAACCTACTAATTGACAGGAATTTCCAGGTAACTCTCCCCGATCCCTTTCTGGACTGGACAAGGCAACATCTTCAAAATAGACCAGTGTTTCTCTAGTATAAGATTCTCGCCATTACCCAGCAGCTGCAAATCCCAGGCTAGAGATTACATCCCAGTATCTCTCATGAATACATCAGAGTACTAATGTTCAGGCCTCCAGCTCGAAGTCCCCAGATCAGTATGTTCCTCAGATCATCCCCCCTCCCTTTTTTCTTTTTCTTTTCTTTTTCTTTTCAGGTCTCTATGATGGCTGTGGATGAGATGTATGGGGACCTGCCCCTTCTGGAGAAGGACCGGTACTGGGATGCCTCAAACCCTCGAGCCCCATACACTGCAGCCACTGTCTCCTTGCTGCATCAGCCATCCTTCCTGGGCTCTACTTTTGACATGACGTAAGTACTAGAGGCCAGGATCTATCTATCTATTTCTCTTAGGCATACCTGTTGCTAATCCCATGTGTGACAGCTCTTGCGAGAGTTTGCAAGTGAGCTGCCAGCAGGGGGAGATGAAAGCACTGGCGCTGGGCAAGGGGGTGGGCGGGCAGAAGAAAATGACGGCAACACTGGAGGGAGAAAGCAGCAGTGGTGGCAGCGGGGGGTGGGTGGGGGGAGAAGGCGGCAGCTGCAGCAGTAGCAGCAGCAGGGAGAAGAACTAGAGGCAGCAGATGCTCTGCGCCCAGCCCAGCTAGTTTATCTTATTATGGGGCAATGACAAGGAATCTAATGTCGTGGTTTGTGGGTGGGGAAATATGTTTTCACTGAGAGAAATGGGAGCTGGCTTTCTTTTATGGCCTTTCCACCCTTCTTGTTTGGGGTGGAGCCTTTTTCCAATAGACATCGGGGGCCCCACCTGGCTAGACAGAAAACAGGCATACTCAGATCTCCACGTAACCACAATCATGGACAACAGAGTAAGGAGGCTGGCGGCAGCAGTCCATGTGCGGAAATAACACCCCCCTCGTGTCTGACATCAGATGTGGGGGCATGTCTGGGGTCGCATTTGCGGCCCCTGATTGGTGGTGGCCCGGGTTCTTTGAACCTGTTTGCCCAATGGTGGCTCCACCCCGATCATGTACATGCCATTACATTCTAGCAGTGAGAACGTGTGTCTAAGTGTGGTATTCTATTTTCATTTACCACATTTATATATACTGCTCTTCTTTCCAAGGAGCCCAGAGCATGGAGTCCAGTACATGGTTATATTCATCCTCACAACAATCCTGTGAGGTAGGTTAGGAAGAGAGATACGTGACTTGTCCAGAGTCACCCCGTGGCTGAATGGGGATTTGAACTTGGGTATCCATGGTCCTAGTCCAATACTGCAGTGTAACTTGCGCTGCTTCCTTTAACATCCCCTGCAATTGGTTTCCAGACTGGCCAAGGAAGACATGCAGTTCCAGCCTCTTGAGGATATTGCAGAGGGCCTGGAGCACAGTCGCCATGTACCGGCACATCTCCTGAATCGCCTGCTTTCCACAGCCCCTGCACCGGGTGGCTTCGGACGTCGACTCTCTCTGCTGAGGCGCAAGAACAGCTGTGTCTCTGAAGCATCTACCACCTATAGCTGCCTTTGTCAGGACACACAAACCATGGACTGCACCTGTGAGCCTCCTGGCCAGAATGTGCTCATCAATAGCATTCACTTCAGCTCTGAAGGAGAGGGGGAACCTGCCCACGAAGCGGCTGGCTTAGTCACAGATGCACAAGACGACCTCCTCGAGACCCATGGTGATGGGCTAAGTGACCCAGTTCAGGGCATTCCGGACCATGAGAGTGCTCTGACTAATCCTCAGGATGGGGTGCCCTTTGTGGACACGTCTGTTCCTGCAAGCGAGAGTGCCTCATCTCAGCCGCTCCTAGACCATGCCTCTTCAGATGCTCCCTTCTTCCACAGCTCAAAAGAGATTCCCAGCAAGGGGCTTTCCACAGTCAACTATCCCCACTGGCTTCAGAGCCCCATTGAAGAGGAAAATGTGGCATAAGCTAGTGTTTCCGACTCCACACACTGGAGTGGCCAGATTGCAAGGGGTGGCCCATCATTGGTTAGCACAGATGAGACTGCTCCAACAGCCATGGGACACCCAGTGGTTTTTTAGATTTCACTCTCAGGGCCAACATTGGGCAAAGTTGTCTGCTAAACAGCCCATCTCTATGGACACCTGCTCTTGATTGGCACATTATAATCAGAGGGCGCTCTTCCTGAAGAACCAGATGAAATATTGTAAAGCCAGCCTGTTTCCCACCCCCACCCCCCGCCGCATCACTCCTCAAAAATATTTTTCTATTGTTCTTGCCTAATATCTGCAAACACTAAAAATGGATCTAGAGGATTAAAAGTAGCAACTAGACTGCCCCTGAAGGTTATCTTCTATCCCAGACCCACCCATGGCCAGCGCTGGTTAGTGTAGTTCATTCTTTCCTCCCATACAGTTGTCCCAGGAGGAGAGAGGCGGATATTTTGGAACTTCCCTTTCAAACCCCTCTAGGTGGTTCTTCCTTGTTTGAACATAATGCTTTTATAATACTGTCTTAAAGTATATTTTGTCTAATGTTTTGTGGAGAGTATGTTTTAGCCACCAAGAAGGTTCAGCTGTGACTGAGTCAGCACTTGAAACTAGCCACCTTATTCTATATCATTTGCTGTTGACTGTTTTATGAGAGGACTAGTAATATCACTGAACAGAACAAAGTGTTTATTAGAAAGCAACCTCTCAGCAGCAAAGCTCTCTATTAAACTTTGAGAGCTTAATATGTTTAAGTTTAGAGGGCCCATGATTGATACAGCCACTTTGCTGAAGCTAAGCAGGTTTGAGTCCGTCTGGTCGGTGCCCGAGTGAGAAAGCATTTGAAAACTCCATATACTGTGTGCCATACCTTAACATATGAAAAATGTTCATATGTATTTGTCATGGGAGTTTTTTGGTAAATGTTGTAGCTGTAGTAATCTGCACTCTTCTCCTCCCAAATCCAGTCTCCCTGTTGAACCTATTCTCAGTCTACATAAAGTGTACTACTTGTTAGCAGCAACTGTCCTCCTTCCTTAGAAACCAGCAAAAGTCACAAAAGATTGTTGATAATGAACAAGCCATCCAAAGTAAGGTTGAACAAACAGCAGCAAGTTGGGTCTGAAGAGGGATAGTGGAATACTACAGACCCAAGAAGAATCTCAGACATAGGTAGCCAGGGCAGTTGATCCTTCACATTGTCTGCTTGTTAGAAAGCCAGGGAGCATTTTACTATTTCTTCCCTGTCAATACTCACCTAGTGAAAAGCGATGTTTATAGCAATTGAGAAACACACTCACTTGCTCTGAAGATACCGATGCTGTCAACAGATTTTACATACCCACATCCCTCCACCCCTCCCATCAACTTGACATACAATGCTGAAATGAAATCCAACACTCCAGCCCATGTTTTCCAGTGAGTACTGGTGAGCTTTTATATTGTTTTATTATGTAAATCATAGATTCAGATTTTGGGACAGTATCCCACAACTCCAGGAGAAAAATCGATCTATGGGGTTGCTAAGAGTCAACACCGACTTGACAGCACTTAATCCCACAACTGGCTCATTTAATATTTTGTTACTAGTCATTTTGTATCACACCTGCTACGAGGCTCTAATTTTTATCAGCACAAGCTGCAGTAGTGCCACTTCACTGCTACAGGAGGAGGGGGTAGTTATTTAATACAGTGTTTCCCAACCTTTTTATTCTGAGGCACACTTACATTTTAAAAAAAACAAAACCCAAATAATCTGCCTACTTTTGTTTTACTATGCTCTTGACTGACAATGACCATCTTCATAAATTAGTCCTCTTCAGCCTTAAATGTGCACGTTCTTGTACTGGGGTGGGTGACATCACCACAAACTATGTTGTTGAGGTGTCTCCAGGTGTCCTTACAACTGTAGCAAATTCGGTTCAGATTAGTCCAGGCAGTGCCAAGTTGATGGCGATGGGGGACCACATCCACTCTTGACACACAGAATGCTGGCGATCTCATAAGCTTACTTTCCTTAAGGAAAGTAGGCTTAAAGTGGTGGAGTAGGCACACTGCTCCACAAGATTCAGGTTTGTTTTTTCCTGGCAAAGCCACAGTGCAACTTAAAATAAAAATAAAAATGTTTCCTTTCTCATTCTGAACTCCCTGCTCTTGGACCTAACTCACCCCCAATGCACCTGGAGAGGTGCATTATGGGGAGAGTTTGCTCCAAGAGCAGCTGATTCAGAGTGAGTCAGTGCAGAATGCCAGCCCATGGCACACTTTACGAAACACTACTTGAATAGATCCTCTCTTCCTGCTCTTGTGGATGTTTTTCAACTGGGAATACCTTATTCTAGATCATAGTGATGGAGGCATTTTTCTTCATTGCTAAGCGGTGTTCAGAGCCAAGAACTACTAGGACTTCCCTCCTACTGGCCCAAAGCAGCACTTGTTACTATTAGAGGAATCAGAAGCTCAAGGAAGGATTTTGGTATCTTTTTATTTGTAGTGTGAAGATTCTATAGACATCTCCCCGTCCCCCTCTGTACGTCAGACTTCTGTTTAATAGAAAAATAAGAGGCAGTGATTCCTGCCCAGATAAACAAGATAGCTTTACAGAAAGTATAATTTACAGCATTAAAACTATATTTAAAAGTTTGGTTGTTTTTTTTTAGTAACCAACAGATTTTTTTAAAAGGATACTGCAACTTGCAGTTCTTCCCAGAATGAGAATATGATCCAAAAGGGAAAGGCATAGTAACGGAAAAAACACAGAGCAACACTTGAAAAACACCAGCCACTAAATATTGCTGTGAAAACAGTACACAGTAAAAGGTGCGCACACAGACTACAGATGGGCAGGACTACAGGTCTCTTCATTTCCAGTGTCTAAAATCAGTTTAGTGTTTATATAGTTTCAAGTGTTTCTCTCCCCCGCCACCCAGTCCCTTCTTAGAAGGGAGTCATAAGCCACGAGGTGGAAGTTGTGTCCGATGTGCCTCAGGTGCTGCAGCGGTTATACAAGGAGGGCGGGGCGTAGCACTGGCACCAGCTTTGAAGGGGTCACACTCCAACCACAGCTCTAAGATCAGAGCAGCCACCAGATCCTTACACATTCACTATACTGTGAGAGGCTGGCATCCTCACTGCTCTAGAGAGGAGTTTTGAATTGCAGCAGCTACAGGACTCCCTCTCTGGACAATATGAAAATGCGATTGTTCAAGGAGGAGCATTTTATGTGCTGGGCTCAGGTGGGAACAGAGCAATGCAGAAGATGATCTGCACAAGCCAGAATTTAAAGGGGATGGGCAAGGAGTGGAGGTGAAGGGTTCCTCCCCCATCTGTCTCCCAAGGCACTGCCTTCCAACAGTCCCCCAGTTATGGTGGGAGAAGAGTTAGGTAGTTTTGCATCTGCTAGAGCAAGTCCAACTCCTAGCTGCCCGAGACTCTCCTCCCTCCAGAAATAAGAGCACCACAGCTTGTTATAAGAGGAGTCGTCAAGTAGCAGAGAACTCACTCTAACAAAAGAAATGGAAACTGAGTTTCCATGGAGGTACCATTGCATGGGGACTAGGAGCTCAGTTTACACCTCATTTGAACACTGCACCCAAGTAAAGCATTTCCTAGGAAAACCCACAGGACAGCTTCACTAGATCAGGACAACTGAGAAGACTTGTCTGCACCCACATATCGAAGTAAGAAGGGCTGAACTCGGCTCATGTGACCCCGCCGAGCATTAGTGGCCAGTCTTTGCTGAGCTAAGAAGGACTGGACTGTTGATGAGCTGGATGAGCGCTCCTCTGTAGCTTGTTGATGCAAGGCCAGGCCCTGCAGGGGGAAAACCAAGGAGAGAGATGTAAGAGTCTTTAAACTTATCAGATTGTTGGGACTAGAGTTCTTCAATATCCCTATTTCACATAGCTTTGGCCAGGACTCCAAATTCTGCATTTAAAAAAGCCATGTTCTCGGTTGCTGAGGTCAAGGATACCCCTCATGAGCTCCAAGGCAGGGCAGTTTTGATTTGCTAGACATAGAAAAAAAAACAAGCCTACTCAAGCCTGAGGGGGATAGTCCTGCTCCAGTTCTTTCTGTCCTGTGTAGTTCCAGGCAGCCTAAAATTTCTCTCCTTAAAATTATTCTAGTTTTCTTCCGTACTTTCTGTATTTTCCCTGAATTTATCCGAATCCT
Source organism: Hemicordylus capensis (assembly GCF_027244095.1). Lineage (NCBI taxonomy): Eukaryota > Metazoa > Chordata > Lepidosauria > Squamata > Cordylidae > Hemicordylus > Hemicordylus capensis. The sequence continues at coordinate 377,081,232 of NC_069658.1, read as the reverse complement.
TCTTTTGTTTATTTTTATGTATTTATTATATATCTATATCTATATCTATGGATGGGAAAGATTACTTTATATTCTAATACATTTATATTCCATTCTCTGCCACTTAAATAGCACAGAGTATAAAATTACAAGTGTACATTTAGCATACATCTGCTCATTGCACAGTTAACTCTGCTTTTGCTAAGCACAAAGGATGGAGAAGTTGACATAGAGTCCACACATACCCTACTCCACCCTGACCATGGTTTGTCCTGTGATGCTCCCCTTTGACTTCAAAGATCTGCCTGCCTCTCCCCTTATCAAATCCTCTGCATTTGTCACATCCTGGTCAAACTTACCATGTTATACCAGGCAGAGATGATGAGCTTTTCTTCTTGCTCCTGTTGAGATTTGGACTTCTCATAATCAGACTAAGTGAGATGAAATACAGGAGCAACAGGTCAGTACAGTTCATGTTGACTAATTCCCCAAGGATGCCATGGGGACTATGAGAGCCCCCAAGCTTATGCTGTGCCCTCTTTAGTCTAAGATCTATTTGCCATGCTAAGGTCAGTCCAATCTGAGGGAGAGGCAGGAGGTGCATCTCTTCCTTTCTGCTGTATGGACATGCACGTTTCTAGCCTATCACCAGAGTTGGAAACAGAAAGGAGAAGTAAGGCTTGCCAACAGGAAGGTCAAAATAGCAAGTCAGATCCACTGATGAGGGAAGTGGAGCATCATTTGGGAAAGGAAGAACCCTATGCAATGAGCAGGCAGAGGACCTCCGTGCAAGAATCCTTGTTAGTTTTGAGACCTGCTGTAGTCATAGGATGTATTTAATGAATGCTGCAAGGAAATAGAACAGAGTATTCCCAAAGGCAAAAGGTGAGTACCTTCTTTCTCCCTGCCACTTGTCAGTCAACAGGTGTCTGAATTGTTTTTTGTGAAAAAGAGATTCAAGGGCTGTGTGTGATCCATAACCAGGCTACACATACAGGTAACCACACCTAATGATTATCAGAACCAGGAGCCTTCTGAATTGTCAGTCATTCTAGCCACTTAAGAGACAACCTGGTGCCATGTCTCCTCCAGGGAGATCATTCCCCCACCACCATGAAAGACACAAAGTGGAAGGGGAGCAGAAGGTGGGGTGAGGAGAGAAGAAGAGAATAATACCTCCAAGTGGTTTATCTTCTTATCTTTTTCCTGCAGCTGGTTTTTCAAAGCCTGGATCTCCAGGGGAACTACATGAGGCTGCTGCTTGGGATCCAGCTTCTTGATGACCTATGGAAGAATCGAAATAAGATGTACGATAACCAGGTTTTCTGCAAGGTCAAAGGCTGTTTATCTTGCTAACAATGTCCAGAATCAGCCCTCCCAGATGGGCCACACTGGCCATGGGAGAACATGTCCAAGCTACAGAGCCAGTCTTCAAAAGTTCACCAGGACATTCTGCTACCCACAGAGGAGTTCACTTACAGTGCAAGCCTTGTCCATATAGCGCTTGTATCTCTCCTCCATGGCTCTCATGTCCTCATCCTTCTTCTTCAATGACTGCTGCAGTTCATCAATCTTCTTGGCAGCTGTTGAAAGAGGCAGGGACATCAGTGCTGCCCATACTCCCAAATTTGGGCAGATGAGTGGGGGGGAGAAATGATCTTCATGCTAAACCCTAGAAGATTCGGAATGTCTAGAAACTGCAGGCTAGAATTCCACGCAGGCACTGGACCTCCTTGCACTCAAAGTGGCCAGACTCAGCTATGTAGATAGATGCCTTGCTGTCAAAGCCAGAGACTGGCACTCAGCTACTTACTGGTGCTGTCCACTTTGGGCTCCAATTCATCGAGGCATTCCTTCTTCTTCTGAAGATCCGCATGGGCTTCATGCAATTTCTCTCTAGTTAGCAGGAAGCAAAGAAACTGGAGTTAGGCATGTAGTTGGCGTGATACTCAAGTACGAGAAAGCCAAAAGACGCAAGACCATGGCCCTACTGTGGGCATATGGCAGAATCAAAATGGTGTACATAATGTAACTAGGACCCATATATTAGGCACCCCAAGATATATTTTGCTGAATATAACAGAAGACTTCCTTGACTTTCAGGTTCATGGAACACCCCACTCCAAGCCCCAGAGTCTGTGAATGGAATCACTTACAGGTGCTCTTCCAGCTTCTTCTGCAGCAGAGAGGACTTAAGAGAAAAAGAAAACAAATAGTGTTTTGAATCTTCTGTGGTGCCAAGTTAGTTATATTATTTCTACCTCATTTAATGGATTACGGATTAGCAAGCAAACCTGCTCTGTGTTGTCTGGCCACTCGAGTGAGCAGTGCGATGCTCAGTGTATATTGCAAGCTTTGATATTCAAGAGTATGGACTCACTTGGGTCCAATTAGGGCCAGCCCACCCACTAGCCCAACTAAGCGGTTGCCTAGGGTGCCAAGCGAGGAGGGGGCGGCAATGGCCTGGGTTGCCCCATGGGTAGTGAGGCAGCGAGTGAGCACTCCCCATCCCGAGAGCCTGCCCACCCTCCTCGCTGCCCCTGCCCCCGGTGGCACATGTAATGATGTTGCTGCCCAATGAGTCATCGTTATAATGTGCCACAGCAGGTCTGTGGCAGGAGCGGTGAGGAGGGCGGGCAACAGGGCCCATCTGCTCACTCGCTCTACTCGCCATGGCAGACCGCCACTCCTGTTGCTGGCCTGTCACAGCATTTGGTAACAGTGAACCCATTGCCAAGGGCCGGCAGAACGAGTGGCAGCCCGCAGCAGCGAGGAGAGCAAGTGGGCAAGCAATGCGACGACCCCCATCTGACAGGGGACCTGAGCAGGCAGACAAAGGTGCCCGCTTTGCCAGAGGCACCACCAATCCTGGGCCAGCCCTGGGTCCAATACACAAAGCATGGCTTGGAATTCTTAACCCTACATCTACTGTGAACTGGGTATCAGGGGCACCAAAGTATGCTCCACAGAGTCAAGATTTACCAAGGGGCACTTCCTATGTGTATATAAAAGAGGTTTGTTGACACTGTCTCTTTACCAAGTTAACTATAGGCTGGTTCCAACAACATTTTGCCTGCCCACTGTCAACACATGCCATGAGAACATGAGCAATTTGTACATATGCATCCTCTCTTCCTCCTGACATGCCTTTCTGTAGTAACTTGGGCTTGCAAGTTTCAAACCTCATGAAGTCACACCCCATTCTCCTTTCTGAATAATTTAAGGTATCCATGCTCCACTCCCACCCAAGGTTAGACTCCTCATAAGCAGAAATATGCATACTCTCCCCACTAAAACCAAAACTCTGCACCAAGGAAAGCAGAGTTCTGCAATCTATACAAATTGGGTGAAGAAAGCAACTTCAGTGTGGTTCTGTATAATTCCTTCTTCAGATGGTTATGGAGACACCAAAGCAGATCTGTAGGGCATCAACTCCAATCCGTGACTACTGCAAATCTTATTCAGTTTCTCTTTGGCTATTGAGATTTCAGCAGGTATCGCCCACACAGACTTTTAAGCCTCTCTAAACAGGCTTAAAGGCTGGAAACTTGCTTTTTAAACAGTTTCACAAAATACACAACTGTTGACACCCATCTCCCTTCATGAGTGCTTGCACGTAGCCTGGCCACAGGGAATACCCAGTAGCATATTATGCAACACTTCTGAGAACTCTTCAGACTGCCTCACCGCCAGCCTGAGGTAATTAGACTTGGCAATCCTGACCTTTCAGTGATCCCAAGATGTGGGCTGTTGCTCCACTGAGAAGAGTGAAACCATGGAACATCTGTAGACCTATTTGTATAGGAAACTCACCCCTCTTCTCCCAAACACCGGTGTCATACATGCTGCCTTCCACAGCAGAAATAATGAAGTGCAACAAGTTGCATATGAGAGGCGGCGTCACTTCATCTGAGAGATGTCGGTGTACGCACAGTACTTGCATTGCACCAAATCAGAAACTGTAACACCTTTGCAACACCATCAGGATACAGTTTGCAACCAACCACCATGACTGACTCAAACCAGGAGCCACGATTCCCAACTCTACCTCAGGTTCAGCGGGGGGGTGGGGGGTGGGAGGACTGGACTATGCTTATGTCTCTCCAAATCTGGGAAATATTCAGGCCACTTCACTCTCTTAACACATGAACCTGGACTAGCCTCCCTGCCTTTTGACTGAGACACAACAGGGACAGAAGAGAAGAAATGGTGAGTTTGCAGAAGAGCAGGTCAGATGGTGCAAGCAACACAGAATGTGCAAGTACTTACAATGGCCTGGACAGGACAGGTCAGCCAGCAAGTCAGAGGGGAGAAAGAAAGGGCTGTTAGCATAGTGAAGGGAGTGGGGCAGAGTCTGGCTAGGAGATCACAAGGGAGTTTCAAAGCAAGCACAGGGATGAAACACAAGGTTCTGAATTAGGACCCCAATCCCATTACACCCTGGAGGTCCCTTGCCCAGACCAGCCCAAGAGCGCCCCTCTGTCCAGCACACTCGCTCTTCGCTGCAACTTAGCAGCTGCCAAGCCCAAGAGTGCAGCCTGGGACATGCCACTTGTCATGGACAGTCTCCAGTTGGAAGAAACTCAGCCATTCCACACTGCAGCCATCTTGACAAGTGGCACCCACAGTTTGAGACCAAGCGCTCCCAATCCTTAGAGCGCCTGGGAAATTGGGGAAGAGAAACAGGGAAACAAAGAACGCATGCAATCCTGAATAAGAACACAGGACTGATATACATCCCAGGACACAGATTCTTCTCACACTACCACTGTGCAGCCGGCAGGTGACTAAGGGGCCAATCCCTGTTTACGGACACTTTGTTAGTATTCAGGTGGAGAGCAGACAGAGCTGCCTCTGCCAGAGGAGACAGTCACGCAACCTCCTGTCAATCCATTCTGAAACAGCCTCATTGTACACATCCTCTGCTGGACTCACATCCTCTGCCTTGCTTCCTTGCTCCTGGAGCGCCCGCTGCAGCTCCTCCACTTGTGTCTTGAGGTCGGAGATCTGTTGCTGGCTTAGTCTGGGTGGAAAGAGCAGACATAATGAACAGGGAAAGGAAAGGAAGGCTGCAAGCAGGGACACCACCCCACAGGACCAGGAATACAAATGACTCCTAGCAATAGAGCACTGAGGGGGAGGAATTCAGGAGTAAACCTGTTCTCAGAATGAGCAGACACTGCCTTGGCTTTGATGTAGAGGAGAGGAACAACCCTACTGACCATCTCCCCACAGCTAGCAATTATCCATAATCCTGGCCCACAGTGCAGGGGAGGGACATGGTTCTCAGTATAGATACACAAATGCAAGATACTCCAAAGTACAAAATGAAATTTCATAAAAGAAGCCACAATTTAAGTCATGTTACACAGTATTCCCAAGGTAAAAGTATCAGTTGAAATGCCCAAGGTCGGAGCAGAGTTCACATAAGATCAGGCTCACAGTCCTCAAAGGACAGGAGAACCCTGTTATCTGTGGGAGCGCTGCTCTCCACTTTATCTGCGAATAATGAAACCATGGAGAACAAGGTATTAAAGTTAATGGGATGGGGGGAGCGTAGGTTCCCAGAGGCTGCAAAAAAGGCAAATCACAGCAAAATATAGTGCCCTGCCATGCTCCATAGGCCCTCAGCAGTGCAATGATCCCCCCCTGCAAGGCCCAAAGTTCCCTTTTTTCAAGCAAAAAATTGTGGGTGCGTGCTATTTTTAGTTAAGATGAGCCACAAAATGGCTCCTCGTCATAAAATGGTGACCCATAAATATGCAAAACATTTGCCTCCCCCAGCCTCGCCACATATGATAAAAGAGTTGTGTCATGTGTGTCCATGAAAGCAAAGATTAATTACTTCAGACACCAATGTACAAAGCCTAGAATTCTATCCTAGATTTTACAATCAGGAGCAAGTTGTGCTAGTGATTACAAGCTTCCTTCCAGTTAAGGAGCTAGAACATCCTAAACTGTGCTATATCACTTTCTTTGCACGTTCTTCCAGGGATCGGAGAAGGCAGGCTAGTTCCATAAGACAAGTTCTCACAAGCAGCAGTAAACGGGTTGTCAACCTGTAAACCTTCCAAACCCATCCAATACCTCTGCTGTGCCTCCAGCTGATTCTTAGTGCGATTAGACTCTTCCAGAAGGGCCTGCGACTCAGCATACTGCAGCCGATACGACAACTCCTGTGCGCATAGCAACTTGTTCTCATGCTGCAGCCTCACAATGGTCTCCCTAGGCATAATGAGAAGCAGTATTATCTGATGGGATGGGGGTGCGGGTGGGGGGGGGGAGAGAGAAGCTGCCTCTAGACAGCCCTGCTTCTCCTCACACCCTCAACAAAAGCATAGGAAAAAGAGCTGCAGCTAATGGAAGAAACCCAATATGCTGGACATAAAGCTCCCCAGAGGCTTCCCTACTACAGATGCCCATGGAACACAACTTTACTTGAGTTCTGCTGGCATGATTTCAGCTGCCAAGTTATCCACGGGGGAAGCAATCTCTTCTAGCATGTTATCTGCAAAGAGCAGGGAAGAGAAAGAAAATGGGAGATGTATTGATTTTACGTTTGTTTATGTGCCACCTTTTCCATTCCCTAAATGGCTCACAATAAGCATCCAACAATAATTCAGAATATAGCGTGATGTTTTAAATCATGCTATTATTCACAGGCACAGATACTTCCAGTTACTTCTGGTAAAGGGGGCAATAGGGTGGCAAGGAGGTATGCTGTCGCCCCGACAGACTTTAAGAAAACGAAGCGCCGGCGGGTGAAAAGCAGAGAGAGGGGTAAGTGCAACCCCCCCCCCCGCCAAACTGGCGGAACCACCCGCCATTCAAAACAGTTCAGAGGCCCATAAAAGGCCTCCAAACCGGTTCTGTGCACATCCCTAGTCACATGTGACAGACAAATACAGGCAACAAAGCCTTGCAGAATCACAACAGCCCACCTATCAGCATGGTATTAATTCTAATTCAAATAATCTAACAACCTTGCCCTTTCAGCCCCCTGAGGGCTAAGAAAGCTAGAAGACAAAAGTTATTAAGATCCCTAATCATGTCTATAGAAAACTATTAATAAAGGGTGGTAGTCTTCACTTTGGATGTAGGCTAGGTGATTGTTAGCTCACAGTAGCCTAGAACTGTTAATATAGGGACACACCTTCCAGCTTCCTTTTATGCAACCAATTGAAATCTCCCCCAGCAAACATACTGGAAGCGTTTTCCAGGTCCTCACCTGCTTGGTTTAGAAATTTCTGCTGCACCTGAGCACATCGTAGCTCTTCATTGGCCTCCCGGAGGACATCCCGCTCTTCAATCAGCCTCTGCAAAAAACCAGGCATTGCTACAGGAGGATTATACCTACCCATTACCACCTACTGTACTTTGTGACGGAATGGAACAGTTTCTGCCATTTTATAATTGGTTTGGTTATATTCAGCATGGTAGAGTGGTGTGAAATGGTCACCTTTCAAACATGTGCGTTATTTTGCTTAGATACTGGAGTTGAGTCAATTTTGCACCAAAATTGTAAATTGTAATTCAACATGAGGAAGATGAGAGAGAGAGAGAAAAAAAGACAACTCCTATAGAAGCTTCAGAAGTTCTCCTCCTCTGCCCTTTTTACTAGTCAAGCCTGAAGTCGGAATCAGAACCAGGCTATTTAAAGCCAGAATGGGGGGGGGGGGGGACAGAAGGAATGGGAGGGGGGAGAAAAGAGGTCACTGCTGGATAAACACAAGAAGTCAAGCTAAAAAACAGATACACGAGTTGGAAGAAACTGTTTGGTTTCTTCAACCTGACTCGAGTGGGAAAAAGGTTTCGTTGGATGCATTTCTTTATTATAAAGTTTATACCCTTACTGTGCTCTTATAGTTGTCCCACAAGAGGTCTTTAGATGGTTTTTGCACAAACCTATTCATGGATTTATTTATTTATTTATTTATTTAAAAAACAGCCTTTAGTAAAAGTTTAACTGTGCTGTTTAACAGCTCATATCCAACTGCTATCCCACATTATTCAGTACGAGTGAACTGATGGAATTATAAAAGAATTCTTAAAGGTTGAAGCGATAGAAGGCTGTTTGGTGGAGGCAGTCAGAGAGGAAGAGAAAAAGCCTCCATGTGCTGACAGTGGTAAAGCTATAAAGATGGTGGAGGAAGAAGGGGGCTAATTTGTTTGGCTGGGCTCCCCTCCCATACATGGTGTGGGTTAGCACTTAGGCTGCAGCATACTTCCTTGCCCCCAAGTGAGTCACAGAACCCAGACGCCTTGGTTCCTACTCCCGCCAACATTTCCCCATTCTTGCCACTAGTCCTTCACCTCCCAAGCCAAGGGGCGGGGTACACCATGATGAGTCCCAGTCCTTCGTTACCTCTTTTTCTTTTATCAATGCCTCAAACTTTTCCTTGAGGTTCTTGAACTCAAACTGCCATTTCTCTGCCTTCAAGGCCTCCTCTGCATGTTTGCTGTGAAGCTCTTGCACCTGGAGGGAGGGAAGAACTGGGGTTTTCTGGAGTATTTTTCTGTTGGCTCAGTCTCTCCCTTCACTCACACTTCCTGCTGTGCTATGGTCACAGATATCCCTCCCCACAGACTTAGCAGATACCCTGGGTCTATTTTTAGTACTGCTAAGCAAGGCACTTGTAGGGGACAAAATGAGACAGAACACAAGATGAGACAACAGAAACACTAGCCACCTTAGCTTATCAGACTCTGGAGGTATGGCCAGATACCACCATCACCACCTCGGCAAATGATGTTCCAATTTGTCTTTTGGGCAAGTGTTCCAAGTGCACCATTTTGAAGGCTTCCAGCTGCCCAAGGATGGTTTCCCCTCACCTGTCTTTTGTGTGTCTCCAGTTGCACACGCACAGCATTGGCCCGCCTCAGCTCCTCCTCCAGCTCACAGGTGCGCTGCATGTAGACAGTGTTGCGCTCCTCAAGCAGCCGGACCTGCCGCCGCAGGTCACCCAAGTCTTCCAGCTTCTTTTTGTAGGAATCCACCATGGCCTCCAGCCGCCCCACCCTGTCTGAAGAGTGACTGCAACAAGTGAAGAATGGAAGAAGACTTCAAGAAGGTGTAAAAACTTTCACACGAGATATTATTGAGCTCTTCTACTTTTTGTCCAGTCAAGTAACTCTTCTGGTTACAGAAAGCTTCCACTGTAATGCAAAAGAAACTGCTGCAGCAAGGTCAGAGTGTGCTAAAGACTGAAACAATGGTGGCTCAGCAACAACTCATCTTAATCCAAGTGCTGCATGTTCCATCTCACAGGCTGGGGTTTATCTGGGACTTTCAGTTGTCAATTGGACACACAGCCCATGTCTCAGAAATAATGACTGCAGAGTGGGACAGAAGAGATCAGCAATTACACTTCTTGCTTGCTTCTCTAGCAGGCATTCGTTTTACATCCAAAGTTCCAAACCAAAACTTATCAACTCCTCTATATTCCCACCAGCCATATCCATAACAGAATTAAAGGGGGGTGGCTAGGACTCCATAAAAAACAGTCTAAAAACTGCAGATAAAGAGACTCTAGTTTACACACAGTTACTTACTGGCACGTTTTTGACCAGCTGAAAACTCATTAGCATGGGAGAAAGGAGGATAGCATTGCACAGTGGTAGCAGGATATGAACATGGAAATGGTTACAGTCCAGAAGACCAATCCTATGTGATGGCTAGAAGGTCCACCTAAAGCAAGTTCTTTAGAACAAGCTGCCACGATGTTTCTGGGCTCTTCTACTGAAATCGAAGGAACTTGCTCTCTCCACCTTCACCCTGCCCCACCATCTAAAATATTACAGATTCTAGGGATTCAAGAAGAATGAATTAGATTGTACAGCAGAAGCCACATTCCATGTGCCCATGCAAATTCCTGGATTCTCGAGCTCCTTCTCAACTTCAAGCCTTGAAAGAGGAAGCTGCACATCAAGACTCCAATCCCTGTGCATGCCCCATCAGCAAACCCTCTGGAATGTATTCTCAACATTTTCCCCTTCAGTAGTAGCTTTCAAAGAATTATCCAACTGCTTTTTAAACTCAACAGTCCAGGTGCAGCATGAACCTCTGAAGGGAAACTTAGTGAATATGCATGCACATATTGGCACCTCTCTCTTTTTAAGCAGCTCGTGTGTCCAATCCATGATTTGCATACTAAGTAGGCAGGGGCCATTAAAAACAGTCCGAGGGAGGGAAAGGTTGTGAGAATGTACAATCTGAATGTCAGCCCAAGCCCAGGACCCTATTGGGAACTGTAACATCCAGTACGTCCCAGGCTCAAAGCTTCACTGGGCTGAGGCTACCTTTGATAAAAAAATCAGTCCCAGGATGTGTGATAGCAAGGTTGCTGAAGCTAAACAGGTCTAGATTTTGCCAGTGCCTGAATGGGAGACCCCCCTCCCCCCCCCCCACCGCCCGAGTACACTACCCTGAGTTCCATCACAGAAGACAGACAAGATTAAAAAATAAAATGTTAAGCTTCTTCAAATCTGCATTCAGTTATCACTGACTGTTTGGATCCTGCTGTCCTATCTTTGGCCAATGAGGAGGCAGGATGTTAAATGTATTTTTGAGATGTGAAAGAGACCATCTCTCCAAGAGCGTCTGAATGAGAGACTGAATTGCCTCCAAGACAACTCCATCTAGTTAGCCAAACCTCCAAGTTAACTCCAAGTCAGAGACCCCTACAGTCCACAACAGCAACAAGCAACACAGCACACCATTAGCCCAGCACCTACACCCACAGAGTTTGATCTGCATCAGGAGTGGGATAGTCCCATGGGCTACAACCTAAGCCACAAAGAGAAAGAGGATGCTTTGCAGCCTTGCTAACATCAGACACTCACCGTAGCACGTCCATTTCATCTTTGAGGGCTTGTGCTTCCTCTGCCAGGCTGGTCAGCTCCTCGTTGCGGTGCTGCAGCTCCTGCACCTCCCTCTCTAGGTCTTCACAGCGCACCCGGAAGTCATCTCTGCCACTCTCCAGTCTGGCCAGAAGACATCTAGTTAGCCAAACCTCCGATCCAATTCACAGGACCCCACTGCCCTTTGGCAGCTAACCAAGAGGACTTGGCCCCCGATACCTGCCCTACCGGAAGTTCTCCTCTTGCAGCTGCTCTATCTGGGTCTGAAGCAGAAGCAACTTCTTGCCAGTGAGCCCAGCAGCATCCAACTCCAGAGAGCTTTTCTGTTCCCTCAGGGACTTGTTCTCTAGCACCAAGGTATTCTTCTCCTCCACCAGGATAGAGATCTTGGGGGGGGGGGGGAGAGAGAAGAAGAAGCGGAGAAGAGAGAAGAATCAGACACTCCAGCAGGCAGGGCCACAGAGTTCTAGCACTACAGTCATGAAGATTTCTGCATCTCTCAGCTAAGCATGAGCGAGATGCTTCCAGGTAGTTGGTAAGCCCAGCCTCCTGTGCAGGTTAACCTCCTCCTAGAAGTTTACTAGAGCGCAGAGGTTGAGCTCCAGTTTTGGCCTCTCCTGAGGGGGTAGTCTTACACACACTCATCTGAGTGAAAACCCCACTCAACTAAATGAGACTTAGATATGCATAGGATTGTGCCAGGAATCCCTCTGTACAAAAAAAGAGAAGCCTTGCCTCCCACATTCTGTCTCATGATGCCCCAAATGACTGCCTGCTGCTGTTACAGCAGGGTTGCCTGCAGACTGCTGCATTTCCAGATTTAGTGACTAGGAAGCCATGCAGCTGGCAACAGAGTAGGGCAGACAGAAACATGTGTGCATGCGCAGGACAACTTTAGTTTGCCTCCTACCACAAAATTTATTGAAAAATGAGTCTCACCTTGCAACAACTGATGTAGTGTAGCCCTTGACCATCCAAGCGGGCAGGTCTAGGGCACTGGTGTGTTGTTGCAAGGTAGCACTGGCAAGCAAGACTACCTCCCTCCCTACAGAGGCCACAGTTCCTTTAATGAAAGGCCTTGGTATACTGGCCTACCTAGCCCCGCACTCTGACTGTGGCAGGGGTCCTGGGTGGCTGAAAAGATTAAATGCCACCAACTGAAGTGGCCCTAACCTCAGGCTGCATTAGAATATATCCACCTGGTGCCAGTGATTCAAGTTTCTTCCTATGCAGTGTAGAGATGATATGGGGAAGGGTGTATCCACAGTGGTATTAGTTCAGGGCCTGAAGGCTCTCCAACCCTGAGCCAGATAGGACTGTTCCCATATACTGTGCAAGCAACCCCGCCAGCACTCTCAAGCAGCTGTTAACTTGTCAGCAGGGCACATGCTCATGCAGGGAAGTTAGGTTGACCCCTCCAGGCATGGGGCTCCACTGCAGGGTGAGCGGCTTTGTTATCGTAGGCAAGAGCTTGGGAGTGGGGAGGGAGGACACTCACCTTCTTGAAGGGGGCTGCATCTACAGGGGGCACTTTAGCACCTTGGAGGAGTAAAGGGGGTTTTAAAGGGAGAGAGATCAGCCTATCCCTTCACAGACCCATTACCCCCCAGAGTCTCCATTGGCACAGTGTCCAAAGCCCTTTTAGTCATCGTGTGTGCATATAGCTCCTCTGCAAGAGAGTATTCTTCCCATGACTTGCAAAGAGAATGGGGGCACAGAGTGACCAGCCCAAGGTCACTATCCTCAGGCCGGTCCCAGGACCACCAAGCTGGTCTGGCTCTCCATCCAAAGCTCCTCAGACCAACGGCGGAAGAGAGCAGCTAAACACAGGGGAAGGAAGACAGGTCCTTGCACACCACACTGCAGCCAAGCCCAGCTGGCTCCATGCAGCCCAGCAAGCCCACACCATTCACAAAGAACTGCACCCCCCACCCGGTGCTCCCAAGGTGCCTGACTGCATGGAGCAGTGGGGAAGAACGTGGGCCCTTGCTTTGCCTTCCCCAAGACAGGACAAGAGTACCTCAGTACTCTGCTCAGGGCTGCTCTGGATATTCAGTACACATAGAGTTGTGCAGCACGAGGGAAATGGGAACTAAGATGACCCGCCTGGATATGGCATGTCAGGCAGAACGAGACACTTGAGACACTTTCCCCAATCAAGCCCAGAACATCCTTGCCAAGGAAGAAGAGGCCAGCAGACGCTCCAAGCTGCACAGTTTCCCCCTCTGATGGAGATCTGCTGAGCTCGCAGTTGCCATCACCCAATGTGCCTTCCAAGGTCAGAGCAAGCAAAGCTAGCCTCCACCTACAAAGGCCACGCCACACCCCCACTCCCAAGATGCACCCACCTGCTGCTCCAACTCATGGCAGCGCTGGCGCATGTCATCCGTCTCCTCAAGGTCATCACTGAGGAAGTAGTACTTTCGGGACTGTGAGCCGGAACAAGGCAGGGAAAAGGGTGGGACGTGTAGAGAGTTTGTGGACAGTATTATCACAAATATTGGTCAATGCAAGCAACACCCAAGTCCAGCACAAGTTTAGATGTTCCTTCTTCTCTCACCCCACAAGAAAAAGGTTCCTATGGTACAACTGTCTTACGCCCCCTACAGTGGCCTACGTCCACTGTATTTACACCATAAGAGCATATCCCATCAACCCTCAATATACATCACCACAGGTACCTGGCTATCAAAGTTCCCATAGGTCTCCGAGCTCAGCGTGTCTGATGAATCTTTGGTCAACAGCTGCAGAAGAGAAAAAGTGTAGTATTTGGTTACATACAAATGGTGATTCACATAACTGTCTAAACACTGTATTCTGGGAAGCAGGTACAGGTTAACACCTTACAGAACTTTCATCGAGAAAGGCCAAGGCTGCCACTGAATGAGCAAGACTAGGAGGCACTATTAATTCCAACCAACACAGCAGAAGCCAGCAACTTTGAGGAAGAATGAGGGCCACCCTTCTAACTAGGGATTCCACAGTGTAACCGCTTCAAGCCAGGCTGTACCCTGCAGCCACACTCACCTCCTGTATTGCTGTCATAACAACATGTTGCACTGACTCCTCTAGGGTCATGATCTGCTGGATGTGGTCTGCAAATAGAAGAGGGTGGGCACTTAAAATATTATCTGACTAATTTCCCTCCCTGCCCCTCAATTATTCTTTTACAGGCGTTGGGGAGCATAGCCTTCCAGAGGGGGCTAGAGGTCAAATGAAGGTGTCTTGTGGGTAGGGCAAATGTTGGATGTTAGCACACCCAAGGAACCCTTCTGCATGAAAACGGCTTTAAGTAGTTCTCCTACTGGGTAATGGGGTGAAGGTGAGGGAGAAGATACGAAGCTCCAGCATAAGGAGACCCTGTAGCCATATGAATGAAATTAGTCACCCAACTTTAAGAGGAATAAGTGAAGTGCATCTCTAAATTCCTACCAGCAGGAAAACAATCCCCATAGCACCACAAATGGGACAGGGACACATACACGTGTACTGGGTTCTAAACTATCTAATGCAGACCCATGTCTGACATAGCCCCACTGTTACATCCTGACTGTACTAATGTGTGTGCACATACCTTGTTTCTTCTCACAGCTGATAGCGCAACCTAGCACCAGCTGCAGTAGCTTGCCCAGCTCAGCTGTGTCAGACAGCTCTCCCACCAGGGCCACATCAGGCAGCAGCTGCTCTGGGACATGGTGGCCCAGGACCTGCAGAGGAGACAGCGGTTAACACTCCAGGGTTCCTGCCACTACCACTACTGGCTACACCAAGTTTAAGGCACCTGCTGGTGGCAGGCGCCATGCCAGGTGGAAGAGGGGGCAAGGGCTGGAAGGTTGCTCTTAAGTATGTACAACTTTAAGCCTGACGACAACTACTTGCCTAGCAGACTGGTGAGTTGAAATGGTCCCCAGAAGATTTCAAGAACTGTGGTGGGCTTGTTGGCAATGCTGCCTTTGCCAATGAGCATCTACCAATTATTACAGTCCTATCCTGCGCATCCTCCAAAAAGATCAGAGCAAGGTACGCAGCTCTTTACTCTCTACCATTTTATCTTCACAACCACCCTGTGAGAAAGTACAGCTAGCCCAAGGTCACCAAGAAAGTATTATGGCCGAGCAGGGTTTTGAACACAGGTCTCCCAAGTCCAGCACTCTAGCCACTACATCACACTAGCTCTTGACACAATCTAAACGTTTTATACAGAGAGCAGTGGGAAACACACCCAGAAGATGAACAACATGCTCTGCTTATTTGCAGCAAAGTTATTTTAGTCAAGCTATGGGCAGGAAGCAAGGAATTCTGGAGTGAACACTGGCTTCAGTATGGTAAGGTTATGCCACTTCTGACTCGGCATCCCACTACTCCTCTATGGCCTAATTGGAGACCTTTAATTTTCATACAAGGCTCGTGCCTTTCCCAGCCATGCAGGATTCCCTTCCTTCCATGCCAGCAAACCCAGCCCAAGAGAGATACTCACATCCTGGGAATATTCAACAACGCTCTGCAGGACCTTCTTCAGGTTGCTCACCTGGGGGCCAGATGGAAGAAAAGGACCTAAATATATGTACAGCTTTGTCTAAGTATGGGAGACCTGCTTGCCACTAGTCCTGGTTTCTCAAAGGTCAACTATGACCCACTTAGAAGAAGTCATGCAGCCACTAGAAGTTTAGCTTTTCCTATGCTGGGATGGGAAGGAAAAAGCCAGGCATGCCATTATCTTAGCGGGATGCAAAGGTGCCTCTGCAGGAGAAAACAGACTCCTGATGCTCCAGCAGAACATGAGGGTGATGCAGGTCAAGTCTCCTGTTTTTGGAGAAGCTGCACCACAGGCCTTTCTGCTAAATTCCACCCTACTTTCAAGCCACAGAGCTGGCTGAGTCAAGGTGAACACAGGCCAGCCAGTCAGCACACACAACCTTTTAAGGGATATCCTGAAAAATTTCACAACAGTGAAAATTGCACAATCTTGCGTTCAAGATAGAGAAGCCAGAGTCTCATGACAATATCTGGGATTTCGATGCAACTTGGTCTTTGAGAAGTCAAACCAACCCATCCCAACTTCATACCTTCAGTCTCCAGTTATCACCAGTGTCATCTTTAATCCGCAGGAGCCATGTTTCGTTGAACCAAGAGGGATCTCTGGAAAGAAAAACTATATGCTATAGCCCCAAGCAGGCAGAAGGAAATGAACTTATGCAACAGAACACAATTCCTCAGTACCTTCAAGATCTCCCATAGAAGGTGGCAGTTTAGACAACAGCTATCCAGCAGTGTCATGCTCTGACTGACCTGCACCTCACAAACGAAGACTTAATTCATATGATCCCACAAGACAAAGAACTACTAAGTGTTCTCCCAATACTAAGCTATTGTCTTCAACCTGCTCTACCCTAACACCCAGTTGTCCGGATATGAAATGCTCCCTAGGGAACTATATTCTCATTCTGTCAGCACCATGCTTAGATTACGTAAATTTGCTGACTTGGAGATGAGGGAAGAAATTGAGATCTTGGGGCAGACAGGGATCTTCTGCCACAGTCCCACAATTAGCCTCAATAAAGCCCAATAAGATACTTCTACCCTGGGCTGAAGTCACAACTCTCATGACACTCACATCCTGTGCAGCACCTGGGCAATGGTAACCCCACTGGCCAAATCCTGCTCCTTGGTACATGGAGATGGAACGTGGAATGTCTGCAGCTGGAAGAAGCAAATCAAACAGGTAAGTGACTCATTGTACCCACAGAAAGAAAAGAGGAAACCTGTTATGAAATGAAACCAGGCATAAGACATTCCACCAGAGGGGCACAACTTGAGCCTAGCTCTTTGTTCCTATCAGAACTGTTGGTGGTCGTGTCAACCCCTCACATCTGATGGAGGAATACACATAAGCATGCAGACTTGACTTACACAGAACATTATCTCTGCCTGACAAAGGCAGCAATCTTTTGCAGAGTTGTGTTTAAATTCATTTCAACTTCTAAGGACTACTTGGCTTGAAAAATGGTAACAACCTCAAAAGAGTATGTGGATAGATAGATCTGCAGCAAAACAACAGAGCACTCCCCACCCCCACCCACCCCACACACAATGAACTCAAGAGGAGTACTCCCACGGGCCTGCATTGCACTCACAACACAGTGAGTCACGAAGCAGAGGCAGCCCAGCTGTCATGCTCACACCATCAGGGCATATTTGGTGATAAAGGCACAGAAGTAAGCACCTCCTACCAAATGAAGAAGATGGCCTAACAGGAACTACAAGGTTTGCACCTGGGGTTAAGGGTTTGGACTGAGAAGGAATACCAAATATGGAGCTTGAAAACTGGAATTTGCACAATCTTGTCCAATCTGCAGAGTTTGGGATTTGCTACTACATGCAGTGAATTCTGCAGATTATTTATGAGGAAAGAATCCCACTCGCTTGGATTGTTGGAAGCTTCTTATTACATTCATTAGGTGACTTCCTACTTCTTATGGTTTGCAATACAAGTAGGTGCCAATCCCTTTAACAGGATTGATTCTCCATCGTGCTGAATTATGCAGACTTTCAAGTTAAACAAAACTTTTAATAATGTATACATCACATCTGTAATAGCTCTCTTACATGCTAGATTCAACATGGCAATGTCTAGACGTATATATTTTAGGGGAAAGTATTGCCAGTTCCCTTTACATTTTCTCCAACTGTTGATGTTTCTGGTATACTGCCATGGCTCCCTCTCTATGCTGGAGAATTTTTGGCAAGGCTCTGCCTCCCATAAACCCAAATCACAGGCCTATGACAGACCATGCCTATGATAGACTCATCTTGCCTCTGAGCGTCTGGGGGCAGACTTATAAGGTCTTGCCAGATGAAAGCATCCCAAAGTGAGCTGTTGGAGCCCAAGCTAATCTGGCTAATAGTGGCACAGCACATGGGCAGCCACCTTCCTTTCAGAACTAGCTGGGGCTGTCCCTAGGCATCATCTCCAGCGCTCCTCACACAAGACTGACAAGCGACCAGCCTCACTGTAGGAATTAACTTGGTGACCATGGTTCCACTGCGAATCTCACAGAAGTACCGTTCACCTACCTTGCATTTCAGAAGTATCTTTATACTTATTTCTCTTAGCTGTGCCATTCCATCGGAAATCACATGTGTGGCAGAACTCTTGCGTGGGCAGCAGAGGCGGTGGGCCAGCCTGGCCCTGGCTCAGCCGGAGGAGGCGATGGGCTGGCCTGGCCTTGGTCTGGCCAGAGGCGGCGGCGGGCTGGCCCGGCCCAGCCGTTGGGAGGAGGGCCGGCCCGGCTCAGGCCCAGCCGCTGGAGGAGGTGGCAGGTCAGCTTTCTGGCCAGCCCGCAAGCCAGAAAGCGTGTGTGTGTGGGGGGGAAGCAGGCCGGCCCAACGGCCCACCAGAAAGCGTGGGGAGGGGGTAAGAAGTGGGTGGCAGTGGGGAGCGGCCTGCCAGAAAGCTGGGCATGCCAGCGTGGTGTTGGTGGTGAATAGCAGTGGTGGCTGGGCCGGCCAGAGGTGCAGATGCTCTGCACCCGGCCCAGCTAATTTCCTATAAACCCTCAGGCCACATAGAGGAGACATCTCTTCTGGTTACCAGAGAGCTTCCAACAGCATCCATCCATAGGGATGAGAACAAGCTGAGAACAAACTTGAGCTACTCATTTCAGTTAGGATTCCTTGGTTCATTATGAGAGCAGCTTTAATATTTGCTTGGAAGAGACAGGTTTAACAGGTACAGCTTCTTCTCTGTTATTGCTGAACTGGGGGGGTGGGGGTGGGAGATGCTCTTACTGAAATCCTGCCTTCTACACAGTTGTCTCATACTGAATCTAGCAACAATAACTCCCATATCTTCTGCTCTGGATTAAGCATAGGAACAGTTGTTATCTTTGGCAAACAACGCATGATGGGCCAGGAGGATGGAGCGTATTACTGGTAAAACAACACAGTTCTTTCATCATAGCTAAAAGGAACAAAGAGCAATCTGTCCAGAAAGCTCACTCTGATGGCAATCATTCCTAAAAGATAGACACAGCATATGTACTGGACTAATCTTTCAGCTCAATTCTTACACTTTTTTCTTGGGGGGGCGGGGAGACAAGTAGGTACACTAGAATACAAAAAATCAAAAACTATGTTCTACCCGGGTTTGGGAGCTGTGTGTGCTCCCAGTGCTTGGTTGTGTGGAAGCCAGGAGGAAAACATGGATAGCTTTCCCCTCTACCTTGCTTTCACACAATCACTTCTACACAGGTTTTCCTCTTATCTTGCTTCCACACAACTGAAAATTGGGAGCATACACAGCTCCTAAACCCAGGTAGAACACAGTTTTTGATTGTGTGAATGACCTCAATGCGTAACAAGAGAGAAGCATTCCAAGCTTCTTGGGGCAGAGATTGGTCCTCTTATACTCTATAGAGTACCCCCCCCGACAGACAGACAGACACACACCACTACATAAACAACAGACTAACTCAAATAGTACTTTCAATTAGTTCGGAGTGTGTAAGAAAAATAATTCTACGAACAAGTAATTTTGCTTCAACAAGGTGTTCTGTTTTCTGATCTGGTGTATTGAGCAAACTAGCAAAATCAATTTATTCCTTACTATCAGGAAGACAGAGAACCTTCTGCACTATGACACCTGTTGCACAAGAGCACACATGTTTGTCAGAGTGAATACCTTTGACTCATTTAATCAAAAGATTTGATTAAGTTAGTGTACCAAAGTAAACTTTTAACAAGGCTCCTACACAGTCCTAATATATGGGTCAAATTCAAATGAGCAATTTAATTTACTTTTTAGGTAAGGAGATCCGTAGAAACTTGTAACCAAAGTGATCTCTTGGTACAAGGCACAAGAATAAGTGTTCATTTTGTTCTTAACACTGAACAGAGATAGATTCAACAAACAGATAAAACCCAACACCCAAACCTTAGGAAATGTACATATTTCAGGACCTGTGTTGGTAGGTGCAGCATGGTAAGAGGAGGGAAAGTTTATCTTCAAATCAGGGGCAGAGCTTCAATAAGAGCAGACAGGTCTGAGGCTTTCCAGAACCACCTAGCCCCAAGAAGGGCCATTTCACTCGCCTTGCCGACCCTGCTGCCCACCCCCAGCATTCTGCACAGCGCTCCTGACGCCCACTGCCACTTCCCAAACCCAGCCATTCACCTGGCTGGAGCACAGGCAGGGGACAGCACTGGCTGAAATGCAGGTATGCCCATCCCACACCATCACTGGGTGGGGGAGTGAGCAAAGGGGCAGCAGGGTGTTTTAGAGTTTGCACCCAGGCCACCTTCAACCTCTCTCTGCCACCGCTTCAAATGAAGCTAGCACTTCAGATATTGCTGTTAAAAAGATACAAGTTTTGAGAGTTAAATAGGTGAAGTAGTTCACAACCTGCTGTTTTAATGGGGGCCAGAGTAAAAAACGTTTGAAAGTAGAATACACAACAGATTGGTAATATTCCTATCTTCAGACATATGTCAAAATATTCAAAACAATATTAATATACAAGTATCTTCCTTTTAATGGTCACTGTTGCTGAAATCTACAACACTAAATCCAAAGCACTGAACAATAAACACACAATATATTGCATTATTTCCCAGGACTGGAATAAAATAGTCCCAGTTTGGTACTGGGCTCTAGCCTAGTAATTGAGAAACATTTCTAAACATCGTATCTTGCCCACTGAGATGTTTAACTTCACAGCTTAGGCTAGTTTTAGCTATAAATTTAGAATTAATATTTCAAAATCTCCAGGGGTTTGGGTTTTTTAAAAATACAGTCTAATTCTTCTGATTAACTTCTACTTCATTTAACCCCTGCTAAGAGAGCAAAGAGACTGACTCCTAAGAGAAGGCAGATTGAGAACTCACTGAAGGACATTATTAGTTAGGAAACGTATATACTACTTTCCCACAAATGCTCAAAATAGTATACAGAGAAAAGAAACAATGCTTCCTTAAAAACTAAGATCAAGGTACAACTAAAAACAGAACATAGCAGAAACATAGGGAACATCAACAAACGCCTGTCTAAATGAGATTTTTTGCCAGCCAGCAGAACACCACGATGGAGGGAGCAATGTGAGCTTCCAGGGGCAGAGTGCTCCAGGTAGGAAGAACACAAGCAGGTGTCCTTCAACCTGCCATCAATATTAGTCCTGGGCTCACGCAGCAGGTGGGATAAGATTATCTGAGAGGGAACAGAGTTCACTCCAGTGTATATACAAAAGAAAGAGAACACTTAAGACAGGAGGAGGGGACCAAAGAGAGAGCTAGGGAAAACTGCAAGTGCTGGTAAATGCAGAGTCACGATGTGCCAGAAGCAGTTAACAAAAATAGCTCGAGGCTTTAATACAAACTTGTAGCATGGGGGCGGTGGAAAGAGGGCCCATAAGAGACTTCGGGGGTGGGACTGCGGAGTTCAGGTAGAGGGTTACCGTCGGCAGCAGGGCGACAGCGAGGCCTCCAGGCTCTCTGGCAGGGAGTTGCTGCGACTGACGCTCTTGTGCCAATTGGTTATGCCTCCACACATACTTTAAAGCAGCATTTCTGCTGCGCAGGTGGTTACAGAAAGGTGTTCTTGGGGGTGGGATTCCTCCCCACACACCAACACGCACTTTCAGCAAACGCTCACGAGCGGAGGAGCCACGATGACCGCGGAGCATGTTCGTGAGGATGCAGGGACGAGGGCGGCCGCTCCCCCCGGCCAAAACTAATCCAGAATAAGGAGGGCGCGTGCAGGCTGGTGTACGTGTGTGCTGGAGGAGCGAGCCAGCGACTCATCCCAAGGGACCTCCTGATGGTGGGACCAGCCCTGTGGCCGGGCTTGGAACCCGGGCAGGCGGACGCTCCAGCGGGGAGGGCGGCTCCCCACCAAGGCTTACGATGATCGGGGGCGCCGGGGGTGGGGGGAGATGACACACAGGGCAGCTCCTTGAGGCCTAGGAAGGGCAGGGAGGCCTCTGTGGGCGCCAGGCCACCGGCTCCCGCGCCCCGTCTTCGCCTTACCCAAGTGAGAAGCGCCCTGCATCGCTCGGCCGGCCTCGTCTCGCTCATGGCTCCACGGCGGCGATGGACGGTCCTCCCTGCGCCACGCCCCCTCCGGATCGAAAGCGGCCCGCCTTGCGCACTCTCCGTGACGTCATCGCTCGCGCTTCGCCATTTGCAACCAGGGCGGAAGAGAGGCACGCGGCCTCGTGCCACGCACCGCAGGAGACGGTCTAGGAGGAAACGGGAGAAAGGCAAGATACTTTTGACTGTGTATACCGTGGAGGTGTAGTTCGTTCCTTAAAAGCGTGTCACTCGGGCTCAAGCCAACGTGGATAGTACATGCCTTGCTCCTTCAGGGTGTGGTGGGGACCGGGCGTGGATTACTCAGCGCAAATACATTCTGCACATGCCCAGAAACACGTCTCTCATTTGTCTTCCCCACAGATTCCAGGACTCGGCTGTGCCACGGCTTTGCCCTGGCACAAATGTCCATGTGGAGTGGCTGTGAAGACCGCTCCTCTAACCTCCACAATTGCAGTGATAAATACTGTTTGCACCATTATATCTGAAAGATACTTGTTCCGTTAGGAACAGTCATCTGAAGCGAAAACATGTAAAGTATCTTCAAAAGAGGCGCTGTGTGGGAGCAAATGTTGACACCCCAATGGTGCAGAAACATGAGCCTCCACCAGGGGACGGCAGTGTGCCTTGTTGATTTGGGTTTACTCCAGGAGGAGAAAACGTTAACCTTTTATGAGGGCGATGCCGGCTACCCAAGCTTGTACGTATGCATGCCTCTTGGGTTCGAAGGAATCACTTCCACGCTAAAGCCCAGGTGGAAAGCCTTTATTTGATATGGACAAGAGACCGAAGAACATTGCCTAATCCACCCCCCACCTCCCAATTAAGTAGTTAAGGCTATTATATCCTAGAGAGAAAAGAATCCAAATAGTCACAAATCACATATTAACTGTCACCACCTCACTTTGCTTCTCAGCTGTGAGGGAGGCACAAAGGATCTCAATTCTGCTGAGCAGCATTCCTCTGTGGTTAAAAAAAAAACCTGGTTTCTTCTGATGGGTAGTTTGTTTTTAAAGTTTTCCTTCAGTCCCATATTACAGTCCCTTGCTATTCAAGCTCTTTTGCTTATCCGCTCAGTCCCAGATCACAGAAGTACTGTACTGGGAGTGTAGGGTTGACACTTACTCATGAGTAAGACCCACTGAACTTCATGGGACTAATTCCTGAGTAATCATGCAGGGGATGGCATACTTGGAGGTACTAGATAACAAATAACCAGAAGAGGATGTGTCCAGACTTGCCAGGCTTTAATCCTGACATTTTAGGTCAGTACTGGTGGTGCAGTGGTAAAACTGCCACCCTGTAACCAGAAGGTTACAAGTTCGATCCTGACCAGGGGCTCAAGGTTGACTCAGCCTTCCATCCTTCCAAGGTTGGTAAAATGAGTACCCAGAATGTTGGGGGCAATATGCTAAAATCATTGTAAACCGCTTAGAGAGCTCTGGCTATAGAGCGGTATATAAATGTAAGTGCTATTGCTATTGCTACTGTGTGCTTTCCTTTCTGTATTTTTGTTCCTATACCAAAAGAGCCTATGAGCCTGAAGGTGTGCTACCTTTATTTGTATATGACCTTTCCCTCCCCTCAAGTGCTCAGAATGGTATCTTAGCCTCAAAACATCCCTGTGAGGTAGGATCAGCTGAGAGGTAGCTGATCGTTGCCAAAGGCCACACAATGAATTTAATAGCTAAACTGAGATTTGGCTGATCCTTGCCAAAGGCCACACAATGAATTTAATAGCTAAACTGAGATTAGGACCTGTCTTTCTCCCATTCAGTGCTCTGTCTATTATGCCACACTGGCTGCTGATCAGCATTTGGCAAATATATGCCTCAACAGGAGAGCCTTGTGTTTTATTCTCTCACATTGCACTCCCCCCCCCCCCCCCCGCAACCGCCCATGCAACCACTGAGCTGGAAAACAAACTCCATGTGGGAAAGTTCCCAGCCGGGTTATTTTGGCTGCCTTGGGTGGAAACGTGTTATCGGCCTCTGTGACTCAGGAGCAACTCAGACACTGTCTGCTCCTAGTTTCCCTTCCTGGGACAGTCTAGTATTAACCCTTCTAGTGCTAGCAGAAGATCAGTTCTTCATCAGGTTGACTCCTGGGCTGTAGCAAAGGCATATGGATTGTTTTTGACTGCCTTACACTTCCACTCTGTGATGACCTTCAATCCCTCCCTCTCTCCTGGCTTGTCTGACCCCTATCTCTTGAGATTCAATGTAGCATACCAGGTAGTTGATTTTTTAAAATGTGTTAATTCCTTTCACATTGACCCAAGACAATGTACATAGTAAAAGCAGTTAATATTCAAAGTACAGAAATGGAACTACTTAAGAGCAGATGATCCCAAACACTAATCCAGTCAAAGGTTTTTAAATTTTGCTTGAGCTTTATAACACGCAACTCTCAATACCTTCAAAGTTAAGCAGATAAAGAGCAAGGTCTTTGAAAAACTGAAGAGGGTCAGGAGGGAACAAACCTCTCTGGGAAGGGCATTCCAGAGCCTAGGGGCAGTCACCAAGAAGGCCTTGTCCATCATGTGCAGCTAACAGGCTTCAGCTGGTGGAGGCTCATATTGCAGCTGATCTCATATGGTGGGCAGATTCTGCTAAGATCAGATGGACCTTTCCAGGGCCTGAACTGAACTGCTCAGGGCTTAAAAAATTAAGACCAGCACCTTGAATTGGAACCACAAACAAACCAGAAGCTAACAATTCCTTCAAAACTGGAATGTTATCACAGCTGACCCCTGAAAACACTGGGGCCACAGCATTTTGCACTGGCTGAAGCTTCCAAATACTCTTCAAGGGCAGCCCCATGTGCAGTATATTACAGTAATCCAAATGTGACATGACCAGGGCCTGGATAATGGATGTAACAAAGTGAACCTGAGACACCGGCTTCACATCCTACCTTAGCCATTAGGCAAGCCACTCTTCTCTCAACCTCCTGTCTGCAACATTGGCATCATTCATTATTAGAATGCCAGCTCTGTGTGTGTGTGTGTGTGTGTGTGTGTGTGTGTGTGTGTGTGGTGCTTTGAACACTTGGGGAAAATGTTCATCTGTTAAAAGATGCTGCTCACTGAAGCTCCTTAATCCCATTGTGCTTCCATCAGTTCTGATAGCCTTCTGCCCCAGATACTAGCCATGTCTTCCCAATAAGGTTGCCAGTTGGCTAGCTTCTGTTTTTGTGCCAGTCCATATTTGTGTATTTCTTAGGAAGGAAACAGGAACAGTGCAATACAGTTTGTTAAAGAGTAGACAGACACATTTCAAGTAAAACTCTTCAAGTGACTGAAATATATTGTTTGTATGTTTTACATATATGTAAGATATCATCAAGAATTATAAAACCTATTCAAGAGGTAAAGACAAGCCATATGAATTTATATTAAAAGAGGGACAAAAGTATAGCAAAGATATTAAACTAACTGAACCAAGATTATGATAAATAATTTGCAAAAACAAAACTAGCAAATTCAGACAAAGATTTAAACTAAACCACAGATAATAGTGACTCACATACAAACTCACAGGTTTAAATAATAAAGATCCTCAAACTGACTAAACCAAGATAAGACCCCATACATGGGGTGACTTACAGCCATTGACTAGCCCACAGATTACAAACACCTGGACTCAAATAGATTTGATATAGAAAAACTAAAATACAGAAACAAGAAAAAAGTAAAAAATAAGAAGTAACTCACAGTGGTTTCCAGGATACAATACCTGACTTTTAAAGAACTTAGCTATTCAGTAGAGATGAAGTCCTCATATTATATAAGGTGAGGAGACCACAGGTGCAAGGACTAATTAGTTTAACATCAAACCATGAGTGAAACCCAGTGAAACTAACTTAACCCTTACAATGCAGGTTTTCTTAGGGCCATTTTTAAAAAAATGATGTCATTTCTACCTCTGATCCTTTTCCTTGCCTAACCTCTCAGTACTACTTCTGACTGGTTAGGCCAGTCTTGGCACCCTTTATTGCTTTGTGTTCTTTATTTGTTTATTTATTTGATTTCTATACTGCCCATCCAAAATTGGCTCAGGGCGGTTTACACAGCGAAATAACAAACAAATAAGATGGACCCCTGTCCCCAAAGGGCTCACAATCTAAAAAGAAACGCAGGGGTGTAGCTATAATTGAGCAAGAGGGTTCAAAGAACACGGGCCCCCAGCTCCTGAGGGCCCTCCAGATCCATCCCTCCCTATTTTCTTCATTATCTCTCTCACTCTGGGGGGCCGCCAGAGAGAGGGATGAACACGGGCCCCTTCTCCCCTAGCTACGCCCCTGAAGAAATGTAAGACAGACACCAGCAACAGTCACTGGAGGTACTGTGCTGGGGGTGGATAGGGCCAGTTACTCTCCCCCTGCTAAATAAAGAGAATCACCATGTTAAAAGGTGCCTCTTTGCCAAGTTAGCAAGGGTAACTTCATGTGGAAATCTAGCCATAATAATGTTCAGAGGAAATCTAGCCAAATCCATATTCTGTCTAGAGTTGGACTTTGTGGCAGGAATTTCCTAGTGAAGGTGAAAGATGCACAGCGTGCTTTATTCAGCCTTGCAAAATAAGTCTACAAGAATTGCTAGTCCACAATATTTTTATAAGCACATCTGTCTGCATTTACTTGTATCAGTGATCTATGGCCTAAAAGAAACAGCTTTTGTAAATGTCCCTAATATGGTTGCCCAGAAGCACTTCTTACTCATCGCTAGGCAAGTGGCTATTTGCAAACTGGCCTGAGATCATATTATTAATGCCTCTCCTCCAGCACTCTTATACATTTTCTGTACATGTTCACTTGTGTCCACACTTTTGATCTGATCCTTCTTCACCACATAGGCACACATGCTTTATAAAAATCTACACATACATAGGTACAATCTATTCAGTGAAGATACCTTCTGCATTCTGTCAGTCGCTTGAGATGCACTTCCACTCGCTACACACATTCACAATAGAAGCAAAAAAACCCCCGGCACTCTCTTCAGTCAAACACACACTGTGCATCAAGCACACACCACAGCGTACATCACCCCTCCCACATCCTCTAGTACATCCCTACACACTCCCACCTACCCTCTGCACACTTAGACAATTCATCCTATCACAAACCCCACAAAATATATATCCACCCTCTCTGTGCACATACACACACCCTGTCTCTGGCGTGCAGTTCCTTGGCAGCTGTTCTGCTCTAGTCACGTCCTAGTTGGAGAAGCCGCCCACAGTGAAAAACAGATGATTTCACAGAAAAGCAAACAGGGGAGGAACAAGAGGGAAGGAAGAATATTTAGGGATGGCAGTCAGAGGTCAGGAACAGGATCTTTGGCTGCCCCCAGTTAGTTAGTTCTGACCTTCACTACTTTGAGGCAAATGGAATTGCTTTTGTGGTGGAGGGGATCACACACCAGGAATTAGAGGCTGGATACGGTGGCGGCACTAGGAGGAAAAAACTGAGGGGCACAGAAGGAGCAAAGTGAATTTCTGAATGGACAAGCTGTGTCCCACATGTTGGATTTCTGAAACAGAAATGATGGGTGGTGGGGCAGGGGAGAGGTGGTGGTAAACTACATGTCTGAGAGGGTGCTTGTCCCACTTCCCCCGCCTCTGGAGCCACCCTTGGCTGGATGTGTTGGGTTACACAATATACCCTGCTTAGCAGTGATGTACAGTTGCCTCTCATGTCAGGTGTGTTACCCAGTCCAACAGCATGAAACAACACCAAGGTCTGGAGCAGGAAGTGATTAATCCCAGGAATTTTAGGGAGCAGGAAGAATGGAAATAGCTGGATTGGCAGTGAGCCAGAATGCTGAGGTTCATGCCCCAACTCCTGCCAAACATGTTTTACTGACAGACATTTTTAGGGCCTTGGGGTTATGTGGCTTTTGAAAAGCAGAGTTCTACACTCCCTAGAGCAGGGGTGGGGAACCTTGGCCCTCCAGCTGTTGTTGAACTACAACTCCCATCATCCCCAGCTGGGGATGGTGGAAGTTGTAGTTCAAAAACAGCTGGAGGGCCAAGGTTCCCCACCCCTGCCCTAGAGCCATGCTAGGAAGCTGGGGTGAGTGCTGACTCCAAGGGGAGATACAGCCCCATGATCCACTCCATCTGTAATCACTCATTGTGCCTGGGAAGACTGCAGTCAGCCCTGACTTCTTCTACCTTGCTGGACCCACTCAAATATCCTTCCCTTCCAAGCTTCATTTGTTCTGTCTGGTCTTTGCTTAGTGGTGGTATCCCAGTAGCTAGCAAAGCTGTAAACAGGCAGGTAGGGAAGCCAACACCCCAGTGCTGGGGCCAAGTTGTTCCTACCTGGTCATTAACTCTCCTAATGACCTTTAATAGCTACTAATTACAGCCTGGGCCAGGGAGGGACGGATGCAGCTAGGTGCCAGTGTCCGGAGGAACAAAGCCATCCAGAGCATGTTTAAGTGCAGGAGATGCTGTAACATTTTGAGATGGATTTGAAGAAGTAGATCCTGAGGTGATGTAGGAGGATCACCTCAGAGGATACACTCCAACTGAGTCCCTTGGTGGGTGGGCTTAGGAGGAAGCTGCCCAACAGGCAACTGGAACACAGTCCAGGTTCTGCTTTGGTTTCCCGCTGGGATTTTGCAGTTGCCAGTGAGGGGCAAGGAGAATCAAGTTGGGGCTGTCCCAAATGTCAAAAAGGGGGTTATGAAATATGAAGAGCAGAGGAATTGCACAGCCAAATGCAGAAAAACACACTGGGTACAACAAAATATTTTGTAGGTGGAGAATGACAGGCCTCAGTTGGGGTCCCTACAGTGCAAGATTCTGTAGTCTGACATTGGTAGACAAGGATACCAAATGTGGGGGAAGGGAAAGACCATAGTGGGGAGGGAGGGTTGAAGCACTGACCACTTTCCCTTACCTTGAACAGGAGAATTATTCCCTCAGTCAAGCACATCTACTTTAGAAATGCATATAATAAGACTTTATTTGGGGTTGGGGAGGTGGGTGGGTCTCCCCTCTTTGCTGCTTACTTAGAGCCAAGAATTCAGATGAAGTGGGGAAGCATTAGCAGTGAAATTAAGTTATAGGGGGAGAGGCAGCAGGCATGTTATGAACTCAGACTATCAAAAAGACAGAGTGGGTGGACTGGAATCAAACTCCTCACATCTCCTAGCCCAGCAGCTGTTCTCACCAGAGACCCTCTCCCACCCTTGCCAGTGGCCACTTCAGAGCAGCCACGGGTCTGACCCTAGCGAGCACACTGAGTTTTTCCCGGCAGGCAAGTGGCGGAGCCCAGAGCCCTGCTGGGAAGGGAAGTCTGCTCTCAGTGACTCATGCACTGGGCGAGGCAATCCCCCCTCCCTTTGCAACCGCAGTCACCGCTAGGCTGTAGTCCAGAAAACAGTAGGGAGGGGAGTGCAACACACAAAACAGCTCAGGCTAACACTTCTCTCCCTCACTCTGTGCACTAGGGATGACTCTCGTGGAATACACAGGGCGGTGGGGGGACCCACGTTGGCAGTCTTGTGTGTTGCAGGCAGCGTGCTTTCCATAAGCACAGTGTGCATATAATGTGTTTCAGGCTGGTTGTGCATGTGGACTCTGTTGTTTGTTTATAGAGTGTGCAACCTTTAATGCGTGTGTGTGTGTGTGTGTAGGGGGGGTTATGTGCTACAGTGAGTATGATATGCAACACATTGCGTGTAACATTTGAATTGACCCATTTTCTGTTACGTGGCAGGTAGTGTGTGCCGTATGTCTGGCTGCATTGCACACACATATACAGTATAGCTTCAGCTTGTGGTTGGCAATACGTTCCCGAAGCTCAGTGTGGCATTCTGGGCCTATGGATCTGGGCTCCTATGGTCAAAGCCTTTGGACTATTTTTTTAGATATATATGGTTGTGTTGTATTAGATTTATGGATTTTGTTGCCATGTAGTGCCACATAGCTTTTGTGGTTATGTTGCTGGCTGTTTGGTATTTCTGGCGTAATGTGCCAAATATGTTATTGTCTGTGTGTCTTCTGGGAAGGGTTGTTTTGTGTGGTTGTATGTCTGTCTCTGAGGCTGTCTCGCTAGGTGAATCTGAGGCTTCACTACAGGTAAAGGCAGGCAGTGAACCCAATGACCCTGTTTACTTCAGTCCTTGCTGGGGAGTAGGGGAAGCAGTCAGGACTTGTAGTGGGAGGAGATCAAGGAGAACAGCCCAGCTAGCACAGATCCCTGTTCCCATGACAGCAAGAAGACTGTGAATTGGGACATATCCTCACTCACACCCATTATGGCGCAAGGTTTGCTTATATCACACATCATTGCCATGGTAGCAGCTGCTTCCTGTGTTGTCTGGCAGATCTCAGGGCCTCAACAATGAACTTCCTGTCAAATGATGGAAGGAGCATCCCTTGCTGAGGATGGAGAGGGAAAAGGCAGTTAAGACCTGGGACCTCTCTGCCTGGAGGGCATTAGGTTCAACTAGCCCTATTAAAAATGTGCAAAACAAGATCTCCCAGCCCCTCCCCGCCCTGCCCCCATCATAACTGGAGGTCTAATAAGCTTATAGTGCCCCTTTCAGTAATCCCCCTTCTGCCAAAACACACACACACACACACACACACACACACACACCCCACAGCCTGGCACAGTGAGTCCAAAATTTTCAGTATGGGACTCTGTGATGCTTATGATAGCCCAACTGTTAGGCATCCAGTCCAACTCTTTTTGTCTTATAGATTTTCTCACTGCAGGGGGCAGGCCTGGTGCCAGTACAGGGCTTGATATCCGAGAACACCCCAGTTTCCCTCCCTTTCCTGGGCTTGGTCTAGCACAGCTGCTGGGAAAGGGAGTGGAGCTGTGCTGCTGACGCAGGGGTGGGGTGTGGGGAGCAGCTCCCAGGCCTTGGAGTGTAGCCCAATTTAAATTAACCCTTCCCTGGGCATCACTACAGGATGTGCCAATCTGCGGGGGTGGCAGCACATCCATCTAACATTGTGGGCAAATGGCAGTGATTCATACAGGATCCAGCAGCCACCCACCTACGACAAGGATCCCCAGCTGTATACCACTGAGTATGGAACGGGGATGAGCCACAGGGGGGCAGAAGAACAAGCTAAGACAAGCACACAGAAACTATGAAACAGAATCTTTTTTACTGGGTCACTACTGGTGCTCCCTAAATTGAAAAGGCCCCATACCTCTTTCACCCACCTTCTCCTCGGGTCGCTAACTGATATGGAACTCAGCTAACTTTGAGGGGAAAGGTCTTGTATCCTGAGTCACTGAATTCCTCTAGCTGTGGTCTAGATTGGAATTGGTATGCATACATGGAAACAAAATACTTCCCATCCCATTCCACCAATATTCTGTATCCAAAATTGAGCTCTACAAGAAAAACCACTTCTTCTTTTTTTCATTTTCTCACCCCTGTGCCAACCAAGGTTAGCTAGCCAGAACTATACTTGAGCTAATGTGTATCCCTAGATAAGGAAGCTTAATGAGTTAAGATCCCCGGCCTCTTAGCTGGTTCAGAATTGCCATGCCCTGCAAAGAAAAGTCCATAAGGGTCAGTACATGCACAGTTATTATTCATGTGTTGTTACTGGGGCTCTAGACAGAAGTGGCATTACCACAAAATGTTCTCCTCACACAGAAACAGACACATCCAAGACAGAGCTTGCTCACTGAAAACTGCCTCCCCTGCTGCCATTTTGTTTAGTGCTGCCACAAGTTCCAGATACCTTTTCTCAAAGTGGCACCTCCTATTGTAAGAATATAACATTTTCCCAGCACTCAGACTGCACACTTGTGTCACTTGGAAAATATTATTCCCACCCTCTTCCACCTGCTCCCCCACTAGCCATTCTGAGTGGTGTGGGGGACATCATTATGCCAGTGTTGTAAGCACCTTTTGGATAGTGTCTGGTTTTCTGGTGTTGTTTTTTTTTTACAAAACTCTATCTTCTGTTTTCTTCTTTTAAAAATATTTCCTTAGAGATTAAGCAGTTCACTGCTGTACCACTCAAGCAGAGCACACGGGTAAGCCTCGCTTTAAAAATAAAGTGGTAGAACACTAGGCAGGTTACCCCACCTTTTAATGTCCTGTCATTTTGTGGAGATTTGACTTTTTGAATGTTAATTCTTAGAAGGCTGTGCACTCCCCCTCCAGCACTGGGGCACACACCTCTCCTGCTTTTATCTTAAGCATGAGTAGCCTTCCTGCAACAGGAACCTTCTCCTTTCTGTTATCTAGGAGTTGACTATTGAGCTACTGGAGCTGGAGCCATGTTAGCACAAGTATAACTCTATGGCTAAGAACCTAAACATGCTTGCTTGGTACTACTAAATTATGAGACTTACTTCTGAGTAAATATTGACAAAACACAGCTACACTTCTTGACCAATCATCCAGAAAGTTTTTACATCTCTCTTATGAACTCCTTCTCCTCAATCCAGAAGTCCCAATGAGTGTTGCTGCCGGTACCAAAAAGCTGTTTGAGTTGTGGCTTTTTCTTCATGTGTTACCAAATGCCTACCAGGCTGACAATCACTCACTCAAAACAAAACTAAAACAGCCTGGGTAGATTTTTTGCTTTCAAGCCAGTTGCCAGAAAAGGGGTTAGGCCAGGTTTTCCCCCTCAGTCACTTTTTAAGTTATTCATCTTGGGTAACTAGACTGTTTTTTTAATGCACTGTACCCCTCAAGCCAAAAACCACTAGGGTCTTCTACTGGAATCGATCTAAGCTCCTGGATACCAGATCTGTTTTTATTTCAAGAGTTGATAATCGTCATTCTGACAGAGCCAGTGTAGTGTAGTGGTTAGAGTGCTGGACTAGGACCGGGGAGACCCGAGTTCAAATCCCCATTCAGCCATGAAACTAGCTGGGTGACTCTGGGCCAGTCACTTCTCTCTCAGCCTAACCTACTTCACAGGGTTGTTGTGAAAGAGAAACTCAAGTATGTAGTACACTGCTCTGGGCTCCTTGGAGGAAGAGCGGGATATAAAATGTAAAATAAAAATTTAAGTGAAGTGATCTTAAACCTGCATTTAGATAGTCATGTGAGAGGGTCCTGAAGCATGTACATAACGGTGTATCTTCAAAATAGGAATTTAGTAACATGTGATGTGGCCCTTAGGAGGAAACAGACGCAGTCACTCTCTATCGCTGCAAACACTAGAACACACCTAGCTTGCACACAGCAATAATGCATCTGGAATTCCTACCACCTCCGGTTCTGTACTCACAATCACAAAATTCCCACTCTGTCCTTAAGCATGCACTGGAAGTATGGAGAAAAATAATACTCTTATACTACTTTTTAACTATCCTGACTGTGAGGACAAGATAGTTACAGGATATTAAATTAAGAAGAAATTAATCCAGTTGTGTTAAGTGATCTTCTTGAATATGTATTATATAGCCCTTTTCACACAACAATTCCACATAGAATGGCTGCAATGCATGGAGGGGAAGTGGGATTGTGCCCAGTCAGCCCCTTCCAGACCTTCACACATACATCCAAGTGTTGGAACAGAGCCTGCGCACATACAGTTACATGCACAGGCTCAGAACCTGTGACTGGGAATCCCTGTAAGCATTTTGCAGATTTCCAATCACACAAGCAGAACCAAAAGGCAAACAAATTAGACTCTGGTCTCATCTTCATATGAGCACATATGAAGATGTTGGGGGTGAGGCTGGGACCAGCAGCAGACATGATCCTGCTTGGCTTCCTCCACAAGTTCTAGGTTAGAAAAAAGGAAGGCACAGGGCCCTAGAACTCCACACAGCATCTCATCTTCACTTATGGCCGCTTCACAATTATATAGTGGCACATGCATGTTTGGCATTGTGTATACGCGGTTGAAAAGCTGCTGGCAGGTGTGTGTGTTTGTGTGTGTACTTGCACATTTTTTATTTATTCACATACCACTTTTCAACAAAAATAAAAATCACGAAGAGGCTTACATAGCAGAGAGATGAAAAAAATCCCTGTTCCATAAGGACGCCTAATTTAAAACATCTGCACACAGGATACCAGCAACAGCCACTAGAAAAGATACTATGCTGGGCTGAATAGGGAGAGTAAGAGTTACTTTCTCCCTGCTAAACAGAACTCAGTTACACATTTATTTGTTGCCTGCATACAAACCTTGCATTCCCCCTCCACATTTATGTCTAAGTGTAGGGCGGGGTGGGGGGGGGGAGTAATGTGTGAAACAACCCTAAGAAGATGAACCAGTACAGAACAGATGTGAACGGGTAGACAGAGAAAAGAAAGAGACTACTGTGAGATGGTCCTGGAGAAGGAAAAGCTTCCCACCAAGCTGATCCAGCCTGGTGTGTCCCATCCAGCTCCATCTGGCTCAGCACACACCTCCCTGCAG
Organism: Hemicordylus capensis; assembly: GCF_027244095.1. NCBI lineage: Eukaryota > Metazoa > Chordata > Lepidosauria > Squamata > Cordylidae > Hemicordylus > Hemicordylus capensis. The sequence goes on along the minus strand of NC_069658.1, from coordinate 377,046,934 downwards.
GGCCCCCTCCCCCAGCCTTTGCAGCTGCATCGCCTCCGGCTTGAAGCCATTTGGGTTTTGCAAGCTAAGCAAGGTCAAGCAGGGGGAAATGTGGAAGCGACAGCCCTAAGGAAAACTAGGGTGCTGCAAGGGCACTCCCTTTGGCGTCACAGCCTTCTCTGTCATGTCATTCCAGTGCCAGGAGGCACTGGGATTATTGAGGTCACGATGCTATGTCTTTTGTAACAGCGGGTTCAGTAGAAGATTTTCCTTTTGCAAGCAGTGCAGCCCCAGTCAACTAATAGGGTAACATAAGGTGCTCTGGCAAGGGGTGTTTACTTCAGATTATAGCACTGAAAAGCAGGCATTTGCAGTCCTTTGGTTTGAATAATTCCAGCCGCCTCTTTCACTTCCTTTCCTAAATTGCCCAACAGGACTGTTGTGGGCAATTAAACAGCAAGCTGTTCTCCACCCCAGAGGCAGCTGCATCTCAGTGTGGGTGATTTCTATGTAAACAGTTGCCCATCCCCTTGGGAGACTTGTAACTCTGCTCTGCTGTGGGCAAGGCATCACTGTTTAACTCAGTAAAACCCTTTAATATCTTCTTAAGCAAATGATGCCGGAGATATTGCTGTTTGGTTCCCACTGGCACTCATAGTTCAGTTCAGCCACTCTGGGGCAAGCTACTCACCCTCAACCTCTGTTTCCATCTCCTTGGAGATTATTGCTAGTATTGCAAAAATCCTATGCATATTTACTCAGAAGTAAATTTCATATATTCAAGGCTTATTTCCAGGAAAGTGTGCGAAAGATTGCGGCTTTAGCCTCTTTCCATTCCTCTTTCAGTATTTCTAAAGAGTTTGTTTTACCATTAGTTTTACATAGGTTGTAGAAAAAGTGATGGGGAGCTAGGATTCCCATATTTCTGTCTTCCACAGTTGCAATACACCAAAGGGGCACTGCTCCCAAATCACAAAGCTGAGGAGTCTCTGGATGGGTTAGTTCTTACCCTTACCCTTGTCTGGTGCCCTGGAGACTTTTCCTTCCTATATATTTGGTAACATTTGTAGAACATGTCATGCAGTGATGTGGGGCTGAAATTTTCCAGTAATTTTCTCCACTGCTATATTTTTCCACAGAAAATGTTCCATTTCTAAAAATGCATAGTTTCATCAACATTAATTAATAATATAATGAATGTAGTACTAATCAAGCTGGGTAGATTCAAAGAAGTAACTAACTTTTGAAGTACGGATCCCACCCAACCTGTGTGTGTTTCTGCTGGTGCTGTGTGTTAACAGTTTTCAGTGCCTTCATTGGTTTTCTTTAAAATTAAAGGGCATGCTAATGAATTTTCATGTCTTAAAATATGTATACTTAAGATTTGTTTTTGTAGGAATACTTATTTGAATTTGTTTGAATGTAACATTTAAGCCACACTAAGTGTGCTTAAGCTACCTAATGGCGCAGCGGCGAAATGACTTGAATAGCAAACCAGAGGTTGCCAGTTCAAATCCCTGCTGGTATGTTTCCCAGATTATGGGAAACACCTATACTGGGCAGCAGCGATATAGGAAGATGCTGAAAGGCATCATCTCATGCTGCGTGGGAGATGGCAATGGTAAAACCCCTCTTGTATTCTACCAAAGAAAAACCACAGGGCTCTGTGGTCGCCAGGAGTCAACATTGACTCAACTGCACACTTTACCTTTAAGCAGGGGCGTAACTACCATTAGGCAAGGGGAGGTAGCTGCCTGGGGGCCCCCATGCCTCGAGGGGGCCCCCAACGGCAAGTCAAATGTGAAGTGAGTGTGTGTGTATCAGCGAGGGGCCCATTTTAAAATTTTGTCTCTGGGCCCACTCCAGCCTCATTACGCCCCTGCCTTTAAGTGTGCTTTATTTCATTTTTTCCTAATCAAATATTTCAGCTTAAATGCTTTTAACTATTGGAGAAGCGTTTGAGATATTCATATACCATGTAAAATTGACATGGTAAATGTTTTTAGTTTTGTTTACTAAATATATGTCAAACAGCTAAATCAGATTCCAGTCAATGTTGTCTAGTCACCTTCTGCTTTGCCATGTGCAAGTGGCTTACTCACTTAAGAACATAAGAACAGGCTTGCTGGATAAGGCCCAAGGCCTATCAGGTCCAGCATCCAGTTTCACACAGTGGCCCACCAGATGCCACAGGCAAGAGGTGAGGGCATACCCTCTCTCTTGCTGTTGTTCGCCTGCAACTGGTATTTAGAGGCCTCGTGCTCCTGCGGCTGGAGTTGGCCTATAGCCACCAGATTAGTAGCCATTGATAGACCTGTCCTCCATGGATTTGTCTAAGCCCCTTTTAAACCATCCAAGCTAATGGCCAACCCCAAAATCTCATGGCAGAGAATTCCATAGATTATGTGCTGAATGAAAAAGTACTTCCTTTTGTCAGTCCTAAATTTCCTGAGGGAGAATTTTTTTTCTCTGTCCACGTTTTCTACTCCATGCATAATTTTTTACACTTCAATCATGTCTCCCCATAGTCATCTCTTTTCCAAACTAAAGAAAGAGCACCAGATGCTATAGCCTTGCCTCATAAGGAAGGTGCTCCAAGTCCCTGGTCATCTTGATTGGCCTCTTCTGCACCTTTTCCAGTTCTACAACATCCTTCTTGAGATATGATGATCAGAACTGTATGCAGAACTCCAAATGTGGCTGCACCATAGATTGTATAAAAGTATTATAATACAGTACTAGCATTCTTATTTTCAATCCCCTTCCTAATGATCCCTAGCATAAAATTTGCCTTTTTTTTTTTTAACCACTGCCGTGCACTGAGTTGACACTTTCAACAAGCTATCCACCACAACCCCAAGATCTCTCTCCTGGTCAGTCACATACTGCTCAGATCCCGTCAGCATATATGTGAAGTTGGGGTTTCTTGCCCCAGTATGCATCACTTTACACTTGCTTACACTGAACCACATTTTTTGTCACCCACTCTCCCAGTCTGGAGAGAACCCTTTGGAGCTCCTCACAAATCTCTTTTGGATTTCACTACCCTAAATAGTTTAGTGTCATCTGCAAATTTGGCCACTTCGTTGCTTACCCCAATTTCTAGATTATTTATTTCCCTGCTAACTTGGCAAAGAGGCACCTTTTTAACATGATGATTCTCTTTATTTGGGGGGGGGGGGTAACTGGCCCTATCTTCCCAGCACAGTACCTCCAGTGGCTGTTGCTGGTGTCTATCTTATTTTTCTTTTAGATTGTGAGCCCTTTGGGGACAGGGAGCCATCTTATTTATTTATTATTTCTCTTTGTAAAATGCCCTGAGCCATTTTTGGAAGGGCGGTATAGAAATCAAATAAATAATAATAATAATTATTATTATTATTTTATTTTTATGATTTATGAACGTTAAAGAGCACTGGGGGACCCCACTTCTTACTTCCCTCCATTGTGAAAACTGTCCATTTATTCCTACCCTCTGATTCCTGTATTTCAACTAGTTACCAATCCACACATGAACCTGTCCCCTTGTCCCATGACTGCTAAGTTTACTTAAGAGCCTTTGGTGGGGAACTTTGTCAAAAGCTTTTTGGAAGTCCAAATATACTATGACAAGTGGACTATCTTTATCCATATGCCTGCTGAAATTCTCAAATCACTCGAAAAGATTAGTGAAGCAGGACTTGCCTGTGCAGAAACCATGCTGGTTCTCCTTCAGCAAGGCTCTTTCTTCTATGTGTTTAACAATTTTGTCCTTAAGTATGCTTTCCATCAATACCCAGCACTGAAGTTAAACTAACTGGCCTGTAATTTTCCAGATCCCTCCTTTATCCCTTTTTGAAAATCAGAGTTACATTAGCTACTTTTCAGTCCTTTGTATAGCGCCTGATTGTAGGGAGAAGTTACATATTGTTGCTAGGACATCAGCAATTTTACATCTGAATTCCTTCAGAATTCTTGGGTGGATAACATCTGGCCCTGGTGATTTGTTAGTTTTTAGTTTCTCAAAACAGTTTAGAACATCTTCCCCTCATCATCTCAACTTGGCCCAGTTTCTCAACCTCCAAGCCTGAGAAGCTAAATTCCAGAGTGGATATATGGTCAGTATCCTCTGCTATGAGGACAGATACAAAGAACTAATTCAGCTTTTCTGCAATGTCCTTATTCTCTTAATAATCTCTTTCACACCCTCATCATCTAAGGGTCCAATTGGCTTCCTGGCAGGTTTTCTGCTTATATTTAAAGAAGTTTTTGTTATTCCCTTTGACTCTTCTAGCAATATGCTCCTCAGACTCTCTTTTTGCATCCCTTATTGTCTCCTTACATTTCTTTTGTCAGATTTTGTTACTTCTAAGAGGAGGCTGTGTGGAACAAGATGAAGGTTCAGGCTTACTAGGGGCAGCCTCTGCAACAGAAAGGTGTGAAGGCACATAAGAGACATAGATGTGATGACACTTATCTGCACAGGCAGGGCTTACCACTGACATATCAAAACATACCGTAGCTGTGACCTATATGGGATGTGTTAGAATGGCAACATACATAAATTGCGGGGGAGTAACATACATAAGTTGCGGGGGAGGGCATGCCCTCAACTCCTGCCTGTGGCTTCCGGCGGCATCTGGTGGGCCACTGAGAAACAGGATGCTGGACTAGATGGGCCTTGGGTCTGATCCAGCAGGGCTGTTCTTATGTTATTATAAACTGCAGCTGAAATACAGATGAGGAAACCCATGAGAGGTCTACCCAGTGTATAATCTACAAAGGTGAAGAGTTTGCATACACAATCCATGGTGCAGAATGCCTAGCTGTGTAACACATCATGTACATACAGTGCTTCAGACTTGCACGATCTTTCCCAAAATTTACCAACTGGAGCCAGATGCAAAATAGTGTCTCTGGGGGCAATGTTCCCTCTAACAGGGATTCCCAGATGTTGTTGACTACAACTACCAGAATCCCCAGCTGCAATGGCTTTTGCTTGGGGATTATGGGAGTTGTAGTGAACAACAGCTGTGAATCCCTGTTAGAGGGAACACTGTCGGGTGGGTAGACAGTTAGAATTTAGATATCTCTAGGTCAGGCCTGCTCAACATAGGCCCCCCAGCTGTTTTTGGACTACGACTCCCATAATCCTCAGCCACAGTGGCCAATAGCCAGGGATTATGGGAGTCGTAGGCCAACATCTGCAGGAGGGCCGAAGTTGAGCAGCCCTGCTCTAGGTACATGCTCAGCCATGGTTCTCCTCCTCCTCTTCCACCACCCAGTATCAAAAGTACTGACCTCAAAATCTTTTCACTTAAAAATCCACTCCTGGTTTCTCCCCAAACTTTATTCAGTTCAATGAAGTAAGGGAGGAGGGCTTTTTCATTGCTGCTGTTGCCCTTGCTAATCTACAGATAGGTCCCCATAACATTTTCTGTGTGTCCGCTGCTCTATCGTACAGCTGAATTAAGAACATAAGAAAAGCCCAGCTGGATCAGGCCCAAGGCCACCTAGCAGGCCCATCCTGCTTTATACAGTGGCCCACCAGATGCTTTTGGGAAGCCCACAGGCAAGAGCTGAGGGCATGTCCTCTCTCCTGATGTTGCTCCCTGGCAACTGGTATTTAGAGGCATCTTGCCTCTGAGGCTGCAGGTGGCATATAGCCCTCAGACTAGTAGCCATTGATAGACTTAACCATGAATTCATCTAAACCCCTCTTAAAGCCATCCAGGCTGTTGGCTGTCACCACATCTTGTGGTAGAGAATTCCACAGGTTGATTATACATTATGTGAAAAAGTACTTCCTATTGTTGGTCCTAAATTTCTTGGCAATCAGTTTCATGGGATGACCCCTGGTTCTAGTGTTATGCAAGATGGAGAAAAATTTCTGTCAACTTTCTCCAAGGCATGCATGATTTTACAGACCTCTATCATGTCTCCCCTCAATCATCTTTTTTTCTAAACTAAAAAGCCCCAGGTGTTGTAGCCTTGCCTTGTAAGGAGGTTGCTTTAGGCATCTTCTAAGATCATCTTGGCTGCCCTCTTCTGTACTTTTTCCAGTTCTACTTAAGATGTCCTTCTTAAGAATATGGGGACCAGAACTGCATGCAGTACTCCAAATGTGGCCACACCATAGTTTTGTATAAGGGCTTTATAATACTAGCAATTTTATTTTCAATCCCCTTCCTTATGATTCCAAACATGGAATTGGCCTTTTTCACAGCTTCCATTGAGTCAACACTTTCAAGGAGCTCTCCATCACGACCCCAAGATCCCTCTCCTGGTCAGTTACTGACAGCTCAGAACCCATGAGTACATATGTGAAGTTTGTGGGGGGGAGGGTTGCCCCAATATACACTTGCCAACATTGAACCTCATTTGCCCTCTTGTTGCCCACTTCCCAATTCAGAGAGATCCTTTTGGAGCTTCCTGCAATCTCTGATTTCACTACTCTAAATATTTTTTGTGTCATCTGCAAATTTGGCCACATCGCTGCTTACTCCAGATTCCAGATAATTTATAAACATGTTAAAGAGCAAAGGTCCCAGTACCGATCTCTGGGAGACCCCACTTCTTACTTCCCTCCATTGTGAAAACTATCCATTTATTCCTACCCTCTGTTTCCTGTCCTTCAATCAGTTACCAATCTACACACGAACTGTCCCCTTATCCCATGACTGCTAAGTTTACTTAAGAGCCTTTGGTGGGGAACTTTGTCAAAAGCTTTTTGAAAGTCCAAGTATACTATGTCAACCGGATCACCTTTATCCACACGCCTGTTGACACTATTAAAGAACTCCAAAAGTTTAGTGAGGCAAGATTTAGCTTTGCAGAAGCCATGCTATTTCTCTTTCACCAGGGCCTGTTCTTCTATATGCATTATAGAAGCCCCCAAATTAAGCATTTGCAGATCTGAGGTAAAGGAAATAAATATATGTGCTTATTGTCATACCCAGAAGTATGCGTGTTGTACTATACACATTGTAGCGTATATACACAGAAAGCATGTGTAATAGTGTAGCTGAACATACGTGCTCACAGAAGCATGTACCTTTTGTACCATAGAGCCAATCAGTTCATTGCTCCAATCTGCAGTTCTCAAAGGGCCACAAACTCCATCCGTTCCCTGGGGGGTGGGGGTGGGGGGAATGTATCTCTCTTTATCTTTGTATGAACATCTCTATAAGTTTCTAAAAGAGCCCGAACTCCCGCCCCTTGAGGACTGTATGAGCCTCTCTCTTCCCAATATGAGTAAACATGGTCACAATGCCATTAATCTCACCTTTTGTACTCAAGGGAGTTCACGTGCAACAAAACCCTCATTACTTTCGTTGATTACAGGAGGAGTGCTGGAGGAGGCACATACATCCCTCCCCTGGAAATAATGCGTTTCTGCTATGAAAGTCTTTTAGACATACACACGGCGGGGCCATGATTACTCTTTACTGTGAAAGGCACTCTGCACGTGCTCATACGCATTCGAAAGAGGTTCAAGGGTTCAGTCCTGGTTCAAAGACTCTAAAGCTGTTACACCCTCGTTTCATACCGTTCCGTCGTCCCCGCTGATGCTTGCAGCAAGCAAGGCAAGCTTTTGGATCTAGATTCCGACCGTAACTAGACTACGGGGGTCGGCTCAGTTAGCGCCTCGGGGATTTGTGGACCAAGCTCCACCGACTCAGCCGAAGGATAGCAAGGGCTGCGGCGGGAGCGGGAGGGGGAGAAGACGGAACAGCCCGCTTTGAATCCCCTCCTCCTCCAGGCTGTATTAACCCTGGAGTCACCGGATGAATTGAAGCAGTACCCAAAACGAGCGCATGGCTGGCGGCGGCGGCAAAGGGGAAAGAACAGGACCTGTTTAATGGGCAAAGGGCGAAGGATCATCTAGACTAGGACGCCTCTCTGGTGGCGTTGCCGTGTCACCTTCCTTCCTTCTTTCCTTCCTCCCCGCCGCACCACCCCTGACTCAGCGTTTTCGTGCTGCTGACTTGGGGCTTTAGGGAACCCTCTTGCTCCCCGGCGAACGAAGGCTGGGAGCTTACTCGGCCCGGAACTCTTTCTGCCCCCGCAAAGGGCAGCGGGTTTACGCGGCCGCCTGTGCGTGCCTCACCCTCCCCTCCAGGATGTGAGCAGGGTTGCAGGAATGAGGTTGAACCCGTTGGGCTAGTGCTTCGAGCCTGGAGGCCCCGGAACCTCATTCTCTGCCGCTGAACAGGCCGGGCCCCGTCCGGAGCCGCTCCACACAAGCTCTTCCCAGTGGCCTGGCTTGGCGCCAGGCGGGAGCAGGGCTGGTTCTGGTGGTGGTGGTGGTGGTGGTGGTGGGCTTCATCAGGAGGGATAAGGCGGGACAGCAGTGGGAGTACGGAAGGGCTCTGTCTGTGTGCCTCCGTACCTAGCCAGCCAGCCCGCCCGCCCCTTTTATCTCCATTGACAAATAGTTTGTGCTGAATGAAAACTGGCTTCTCCAAACTGGTGGGGGCAAGTGGATCATTATTATGGGGTGGAATTATTCTTCGTTTTTCATGGCCTTTGTGCTTTACACTCTCCCTTGGTGTCCCTCCCTGTGAAGGAGTGGCCCCAAGGGCAGCCCAAGACCAGGAGTGTAGTGGAGGGGGCGCCACCGGTCCTTCTTGGCTTCTCTGGCTCTTGGGGTGGGCATGGCCATGGGGGCTGTCATGGAGGGCGCCTGCACTTCTGAATGTGCAGGGACAGCACTGCCCAAGACATTTTGCTAACTGAGGCAGAGGACAGTGTGATGGCTTCCCCCCACCCCACCTCACCTGCAGGACGGTGGTGGGTGCTGCTGAGCCTTCTCAAGCCATGTTGCTGAGGCAGTAGTGGGTGCTGCAGACTGTTGCACCCAGCCAAGCAGTGGCGGCGGCAGGGGAGTTCCTGGCTCACATAAGGGGGAAAGAGGCATCCCTGTGGGGTGAGGAGGGGAACATGAACAGCATGCCCCCAAGCCACTGGGGTGAGGAAGGGAAGTGGCAGTGGGAAGCATGGAACTTGTGGAAATGGCACCTGAGGTGGTGGTGGTGGTGGGGAAGCATTTGCCACCCCCTGTGCCCCTCCTTTCACCCATGCCTACAGCAAGCACCTCACTCTGCTTTTTGGAAAGCAACCCCCGCCCCACCCCCCATAGCTCCTGTTCGGTTACTACAGAAAAGGAACTGAAGCTGGGAAATCATTATTTGCTCATGGCTGTGTTACACAATGTGCTGCAACAAATCCCTATTTGCCACTGCCCGTTCTCACAAACGCCATTTGAGGTGGCAAACTTATATCTGGATAGGACCATTTCAGACTGCAAGTGAGGGATCACATGATGGAATGCTCCTCCCATCGAGGCTATTCACACACTACGTTGTATACACATACAGGTGTCTGTAAGCACATACATGTTTTTGTGTAAATGATTATACTGGCTTTTAAAATGACTCATTTTAAATGACTAATTTAAAAGCCAGCAAAATGGCTTGCAGATAGAGTGGGCAGGGGGCATCTTATTGTCCTTTTCCTCAGTTAGCAAAATGTCTTGGTCTGCCCTTGGAGCTACCTTTTCGCAGGGAGGGACACAAAATAAGACTCTAAAGCACCAAGGGGACTGGAACGCTAAAAATGAAGAGTACAGATTGTGCATGCTACTGTACACACATTGAATGTAATGTGTGAATAACTACACACTTACAGGTCAACAACTGGGTACACAGAATGTCCACATATTGTAAAGTGCCCAGAGATATGCGTTTTGGGCAATATAGAAATATTTTAAAGAAATAAATAAAATATTGAACCTAATGTGTTAATGGGGCTAAACAAATTTCCTACACATAGAAAACAATTATATCAGGGAGATGGCTAGAATTTTTTATGTCCACTTAGCTTTGCCAAGTTGCTGCTGATCCACCCCCACCAGCAACACCGTTTGAGTGATGGTTTTCACGGGGCACAAGAATAGGGACTGCGAGGCAGGGGAAGGCTCTGGCATTCTCACTAGTCTGGCCTCATTTTGCACTCATCGTGGAAGAGCAGATGAGTGCATTTCCTGAGCCCTGATTATGTCTATGTACAGGGTTGTTGTTTTTAATTAATGGAGGCACATTCAGTCATGTGAGCCCTCAGCTGTAGTCTGAAGTACCACCCAGACGTAGGTTTGTCATCTCATCCATTGTCTGTGAGAACTAGGCCTGAATCTACACTGTGCCAGGGAGCTACAGCCAATTCTACTTCTCAGGCAATTGTGTCTCTATAATGTATGCATTTGTAAACATAAGTTTGTTGCATTCAGAGAGAGAGGGAGTATATACACATAGAATATTTTATTCATAGGGTATTTTATTCATAGGTCTTTTTGTGAAATATCCCTTAGTTAATTCATTGCTGGGATTCCTGGTCTTTTAAGATAAGAATTCAGCATTGTGTTCACTGGTACTGATGTTCAGTTGATGCTGTGTGCAGTGGAGTAAAGGGGGAATAGTGAATAGCGGGATTAGGTGGGTGATTGCTCATCTGTTAGGGTTAAATTAAATGAGGGAAACTCAGGTACTCTTGGGCATCTGAAATAAAGCCTGAAGGATATTTTTTGTGGCCCGTGAGATAGAGGGTTTTGGAATGAAAGCACTTTAAAAATAAAATAAGGGACATTCCCCAAATCGGGGGACATCTGGCAGCTCTAGTCCCCACTTTGTGCCCCAGTCCCCAGGGGCAAGGAGGAGGGAGTCCAAGGATCTTCTGGGGAAACAGCCTCTGTTACTGACATCAGACACTTCCTCTCACTCTCAACCACTTCCTGAGCACCAGTACGTCGTTTTCTGCTGGTTGACTGCAGAGGAAAGGCAGGGGGCAAAGTGTTCTTGCAAGCACATGGCAGAGGAATGATGGCTTAGAATTGCTGCACATCCTCTCTGATCCTCTACAGTGAAAAAGTTGCAACTTCTGCTTCCCCCTGCTCTAACTGTTAAATATCACTTTCCTCCCAGAGTTTAGAAAGACTTGCACTACAGTTCCAGCTTTTGAGATCGAGTACTATCTGTGCTCTGCTACTGACTCCCTTGAGTTCCTTGGGAAAATCCCTGCCACTCCCTGTCTTTCCCCATTAGTGTAATAAAAATGCTTGCAACTATCCACCCTGGCTCTGACATGTTTAGGGCTGGGAGTTGTTAATGATTTTATTGTTCAAATCATTAATGAATATGGAAGGATTCTGGGCTTTAAATTAAAGGCTTGAAGATAGTGACATGATTGGAAAGAACTGTCAGGCTAAAGGAGTTGGGTACTGCTCGGGTACCTAGGAATAGAAACAGGAAAACAATTGACTGAGGATCTAAGTTCTGAAGGAACATGGGAGTGGGGGACAGGGAATTACTGAGGGAAAACCATTCTTTGTGGTCAGAGTCTGGCTCTGACTCACTGCTGGACAGGAAGCTTCTCTGCAGAGCTGACCTAGACGAAATATGAAAATAATACCCCTTCTCCTACTTAACAGTGGATTTCCTAAATCTCTAGAACCTATCAACTTGTCCTCATGTTACTTGTCTAGCCTTGTAAGTCTTTCTAAAAGGGCTTTCTCGTCCCATCCTGACTTAAACACATTGCTTTTTTACCCTTTCATTATCTGCTCTTCACTCTCTGTTTGTTCTCATTTGCCTGCAACCATGCCCAATAGGCTGCTGGAGACTGGTGATTATGATCACTGAACTGCCAGTGAAAGTCCTTCCAACATTCAGGCTACCCTTTCTAAGCAGAACATATGATTGTTGGGAAATGTAACAATCCTGCTCCATTGGAGATATCCCTCAGCCCCAAGAATCCATGTGTTTTCTCCAGCAGCCGTGACCTCCCTATTTTTTCAAAAATTTCCACCTCTACTCCCACAGAGATTCATAGCTATCCTATATTGCTGCATTAGGGCTTTCTAGTGGTTTGTCTCTGAATCAACCCCATGAATGGGGACATTTCAGCACTTTAGGGTCTTCTAACACAGATTATTATCTATTCCATGGCCTCATGCTTGTGAAATACAAACAAGATTCTGTGGAAGACTCTAAATCCAGGACTGGAAATCAAGAGAGTAGAAGCAGAATTTATCTGGATGAAGGTTCCCCCATTGGGGCTACACTCCCCATGGAATTTATCCTATGTGCACAGGGGTGGGGGTGGGGAGGGAGAGGAGAGAGAGAAGGTACAGAGATATCAGTAGCTTCAACTCAGTGAAAATTTTCTGAACCAAGAGATCAAGACAGCTAGGAACTGTCACTGTGATTCATTGAATACCCAATAGAGTGGGAGTTTGATCTCGGAAACCTGGAATGCTTTAGGAAACATTTAGGTTTCAAATTCAATTCCCTCACAAGTTCATCAAAAGGAGAATATTTGCCACTCATTCAGATGCTTGCATCTTTATTGCCATTACCTGGAAAGCACATTCATTCTCAAATCAGCATCTAATTATGACATCTCAGATTCTGCCTCTCTTACTTTAATCCACTAGATCCCAATATGTCTTCTGCACTAGGAATCCGTACCATTGACTTTCACACACACACACAAACCATATCTATTATCTAATCCATCAGATTCCAAAGCCCACTCAGTGATATGATTTGTGTCATGTTCAGAGCAGGGGTTTTGCTCTCGTCTCCATTAGAGAAGTAGCAACAAACAGCAATGCTCAATTGTTCTTTTCCATTCCAGCCTGTGCCATGATCCCACACAGCTGTCCCCACCGCTATATCAAGGAGTGTATTTATAGGAAGGAGAAGTTTAGCAGGCCTTAAAGTCCCTGACATTCATGGGTGTTGGTCAAATGGGGTGGGGGAAGAGAGAAAATGGGGGGAAGAGAGTTCAAGGTCAGGAAGCTTCTCCCCAGCATGAAGCTACTTTGCATCTGTGCTGTGCCTACCTCACTTCCTGGCAATGCATGCACACAAGATCACCCTCATTATTTCATCTGGAATAATGACTACTTCCTGGATTCTTACAGACCTGAATTATCATTCGTTCGTTCATTGGTTCTCTCTCTCTCCCCCACTCTAAACATGAATGTTGTCCAATCTAGAACCACTCAATTTCCTTTTTGAGGTTAAAGCGATATTGTTTAAAAGAGCTCTAGATTACCCCCCTCCCAATCTTTATCATAGTTTAGTAGAAACATGATACCACATTGTTGTGTTTAATCTCTAAAAAGAGGTGCAGAGCCTCATGCCTATCTGAAAATCATATCCTACTCTTAATCCCAGATGTGTAGCATCTGGTTGTGGTTACATAGTGATGGCGTATTCTATTATTATATTTTCCAAAACTGAGCATTGGCACTGAAAACACGTTCTCCAGGCTAAGCCCTCCTGAACCCTGTATCAGTTGATACTCTATGCACATGCCTTCATGCCACTGCTCCCAATGGCAAAAGCTATGATGCTACTTGCACTTGGATGTCCCTCTATTTAAACATGTGTGGACATTGTTTAGGAAGCAAGTGAAAAGGTGTGCTTGTAGAAGGGAATAAAAACCCTCATTTCTTGGAACAAGTTTTAGCATCCTTCCTTTAAAACTGAGGGGCCCAAACAAGCAGCAGAGATGGGCAGAGAGAATGAACACATGACTGGGCTCTCAAGCATGGGAATCAAGATTTGGGATAATTAATAATAGGTTTGGAGAGGGGTACTTGGGATTGGAGGAGAACTGGATCAAGGTATGGTGCTCAAAAGCAGTAGAAACAACTGGAGACCTGAAACCATTCAAATGTGTATGTTTTTAAATTTTATTTTCAGTATCTCGGCTATACCCACTTACTCATTCACACACTGGCATTCATATGCAGCTGATCACTGAGAAGGTTGCCTCCAGATTTATCTGCCACTCTACCAACAGCTAGTAGCCCCTTCAGTCTGTAGACCCTCTGGACTGCCAGTTTAACACCTTAATAGTTAAATGTTAATGATCATTCTGTGACACTACATCAGCTCAGCAAGTGGCTGATGGGGTTAATTTCACTATGCTTTTGTGACATCAGTGCAGCCAGCTACAAAGACCTCAAAGAGTGCACCCTGCATTTACCTCTGATTTGTTTGTTTCCCCCCTCTTCCAAATCCTTGTGTCCTGGCAAGGAGCAACTGGCAAAGCTTTTATTTTTCATCCATTTCAAGTGCTCTGTGCGTTAATTAGATCATTAATTCTTTTTTCTTCAACCATGATAGGTACCTAAAATAGTGCCCATACTCTGTGGTGTGTCAGAAATATGTAATATTATGCCTTTGGCTGTGTTGATTACTATGGAAGTGTATGTTGACATGTTTTTGTCTGAAAAACTCAGTGAACAATTGGGAATGTAGCAAAAGGGCTTTAGTGGTCCGTGATGCACTGGAATCTCTCTCTTGTCTTGGAAATGCGACACCTAAAGGACAGAAGCAGCTCCAATTTTAATTTGGACAGAGGCAAAGAAAGCAGAGAGCTTTTAGCTGGAGTTGGCTGGACTGTAGTTAACCTGTTGGGGATGGGGGAGGTTTGTGGTGATCCACTCTGCTGCTTTAGGGAGTTTAATGCAGAATCAGTGGTTCTGCTGCAAGAATCCGTTTGCTTCCACTATGGTCTGCTTTTGTGTCTTTACATAAAAGAGATATTACAAAGAGACTATTGGTCTCTACGTTGTCTCATCCAAAGGAATCTAAAACTTGTATTTTCCATCACTCACAGAAGTGGGGAGCACATAATAAGTGATGGTGAGGGATCCGATCATAAGAAGCTGTAGGTCAGGATTGAAAGGCAGCAGGGGCTGGCATGGCTGGGCATTCAGTTCAGGCTTGAGGGGTACCTTTCATATTCTCCCTATAATTAGCCAACTGTTTTTGTGCATGAGGAGAGCTCCAGGTGTGGCCAGTTAAAGGGCTTGCAATGCTGACTCAGGCTTGGCCACCCCTCCCCCTTTCTGTCCTGAGATACACTGGTCTGGCCAGTCTGAGTGCCAGGCCTCCGATTGTAGCAAAGCTTGGAGGCGACGCCAGGCTGGCGCCGTGCTCCGCCCGGCCCTGGCTGGCAGGGAGGCGTCTCTGGCCTAGATGCTCCTGCAGGGGCAAGTTTCTCCAGAGTGGAAGGAGCCTGTGGAGTGAGACTGGGCTTCCGACCTGGTGAGCTGGAGTCTCCCACAGGGAAATATTTCACTTACCCACTGGCTTCTCTCAGGGTAGGGTGAGGAGCCTTCCAGAAAACACGCAGTATAGACTCATCCCTTTCAGTCCTGACCAGCAGCCCTACGTTGTTGTTCTCTCCTCTGGAGCTTTTGTTGGCTTTAGCAGCAGCCCTGCCATCTCAGTTTGGCAGAAATCCTGTGCCTTTTAACAGCTGCATGGCCTGCATACATTCGAGAGGTGAAGCTTTTCCCACTGCTGAATCATGTCGCTGGGGAAAGCTGCAGCTCCTGGATTTCTGCTTGTCATGAAGATGTTAAGTACAGGGTCCTGTAACAGATGGTGGCAACCCTGTTTCTTCCTATGTCCCCGTTAGTGTCCCGCTGTAGAACTTCCTCATGGCAGCCTAGGGTTGTCATTGTTTCTTCACTGTGCAGCTGCATGGCAAGTAAAAAATTCTTGACCTGGACAGTGAAGCATAGAGAGCCCTTGAGAAACTGCCTGGCTCTCAGGGACAATCAGCCGCAGTTTCCAGAGGCCTCCCAGTCCAGCTCTGCCGTGAAGTTTGATTGCAGAACTTCTGGGGCTCTGGGCAGAACCGAAGTGGGCATTGGGGAGTTCCTGTTCGATTTGCTGACCAAACTGACAGCTCAGGAGTGCTGGGACATGGGTAGGAATGTCCTCCCTGCAGCAGTGTTCCCCCTCTGCCACCCGTCACTGGCATATGGGCCAGATCCAGAAATGAGTGGACACATGTATGACTGTGTGTAGGCACTGTTCCCCGATATGCTGTGTACATTTATGCCAGCAACACCCCTTACTGTAACACAAACGGACGTGTGAAGCTGTCCGATACTGAGTCAAACTATTTGTCAATATAACCTACACTGACTGGCAGCAGCTCTTCGGGGTTTCAGCAACAGGGGTCTTAACGCAGAGCTAACCGGAGATACCTGGGACATTCTGCATGCAAAATACAAGCTTTACCACCAACCTATGGCCCTATTCCTAGGGCTATAAACACTACATATGTGTTTTTCAGTAGTGAGGGCAGAGCTGTCCTTATGGCAGAGCAAGCAGGGTGACTGCTCTGGGCTCCACTCTTTAAAATTAACTGGAAGGGGTCCCCACACTGGCTGATTTGCCAGGGCTCTTTGAGGACAGCCCTGAGTGAGAGTCGTGCAACACTTTCTGTGCTAGCTCTGTGCCTGAATGTGCACATATGCGGGCATGTGTCTGTGCATGTGTACTAAGAAGCAGCACAGTTGACGTTGTACTGTTTTCTGTCCAGATATGCACACCTGTGTGTGTGTTCAACGGTTTCAGTTCTATTTGGCATTGGCAGTATGTGTGTTGGTAAGGGCTGGATAGAATTCCGCAGTATGTAACCTTTTCAGGTTTTTCATACAAAGAAAAAATGGAGGGTGATTTTGAAACCTCACACTCGGGGTTGGAGCCACCCATGCAGCTTATCCCAGTGCAACCTTTGGAGGAAGGGGACTGGAATGGATGCTATACAGTTATGGTTGCAACTGTTCAGTCTCCCAGGAGTGACACTGACTATTTAATTTTGGAAGGTTATTTCCTGACCACAATAAGAGCTAAAAACTTAGAAACTTAAAAAACCACCGCCACCTTTTATGGTATTTCCACCACCGCTGTCACCATCACCCCCGGCATTTCATCTGTTTAGGCAAGAAGAGGCTACATCATGTATGAAAGTGCATGGGGGGCAGAGTGTGAGAGCTTACATTCTGGCAGATGTGACTACAGTTTTAACGCTTTGGACTTTATCTCACACAGCATCCCACTGAAACCACTTTAAGGCTTGTCATCTGTGGCAAGAAAAGAGGCACATTCTCAATTTGACTTTGTGTAGAGAACTTGCTATGAACAGGTTCCCGTTCTCTTGGCCTCAGCCATCTCCCACTTTTTTTTTCCCAGGGGGAAGGGCAAAGTTTGCATTGCTGCATGGGGTGAGTAGGAGGCAGCAGGGCACAGCCCTGGGATGGGCAGAGACACGAAGTGCTAGGGTTGGAAACTCCCTGCCCTTAGCACTAATCCCTTGCTGCTCAGCACCCATCTGGCCAAGTCCCTTCTCCCTCTTCTGGGCCTTTATTACAGTGAAAGTGTTTGAGTATTTGCTTGTTAAGCAGATTTTTATACTCCCCCATATGCAAATCTCTGGGCGGTTTAAAAATTTAAAAGCACAAAACAACAACTAAAAACATCAAATCAATTAAAACTGTTGAAAATGTATCAGTAAACTTTAAAGGGTATATTTTCAGGTGTTTCTTAAAAGATGGGGTGGGGGGTACCAGGGGAGATCGATGGAAATCTGTAAAAAAAAAACTGTAGGTGATCAAATCAAATATCAGAACTAGAAACAATAATGAGGCTGTATTTTTGGAGAGAAGTGGCATCTAGTTGGTTGGGGCGGGGAAGGGCAGAAAGCAGATTCTTCTGTATCCAGCTCTAGAAGGGTAATGAAGTCTAGTGATTAGAGGAAGCGAGGAAGTAGGCTGCCTGTGGACATTTGCCACATCTGGCTTCGGGACTCTGATCCTGGGTAAAAACTGAAAACTAGGATATTGTGATGGGACTTAAGTCTGGTTTTGAGCAAATCAGAACCATCCCAGTATCCACCTTCCAGATTTCCCACTGGGCAGCAACATCCAGGAAGGATGCTGGCTGGGGTATCCTGAGCTCAGTGCTGAGAGAATACATCTGGGCCTCTGCTCTTTGTGGCTGTGCCTGCCTGCTACTGCCTTTCCCCTGATAAGGGCCCTACCCGCTTCTCTGTTTTTATGACTGTCTGGCGTTTAGTCCCCAGACCAGGTTTGTTTATGTCCATTAGAGACTGTTCCAATGTGAGCCTTCATATGCACGTCCAGTTCAGAAAGAGCAGCTCAGGGCTGCTGAATCTGGAGCCAGTGCATTAGCACAGAGTTGATCCTCCAGTTGCTCATTAATCCATGCAAGGTGTGTGCCAGCCATGCCTCCCACATTTGAGAAACTCTTTATATGTAGGAGAGATGGCTGTCTGCCTTACTCCCTCTGGCAGTCTTTATGCAGCCGTGCAGACTGAACTTGATTAGGTAAAACTCCAACACCACATGCACAAGATCACACCCTTCCACTCTGGGTCAATCATAATGAGATAACTACCATGCCCTAGCTCTTTTCTTACAACCTTCCAAGTTGGGGTTCTGGAAATGTCGTTGCTGTGTTGTGTGGATAAAAGTACCTGCCTAACCCTTCATCACTGTAAATTATGCCTTCCCACCACCACTTGGCTGCTGTTCACTGGCAATCCAGGTTGTCTGCTCCCTGAAAATCTCCTTATTAGGTCTTCACTATAGACAGTGGATTAGAAATCCCACTTCACTCACATAAGGACACATTGAAAGAATGGTGGGAAATGCTGTCATTTTATCAGAGTGTGTGTAAAAATGTTGGTGAAGGTGTGCTAAGGGGATAACTAATCCATATGAAATTATCTTAGGTATGTACTCATAGAATAGCTGTGTCTACACTTAACTAAAGTAGATCCTCATAGAGTGCCTCATGGAGCAGACCACTGGAGGGATGATATACAGTAGAATTACAAATGCCGAGTAAGTCCTTGGAAACACAAGCTGCTATGGACTGTCACACGATGGAGCTGGCCTGTGGCAGTTCAAGAATGGATAGATCTCGGAATGGAATACTTACTCCCTATATTTGTACAGAGCAAGTCTGCAAATATTTGGCCCCTGTAGAATGGATCTCAGTAGAAAAAACACCTGGAGAGTGTGGCTCTAGTAGTCATCTGTTCTTGTGGAGCAAGTCCAAATGTATTAGGCCTAAAATAATTCTCAGGGAGTCTCATCTGGAACAGAGCATTTCAAAATGTGGAAATTTATCAAATTTTCAACATCTGAAGTTGGACCTCAGAATGAAAATTTCAACTTCTAAAATTAGACTTCAGAATTAAAATTTAATTCAATTTGAGGGTTTTAAACTTGGTGGGCAGTTTTGATTGTCTGGCTCTTGTCAACAATTTAAGGACATATTTCATGACTGGTTAAATAAAAGGAAGAATGCTTCCAAAATTAATGTTGATCCTAAAAATGAATATGAGTATAGATGAACTTCAACTACCAGACTTATCTTGGAATTTGTTTGAAGTGCACTGATGGAGTCTTGGAACATATGTACAACTAATAAATAAGAGAATGGGTCAAAAGAGTTGGAGATGTTGTAATCCTTATGGGCACATAACCAAAGCACCTATGGGTGAGAAGGAGGTAGCGGCAGACTTGAAGTAACCTGCAGATAGTAAGTTTCTCAAAAATCTGAATTAAAAAAACACTTAAGAGGACAAGCCCCTCCCCCAACAAAAACCCACCCTGTTTGAATGTAACCCAGTGGAGCAGAATGTTCATTGACTTGGAGGATAATTAACAAACAACTAAGTGGATGAAGCTAATGGAGCTCAGTGGCAAGCAAGGGGAAGGAAGGCTTGAACAAAAAGTGGGAAATTTCTTAGCTTGAAGAATACTTCCTCAGAACAGTCACAACCCTTTCTGTTTCCAAGGGAGAAAGGTGTCTAAAATGCTTTAGTTTTCTTATCAATCATTGTATAGTGTTCTGTTTCTGTGAGGGAAGGGGTTTGCTCTTGGTGTGTGTGTGTGGGGGGGGGTTAACCCCCCAAAATAACATATAAACAACTATGCAAAGTTAGCTCAGAATAAGACCATCTTATTTATGTAATATTTATTTTTCTATGTAAACCTCTTTGAAAACTTTGGTTGAAGAGCGGTATATATAGTAGTAGTAGAATTAATAAGGAAGAAATATGAACCTGCAACAAAATGTTGCAGTATATCCCTGGTGTGCACATGTTACTTTAACCTGTGGTTCAGTATGGTGAAAAAACAAAAGTTAGCAACAAAGACAGGGGTCCCTACTCTAAATTGCATCTTACTTCATATGCAAACTCAGATTTCTTTCTCAGCCCTTCCCCCTCCTCTTCCCTCCTCCAATGTTTTTTCTCTCTGGCTGGCTGCCTGGCCAGCCGCTCCCACCCCCCTCACCACTGCCACTTTATCTCCCCGCCGCCACGTTCTCTCCCCCCCACCACTGCCACTTTCTCTCCCCCGCCACCATCTCCACTTTCTCTTCCCCCTCACCACCGCCACTTTCTCTCCCTACCTGCCCACCTGCCTGCCCGTTTGCTGGCCTGTCCGTTGGCCTTATGTTCCCCACCACAGTCGCTTTCCTCTCCTCCTCTCCTCGCTTGCAAACTCTCATGAGAGCTGCCACACATGAGATTAGCGACGGCTACATCTAAAATAAGTATATGTATAGAGAGAGATGGAGTAGAAATGAACAATTCATAGCGAAACAAATATTTGTCAAGAATAGCATATATCCACATACTGTCAAATATCAATGCAAAGTTGGGAGCCAAATATGAGTAGTGAACTATCAAACACAATCACCTGTCAAGTATCAAATTTAAATGGCACATGATGTTGTGTAAACATCACCATGTTAAATGTGTTATCTTGTCAGCAACAAGTGTTACCTTGGGGTATTGTCAGGGAAAGTTCTAACCTCCCTTAGGATACTTCTGAGGATTCACCCAGATGAATTTTGAAGGTCAAATAGGGCCACTTATTGGGACCTGTTGTTCCTCTGGGGCTGCTGTCCTTGTCTTGATGATTTCCCCTTCTTACTTTGAAGAATTCAGTGGGGGTTGGGGTGGGGGTTATATTTAGTGCAGTGATCCCAAAAGGGCTTTCCACAGATGGGGAAGCTGAGGCCACAGCAGGGAAGTGACTCACTTAGCTTTGCATGCTGAATCAGTGATCAGCCCAGGAATAGAATACAAGAGTCCTGAAACCAAGCTCCCTCTAAACCAGGGCTGCAAAACTCTGGCTCCCCAGCTGTTGCTGGACTACAACTCTCATCATCCCTGACTATTGGCCAATGTGGCTGTGGATGATGGGAGTTGTAGTTTGATGATGGGAGTTGTAGGCTGAAGTTCTACAGCCCTGCCCCAACCCTTAGATGGCTCCATTCCCTTATCAGAGAACAGAACCAAAATGGTTATTACACACCCACATTTAGAACTAGTGCTGATACTAATAAACATAAACATACTTATCTGGAAGTAAGTCTCACTGAACTGAACTCATTTCAATAGAACAAACATATTACAAATCGGGCTGAAAGAATAGAATTCTGGTGATCCAGTTCTTAATTTTATCCTGTTGAAGAATTGGAGCTGCAATGAGGATTGTCAGATATACATACATACATACATACATACATACATACACACACACACACACACACACACACACACACACCCTGCTTGGGGTGTAAGGTTTCATTAGTGGACTTGGGCAATGGAGGGGGTTCATATGGGAATAAGTGCTCCTTGGGATACCGCAAGCCAGAGCATTTAGTGTCCTGAAGGTCACTATCCCTTTAAATTGTGACTGGGAACTGGAATCCACCATGATTCAGATAACTGGGGCTCTGTACTGGGAGAACCACAACTATTCAAAGATAATGCTTGAATTGACTAATGAAAGTAGGGGCATAGCTATAATTGAACAGGTAAATGTTGCTGGGCCCATGGTGGGGCCCCCCACCTCCCACCAGCTGTGTGACCGCTTGCTCTTCACTCTCCCCCTCCTATCTCCCTGAAGAAGAATGGGGGACAGGGGGCTATCTTCACATCAGAGGCGTAACTAGGGAAAATGGCGCCCGGGGCAAGCACTGAAATGGCCCCCCCCCGTGCCCCCGCCCCCCCCCACATACTACATTATACTTAGGTTTTTCCTCACAAGCGCCCGCCGCCGCCAAGCCAGGCCACTGACTGGCTGCCAGGCGCCAGCAAAGCAATGGGGGCGGCGCGGAAGGGACCGCTCATGGGGGAGGGGGCGCCAACGCGCTCCTTTGACTGCTGCAGCGCTGCTGCACTGAGCAGGAAACATTTGTATTAACAAAAAATTTAAAAATATATATTAAAAAAATATTTTTGTCATGGCGGCGCCCCCACGTGACCAGAAAAGATGGCACCCGGGGCACGTGCCCCCCCTGCCCCCCCTATAGTTACGCCTCTGCTTCACATCTAGTCCCAGGGTGCACTCCAAAGTTGCTACATGCCTGCAAGAAAGGCCATTCTGGGGGCTATATGGAGCCACGTGGCAGGTACAAATTACAAAGTAAGTCAATAACTGAATTTTGACTAGTGAAAAACCAGTCACCCAGTGGAATAACTTACCCTTCATCTGGTGAAACAACTAATCAATCACAGTGCATATATACATAATTAACAAGTTAGGCTGTCATCTTAAGTGCACTGAAGAGCAAGTTGTATCGATTGTGATGTCTAAAGGTTTGAAGCCCTAATGAAGAGCAATTTAGCAACGTGATGAATGCTGAATGCCAGATTCTCACAGAAATGAAACTGAGTAACAAAGCTGTATTCAGTCACTTATGTTGATAAAGTTCAACAAGGATTTTGCCTTGCAACATTTGGTTGCCATCCAGCACCTTGAAAAGCAGAGGATGTTTTGCCACCGACTTCAAAAGGAGGGAAATGGTGCCTATCACTTGAGAAGCTCAAAAAGATAAGTAAAATTTTTATTTGGATGCAATAGCGCAAAGGTTTTGGACTGATATTATATTCAGCTCACACACTCATTGCAGGCCTGATGATGGACAAGAAGCACAGAATAAAAAGGTTGCTTCTGAGAATTACACTTTTGGAAACCTGAGAGGAAGCCAGAAGGGAAACCCGGGTTACCTGGAAATCTTCCACAAACCAAACATTCTCAAATCTGCACTGCTTATCAATCATCTACAATTCATCATTTTAATAATACACCCTCCTGCCCCTATTGATTGTGCATTCAGGCTGACAATTATAGCACTTTCATGTGGCAAGTTCAGATAGTTGTTTTTTTAAGTGGGAAATCTGATAAAATGTGGTTAAATTATAATGCTACTTCATCCACTTCCTGCCGCAAACATCTCCATCAAAAAGCTAATTATGCAGGCTGCACAACCTGCCTTGGTCCAGTAATTGTCCCTTATGTGAAGATGGCTAATATGGGAAACATGACCAAAGTGAAAAAGGTCTCAGTGACTGAAACGGGGATCTAGCCTGAGGAGCTGCCCAGGACGGTATGTGCACAGGATGCAGAAGACTCTTCAGGCCTAGCAGGGAAGAGGGATTCCAATTCTCTGACAGGCAGCTAATAAGAGACCTCCAAGATGGACTAGCCAAGCTATCGATAAATAACAAAAGTTGGTCTCTTCTTTCTGGTCAACACAGCAGTATTTCCTTGGCTCTGCCTTGGACACCAGCTTTTTTTATGTAGGAGTTGTGTAGGAGTTACCAGGCTATTAGTCTGGTGGGCTATAGGCCACCTCCAGCCTCAGACACAAGATGCCACTAAATACCAATTGCAGGGGAGCAACAGCCGGAGAGA
This sequence comes from Hemicordylus capensis, assembly GCF_027244095.1. Classification (NCBI taxonomy): domain Eukaryota; kingdom Metazoa; phylum Chordata; class Lepidosauria; order Squamata; family Cordylidae; genus Hemicordylus; species Hemicordylus capensis. Next base: position 377,023,359 of record NC_069658.1, on the reverse strand, counting down.
GGGCATGCCCTCACCTCTTGACTGTGGGCTTCTCAGGGGCATCTGGTGGGCCACTGTGTGAAACAGGATGCTAGACTGGATGGGCCTGTTGGGCCTGATCCCGCAGGGCTGTTCTTTTGTCCCACTCTTCCTGGATCATTACCTTCTGCTGTTCCAACTTCTGTTCATGTTCTGGTTTCCTTTGCCCCACTTTCTTTGTTCCTGTTCTTCCCAGGTAATCTGGGAATATTGTCTTCTTGGCTATCACCTGTGTTTGGGTCAGCCTCCACTCTGCTCTGTGTTCTATGCTCTGTAGTCTGCCTTCACTCTGGGTTTTCTGCACTGTTCTCTGCAGTCTGATCTGAAGCTGCATCCTTACGAACTCTAGGATGAAAACACTGGGAAGGGGTGCACACTTCCCAGCACTCTGTGCTTACCTTCCAAGATTGTGCAGGAGCTCAGGAGGGCTCCGTTTCCCTTAAGGGAGACTCCCAGTGCTGGGCACAGTAAGAATGGTACAGTACTTACGGTCTTACTGCACAGTAAGAATGGTCATCTCCGCATGATGCCAGCCGGACTGTGCAGAGGATTCCGCTTTGGCTGAAGTGTCACATAGGAAACCATTAGTCAGGGAGCTACAATTAGAGTTAATGGGGGCTGCCACTGGCCCCTTCGAGCCTTACAATGAAGAATACTGCCATAAGAGCAAAACATCATGCACAATTGTGCTGCAGGGTCTGCTGATTGGAGTAATGACCTATTAAAATGGTACAGAGTTGTGAAAAAATACTGCAAGGCTAAGTAATGTATTTGAACACCATGTTGCAATAGACAGCAATGTAGCTTTGTCTGGTGCAGCATCACTGGTCAGACACTCTAACTCTTGTGCTCTATTGCTAAGCTCCCCTGGTGCAGAAAAGTTCCTTTGCGTGTATCCTGTGCTACTTGTCTCTTTCTCCTGCCCCCATTATGCAAACTCTTAAGGCCTTTAGACGCTTGCCCTGCAAGGGTGTGTTGCCTGCCACACCCTAACCTTCACCCTCCTGCATGATGCCTGGCTTAAGCAGGCAAACAAAGGCAGCGATTAAAGGGCAACGCCAGAGGCTGGCACTTCCTGCTGTGGTGCCTGGAAGGATAGCAAGATCCAGGGTTGACCCTCCTTCTCGCCTGCTGGAGCCTGCTGAGAGCATAGTGCTAGAATACATCACTTAGCCCTGCAATATTTTTTTCATAATTCTTTGCCATTTTAATTGGTTATTACTCCATTCAGCAGACACTACAGTACAATTGGTTCATGACATGCAAGATTTGGATCTCCTCATTTCATCACTCCAGGTTTCTTCATTATATCTGCATGATTATTCTCAGTGTATCAGCATCACCTGTGGCATTGTAGTTTCCTTCTCTGACATCTGCTTATGCCTTCCTGCAATCCCCCCCCCCAATTTAGTTCATTTAGTTCAGGGGCTGGAGGAAAAACTTAGGGAGTCTGGATTGGAACACTCCAGCATAGGGCCATCACGGGAGGCAGCTTTCCCTGAAGAAGTACATGCCAGATGAGGAAGGCATAAACCCTTTCTCAACAGTGTTCTCTATGTGGACTGAGCCAGGAAGAAGCCTGCTAATGCACACCCACCCATTCAGTGGCAAAGAGTTTCCTCATTTGTTCAAGAGGGCTGGCAGGCAAAGGGGCACTGGCACCTCCCAAGTTTTTATTAGCATTTTGTTTCTCATCGATCCCTTCCTGGGGTACTTTCAAGCTGGGAGGGATTTGGGTCAAGACTCACTAGGGCTTTTGCCAATGCTAGGTGCCCATCTTGTGAAATAGTAACGCACATGCAAAGACCTTCCCTTCACTACTCAGTGATCGTAATTGGCGGTTACACACGGTGGGGTGTCATAAAAGCTCCTTTCTATGCTACATATGAGAATCCCGTGTTTAGCAGAGTACATCATTTGGAGACAGAAGAAAGAGAGAGTGGGGGAACAGCAGGGGGAGGGAGAGAGGGAGGGTGGGGAGGGTTTCCTGATTACAAACAGCTGCTTATTTACCAGACAAAACTATTAACAGTCTACTCTTGATGTTCCTGAGAGTACAATCCTCTGTGTGCTTACTTGAAATTAAGATCCAGCAAAGTCAACGGAGCATGTTGTACTGAATGTATCAGGATGCTGTATTTCATGTGAATATGTCAGTTTAAGAAGAGGCCACTATATTTGTTTGTGAAACTGAAACAGGAATTCACAGTTTCCATGGAAAAGTTGATTACCTGGCTGATGGCATGGACATATTCATATGTGCAGGGATGAATATTCACCTTCCTTACCTTTATACAGACCTCTAAACCTAATTAGGTGAATTGTGCTTTTGTTTACATCTCCATGCCAGTGAGGAGGTGCTACTTCTAACTCATTTCATGGCTTATAAATTAGGATTGTTGAGTAAATCTCAGCTCTTAAGCTCTTAAGCTCTTAAATTAAGCTCATTTTTCTTTACTGTTCGCTCCTTTTGTAAATGTGTCTATGAAGCTCAACTAAAGCTAATGCATGCTACTTGAGAGTTAGTGCTCAGTTTGTTACATACAAAAATCCCTCCAGGTGGGAGAATGCTAGAGAAGATTATCCCAAATGATTCTGTGTGTGCACACATGTGTATGTAACAGGTTATGTTACATACGGCTATATGTAACTGCATTCTAGATCTATTTCTCCATGTCAACCTAATCAGGAAATGGCATATCTTCTCTAAATGCCTACTGGGAGGCGGTAATGGTCTGGATGAGGGATAACAAACTGAAGTTGAATCCAAATAAGACAGAGATACTGACTTGGAGCGGGTGGGGTCAGGACCCAAGAGATGGTTTAGATCTGCCTGTTTTGGATAGGGTTACACTCCCCCTGAAAGATCAGGTATGTAGCTTGGGAGTGCTCCTGGACCCAAAGCTCTCCCTGGTTTCTCAGGTTGAGGCAGTGGCCAGGAGTGCTTTTTATCAGCTTTGGCTGATATGACAGCTATGTCCATTTCTGGAGGTAAATTACCTTAAAACAGTGGTGCACATGCTGGTGGGAACCTCCAGACTTGACTACTGTAATGTACTCTACCTGGGGCTGCCTTTGTACATAGTCCGGAAACTACAATTGGTATAAAATGCTGCAGCAGCCAGATTGGTCTCTGGGACAACTCAAAGGTACCACATAACACCAGTTTTAAGTGAACTGCACTGGCTGCTGATATGTTTCTGGGTGAAATATAAAGCGTTGGTTATTACCTATAAAGCCCTTAATGACTTGGGTCCAGGGTATTTAAGAGAGCACCTCCTTTGTCATGAACCCTGCCACCTGTTACGATCTTTTGGAAAATTCCATTTCGGTGGCAACCCAGGACTGGGCTTTCTCTCTGTGGCTGATTCAGGCTTTGCAATATGCTTCCTGCCGAAATAAGAGCATCTCCTTCTCTGTTTATTTTCAGGTAGACCCTTAAGATTCACCTGTTCTCACAGGCTTTTAATTAGAATTAATTTTAATAATTTGTTTTAATAATTGCTTTATGCTAATTTTTTGTTTTTTTATGCTACTGTCTTAATTGTTTCATGTATTTTAATCTGTGTTGATTTTTAAATATTGTTTTAAATTCTGTACACCACCTAAAGATGTACATATCAGGCGGTATAAAAATATGATTGATTAAATAAATAAATAAATAAATAAATAAATAAATAAAATGTACTATGCATTCATGTTTGTAGAAAGAGGCTTGGCCACTGGGCTTGATAATCACGTTGTACTTTGTACTTGTAGCATGGGTTGGACCAGGGTAGGTGTACACCTTTACATGTATCAGAGTCTTTATATGCATATATTGGTGGTGTCCCTCCTCAAAACGCATCTTTTCCAGGATGCCTTTAGCTTTCCTCTTAAAGATCACCCCAACTTTAATCCTGCATAAATATTTGTGACTGCATTTGTTCACATTAACCACTTACTGTTCTTCTTTCAGCCTTCTTTCCCCCTCTTTTTCAGTATTTAAGACTGCAACTTCTCTGATGGCAGGGACTTGTATTTCTTCTTCTTACGAAATGGTGTAAAGTGCCACATATTATTAATGTTCTATATGAATGATGATGATAGCAGCACAGGATAGAAAAAGTAATAGCATGTACCAGTTTTTAAATATATTCTAAATGGTCATGTACATCTGGTCTTTGGTGTGTTTTTCTTTCTTTGCTGGAATTTGAATGTGGCATGCAACCTCTCCAAGGTTGTGTATCTGTGTTTATTTTAAACATGGCAGGGTGTAACTCTGTGTTTGGATTATGTCTTAATGTGGTATTTAAGTGTTTGTGGTTTGTGAATCTGACTTTTGCATTTGGTATGTGATTTATTCTGTACATCTTTCTATGACATTTGCCCATCTATGCATGGATCCATGTTTGGATGTCCATTTTTCATTGCTGGGTGGTGTGTGTACCGTTATATTCTCATGAGTTATGTAAAGAGTGCTCAGCGTCCAAAGATTCTATCTATCTATACCACCCTATCTATCAGTTCTGGGTGGTTCACAAGAACAAAACAAAGACAGTCAGTTCAAACCAATTATGTTTGCCTTGAGACTGATTAACTTACACAACTTCTTCATAGAATGCATTTCTGTTTAAGAATCAATGCAGATGTGTGTGATTATCTTATGTTCAGATACACAGGGAAGGGATTTGCTAATATGATTCTCACCTAACTGCAGAATCAGTTTGGTGTCTGGGGTGTGAAAGGGACATGCATCTAAACGTTTTAGGAAAACAAATGTCACATTATGACCCACTTTTCTCCTATTGAGTTTCGATTGATTCTGGAGAGTTAATTTTATTCAAGTTCACAACAACCCTGTGAGGCAGGACAGGTTGAGAGAGTAACTTGCCAAAAGGAACTCCAAGGGAGCTTAGAGCAGACCTTAGCGACAGAGAAGGATCTGAATCTGATAGTTCCACATCCTGCCCACCCTGCAACATACTAGATCAGCTTGGCTCTCAAGAACACTGTTCGTATAAGAAAGGTAACGCAAGCTTTAGGCATTTAAATCATGCGTAGGACTTTCCCAGCATGTGTGGGGAGAAGTGGGGGAAGAAAAAGGCACGTTAAGCGTCTCTCCTCTACGCATCTGCCCGTTGTACGTGAGGCGTGCGTGCTTTTCCCCTTTCCCCTGTGTGTGTGTGTGTGTGTGTGTGCGCACGCGCCTGCTTGCTTCCCGGTTCCCCATGCGCTCCCTGCCCAACCCTACTGCTCTGACGCGGGCACCTTAAAACTCCCCCTCCCGCAGGCTGTTTACTGGGCCACGAGCTGCCGAGCAATGAGCTCAGTTCCCCCTTCGCGTGCGCCGGGATGGGTGGAGGCGCTCTAGCTCAGCAGCCAATGACAACCCGCTTCCGCTAGCGCCCCACATGCTTCCAGAATAAAAAGCACCGGGAAGCGCACGCTGTAGCTGAGATAACTCACTCTGCACCAGCGCGCCGGAGGCTCCCCTTGGCCGGTACGGTACTACCTGCTCCTTTTGCTTCTCTGGGAGGGCTCAAAGCCGGCACGCTCGTATTTCGGGCCCGCCTTCTGTGGGGGACAAGCGTGAATCATCCCCGCTAGCAGAGCTTAGGCAGGGCGGGTGGTGGAGAAACCGCCGGAAGGACGAGCTTTTTCTTCTGTTTCTGAAATCTGGAAGTGAAGCTTGGGGAGGGAGGCGGAAGCGCGCTTTCCTCGCTTTGGGAGAAGAAGCTCGACCCACGCCCCTAGACAGGCAGAGAGAAAGCACTCCCTGTGCGCCCCGGACGGTCCGATCCCGGGTTTCCACTCACCCCCTTCCCAGCGCGCGGCTGATGTGCACGAAGATGGAGCAGCCTTTCTATCCTGACTCCTTTCTCTCCGGCTACGGGCAGGACTACAAGACGCTGAAGCCGGGTATGGCTTTGAACCTGTCGGTCGAGCCTTTCCGCAGCCTGAAGTCCCAGCTCCCACATCATCTCCGCGGCCAAGACGACGGCCCCACGGGTTACTTCCCAAGCTCCCTTCAGCAGCCACAGGCCGAGAACGGTAGCTCTTCGCTCAAACTGGCTGCCCCGGAGCTGGAGCGCCTCATCATCCAGAACAGTAACGGCGTGATCACCACCACTCCCACGCCGCCGGGCCAGTACTACTACCCGCGGGGAGCCACCGAGGAGCAGGAGGGCTTCGCCGACGGCTTTGTCAAGGCGCTGGACGATCTGCACAAGATGAACCACATGCCGCCCCCCAACGTCTCGATCGGGGCGGTGGCGGCGGCTTCCTCGGCCAGCAGTGGCTACGGTGCCTCCCTCCCGCAGGAGCCGCCTCCTGTCTACACCAACCTGACCAGCTACAACCCCGCCGGCTCCTTGAGCAGCTCTTCCAGCTTTCCCAGCGCCAACCTCAGCTACTTGCCGCAGCCTCACGCCCTAAGCTTGCCCCACCCGTCCCGGGGCTTCAAAGAGGAGCCCCAGACGGTGCCGGATGTGCAGAGCCCGCCCGTGTCTCCTATTAACATGGAAGACCAGGAGCGCATCAAGGTGGAGAGGAAGCGGCTGCGCAACCGCTTGGCAGCCACCAAGTGTCGGAAGAGGAAGCTGGAGCGCATCGCTCGGCTGGAGGAGAAGGTGAAGACCTTGAAGAGCGAGAACGCGGGACTGTCCAACACGGCCAGCGCGCTGCGGGACCAGGTAGCGCAACTAAAGCAGAAAGTCATGAACCACGTGAATAACGGCTGCCAGCTTCTCCTGACGACCAAGATGCAACAGTCCTTCTGATCCTGGGTGGTGGGACCACACCGATTCCTGCCGTTTCAGAGACCTTTTGGGTTGGGAGAGGGAAAGAGGCGAACTCGTCGCACAAAAGTTTACACGGAACCGGATTGACGCGCCGAGTTTCCAACTCTTCTGTTCTGAAGTTCTGTTTTCCAAGTTGCTATGTTTGTGACTCTCAATCTGGTGGATCCAGAACTCCAGTCTGTGCTAAGTGTGTAAGAATTTTTTATATGTGTGTGTGCGTGCGTGTGTGTATTTAAAAGCAAAAACCTTTTCTCTGCTGCGTCGCTGGATGGTGCAGTGGGGCTGGAGGTACTCTGGACAGAGCCAAAAACTGGCCCTTTGGTCTCTTCCTTGTGCCAGTAGAAAAAGATGTCTGCTTAATTTATAATTGAAACAAAAGGGACCAGAACAGAGATCAACAGGGAAGAGATGGAATCTCAGCACCTCTCTTCCTCCAACAGGCCAATGCATGGACAAAAGGGTCATTGTGGAGGGAGAGGGGGTTGTTTACTACTACTTGTGCTCCCATTTCTTTTTGAGTCCTTAAATTCAGTTTCTTCAAAAGATTGTATTTGTGTTTTTGACTTTTTATTGAAACTATTTAAGTAAACATGTTCGAACTACTTCATGTGTGCCTCCTTCTTAAGAATCTGCTGCCTCGTCTCTTAACTTTCCAGTATTAAAATAGGGGTGTGTGTGTGTGAATTTAGACACTGGATAATTTCTTTAGGGTTGGTTGAGCTGTCCTAGTCTTTAGCCTGCTGTTATTAATCGGGTGGGAGAGGTTGACGCTTTGCTACACCTCGACAACAACTTAATGACTCTGCCAGCACCTTCTGACTTCCTGGTCCCTCTCCCTTCCTGTGTGTGTTGCTCTAAGTAATCAGCTCGTTCAATGTAAACCTGGGATAATTTTAGGTACGTCATCTTCCCTGTCGTATTGACTACGGTTCCTCCTCTTCTCCCCCACCCCTTCCCCATTTTCCCTAGTGGGAGCTTTTTGTATATGCCACGCGATGCTGCGCTGTATTCCCGTCTGCCTGGCGTCATTCTGCCGAGGCTTGTGGAGTTATTCTCTCCCTCTTTGAGGTCAAGCTCGCGTCTGTTTCTGAGCTTTGATGCAAGAGACTGGTGCTTCGAAAGCCCGCTTGACCCTTTCTCCAGCGAGCGACGGGAAGGGGAGGGGGCGCGCGGCAGCCTCGAGGGGGGCCTCCCACACGCTTAGCTTCACTTCCTTGATCTCACAAGTTCTGACTTCAGCTCAAGTGGGTGGGGCCTTCGGGCCAAAAAGGAGGGGGCTTTTCGCGCTGACGCAGAGGAAGGCGGCCATATATGGTCAGTTTCTGCCTAGTGACGTTTTTCTGCTCGGGCTCCATTCCGGGAACCCCCGCCCACGTTGCCAGGCAAAGGGGCCTTGGACTGTGTCAATTTCCAGCCAAAGAAGGAAGGGGGTGATGCTTTGGGGCTGGGAATGTCCCAGGGCGCAGCAGACGCACAAACCCCAGCCGACTGTGGTCCAGCTGGGGTAGGGCGCGGTACGCCCGCTGGGGTCACACACACGCTTTGTTCACACGCTAAACTGGGGGCCGTGACACGCACACAAACATGTAAGGCGGGCTTTGTTGCCTTTCCCATCTCAGCGCTGCCGGTAACGGAAACGATGGCAGCCTAACTCTGTCGGCCCCGCCGCAGTTAAGCACTATGAGGTGGAGGGAAAACACGCCACTAGTCTGAAGGTTAGCAGTGCTGGTGAAGAAGGGAGAACTTCTCATGCCGTTCAGAGGCTTCTTTATGCCCTTGTATGTAACGGTAACGATTGGAACCAGTTTTCATAAATGGAAACGATATAGTCCTGCATACTAACTATATAGTTGGTATTGCCGTGCGTTTGATCCTGTCACTCTCCAGCAGCTCAGTCCTCACAACCACCCTGTGAAGTGTGTGAGGCAGAAGGTCACTCGGTAAGCCGCATAGCTGAAGAGGGGGCGGGGGGTACCAAGGCGGAGAGCTGGGAAGGAGAGCTGGCCTTGTGGCAGAAAGCAGGACTTGTCCCCTTAGCGAAGCAGGGTCTGCCCTGGTTCCCTATGAATGGGAGACTTGATGTGTTAGCGCTGGAAGATATTCCCCTTAGGGGATGGAGCCACTCTGGGAAGAGCAGAAGGTTCCAAGTTCCCTCCCTGGCTTCTCCAAGATGGGGCTGAGAGAGATTCCTGCCTGCAACCTTGGAGAAGCCGCTGCCAGTCTGTGAAGACAATACTGAGCTAGATAGACCAATGGTCTGACTCAGTATATGGCAGCTTCCTATGTTCCTAGGTTTCCCTGTCTCAAATCCAGTGGCATTCACTTTGACTCTCTTGAAGTATCGCCTTAGGTAAAAAAGGCTGCCTTAAAAAACCCAGTAGTCCTACTTGTATCTGAGGGCAAGGAGTGGTGGCAGGTTGGAAGCTGTATCAATTCACAAACTATAGATGAAGATTTAAAAGCAATTCTTTTCTGCCCATATTGCATCCACGTCTGGCGGAGTTGTTCAGGGTTGTGAGAGGGCTAGTATGTGCCCTTCTCCCTTGAATCAGAATCTGGAACCATCGATTGCCCGCTGTGATGTGTTTAATGAATTCTTTGTGGAGAAAATATCTTGTATTCGGGCCGACTTAGATTCTGTCTCCACAATTACTTCAGTGTCTGCTGTGGAGGTGTCCAGTGACTCCTCTTATGCAGTTAGGTTGGATCATTTCCAGTTTCTGACTCCTGAGGATGTGGACAAGCTGATTGGAACCGTGCGGCCCACCACCTGTCCTCTTGACCCTTGCCTGACATGGCTTATACTATCTGGCAGGGTGGTTGTTGTAGAAGGCCTGGTAGAGATTATAAATGCGTCTCTCAGAGAAGGTAGGATGCCTCAAAGTCTTAAGGAGACAATTGTTAGATGGCTTCTGAAGAAGCCTACCTTGGATCCCTCAGAGCTGAGTAACTACAGGCCTGTCTCCAACCTTTCATGGCTGGGCAAGGTAATTGAGAGGGTGGTGGCCTCCCAGCTCCAGACAGTCTTGGAGGAAACTGATTATCTAGACTCATTTCAAACTGGCTTCCAGGCTGGCTATGGGGTGGAGACTGCCTTGGTCAGCCTGATGGATGATCTCTAACAGGGAATTGACAGAGGAAGTGTGACTCTGTTGGTCCTTTTGGATCTCTCAGCAGCTTTCGATACTATCAACCATAGTATCCTTCTGGAGCGTCTGAGGGGGTTGGGGGTGAGAGGTACTGCTATGCAGTGGTTCCGCTCCTACCTCTTGGGCAGGTTCCAGATGGTGTCCCTTGGAGACTGTTGTTCTTCAAAATCTGAACTTTTGTATGGTGTCCCTCAGGGCTCCATATTGTCTCCAATGTTGTTTAACATCTACATGAAACCGCTGGGAGAGATCATCAGGAGATTTGGTGCAGGGTGTTACCAGTATGCTGATGACACCCAAATCTATTTCTCTGTGTCAGCAGCATCGGGAAAGGGCATAACCTCCCTAAATGTCTGCCTGGAGTCGGTAATGGGCTGGATGAGGGATAACAAACAGATTAAATCCAGATAAGACGGAGGTACTCATTGTGCAGGGTCGAAACTCTGGAGACTGTTCTGGATGGGGTCACACTTCCCCAGAAGGAACAGGTATGCAGTTTGGGGGTGCTTCTGGATCCGAGTCTCTCCCTGGTGGCCAGAGGTGCCTTTTATCAGCTCCAGATGATATTCCAGCTGCGTCTGTTTGAGATAGATGACCTCAAAACAGTGGTATATCTGCTGGTAAGCTCCAGACTGGATTACTGTAATGCATTCTATGTGAGGCTGCCCTTGTACATAGTTCGGAAACTACAGTTGGTCCAGAATGCGGCAGCCAGGTTGGTCTCTGGGTCATATTACTCCTGTATTGAAGGAGTTACACTGGCTGCCGATATGTTCCCGGGCAAAATACAAGGTATTAGTTATAATCTATAAAGCCCTAAACAGTTTGGGCCCAAGGTATTTAAGAGAGCGTCTTCTTCGTTATGAACCCCTCCACCCATTGAGATCATCAGGAGAGGTCCGTCTGCATTTGCCACTGGCTCGTCTGGTGGCCACTCAGGGACGAGCCTTCTCCATTGCTGCCCCAAGGCTTTGGAATGTGCTCCCTAGTGAAATAAGAGCCTCCCCATCTCTGACAGCTTTTAAAAGGTCTTTAAAGCCTCATCTGTTCACCCAGGCTTTTAACTGATACTGTTTTGATTGTTTTCAATGTTTTAGAGCATTGTTTTAAAAAAATTTAAATTGTGTTTTAAATGTCTTGTTTTTGTTTTTAACTAATGTTTTAATGTTGTTTTTATCTGTTGTAAACCACCCAGAGACATAAGTTTTGGGCGGTATAAAAATATGTAAATAAATAAAATAAATTTAAGGAAATGGCTTTAGTTTGACAGGAATGAAGAGAGACTATTTAGCTTTAGATGCTGCTGCTTAGTGAAGACACAATAATTCAGCGCAGGTTTGTGTCAATCATGCAGGGGTAGGGGCAACCTTGGCTCTCAGCTGTTGAGCTACAACTCCCATCCTCCCCAGCCACAGTAAATTGTGGCTGGGAATGATGGGAGTTGTAGTTCAACAGCTGGAGAGTCAAGGTTGCCCCTACCCCTGCATGTCTAGCCCATTGTCCATTTAGCATGGAAAAGAATAAGTTAGTATTGATGATCTGTGACAGGAGAGTATGAGAATTATCCACAAAATAGATCCTGCTGCTCTATGGTATGGCTGATATCTGCTGTGACTGGGGGAGCGGGGAGTAGAGTATTATACCCCATAAAGTATAAACAACCCTCTGGGCAGTGGGGCACCCCCAAATCCTGCACTCTATTTGTATCCAAAAGGGAAGCTGGGTGCCATAGAAACTGAAGGATTGGCCCAAGATTCTGCAGGCAGCCTCTGAAAGGAATGGCAGCAGGTTGCTTGGATGAATGCATTGTTCTGTAGGGGAAGTAGCTGCACATGAGAAGGCCACATTGGCAAATGCAAGCCGATGGGAGGGAGGGGAGATGAACATTTTTTCCTCTCAAGGGACTTTCAAAAGGGGCTTTTTCATATATGTTAATTCGTGGGGAAAGCTAGTGGTTCCAGCAGAGCTATATGAGTCAGGAGCAATAATTTCCTATATAAAACAGACCTAGTTCTGATCCTGCCATCCCATGATCTCCTGCTTAAGGCCCAGTATAGGAGCAGCTGCTATTTCATACATAGCCATGCTCAAGCCTTCTTCCGTCAAGTGTTGTGGTAGTTAGAGAGGATCCTCCAGACTAAGTCAACAAGTAAACCATAATGTCAACTGTCCTTGTTGAGCGGGTGGGGCGTTCTGTAAAGCTGTATGTTATACTATCCCTTCCCCTTGGTGGCAGCAGACTGATGGTTCACACAGGCAGGACATTGAATAGGGGAAGAGGAGGACGGACTGATTTGCCAAGAAAAGGGCAGGGTAATATTTTAAGTTGGTTCTCTAGCCCCCTGAATTTTGCTTTTGAGGCTTGCACTACAAAAGGTTCTCTCTTATATCATTAAGGAAAGGAGATGGCAGTTAGCATTCTTCAGTTCTACATACAGTTATATGGGCAACAAAACCCCAAGCATGGCTTTGCTAGAAATCTAGCAGATGCCTCTGACTTGACATGTGTGAGTGAAGCTATAGGCAAGCCAAAACAAGGGAGCAGGATGTGGGATTCAAAGCTTTTTCCCCAATCAGCCACAGATCAAAAGGTCAAGGTGACTCAGAAGAAAGTAAATGGGATACAGGACCTTAGAGAGCGTTCATAATCAGTTCCATGGGACAAGGGCAAAAAAGAAAAAAAAAGGGGGTGGGGGAGGCAGTGTTTGAAGTATCCTGTTCCTGGACTAAGACTACATGATGAAATTTAATACAGGCAGATTGCACTGATGTGACCAAGATGCCTCTGCATGCATTGGCCTAAGGAGGTAACTCAGGGGGTGGCACAGAGAGTACATTTTTGAGCAGAGGGGGCTCTTTCCTGTATCATTGGCAATGCTACAGAGGAAAACAGAACTGACAGCTAGCATTCTCGATTTCTACATGTAGTTTCTTCTGAGGTGTGAAATACAAGTTTCACTGAAAAGCACAGTTAAAGGAGATCAAGTTTTTTTTTATAACAGCCACTAACATTAGCAAAAAATTCCAGATACTGTGACATTTGGAACATAAGATATTGAGAAGGCTTTCTTACACATTTTAAATTTACTTTGTGCTTTTACATTTAAAATATGTAAAATATTTTAAAATATTCAGCAGCACATTTAAAATACTAAAAAGAATTTTTTGTACAACTTTATTCTGTTGTGGGGAGAGATCTATAGAACTTATTTGAGCTTTTACATTTTGGCTGATGACTTCTTATTGGAAATGCTAGTAGATAGTTGCCCCATATCATCTTCGAAGAAGAACCTGTGAGGCAATGAGGCAGGTGAGAGGGTATACTTAATTTTTTGGCCTCTGGAAGAGGACAAGTGAGAACAGGTGGCGGTGGGTGGGAGGGAAGTTGGGAATTGTTCAGGGTCAGGGTGTGTGTCAAGGCCTAGCTGGTTCAGAATGAGGGAGCTGAGGAGTCCTGGGTTCTGTTCCCATCTCTCTAGAAGACAAGATGGCAGAGAGACCCAAGTGACAACAGGGAGGCATTGCTAGGACTCCAGCATTCTGACCCCTAGCTATAGGAAGACAGCAGGGGACAGGGCTTCTAAATGAGTCAGGGAGATGAGAGAGATCTAGTTGGGTGAGGGGACAGAAAGTAGCATTTGGGCTTCCTGAGTTCTTTCCAGTCCCAAGAGAAAAGTGTAATCTGAGGTATAGGGTAGGTCATCAGGGAAGGCTGGGAACCAGAGCACCGACTCACTCCCTGTATTCCTCCTTTGCCCTCTCCACTGCCTTGCCATGTGCTTAACAAGGATGACACTACTTGTTGCTAACATCCAGGGGGGTGGGGCAGACTCCTTGCAGAACCAGCCTGGGGTTATTGTCATCCACAGCCTGCTGCTGTCCCCGGAAGCAGGAAAGGCTGATGCGGAATGGAATGTGGGCCTCAGTGGTGCGTGCCACAGCCGTAGGCCTCAGCAGGGCATGTGTGGTGTGAGACACAGGCAATACTTTGGCCTCATGTCATACCTCTGAGCAAAAGAGGAGGAGGGTGAAAGGCTGTTCTGTCATCTTCCTCCTCCCTCCTCGAAGTTCATGTCTAGGTTGTTGAAACTCGATGGGATGCTGGAGGGGTGGGAAGGTACAGTAAGGCACGAAGGACCTGTTTGACATCATAAGGGAAATATAAAGGAAGTAGAAGGAAAAACAGGTTAGTATGGACTTCTGTTGCATAAATACAGTGAGACAAAAGCAGAGCTGCAAAGGCACCAACCAAATTGCAATGAGCTAGAGAATATGAGAAACAACAAAGAGTGAAGGGGGTTGAGGCTCAGAATAACATTAGTAGCAAAAGCTGGTCTAAGGACTGTAATAAATTTACTACTACTAGCAAAAGTAAGACAAGAGGATATACTGGATTTGCTGCACAGCTTCAAATGAGAAAAAACAGGGATGTTAAAAAGACAGAATTACTCAATATGTATTTCTGCTTCGGTTTTTGCAAAGAAGGAAATTGTGATGACGCATTTAGTACTGGCAAAAACAAGGATGGGGAAAGGTCAAAGGATAGGATAACAAAGGAATATGCTCAAAATACTTGGGTAATCTGAATTAATTAACGTTGGTGAGTCCTGGTGACATTCACAGAAGGCTCTTGAAGGAATTAGCTGCCGGGCACATCTCAGAACCAATCCTATTTGAAAATGCATGGAAAACTGGTGTGGATCTCAGAAATCCATATATTTATTTCACTTTCTATCCTGTCCCTTTCAAGCAATGCAGGCAACAACTGTTCAAAACAAAACAAAAATCTCTTTGAATACCCCTACCTGCTTTAACCCTGGCTGTTGAATGCTCACTCAGCCCAAAGAAGAAAGTTTCACAGCTCTTCTAGAAAGCATTCGGGCCTGGAGTTCAATAGATGGCTAGGGGAAGGAAGTTTCTCAATTGAAGGGCAGCTGCAGCAGCCATCTCTCTAAGTTTCCTTACTGTTCAAACTTGGAGCATTTCCTTACTTTGGAGCATGGTTGGTATAGGCAGGAAGGTGCTCTCAATGATCTTAACAGCCACAATGAGACAAAGGATAGAAGTCAGTCTCTAAGGTATGTAGCATCCAAGCCATTAAGGACCCCTGAGTTAAAAATGAGAGCTTTTATCTGTGTCCAGAAAACAGTGGGGAGCCAAAAGCAGTGCCATAGCAATATTGCTGACTTTAAAAAAAAAAAGAAGGAAGATTCAAGGAATGATAGGTCTGTTAATATGACTTCTGTTCTTGGGAAGATTTTAGAATAAAACTATTCATTTGTAAAATTAGCGAGCAACTGTGCAATCAATATGCACAGTTGCCTTCTTTTCTCTACTTGTGAGATTCCCAGATGTGGCTGGTTGATGTGGAATGAAGCAGGTTACTAGACTAGATGGGCCTTTGGCCTGATCCAGCAGGGTTTTTTCTTATGCCCAACAATCATGCCACCAGCCTAGCTTCCTTATATTATACAATAAATGGTTTAGCAGTCAAAATAAACTCAACTGACATGTGACAGCTTCTTCAAGGCTTTTGAACTAATGCCTTACGTATGACACCCTCATAAGAACCTTGAGAAACGAGGACAAGAAGAAATAGTGTAAAACAAGTGTGCAATTGGTTGAAAACCAGCATTCAAGGGGTTGTAATTTTTCTCAATTGACATAAAAGCTTGTAAAGCGGTATTCAGCAGTGTTCCTTAGGGATCGGTGTGGTTTTATATATTAATTAATCACAACTGAATGAAAGAGTGGCCAGGACATTTGCCAGGTTTGAAGATGGTTAAATATTAGGAAAATATTCTGATGTTAAAAAAAAAAAAACAGTTCAGCAATAGCAGGCTTATGGAATTTCCTTCCCTGAAGACTTTCAAGAAATGTATAGATAATACCTGTTTGGGCACAGGATATCCTGGGTAGGGGCATATTATCATTACATTAGCCATGTGGCCCCCAGTCTTTAATATTATGTAGGTGGGTAGTGATGGTCCATGCTGTGATGGGAACCAAGGCTCCGGTGTCCAGAAGGGGAACAGTTAGATCATCCCAGAAAGACTAAGAGGGATGCACAAAGTAAGCATCCATGGAAAACCTACTGACAAGTTCTCTTTTACTCTAGAATAAGATTTCTTGTTCCTTTCAGAACGGATGCTCTGTATGTCACCACATATAAAGAAGGACAAGGGGGGAGAGAGCACACAAGCTGTGTCACCTGAATGCACTAATGGGGTATAGAAAGGAGACTTGAGTTTCATTAATCAGTCCTGCCGTGTATGCAACAGTAAGTCCCGCTGTTCTTTCTGCCTCTGCAGAATTTTCAGCAAAATCTTGGCTGCATGTAATACGCGCCAAGACAGGGAAGAAGGCTGACTGAGAATTTGTAATGCTGTGTAGGATTCCCACAACGAACCTGTTCACCCTTGTCAGGTCTTTGGCTCAAAACCATTATCTTAACTCTAGAGCTGTCCAATAGCGCTCCCTGGTGGCACAATCATTAGCTAACGTTTGCTTTCCATGTAGTAAAGTAAAGTTGTACCAGTGAGTCATGTGGTGGCATAGTATGAGACGATGCCTTTCAGCATCTTCCTATATCGCTGCTGCCTGAGATGGGTGTTTCCCATAGTCTGGGAAACATAGTCATAATGTTTCCCATAGTTTGGGAAACACATCAGCAGGGATTCAAACCAGCAACCTCTTGCTCTCTAGGCAAGTTACTTCTCTACTGAACCTTTAGGATGTGCAAAAATCATTTCAGGCAGCTGTGGGTGGGGGTGAGGGCAGAGAGAGACAGCTTTAAGAATGAAGCACGCAGGTCCTTTACCTGCTCCTCCACCGCTGTTCCGGTCACAGCCTTGTCCTTCCCCAAAGGCTGTGTGTGGTTGCGTTGCGGCAGTGGCACACACATGGCTGCTGCACATTCCCAGCAGCCATGTGTGTGCCATAGCCGCACACAGCCTTTTGGGGAAAGATAGTGCCATGACCAGAACAGCAGTGGGGTGGCAGAGGAGCAGATAAGGACCTGCATGCCTCATTCTTCAAGCTACCACTCACCTTCCCGCCAAAACATTTCAGATGTGGCTGCCCAAATTGTTTTGGTGCCTTGCCAATGATGCGCCAAAACGATTCGGGCACATCCCTACCCTATAGCAGTGCTCTTCATTGTAAGAACTGAGGAACTACTGGCGGCCCACCATAAGCCCCAAGTATGGCTCTCTGACTTAACTCTGTTTGGCCTGTGTGACCCTTCAGCCAAAGCTGAATACTCTGCGTAGTCCCCCTGGCACCATGTGGAGGCAACCATTCTCACCACACTTTGCCCAGCGCTGGGGGCTCCTTGAAGAGAAAGAGAGCAAGCCCCTGCACCATCTTTGAAGGTATGCATGAAGTGCAGGGAAACGTAGTCGTAGCCCTTCCCAGTGCTTTCTCACTAGAGCTCTTAAGATGGCTCCTTCTCTCTTCACTGGCCCTCCCAGCACTGAGAAAAGCAGATCAGCATACTGAAGGGTGGTTGGGGTCCCCCCCCGCCCAAAGTGACCCCCCCACACATACACACTTAAATACAGTGAAGATTACTGCCCTATAGTAACATGTCATTTATATTGAGAATCTTTTCAGAAGACTCCACCAAGTATTCTCCAAAGCAGCCCAAAAGTAGGGAACCATTTTGGTCTGTTAAAACAAAATGACCAGGGGCAAAAAGTTAATACCTGCATTAAGCCCAAGCAGGGTCCACAGTGTATTATGCAAATGTAAGTCACCACACACAGAGGTAGTGTATAGCTCCTCCTTTCTGGATGGTGGTGAACTGTAGCATGGATGGGTTAGTACATGCAGGTAGGATTAGGAGCAGGGGAGAAACCCGATGATTTGCAAAGAACCTGTTGCAACTACAAGAGATGGGTGGGTTTGTGAAAGAGCAACAGCCTCACAGATACTGATCTTTCCCTGCAATTTACTGTTGCTTATCTGGTTCATTAAAATTAGACCAAATCTCTGATAACTCCTCCTCCTGATCCAGCAGGGCTGTCCTGATGTCCCTTGCTCCAGAGTTTAAACACACAAAACCAGCTGTGACACATAGTGCATTTGTAAAGGGTGGGGATTAAAACTAAAACATATGCCCCTTGCTTCACAGTTCTCATGCATACCTTCTGTATTACAGACCAACTTGAGCACAGTGCATTTGTTTAAAAAAACTTTGTTTGCATATTCAGATGTAACAGTTCTGCTTTCACTACATTTGCTAACAGGGACCAAGAGATGGTTTAGATCTGCCTGTTCTAAATGGGGTTACACTCCCCCTGAAAGCTCAGGTCCTTTGTCTGGGAGTGCTTCTGAATCCCAAACTCTCCCTGGCTTCTCAAATTGAGGCAGTGGCTAGGAGTCCTTTTTGTCAGCTTCAGCTGATATGCCAGATACATCAATTTCTGGAGACAAGTGACCTTAAAACAGTGGTACATATGCTGATAACTTCTAGGCTTGACTATCGTGATGCACTTTATGTGAGACTGTCTTTGTACATAAGCAGCCAGATTGGTCTCTGTGTTTACCTGAAGGGACCATATAACACTGATTTTGAAAGAACTGCACTGGCTGCCGATATGTTTCTAAACAAAATACAAAGTGCTGATTACCTGTAAAACTCTTAATGGCTTGGGTCCAGGGTACTTAGGAGAATGCCTTATCTGTCACAAACCAGATAACCAGAGGTGGGCTGTGGGCCACCTCCAGCCTCAAAGGCAGGATGCCTCTGGGTACCAGTTGCAAGGGAGTAACAGCAGGAGGGAGGGCATGCCCTCAACTCCTGCCTGTGGCTTCCGGCGGCATCTGGTGGGCCACTGTGCGAAACAGGATGCTGGACTAGATGGCCCTTGGGCCTGATCCAGCAGGGCTGTTCTTATGTTCTAAACCCTGTCATCTACTAAGGTCATTTGTTACGGAGATCCAGTTATGGCTGCTGCCAACATGTTCGTTGGCGATCCAGGGCTGGGCTTTCTCTGTGGCTGCCCCAGCGCTTTGTAATGCACTCCCTGCTGAAATAAGAGCATCTCCTTCTCCATTTGCTTTCAGGAGGACTCTGAAGATGTACCTGTTTTCCCAGGCAAATCTAAGTTTTAATGTATTTTTGAGATTTTATCTGTTTTATGAATTTTAACTGTTATATATATATTGTTTTATGTTCTAATTTGTACCCCACCTGGAAATTTCTATATCAGGAGGTATAGAAATACAATAAAAATAATAAATAGTTGTGCTCTATTGACAGAGAACTCTTTCTGGCAGCTTTACTGCAATATAGAAAAAATCATTTTGAAATCACAGGATTGACTGATTTACTTGAAATACAAATACACTTGAGTCCTGCCATCTTGGGCTACATATGTGCCCAATTTCAGAACTCTAAGCCCAGCTACTCTGGAAATGTAAAGGGATGGGCAAAGAGAGGCGGGGCATGGTGCACTTTTTAATCAAGGTGAATGGCAGCATGATGGTCGGAGCAGAGGGGTTTCAGTTCCAGAAGTGTTTAATTTTCTGCCTTGAAACAAGCCACTTATAGAACTTGATTTTTAAAAAAATTCAAAAAATCATCAATCAATGGATTGACTGATCTACTTCAGAATTAATGCTAATCTGTGCTAAGTTTCAGAACACTAGGCCAAGCCATTCTGGAAAGATGAAAGGGGCCCTCTATTTCCTCTGGGGAAATCATGGGAACCTCTAGGAGAGTGGGCACATAGATCTGGGCCCCCAGGACCAGGCTTAACAGTCCCCTGGATGCAAGGATAAATTCCATATGTTCTGAATATAACCCAAAAGGTCATGAACATTTGACAACAATCACTGTAAAGTCTTGTTTATAGTCTTATGAACTTCAAGCCAAAATGGAACAGTGACAGGACTAGACCATGTGTATCAGTATTCCCACATCCAAATTACACCTCCAGTAGCTCGTAGTCTTCAACCAGCCCTTATTAAACATGCTCTGAAGTGTCCAATAAATATCAAATAAAAGTTCATTGTATTAAATCTCATATTCAGATCTAAATAGGAGTGTTTCACTGCCTTCAAGGCAGCTAGCCATTCGTTTGAAAAAATAGGATCTATATATTTAATTCGCTTAGCCAGCATACGTGCCCGGGATTTGGCGGTGGAACTCTCGTGACAGGTTGCGAGAGTTCTGCTGCCAAAGGGCGAGAGTTGTGGGCAAGAAAAATGGCAGCGGGCAGTAGCGGTGGGCCACAAAACGGCCTGAGGAGGTGGGCTCGGCTGGCCGCCGGGAGGCGGCGGGACGGCCTGGCCAGGTCAGGCTGTCCCGGGTAAGGACAAGGAGGCGGTGGCGGCAGCCCAGCCTGGCCTGGCTGCGGGGAGTGGGAGGCAGCGCCAGCAGCAGGACGACCAGAGTAGGCACCGGCGAGAGGGGTGAGTGGGAAACAGGTGACGGCGCAAAGCCCCGGCTCCTGTTGGAGGCCAGGGTGGGAGGGAAACAGGTGGTGGGACTTCGCCGCCCGGGAGAAGGTGGGAGGAGAGCTGGTCTTGTGGTAGCAAGCATGACTTGTCCCCTTAGCTAAGCAGGGTCCACCCTGGTTGCATATGAATGGGAGGCTAGAAGTGTGAGCACTGTAAGATATTCCATTCGGGGGATGGAGCCGCTCTGGGAAGAGCAGAAGGTTTCAAGTTCCCTCCCTGGCTTCTCCAAGATAGGACTGAGAGAGATTCCTGCCTACAGCCTTGCTGGAGAAGCCGCTGCCAGTCTGTGAAGACAATACTGAGCTAGATAGACCAATGGTCTGACTCAGTATATGGCAGCTACCTATGTTCCCTATGTTCCTAGGGTTCCCTGTTTGCCACCCACTGAGGTAAGATGCACTGTGCGGGAGGGGGGGCAAGAGAGAGTGGGGCGGGAGGGAGCAGCTGGCCCCAAAGAGCGCACAGATGCTCTGTGCGGGTAGGCTAGTTTTCACTATTACCTGAATTCAAGACTATGTTTTTTCCAGGTTCTTTGATGTTGGAAACTGGGAAATCATCTGACATTCAAAGTTCTATTCCTTTTGGGTAAATGCAGATATAACCTGTATTTAATCTCTATTTTTAAGGGGGTCTTAAATACAGAGTAAATCTTCTATTTGGGTAAACATGGATAGTTTTTCCAGAGTTCTCAAATGTAATCAGTATAAATCTTGTCTATATCTAAGTTTTTTTTTAATAAAGCAAGTGTTCCAGATACAACCGAGAGGGGGTTTCAGAGGCAGCAATTGCATCAGGACTGAAAAGTCGTACTAGCCAATGTTTAAGTTGAATAAACTGCTAGTTGGCATAGTGAGATAAATTAAACTCAGCTTTCAGAAAGTTGCAAACCATGCCTACTACCCAGAATTCTCCATATATGTCTTGCAACTTGGAGCCCAGGTAATACTTCAGAACAACAGCACAGACATATAAAGGTCCCAATACTTGCCATGATTTCAATGGAGCCATATAGTAGCTTTCCAGCTGCACCAGAAAATAAATAAATGTGTGTATTTGTGAGAGAGACAGACAGACACCCACACAGAAGTCATTGTTCAATCCCAGAACACAGGATGAAATATGCACCCAATGATACATTTGAAAGTGTGGGAAGTTAAACCCACCTTCACTAATGGGTAACTGCAATTTGCAGAGAGAAAACAGAGGTAGAACCCCCTTTCCATATGAAACTGTTAGTTTATACACACCCCTAAAGTGATATAAGAATGGGAAGACCTCTTATTATAAGCCAAGGCTTATAATAAGAGGTCTTCCCATTCTGTTGGATTCATCTTGACTATGTTTATTTTACCCCTAATATTATAAGGAATCCTGAACAACTGATCCAAGTCAGTTTTCATATGTGTCAGAAACCTTGAAAAATTCAAGTTAACTAATTGGATGGAGCTTCCTTGGGATTACCATACAGACAGACAACACAATCTGGTCACCACCTAACGCCCCAGGCCTTATCAACTGTGTTGTTGGAACCCAATGGAATCAAATCCAATTTACATGATATCTAGATAAACTACCAACTAAAGAAATAAGAAATGGAAGACTGACTTAACATTTCATGTGCATACAAAACAGTTATATTCCACCTCACCTAATTTGATGCCATTTATATTCTCAAAATTCCAAATGGCTCAAGCCAGAGGTTCTAACACCAAATTAAGAAAGAGAGAAAGGGAATGAAGGGTACCCAACTGGGACTCTGATCAAAATTAAGACAGACAGTACCCCATGAGTAACAAGTGAGTATGGTACCTATACAGTGATGTAAAGCAAAAAACAAACAAACTTGGGGGAAATAAAATTTAAACACATTCCAGAAACCCTATGTGCACCATATCAAAGGATCTCTGCATCCAAAGATGTCATAGCAGCTGGATCTTGCTTTAATAATAAAGACACTAGGTCAATCAGTGGTCTGATATCTGACCCTTGTCAACCCTGTATAAATCCTGACTGGCTGTATTTCTAGTGCAAATAATCTGCAACAATACCTTAAGTCCAAGTACCATCAATAAATGTTTAATCTTTTATGCTATGTGTTTTAAGTGAATCAGGGCAGAGGTCCATTAATGAGCATTTTCCCGAGTTTGTTGCTTGGAGTAAAAACCAAAAAAACCAAACCTACCCACATGGTAACCTTCCTTTTATTTTGGTAGGCTTTAGGTACCTTTTGAGAGATTACTATAGAATTCAGAAATGCCCTTCAAACCTACCACTGCCCTCAGGATTCTTTAAATACGTACAGTCATCCCTTGTCAACCGTGAGGGTTACATTCTAGCAAAACCCCATGGTTGGCAAGACATAGGAATGAATGGGAAACAGGGAATTAAGGGAACCATGATCACAAACACACCTAAAAATCAAGGGGAAAATGCTCAAAAATGGGTAAAAACCACCAGAAACACCTTAATATTACCAAGTCACCAAGAGAACTGAGCAGATTGAGTCTCCGGAATTTTTTTGAACCCCACTAAATCACTAAAGTTCACCTTAAATCTCCAAGAGTCGACAAGGGTCACCAGGAAGAATTAGCAAACCAAACCTCTGAACCCACCCCCACAGCCATTCACTAAAATGCCCTGCCAACCGCAGATACTGGGATCACTGTTGGCCAGACCAGTCACAGTTTGCCATTTGTGGATATTTAAAACCACGGTTGGCTAGGGATGACTGTACAACACATCTCAAAAGATCAGACAGCATTTGATCAATCCCCTCTCTTATACAAAGCCCATTGTACCTCTCAGTCCTTAACAGGCATTGATCTTTCTGTGGAGGCCAGTCAGGTCTGCTGAAATAAGCTGGTTTCTTTAACAGAAGGTGTTGTCTATTTTATTTTATTTTAATTTACATTTTATATCCGGCTCTTCCTCCAAGAAGCCCAGAGCGGTGTACTACACACTTGAGTTTCTCCTCACAACAACCCCGTGAAATAGGTTAGGCTGAGAGAGAAGTGACGGGCCCAGAGTCACCCAGCTAATTTCATGGCTGAATGGGGATTTGAACTCGGGTCTCCCCGGTCCTACTCCAGCACACTAACCACTACACCACGCTGGCTCATTTTGCAAGTGCTTCCATGAGAGCTCATTTCTACGAGCTATACAGCAACACAATTATGCTATGATCCAACTGGATAGAAGATATGGAAATAGCCAGGTCCCCTGAAGCAACCAGAGCAAAGGAATTTCAAGTCAAGGACTTTACAACAATTCCAATACTGCCAAGTTATACCACATGCTGACAACCCCAAACTTTGTACTCCAAGAGATTACAGCTGCAGAGTTTGGACTTCGAGGGGAGATATTGGTGCTGGGTAGCAAGTGCTTTTCAGTGCACCCAGCAGCCTTGTCCGCCTGTACCATTCGCCACCAGTTCACAAATTCCATGTGCAGCTTGCAAAGCCCAAGCCCCTGGCAACATGGGAACACTTCAGATGCTTTAGGACCAGCTCCTTAGAAGCACAGGATACAGGTAAACACTCACTGACAATTGTTGCTAAACCTTTGTCATTCTACATCAAAGTTTTTGCATTTAATCTGCTGTTATGAACTGTGGAGAGTGTTTAAAAAGCCTCCAGCATAGGTTTGGAGTCTAGGTAGAATTCCCAAGCAACTGGAGGCCGATTGAGGCATGATCTCTACGACCATGGCCCGATTCAAAGAAGAGTTTGTTCTACTTCTTTGGGAATGCATAGCATACCTTCCAGGAGACCTCCCTACAGCCAAAAGGGCATAGGCAAATACTGCTCAAAACCCAAGAAAAATGACTTACCATTAACCTTACTGGGAGGCAGTCCCAGAGAGAGAGTGTATGAGGCTATTCTCACAATGGGAGAAAACTGGGCTAAAGGAGAGAACCACCGGGCTCGCGGGCAAGCCCGGTGGTTCTCTGGCGGCTAGCCCGCCAAAGCCCTCCCCTTCAACAGGGTTAGCAGAGCAAGTGTTCCGCTAACCCCATTTTCTGTGTCGTGAGCCACTATGGCGCAGCTCTGTGCTGTGGTGACTTGCAAGGAGACCCCCACTGGGAGGCTAAAATGAGCCTCCCAGGTTTGGGGGTTTCCCCAGGATACCCCAGGCATCCAGGGGCCAGATGGCCCCCGATCCCTGCAGCCCTACTGGCTCCATGATGGAGCCGGTAGTTGTGTGGGTGGCCGATCCGGCTGCCCAGCAACGAGTGTCTGCAGGGAGAGTGGGCTAAGCCCACGGATCATGTGTAAAGCCTCAGTGAATCACAACTCCCATGAAGTAATCACTCCATTTTAGCTAAGGTAAGCTTGCAGCTTACCTTGAGTAGGAGATCACAGTAGAATCTAAACAGTTGTCTAGAATACAGTGGGGCTATTCACATGTCTGCATGTGTGGGGAGGAGGCGGCAGGGTGCAACCTACCTTCTCCCAGATGTTCGCTCTTAGCCCCTGTGGCATGCAAGTTGCATGCCCACAGGACCCATGCTGCTGGGAGCAGCGCAGATGACGATTTGTGATGTTCCTGCCAGCACAAATAAACAGAGGCCAGGGCTCATAATCCTGTACTCCGGGTATCCCACAGTGCACTGAGCGTGGTGCACTCAGGAATTCCCCCCAGGGGACGGGTGCTCTAGGCGTGTCAGCACAACTTGCAATCAGCTCACACCAACACACAGTCCCAGCAGCCAGCTTAAGAATGAGTTTGCACCCTTAACCTTGGCTAAGAGCTGGGCTTCAGTGCTAGATTTGGTGCCGCAGGGCTGCTTGGATCCACATGAGTCCCAGCAATTCTCACTGACAAGCCCAGGATTGGCTGCTCATGAGAACAGCCTCAACAGGTTACTGTCAATAAGTAGTGCAAATAGGCAGCTATTGCACAGCCTAGTGGTCCAGGCCCATTTTATCCTCCAAAAGAGGTTGCTCTAGTCACCCTGCATCTTCTGCTAATCTTGCCTTAGAAAAAAGTGCCAGGAGCTGGTTACACAGCCGACACATCCAAGCCAGAGTGCCCTCGGGCTCCTATGTGCTCACTAACATAGGAGGCTTGTTCTAACTCCACTTTGCCTTGGTACCATTTGTTAGGCCCCATTTCTGTTACTTTACACCCATTTGGCTTTCTTTCAAGATAAAGAGAATTTTAATTTCCCACAGGCTTGGGTCTAATGGAGTTTGTTTTCCCACCATCCCCTCAAAACAAAGGGTTGCAGAGGCACATCCGTTACACCTCATTAAATTGGTTTGGTGAGCATATATAGTTAATGGAGTAGCAAGAAGCTTGCCTCCTCAGTCCGAGATTAATCGAGTGGAA
This sequence comes from Hemicordylus capensis, assembly GCF_027244095.1. NCBI lineage: Eukaryota > Metazoa > Chordata > Lepidosauria > Squamata > Cordylidae > Hemicordylus > Hemicordylus capensis. The sequence goes on along the minus strand of NC_069658.1, from coordinate 376,997,612 downwards.
AAACCACAGGTAATCCCGGGAAGTTTGCTTGTAGTGTTTATGCTGCACAGCTAGTTTAGACAACACTAGCCTCTAAGGTTAGATTTAGGTGACCTCGTTCTAGCCAGATGTAGACAGGATGTCTCAAGTGCCCATGTCTTAGTATTACTGCCTGACAGAACAGTTTTTTCTAGACTGGTCGGTCACTAGGAGACTCCCTCTATTATACACCAGAAACCAGTTAAATTGGAGGTGAAGACCTTTGTTGGAAGAGACTCAAAAGAGGCACATGGCCAGACGTGAAAGGCACTGGGATTAGCAGGAGCGATTTGCGAGAAAGGAATGGCCATTCAGGACTTTTGCCTGGAAGAGAAGGGCCTTCAAGGCTACGCTTCACCATCCATGGACAGAACCTTCTTTCGGAAGCATCTTGCCACACAAGGTATAAGAGCTTGCCCTATTTACCAACCAAAAGAGCAAGTAAATTTGAGTGTTTAAACATTTCATTGCTATCATTCAGTTGGTAAAAATGGAAAGGTTTTTTTAAAATTAAGATTGTGGATTTTCTCCTTTTAGGGATCCATTCTGTGTTTCTAGAAACTGAATCTGCCCAGAGGGGAAAGGAAGTCCTTCTACCCAGTGGGACTTTATGAACTGAATTTCTATCTGCAACAGAACTGAGAAACATATACCAGGGAAGCATGTTCCCAGTGTACTTTAATTCATAATGAAGTTTAAGCAGAAGCTTCTAAGCAGCATATCCTCACCGGTTTTCTTCCATTGGTGGCTGCAGCCTAGTGAAACTAGGCTTGAGGAAGAGATGGGGAAGAAATCCTCATTGTGACCCACTATCTATTCAGTCTCTCTGGAATTTCTCTCACCTGAAGGAACTGGAAGTTTATAACCCAATTTACTACAGAGGGAACAGTTAGGAATTGTGCCTCACCATTACTAGAAGTATTTCAAAATTAGGAAACTGAAGTACAGAATAAATCAGGCTTATTTTAACCACAACTTTTATTGAGGCATGAACAAAGGTTGCCCTACTCAAATGCATATTCCAGCTACCTCTACTAATAACTACCCATGGGAGACTCGTCTGTACCCCAGTTCCCCAAGAGAGCCTCCCCCCCCACCCTAAATTGGGAAGATTCCGTATGAGACAACCCTTCACATTAGATCAGTTTCCTTCAGAAGCACAGCAGTCATGGGAGACAAGCCTACTGTTGCTTGGCAAAGAAGGTCTTGCTGTCTTTCACAGTTGGCTTGATCGTGTCACCACCAGGTTGCCAGCCAGCTGGGCACACTGCAAGAACAATGGGAAATGTTGGAGCAAGTGGAGTAACAAGATCTCATATGGGGATGGGAAAGACTGACAGCAGGAATAAGCAGACAGGCAAGAGAAGTGGACTAGGGAGCCTGGAGGGCATAGGTTTATATTCCAAGAGTCTCCTGTACCTTAGGAGTGGCACTTGAAGTTCTGCCAGGTGCAGCTTGTATCCACTCACAACACTGGGGAGGTAAGAGGCCTACCAAGCACAACTCATTGATGCAACTTTTCAGAGCACCTTTCAGAATTTGGTATCTAGTGAGACAACCCTGGGTCAGGGAGAGGCTGAATTCTAATTCACCAGCGGAGGTAGACCTTAGGCTGAGTTGCTCCAAGCAGGCCAAGCCAGTTAAGCCTGTTCTAGCACAGTGGACAGCCAGTGGCACTAGGCCTGGCCTCCCTTCCTACAGTGGCAGTTTTGCTTTTGGAGATGTGCAGCTTGTACCACAGTTAAAGTTGAAGAGCAATCGAGTAGCAGCTTCAAGTATACATGTGATTAAGCCAATTTATGGTACAGCTTGCCTTCAAGGCAGGGAAGGCCATATTTCTTCCCCACAGTTTGCACCACATCTTGATTCAGTAGCTTTTGACTCCTAGGAGCTGGTACCTGTGCTCACAGTAATCATGTCTCTCTCGAGGAGGAAGAAATGCATCAAGTCAGTTGCAAATAGACCAGAGTGGTTCCTTCAGGTGTCATGTTGTTGTTTTTTTAATTTAAAGGACATGGTTGGTCTTAAGTCTCAAGTGGACAGTATTTGGTTGTTGAAGTTTTTATACAATGATTTAAAGGCAATACTTCAATTTTCCATTTTGTTTAACCCAATATTTGATGAACCTTAAAAAAGATCCATCATTTCTCTACATGCTATCACTGGATCCACAATCAAGACTGCCATTTTGCATTTTCTTTGAATCTAGGATATCCATAGTGTCATGAGCAATGAAAGGGCACTAACTGTGCTCATGGAAGGTTCTAGACTGAAGAAAAAACCTTTAGAAGAGCTACTTAATGCAGGAGTATTCCAGAGCCAATTCACATATGTTTTCTCTACCCACCTACCTACACACACACACGCACCTCTAAAGTATGGGAAGAGAGCTGGTCTTGTGGTAGCAAGCATGACTTGTCCCCTTAAGCTAAGCAGGATCTGCCCTGGTTGCATACGAAAGGGAGACTAGAAGTGTGAGTGCTGTAAGATATTCCCCTTAGGGGATGGAGCCGCTCTGGGAAGAGCATCTGGGCTCCATGTTCCTTCCCTGGCATCTCCAAGATAGGGCTGAGAGAGATTCCTGCCTGCAACCTTGGAGAAGCTGCTGCCAGTCTGCGTAAACAATACTGAGCAAGATGGACCTATAGACTGACTCAGTATATGGCAGCTTCCTATGTTCCTAGGTAAAGTAGAACCCTCATGCTGAAGCTACCCTGTGCCTTTTGCTAGAAAGTGGTTTTGAAGCTGCTGTGCATGGTCCATAGGGAAGATCAGACCCATCTTGTGCCCAAGAGGAAGATACAAGACAGAAGAACAGAATTTCTAAGACTGATTATTCTCAGAGGACCGGGGGGGTCAGGGGGATCCTACCCCTTACCTTCACCATGCTGGTCTGTGAACTGGAAGGCCTGCACCAGGCGCAATGTCTCATCTACAGAACGCCCCACAGGTAGGTCATTCACTGTGATCTGCCGCAGAATCCCTTTGTCATCAATGATGAACAGACCTCTAGGGAAGAAGGGCAACAATAGAAAACCTTTACTAAGGGGCAAACTCTTATTTCCTTCTAAGGGTAAGCCCTACCCAGCACTGGGACTTAAAATCCATGTCAACCTTCTCCACTGCCTTCATTAGAAGACTCTACTAATACCAGGGCCAAAAATCAGCCTGCGGCAGTTCTGAAAAAATTGATACAGACATGACAAAGAACTTGAGATTTTGAAAGGTGGGAAGAGACTCAGCAGAAGCAGCTGGTAGTGGCTACTTTTATCTATTCAGGATCAAGGTTCTCCAAGCCCATGCGCACCATGGAACAGCTTTTCCATCACCTGACCAAGTTTACATGGGGCCTGCAGAAGTAGCCACGCTGGTGAACACACAAGGTGTGCATCAGGCAACTGTGCAGTTCCAAGAGGAATGAGTAGGCTCTGCAATAGCTGCAGACAAATCACAGGGGTCCTATAGCACTGGGATCAGGTGCCCAACTAGGGCTTAGTCAGCCATGGTGCTTCTTTGTTACGGAAAGCAAGATGGATTACTGCTAAAATGCTATTCGCTACAGCCCCCACCCCCCAAGTCTAATCTAGAGATACAACTGCCCTGCAAAGCCTCCATACCTGTGTGCAATGCCATCCTCCACCTTCAGTACTCCATATTCCTTGGCAATGTTGTGGTTTACATCTGCCACTAGTGGGATGTTTGTGGAGCCCAAGCCCCCTTCCTTTCTTGGTGTATTGATCCTGCAGAAAAGACCATGGATAATATTTGGCCAGGATGCTATTACATGTAGCACCTACTTCTTCTAGTTCCATCAGACACACTATTTAGGACTTAAAATCCCAATTAACTTATACTGTCCAACAAAAAGCTACAGGGAACACAAGTTCAGACTTTGGGACTCAAAGCTGTGCCTAGAACCTGTGTAAGCCATCTTGCTCAACAGGAATTAAGATGGGTATGTAAAGTGTTAGTTTTGCTCAGCTGCTCTGCCCACGTCAAAAGAAAGCTGATGAAGCTCTACTAGCAGCCAGAATTTGCTAGTGAAGACTGGGAGGAACCTTCACAGCCTTCAGTCAGTTAACTTGTGCCTAGATCCTTCCTAGTGTTAGGTCAATGGATTTTTGTTGAAGTATCAACTCTAGCCCTCTGAGCAGAGGGACAGCTGGACAGAGCATTTGAGCAGATGTATTCACAGTTGCAAAGTAGTCATGTCATCAAGTCCCTAGAACACCCTTCATATGCTTCCACCTAAAAAGACGATAGAGGCAAGGTTAGTCAGGACAACTTATTGCAGCAAAGCCTTGTGCCCACAGCAAGGTAACAGGAGAGGTGGAGGTTGGATAACAATTGTATGGTGTACTATAGACAACAGGAAAATTATTCCTGCTGTCCAAGAAAAAAAACTGCCCTGCCACACATACCATAAGGGATCATGTCTTCTCTGCAATGAATTAGTCTGAAATGTGTCCCTCTAACCAAGCATAAAATGCTCTGGTTCATTCATGGGTACAATCAATTCTGGCATGACTGCTGGTCTTCTAAATGTACCTAGAGATCATCATCAGTGAGACCAGGTCAGAGCACGCTCTTCGGGAGTTGCAAATACTTGCAGTATACGCCTTTCAGTCAGTTCTAGCCAGGCTTTATCTAGTACTTGCTTCCCAGAGTAATGAAGTGTGTTAGTACTCTTAAGTACTAAAAGACTCACCAGGCCAAGTGGGTGAACTCCGAGTCAACAGAAGCAGCAATAACCTCACAGTTAATCTTGCGGAACTCTTCAGCTCTGTCACTGAAAGCTACAATCTCCGTGGGGCAGACAAAGGTGAAATCCAGAGGATAGAAGAAGAAAACTACATATTTACCTAAGTGAGGGGGAAAAACTTGTTAAACACAGTAACTAGAAATCTAGTACTTTGATCCAGAAGCCTTGCCTACCAACTTCCCAGGCAAGTACTCCATAATTTAATTAGGGCAATGCCGGAGGTCATCAGTACAGGAAAGTTAGACTATTTCATCCTTCCTCCAGGGCTAAAGCAAACCCATGACTTTTTGTCTGTACACCATAACAGATGCATTCAATGCTGTTCACCACCCCAAGGCCATTAGGCTCAGTGGTTTAGGTGCCAAGACATCACTGCTCCCCAACCGCCATATGTTCATGTGCAAAGCCAGAGTGCAATGGGGCAGGGGAGAAGGAAGCAGTTGGGTCAAGGCCCAGCTTCTTCTGAAGTTAGGCCTGGAGAATCCGTTTACTTATATCTAGTCTTTGAAAACAGTTTACTAAATTAAGCACTACAGCCACTATGGTATTAAGCGTTAAAAGCAATCATGATTTACCTTTGTAGTCCGACAACTTTAGTTCCTTGATGGCTCCATCCACCACTGCTGTAGCATGGAAGTCTGGAGCTGGCTTTCCAATATGAGCATTACCAGAGGCCATTTTCTGAAATTAGTACAAGTCTTGGATTGGCTACTGAGCTGAATCACACACTGGAAGATTAGATACAATAAGAGTGGCAATTCCCTTTAGGAGGGCGAGAGCAATTGGCCCTATCCATCACTAGCACAGCATCCTTCCAGTGGCTCTTGCTGGTGTCAATCTTCTGTCTCTTTTTTTAGATTGTGGGCTCTTTGGGGACAGGGACCCCTTTTATTTCTCTGTGTAAACTGCTTTGGGAACTTTCGTTGAGAAGTAGTATATAAATATTAGTTGTAAATATTTGCTGTATTCGTATCCCTCTGATTAGAGGCTTTTACTTCTAAGAAAAAACAGCCTCCTCTGAACCTGCATAGTGTTGTACAAATCTCCCGTCACATGAGAGTCCGTTGAGTTGTAGAATGTAATCCTTTTCCACTCAAGGCAATCCTTGAGGAATGCAAGATCAGGTAGCCATGGATCCCAATTCCTGCAAAGCAGCACTCAGAGAAAACTTCTGGATGTATTGTGATCCATAGCCATTTTTGAGCATCACTTCCCATTTCTTGGCAGGCAAGGCTGCATCTCGTTAAAGACACATTCCCATATTTCATACTTTAAGTTGGGCAATACATTGGAAGTTTTCTAATCCAACCCCCTGCCCCCACCACCCAAAGCAGGAAACTGCTACAGCACACCTGTTGGGGTTTATTTTCCTCACCACTCCCCCTCCATTCACAGCAAGTCTACCACACTACAGCCATTCACTTGCTAATTTGGGTCTGCCAACATTTTGCAGAAGTTAAGCCTCTCCGTTGCTTCACAATCCCAAGTCTTTTGCCATTTTAAAAAAATGGCCTTAGGTGTGTGCATAGGAATGGAGATGCAACTTTTACCAAGAGATAAGCTTCAACTTTTTCCAAGAAGCAACACAGGGAAGAAACTTAATACTTGGATAATGAGGGGTAGAACTGGAGCAGCCTGCAAACAAGTACTGACCTGAATGTAGCCAGAATGCTGCAAGGCACCACCATACCAGCAAACAGCACTTCGAGAGCAGACAAGTGCCCAGGTTACTTAAACTTGGGTGGAAAACAGGGTATAAAAGTTACGTTTATTCATTCTCCTTGCCCTGTACTTTGGGGTCAACTTCGAGATACTGTTTGCATGGGAGGCAGAGCTAGGGATAGTGACCAGGATGAAGCTGAACATGCCACTCATTGACTAGTAGGATGCAAGTGTTGAGGAAAATGGCATTCTTCTTTGATGGGCTCCAGCAAGCCTGAACAGAATGTGAGTAGTAACTGCAGGGAGTTCTCCTGTGTAGACAGGTGGGTGGCCCCCTGCAGGTGGGCCTCCCTCAGATGTTGGTTACTCGTTATTGGGGTGAAGCTGGTAGAATACACTGCATTCCAAGCTGGGCCACACATTTGCCACAGCCACTCTAGTGACATGCAGAGGGAGGATTCTATCACCCACCTAATTAGCCAATGCAGAACAAGACTGAGGTAGCATGTTGCTTAAAAACGAATGATCAGGGAGAGCATAAGGAGGGAGCTTCCTTCGGTGACCCAAGACCAGCAATGCATTTTTCAACAGAGAGGTCACCAGAGCACAAACCTGTCTGGAAATGTGGCCTGCATCCTAGCATTACCAGATTTCAACCCAAGAGCTGGTTATCGGTCAGTGAAGGAAAGGCTCTCATGTTTATTTATTCCAAGACAGAGCCGCGCCAATGCTTGCATTTCAGAGCTAAATAATGGTACGTCCCAACCAGTGTTCTCTCTAATTTCTCATCTGTGTGCAGAATGAGTTTATTTCTAGGCAGCAGTATCAAGGCAGTGTGTGCACACATGCATTCAGAGTGGGACCCTCCTGAATCAACCTGAGCAGGATCTAAAATTAACTGAGCAGACATCAAAAGGCATGTGAGCACACGCACACCTTAGAGGGAAACTGATGCCAACTCAAATTAAGGCTTGCTTTCAAAAACCAAGCCTCAGATGTTCTTCATATTTTGAAGATAATTTGAACAGCCTCTTTCTCTGCAGCAAAGATTCTCTAGAGACAGAAGAAGAGTTGTTGGGGTTTTTTTTTTTTTTTCGTTTTGCAGAAGCCAAGAAGCCTTATCACAGCACTCCAGACATGGGGTGTTACAGAATGGATAGCCCACCCTGAGGCAGGTGATTAACGGTCTTTCTGAACTGCATTCTGCACACAGGACAAAGCAAAACCACGGTTTGCTTAAGCAGAGTCCCTGTTTATGGGTTAATCCAGTTAGCACAGAGATGAAAAGTTTTTATCCTTTCTCTCCTCTCTACCCAAGCCGTTGAGCAGACGGCTTAGGAGTCACAGTGCCCAACCCGCATCTCCAAGACTCTTGCACTATACTCTTCCCTCCCTTCCCAACAGTTCTAAACTTCTTCTGGAAAGAAGAAAGTTCTTCCTAGTGCCATCTTTCGTTTGTGCCGTTCTCCCTAGCTAGAATTAGGGTTCCAAAGTGGCAAGTTGAATTCCACCACGGAATCTCCCTATACTAACCCCCTTTTGAAGCGCCACAACCGTACCTTTTCGATCGCCGTTCATTCACTCTTTTACATAGCATCTCCCCTTAAGGATATGGAAACTTTGCCTAAAGCCCTTATATGAGAGATGGTTGACTAAATGCAATTCTGAAGCCGAGACCAGACTGAAAGGTTCTTCTGGAGATTGGGGGGGGGGGGGGGCAGGCGCAGAAGGAGCACCGTCCCCGGAGCTGAATGAAGCCCACCGAGAAGCAGAGGCCGCCTGGCTGCGTTGCTTCCTTGCCCGCTCCGCGTAGTGCTTGGAACACAAAAGAGAGTCCCGCGACTCAGATGCCGAGGAAGACACAATAGGCGGCATTCACACCGCTTTCCAAGGAGACCGATGGGCAGCTGGGGGGATGGGGGGAGAGAGGATCCCCGACGCGCAGGCTTTCCCCTCCTGCGCTTCAGTCAATGGAAGCAACTCCCCCTCCCCTTTACGAAATTTAGAACAAAAAGAGGCGCGGGGAGGTGCCGAGTCTAGGGCTCAAACGAGGCTCTTCGCACCCTCCTGCACACAATGCAGATCCGAGCCCGTGAGCGAGAACGAGACCCTTTAGCAACCGTTAATGTCTGCAAAGGCTGGAGAGTGGCGCTATCGCTTCAGGCCCACGACCTTAGGGCGGGCCTTATGGGGCGAGCGCTACCTGCCCCCAACGCCTGTACATGTACAGCACTGCAGCCCCATGCTCGAGCGCTGCAAAGCCCTGCCAGAATTCCCGCCCATCCCTACCTCCTTATCCGTGCACCGCCGCCGTCAGCAAGCAAAGTCAAGCAACCGGTTCCAAGCGCAAAAGAAAGAAGCGTGGTAGCACTAGCAGAAGGAGCCGCAGGAGAGCCGGCTGCCCGGCTTTATAGGCAGGCCGCGGGAGAAGTGGGCAGGGTTAGTAAGCGTGGGAAGGCGGCGCGCGATTTCGACCCTCCTCCTCTCCGGAGAAAGGCATTTGTGCGCCTCCTTTGCTTTTCCTCTTCTGTTGGGCTTAAGGGATTTCAGCCCAGCCCCTAAATATTATCCAGTCTGCTATGCGTGAAACCCGGCCGCGGGTTGCTGTCTTTTCTCCTCGCTGCACAACTATGCGACATGACAGTCAGACATTCAACAGGTGAGGCTTTCGCCTTCACTTCATCTACATGCCGAAGATAAGCTGCACGTACTGGATTTTCTCTCTCCATGTCATGCCAGAAGCAAAGATGTCAACTTCATCCCCAGCCTGCACTCGGAAAATTAGAATATCGTGCAAAAGTCCATTAATTTCAGTAATGCAAATTAAAAGGTGAAACTGATATATGAGACAGACGCATTACATGCAAAGCGAGATAAGTCAAGCCTTAATTTGTTATAATTGTGATGATCATGGCGTACAGCTCATGAAAACCCCAAATCCACAATCCCAGAAAATTAGAATATTACATGGAACTAAGAAGACAAGGATTGTAGAATAGAACAATATCGGACCTCTGAAAAGTATACAGTGTACTGTGCTTGACTGGCCAACAAACTCGCCTGACCTGACCCCATAGAGAATCTATGGGGCATTGCCAAGAGAAGGATGAGAGACATGAGACCAAACAATGCAGAAGAGCTGAAGGCCGCTAATGAAGCATCCTGGTCTTCCATAACACCTCATCAGTGCCACAGGCTGATAGCATCCATGCCACGCCGCATTGAGGCAGTAATTGCTGCAAAAGGGGCCCAAACCAAGTACTGAATACATATGCATGCTTATACTTTTCAGAGGTCCGATATTATTCTATTCTACAATCCTTGTCTTCTTGGTTCCATGTAATATTCTAATTTTCTGGGATTGTGGATTTGGGGTTTTCATGAGCTGTACGCCATGATCATCACAATTATAACAAATTAAGGCTTGACTTATCTCGCTTTGCATGTAATGCGTCTGTCTCATATATCAGTTTCACCTTTTAATTTGCATTACTGAAATTAATGGACTTTTGCACGATATTCTAATTTTCCGAGTTTCACCTGTACATCCTCTGCTCTCCGTGTGGAAAACAGGGTTGCCACTCCCCCTCCCTCACCACCCCACCCATAGTGCTCCGAGGCCTTTACCAGCCTCGGGACAAACGTCCAATAGGTTAACTCTCCAACACTGCATATGCATGTCAGATGAAAGTTACACCTGTTGGATTTCTGCCTCTTTAAGCCACTTAATGGCACAGCGGGGAAATGGGTTGACTACCAAGCCAGAGTATAGGAAACGCCTATATCGGGCAGCAGCAATATAAGAAGATGCTGAAGGCATCATCTCACACTGTGTGGGAGATGGCAATGGTAAACCCCTCCTGTATTCTACCAAAGACAACCACAGGGCTCTGTGGGCGCCAGGAGTCAACACCAACTCCGGCACAACTTTACCTTTACCTTTACAGTTGTAAAAAGCACAGGAGCTTTGCCGGAGGAGTGGGGGGACTGGGCAGGGCAGCCTCACACCAGAGGAAATTATCTATGCTTAGGAAACCCCATATATGTAAACCATGCCCACACACAGAGGTGCACCTAGGTAATTTTGGAGCCTGGACCTAAAGGCCTTTGGAGGCCTGCCCCTCAAACCCCACCCCCCAAGTTAAGCCTCATCCACCTATACAGACAGACACACACACCAGGTACTTTTAACACATGGGTTCTTGAGGACACAAACAGCAACTGAACTCACAAGAATGCAAAAATATAACACAGGTATACATATGCAAATATGCATTAGCAGAAACATTTCACCATGCAACTGAACATATTCCTGTCCCACATACTTCTTTCCCCACTCCCCACTCTGTCTCTAAAGCACCCAGCGCAGGTCACAATCACACCTGGCCACCTGGCGCAGTGTGGGCCAGCAGCGCAGCACACCACCCAGGACAGACTAAAGAGGATGTGGGGGCCCCCCAAGTGCTGTGGAGGCCCTGGACTTCGGCCCTGAAGTCCAGGGTAAGAGCACCTCTGCATGGCAGCAGCGTCTCCAGGTAGAGCTGGGAAAGACTCTTGCCGGAAAGCTGGGAGAGCCACTGCCAGTCTGAGTAGACAATGCTGAGCTAGATGGACCAAGGGTCTGACTCAGCAGATGACAGCTTCCTATGTAAGGGCAAGTCCTTTGCTCTTATTTGCATCTGCGGACTGGGGGAAACGGTGACCTGAGAGGGGGCATCTGCCGCCAGCACTCACCCCCCTTCATGGTTACAGTAACTGCTGGCATGAGCCAGAAGAGCCCCTCAGCACTGGGCCTTCCCTGGAGTGGACTGGCCACTTCTACACGGTCTGCCACATGGAGCAGTGTGAAGGCTCCCCACTCATGTGCCGCCCAGATGCAGGTGCTTTGTGGGCGGCAGGTCTCCCATCTGCTCAGTGAGTAGAGCAAAACGCTGCCCCTGAAGAGAAAGGCCCTCAGTCCACCCCAGGACAGGCCGCGTTAGGGCCTGGCTGGCCACACGGGAGGTGGGGGGGGGAGGGGGGCTGCGTGGCTGCATGCACACAGGCAGGAGCTGCCATCCCTGCTTATACTCCCAGAAGGGCCGGCTGTTCATAACAGTTTGGTCAGCGGCCCGGAAGAGGCTCCTTGTGCTTGCGGAGTCTAAACACAGGGACACCATGGCTGCAGAGATGTGCCCTCCTTCCTGAAGACGCTTGCCTCCACACCCTAAGCAGAACAGCTGGAGAGAGACATCTGGGTACAGGACAGGATCCAACTGGCAGCGCATCAGCCACTGCTCCTCTCTTACTCCTGTTTTAGAAGTTCTGAAGTCATGCTGTGGTCACATTTCCCAAGCATTTGATAAATAAATATGCTTGTTTTTTCACCCTCTCAAAGTACGTTCATGAGCATCTCTCCCTTGAGGAGAGGAGAGCTGGTGGAGGAGAGGAGAGCTGGTCTTGTGGTAGCAAGCATGACTTGTCCTGTTAGCTAAGCAGGGTCTGCCCTGGTTGCATCTGAAAGGGAGACTTGATGTGAGCACTGGTTGCATTTGAATGGGCATTTGAATGGTTGCATGTGAGCACTGTGAGATATTCCCCTCAGGGGATGGAGTTGCTCTGGGAAGAGCAGAAGGTTTCAGGATCCCTCTCTGGTTTCTGAGGAGAGAGGAGAGCTGGTCTTGTGGTAGCAAGCATGACTTGTCCTGTTAGCTAAGCAGGGTCTGCCCTAGTTGCTTGATGTGAGCGCACTGTAAGATATTCCCCTCAGGGGATGAAACTACTCTCTGGGAAGAGCAGAAGGTTCCAAGTTCCCTCCCTGGCTTCTCCAAGATAGGGCTGAGAGAGATTCCTGCCTGCAACCTTGGAGAAGCTGCTGCCAGTCTGTGAAGACAATACTGAGCTAGATCGACCAATGGTCTGACTCAGTATATGGCAGTTTCCTATGTTCCTATGAAAAATGCTTTGGTAATCTTGCAGGGGAAGAACAACAGGGTGATAAAGGTCTCCCCAGGCAAGTAGTTCACTTCCCACCGCATTGCTGCATCCTAAACTGGAAATTAAAATAAGGCTGCAATCCTAAACATGCTCATTTGAAAGTTACCACCATCAAAATCAATAGACTTACTTCAGAGAAAATATGCTTAGGATGGGAGTGTGAGTGTGAGTGTGAAACACCTTATTCTTCTTTCAGATATCTAACTGGGCTAAATCTCCCCCCCCCCCGCCAAAAAAATGCACTTGGTCCTCCAATACTCACTTCTGGCATCACCGGCATACTCTCACATCTGCTGGGGGGGGTGGAATTGCAGTTGTTCCCATTTTGCAGACAGGGAACTGAGGATAAGAGACCTCAAGGAAGGGCTTAAATTCAGCTCCAGATGTGGTATGCTGGGCCCTGCAGCATATTGGTTCTCTCAGCTGGCGGGGGGGGGGGGGAGAGGGCTGCTAAAGCCCTGGAAAGCAATCCTGGCCTCATCTGGGTTTCTTTCTTCCCAGTGTGAAGAGCCAAGCAGGGTCCCTTGCCCCCAAGAGAGGGACAGGGAGGCCTCGGATCTCTGCCTAGTTGCAGAATCAGACCGGCAGCTGTGATGGCAGCAAGGAGGCTTGGGCAGGCGGATTCAGGGTGAGGCTGTTGTCAAACAAACACAACACAAACATGGCGCTTCTCACAGGCCTGCATTTGCAAAGACTCCCTGCAGTTTGCAAAGTCAAGGTTTGCAACAGAAATTGAAACAGATCACCAGCTGACAAAGTCAAGGAGAGCCCATGAGCCCCCCACCCCATGAGTTCCCAGCATGCACCCTACTCCTGTATTCAGTTTCTGCCCGTGTAGAGGAAAGGAAAGGTTGTGCCATTGAGTCGGTGTCGACTACTGGCGACCACAGAGCCATGTGGTTTTCTTGGTTGAATACAGAGGAGGTTTACCATTGCCATCTCCCATGCAGTATGAGAAAACTCAGGTACCTGGGCTAGAAAAGACTCTCGCTGAAGATCCTGGAGAGCTATCAACAGTAAGAGCGGACAACACTAGCCAAATAGATGGATGATGATAGCCCAATGTAAGCTTCACATGTGGCATTCATCAAGGACAGGTGTGACCCAGCTAGAATGGGGACGAATGCTGAGCTCAAACTTGTCTAAATCTCAAAGCCTTTTCATAGTAAGGACTTGAATCTTGAAACCAGGAGTCTACTTCTCACCATATCATCCTATTCTTTTACTAGTTGAGAACTCCTGCAATGGTTGTATAGAGGCTGGAGTTGGGTTCCATCCTGTGGCTGTTCACTTGTTCTGCGACTTTCTCCCACAACGAAGAACTACAGTGCCCAGAAGGCCTTGCACACTGAAGTCTCTCCCGTGCCCCCACACTATTTCCTGTGCTGGGAGGTTTCTCTGGAGTTTCCCGAGCGCGGGCAAATATGGACCTAAGCGCCTTCGAACAGAACAATTCGGTGAACTGTTTGTTGGACTCTGCGGTGCCTGTCATCTGCCGGACTGAGCCCTGCAGCCTCGGCATCGATGAGGCAGGCAGGGGTCCGGTGTTGGGTAGGAGCCCTTTTATGCCCGGGGGTAGGGGGGTAGGGATCCTTTGTACCAATTCTGAATCTCGTCCTGGAAAGCATCCTCAAAAAGCGGCGAGTCACGAGCGAATCCTTCCTATTCGGACGCCCGGGGATTTTCCGGACGGGGCGGGGGCGTGTCTTTGCGGCGACGTTACTGTTTCTCAAGCTCAGTTCCTCATTGGTAAAATGGGAGTGATCGTGAATGATCGCATGATGGGGTTATTGTGGGAATAATTTAGGGTTGCAAAACGTTCTTAGAGAAATGGTAATTAAGCATTAGCACAAAAGCACTGTTGTGCTAATATGTCTCAGTTCAGACTCACACACGCCCAGAATGTACCGGCTTTCCCCACTTCCTGTGCATTTCTTCTGAACAGCAGCCTCACAAGGAGAGTTCAGTAATTGTATTGTTATGGTGGCGGGAGGGAGAAAGAGGGTCTTGTGAGGGATTATCTGTTGTATGGTCATAATTTGCCCTGTAGCTGAAACAACAATTATTATTTATAATATTTATATATAATATGCTTAAAAGTAAAAGGTAAAGTGTCGATTTCAGTCAAGCCGATTTCGACTCCTGGCGCTCACAGAGCCCTGTGGTTGTCTTTGGTAGAATACAGGAGGGGTTTACCATTGCCTCCTCTCACACAGTACGAGATGATGCCTTTCAGCATCTTCCTATATCGCTGCTGCCCAATATAGTACCAGTGGGGATTTGAACCTGCAATCTTCTGCATGTTAGTCAAGCATTTCCCTGCTGCTTAGAGTACTCAAAAATATTTCACACATATGAGCTTGTTCTAACCCTTGTAATAATAACTCTGTAAGGTTCATCAATATTATCCCTTTATTGCACATGGCGGGGGACTTCGGCTGGAAAAGAGTGGCTTGTGCCAATTTCTCTTTTCTCCCCAGGTCCCATGGTCTACAGTATCTGTTATTGTCCTGTGACCCGACAGGAGGACCTAAAGACACTGAAGGTAGCAGGTATAAAAGGGAGTGCCTGATTCGGATTGTAATGTAGTGGGGACAAAACTGAGTAACATGAAGTGGGTTCTTGAAAGACAGGGTAAACGAAGTGCCTGGAGTTCCACTGGAGGAAGGTTTCTGGTTACAGATTTCAAACACAGTCCACTTTCTCCTCTTCCTAGGCTGCGTCTCTCAGGTTTGTTTCCCCCCCCCCTTTGGTTCCTCTTTCCAGACTCCAAGATACTGACAGAGGCCCAGCGGGAACAGCTCTTTGAGAAGCTGGATGCAGCCAAGGATTTTGTAGGTTGGGCCTTGCACATCCTGTCACCCAACTTCATCTCAAACAGCATGCAGAGGCGGTGAGTGAGCATGGATAAAGCCATCTGCCCATTAGATGACTTAAGAAACCACTAGAATCCCAGATTTGAAAGGACAACAAATAGGCCTGTCCTGCAATTGACTGGAAATGAAACCCATGTGGATCTGATTCCAAAAGGGACCAATGCAACTGAACACTGTCAGAACATAAAATACTGATGGCCACTTTGTTTTGGATCATTGACAGTGTTCCCTCTAACAAGGATTCCTAGATGTTGTTGACTACAACTCCCATAATCCCCAGCCAAAGGCCATTGCAGCTGGGGATGCTGGGAGCTGTAGTGAATAACATCTGGGAATCTCTGTTAGAGGGAACAGTGATTGAGGAGAATTGCCAACACTTTGTGTGTCTTAGAAGGCAATTCGTATCTGAGGATAGAGCAAGGGAAGCGGGCTGGAAACTTGAGGTCTCCGACCTCCCATTATATCTTGGAGATGATGACAAAGATTAGATTGACCCCAAGGCTAAACTTTCAGCAAAGGGAAGCCATATTGTTATGTGCTCAGATTCCTGCCCTTCCGTCCTGCAGACTCCTGTGGTCCACAACAAATCACTATACCCCAATATTATGTAACTGCCAAATATGTGAGATTTTAGATCCTGGTGGTTTGCTGTGTGACAGTGTAGCTTCTGCTGACAGTATGCTAGAGGAGCTAACATTCTGTTTTGCATGCCCATGTCCTGGTAAAAGGCATAGTCTCTTTGTTACAACTTTTTCATTCAGCCCCTTCTCAATGGTTAGGCCTTGTTGCTGATAAGTTAGCATATAATCCATTCCATTGCAGAGTGAAGTACAATCTAAATGCACTTTCACATGACACAGCCATTGGCCTGATCCAGCATGCACTGGACTCTGGAGTGCAGGTGGCAGAGGTGAGCCAGTTCAGCATTCTATGACTGTAAGAAGTAGCAGTAGCTCCTAATTATAAATCTTATGTTGTTCCTTCCTACTTCAGGTCTTTGTGGACACAGTGGGGCCAGCAGAGAAGTACCAAGAGAAGCTCAAGCGACAGTTCCCAGAGCTGGTGATCACAGTGAAGCCCAAAGCAGATTCCCTCTTCCCTGTTGTCAGTGCAGCCAGTATCTGTGCCAAGGTGAACGCCTGGCACGGGCTTGGGAGATCCTTGTCTCCAGCTAAACTACATGCTCTGGTACCTGGAGGGGTGCTTGGTCAGATTGTGAAGATCTAGCTGCTGCTTTAATCATAGCAGCTAAATGGATCTTCCATGTCTTGTGCAGAATCCATGTGACTATTGGATGCTGGGGCTAAACAGTAGGGAGCTTTGGCTGTCATGCTCAGTTTACTTCAAGCTGACCACCGTTGGAGACAGAATACTAAACTGGATGGATCATTGTTCTAATGTAGGAAGGTCATTCTCATCTTTTGTTCTGCAGGTGGCAAGGGACCAGGCTGTAAAGAACTGGAAGTTCTTGGAGGGTCTGGAAGATGTGGGATTGGATTATGGCTCTGGCTATCCCAATGGTAAATTCCAGCCTTCTTAGCATGGTGTCAGAATTAGGGGCATGGAGCACTGAGTCTGCAATGCTTCATTCAAACTAATAATCTAAGCCATTGCCTTGGCACGACTGTGTTTTGTTATACTTTTAACTCTTGGAGTACACATGGGCAGTTTGCATCATACAGCCCCCACAATTATGAAGGGGTCCTGCTGAGATTAGTCCATTGGGATGTCCTTCATGGACTTTCCATCACCCTCTTGATGCATCCCTTCATCGTATGGGAGGCGGCTGTTAATACAAACGGCCCCTCTGCGTGCACTCCAAATGCTTGTTTAAACAAGTTCTTGGAGCATGTATATAGGGACCATTCAGATGGACAGCCCCTCACACAATAAAGGGACATCCTGGGAGAGTGTCAGGGTGTCTGTGGAGTGCATCTCAAAGGGTGCACTCAGCGCATTCTCTTCATAATAGCTTGTGCCGGGAGCTGTATTGTGTGATGTGGCCCAATGTTAGTTTGTTTAGCAACAGTGTAGGCTTTTTCCCACCAGATGTCATCAGCTGTTTGAGATCTCTGCTCCTACCTCTCCCACAATCCAGCCCCACTAGTGTATGTGACTGTGCGGCTGGGACACTGCTCTGATTCTGTAGATGCCATTGGTTGACATCTGCTCCATTCAAGAACTAGATTTCCAGTCCATACAGCTCAGATGAGAATGAAGGAGGATACAAAGTGACACATAGGATATTTCACAGAGAGCAAGTGCAAGAACTGAGGGCAGAACTTAAAGATGTCCCATCCTGTCATTTATCCCACACAATTGCCCCCTTTGGTAAGCAGGGCCCAGTCTGGTTTGCATTTGAATGGGAGATGTGTGAGTAAAGGTAAAGTGTGCCATCGAGTTGGTGTTGACTCCTGGCGACTACAGAGCCCTGTGGTTTTCTTTGGCAGAATACAGGAGGGGTTTACCATTGCCTCCTCCCTCGCAGTATGAGATGATGCCTTTCAGCATCTCCCTATATTGCTGCTGCCCGATATAGGTGTTTCCCACCTATAGTCTGGGAAACATACCAGTGGGGATTCGAACTGGCAACCTCTGGCTTGCTAATCAAGTTGCTGTACCATTAGGTGGCTACTGTAAGATATTCCCCTCAGGGGATGGGGCCATTCTGGGAAGAGCATCTGCATGCTTGCATGCAGAAAGTTCCACGTTCCCTCCCTGGCATCTCCAGGATAGGGCTGAGAGAGACTCCTGCCTGCAACCTTGGAGAAGCTGCTGTTAGTCTGTAGGCAATACTGAGCTAAGTGGACCAATGGTCTGACTTGGTATATTGCAACTTCCTATATTCCTATGAACCTGGGACTCCTGGCTGAGACTTATTCTTGGAAGTGCGGACAACACCCGAGTACTAGTACTCCAAGATCCTAGCCTACCTTTTGGAGGAAGTTAATGCTTGGGTGGTGGCTGGAAATATTTGTTTGGATTGTTTATGGACTGTGGTTTTATTCTAGCTCCTATGAGGATTCACAGCTTTATTGTGTTTTATATTATAATTTGTTCTGCTTTCTTGTTGGTTGCCTCCCAGAAGAAAGTCAGGATATAAATGTTTAAAAATTATCCCTTTTTTCCAGACCCCAAGACTAAGGAGTGGCTCTCACAGAGTCTGGACCCTGTCTTTGGCTACCCACAATTTGTACGATTCAGCTGGAGTACAGCTCAGATCATCCTGGAGAGCAAGGCTGTTCCTGTTCACTGGTAGGTGGGGATGGAAGAACGATTCAGTCATGGAAAGGTGCATGTAATTTAGGGTGGGAAATAGAAGGGGACCTTGGAGCTTCTGTGGAAATTACTGCTGCTGCCGCCCTGGGTTCCTTCTAAATAAGGTCTGCCAAGTGGGCACAGAAGAGAGAAGGCATCTTGCTGTAAGGCAGTGGTTTAGTTGGGGCCCTGCAGCACAAGAAATATGTGGGTCAGTGGTCCCTCTGGTGTGACTGGCAATTAATAGAGAAGCAGAGAAAAACTGGTGGCTAGTTGAGAGGTTAGGGGCTCCATATAATTTATGCAGCTGTGTTGTGGTGCAGATTGAAGCTGAATGAGTGTGCTGTGAGTATCTGTGGGACTCTTTCCTTTAAGTCCATTGATTGTCCTTGAGCAGGGAGGGTATGGCTCATCAAATTCCCTCTTTGAGGTTGGCTTACCCTGGTGGTTTCCCCATGCCTTGCTCTCTGCTTGATGGTGATGTTGGCTGTACAAAATACTGCAGAGTCCAAGCAGGAACTGTGGTTGCCCTAGAATGTTCATGACTCGCCTAGCTGATCTCCACTGCTCTTGGGAGGTCCAGCCCAGTCTGTTGAGCAGCTCCCCAATGGGTCTGAGGAGCTGCCAACTCCATTGCTGGTTTCCATCTTAGACCGACCTCGGCAGGCATGTACGAAGCTCCAAAAGGAGCCATGGGGTGGAGGGTGAGAAGAGAAAGAGTTAGTTACCTTTTCCCTAGTAAGATGGTAACAGTGCCAACATCTGTTCTTCTTATTAGAATGCAGTGAAGGTGCTGAAGCAAGTGGAAGTGGCTGGAATCCAAGACAACTAGATAGAACACTCAGTGCAAGGCAGAGTGTGATACTAGAGGAGTGTGTGTGTGAGGTTGCTGCTACATCTAGATCTCTCATTTCTCTCCTTTTGCTTCCCTGACCAGGGATGATGATGAAGATGACCCCTCCCAGAAAAACAAACAATCCCTGTTAAGCTACTTTGCCCGGAAGGAGACTCCCACCAAACGCCGACCTCACCGCTTCTTTTATGAACGCAAACTTGAGACAGTGACCAGCTTGTAAGAAGAAACAGAACATTTCCTTCTTGCAGAGATCATCTTGAATTGACTTCACAAGAAAGCTGCAATTTGTTTGTAATTGCAAAGTTTGTTAGTTTGGTTTTATGCAGAGCTTTTAACTCCTTAGAGTCACAGTTTGTAGCCTAAAAGGGAAAATGTGAGCAGAAGCATTGGTAAACCGGTGTGGAATCTGTCTTTAAGGCCTTTGTGCTTATATTCTACGTATTTTCAGTTAATATATTTTATTATAAAGTCTGTTATACTTTAAGTCTTCCTCCTTGCTGGGTGTAAACTGACTGGTGGTGGTGTCCAATAATAGAACGGACCAAAATGGGACTGAAGTGCCTTCAGATGGGTAACTTTAAAAATTGAGATTAAGTAGGACAGTTTGAATAGTCAGCTTTTCCACATACAGCAAGGCAAAATATGCTCGCTCACCCACTGGAATTCTGTTTGAGGAAGAAAATTCATTTCCTATTCTAATATGGCAAATCACAGTGAACTCCAGTGGTTAGAGAATGGGATCTCTTTTGTGCTGTAGTCATGGAATGGCTTTATTCTGTCTCTGGGTTACTCTTACCTTTTATGAATGTACAAGGAAGACAAAGCCTCCTCAAGGGAGGAATTTTCTAGTCTTCTCTTCAACTTGCCTAGTGTTCCATCTTTAGCTGTAGGCATTCCTGATGTTTGAGGTCAATGAGGGTGGGGAAATTTTCCCTAACTCCTTCAGAGCAGGGCCAGATGCTTAAATAGCAATCTCATATCATGACTAAGCGTGTGAGCTGGAGAGTCTCTGCTTCAAATTTCACTGCAGCCATGTGAACTCCTTAATTGGCCTCTCAGCCAGAGCCCTCCATCTGAAGTTTGGTCATAATAATATTTGCAAGCTGAACCATCTAAAGCCCTGTTGAAGTGCGAAGCATTATTACTGTTGCTCAACAATGAGATGAAGCTGCGTCTATGGGGGAGAGTCTATATGTAACTTCTCTAACTCTTGCTTTTAAAGCTCTCTTTCTGTCCCAACTTTATCTCTTTGTTGACTCTCCTTCTGCTCCACCCCCCTCATTCCTAAGTTTTGCACACACTCCTCCACTATTGACTCTGTCTCCTCCTCTGTGCCTAACACAGTATCTTTCTGTCTTGTCTGTCAAGCTACTTTCCTTTTTCTCCAAGAACTTTCTCAGGATCTGCTTTCATAACAAAGCCTTGCCTTCCCCTCCCTTCCCTGCTCCTCCATTAGTTATCCCATCTTCATTATTTGTCTGTCCAACGTTGGACTCCCTTCCTTGCCCTTTAGCTAGAGGCCGCATCACTTTTGCTGTAGCAACATTTAGCAGAATTAGAAAGTTGTCTGTTCAGCATAACAAGTTTGTTGGGTACTCTTGCGATACAGTCCAGAGCAAAGGAGGGTTAGGATGGACAAATGGGAGTCAAGTGTGTGGAGCAATGACGGAAAGCCTCTTGTTTCGGAGAAATCAAGCTACTGGTTCCTAATGGTCACAAATACTCAGTATGAGATCTTGCAAAAAATACTTCTAACAGCATAATGTATTAGACAGGCAGACCCTGTTATCTACGGGGGTTCCATTCCCGCAGATTTCTGCAAGTAACGAAACCACATTGGGCATCAGGGGAGGTTAAATTCCTGAGGCTGCGAAAAAGGATGAGAAATGGTGTAAATAATCAAAATTAAGTGCCCTGCCCAGTACCCTGCCATTTTTCCGTGAGTTCTCACAGAAAAAAAGTTTTTTTAAAATTAGCCACAAAATGGCTCCTTTTTCCAAAATGGTGGTTGGCACCCTGACACCATGGATATGTGAAATTTAACCCCTTTTTTCCACATATGCTGAGGTTGGGCGTCAATTGCCCAGCCACAGATATACAGAACCACAGATGTCGGGGCCGTGTATGGTGAGGTTTGCCTGTAAATAAGAAATGGTCTCTAATAAGAGACTGCACAGCTCTTGCCTGTTGGCTTCCCTGAGGCATCTGGTGGGCCACTGTGTGAAACAGGATACTGGACTAGATGGGCCTTGGGCCTGATCCAGCAGGGCTGTTCTTATGTTCTTAAAGCTGTCCCCCTTTCCTCATCATTTTGCCTAAGTTTGGTTTGCCATTCTGGCCAATAGCCTATGCACTTTTTGCTAATGAGCCAGCTTATAGAACAGTCCATTCCTATCCACTGATTTCTGACACAGACACACATGCATCACACAGATGTGTATATATATTTATTTCCCCCACCCCTAAAGTATTGATAGGTTGATGAATTGGCTCAATGTGTCATTTGCAGCAAACACAACTAAGGGTGAATAAGCAAGAACACAAGAGGGTGACTGATAAAGCAGGATGGGTCTATTTTGGATAGAGGCTATTCCAAAAGGAATTTATACACAGTACTTATATGCAAGTCTACACAAGGGTTGATTTGGCAAAGTTCATGGACTGTTGCATATAGGAAGGGCGCTTGGGGCTCTCCCCTTGCCCCCACGAGAATACTTTTTCTTTTGGACTACAGCCTCCTGTTCTGTTCGGATAAACTGCATGGCACTGACCACTTTTCACTGCATGTTATGCATCCCATATAGAATACTTGACACTTTATTTTTTGCTGACACATTTGCATTATTATTCTGTAGTTATAATCAGCCCAAGTCTATTCACACCGATTGCATGTATTCCCCCTTTCCCCCATGTTTTTGGCTGCATAAAAACTACAGCTACTACCAGGCATAAGCCAATCTCAGGGCAGCTCACGCCCTATTACTATTAAAAGTAATAATTAATAGGACAGCTCACGCCCTACACCTTCTTATTAGGGAACCAAGTAGTCCTCTAGTAGACTATTGGTCCCCTAGTAACTGCAGCTGGTCTGGCCTGTGCCTGTATGGGTGCAAGTCACCCATGGAGCTCTCTAACCCCAGCGACTGGCTAGTGGTTTTGCGATTGCTTATAGTATTCATATTGAGCTCAACCAGTGAAGGATCTTCATTTTAGCTCAGTCCTACAGGCAATAGTGGCTAGGGATGTGTATGGAACCAGCAACTGCCGGTTCAAAGGTACAGGGGGGATAACTTGAAGGACTGGGGAGGGTGCTCTTCACCACCACCACCCCGGCGTGTCCCCGGCCACCAGCGTGGTTCTCAAAAACAGTCCCGCTGGGGCAGCAGCATACCTCCTTGCCACCCCGGTACGTCACAGACCAGTAGTGGCCACTGCGCATGCGCATGTCACACTCGCTTGTGTGCACGTTGCAAAGTGCGCACGTGCCACAGCCGCTTCTGGTCTGCAGCGTACCAGGGCGGCAAGGAGGTATGCTGCTGCTCCAGTGGGACTGTCTTTGATAACCACGCCGGTGGGGGAAACATGGCGGGGATGTAAGAGCACCCTCCCGAGTCCTTAAAGTTATCTCCTCCACCCCTGAACTGGCCGAACCACAGGTCTTTCGAACCGGTTTGGAGGCCCATAAAGGGCCTCCGAACCAGTTCCGTGCACATCCCTAATTATAGCTAGAACAGTAGGGCTCAACACCTTTTCAGTGTGGATTATTTCACCTATTTCCCTCCTCAGTCCATGCAGCTTCTAGCAATCTCCTTTACCAGAGCCTACCATCTCCACTCCCTTTCCGCAATAGAGAGGAATCTGATTAAGGACAAGTAGGGCCAGCAATTAAAGGGACTTAGAGAAGCACTAGTTAGAAGGGAAGGCAGGGTGTTGGGAGTGAAGACATTACCAGTTAAACTACTGTCTTCCTCTGTCTTTCCAGCTGTACAAACCTGGAGAATACACTGGCCACAGGTGGGTTTATGGGAGATTAAGGTGCCCTGTTAGGGTAAGCTCTACTTCTAAGGCATGGGACTCAGAGCCCTGCTATGATGCCAGATCTGTTTCCTATGCTGTGAGCAAATTGCAGAGAGCTATACAAGATGGCAAGAAGCTGGTAACATGGGATGTGATGGATTTGCATAGATCACAAGTGATTACCCCCCACCCACCACACACACACACACACACACAAGCCCCAGGCAATCACAGGGGAGGGGGTTATTTTCCCCTGGAAAGGTGGCTGTGTGGGATCAGAACCCACTCCCACTCCCTTCTGCATCTTCCATGAAGACTGAACGCTTCTGCATGTTCCTTCTCAGGCGTTGAATTAGCGGGTGGCCTGTGCAGAGCCCCCTAGGGCCAATGCGGCCTTCTCTTTTGCGACGCTCCTTGGTAGTGTCGGGTTCCTCAATGCTGTCACTATCTACAAGATGGGAATAGGCTGAAAAGGGTGGGTCGGAGGTGGTCAGTGTCAGGCACTCACAGGGATCCTTGCTTACTGTGAAAGAGTCGTCCCAGATGGTCTTGCAGAGCTCCTTCCCATCCCTGTACATCTGGGGAAAGAGAAAGTGTAAGTTATGAGTATAAAGACTTCCCTAGGGAAAATTGCTCTGATTCAGCTCTATGTTGGCTGGGGAGGAACCACTTTAGGGGTGAGAAGGGGTGGAGAGGTATTCAAGTCTACTTGGCCTTGTTGGTCCTCATGTCTTTTACTGAACCTGGAGGATGACTGCTTTCCCCACACCAGCCATTTCACAGAGAATGAGAGAGAGACACTCTTAAAAACATTTTCATAGCAAGTTCACTGAGGATCTAGTTACAGAAAACTGCAATTCAAAACACATTCCAAATCATTTTCTAGATAAATAGTTGGTGGGATTAAAAAGCAGCAGTGTAAAGGCATTTTGTATTCATTCCAGTACAATTATCATAACAGTTAGTGACTGACAGAACAGGTCAAGATGATTGCTAGGAACTCCACCCAGCTTATCATCATCCCCAGCCGCCTCTCCCCTCCTTTGGGCCAGTAGTATCCACATCAACATTCCTCTGTCCCCCAACTGAATGGCACACAATTAAACAAGTGCATGCAAACTTGCATGGTCTGTCCATGTTGATTGATTACATAACATGGGGGCCCTTTAGCACCATATTCTAGCAGTCCCTGCAAATGGGGCAGTTCTATCCAGGGGCTGCTAGCCTGTAAACTTAGGCTATTCACAACTGGGAAAACAGGAGATTGTCTTGAAGGTATGAACAGCTCTCCATACCAACTGCAGTATGGCAGGAAAAAACCCACCAATAGCACCATTCAGGGGCCAAGTGATGTCCACAGTCAGAAATTTCCAGTAGGGGCAACTTCACAGTTATGGGATGGAGGCTTGAGGCTCTTCCCACCCGCAAATCAAAGAACGTGGCAGGGAGAGGGAGAGGGAGAAAGGCTACATCACCTTGTTTATTGGCTCTGGTTCTCTAAACTAATCTCCTCAAACTGGCAGGTGGGGAGGGGGATGGAGGGGATAAACTAGTAGCCAGGCTCAATCTTCCAGCCCCCTGTGCTAGGGCAGCATCTCTTCCTACACCAGGGGCGAACCCTTCCAGGGTGCTGTGGTCCAACCAGCTGCCCAGGGGCGCCAGCCACTGCCATAGAGAACAGCTGACATTTTTCAGTGGGGCGATTATGACACATGGTTTCTTTTATAAATAGTTTACAAGCCCTGGTGTAAGGAAAGAGGTGGGAGCGTGTTTTGTTTTGTTTTAAATGGAGGCCCACAAACAAAAGGTCACTGGATGCCCCTGAATCCCCGTCTCATGGTGGAGGAATATTGGGGGAGGAGTCAAATGGTACTGACACTGTCAATCACCTACTGTCCAGATCTTCCGACAAGCTCCCTTTTGCTGTTGCTCTCTGCCCAACAGCTTTTCTGGGACGCTAACTATGCTGCCTGCCTCAAGGTGCAGCTGACTGTCTCAGTGCAAGGCCACCAGCGTTCAGCAGGATTTAGCTTTGCCTCTGGTGGCCGAAGCCTGTCAGGAGGAGTTAACATGTTATGAGAGATCTCCATCTCCCTTGATAACTGGAGGCAATGTACTATGCTACCTCTTGGACTGCAGCTGGTTTTGTTTTCTAAGACAGGAGGTCAGTTGAGGCTCCACAGATCAAGAGTCTAAATTCTTGAAACTGCCTAACACTCAGAATAAAGGCAGACATAACACTGAAAACCAGGGGCGTAGCAAGGTTGGAGTGGGCCCAGAGATAAGATTTTAAAATGCCCCCCCCCCGCAAAGCTAAGCTCAGGAAGTAAAGAAATCTTAAATGAGGCTAAATAGTGGTAACAAAAAGCACAGTAAAATTTATATCTATCTGTCTATCTCTGTCTCCCTATGTGCCACAATAGAACATCATCCTAAATTATTTTTTAAAAGTTTTTGTAAATTGTGGACGCTGCAAGTCATTTAATGGTACTAGAGAAAGACATGCTGTTCTGGTAGCTCCAGGTCTTAACACTCACATCAATTTCGGAGGATGAATGGAAGCCCAGGCGGTGCGTGGCTGGGGGAGTCAGTCATGTGACGTGCCTGTGGGGGGGGCAAGGCAGTGGGCCCCCAGACAACTGTCTCCCCTTGCCCTATTATAGTTACGCCCCTGCTGAAAACAGAAACCGCAATGGGGTTCTACAGCCATGGGGCATATTTGCCCTTTGCAATGTATATGTTAG
The DNA here is from genome assembly GCF_027244095.1 of Hemicordylus capensis. Lineage (NCBI taxonomy): Eukaryota > Metazoa > Chordata > Lepidosauria > Squamata > Cordylidae > Hemicordylus > Hemicordylus capensis. The sequence goes on along the minus strand of NC_069658.1, from coordinate 376,971,443 downwards.
GGCAGCAAACTGAACGGGGTTCCACTATGACCATTGTCCCCCTCCACCCAGCTTCTTGTGGGTTGTTCCCTCTATAATGCCATGTTCTGTTAAAAACAAACAAACCACACACACACACACACCACCTGGGGCTTTTCTATAAGGTTGCTCAACTGGTTGAGAGAAAAAGCACCAGAGGTGAACAAGGCCCTTTCACACCATGTATTGCATAACTCAGCAGCACTTGCATGCAGAGGTTCCCAGGCTCAATCTCTAGGAAGACCTGGGGACGGGGTGTGTGGAGGTGGACCCTGTCTGGGAACCCTGGAAAACCTAGGCAGTGCTGAGCTAGGTGAGCCACGAGTCTGACTCACATCAGGATTAGGCTGTTTAATAGGTTTGGGCCACTTGGATTATTGTTCGTGCCTCTTGGGAAAATTTTTCACTCTTGTTCCGTGTCCCCTGATCTTCAGATAATTGCTCCTCCTAAACATGGTTGCCCACAAAACCAGTAGAGGCAACTATTAAGATCCTGGACTGTGCTTTTGAAGTGGTGGCTCTCTTGTATTTAGCAGGGAGAGAGCAAGTGTTAGGGATGTGCATTATCCGCGGCCCAAGCACAGTTCAGTAGTGGGGACTGGGAGCTTTAAGAAAGAGGAGAGCAGGTCTTTACCTGCTCTCTGCCATCCCATGCAGCTTCCTGCTGGGGTGGCATACATCCCATGAATCCCTGCACAGTGCCAGCACGCACATGGCATCCACGCATGTGTGGGCACAGTTTGGATGTTGACCATGCACATGTGCAGATGCCATGTGTGTGCCATTGGGACATGCGCTGCCCCAGCAGAAAGTATGGTGTTGCTGACCATACAAATGGTGCCTGTGCATGCATGGATGCCATGTGCATGCTGACGCTGCGTGTGGGTTGTTGAGACGTGTACCCCCTGCAGGAAGCTGCGTGGGGTGGTGGAGAGCAGGTATGGACTTGCTCTCCTCTTTCTTAAAGCTCCCTGTCTCCACTTGGACCGCAGTTCATGCACACATCCCTAGCAGCCGTCCCTTTCAATCCCAGCATAGCATCTTCGGTGGCTGTTGCTAGTATCTAACTGTTTTTTCATTTTAGATTATGAACCCTTTGGGGTCAGAAAACCATTTTCTTCTTACTATTTTTTTTCTATGTAAAGTGCTTCAAGAGTATTGTTGACAAGCAGTATATAAGTAATTTTTGCTGGTTCATGTGCCTCAGAGCTACATCTCAGCCTGAAACCAAGGAGGTAGCACACCCCTCCATTGGTCAGCTGTCACTTTTGGTATCCTCACCTGGCCATACGAGATACAATCCTGACTGCAGTTGTTCCCATCAGGCCCCCATCGCCAATCAGTAAGCCAGTTCCGAGCACAGGTTAGGTCTTCCTTGCAAGCCTCATACCTGAGGGGAGGATAAGATGGGAAGGTGAGGACGATGCTGGGCTGCTAGATTCCTACTGGCAAATGCAAAAACTCGTGACTTATGATGCTAGACTATTTCTGGTCAAAAACAGTAACTGCATACTATTTCTGTCCTTCATTTCCTTCCCTACAGTTACCAGGACTAGATTTTGAGACCCAAACTACACATTACACACAAATACTTCTGTCAGCAAGCAGCCCATATAGAACCAGGTAAGTTGTTTCCTGTGGGTGCAATCATGGGCTGAGAAACATCAGAAAGGGCACATTTAACTTTCCCCCCACTTCAGGTTGGGGCAATTTGGACCATTGAACCAGCAGGCAAGGAAACAAGTACTTATTCTCTCACTGCACCGACCAAAAGCAGCTTTTTCTGTTCAAAATGGCTACCTTTATATGCATTTGTATTCAACATGTAATTTGGGCCTGAAAAATTCCTGTATCTTTAATGGTTGCTTGGAAAGTAGAATATAATCAGGTAGCTCTTCCAGTTACTTTTTTTTTTCCAGTGAAGAAAGAATCTTCACATGACAAAATATCATGTGCAAAAAATTATCTTGTGTATTATTATTATTATTATTATTATTATTATTATTATTATTATTATTATTATTTTATTCGATTTCTATACCACCCTTCCAAAAATGGCTCAGGGCGGTTTACACAAAGAAATAATAAATAAATCGATGGATCTTAAAGTTCTTAAAGGTACAGGAATCTTTTAATGTCTGGACGGGCACCCCACCCCACTCATTCTTTTAAACTTCATCAGCTTCCCAAATGGCTAGGCCTTAAGCACAATCAAGAAAAAGTTGTGTACTTTCTCCATCTCTCTGCATATTTCCCCACTATCATTACCAAGATCAGTGCCTCCATTTAGTCTTCCTATCCCCTCCAATGCTTTGTGCCAGAAGAATGAAGGTAGGTCTGTATGAGACAGGGTGGCATATATGAGAGGAGAATGCCCTCCAACAAGTGTATGTACCCCCTCGATATCCAGTTGAATGCCTGCACTCAGGTAAGCCTTTCCATCTCTGATGTTTTTATGGCCATACTCCAAAACAGAATGAGCTCTGTACAAAGGGAAACAGTCACTGCATACGTACAACTTCTCCAATCATAGTGTACTGAACTGATGGGGGAAATGTTGGTACTTCAGAGGTTAGAGAGAAACTCTTGAGCAGTCAGAAAAAATCATGTATATTTCACGTCTTAACATAGCATTTTGTTTTACACTATGCACAATTACTCTGAAGCAAGTCCCATTTCTTATTTCTGAGTAATGAGGCACAATCCCAAGTAAGTGTGCACAGGATTACTGGACCTACATTTCAGTACCTTAACTCATCTAAATAGGAAATGGTGATTTCCTGACCATCTTCTGTCTTGCTCCCCCAAGGGGATGGGGTTCTTTCCCTATTCCTTCACATCCCCTATGAAGCATCCCTCCAGACAAGGAGAAAGAGCTCACCATTGGTTACAGAAACTCTCGCAGAGTGGCACGGCCCGCACAGCTGTAGGTCTCTGAGGATGGGGCCACTGGGCAGCAATCGGGGAGCAGAGGTAGAAACACTCCAGCTGCTGCAAGTGCTCCTCACATCTGCAAGGGAGAGGGAAACACTTTGCCATCAAGATGGCAGAGGACTCCTAAAGGTAGGCCAGGACCCACCCAGATACTAAGGCAGTCTTATTTGTTTGTTTGTTTAAATAAATTTGTATACTGACCACTACTGAAGTCCCTAGGTGGTTTACAGCATAAAATCAACCAAAAATAAAACCAACCAAAAATTTAACAGTTAAAACATACAAAACCAGATTTAAAATATCCATAAAAACACACTAAGTAACGAAAAAGCTTGGCTGAAGAGATGTGTCTTCAGTTGTTTTCTAAAAGCCAACAGGGATGGAGCAGCTGTAATCTCAGCAGGAAGTGCATTCTATAGTCCTGGGGCAACCACAGAAAAGGCATGCCTTTGACATGCCACCAGACGAGCTGGTGGCACCCTCAGATGAACCTCCCCTGAAGATCTTAATAGGTGGCGGAAGTCTTGAGAGTGAGTGTAGAACAGTGAATACAGGAGGGGAGAAGCATTTGGTGAGTCTGAAGAGCACCTTCCCCCCCCATCCCGGGTTGTTTGGCAACCACCAAGACTAACCCAGGGAGCTGCATAATTAAGCCCTCACCTTTGGTAGGGCTCCTGGGAAAACTATGAGCTGGTTCGGATGTACAGTCCTTACCCATGTAATTAGAAAGGAGACACACAGGGAGGACACCCAATATGATATCCTTTGCAGATGCCCCAATGTCCTTCCAGTACATTCCTTTATTGCAGGGGGTGGGGTGGGGGCTGTTAATCTGAATGATCCCTCTGGGGACACACACACACACACACACACACACACACACACACACACACACACACACACACTAAAGGGACGTACCAAGAAGGCATCAGGACATCTGCAGCTGGGACATCTGAGTGAGTCCCCTTCTCATCACGTCCCCTTTCTAATTGCATCGTCTGAACCAACCCTATACTGTCATTTGAGAAAGGGGCCACAAGTGAAGACAAATCTAACTGGCTTATTCCTTCTCCGAGGATGGAGGGTGGGCCTGACCTTCTGCTGAGGCTCCCACAGCGGTTCCAGTAGATGTCATTGGCTTTGGAAAGGTCTTGGGTGACTTCTGATGAGCAGCAGGCATCTGTGGCAACAAAGAACCCTTCTGTCAACATTTCCATTCATCTGGATTGATATGAACCATTTGCATTTGGGCACCTGACTCATTACCTTGACTGATCCAAGGGCTGCAGGTCTCATAGAGAGTAAATCCCAGGGAAGCCTACTTGCTAGCCAACTGAGGACTGGTTGTTAGAACCCTGTATTCCCGTTCTCTCACTCTCCCTTACACCTAGTATGCTAGGGGCTCTACAGTTTTGAAAAGATTCCTCCTAGAAACTTATGACGACACAAAAAGAAGAGGTATAAAAGGAGAAAGAATATAAAAGGAGAAAGAAATGAAAGGGTTTTAAAAGAGCCATTAATGTCGTTTTGGTCTCTTGGGACAATGTGACAAATAATGAGTAAGAACAGTTATTTCCCCCTATATTACTACTGGTGTTTATATACCACTCTTCAACAAAATTCTCAAAGTGGTTTACATGGTGGGGGGGGGAAGAAAACGTAAATAAGATGGCTCCCTGTCCCTAAAGGGCTCCCAATCTAATTATGCACTAAGAATAAATATCCCCCAATATTTAATAGACTTTATTAACTTCAAACACGTTAGAACAATGTGATTGCAGCTACAGTACCTATCAGTCAATATTTTTGCTTGGCCAGTACAGCTATCTTTTTTTAATATAAAGGTTTGACATGCAGCTATGAATTGTATTTACACTGCAATCCTCTGCTTAGTAGTTGCGAAAGAACAAGAGGTCAGCGCAAACAAAGTTTTGTTTGTAAAATGTACAGACCAAGTCCTTCTCTACTGCCATTCCCGTCAGGCTGCAGCAGAGGGCGAGGCAAGCAGCAAGGCCCCTCCATCAGCTTGAGGAGGAGGACCAAATACTTCCTGGACTCTCCTGTCTGACAACAACGATCCCCCCCATCCTTTTAAATTTTTTTAAAAAGTTGTTTACAAAATAGAGAAGCCTTTGGGGACAGGATTATTAATTTTAAACAATGCTGTAAGCTGCTCTGAGGCAGTCAGAAAGAGTGGGATATAAATCTAACAAACAAAAAGGAAAGGCACTAGACTCAATAATGGACATTCCATGATGAATAACTGCAAGTTGCAGTCCTGCAGCGCACAACGCTTCTTGTAACGTGATGGTTTAAACAGCCTCACTGAGTGATGCAGCGCAGCCCAAGACAGGCAGGAAACGGGGTCGTGTCTGCTGGATCATTCAAGTTTGCTTTGCCTGCTTGTAAAGTAGAAGCACCTGGGACCTATATATTGCACTATATATTGTATTGGACATTAGTAGCGGAAACCCAAGGAAAACGTTCCTAGCCCATAAAGGATTATGGATGCAAACTCCTCAAATGCTAGGGCTGATCCTATGCGCACTTGAAGGAATATGAAGGAAGCATATTCAATATTGTAGCATCAATTGCATTATAAATGCGTAATCCTGTTGTCACATTTAAGGCACGTTACTTCCTGAGAAGCAATTGTATTTTAAATCTGATCAGAATGGCAGCCAGATACTGTAGCTCAGTAGTAGAGTATTAGCGTTGCAAGGTCTCCCATTCAACCCCTGGCATCTCCAGGAAGGGCTGAGAATAAAACCCTCTCTGTAGCCCTGGAGAGTTGCTGCCAGTCAGAGTTGACAATACTGAGCTGGATGGACTAGTGATTTGACTCAGTAGTAGAGGCAGCTTTCTAAGTTCTATGTAGCTCCCAGGCAACTTTGGAGCTAGTTCCTCAAAAACCAATGGAAATGGTAATCTGTACACCACCTCGAGATTTCTATACTAGGCGGTATAGAAATGCAATAAATAAATACGTTAAATAAATGTCCAGAAAATCATTTTAACCCTAAAAACCAACACCACGCCTCTTCTTTGAAGAAGAAGAAAATCTTTTGCTCCCCCATTTGCCTGCTCCTTCTCTTCAAGCCTTCTCATTCCCCTTGCTGCTTTCATGTCCCCCACGAATACTCACTCTCTGCATAAAGCTGGCAGACACCCAGCTGGCCTTCTGGGCTTGGACTGGCTTTGTGTTTTCCTCCAGGCAGGCAGTGACCCTCCATGCCCTTAGCACCTGCCCAGAGCACGGTCAGTGCCCAAGCCATACTCAATATCCAGAGAGTGTTGCTGCTGCCACTCATGGCTACCTGAGGAGAAGAGAGAAAAGAAGTTACCAAATCAGTCAGGATAGACTAGCGCCTCCTCCGTCTTCCAGGCACATCAGCCAGATTAAACAAGATGGAATCCTCCCCGCCCCACATCCCTGCGTACTTCATGCTTTGATCTCCATCCCATTCCAGCAACTCCCCAATTTCTCCTCTCTCTTGATAAGCCACTGTCGAGTTGTACCCTTTGTCCATTGTTTGATTTCAGAGTAAAAAAAACCACTGCAGCTGCTGTTTACTCTCCCCAGGTAACTCAAGGCATGCCAGTAGCAGGCAACTCTTCACTCCCAGCTTTGGACCTGCTGGCCTGGGGAACGCCAGCAGTAATACTCTTCCTTGATTAAAGAACCCAGAAAGGCTTAATTTTTTTAAAAAATGAGCTGAACCACTCAGAAACACTATATCATTGATCCATGCTCATTACATAAGAATGTACCAATCAGTAAGCAAAGAATCTCCATATATAACTGGGACTGATCTCTGAGAATGGGCCTGCCAGCAGGCAAGATTTGTATTCTAGGGCTGCCAAATTTTCAGTTGATCTCTGCAACTGTATCTTTAACAGTGGCTCAACCTGCAGCAATTAGCAGGTGATAATGTTTATCTCCATGTCATTAAAAAGCATGGAGATAAACATATTCAACGTATTCAACATTTATAAACATAAACAAAAGGCATATTCATCAACTAATCCCTCCATATCAAGCCACTGTTAAAACCACAGCTAAAACAGTGGATTTTCACATATCTCTTGTGCTGCTACTTTATAATGAACTGGAAATTTTTGTTACACTTGATGAAGAATTCTATGTAGTTCAAAAGCTTGCATGCTCCTAAATCTCCAAACAAATTAGTCCAATAAAGTTGTAACATTTTGCCTGTTTCATTTATCTCTTACCCTATGGGTAGCAACTTAATACAGCCAGAGGTAGATGAAAGACAAGGGGATATTAGGCCACCCAGGAAGTTATAGGCTGAATGATGCCAAAGTATCCTATATAAGCACTGCTGAGCCAGCCTGGCTGTCTGCCAGGGCTCACTGCCTTGGGCAAGCAAGTCTGCCTGTGTGTCAGTCATCTTCTGAGAGCCTCATCTACAGGGAGGCATGAGTTTCAATTAAAATTTGCAAGCCATTCTGATATGCTTGGAAATTGCATGGTACTAGGGAGAGACTGTGAAAGAGCAAAAACATAGAAGGGATTCTAATGGCTGCACACCGAATCCGATAGTCCTGGTTTCCAGCTTCCTCCTGTTACATCCTAGATGCTCTCTCCATAATGACTTCCAGCAGAAGTCCCCACACCCACCAAATCTTTCCATAGGTCTTATAGTTTGAGTATTGCAGATACTAAAGGGAATGAGACCCACTTAAAGAACTATGGGAAAGGGAGGCCTCAATTCCCTCTGTGAGTTGTAGGTGCAATGATTCCCTGAGGTTTGTGTCCTGGCAGGGCAAAGAGCAGATATTGGATTACTTTCCAAGAAGGAAATACTGCAGAGTGAAATATACTGATCCATGCTCACTGCTGCCTTTGAGATGTGGCTTTGAGCAAAGTGTGCCAGAGGGCAACAGCTCACCACAGCAAGTACTTTCAGGGCAAGGTGACCCCATCCTTTTCTTTGCTGTGTCTAATGTCAAAGAAGTGGCCTAATTTGCAACAATATGAGCCAGGGACGTGCAGGTCTAGATCAGGGATTCTCAATGTTGGGTCCCCAGATGTTATTTGACTTCAACTCCCATAATCCCCAGCCCCAGTGGCCTTTGGTTGGGAATTATGGGAGTTGAAGTCCAATAACATCTGGGGACCCAATTTTGAGAATCCCTGGCCTAGATCACCTGTTCCCTGGAGAAAGAGTCACCTTGGGGCTTGGGATATAGACTGTCAAATGAACTTTAACCACAAGTCCTGCCTTCCTTTCAAAACCAGCTTTGGGCCAACCAATACAGTCAGCATGGTGCAGTAGTTAGAGTGTCAGACTAGAACTGGGGTGGCCAAGGTTCAAATCCCCATTCAACCAGGAAGCTTAGAGAGTTAAGTAACTTTTGGCCGGATACTTAACTCTCAGCCTAATTTACCTTACAGGACTGTTGTGAAGATAAAAATAACCTTGAGCTCCTTGGAGGAAGAGTGAGACATAAATATAAATAAATAAATAACTCCTGAATGCTGCTGGTCTGAGCCATCTGTATTTTCACCAGGTACACACTGAAGGATGGGGAATCCCTACAGACAATTTAACCTTAACATTTATGGGGGCGGGTCAGACCCATCCAAGTCACATGGCTCTGTTATTTGCTTAGCTCTCTCTTCCCAAATCTGCATGCAGTATTCTGAATCAAATTACCCAACCAATGCACAGTCATAGTAGCTCCCATTTCCTTTCTTCTTAAATCCCACATGACCAGTGTCTTTTAATTAATACATGTTAATATTCAAAAAGTTACAGCCGTTCTTCAGATTCAACAGCAGTGAAGAGGGGGCCATCTTTGTAACACATTCAACTTTCCCCACATGGAGTGGCCCCACCAGCGCATCCATTATGAGAGAATAATGCTGATGCCCAACTGCATGCAATTTATTCCTGCTCCCTTTTCTGAGGGAATACATTCCCAACCCAAGGAATCACCCTTTTCAAGGATCCCTGAACTGTAGCCCGACCTGTGAGGTCTTCTCAGCTGGCCCTCCTTAGTATCCCGGGCCCTGGTGTAGTGCGTGGTGCCTGGGCCCATAGGAGGGCCTTCTCTGTGGCCGCCCCTCTTCTTTGGAACACTCTTCTCCCCAGATTCGTTCAGCCCCCTCCCTGGCTGCTTTTAAGGCCCTTCTTAAGACCCACCTGTTTTGCCAGGCATTTGCCCTTTAATAATACTAATATTACTACTAATAAATATTATTTATTAATTAATAATTAATGGTAATACTAATAAAATTAATGTTATTGGTATTGTTGTTCACCGCCTAGAGTACTTGGAGGAGGTGATATATAAGAAAATTTTAATAAATAAATAAATAAATAATGTTACTTGTCATCCACAGCAATCCAAGGTGTGTGTATGTGTGTGTGTGTGTACACGTGTGCAAAAAAGGAAAGGAAGATTTAAAACTTGTTTTATTTTGCAAATGAAAGTCTTTACTTTAGCACAAAAACAAATGTTATAAAGTTACTGTAGAAAAGTGGTGGGGCAAGGGACCATTCTACAAAATTAATCATGGCACAGGCAGGCAATGCAGCTAAAAATCCCACCAATCAGCGGTTTGGTGGGAAAGGGAGAGGTGGCATTGAATCTATCTGCCTCTCCCTCTTCCAAGTAGCTGAACTGCAGGATGTTAACTTTTCTGAAAGGATCCCATGGGAGCAGAACTTGTAATGCTAGCAGTGCAACCAGGAAAGGAAGGGCTTCATTAACAAACAGCCTCATGGACGACTCCTCCACTCAAATGCATCAGTAATGTTCTGCTAGTCCATATGAAAGGCTGGGATTACAGTTGCACTGAAAGTAACACTCATGACCACAATCCAGGTCTTTAAGCATCCCAGAGAGGAGACTTCGTGAAGTATACCTTTAAACTTTAGTTCACTCTCCCCATTTCCCCTCTATACTCATGTGTGTACATAGAAGCACACAGAGGATAACACTTTATGCAGCTGATGAAATGAGCTGCAGTCCATGAAAGTTTATGCTACAATAAATGTGTGCATCTTTAAGGAACCACAAGATTCTTTGCTGCTTTTGCTGCTACAGATCAACAGGGCTACCCCTCCAGAACATAATTCTTTCTTTGTAACTTGTCTTTTACAGCCCCCATTCTGCTCTCAGCTGAAAGACTGTCTGATTATCCTTAGTCCATAAAATATAAATTAACAGTACTTTTGATGTGCTAAGTGCTCTGCAATATTTATTCATTTATCCTTAGAGCAGCCTGATGGGGAACATCTGTTGGAGATGGAGTTCCAGTCCATCAACCTTTCACACCAACTATCCTAATGACCACTAGGGGCACTGGGAGTAGAGGGAGTTAGTGAGGGTCCTCTTACCTATCCCTGCTTTGCCTCTATGACCCCTGCCTTGACTCCTCAGGTATTTCCTTTAGTGAGTCAGTTCTACTTCCTTTCTCTTTGGAGAGCAGATGGGAGCATCTCTCTCCCTCCTGTCCTATTCACTGAGGCTATTCCCACAATCACTGGAAAGCGGGCTAAGGAAGCTTGTCCCGCTTTCCAGTGGTCGTGGGAACCGCCGGGCTCGCAAGCAAGCCCAGTGCTCCCAAGGCGGCTAGCCCATCTAATTCCCCCTCCCCTTAAATGAGGTTAACGGAGCGAGCGCTCTGTTAACCTCATTTGGTTGCTTGTGTGTCGTCGCAGCGTGTGGACACAAGTAGACCCCTGACTGGGAGGCTGCTTGCACCCTCCCAGGCTTGGGGGTCTCTCCAGGATGCCCCATGCACTCACGTGGGGCATCCTGGAACTTCTGGGGGCCGTGCAGCCCCCAATCCCCGGAGCGCCTGCCAGCTCCGTAACAGAGCTGGCAGTCGTGTGGGCGGCCGATTCAGCCACCCAGGACTGCCTTTTGATCGTTTGTGGGGAGACCCAGAAGAAGCTCTTCTCATCGATCGTGAGAAGAGCTTCACTATGTAACTCATAGTTAGGACAGGTCTTTCCTATCTCAAATGTACTTAACTGAATAAATCCTATTTATTTTATACAACTGCACGACAATCTCCATGCTTGTTCTTGACTAACTGCAACAATCGGGCTCTGCATTACGTCGTAACTGGAGTGGGCAACTTCCTCTTGGTGCTTTGCTAAACAATCACAAATTACAACAAAATCACCATTATCTTTTATAGATGAGGAAATTAGACTGATGATGCTGAGACACAAGAGCCTCCTAGCAAATCATAGAACTGAACCTGGTTCTTTCAGGCCCATGTCAGTGCTGTGTCTATTGGTCCAAAGCTCCCATCTTTCTCAAGCTCCTCCTTTCTGTTCTAGAACCCGCAGCCCAGTTTGGTGCTAGGTGGAGTATATTCTCCAATCCTTGGGGCTTAAAGGTCACACCTAATCTTAGTTCTCTCTTTTCTTAACTAACATTGAATGGTGACTCTCTGGTGACCTCCTTCTGATCCATTCTACTTACTCCCTGGCTTAGAGCCTGGAAAATACTTCCAGGCTCCTCGCCAGGGAAGATTAGAGACAGGCCTCAAAGAAGCTGGCTTCCGGTCTCAGGCAATTGCCATGCTCCCTCCTCTTTGTCAATATTACTCTGGGTGATGATGATAGTCAATAGAGCAGAATAAATCAACTATGGGCACTTCCAGATAGGCTTCTTTGTGGTGCTAACTAGTCTCTGCTTTTCTGCTTCCAGCAGAAAAATGCAAGCAATAAAGCAATGACTGATTAGCACTACCAGCCTAATGGTAGTGCAGAACCATCATTTCCCTTTCACACAACATTATAGCGAGCTTTTGTGAGAGGATAGATTGACGCTTCCCCGCTTTAGCCCTCTTGTTCCCGTTGCCTGTTGTATCAGGACAGTTTCACAAGGGCACACTCATATAATTTACCTGTATGCATGAAAAGTATAATGTGTGCATGCAGCAATTCCTTTTTCAAATGACATGCATTATACGAGTGCATGCATCAGGGAGCCACAGCTCTCTACTTGTGTGTGTCCTGGCAAACGCTCATTTTCAATGTTCAGTGGCCCAAACTAAACATGGTCAAGAGACAGGGTGCAAAGAGTGTGAATTCTTTAATGAGCTGATTGATTTAAGAGTATGCACATAGGTGAAATAAATGCAAAGGTCTTTGTTACTTGATAGATTGCACACTCTTTACACTAAGAAATCTTGGTCCAGTAAAATAAATCACTTTGTGTATCTTATTACTTGGGACCAAACATCTGTTCTTGCTTATCTTGGGATGTGGTGTCCAACACAATGGTTCAGATCATTAATGGTTCAGATAAGTCACCAGTATGGTTGTTATCCTAAGCGCTGGGTAGTTGGCGGGGTGCAGGCAGCAGTGTGTTTTACGAGAGTCTGGATTAGGAGAGGGTTAATGGTCAAAACTCAACACTGCAGGTATATTAGGAGCTCATCCTCTCTACAATCCTCCTTCATCTCCTCCCTTTATTCAAATCTTTGCAGAAGCATTTCTCTCTTCTCTGCCTCTTGCTGTGCCTTTTCTTAGAACAACTGAGAAGAGTTTTGATGGGTTCAGTTAACATAAGTTTACTCTGAAAACAGATGGACTGATTGCACAGTAGGAAGATAAAAATAAACACTCACTGACTAGGTCACACATTAGAATTCAGTTTATAATAGGGCTGTCACCCAATTAAAGAAGTCTTAGTATTTTTACTTAAATCTTCATATATTTGCATATGAACAAAAATCATCATTTGGAAGAAAGCCATACTTGCTTTGTTTTCAGACAAGGCACACTCATGTTGCACTAAGCACCATATTAGAAGAGACATTCCTTTAAGTAAAAAAGGTAATAGGTAATTGGTCCTAGAAACAAATCCTAAACAATAGTCTGATCCTACTGTTTAAGAGAACATCTTCTTTGCCATGAACCCCACCACCCATTGAGATCATCAGGAGAGATTCATCTGTAGTTGCCACCGGCTTCTCTGGGGGCTTCTCTGGGGGCTCCTCTGGGGGCTACTGGGGTCATCGCTACCGCCTTCCCATCTCCAACAACTTTTAAAAAGGCTGTTAGTATAAATTTGTTCACCCAGGCTTTTCATTAGATTTGCAGTTTTTAATAGTTTAACATTGTGTTAAATTTTAATTATTTTAATGTTTTAATATTTCTAATTCTGTTTTAATTTGTACGTTTTGTTGTAAATTGCCCAGAGACATAAGTTTTGGGTTATATACAAATGGCCTAAATAAATAAATAAAATATAACAAAGCCTTTATTAGGACCAGCTAAATTACTGCTTCTGACTTTGCATCATTTTGGCTGGTCCTAATACAGGTATTACCAGACTGTGGCTTTTGGATTTATTCATGTGAGGAAGAAAGAAGAATGCCTCTTCTAGGATGATGTCTTCCACTCAGTTTGTTTGTTTTTTTGATGTTTCTGGGATGTTCTGGAATGTTAAACAATTTTTGGAATATGTTTTGGAATGTCAAATAATACACATTACAAATACTTGTGGTTTATCTCTGCTGAATGAGAGAGAAATCATGTACTCATTAATGGCCCCTTCGCATACCAGTCTGTAAATATGAAGAGTGAATCCTACAGGATTATTCTCTCTCCCACAACATAAAATGTGCCCACCTAAGGCTTAGTCAAAGCAAAATAGTGGAACTAATCGAATATACTACACTTCCTCACCTCCTAATGCCCACCGGATAATACCAAAACAGGAGTTCCTAATATTCCACCTCGCGCAATCTCTCCAACGATGGCTAATACACAAAAGCACATCTCTTTAATCCAGAATAATTAATTCGGAACAACACGCAACATCATTCTATGCTCAGTTCAGAAGGATGGATAAAATTAGAATAACAACCATAAACCTGTATTAAAAGCCTGGCGGGGACCACTGGGGCGAAGATCCACGCTTTAGCGCTCTGACTGCAGGTAGTGGTGGGAGTGGGACAATTAAAGAGCGTTGAAGGTGAACTACCCCACAGCAAGTGCTCAGGACTATACTGCGTCCCAAGAAGCCTGGGTTTCACCCCTCGACGTCCTGAGGCTTGGATGGCGGTGCCCCATCGCTTTGTTTTGGCTGGAGGATGACGCGTATTAAGAGGGGCAAGCAACTGTCTCTGACCCTTTTGTAACCCTACTGCTTGGGAGCAGCATCCCGGCTCCAGGCTGGAAAAAACGCAGCTCTGCGACTGCACATCATCAGGGCTTGCGACGACGCTCACCTACCTGAACCCGACGAGGCTGCAACGCGGGAGCTTTGCAGGGCGATGACTTCCTTGGCGGTGTCCTCCTCTCTCGCTCGCCTTGTCTGTAGCTTCAGCCCAGCGAGCCTCGATCTCTGACCAGGGGGAATCTGGGGTACGTGCGCTGTTGCCGCGGCTGTCTCCACTCCACGTTCCCCCTATAGGAGGACTGGAGGAGCGTCTGAGCGTTGCTGCAGCAGCAATGCACAGTCAATCCCTCCCCCTCCTCTGCCCAAGAGCCGCGCAAGGCGCTCGCCAGCCCTCGCGCGTCTGCTGGCGAAGAAGGGAGCGCGAGCGAGCGCGCCGAGTGGATGCTCTTCTAAGCTGCAACCGACGAGGCAGGCAGGCAGCAGCTTCGGGGTGCCTTTATTACTGCCGCTTCACTTGCAAACGGCCGGCTGCTCTTTCACGTGTATATTGCGCCTAGTGGCGGTGCTACCGTAGGAGCTGCCCAGGCAAAGAAAGGCCAATATCCAGCAGTGCTAAGCTGCGCCGGGCGCCCGCCTCGTTAGGCTCTAGTCCCGGAGGTGGCGGCAGTCAGGATGTCATTCCGGCGTGGTTCACAATGGTCAGACTTGCACGAATTATTGTGCTAAAGACCCCCCCCTCTGCCGCCCCTCCCCGTATGTAGCACAGCAGAGTTCCCGCGTAACGCGAGCAGGTGGCGACTTTCTCTATGGAATAATGAGCCCGCTGGAACAAGCCCCCCCCACATCCGTCTTGCTGTCTCCAACAGCCGACACTCAGATGCCCCTGGGAGGCTCACAAACTGGGCGGGATAGAGGCAGTCATCCAATGCGGTTTACTCCCAGCATCTGGGCAGTGTGGTTCATAGCCAAGAAGACATTCTCTTGAAATTTCTGAATGTTCTAAAATTTTAAATTGCTGTTTTTAATAGTTTTATTTCTTGTGTTTTATTTTCGTGAACTGCCCAGAACCCTTGGAGTGAGGTGGTATATAAAATACATCAATAAGAAGAGAGAAGAGGCAGGCCTACAGATGGGGTATGCCCATATCAGTGGCCGCTGCTCTGGTCACTGCCCCTGCCTAGTTTCCTAATAAACAGATAGCATGTCAAGCTCAGGTAAACCTACGTTATGAGGTCATTTGGAATGATTCCATTTTTAAAGGAGGAGCAGCTTTAGAAACAGAGTTGCTGGTATTTTCACACTAACAAGTCTGTTCCCTAGCCGAAGTATGTTGGTGCCATTCTCCCCACTGTGTTTCAAGGCCGTGAACACTCTCCTTGCTGCTCAAGTTAGTTTCTCTGAATGGGAAGTCAACTGGATCCCCCTGAATGGGAAGCCAAAGGACTGGATCCCCTTGGTGCTGCACAGAGGCAGCTGCTGCCAGCCTAGCCATCCCCGCGTAGTTACTCGCATTTCCAGCGCCTGGAGGGATGGATTCCCCCAGGGCTCCATTCTGTCACCAATGCTTTTTAATATCTACATGAAACCGCTGGGTGAGGTCATCAGGAGATTTGGTGCTGGGTGTTATCAGTATGCTGATGACACCAAAATCTACTTCTCCTTTTCATCTTCAGGAAATGGCACTCATTCTCTAAATGCCTGCCTACAGGCAGTAATGTGCTGGATGAGGGGGAACAAATTGAAGCTGAATCCAAGCAAGACGGAGGTGCTCATTGTGGGGGCTCAGAATCTGAGGGATGAGTTAGATCTCCCTGTGCTGGATGAGGTTACACTCCCCCAAAAGGAGCAGGTGCACAGCTTGGGAGTACTCCTGGACCCAGGCCTCATCCTGGCATCTCAGGTGGAGGCCATGGTGGTGTAGTGGTTAGAGTGCTGGACTAGGACCGGGGAGACCCGAGTTCAAATCCCCATTCAGCCATGAAACTAGCTGGGTGACTCTGGGCCAGTCACTTCTCTCTCAGCCCAACCTACTTCACAGGGTTGTTGGGAAAGAGAAACTCAAGTATGTAGTACACCGCTCTGGGCTCCTTGGAGGAAGAGCGGGATATAAATGTAAAATTAATAATAATAATAATAATAATAAATAATAATCTGCTAAGCAGGGGGGTATACTGTCCTTTGATAGGGATGTTCCATTCGCTCCACAGCCATTTATATATTTTCTTCCTGAAGTGATCTAATATTTTTAAAAGCCATAACATCATCTTGGGGCAATTAATTCCATAAGGTTAGTTATGCTTTAGATTTAAAAGATTTTTATGATTTGGTGTGCCTGTGTCTACTGCTACTCACTTTCAGTGGAAGGGAAATAAATACAATAAAATAATCTTTATGTTACTCTCTCTGCATTAAACTCCTCTCCACAGCTTGTGACAATTCTTTAATTTACCCCTTGGTGAGAGCCTCCTGGCGAAGATTGGTGATTATTTCCTAAAATGAAAGATGCAGGTCTCAAACCAGCAGGAAAGCCAGACCAAAGCCCAGCAATTCCTTTCTTCTATGCTTCAAATCATATGCTTCTTTTCTTATTCTTATACTGTCAGTACTTCACTTGCTCTAGCTTTAACACCTGACATTAGGTTGCAGAATGCTGGTGAGTCTGGGTACAAGAAAGCTCTATAGATCTCATGCACATTCCCAACTCCTGTGGATAAAAGTATGGCAATCCAGGTCTTGTGGTTTGCTCTTATTGTGGGCTGGAATCCCACTTCTAGGTGATCTCATCATGGGCTCTTTTCAATTATCCAATGATGAAAGCACCAGGAAGTAGGAGAAAGTGAGTCTCTATCTTTTATGAACTGTCTAGGGCAATGATTCACAACTGTGTTAGGACTTAGGTAAAGGTAAAGTGTGCCATGGAGTCAATGTCGACTCCTGGAGACCACAGAGCCCTGTGGTTGTCTTTGGTAGAATACAGGAGGGGTTTAGAGCCAGCATGGTGTAGTGGTTAGAGTGCTGAACTAGGACTGGGGAGACCCGAGTTCAAATCCCCATTCAGCCATGATACTAGCTGGGTGACTCTGGGCCAGTCACCTCTCTCTCAACCTAACCTACTTCACAGGGTTGTTGTGAGGAGAAACTTAAGTATGTAGTACACTGCTCTGGGCTCCTTGGAGGAAGAGCGGGATATAAAATGGTAATAATAATAATAATTTACCATTGGCTTCTCCCATGCAATACGAGATGATGCCTTTCAGCATTTTCCTATATCACTGTTGCCCGATATAGGTGTTTCCCATAGTCTGGGAAACTTACCAGTGGGGATTCGAACCAGCAACCTCTGGCTTGATAATCAAGTCATTTCCCCACTGTTAGGACTTACTGAGCATCATAACTTGGCAGCCAAGTTGTGTTGTCAGGCTGTTGAAGCTGGCGTCTCTAGGGCAAAAAAAAAAAAGGTTAGGGGTGACTTAACATGTAATTAAATATGAAATAATGTTAAAAACAAAAAGGGAAGAAAGAAAAAGCCAGTGTGTTCCAATAGAGGGTGAGATGGACTTGGAATGTATTTATCTGGGCTCAAGGAAGGAAGGAAGGAAGGAAGGAAAAGAAAGAGAAAGAAAGAAAAGAAAGAAAGAAAGAAAGAAAGAAAGAAAGAGGGCAGATTGTTCCATCTTCCATGCCATGTGCAAAACCTGCCTTAAGCCAAAGCAAGCAGCTTTCTAAAAATAACAATTGCATATAGTGCAATGGTTTCTTATTGCATTGTTCAACTGCGCAGATAAAAGGGCAGAGATTCCATTTGTCTAGTAGCAGAAGGGACTAATGGGAAGCAAAATTAACTCATGTATCCTCTTCAGCCTTGGGGCGGTGGGTAGTGGGTGTGGAGTCGGCTTATCATGTGTAGTTGAAGGTCATCATGTAGTGGCTGGAGGTTTTAATGGGTGCTCCAGTTCCACCTAAGACAATTTCACCCCTGCTAACTGGGCAAAGAGGCACCTTTTACCGTGGTGATTCTCTTTATTTAGCAGGGGGAGAGTAACTGGCCCTGTCCACCTCCAGCACAGTACTTCCAGTGACTGTTGCTGGTGTTTATCTTATGTTTCATTTTTAGAATGTGAGCCCTTTGGGGACAGGGTTCCATCTTATTTGTTTATTTGTTGATTTCTCTGTGTAAACCGCCCTGAGCCATTTTTGGAAGGGTGGTATAGAAATAGAATTTATTATTATTTCTTGTTTACACAGTCAGACAGGTGTTATTGACTGGTTTGTTTTATCCAGACATCGAGTCCTTCCCAAGGACCTGGGATGCCAGAATTTTATTGTCAAAGGTTATAGATATCGCCGCAGAATATAGGCTGTTCCCAGTAAAGCTGCTTTTTGTAATTGGCTGATGGTGATTTCTGTGGCCCCTATGGTGTTGAGGTGCTCTTCAAGGTCTTTTGGAACTGCACCCAGGGCGCCAATTACCACTGGGATTATTTTGGTCTTTTTCTGCCACAGCCTTTCAATTTCAATTTGTAGATCTTTGTATTTGGTGATTTTTTCTATTTCTTTTTTTTCTATTCTGCTATCCCCTGGTATTGCTATGTCGATTATTTTCACTTGTTTTTCTTTCTTCTCGACTACAGTGATATCTGGTGTATTGTGTGGGAGATGTTTGTCTGTTTGTAGTCAGAAGTCCCATAATATTTTTACATCTTCATTTTCGACCACTTTTTCAATTTTATGGTCCCACCAATTTTTGGCTACAGGTAGCTTGTATTTTTTGCAGATGTTCCAGTGTATCATCCCTGCTACCTTGTCATGCCTTTGTTTGTAGTCAGTCTGTGCGATCTTTTTACAACAGCTGATCAGGTGGTCCACTGTTTCATCTGCTTCTTTACAAAGGCGGCACTTGCTGTTTGTTGTGGATTTTTCTACTTTTGCTCTTATTGCATTTGTTCTTAGTGCCTGTTCTTGTGCAGCCAGTATTAAACCCTCTGTTTCTTTCTTCAAGTTGCCATTCTTAAG
Organism: Hemicordylus capensis; assembly: GCF_027244095.1. Taxonomy (NCBI): domain Eukaryota; kingdom Metazoa; phylum Chordata; class Lepidosauria; order Squamata; family Cordylidae; genus Hemicordylus; species Hemicordylus capensis. The sequence continues at coordinate 376,952,357 of NC_069658.1, read as the reverse complement.
CCATTGCCAGGTCTTGGTGATGTCTGATTTTCCACTTATATTGTGTAAATATTGTCCATGCAGGGGCTTATTTCTCCATTTTTCTGCTTGGTTCTTGACTTGTTCTTTCTTGTAGGCCTGTTTTGTTTCATTGGTGTTGAATAGTTTTGCGTTCTTGACCATTTGAAGTGCATCTTCTTCACTGTCCCTTATAGATTCTTCAAGGCCTCTTTTCTCCTCCTCTACTGTTTGATGGACTTGCAGCATTCCTCTTCCACCTGAGCTGCGAGGGAGGTAGAGCCTATCTACATCACTGCGGGGATGCAGAGCATGATTGATGGTCATGATTTTCCTGGTCTTATGATCCAGTGTCTCTAGCTCTGCCTGGGTCCAGTCTATTATTCCTGCAGTGTATCTGATAACAGGTATAGCCCAGGTGTTTATGGCTTGTATGGTGTTCCCGCCATTGAGTTTGGACTTGAGGATTTTTCTGACTCTCCTGATGTATTCACTTCCAATTTTTCTTTTAACTTCAGTGTGTGCGATGTTATCAGCCTGGAGAATGCCCAAGTATTTGTAATGTTCTTTCTCTTCCAGGTTCTTGATGTTGCTTCCATTGGGCAGTTCTATTCCTTCTGTTTTTCTTATTTTTCCTCTGTTCATTATTAATGCAGCACACTTGTCTAGTCCAAACTCCATTGCTATATCGCTACTGAATATACGGACAGTGTTTAGCAGTGATTCGATTTCTGACTGGGACTTTCCATACAACTTCAGATCGTCCATGTACAGCAGATGGTTGATTTAACTTGATGTTTTAGATGTTTGGTATCCGTGGCTTGTTTTGTTTAGTATTTGTGAAAGTGGGGTCATGGCGATTACAAACAATAGAGGGGATAGTGAGTCCCCTTGGAAAATGCCTCTTCTAATGCTAACCTGTCCAAGTGTCTCGCCATTGATTGTTAACTGTGTACTCCACATGCTCATTGCTTTTTTAGTAAATATCTGAATGTTTTTGCTGACACCAGTTGTTTCTAAACATTTTAGTATCCATGTGTGAGGCAATGAATCGAAGGCTTTCTTGTAGTCAATCCATGCAACACTTAGATTTGTTTATTATTATTATTATTATTATTATTATTATTATTATCTAGGATAATTCTATTCCAGGAAGAAAGATGTTATTTTGGAGAGAGGCTGGGGGAAAGGGATGTGTGGTGGTCCTATTTTCCTATTTCTTGGCAATGTCCTTAAAGATTGTTGAGCTCGCCCAATTAACAACTCACTGACACCATCCTGGCTTTTGTCAGAAATTCCCCCTGTGAACCTTGAGGTTTGCAGGGGAAATTTATCCAGTTTATTTATCTCTTGTGCAATTTCCTACTTATACATACCAGTTTGTGACACCCCTATCTTACTTTCTACAGGCATTGCTTGATTAATTTGGGGTTTTAGCATATGCCTACTCTTTTAAAAACCATGTATTTCAGTTTAGCCCTCACCATGACCCATTTAACTCAAGCAATCAAGATAACATGATTTATGTACCTCTAAAGACCCTTCCCAGACAATTAGTTTATAGTGCAATTAATGTGCTGCTATTACCTGTCAGTTGTATGTTTTCCCACTATTGCAGAGGTGTTGTCCTTTTTTTAGCACGCAATGGAGCCTGACTCCAGAGAGTACTTGGTAGAAGCCACTAGCAAAGGTGACAGAGGTCAGGCTGGTAACAATGTTCCAAGAAGGTGAGAAGAGTTATTGGGGTCAGAGAGTGCTCAAAGCACTAGAATTAGCTTAGGATTTGTTCCATAATCCAGTCAGTTGGCATCTTGAAAATGTGGTTTACCTAAGACACAATTTGTAAAGACGTATGTGAGAACTTGCCATGTATGGAGCTGTTCAATGATAGTGTATTGGCAGGACATGTAAAGTTGGTTTAAAGGAGACAGGATGGTCTTCTGGAGTCTAATAGAAATTTTGAAGTAATCTGATATAAGAAACCTCCTGCTTGGTATTCTGTGCCCATTGCATATTCTAGATTGTTTCCAATTTTTTGACAAGCCACTTGATAAGGCAATGTTTGCTCACTCTTTTTCCTTTCTCCAAAGATAAAACATGATTTATTTCCACTGTGGCATGCTGATGTTTTGTATGCAGTACTTCTGATAGCCTGATAAAGCATCTTTCTTATATTTGGGACATCAGAGCAGAACGTGTCTGATTCAGATTTTCTCCTTGTCACATTGATGATGATGTTTACAATGCTTTAAATAGCCAAACAGGCAGGAGAAGAAGAGGCAAGCTTGTTAGCTGAGCTGCTGCAATACTTACTAATCCTCAGGATGTTCAGCTATGTTGGCCTCTGTTTCATAGCTGCTTCCTTTACAAACACAAAGTAATCTATAGATTTAACTAAGAGTATATTCAGAAACGACTATTTTTTCCTCCTTTCCCTCCCTTTTCCTTTCTGACACCATCTCCCACACTCTCAGGATCCCCACTGGGACAAACATCTAAAAGTTTGTCCCTTTGGGGGTTTTAATTACTGCAATTGTTTAATTCTTTTTTTAAAATGTTTTTAAATTGTTAACTGTTGTTGTATTGTTTTTAATTTTTGTTTTAGCTCTTTATTGTTTTAGTGGTTTGTTTTTAATTGTAAACCACCCTGAGTGTTGTGAACTACACCTGATTTCACACTCTGTACATGCTCAGAGGGAAAAAGGCAAAGTCACATCATACACAAACTGAATTGGTTCTTGGAGATGGCGACCATGTAGGGTCTGGGTGCGCAAACAGAGATAGAGAGAGACACACTCAGAAAGTTCAATGGGCTTTATTATAGAAAGTTGCTCATCAGGATAAAATAATCCACATTAAAAACATATTTCCGATTCAAAGTGTAGTGTAATGTGCCTAACTAACATATGTGTGTGCAATCAGTAATTACAGCCATCTAATAATCTAACAAAGCCTAATAAAACATTTAGAGAGAAGAAGGAAGGAGGGAGGGTTTAGGAAAGGGATGGCAGTGATTAGTAGAAAGGAGGGAAGAGGGATCCAAGGCTTGTGAAGGCAGCATATTACCAGGATCAGAGGCTTGAGAACGGTGGGGCTTTCAGCTAAAGGAGCGAGGCTGTGGCTGGAGACAGGAGCCTTTTAGAGCGATGATCAAGCATGCAGTTTGCTCAAAGCAAGGCTGAGAGTCAGAGCACCATGGTAGGGGAAGTCTTGACTTCTCACTGCGCAGCAGAAGTCACAGAGTTCCTGTGCATGGACAGAGTTCCTGCTTGTTGCCTCGCGGCTTAGCAGCAAACTCTGGGATGGCTCTTGAGCAAGTATGCTTGTTAGGCAAGATTGCTTGCTATCTGTCCAGTAAGCCTCATTCTTTATAGTTGTATCTTCCTTTGATCTCCCATAGAGTATATTCAAAATATCCTCATCCTTCCTGGGTCCCCAAAAGGTGACAACTTGCTGTTACCTTCTGGATATTGTCTTTCAATTATTCAGGCAGTCCAGGGAGATCTGAATCCCATCTTCTGTAAGCTGTAAACTTAGAAGGGGAGGGGGAACATTGCCCAAAGCAAATCTGCATCTCTGAGTTGCAAATGGGCACCTTTTCTTGTCCCAGATTTGCCAGCTGGGCAAAAAGGTGTTAGTACACCTTTCTGAAAGGTCCTAAAAGGTGTTAGTACAAGGATTTAATCTACAGGTGTTTTCTTTGTGTGCATTTACCTAGAGTGGAATTTCTATAGAGAGCAATTGAGTATAGCAGAGCAATCATTGACAAAGATTAACATAGACTTCTTGCAACAGGAGAGGGGAGATCAGCCCCTGGCCTATTCCACAGACATTATCTGATAGTGAGTTACATTTTAGCATATTGATTAGCTCAGGCCTAGCCCTTGTGTTTCTGTGAGTGCCCATTTCACAATACAATGCTGGATTGCCTCTTCCTTCACAGAGCCGTTAGCTGAGGCAGTCATGAGATCTGGATGTCAGTTCACCTTGAGGCCAGGCAGTAATTCATTCCTTAATAAAATGGAACTAGACACAGGCCTGAATTCCATATAATTCTGGGTTGGTAGCTCTGGGTTGAATGTTGGGGTCAAGGGGGGAGTCCCCAACATGAGCCATTTTGGAAGGGCGGTATACAAATCAAATCAAATTAAATAAACACATACATAAATAAACAAACAACTAAACAAAATAGACTGCATAAAATACAACAGTCTCCCTTTCACCTACACTTTCCTGCCCAGAGGCATCTGGTGGGCCACTGTGTGAAATAGAATGCTGGAACAGATGGGCCTTGTGTCCAGTCCAGTAGGGCTGTTCTTATACCTTCCCTTACCATCAATTGGGAATCATTTGGAAAAAGAGCCTTGTTCACGCATAGGCGTGGGTGGGGTGGAAATGGACACTATAACCATGCATCCAAATAATTATAAGCATCACTGAGCATGCCCAGAAGTCCCTCCAGAAGCATTATTTTTGCTGTGCTACTCAGAGTGATCGCATTTGTCTGAAGAAGCAAATGACACAAGCATGATCATGGGCATTTCCAAGTTCATAAGTCTGGGCTTCTTGCAGCCCAAGCACACACATTACTTTGGCTAAAGGCCAGGGTAAAAACTAGGGGTAGGGGGGCAGGCAGTACCAGGATCCATGCAGATCCTGGCACTGCACATGAACAGCCTAACCCTGGCTGGACTGCCCTAGCCTGGGTTAGGCTGCTTCTGTTAATTGGCTTATATTCTTGGCAGAAGAACAGGAACCAAGAATGCAAAACCTGCCTTCCTGATTGGCTACTTTAAAGGGAGGGGGAGGAGTAATTTTTGGGCAAAAAAGGTAGTGTGTGTAAGGGAGGGTTAGGTAGAGATTACAAAAAGGATCCAGAAGAAAGAAGCCAGACAAAGAAGAATTGCCAGGAGAAGAAAGCTGGTTGAGAAAGCTGCCAGAAAGACTGAGGGCTTGGTTTAGTAAGCTGGCTGAAATAGGCCACAGTTTAGACAAAATAGCTGGTTGTATTTATCCTCCTTTAGTTTCTTATCTTTTGCTCGTTTTGTTGGAGAAAATGTTCAGAAAACAATGTCTAAAGAAATAAAACTGGATTAGTGTTTTTCTTTCTAAGTACAGACATAACTTTGTTCTGATCTCTTGTACTCTCTGAGTTTGTTTCACACCCCCACACTTACTGGCCATCCTACTCTACCTGCGTAACTAGGTTATTGTTGTGATGTGTTTGAGTAAACCAAAGTAACTCCATTTTACATAGAATACTGAAGCATCTCCAAGTTTGCTTAGAAAACCCAATTCTAACTTAAAGTAACCCCAGCCCAGCTCAAGGACACGGCCTCACATGATTATCTCTCTCCACTAAATTGTATCTAAAGAAACTTGGTTCTCACCATTCTTTGCTGAGAAGTTAATAAAACAGGATGTAACCAAATAAGGAGTGATCACCAGATGAACAATGAATCATTCGCATGCGTACTAGATACTTAGTCCACCATTTTACTGCCACGTATACTATGTCAGCATCATTCAGATTGTCTGTATAAATGTAAGATGCACCTATAACCAATTTGTATTCAATGTGGAGCGTGAGCCCCATTGTCTACCTGCTTCTGCAGAGCATTAAACCAAGCCTCTAATTGATTCCCACTGTGTCTGTTTGATTGGCTTAAGGCGGACCCAGGGACGAACTGAATTCACATCAGTTGGAAACTTGGGGATATTGTGGGCTCGTGGGTGGAGGCAGCCAGGGAATGAAGACTTCTGCTTGGTGGCAGAGGTAACGTCCAAAAGGTGGGAGAAGCAAGAGGGGTTTTTTTTGCTTGCTTTCCCCCATATTAACAGGGCTAGCTACTGCTTCTTCAAGCACTGTAAGTCTGAGCAGCATGGCAAGTACAAGGCCTCCTGGCAATGTCAGCACGAGGGGCAAGGACTTCTGGGTGTGCTCCGACTCTGAGACATGATTACAGCACCCCCTTTCCCCTCCAAGTGTGAACAGAGCTAAGGAGTCTGCTAAACTCCTCTCTGGAGAAGCTGGGGTCACAATCACACTAAATGATGGGGGTGTAGACTTCTCCATCTTTGGCCCTCTGTCCAGACATGAAAGCTAGCAGCTATAGCTGACACCAGCCTCTAATTGTGTTGAAGGTATAAATAACCTTAAATGAATGATGCTATTGTGTGGAGGCTAAGTGTGTGAACTTTGAAGTCCCTGATTAAATATTCCCTCTGTCATCAGCTCACTCCCCAACTATACTAGGGGGATGATGAAATGAGCAGACAACCTGCTTGCCCCCCACCCTCACCCCATAGCCCCGCTACAACACTTTCCTTTTGTCCCTGCTGAGAACCTATGGCTCACTATTGGCAGCATGTCAGCATTTGATGCCACACACAGAGAGAAAGATAGATACAATCTTTAAATTACTCAAATGGCTGCCATGCAGAAGCTAGACTGCTGGAAAGCCCATCTGAATACAGTCTTCTCTTCTGCTTAAGGCATTCTTGAGAAGGCATGAGTTATACATGAATTCCTGATGGACATGTTAGTATGCTACAAAATGCTAGCGTGCTAAGAGTTAGTGTGCAAAAGCCACAGTGGGCTTTAACCTATTCAGATACCTCAGAGTGCAATCAAGGCCAAGAATCTGAACCTAAGTATGCAGATTACAGACAACAGAGCCTTTTGTTCTGGCTGTCCTCTGAATGAACAATACACACCCACATTCTCTTTCAAACCCTCTGTTACCTGAGCAGGGGTTTTGAACTATGAACTTTTCTGCCTCTGAGAGGTTTGAAACCTCAACCTTTTATAGGATATTTGAAATCCTATAAAAGGTAGTTTCCCTCAGCCACTTGATCTTTCTGTTCTTGGTTGCAACTGCTCTCAGGACACAGTTCCTGCATGATCGCTCGGAGAGGTAGTGAGGCCTTCTGCTGTTGTGTGCATTTGGCAGCATAACTTGCTGAATCACTGCTCCAGAGGATTAATCCAGATCAACATCTTCATTTGCGTTCACTCCTTTCCCCCTTCACTGAATGGAAATCATTGGGTTGCTGAGCCCCAACAGTTGGGACACTGGATTACACAGGATCCAGAGTTGTTATGCTGAATTCACTAGCTTTGAGCGCTTGTGTGGGATAGTTTGCAGGAAATTCAGTTCTGTGCTGCCTGAGATGATCTTAGCAACCTGAGTATGTGGAATACTCTGTGTGTGAATGTCTCATGCTTACACATGGGCCTTCTTGTGCTTGTGCTACCCAAGAGCAGCTTTAAAGGAATACTAGACACATATCTCTTTCAGATACACAAAGGTTCAAAAATCGTCTGTCCTTCCAGGTATACGCCAGCTGTATGTTGTTTAATACTTGCCAGGCATTAGAAAGAGGATATTTTTAATACACACACACACACTGGATCCATGATTGTTAGAGAATCTTGCAATGTTGTACTTCAGCTCTCAAAAAAACATCTACAGCTGGTGAGTTCAAGTTATTGAAGCTACATTGGTTCCCATCTCCTCAGGCTCCCTTTTTCAGTTCATCGCCTATATGCACTCTTCAGCCACTTACGGTTGGCCTGCTAATGAGGCTGGGTGAAGCAGCTGCCTCAGGTAGAGGCACTGGTGGAGGCAGTGAATTGCCTGCCTTTGTCAGTGCATCCCAACAAGTTTACCTGGCAGTGGTGAGCATCTACACGTTAGCAGCTACTGTCACCCTTGCTCTCTCCCTTCCAGCTCAACTTGCCCTCCCTTTTGGAAAAAAAACCAGAGGGGAGGGAACAGAGAGGCAGGAAGCATCTTCTGTTTCAGAAGGCAAGGTAGGAAGAGGAGCAGCAGGAGTGGAGATGGATCCCACTGTCAGGTAAGGGTAGACCAGGCAGAGATATGGAGGAGCAGAAGTGCTCTTACCCCTGGACTTCTTCAGGACCAAAGTCCAGGGCCTCCACAGTCCCTGGGCACCCCCAAATCCTCTTTAGTCTATCACGGGTGGCGTGGTTGCCCAGCGGAGCATGATGATGATTAATTTGCAGGGGGGCCCTCCAAAGGGCTTTAGGTCCAGGCTCCAGAATTACCTAGGTGCACCTCTGTGGAGGAGACCGAGGGGAATCCATGCATGGATTTTTATGTTATTTTATTTTAGCTGTTTTATTGTATTTTAAAATTTTCATTCCTGATCATTGATTGATTTTAACTGATTTATGATATTTGTGAACTGCCCTGAGCTATTCTGTAAGGGCGGTCTAAAAATCAAACAAATAAATAAATGGAGAACTCCATGGTGATAAAGAAACCAATCTTACTGATTTCCTGAGGGAAGTCAACAAGATTGGGGAAGGAGACAAGAGGCTAATTCACATGTTATGTGTAACACTTATAAGAGCGTACAGTATACAGGTACAGTCATTCACATATTAGGCTGAACACAAGTACAGAAGTACACTTCCTATCTGTACCATGCATGTGAAGGGCCTATATCCAGGTTCACTTTTAAAATGAACACAGATGTAGTCATTCACACAAACGTGTACGAGTGTACAGACATCTGTACACTCATACAGCATAATATCTGAATCAGGCTTAGGTGGCAGGGGAATCTGTGTACAGATCATTCCACACAGACAGAAAGGTGGTTAAGTACAGTGGCAGCTCTCTAGGCTGTCTCAGGTACAGGCAGGCTTGAGTCAGGCCCACAGCCACCTTGCTTCAGGGCTCCATGCCCTTTTAACTTTGATGCCTCCTGAGACTTCTTCTGCTTGTCTTCACAAAGGTCCTCTTATCCTTAGAGCCTGTATTACATATTCATTCAAGATTTTGTCCTCATAGATATCAGACTGCAGACATTTTGTTAGTCTTTGTTTTCTGAGCAGTTCTTTAACATTCTATGCTACCATGCCAGCTCAGCCAAAGTGTATTATAGTATTCTATCGATTCCTGGATAGAAGCTAGGAGTCTGTAGCACCAAGAAAACCTCCACAACTGCAACAGACAGCTCTATAAATAACCTTTGAGATATACCAAAATTATTTTGGTTCATTATATGCCACAGCAGGTTTGACTTTCCCCCTTCAAAACAGAAAGGTTCAAGTTAAAACGATAAAAGCAGACATGGGTTTATACAGAGTCATTTATTTAGAACAAGCAACATTACTTTCCTCTTAACTTCCACTTAGAAGAGATCATGCATTTAAGAGGCTTCAAGCAGTGAGAGAGGATGTAGCTTGTGGTTGCTTGCTCTCTATAGTAGCTGCTTCAAAACTTTGATACAGTACTGCCAGGATGTTGGTATTGCTGGCAAGCTTAGGGTTCCCCATTTTTCCAGTCAGGTTTCCTAGCTTTGCTTGTTAACAGCAGCTTCATCTACAGCAATCAGAAAAAGATAAATATGCAGAATTCTCCATTAATTAAGACAAAAGGGCAGACTTCAGGCTTACAGAATCCACTTTTTGTTACTGGAACCACAAGGTCCACCACCTACAACAGTTGCAAACTAGTGGCTGGAGGGCAGAGCCTAATGCAAAATGGTGCCTTAGGGGTAGGACACCAGTTACTTCCTAACTGCACCCCACTGGGATACAGTTATATACATGAACTGCACCCCACTGCATTTACATGAACTAATCTACAGGTGAAACTCGGAAAATTAGAATATCGTGCAAAAGTCCATTAATTCCAGTAATGCAAATTAAAAGGTGAAACTGATATATGAGACAGACGCATTACATGCAAAGCAAGATAAGTCAAGCCTTAATTTGTTATAATTGTGATGATCATGGCGTACAGCTCATGAAAACCCCAAATCCACAATCCCAGAAAATTAGAACAATATCGGAAATAGAACAATATCGGACCTCTGAAAAGTATACAGTGTACTGTGCTTGATTGGCCAGCAAACTCACCTGACCTGACCCCATAGAGAATCTATGGGGCATTGCCGAGAGAAGGATGAGAGACATGAGACCAAACAATGCAGAAGAGCTAAAGGCCGCTAATGAAGCATCCTGGTCTTCCATAATACCTCATCAGTGCCACCGGCTGATAGCATCCATGCCACGCCGCATTGAGGCAGTAATTGCTGCAAAAGGGGCCCAAACCAAGTACTGAATACATATGCATGCTTATACTTTTCAGAGGTCCGATATTGTTCTATTCTTCAATCCTTGTCTTCTTGGTTCCATGTAATATTCTAATTTTCTGAGATTGTGGATTTGGGGTTTTCATGAGCTGTACGCCATGATCATCACAATTATAACAAATTAAGGCTTGACTTATCTCGCTTTGCATGTAATGCGTCTGTCTCATATATCAGTTTCACCTTTTCATTTGCATTACTGAAATTAATGGACTTTTGCACGATATTCTAATTTTCCGAGTTTCACCTGTACATTTGAGTTCCTCCAGATCACATGGGGTTGTCAACTCTGAGTGAAGCAATTCCTGGAGATTTCTCTCTTGCAATATTTTTCACAACAGCAAGCAATTAAAATCTCCAGGATTGCTTTTCAGTAGTTACCTGGAGATTGATGCCAATTCCTGGAGGATTGGCAATCCTACAGATCAGAGATTCTAGCACAAAATTCCAGAACTGACCAGCAGAGCTGCAACAAAAGATTGATCAAAGGCAACCAATTCATACTCTTATTTTAAAAGTGAGGAACAGTGTGGCAGAGACATAAGCAATTAATACAAGGCCAGCTGTAGCAGAGAACGATTTGCTATCTTACCTGTTAAACTACAGGGAGTTAGAAAGAGACACTTTCCCTCCTTCTTCTTATGTCTCTCTTCTGGCTGGGTCTATAACATTGTTATTATTAGTAGTACATTTATATCCCGCTCTTCCTCTAAGGAGCCCAGAATGGTGTACTACATACTTGAGTTTCTCCTCACAACAACCCTGTGAAGTAGGTTAGGCTGAGAGAGAAGTGATTGGCCCAGAGTCACCCAGCTAGTTTCATGGCTGAATGGGGATTTGAACTCGGGTCTTCCTGGTCCTAGTCCAGCACTCTAACCACTACACCACGCTGGCTCTCTTTACTTTTTCTTTACTTTTTAACCAGATTTGCATAAAAGCAAGCCCTGATGAATCAAGGTCATCCCCCCACTTTGGTAATTTACCAGAGCTGAAGAATGTGAAGTTAGCAGATCAGAATACTAGAAAATGATGATCTACCATCTCATCCCAATGCAGTATTTGTAGAGTTAGTACTGCAGGATAGGGGGAAATTCAGGGTATCCTACTCTACCGTGTGCCTAACACAGTCTCCTCCAATCAAATATGCATTTCCTTTAGATAGAAGAACAAAGCAGGCTATATAGGCTAACAGGCATCTTATCTTTAGATTATTTAAAAAAGGTAAATGCTTCTATAGGGAAAACATTCTGTACAGGCACCTATAATTAGAACGACTAGATTATTTTTTTTAAAAGACGGCACTCCTAATTTCTGCCAGCCACGCAGAGATCTGGGAACCTCTGTAAAGACAAATAGAACAAGTAGCACCTTCGAGCACTCCCCCCGTTTATTTCACCATGGATCATCCCAGACCAGGATTTCTTAACCTTGGGCCCCCAGATGTTGTTAGACTACAACTCCCATTCATGTCTAGGGATTCTGGGAGTTGTAGTCCAACAACATCTGGGGGCCCAAGGTTAAGAAACCCTGTCCTAGACCACCTGCAGCTACAAACCATACATTCCCCTGGTTTTACTACGAAAACGTAGGTGAGTTGCCATCAGCTGCTTGAACTTTTTCAGCAAGCTTGCCTGGCAACAAATCCTGCCGTGTAATTGCAGCCGCCGCCCTGGCTTTTCGGCGTTACCGCCGCGGTGATTGGCTGGGGAGGCTTCGCTTCCGGCCGAAGACCGGCGCGTGACGTCACCCCCGCTTGTTGCCCCCAGAGAAGCGTGACAGGCGCTTCGGCTGGCAGCCCCTAACCGTCGCCCCCAGTTTGGGTTGCTCATTGGGCCGGTAGGGAAGCAGGAAATGACGTGAGAGACTGCGGGTTGTGAATGACGCAGCATCCGGAAGTCGTGAAAGAGAGTAAGTGGAGTGGAGGACGCAGGTAGGATCGTGTTAGGCGCAGGCCTGCAGGAGTGAGCTGGGGAGAAAAACGGGGGTGGTGGTGGGCGATAAGCGGAGGGGCCCAGCACAACCCACAGGGGTTGGGGATGCTGCCGGTGGTGAAGGGGAGGAATTGGGGAGCCCCCGCTGCCCTCTAAGACATACTAGGATTCTGTGAGGAGGCGTTTGCAAAGGGAGAGTGTGCGTTCTTGCTTGCTTTTTGTCCAGTGACAGAGAAAAGTACAGATAAAGGTCTGACTCCTGACATGGTGGAAGGTGGAAAATTTGAAAGTTTTTTTCCCCCGGAGGGCGGGGTGCAGGCTGACTTGCGAAGTATCTCATATCTATGAGGAGCGCAGTGGTTTGTTGGTCGTAAAGATAAAGTGTGCCATCAAGTCGATTTCGACTCCTGGCGTCCACAGAACCCTGTAGTTTTCTTTTGGTAGAATACAGGAGGGATTTACCATTGCCTCCTTCCTCACAGTATGAGATGATGCCTTTCAGCATCTTCCTATATCGCTGCTGCCTGATACAGGTGTTTCCCATAGTCTGGGAAACATACCAGTGGGCATTTGAACTGGCAGCCTCCTGCTTGTTAGTCAGTTATTTCCCCGCTACAATTTTTGCTTTGGGTGTGAGATCTGGATTCAGTCATTGGAATAATTCCATTGCACCTGGGGGTGGGGGTGGTGAATGGAGCCACACTTCTAGAAAATACTGGAGAAGAGGCCATAATCTATTGGTTGCCTCAGGTTCAGATCCTTGTATCTCAAATACAAAAAGGATTTTGAGTATTAGGGGTGAGAAAGACCCTTGCTTGAGACTCTGGAGAGCTGCTGCCAGTCAAAGTAGATGAACCAATGATTTGACTAAGCACAAGACATTTCTTAATATTTTCAGTGTCAGAAGAAGTTGCAGCTGATAACACTTTCATGTCATGCTGCTACTAAAAGTGTAGAATTGCAGTTCAAAGCCAGTATTTAGCAATTATCATTAGGGAAGAGAGTAATCTTCTTGTCCTGGATTGATGAGTGATTCGTTTGTACTATGTCTAGGTTTTTGACTTTGGATGTGGTTGCACTCCCCTGAAAATTCAGGTCTGCACTTTGGAAGTGACTTTAGATCTAAACATTTCAATGGCACCTAAGTGTCCTCAGTGACACAAAGTGGCCTTTATCAGCTTTGGTATACCAGCTGTGATTGGTACTTGTCTTTGTCTTTAAAGCCTATATGTTTTAAGGCCAAGGTACCTCTAGAACTGCTTCCTTCCATACTAATGTGCCTGGACATTAAGATCAGCCTCAGACTCTGCACTGTGTATCTTACCCATCAGGATCATGACAGGTGCATAGTGACTCATGACTCATGAGAGGGTCTCTTCTGTGATTACATCCTGTTTGTGGAATGCTCTCCCTAGAGAGGTACACCTGACACCAAGTTTGTATCCATTTTGGTGCCAAGTGGAACCTTTTTATTTTCCCACCCCTTTTAAGGCACTATAACTTACAGGCTTCTGTTGTCTGTTCCTGATTCTGCTTTTCTTGTGATTTGCTTTTAGTGTAATTGTTTTGTATGGTTTTATTTATTGTAATTATTTATTTTAAGTTTATTAGCTGCCTTAGGAAGCTTCACTTGAAGGGCAGAATAAAATTCTATAAAATAAATACATTGTATGCATACTTTGGTTTAGAAATTTAAATTTGCTTAGAGTGAACTGCAGACATGCAGTCAGTGTGGAGTTGGATGGAATTAGTTGATGATCTGTGGCTAATTTGAGGCCTTTTTGATCCAAGGGTGTCATTATGGGAAGAACTGGCATAATTATGGTCTTCTTGATATGGTGGGAGAAGTTTGTACAAAATCTGTTTATAAACTCAACTGAAGAGTTCAACCTGCTTCACTGAGTACTGCTATGATAATGGTTTAGTACTATTAAGTGCTTCACAGATAAGGCCAGGACTGAAAAAAATTAGCATCTCTAGGCATAAGTATCATGTTTAGATATTTTTCAGATTTGGCCAGTCTTTGCCACATATATAATATTAATTACTGTATGTAAATTTTCTTTCTTTGTTTCAAACAGATAACCGGTTACCTTTCAAGCTTAACATGGAATCTGAAAATGCCATTCCTCCTGAACTGGTTGAGGGTTTGAAACTGATAGATGAGCAAAACAGTCCTTCACAAACCAACTGCAATAATGTGTATGCCTCCAAAATTGCCAAAGAAGTCAGTCAGTTGCCTGAGTTGGAGGCCAGAGAAGATGATGACCTTTTCCATGACTGTAATGACTCTTTTGAAACAGGAGTGAAGCAAGAGAATCATAACAGTGAGACAGCTCCTTCAGAGAATCAAACAGATCCAGATGAAAAATATTTACTAGAACTGGAGAAAGACATGCCAGAGGAAGAAAAGCTGGTATGCTAAATAATACATTTCTTTAAACGTTGTGGTGACTAGCATCTCTGACTTACTATATTTACCTGCAATTAAGTACCATTGATTTCAAAATAATATATTTCCAAATGATGCTTCTTCTCTCAACTTCCGTCAAATCCCTCCTTAAAAATTTACCCATTGCAGGGGAGCAACATCAGGAGAGGGGGCATACTTGCCTCTTCCCAGAGGCATCTGGTGGGTCACTATGGGAAAGAGGGTGCTGGATTAGATATGCCTTGGGCCTGATCCATCAAGGCTCTTCTTGTGATCTTATGTGAGTAAAGGGGCTGAGGCTTATAAAAATATGCATGATGTGGAAAAAGTAGAGAGAGAGTAGATTTTCTACCTTGCTCATTGCACTTCGCTCGTATTCTTAAATGACCGTATGTTCCATGTTTGCCATTCAGTTTTTACTGCCATACAGTATTTTATTTTTGCTTGACTTCTGATTATGCTGTTCTACTTGTTACTCTGCTTTCCTATAACATAAATTAGCAATGTGTGTCTTCCAGCAATTGTTGCAATCTGTTCTTTTTCTTGGAATCCAGTGTGTTCGACTTTTATTATTTATTTATTTGACATATTTATCTACCACCTAAAACCTGTGTCTCTGGGTGGTGTACAACAGATATTAAAGGCAGTTTTGATCCAGCTGGTGTATCTATACATTGTCTTATTTCAATTTAGAACAGGATTTAGAAAAGACAGCAGCTCAGAGTTAAACCACAAGGTGCAATAGTCAACGGGCAGGTGCTTCCAGTGTAGACAAGCTTGCTCTTGCAATGTGATTATTTCCAAAGGTAGTCATGCTAACTGAGCTGTCTGAAAGAGAAATGGCCTTTCTTGCTCTGAGCTTGATTAACTAGCCTTTGGTTCTTGGCTCTTACAAGAAACAGCTTATTATCAAGAATGTCCATCTAAAATACAAGTGAATAAATAAAGTATTTTCTAAGCTTCCCGCTTGGTGAAAGCAGCAATGGCTGCCATTCTGCACACTGAAATCTTGTGTTAGGAAGCACCTGCGGCTGTTTGCAGAGGCGGACTGTTGCACAGCTCCTTAAAACAGCACACTGTTACTTGCGCTGTACTATTTCAGTTTCCCCCCATGGAAATAATGCTGCAGAAGTGCCTGCATGCTGTTTTTGTTTTAAGGAGTTTTGCAAGAGCCCAATGGCTGTCTTTAGCATTTGCAGCAGCTCCAGTGGCGTACTAACGCCAAGGTTTCACTATGCAGAATGTCGGTCACTGTATCCAGCAGCTTTAAAAAGCCATGTGTGAGGGAGGATGCATTCTGTGGTTGGAATAACAGCTCATAAAGTGATTAAAGGCACTGTCCAAATGTAGCTGTTCTTCGGCTCTCCAGATCTGAGCTCTCTTATTGCTCTCCCCCCTTATATCCAGAGGAAGATAAGTTCAACAGTGACTCAGCAAACTGTACATATAAGCAAGGCCTGAGTGTCCTTAAAAATTAAAATTAATACCAATATAATCTAACAAAGCTGATCTTTCTAATCTGTATACATATGCAGACTGAGCAAAGGTGCATATATATTTGCTTGTGTTGCATAGTTCTCCATCTTTGGGATGAGCAATTCGCTACACAGCAGCCACAACCCCCCTGGAAATCCTATCCTTGCACCATTATCTTTTTTTCTTCTTTTTTTTTTTTTTTTGCACTACCCTGAGAATGCTTGCTTGTGGTTAAAATATCAATGATTGAAAGCACTCTTGTTTGGTGGTTGTGCATTCTCTAGCCTTTGAATATTTTTCTGATGTTTGGATTTTTTGTCTCCTTGCTAAAGAAGAATTGTGGGGGAGGCCTTATTGGATGTCATTTGCATCTAGTGCACACCTACCATATTTGCTGGGGTGGGTAAGGAATAATGCTTTTGGCCCTCCTGTCTCTAAAAAGCACCAAACTGTGACAACAGTTGTAACACGGTAGCTGACTTGGAACTGCTCTCTTAACCTAGCTGGATGGAAGTGCCTTATCCTGCTTATCTACACAGGAAAGACCACCACCTCCAAATGTTTTTAAAGCATGAGAGAGGCTCTGCTGAAGTAGACCAAAAAGTCTATCTAGATTCCCCCACTGACCACTACTTTTCGGAAGCCCAGAAGCAGGTCACCTAGGCAAATAGCCCTCTCCCACTGTTGCATCCCAGCAACTGGTCTTCCGAGGCACACTACCTCTGCATCTGGAGGCAGCATCTGACTTGAAACATGAGGATTTTCACAATAAAAATGGCAAAACTCCTTGGTAGAAGGTTTTTAAAATATCAGGAGGATTGAAATGTAATTCATCTTATAGGCAGCTCCTATCCTACTAGCAAACTCAGTTGTGTGTGGATGAGAGAGATGATTGAGCTTGATTTATTTATTTTAGGGCACTCAGAAGTAGTGTTGCTTTTAAAGGAAGGGACATGTAGATCTGTCAAAAAGATGTCATGATGCCAGGTAGTCTTTCTTTGATCCACTGTTCAAATTAAATGAAGGCCAGTTGTTTTGCAAGCCCACTTGCTATTGGTTGAGCTCTTATGATGTCACAGGGCCTAGGATCTAGGAAGCAGTGTTGGGACAGAGGCCAAGAAGACAGGGAGCCTGGCTGTCATGGATGTGAGGATAAAAGGGGATTGGAGGAGGCAGGAACTTGAGGTAAGAGGGGCAGAGAAGACAACGGACCAAGAGGAACAGGGGCCAGTGAGAAGCGTGTGGGAAGCAGGAGGCCAAGAGCAGGAAGGGTGGAGAGGCAGGGGACTGAGGGAAGTGAAGAGAGGAGCAACAGAGGTGGTGAGCACTGGTGGCTGTATGTCTTCCTCTTTGCTCCTTCCTCAGGACATTGCCTGAGCTGCTGTGAAGTTGCAGGATAATCTGAGGTAGGAAACAGACCTTGGGGCAGGAAAAATAGGTGGTGGTAGTGATGGTGGTAAGTGAAGGGGCTGAAGGATTGTGTTTCTTAAAGGTCTGTCTACAAATGCTGACTGTTTCTTGCCTTATTGAAAGAACATATAACAAAACAGTTGTAAATGTTGCTGAGTATGTTGATGGAAAAGTAAAATTGTGACTTTTAAGATGCATTCTTTACTACTCTAAAAGCACAGCTTCCTTCCTGCTTTGTGTAGTAAATGAAGAGTCTGTCTTGCAGCTCCAAGTCAACAATCTCTTCTCAGCTATGGCTCTGGACAAGTCACTATATGTAACCCTTAGTTTTTAAATTTTGCTGTAAACCGCCTTGAGATTGTTTTAATGAAAGGTGGTATATAAATTTCTAAATAAATAAATAAATAAGTGTGTGTGTGTGTGTGTATGTGCACACGCACCATGGAAAGTGACCTACCCAGCAAGATAAATTAACAGTGTACAGGATTGGGCATGTCTCTTTCCTTATGCACTGTGGATGTACCATCTTCCAAACAAACATTGGCATGATGATAGTTTGTGTATAGATAGTATTGAGAAATAGCCACACCCCCAGAATTCTATATTGTTTCTTTGGGGTGGTGGGGAAACTATGGAATGTTGCTCCTTTTCAGAAATCCCTAACATTTAAGTATTCACAGCAGAGAAGCAAGATTACTAGTTTAAATAAATGTGGCTGTTCATGTAACAGAAGTTAAGATTTTTTTAAAAAAAATTATGGCTGTTGCCTTGCTACCGATTACACTTCTTTCCAATTGCCAATTGTGGTAGTAGTATTGTACCTGCCCATTTCAGATCAATAGCAACTGATTAGATGTTGTTGCTTATGTATTGCAGAAGAGAAGAAATGAAAGCACAAAACTGAAAGAAGAAGGAAATGAACAGTTTAAGAAAGGAGGTGGGCTAACTACTTATTATGTACTAAGATGATTATTTATAACTCCTTATTCTGTAAGATCAAGAATTCCAGCATTACATGGTCACTTTTCTCCAGAGTTCCTACTACTATGACCAACTCTTTCCTTTTGGGTAGGATCAGTCAGTTGTCAACAAGATATGTCAGGAATTTGAAGATTCAGTGCTTTTTGAAGTCTGTCTCCCAACAGATACAAGGATGGTTGAAGTCCCCATTATTAATAATTTTTGCTTCCTTGAAACATCAGTAAGTGGCCCGGCCCAACTGGTATCTTATCTGTCTGATTTGGATGGCTGTCTTTATATACATATACATTACTCCAAGGCATACCCCTCACTAATCCCATGCATGGCAGCTCTCGTGAGAGTTTGTGAGCAACTGCCTGGATAGCAATGGGGACGGGGGAGAAAATGGCGGCGGCTGGCAAGGGAAAGTGCTGGCCAGGCTGGCCAGCCGGTGAAGAGAAGAATGAACTGGGGAATGAAGATGGGGAGGAGAGACAGGGGCACAGATGCTCTGTGTCAGATCAGCTAGTTGTTTTATATTGTGTATTTGACCATGAAGCCCTTGAAAGAACTATGGTGGAGGTCTGAATACTTGGTAATGCTGAGGCTTCTGATGATCTCTGACTGCTACTAGAATTGGAATATCTTGGTTTTTGGATCCAGATAATCCAGGGTGGTGTTTCTTGTTCTCTGATGTTGGTGGTTCTCAGTTATATCCTACCTTGTCCCTAAGTTTCTTGTCAATTTAACATTTCAGATTCTATGCATTAAAAAATAAATAAAATCCAAATCCGTAAACACCTCCAAAGAAGCCAGAGTCTTTGCAGAAAACTAGAGAACAACCTTAAGTGGCGCAGCGGGGAAATGCTTGATTAACAAGCAGAAAGTGGCCAGTTTGAATCCTGGCTGGTACTATATCAGGCAGCAGCAATATAGGAAGATTCTGAAAGGCATCATACTGTGTGAGAGGAGGCAATGGTAAAACCCCTCCTGTATTCTACAAAAGAAAACCACAGGGCCATGTAGGCGCCAGGAGCTGAAATCGACTTGATAACACACTTTACCTTTAGAGAACAACTGGTACTGATGGTGTGTTTGCTCCATCTGAAAAGAAGAGCACTGTCAGGCCTCTGGCCAGTAGGTGGGGCTGTCATGTGTTTTGTTTCGTTTTTTGCTGATGGATTTCTTGCTAGGAGATGGTCCAAGCTTCTTGATCATTCACTGCAAATCCACAGATCTGAGCCAGAGTGCATTTGCAAAAAACCCAAACAGAAAACCACCTTGGGATTGTTTTAATGAAAGGCAGTATACAAATTTAACAATAAATAAAAGGTGCTGAGTGATCCAAAAGGATCAGCATAGTCACACTCCCTCTGTCGATAGCCAATTGGAGATAATCCATCAAGCCAATAAAGCCAGTGTTAAGTCCATAGCCCACTCGAAAGCCAGTTTAAAATGGGTCTAGATAATCCATATAATTCAAAACTGCCTGGAGCTGAGAGGCTACCACCCACTCAATCACCTTGTCCAACCATGGAAGATTTAGAAATGGGTCTGTAATCAGCTAACTCTGAAGGATCCAATAGAGCAGGTTTCTTCAAATAAGGTCTAATAATAGCCTCCTTAAGACAAGGAGGCATCCTGCCCTCCACTGTTCCCTCTAAGGTGTGCATGTACGCAAATGTGCACCGGCTTCCAGGTCCCTGTACAGAAGTTTCTGGTGGGTGCACAGTTTCTGCTACACCACGACACCCCATCTCTTCCCTCTCCCCCAGATGGGGAGATTGCCAAGCTTTCCCCCTCTCCCCAGCTGGTTTGCCGCCTCCCCCTCCCCATGGCTGGGCCTCTTCCTCCTCCAGTTCTGGCTCAGAGGAGCTAGAGGAGGACAGGAGGCCCCAGTGGCTCCCCACTCTCCCAGAAGCCCAGACGGAGACTGGAGCTGGGGGCAGGCGGGGGGAGGACGGGAGGTGGTGCCAGCTCCCCCCAGCAAGAGAAAAAAAGTTTAAAAAAAATTGTGCACCCCACAAAGCACAGCACAGTAGTAACAAACAAACTACTCTGTGTGTGTGTGTGAGTGATGTGCTGCCTCAATGCTGCCACTCAGGACAAAACTCTTTCCACTCACTAATTAAACAAACTATAGGGAACACTTCTGCCCTCAGAGAAGCTTTTTTTAATATTTACCGGACACCCCCCCCCCACCGGCTTTACCAGATGAGATAAGCCAAGTTGGGCAAGGTTTAAGAGAACAGGTTGTAGGACTCACAGTCCAAAGCAGTTTGTCCATATCCTCAGGAGTCACAAACTGAAAGTGATCTGCTCTAATACTATAAGAGGAGTTGCTGGACACTTCCACAATAGACTCTGCAGTAATATGCTGACATATTGCTTTTAATTCCAAAATGGGGGAACTGTTAGGCATGGACCTGGGGGTCCACATCTGTGTGCTCACCTCCTAGAGAACCCCATGACTTTTCCCAAGGGAACAGAGGGTCCCTTTTATATTTTTGGAATGGTTTGGCCTAGAGTTCTGAAATTTGGCACAGATATACGACAACTTATCGGGACTCTGTGTACTGATTTGAAGCAGATCAGCTGATCCATTGATTTCTAATGATTTTTTTAACTTCAAAAAAGTTTTTAGTGGCTTGTTTCATGGCAGATAATTACAAAAACATCTAGAACTGAAGCCACCCTGCCCCCCCCCCCCCCGGACCATCATTCCACCCCCATGTGAAGGAATCTTCCCTTTGCCTTCATAAAAAAAGTACAATATGCCCCCCATTTGCCAAACCCTTTACATTTCCAGAATGGCTGGGCTTAGAATTCTGAAATTGGGCACACATATAGTTCAAGATGGTAGGACTTGAAAGTGTCATCTCAGTGCACGGCAGCTGTGAAAAAGGCTAATTCCATGCTAGGGATCATTAGGAAGGGGATTGAAAATAAAACGGCCAATATTATAATGCCCTTATACAAAACTATGGTGCGGCCACACCTGGAGTAACATACAACTCTGGTCACCACATCTAAAAAAGGACATTGTAGAACTGGAAAAGGTGCAGAAGAAGGCAACAAAGATGATCGGGGCCTAGAGCAGGGATTTTCAATGTTGAGTCCCCAGATGTTATTTGCTTAGGGGCCTAGAGCAGGGATTCTTAATGTTGGGTCCCCAGATGTTATTTGACTTCAATTCCCATAATCGCCAGCCCCAGTGGCCTTCAGTTGGGGATTATGGGAGTTGAAGTACAATAACTGTTATGTCTGAATAAACAAATGGCACTGTGCTCAAGTTGGTTTGTGATCCAAAAGGTCTGTATGAGAATTGTGAAGCAAGGAGTATGTGTTGTGGTTTTAACACCCTCCCCCCGCCCCCCATGAATGCACTATATGTCCAAGTTGGTTTTGTGTTTGAACTGTGGAGCAAGGGACATGTGTTGTGTCCCAGTTTGTGAATGGTCAAGAAGCTGTGTGAATCCATTAGGGCTTGCATAGATTTTGTTTGCTATTTGCTTTTTTGTAAATGCGCTCTGTCCCAGATCTCTAGGTTTTCAGTGAATGATCAAGGAGATATATGTATAAACTAGACTTTTAGTTTATAGTTTTAAAGTTTAAAGTTTTTATCTGTATTTTAAACTGTTTTAATTGTGATGATGTTTTAATTGTTGTTTTTAGATAGTGAACCACCCTGGGTATGGGGGAGTGGGGTATAAAAATAAGTTCGGATCCTTTGGGGATTATGTACCGGTAGACTTTTATTTCCATATGCACTCTGGCCCAGACCTGTGGGTTTGTGGTGAAGTGTGTGTGTGTGTGTGTGTGTGTGTGTGAGAGAGAGAGAGAGAGAGAGAGAGAGAGAGAGATGTGCATACTTATTTTGCAGGGGACCCACCATAAGCTCATTAGGTCCAGGGTCCAAAATTACCTAGCTGCACCTCTGTTTCAAAAAAAAAATGCAAAGCTATTAAAACTGAAGGAGACTAATGTTTTTAGTGCCACAATTAGTATTTACACCATGGGTCTTGTTTTATCTTGTTTCTACATTGACTTTTCTTTATCAGTATTTTTTTTAAGAACAATTTGAGTTTAGAGGCAAGAATGGACTGTTATGCTTGCAAACTATTGGTTGTATGTAGCTTTATTATCTAGCATTATATTTTGCACTTAAATTTCAGAATATAAAGAAGCTGAAGATTCTTATGCAAAAGCCCTGGAGGTTTGTCCAGCTTGTTACAACACAGACAGATCAATTTTGTACTCAAATAGAGCTGCAGCAAGAATGAAACAGGTAAACGCTCTTGTGAAGCTCATTTCTGAGACTGTGGGTTGGAAGAACTGATGTGATGACTGTCACATTTATCCTTTCTCTTTCCTTCCCCTGCCACCCAAGTGGCTTCATCTTTAATTTTACAACTCAAGGCATTGCTTCCATTCTGTTATGAGTTTTGAAGCTCATTATGGTAGAAATGCTGAATTGGAAAAAGGGGAGCCAGGAGCTCTGTTCTGGATATCTAAGCAAGCATGTCAGTATTGGCATCCTAACAGTTGCTCTAGGGTCATGGAGTCTTATCATTGGGCAAGCATCCAGACTAGTTAGTTATGACTATAGTCCTATTAATTTCAGTCGCAGTTAGCCATGACTGAAATAATCTTCTCATTGTGTATTGTAACCATGGTTTGTTGTCATTGACTAGTGTTGTGTGCCTCACATAGATTGACTTGTCTTCATTTTCTAGCAAATGGAAAATCCTTGTTTAGCTCAGCGCATTGCCTTCCATTGTGCAGTGCATTTACATTCTGTGGGTTCCTTTACAGGAGAACATCCCCACAAATACAAACCATACTTTCCTAGACGTTGATTTAGCTAGCTTTTTTTCCCTGCAGCAGGACATTCAGAATATACTGTTATGAACAGCCCTCAATTTTTGGTGGGTGTTTGCTTTTAAATTGACAGAAGGGCTTGAGCAGAGCCATTCTGACCCAAGAGAAACCATTTTGTGCTGTTTATGCACAGTCCTGTTTTTGCCAAGAACATCATCTGTTGTGCACTCGGCACATGGCCTTCACTCCTAGGCAAAACAATGAGTTCACTGGCTTCTGGCTTCTTTGTTTTGAATTGGCAGGGGGGAAAGTGAGAGTGAAACAGTCTATCAGAGGCCTGAAAACATGATTTTCGAAGCAGAAGGGGAAAGATCTAGAGTGGATACTGCTGTGGTGTGAAAACATCTAGGACGGAGAAGTCAACTCGGAAAGCTTTTTAGCAAGCCCTTGGGGGTGGGGGGGAGGGAGAGCATTTTATTCTGAGGCTTCCCTTTTGTTTTTGTTCGCTTTGCTCACTTGCTACTGTACTCTGAAATGAAATGCCTCTATTCAAGTATGTGCCTTGCCTTAATGTCAATGACTGTGTTCTGTTTTTGTTATTTGTGTTTTCGTTCTAAGCAATAAGAGAGGTATTAGGGGAGACAAGAATCTTTCTTCTTTTCATTTTTTTTACTTGTCAGAACAATCCTTGGCCTAGCAACAGCTTAGGACCACAGGGTTCCCTTGGCTGGGCTGGAGGCCTGACAGAGATAAGATATACGTTCCCTTATATGTCCCTCCCTCCAGAGGTGTCGTATACATGACAATACTGCCTCTTGCATATCCCTTTCTACAGTATATCTCTTAGTAATTCTCTGAGTAGCTATACAGACACTGCCAGTTTCCTTGGTCTAGATGTGCTCAGAACACAAGATTTTCATAAATATCTCTACATCTTTATAAATGCTAGAAAAGTAGTATTTGGTGTTGAATGTTAATGTCCTCTTTTCTAGGACAAGAAAGAAGTTGCCATTAGTGACTGCAGCAAAGGTACTGTATTGCTGTGCTCTGTATGCTGCTTTCCTGTCTTCTTGGGTAGGCTGTTATCAAGGGTATTGTGTTGACTTCTGATCTCCATGTTTTGGGGCTGGTAAACTGGCAAGTATGGTCTGATGATGGTTGGGTGCGAGTATTGACATCCATGTTTCGTAGGGTGTAGAATGGCCAGTGGCACTACTGATCTGTATTTTCCCCAACACATGATGTTGCTGACCATGCAAATGGCGCCCATGCATGCACAGACACCATGTACGTGCTGGCACCATGTGGGGGTAGTATTGGGATGCACACCAGCCCAGCAAGAAGCTTCATGGGGTGGTGGGGAGCAGCTAAGGACCTGCTCTCCTTTTTCTTAAAGTTCCTGGTCTGAATTCCCTGAAAGTGCTTGAACTGCAGTTTCCAACTGTGAACTACCTGAACTGTGCTTCGAACTGCAATTTAAGCACATCTCTACTGAATGTTTACTCTAGATTGGGGCGGTTTATTAAGGCTAGTCACCTCAGTGGGTCTTCCATGGCAGATGAGCCCATCCTGGAGCATTCATATGAGAGCAAAACTTGAAATGCGTAACATGTGAAAACAAAGTGTCCAAGTGTAGCCAATTAAGAGTAAAATTAAAGTAAAATTGGAACAGGGGAGGTAGGGCATGTGGGAAGGATTTGAAGATGAGCTAGGTAGAATGGAGAAATAGTTCCAGTACTGCAGAGGGAACAGTTGGGAGCAACTGGTCCAAGTTGAAGTGGAGTCCATTTACTGTAGTTTGCCTACCTGTGAAATCTTTCTAATTGCAAAACCAGTTTGGAATTGGGCTGTGTTGTCCAGAATGTATAGTGTTGCCATCCTAGAGGATACTTATGTGATCATCAATTAGAGTTGAGGTTTCTGCCGGTCTTGTGGAATAGACTCTATCCTTATAGACATGTTCTCATAGGTATAATATTCCATGCCAGGATGGATTGACCTTGGATCAAATCAGTAGCTATGGAAAGCTTAAGCTAGTGACTGCAGGAGCTTTTCAGTTGATGTTTCCACTATTTTTCTGAAGAAATGTGCATGCTCATTAGATGGCATAATAAACTGTTTTGATTACAACAAAACAGAGCCTCTGCTTGTGGCACTCCTTTGCATGTTTTTGCAAAAAGTAAACCAAGTTAGAGTATAGGGAACAAGTTCTGCAGTAGCAAAACACCAACTATCTATCTATCCTATCTATCTATCTATCTATCTATTTGAAACCTTTGATATTCCACCCACTCCAAAGATTCTGGGCGATGTACAAAAACATGCAAAAATAGACAGCATTCAAATTACATTCTAAATAAAACTAAAATAACTAACAAAAAGAAAAAGAAAACAAAAAAGCAAATAGGTAAACTACAGGGTAAAAGCCTGGCGAAAAAGAAAAGTCTTCAATAAAGATTTAAAAATCAACAAGGAAGGAGCTAAACGAATCTGCAGGGGAAGGGAATTCCAGAGAAGTGGGGCAGCAACCGAGAAGGCCCTTTAACTATATTTTCATCTCTTATATTTGCTACCTATATTCAGATTCAGTCTGCTTTAAACAAACTTAAAAATGCTGAATAATCCAGAGTGTTTGCTTATCTTCATAACTTTCTCCCCTTGGCAGTACTTTTTGGCAGGTATAATTAAAAAAAACACCTCAAGCCAATAGGATCTGTGGGGAGAGCAGGCTTAGCCCGCTTTCCTCGCAGACAAGCAGGGAGCTTGCTCTGGGCAGCCAGATTGGCTGTCCACATGGCTATCGGCTCCATCACAGAGCCGATAGGGGCAGTGGGGATCGGGGGGGGGGACACCTGGCCCCCGGATGTCCCAGGATGCCCCGCGTGTGTGCTTGGGGCATTCTGGGGGGGGATCTCTGACAATGGGGGGCTTGCTGCAGCCTCCCGGTCAGGGGTCTCCTTGTGAGTCACCGCATCAGGGCATCTCACAATTGGGAAAACAGGGTTAGTGGAGCACAGGAAAATGGCGTTTCACAATTGGGAAAATGGGAGGGGGATTAGTGAGGTTTGCTGCCAGGAGCCATGTGGCTCCTGTTGCAGCACACAACTGCAGGAAAGTGGGCTGGGCTCCCTTAGCCCACTTTTGTGCGGTCGTGAGAATAGCCTCAATATGTTCTTTTGTACTGCTCTTACTTTTGTAAGACTCCTGTGCCAGCTTGATTACACCTTTGTTATTGAGAAGACCAGGTAGGGACAGGTCTTACTACACACGGTTTTTCCTCTTGAGTGTGTAGATATTCCCCGAAGGTTAGCCAGCTTTTGTTTGACAGCCATGAAAACCAGACAATAAAGGAAGAGATGTACCGTATTTTTCGGACCATAAGACACACTTCCCCCCCCCAAAAAAGTGGGGGGGAAATGAGGGTGCGTCTTATGGTCCGAATGCTGTCCAGTGGGGGTATGCACCAGCCGCCCCCCCACCTGATTAGGGGCCGAATCGGCCCAAACTATTGCCGCCACCAGCCGCCCCCGCGGCCCCCCCACCTGATTAGGGGCCAGATCGGCCCAAACTATTGTCGCCGCCGCCGATCGGCCTCCCGCCCTCCCAGCTGCCCGAGTCCTAACCTTGTAGGCCGATCAGGGACCCATAGACGGAGAAGGGGAGAGGAGCTCGCATACAGAGCTCCTCTCTCTGCAAAGCCTCGGCCCGAACTGGTGCTTTGGGCACAAAGGACGCCTGCGGCGGCAGTAGCTTGGGCCGATTCGGCCCCTAATACTGGGTGCGTCCTATGGTCAGGTGCGTCTTATGGTCCGAAAAATATGGTAATTTGATCTTGCTACCATTATTATACTTGATTTGCTGTACCTATTGTATTGTAGATGGGGGTTTGGTTTGGTTTTTGACTTTTGTGTATCGTAAATTGATCATAAGTAAAGTTCTTCTTTTTTCATAACTTTCACTTGAAGTGTCTGGAAGCATCAGCAAACAAGGAATAGCACTATAGAATACAGATCATTGTATTCACAAGATGGGATGGAGTTAAACTGTGAAGTACAAGTCCACTCAGATAAGATTGCTATCTCCTATATCTGGAGGTTTTTCAAGGGAAGGCTAACTTAAACAAGAAACTACTAGAGAGATTCTGAGTAAAATAGATTTCTGAAATACTTTCAGGAATTATTTTCATTGTTTGTTTGTTTGTTTCTGTTTTCTAGCCCTTGAATTAAATCCAAACTATATAAAGGCACTTCTGAGAAGAGCAGAACTGTATGAAAAAACAGAAAAGCTAGATGAAGCATTGGAGGACTACAAGAATGTGTTAGAAAAAGATCCATCAGTACTTCAAGCAAGAGAAGCTTGTATGGTAAGCCTTCTCCTAATAAAGTGCCTTCTTACACTAGTGTAAAAAAGTATTGATGTTGGATATGAGTCTTTTAAAATTTCTGAACCATCATCTTAGGTATGTAATGTATGCATAATTTTTGTTTTTGTTTGCCATAAGAAGTTGATGCTTCTGTTTTAAAGCCATAGCCTGGAGGGCACGGGTATAACTTATATTTGCAGATTTGGGAGGATTCTGCTAGAGAGAGATTTTTTTAAAAAACACACAACAGTAGCACTGATTTTTTGCAAAGTTCTGTTGGTTTTCAAAGATTGTTCACTTCCAGAATCTTCAAAGTAAAGAAACAGCCTGTATGCTTTTAAAAATATGTATATATTCCTACACAGCAAGATTGACTTGTGGCCTTAATTGCTGTGAAAGTTATGAATATTATAAAGTTGTAGAAATGCAACAAATTATAACAAAATAAAAGGCTAAAACCACAATTAAAAATTATAAAACAATGTTAGATACTGTTTTAATAGTTTCCAATTAAAAGCCTGGGTGAACAAATGTGTCTTGGCAGACTTCTTAAAAGTTGTCAGAAATAGGGAGGCTCTTATTTCTTATTTGTGGTCAGCATCCAGACTGGTATTTACATTCACGTAAGGCATTCCACTTGTGCAAGGGAGTGATTTTGCCAATCACCCCTTCCCTCTGCAGCCCCCTGAAAATATATCCCAGAGAGTTGGGGGATTCTCAGAAGGAGGTGGGGGGGGCGGTTACTGGTACGGGATACAGAGGGAAGTGGGGGACTGATAGAAATTGCCACTTGCACAGGTGGAACATCTTGCATGAGCAGAAATACTTGGCTGGGTGCTTCCCCATATATTGTAACTCATCTTAAAGGTTTTTAAGTGGTGCTGCTGAGTTCATAATAAAAATTTCCATGTGGTGGGTATATTAATTCAGGGCCTGGGATTTGATTGTCAAGGACTGTGCTCTTTTGTGGTGTGTGCCCCTGCCCAGCCCCCAGCTTGCTCTTTAATTTGAGCAAAGGATCCTGATAAAACTGTCTCCCCTCCCACAAAACATTTTGAAAAAATTTCAGAACTGAAGCATCAGAAAATGAGGATGCTGTTTATAATTGTTGGAAATAAAATTCAAATGATACTTTGTCCTACTACTTCATAATTAGAGATGTGAAGGCCTGGAAAAAGAATGGAGAACAGTGCTGTTGGGTTTTTTTTTAATTCCAGTCCCCCACCCCTCCAGACTTGACAACTTTATTCATAATATATTTAATGTTTAACTGTCAGTTTCTTTACAAGTGGCGTTGAAGCTTCTTATCCTGTTCATAACTCAAAGCATTCAAGGGACACTTCTCTCTAAACTGTATTACTTTAAAGGAAAAATGAGAAAACGATTTGGCTATAAATTGTTTGATTGCTTAAAGCGCCCTCAAGAAGAAAGCATGTGCATGATCCATCCCTATTTTCCATGTGGCCTATCCTCCCAGAGCTCTTTGAAGCCTTGAACTGCCACCCTTCAGCTGGCCATGCAGAGTGCCTTGAACTGCCTATTTCTCCAGGGCTGTGCAGCTGCCTTAGGTGGAGCAAGGCAGCTGCTGGATCACTTGATGGCATCACTTGCTGCATGGGCCTCCCATTTCACCCAATGGCCAGGTGTATTCCAGTGCTCCTGGCACTGTCTGTGCCCAGCAAACAATCTTGCCGAAACCATCTTTATAACATTGATCCTTTCTTTGCTTTCTTAGCGATTGCCAAGACAAATAGAAGAACGTAATGAAAAACTTAAGGAAGATATGTTAGGTGAGTAGTTTTGCTATCCAGCTTGAGTGGTCATTTCCATATATTGCTATTAAACATCGTGGTTTCCTCTACAGTCTTCTTTGCAGGCAAATGGTTTCTTATATGACTCCAGTACTAGATTTAATTCAAGTTGTTTCTGCTTCTTTTAGTAGGGTTTCAAAAGTCTTTAGCTCCAACTTATTTCTCTGAGCATCCCAACTCAGCAAACATCAGAGCTTGTGCTATGTTACTTTTCTATTGTACTGGGTTACTGTTGGTCTGGGAATTATACTGCCAGAGTTTCCTTTAACTGCAGTGCAGAGATTGTGCACAAATGGAAGACTGGCGATTGGATACATTGGTTCGCATACAGCACAGTGTTGTGTGGGTGCTTCGTGCACTGCAGGTCCTGCTGGGTCTTCCAAATACTAGTTGTGCAGCAGCATGAGTGCAAACCCTGAAATTGCGTATGGGAGTTGTGCAATGGCACGGCCATGATTTCCAATGTTTGTGCCATTGCAAAGCTCCCTCCTGCAGTTTGTGTTTACACAGCTTGCGCTCTTGCACAACTAGCACTGGAAAGACACAGCAGTGCCTGCGGTACGCAAAACATCCAAAGAACACTGTACAGCATGTAAGCCACTAACTTCAGTCTAGAGAGCTGTGGGAAGGATAGTGTGTGTGTGTATATGTAAGTATATCTTTTCTCCTGCCAGATTAGCAGGAAGGAAGTGCTTGCGCTGGGTCCCCTGACCCCAAAGGGAAAACAGTGAGCTTGCTCCATGAATATATGGAGATACGCAGCCCCAGGTACTTCATGTGTATATTTTGAAGCAGGTGGGGGTGGGGTGGGGAGAGAATTGCCCAAGCAAGCCAAGTGCTGGATTTTGGCAGAGACGATGATCTGCGTCCAGAAACATACTTCTGTATATGGTTCACCCCTTACTGGAGCCAATGTGATCATGTATACCTGTAAGCAAAGCTTGAATGTGAAGTTCGTTAAAGTATTTGGATGGGTTTAGCTTTAGTTGTGTGGTGTTTTTAAAGGAAGTGGGCCTTGTTACTAATGTAGCGAAACCTTGATTTTACAAGTTCCACCTTGTAATGTGAGGGGGAAACGTAGAAGAAAATGAAGAAAAGGGGTTTTATTAGCATCAGGTTTCAGTTAATTTTCTTACTGCTTTTCCACTGGCTACTTTTAAAGGAGAAATCAGATGAAAATAACTTGTATGTACCAGTGGCAGTTTTTCCTTTGAAAGCCTCTCATGCACTTTTCCAGACTGTTTTTGAGTATGGAAGTTTAAGGGTTCTGTGGGAAGGATGTCCTGATGAATATGATGAATATTTATATACCACTTTACATACATACATATACCTACCTACCTACCTCTCTCTCTCTCTCTCTCTCTCTCTCTCTCTCTCTCTCTCTCTCTCTCTCTCTCTCTCTCTATATATATATATATATATATATACACATACACACACACACACACGTGCGCGCGCACCACTGGAGGACTTCTGTGCTGGGGATGGATAGGGCCAGTTGCTCTCCCAATAAAGAGAATCTCTACTTTAAAAAGGTACCTCTTTGCTCAGTTAGCAGGGGACATAAGAGGCTTGCTGGATCAGGCCCAAGGCCTATCTAGCCCAGTATCCTGTTTCCCATAGTGGCCCACCAGATGCTTCAGGGAAGCCCACAACTGGGAGATGAAGGCATGCCCCCTCTCCTGCTATTGCTCCCTTGCAGGTTAATGTGTGGTCCCTTTGTGCACACAGTAACAATCACCCAGGATGTGAAAAACAACCAATTTCTTTCTCCATCACACATAGCTCAGTAGTAGACTGAGTCAATAATTTTCTTCCTCTCTTGTGCTGCTGAGCAGTCCATCAAGAAATTCTGAATCCAGGACTTGCTTGTGACAAAGCACCATCATGTTGTTATGCTCTCCTTTTAAGAAGATCTTGTGCAACACCAATATTTTACACAAGATGCTACATCCTACAGACTAAAGTCACCTAGATCTACAGTCTTAAAGGCTGATCAGGGGCACTAGGGATGCAGGAGCTGAGGCTATTATTTGTATGTTGTAAGGCTAAGGGCAAGCAGAAACAGGGCCCAGATTCTCTCCACTACATTTAAAGGTTTGCTTCTGCTTCGGTGTCTGCAACACAGCAGTTAAAAGCAGCAAATGTCAGTATGAACAATAATATTGAACCTTCAAAGAACTCTCTCTTTCAGGTTTCTGTGAAGAGTTCTTAACAATAATGCAACTACATCCCTAGTAAGAAGTGTAACTATGGTGCGGCCATACCTGGAGTACTGCGTAGAATTCTGGTCACCATATCTGAAAAAGGCCATTGTAGAACTGGAAAAGAGGGATACCAAGATGATCAGGGGGCTAGAGCACCTTCCTTATGAGGCAAGGCTACAACACCTGGGGCTATTTCGTTTAGAAAAAAGACAGCTGTGGGGAGACATGATAGAGGTCAATAAAATCATGCATGGTGTAGAGAAAGGTGATAGAGAGAAATTCTTCTCCCTTTCCCATAACACTAGAACTAGGGGTCATCCCATGGAATTGATTACCAGGAAATTTAGGACCAACAAACAGAAGTACGTTTTCACACAATGCATAATCAACTTGTGGAATTCTCTGCCACGAGATGTAGTGACAGCCAACAACCTGGATGGCTTTAAGAGGGGTTTGGATAACTTCATGGAGGAGAAGTCTATCATCGGCTACTAGTCGGAGGGCTGTTGGTCACCTCCAGCCTCAAAGGCATGCCCTCACCTCCTGCCTGTAGGCTTCCAGTGGCATCTGGTGGGCCACTGTGTGAAACAGGATGCTGGACTAGATGGGCTTTGGGCCTGATCCAGCAGGGCTGTTCTTATGTTCTTAAGTGACTTTAACTGGATTGTATAAAGAAGTTTTAATTATTTTTGGCACATAGTGGTGAAGCTGGCATTTGAAAGTGTCTTAACACTTAAGTTGATTCAGGGTTGAGCCTTGTATTGGTTCTTTTCTTGAACAGCTGTGCCCACAAAGTTGTATCTGTAGCAATAGCTTTTCTTTTGAACCAATTCTTAAGCTTCCTGTCCCAGGCCAGTGTTGATTTCACTTAATACAAGCAAGAATTGTTTGCTTTACATGGAGCTCGATATGCTTATCCAACACAGACTTTGCCCTCTTATCTCTTACCCATGTAGTTGGTCTCATTTGGATACTTCATAGTCTTTGGGCAGGTTTTATCTGGGCAGCATTGGGTCTCAGTTCTTAGCCTGCTTTGTTTCTGGTTACAAAGAAAAACTTAGAAGATACCACTCATTCTTTCCAACATATTTTAAGGGTTACTAATAAGTATTTGTGGGTTAGAGGGTAAGCCTCTTAGCTATAAATAAAATGGTCTCAACAATGAATGTACTTTTGCAGACAAAATACAGCCATGTATTCGAACTGAAGAATTATTTTTCGCCTTTCTGTGTGTTGGACACAGTACTAAACATCAAAACATTTTAGCTTAGTGGCTAACATTCAGACTAACATGCACACACTACAGAGGGGTGATTTTCACTGATCTCTTCTTGCTGGGAAGCCTACTGTGCCTCCCAAAAATATGTTTCTAAAGTTCCCAAAAATCATGTGTTGTACATCATATAGATATAGTGGGTGTAACAGAAACCTGGAGGAATGTGAGAACCAGTGGGACATGCTTATTCCTGTATATAAACTCTATAGAAGGGACAGGGAGGGTAGGGTTGGGGGAGGAGTGGTGCTATATATCAAAGAAGAGATAGATTCCAATAAGCTAGAAAGCCTAAGTGGACCAGAGTCCTCCATAGAATCCTTATGGGTAACATTATGAGGACTGAAAGGAAATGTTTTACTAGGGATGTGCTATCGCCCTCCAGATCAAAGCACTGAGAGTGACCTGGAGTTGGAGAAACAAATAAAAGAGGCATCAAATAGAGACAGGGCAGTAATAATGGGTGATTTCAACTACCCCCACATAGACTGGGTAAATTCACATTCAGATAATGAGAGAGTCTAAATTTCTAGACGTGCTAAATGACTGTGCCTTAGAACAGTTAGTTGTGGAACAAACCAGAGAGATGGCGACTTTGGATTTAATCCTGAGTGGTGCCCGGGACCTGGTGCGAGATGTCAGAGTTGCAGAACCATTGGGTAGCAGTGACCATAGTGTGATCCAATTCAGCATATATGCAAGTGGAGAATTGTCAAGGAAGGAAGGACTTCAGAAGAGGAAACTTCTCAAAAATGATGGGACTGGTAAGAAGGAAGTTGAAAGGGAAAGCCAGGAGGGTCAGATCACTCCAGAAAGCATGGAACTTATTTAAAACCACAGTACTAGAAGCACAGTTTGAATGTATACCAAGAAGGAGGAAAGGTACCACCAACTTCAGGAGGATGCCAGCGTGGCTAACAAGTAGTCAGGCAAGCTATAAAAGGGAAGAAGTCTTCCTTCAGAAAATGGAAGTCCTGCCCAAGTGAAGAGAACAGGAAGGAACATAAACTCTGGCAAAAGAAATGCAAGGACACAATAAGGGATGCAAAGAGAGGGTTTGAGGAGCATATAGCTAGAAGTGTTGAGGGGAATAACAAAAACTTCTTTAAATATAGCAGAAGCAGAAAACCTGCCAGGGAGGCGGTTGGACCCTTAGATGATGAGGGTGTGAAAGGGATTATTAAGGAGGATAAGGAGATTGCAGAGAAGCTGAATGAGTTCTTCACACCTATCTTAACTGCAGAGGATACTGACCATATACCCTCTCCAGAACTCGGTTTTTCAGGTTAAGCGGCTGAGGAACTGGGTGAATTTGAGGTGACAAGGGAAGATGTTCTAAACTGCCTTGAAAAGCTACAAATTAACAAATCGCCAGGGCCAGATGTTATCCACCCAAGGGTTCTGAAGACACACAAATGTGAAACTGCCAATCTCCTAGCAAAAATATATAACTTGTCCTACAATCAGGCTCTGTACCAGAGGACTGGAAAGTAGCCAGTGTGACTCCAGTTTTCAAGAAGCAATCCAGGGGTATCCAGGAAATTACAGGCCGGTCAGCTTAACTTTGGTGCTGGGTAAATTGATGGAAAGCATACTTAAGGATGGAATTGTTAAGCATATAGAAGAACAGGCCTTGTGGAAGGATAAACAGCATGGCTTTTGCAAGGGAAAGTCTATTCCTA
The DNA here is from genome assembly GCF_027244095.1 of Hemicordylus capensis. Taxonomy (NCBI): domain Eukaryota; kingdom Metazoa; phylum Chordata; class Lepidosauria; order Squamata; family Cordylidae; genus Hemicordylus; species Hemicordylus capensis. Next base: position 376,917,864 of record NC_069658.1, on the reverse strand, counting down.
CCCTCTGTTTCCTGTCCTTCAACAACCAGTTACCGATCCATACATGAACCTGTCTCCTTATTCCATGACTGCTAAGTTTACTTAAGAGTCTTTGGTGGGGGAACTTGATCAAAAGCTTTTTGGAAGTCCAAGTATACTGTGTCAACCGGATCACCTTTATCCACATGCCTGTTGACACTCTCAAAGGACTCCAAAAGTTCTACCCCACGAAACTGAAAGTTGGTAAAGTTAGAACCGACAAGAGGAAGTACTTTTTCACACAGTGCATAATTAATCTATGTAATTCTTTGCCATGGGATGTGGTGATGGCCACCAGCTTGGATGGTTTAAAAAGGTGCTTAGACAGATTCATGGTGGACAGGTCTGTCAGTGGCTATTGGTCTGGTGGCTGTGGGCCATCTCCAGTCTGAGGCACAATGCCTCTCAATACCAGTTGCAGGGGAGCAACAGCAGGAGAGAGGGCATGCACATGCTTCTTGTCTGTGGGCTCTCCAGAGGCATCTGGTGGGCCACTGTGTGAAACAGTATGCTGGAGTAGATGGGCCTTATGCCTGATCCAGCAGGGCTGTTCTTATGTTTGCATTAATCTGTGTGTCAGACAGTGTTTAGAAGCAACTTGTGACAGAGGGGTAGATGGGATTTCAAACATCTGCAGTCTTTTCTGTAGGAATCTGTCTGCTGAACCAACTATCTACTGCTGCTTAGTACTGTACAGAACTTGATCCACACCTGTCTCAATATATAATTCATATTAGCCACACCTGTCTCAATATATAATTCATATTAGCCACACCTGTCTCAATATATAATTCATATTAGCCACACCTGTCTTGACTTGTAAGAGAAATTTACTATGGAACTTCTTATGTAGACAATAACCGTGTATTAAGGAACAAATTGCTCTCAGTGTGATCTTGTGTAATTGCTTGTATCTGAGAGGTATACTTATTTTTGTCACTGCAGGAAAACTGAAAGACCTTGGGAATTTGGTTCTTCGACCTTTTGGCCTGTCAACAGAAAACTTTCAAGTGAAGCAGGATTCATCAACTGGTTCCTATTCTATCAACTTTGTTCAAAATCCAAGTAACAACAACCGATAACATAAGCCCAACCTTGCTCTGGTAAAGTTTGGCTTTGAAGCTTGGTGATTATGCATTTCCTATAAGTGCAAAAAGGAGCTGAATAAATGTTGAGTGTGAAACATCTTTATCCAGATATAAAGAACTGAGGATATTCCTATGCATTTCTTATGTGGAGTACTTCTTGGAGGTATAGAGAACAGTGGGAAGTAACCTGACTTATGTGATGGTCTTACCACATGCACTTTATTTTGGCACTAATCATCCTCCCTGATGAAGTTGGGGAGCTTGGCTTTGTTAAATTAAAGAATCCTCATGCTCCCATCCCTGTAACCAAAGTACAACCGTTTCATGTTTTGTGAAGTTTGCAAATCTCGGTAATGTGTTTGTGTAAGAGAGGAAGCAGAAGTACTGACTGGACCCCACTGCCCCTAGGGGTCAATTCCACTTAAGTGTAATAAAATATTGATGGTATTGTGGGCTTCATTTAGTTTTCTTTGTCCAAAGCAACTTTGAAATGCTTTTCTGGTTTCTAGAAATATTGTGAATTGTAGATCCAGCGTGTGAAACTACCATGGTTGGGGTGGGTGGGGAGAAAATTAAGTTCAATAAGTGACTTCTAGCAACCTGGTTCCACTATCACTAGAGAAAACATCTCTACTGATAGACTTATCCAATCATTTAAGTAAGCTGATAGTAGTCAGTTCCCGAACTGTGTACCTAATGGCCGCCTTATATCTCCATGGCCTCTATTTCAGCAAGTCTACTAACCTTTTATGGGCAAAGAAGCAACCAGCTGAAGAAAAGGCAAAAGACTGCTTGGTATTTTTTAAAAGTGCAGAGAAAAAAGTCAAGGCTTTATTTGAATCGATGGTACACAACATTCTTGAACATTTAATTTCAAGCAAACCTTAGTAGGTGAACTGTTTTCCTCATTCAAGTCTACCAAACAAAGGAGGCATAGTGACATAGTATACAGACATGAATGGTAGCATGGAGCAAAGCTTAAATATTAAGCAACTCAAGCAAGAAGGTGAAAAGCAACAATACATTACTTCTACCACTAAAGTTTCCCTGACAATATCATTCCAAACCAAGATGGCTGCAGTTTAATGCAATTCTTCACCAACCAGTATAAACTAGCCATCTTATCTGTTTTTCAGAGACTTACCCCCACCTCTCTTGTTTCACCCATAAGGTAGAAACCTGCAGCTCTTCCACATCCTACAGTGTTGTGAATGTAAAATGGGGCAGTGTTAGTGCTCTTGAAGGAAAAAAGAATTAAGAGCACTCGCTAAAAGAACGATGTTGATGCAGGCACCACTGGCTCCACCCATTATCAATCCAGACATGTACCCTTGTTAGTACAGCCCAACACCATTTTCCTGAGTAGAAACTATCCCTTTGTGCCATGGTTATCTTCCAAGATATATACACCTTCTCTAATGAAGTACCCTCCCCACTTTAAATAAAAAGGATATTACAATGCAGCATCTTGTCTCTAGAGGCAAAACACACTGTACGTGACTTGCTGTAGTAGCTTTTTGTTTTAGTGGCTTCTCATGATTTCTAAAAGTTACTGAATCACATCATGTGAGAAGAGACCACACCATTCACTTTTTGCTTTGACTGCATTGGAAAAAGTTCTGCGAAGCAATTACTTGTGATCCTTACAATCATCTGCAGTTCATAAAAGTGGCACAGCTGAACCTAGTACAGAACATCACATAAGTAATTTTTTAAAAGTAGCTGCTACAGGCTCTCCCCATTTATAAATAATTTTAAATTTTTTCCTCACAATTACTAAAACTTTAATATAGAATTGCATTGTATTATATAGTTAATATGTATTTACTGTACTTCAAATGCTATTTAAAAAATAGAAATCGGTTGCCAAATAGCCAAAGGGATTATTTTTATTACATCATCATGCATGGAGATTATGAAGCCATAATATCAGTTTATATTTGCTGGTATGGGTAACTTTTGAAAAGTGTTCTCTTCTATTAACCTGGAAGTAGTTACCTTAATGCCATACATGAGTGATAAGTCTGTGTATAGAAGGCATCCCTTGAATTTTATTTTTATTGAAACTATTTGCATGTTTGTTAGTCTTTAGATTGTGCATATGTTTTACTTAAGTTTATCATCACCATGTCAGGATACCGGGTGAATCTTGTTCTGCTATTAAGAAAATTAAATGGAAGTTGAGGTGTATACATCTTAAAAGCAGATTGAAAAATATTGAAGTAGATATTTTGACAGCAGGTACAATCCTGTGAAAAATAATTATATCTAACTCCACTGAAATAAATGGAACCAAATTACACAGTTAAATACACAAATCCCATTGAAAAAATATTGGACACTTTTTTAATCTATGGGAGAAAAGTTGAAGTAAACCAACTACTCTTGGAAACAGTAAGGCCCCAATCTGGCTGAAGTTCATTGTGAACAAGCCCCAGTGAAATAAGTTAGGACTTAATTGTGACTTACTTTCAATGGGACTTAGTCATAACTAACTTTAGCTGGATGAGAGTCCAAGTCTTGCTGTTGGATACCTATGTGCAATATATCCATGTGCTAGAAAGGAAGGAAATGTAATAACTTTGGATACCAGTTATCACCCCATCTTAGCAGTAACTCCTATTTTTAGTGGATACTGCTAAAGAATAAAAGAGCAGAGACAGACATTTGTGCACCCTCCCATTGCATTTTTTTATAAATGAGCCTTAGTCCTGGCTATCAAAATAGTTTTCACAAAGGAGGATCTTTACCATGACCACTCAAGAGATCCACGAAGTTTGCTGTTGCTGCTCTCATTACCATCTCTATGGGAAACCTTGGTCTCAAAACAGGACTGTCGGTACTTGACACCACAGCTGAATTTGGACATGCTTCTAGTAAAAGATTACAGCTCCGCTAACACCTGCACTAAAGACTAAAGCTTGTTAAGATGTAAAATCTAACACACACTAAGAACAAAAGTAAAGTGTTCAGAAGTTTACAGCCAACTTTCCAGATGTCTTGATTCCATTGCTGGGGCCTATTCAGACCATCACATTTGAAGAGTAAGAGTGCGGTACACTTTGTGATTCTTCATACTAGTAATTCAAGTGGTTCCTTGCATGTTCACTTTGAACAGGCTCCTTGGCTCATGCCTTATTTATTGCAAAACAGTTTATAAAATATGTTCTAACACTTTTCAAATTCCAAAGTAAATTTACAGTAAGTACAGGTGTCCTGGAAATGGAGTGGATTTCTTTTCTTTTTAAAAGAACAAGTTATCTCCCAGTGTACACCATCATGTAAATTTCAGAGGAAAATGACATTTCAGATATCATTTCTGGTTAGCTGATCCTCTTCGTGCCAGTGTAGGGAGGTTCCATAAAAACAGCAGATGACTAATGTCTTTGAGCTGGAAAGGAGAAGGGGAGGAGAAAACATGGTAAGTCAGGCTTTCACTGCTATGTCCGTATTTTCATACCACCTTGGAGCACAGACAGTCAATAGTTTCAGTCTTCCTTAAATAGTAGGTTTGGACGTCTTCTCTAAGCCCATACAACTACAGCCACAGTCAACTGACCAACAGATACAGAGCCCTCAACAGGCTGTTTCCATTCTTCAGAACAGTTTAAATGTAATACTTCCAATGCTATCAGTAAGACGGTCAGTAGTCTCCCAATATTGCAGATGCAGGGGCTGAGACCAGGTGTTTTGCCCAAGGTCAACTAGTGAGTTCATGGCAGAGGCAAGATTCAAACCCAAGAGCTCCTGATCTATAGCACAGTGGTTAGAGTGCTGGACTAGGACTGGAGAGACCTGTGTTCAAATCTCCATTCAGCCATGATACTAGCTGGGTGACTCTGGGCCAGTCACTTCTCTCTCAGCCTAACCTACTTCACAGGGTTGTTGTGAAAAGAAACTCAAGTATGTAGTACACTGCTCTGGCTCCTTGGAGGAAGAGCGGGATAGAAATGTAATAAATAAATAATAAATACTATGCCACACTTGTTCTCAAGTCTCACTACTGCCAGAGTTTTACCGTATGCAGTCATGACATATTAGCCATAATCCAGTGTATAGCAGTGCACACTTAAGCCCAAGTGATTACATTGGGATTTAAGTGTGCATAAGTGAGGGCATGCCCAAGAACAGAAGTCCAGTTAGTTTATCTTGCCATGGTGTTCAGAGTATATCAAAGTCAGCAACGCAAGAAGGTAAAAGTTCACAATGTTTAGGGTATGTGCGCATACATGAGTAAGAAAACTTGAATGAATCAAATGCCATTTAGTCCCAACTTCCTGTCCAAAAGGTCAGAACCAAAAACTTGAGCAATGCAGTTCAGACTGCAACATGCCACCAGTTGGAAGCACAGCAAACAAATAGCACCAGATGGCTTGAGCAAGGGAACCAAAGAAGCAGGAACAAGGGCAAGGCAGTGAATTGGAAAAAAAATGCTTTGGGAAAACCTGGCCTAAGCAGCAGAGTTGAATGGAATCTTGAACAAGGGGGAAAGGCCACATATAAAGGATAAGCAGAGCTTGTTCACTCAGAACAGACCTCTTCCACTAAACCCTCTCCATAGGAAGCATCAAGCTTTGAGCACCAAGACAGCACAACCATGTCCTAACAGGTCCTGTTTTCACCTATAAAGGCAGCCAGGAACAGTAGCCCCAATATCAAAGGGCTTGTAGGAAGTGGGAGCTTGACATTTGTATTGCGCTTTTGGAGTGCACCAAGTGCTTCATGTGTGCCATCTTGATGTCATCCTTACCACAAGCCTGGAAGCCTGGAAGTACTGTTATCCCCATTTTGCAGCTGGAGCTGGGCGGGCGGGTGGGTGGACTGGCTGGCTGGCCGGCCTAAAGCCACTGGCAGAGGCAAGGTTGGAACGAGGGAAGCCCTGATGTGCAGCTCAGTCTCTTAACCACACCCTTACATTGCCTACACTCTGGAGAGTAATGCCTCTCCAGCAGAAGAGGATAGATCTGCTATACTAGCCACAACAGAGGTGCGTACTGAATGGTTTGTGCCACCACAGCTTCTGCTTGGAATGCTACCCCTACATTCATGGTATGTTGTGATGCTCTGGGATACTGCACTGGTATCACTGCTGGTGTGCCTCATCCCCAACACTGACAAAGCAAGTCTTGGGCAAGGGGCATTAGTCATCCTGGAACAAACAGCAAGAGCATGGCTTGAAGTTACGCTCCACCACGTTGTAAGATTCCCTAACAGACTGCATTCAAATGGGCCAGGGACAGGAGAAGAGCTCCCAGCTAAAACAGCACAAGCAGCCAGAGGGGTCGGCTGGCATGGAAACAGATTCACCCTGTCAGATAGAAGCTGCCTGGAGTCTTATCTTGGGGGGAACAGGCAGCAGGTCTCCTTGCAGAGAGAAGCTCCATGAACGATTATCAAGAGCAGTGCAGTTCCAAACTGTGGATCTTTAGCATGCACAAGATAGCACCATGCTGCTGAAGAGGAGGGAGCAGCTGTAAGGATTGGCTTTGCTCCCCTGCTGTCCCCAGAAGCTCAGTATGCCTTGAGTGCTCTCTGTGTAGCCCCCTGCAGAAACAGGCCAGTTCGAGACAGTGGCTGACATGCTGTGCAGCATCTCAGCACTGGAACACACTGTACCAGGGGGCTGCTGCCCCGATACAAAGTAGCACTACTGCAGTAATCCCACCCCCATTGGGGCAGATGGGAATCGCTGCAGTAATGCTGCTTGCACAACCACTCACTCATAACAATGTCAGGGCCACCTGCATGTCCGCAGTAGTGCCAGCATGAATCATTCTAGGCTGGAACACCGCACATCATGTCAATTACTGAATGCAAACAAGGGTAAAGCTCAGAATTTATACAGCAAAGGCTGTATGGAAGCACTACAGCTTGAATGAACTCAGCATAGCCAAGCCATGGAAATGAGGCTGCAAAGGAGGCACCTGCCCATGTAGTGGCAACACACACTCCTAACACAAGCTAGAATTCAGTAGGGCACCCTGCACAACAAATGGCCTTAAAGGACATGGAATGAAGTTGTTCCCATTGGGCCAACATTGACTCAGCCCATTTGATGACGAGAAGTGGGGCGGGGTTGGTTGGTCTGAGAAAGGGCAATTGGGTGTGAGCGAGAGAGTTAGCTAGCTTTAATTTCCACTTTGGGGCTTTTATAGCCCTAGTATTTGTATACTGATGGTATCTGCAATCAGTCTGACTCATGGAAACTTGCCTTTTCTTTCTAAGAGGGCATTTTCAATTTAAACATAGGAATTCTCCAGGCCATTGATCTTCATTTATCTTGGAAAAGTCATCAGATTCTGGGCTGAATTAAGGCAGTCCAAAGACAATCTAGGTGCCCCTGCTTCAAAGTGCGCTTAATCCACAATGTACTCCCAGCTCTCAAGTTGTTATTCTCAATATGAGTTGAACTCTTCTTGTTCACAGCACCTTATATAGATAGGAGTCACAGCAGAGAGACTCCTGCCTGCAACGCTGGAGAAGCCGCTGCCAGTCAGACAATATGAGCTAGCTCTGGGTCTCACTCAGTATAAGGCAGCCACCTATGTTCCTATGGTATAATTGGAGGAGACACAAGTCTGTACGTGTTTTTAATTGTCTAAACAAGTCATTAAGAATATTAGTTATAACCATGGTAAGTAAATGTGCTTTACAATAAGCAAAAGTGAAACTAATTACTCATTTCCTTTACTTCCGATCTTCTTGTTCATAACAGTACAGTACCAAGAATGCCCCCACCCCACACAAAACAAATAGGAAAACCATCAAGAATCTCAGATGAAAGACCTCTGTAGGAAAGTTAGTTCTGTGCTTTTAGACAAATTGAAGTCAGATCAGTATATGTGCAAGATCCATAACTGTATTTCCAGACTTTTTTTCTTTCAAAGGTTGGTGGTATTAATCCTTCTCCCCTGCACCATTTCTCTGATTTAAAATCCCACCCCGCAAAAGCTGCTATTAGTTGCAGGAGGTAAAGACAGGCACCTGTTTCAATTCCTCCTCTCCCAGCACAACTGCCCCTTGTCCTACTGCTTTTAACCCCACAGAGATGTTGGGAGATCAGATCATAGCACTTCCAGGTGGTTTTTAGTAAAGACACAAAAGCAGCAGCCCAAGCACAACACCTCCAAGACATAATACAGCAATAGCACATTTAGTTGCAACTAGATTCTATTGACACCAATGGGATGAGTGAGTTGCAATTAAAATGTCATTGTGATTTTTGCTGATGCTTATTATGGATGCAACGAACTATGCAACTATTTCTGCATGCCAGAAGGGATTTGGGGCATGTTCCTCTTGAATGCTAGCTCCTCCCCATAACACATGGCAGATAACTTTTGACACGGAGAATATATATCTACTAGAAGTCTCCACTAAAAAGGCCTTTTATATAGTTGCTCTTCAAAACACTCTTACTCTGCTGTACAAAGACTTCTCTACACATTCACACTCAAGTCTTGGGAAGTACAGTGCACTGTGGAACTTATCACCAAAATTATAGAAGTGGAAACTGGTTACTGTACTTTTTTTTCATTTGAACTGCATTTTGCAAGAAGTTCAGTTTTAATGGATGTTTTAATTTCAGCATTTGATATGCATATATAAAATATGCAGCTGACAATTAGAAAACACAGGTGATACAGAATTCGTCTAGATCAGGTACCAATTTTATGAGGAATATAAGGAACATTTGCCCATGCTTCATGGGTCTACGGACCCAGGAATTGCTTCCCCTCTCACCTGAGTTAGGGGAGGCCTCTCCAGTCCACAAATCAAAACATCTGTGAACTCACACAACAGGGTAACCTGTGCATAGAACACTCTGTATGCAGAGGTTCTGCACACACTAGATGCACTGTTACATCACAACATTTATAGAACATATATGTAGGCTTTATCACATAATGACCTGTGGGCTAGAATTCTAATCAGTTTTCATCCTGTGCTGCAAATGAATCAACAACCCTGCACATGATTTTTGGATCTGAAGGACATCTGATTAGCTACACCCCTTCTGGAGACAGGAAGCCATCTTGTTTATGTATAATCTCTGTAAATTGCTTGCTATACAGGTTGAGTATCGCTTATCTGGACTGCTTGGGACCAGAAGTGTTCTGGATTTTGGAATATTTGCATAATGAGATATCTTGGGCATGGGATCCAAGTCTAAACACGAAAGGTTACTGTATTTTATTTTTTTAGGTCCAACAGAGCAGGCGTCAAACTGAGCAGGGAGTGGAGGAGGGAGGCTTTCCCTTTTCCCTCTAGCGCCAAAGTGAAAACATCAAAAACATTAAAAAGCTTCACAATAAAAACAGAGCTGCAACTAGAGAGAATTACAGACAAAACCTCGGTCACTAACAGCCATCTGAAATAAGTAAGTTTTGACTGCATGTTTAAAAGCAGCAAAATTGGGAATCTGAGAGTGAGTGAACTGAGGCGTTTTGTTATTTGTTTTGTTATGGCGCACGCCGTGGTGGTTTCCGGATTTTGGAGCATTCTGGGTTTTGGATGTCCGGAAAAGGGATACTCAACTTGCTTGCCATACATAGCATGTAATAGAATTAAGGAGTAGTAAATATATGAATATTAATAGTTATCACCAAGTGTACCTGGTGAGCCACTGTGGGAAACAGCATGCTGGACATGCCTAGGCCTGATCCAGCCAGGCTCTCCTGGAGTTATATGTGGAGGGAGGGTGGGCATAATGCAAGGACCCTTGAGGGATGCAACATATGTCTGTGTACAGACACACATTTCAGCCACCTGCAAAATCCTTGGCAGTAAGCGTCGGGCTAAGAACAGAGTGCAGGGTTTCCTCTCCCCATAACAGCATCCCCAGCTTCTGTGATTTACACATGCTGGTATGAGAGGAAAGGAGTGACACCACTGGATACGACCCTGCCTCCAACATCAAAAATCAATGCTCTGCCTTGCCTTGCTCTCTCTCTTCATCTACTTCATTCCATCCTGGGTTCTGTCTCTTGGCCATCGTAGCATGCTGCTGAATACTGAGAACTTGTGTGTGTTTTAGATAATCAGAAGTACATGTGTTGTCGCCAAGCGCCAAACCATTGAAAACCTAGAGTGCAGAACATCCCTTCCAGGAAAGGGCATCCGCTTTACCCACTGAGGTTTTTACTATTCTCCTACAAATTCAAACTTGCACTTCCTCCCAAGGCTATTGTGGTATTAGGCATGTTTAAATAGCCATGTTAATCAGCAGCCAGCACACTTAACCTATAAACAAGTTTTCTCATTCCGGCATGAAGACAAATCCTGTGTAAATTCTAATTCTATTTCTAATTCAACATCGCCTACTAATTATGGTAAAATTGGTATCTATCTATCAGCCAAGCAGAATGCATCCATTAATTTCAACCTTTGTCCTTTAATCCATTATATTGCTATTTTGCACCACGTTGTCTTCTTGCTTCCCAGCTGTACAGAATTTGTTGTTGCTGTCTAATAACTGGTTCACCTGCATGTAAACATTTACTACCCCTGCTAACTGGGCAAAGAGGCACCTTTTAACGTGGTGATGCTCTTTATTTAGCAGGGGGAGAGTAACTGGCCCTATCCACCCCCAGCACAGTACCTCCAGTGACTATTGTTGGTGTCTATCTCATCTTTATTTCTAGATTGTGAGCCCTTTGGGGACAGGGAGCCATCTTATTTGTTTTATTTCTCTTTGTAAACCGCCCTGAGCCATTTTTGGAAGGGCGGTATAGAAATCGAATTAATAATAATAATAATACTTTTACAGAATGTGACTCCCAAACCCATAAGACTATGAAAAGGAAGTAGGAGAGATTTCTCATTTCTCTTCATCTAATGAAATTATGATTATTTAAACTGCCTGTATTCAAATTATTTAAACTGTCTATATCTCTTAAGCAAACTGTACCAAACTGTAGAAGGACTTGTCTACAGAGCAGATTAACCCATACTAAAAAGGTTATTTAACATGCTAATTAATTCTTATTAAAATGCTTGTATAGACAAGTTACTGTCACAGCTCCAAGGAGGAAAGCACATAGAGTACATTCCACATGTATAATTTATTTTTATCCTCCACCCCCCGCCCCAGAGTTTGTTACATGTTTATAACATCTACTCTGTGCACTGATCATGTAGGAAGATATTATGCATGTCACCACTTATGCTAGATCTCAACAATGCAAAGAAGTCTTCTCAAACTAGGGCTATAGTGTTTAATTAAGAACTCTCTGATCAACCAAAAAGGTGTGTCCAATTAACCAGACAGCAGCTTTTAAAAGCTGTATTAGCCTCCCTACAAGTCCTACGAACAACCTGTGGCAAGAGCCATCTCAGAAGTGGCATTCCTTCCTCTGTGAGGAAGTGGGCAAGGCCTCCTGGGAAATGATGCTTGCTACAACATGTGTATGCATCATCCAGCAAACAAGGGCAGTGCACTTCTTTCTTTAGAACTCCTGTTCTCAAACAAATGTATGCAGATTTAATATATACATTAAAGTTCAAATAATTAGATCTTAATCTGGTAACAACCAAACTAAAACCGTAAGTGTAACTGTGCAATCCAATCCAGGTCTGCACATTTAACCTGCACTGAAATCACAGACTGAGCACATAATTTCTACAGAATTGCAATACAATTCTCACAGGTATGACACCTGGGAATAGAACTGGTAGGTGAGAGCAACAAGGTGTTAGGGCTCCATTATCAGTCGGAAGTAGTTTTGTTTACGATAACAAGCCATCTGTTCCACCACTAGTTTCAGTCTGTTAATACTGTATCCCATAGGTACAATTTGGGGTATGAAGCACTGAAAGTTACACTAAAATAAACCACTAACTTCAAAGTCTCATTTCTAGTTCAAAGGCTTCAGTTCCTCCGTAGGTATACAGGGATAGATTCCATGTTCCTTCCACTACAAAGGTAATCAGCTAAAGTGGAGTAAGCAAAGATGTTTGATATCCCCAGCCCAAAACAAGAAATACACAAGCAAAAGGACTGCACAGAAACTGAGAGTTAGTTTCTATTACTATATAAATATTCACACGTGATCCACCCCCCACCCCCCAAAAAAAATTCAACAGGTTGTGTCCAAAGACTGCCTGCTGTTACCAATTCCTGTCCCTATTTACAATTGTCCCTGAGAGTCCCCTCAAACCACAAGGGCACTTTTGGGAAGCACAGGCTGCTGCAGTTTTCATGCTACATTTTTGCTCATTTTGTTGAATGTTGTGCCTGACATACTGAACAGTTGTGCTTGATGAACTCTTCTGCACATGCATGGAGGGGAAGAGAGATTTCCGGCAATCCCACCACTCTTCTGCAGCAGCCTGTGCTTCCCAAAAGTGCCCTTGTGGGGTTTTTTTTGGGGGGGGGGGCTCTCAGGGACATATTTTCAGGAGGCACAGGTGGCTGCAGCAGAGAGGTGAGACTGGCCAAAAATTGCTCTGCCCTCCATCTGCAGAACTGATTCCTAAGAGCAAGCCTTACTCAGTATGTGTCAGGCTGCATTTGATTCTGTTTGCAGGAAAGAGAATACACAGTATAGGAGTGAAATATGCTATTAAGGCATTAATTGTGTGTTTTCTAATTTCAAAAAGCATTGATTGAAGGCAAGTTTGTTTCCCTATAGGTTTGGAGATTTATAATCACCTAGCGAAGAGCTCTTCAAAAAAGCTGAGAAAGTTAGAGCAGATTTCAAAGTTGTACACAGCACCAGAATAACCCTTAATATCTATAAAATTATGTTTAAAGAACATACCTTAGCGAACTGTCACAAGAGCCTTCTCTCATTAATTCTTTAGAGTGTGTATTTGAGATACACAGATATGAATTTAGGTTTCACTCATCCCACAACCACCCCAAGTGCTAAGTCACGTACAATGGCCATGTGGATTTCTTGGGAATGAAAGCAGGCATTTCTCACAACAGTGTAAAGCCAGAACAAGTAAAAGCTAGCCAAGTCCATTGGAAAGTGTGGCATCTACAAGTAAGTGAACCAACTGCATATACATGCCCACCAATGTAGAGCACAAGACATGCAGAAGATCTTACAAGCTAGTGGATGCTGGGATTAAGTAACATCAAATGGTGGAAAAGGTTAGTCCTCTGGAAAGATACTCTATCCTTTATAGAATGTTTGACAAGGATTTACTGAGAGGAAGCAGATTGTTGAGTAATTTATCAAAAATTAGAACCTTATTTATCTGTACACAAATGGTGTTTTATATGCGATTAGTGTAACTAATTTAGAGTGTTGAGCAAGAAAGAATTACTTCAGTTTTAAAATGTCTCCTAAATAGTGTGTGGACAGAAAACAACCTTGTTTCCTGATTATTTTTTCAAAGCTTTTTGAGAAACACACACAAATAATTAGATTTAGTCAATTTTATTTACAGTTCTTTTTGTACATTTCAGAGCATTACACAATTACATTTTCCATATTTTCTGACCTGCAAACAGATACCTTAAATGGAAATATTTAAAAAAAATATGCAGTTCGGTACATCCAAATGCAACAATTACACATCTGACAGTTCACAAAGTGTAATTTACTAGGACGTATCCTAAGAATTTAAGAACAAGTAGTCAGGAAAAAAATCTGACCAATTATTTACACAACACAAAATCTCTCAAGCTAAACCTGCTCAGGACAATTGTCCTAGGAGCCCCCCTCCCCCGAAAGGAAGTGATGATTCACACCTATGCAGCATTAACAGCCCTTGATCCCAAATACGGAGGAATTTTCTGGACCTGACTGAGTAATTGGCTTCCTCTTAACTTGCCAAAACCTGAAGTTCACACTTATATCCCTGGGTGCATAGCATTGAGTGTTTAGAAAGCGTTGACCACCAACATTCATTTAAAAGATCACACATTTCTAACAAAGTTCAGTTTGAATTGGCTTCTAAAAGGACCAGTCCTTCTAAAAGTGGCCAGTGTGAATGAAAATATTTTTAAGCATAGGTTAAACTCTTTGGGCCCGCTCATTCTATTAAAATTAATTGGGGGTAAAAACACTGAAGTAAAATTCAAAGGCTTGGACAGGGCCGAGGGCTCTGCATTTAAGGTGGACCATCCAGGTCATGTCTACAACTTCCATTTCTTGTGTCTACCACCCCCTCCCCCCTTTTCAACACACTTGACATGGTATATATAGTGGGTAGAAACGAGTAAAAATTCCCTGCAAATAAACTGCTCTTCAGCTGAGGTTATGGCTCCTGTGCATGGGGTGATCAGAGGAATTTTAACTTTTACAAAAGTGTTTAAGAGTCCTCTTGAAAAATACTGAGATTTCACTTTAGGTTAATTTGATTGCATGTACAATTTGTTAAGTATAACTTTCAGTCAAGATATCTTGCTACAAATGGAAATTTCAGTATAAAAAAAGCAGCCAACAGTGCAATTTTTGTTTTAAATTGGCCAAGTCCTTCATGGTCTTTAACTAGGCTATACATTTCATGGAGCCTCCACATTTTTCGCCTACCTTACTGTTCATGTTCATGTTTCAAACTGTGTCAGCAGGGCTCGAACTTCAGGAGTTAGCTGCTTAGCAGCCTTGGCTGCTTCTGTAATGGCCTTGCGGTAAAGACCTTTTCTCTTCTTATTAAATCGCGACTGAAAGTTTTCTAAAAAGGGGGAGAGCTGTGAAAGAGCAAGGAAAGATGTTGTTGGGGACCCAAACCATGAAATACGAGCTTCCTGTCGGACTAAAAGGCCATTATCTTTCCGGCTCACAGTTATAGTAAGAATACGGGCTGGCCACCATGGGAAGCCATATATCTTGGCCCAAACAATGTCTCCTACACATATGGTCCTGCCATCTGGGGTGACACATTTAGAGACATTTTTTGAAAAGACTTTCATTTTCAAGGAATTACTGAGCTTTTTCTCTTCCTTTGAAGAGGACGAGGAGGAGGAGGAGGAAGGTGCATGCATGCTGCCAGGAGGAAAATCAAAGCTTTCAGTAGAACTACACTCAGAGTTGGTGGACTTCAAGTCATCTGTGCTATCACTACTACACACTGATGCACTGGAAGAGTCAGGTTTATTTTTATTAAGGGTCATGTAAACCGTTATATTGCTTTTGCTGCCTCTCTTGCCCAGTGTCTGCTGTTCATCCTGATCAACAGGTACATGCACTTCATTTGTGTCCTGAACCTCACTGCTGGCCTCTTCAGGACCTTCTGAGGGGCTCTGATTTTCTGAAGGGGCCTCACCTGCTGAGCGGGTGGAGGAGCAGCGAGACTGGGGCTTAGCTGCCATCTTGCCACTCTGCAATTTCTCAAGCCCTGTCTTGAGAGAAGAGTCGTTTTCTTCATTTCGATATCTTTGTGGTTTTAGTCGCAATCGTGGGGGCAGGGAACCTGAGCTGGTGTTCTGAAGACGCCGTGTGAAGTGGACCTTTGAATGTGCATTTTTGGAAGTAGAGGTTGCACTTTGTTTCTTTTGTGCCTTCTCTTTGGCTATTTTCAAAACTTCCCGAGCTTTTGCATGATCCATGTTTTTGCTCTGGAGAACCTTTTTAGTATTTAACTGTGTTTTTGACATATTTGCTTGAGTGGAAACTTTGACTACTTTGCTTCTGCTGTGGGCAATATTTCCAACTTTGACCACAGAATTCCTTTTCTGGCTTTCATTTTGGCTTTTCCCATCAACTTTAAGATCAGTTTTAATTTTTTTATTCACAGTAGTTATGCTCTCATTTCTTCGTTTTCTACTATCCTCATACTTTGAGGAGTCGCTTGCATTGCTGCCCTTTTTAATTTCTTTTTTCTCTGCAACAATACTGTTCTTACATTTGTCACACAAGACCTGTCTGGGTCGTAGTTTGATAGCATTCATAATAGAAGTGGGTTCCTCCCTGTACATTTTCCGCTTGGGCCGTTTAATTTTCCGAGGTGGAGGCTGAGGTATTGACTGGTTATATGTGTCCCTGATAAACAAAGGAGGAGGATATGGTGCTCCCTCGTGGAAAAGGGGAGGTGGTTTGGAAGTCCATAGGCTTTTAGCTAGGTTAGATTCTGATTGCTGGATGGGAGAAGAGTCTGTGACTACACCATTGGCTTCACATTTCACCTGTGTCTCATCTTGGAATGATTTACTTTGGAGCTGCATCGCTTCAGGTTTATCCTTATATTCCCTTTTGGGAAATATGGTCACAGGGATTCCATGGGGTCCAAACCTTAAAGAGAGAGAGAGAGACACACACAGGGAGAGTTAGATATGAATCTCCTTTATTTGACTCGCTTTTAAGAAGACCAAACAAGGACATTTCCAGACATCGTAGTTAACTAATGTTTCATAGTCCATGAAGCAAGATTTTAGAATACACCAAATAAAAATGGTTCAGTTGAGAACTACTGCTCTAGAGATAACCACATGGGTTCGATCTGGTCATTTTCACTTAGATCCGAGCCTGGGTTCCACAAATGTGATCACCAATGATAACAGTGAAACTCTTCTTAGCAACTGCTTGGCCAGTTCCAGTATGATATGCAATAATCCTGCCCTTCCCCAAGTTCACTATGTAAAGAACCTGGAAGGATATCAGAAGCAACAAGAGGGTTTCTCAAAGTCTGGTGTGAAGCAAGGCCTCTCTTCCCTCATATGCTGGATGAATCTGAAATGTACCACAAATCAAAACTTGGCTATCAAGACATGAGGTTCTCTCATCTGTATGTGACCTTATGATTTTTAGGCTCATCTAACTGAAAAAAATATTTTCTAGACTTCAACTGATCGGGCAAATTAGGAACTTGTAGAACTGAGTCACAATTAAAACTCAGAAATCCATACAATCAATTCAGCTCTTGAGCACAGACCACACTCAGTAACATGAAGTTGTGTTAAGTGTTAACTGGGGTCTATGAATTCAAGATAAATGTGGTGCCCAAAATAGTTCTCTCGTAGAGACTGGAAATGGGAACTTAATAATAAAATACTGTTGCCATTATCAGAAGGGCAGGAAATTTGATTTATCCAATTTAAAAAATTGAACAGAGTGTCTGTATCTGCAAACACTTGCTAAGTGGCACAGGGTGTGGAGTTAAGATTTCTGAATTGACTCTATAAGTCACTATATGTACAAAATGAGGGTCTTGTTACCCAAAGTGGGCAATGCTACACCCAAATACATACCTTTTATATTCTTTCAGCAGCAAGCCTTGCCTACAGTTTCCTATGCTGCCCCTGCATCACTTTGCATCGCTGAAAACTGATGAGTAAGTAGAGCTACAGGTAGGTTGCCATGCCACAACCTTAGCCAAGATTTACTTATGAAAACATTTATATATCATCTTTCCACTCACCAAGATACTCAATGTGTCCAACAAGGTAAGTAAAAATATCTTATGTAACCCTCAACTCGCCCCACACATCTCCCTGTCTCTCAGTTACTCCCTTCAACATCCACACTACTATGCTTTAGGGAGGAGAGTTGGTTCTGTGGTAGCAAGCATGAATTGCCCCCTTTGCTAAGCAGGGTCCACCCTGGTTTGCATTTGAATGGGAGACATGTGAGCACTGTAAGATATTCCCCTTAGGGCAGGGCTGCTCAACTTTGGCCCTCCTGCAGATGTTTGTTTCTTTATTTATGCAAGCAAATTTAATGACCCCCTGACTTCCATAGACTTGAGGCAGTTTACATAAATTAAAACAAAAACAAGAGGAAAAAAGGGGGGAAACAAACACACAAATAAAAGCCTGGCAAAATAAATAAGTTTTCAAAAGCCTCTTAGAGGTCAGAAGGGAGGTGGCATTATGACTCTTAGGAGGCAGGGTGCTCCAGAAGGAGTGGACTGCAACAGAGAAGGCCCTCCCACGTACCTCCCCTGGGCCTGAAACTCTGAGAAGGCCCACCTGAGACGACCTCATACTGGCAACCAGTGCAGTGACCACAACAAAAGTGAAACATGGTCATATTTTCTGCTGCCCATAAGCAGCCGGGCCACGGCATTTTGGGCCAGCTGAAGCTTCTGAGTAGTCTTCAAAGGCAACCCCAGGCAGAGCACATTACAATAGTCCAACCGAGAGGTGACAAGGGCATGAGTCACAGTTACTAGGGCCTGCCAGTCAAGGTAAGGCCGCAGTAGGTACACGAGACGAAGCTTGGCAAAGGCTCTCCTGGCCATGGCTTCCACCTGCTATTCTAGCAGGAGCTGAGAGTCCAGGATGACCCCCCAAATCACAAGCCTGCTCTTTCAAGCGGAGCATGACCCCATCAAGGGAGACACTCAAAACTGGAACCTGGCCAGATGTTGGCCCACAATTCCCATAATCCATGGCTATTGGCCACTGTTTTCTGGGGATTATGGGAGCCGTAGTCCAAAAACAGCTGGGGGGCCTAAAGTTGAGCAGGCCTGCCTTAGGGGATGGGGTTGCTCCAGGAAGGTTCCATGTTCCCTCCCTGGCATCTCCAATATAGGGCTGAGAGAGACTCCTGCCTGCAACCTTGGAGAAGCCGCTGCCAGTCTGTGTAGACAATACTGAGCTAGATGGACCAGTGATCGAACTTGATATAAGACAGCTTCCTATGCTCCTTTTTGTAAATTATACTTGTACACCACAAGTTTTTGCAAAGGCAAATCACCTTGGATTTCTCCTACTTACACCAACCACTAGGAAGCTATCCAACATCCCATGGAAAAACACAGTCAAAAGACACACTAGCTATACGAACCCTCCCCAGGAACAATTATCTTGCGGTTTTGCTTTTCATGCAAATTATGTCCTGGCCTATAGACAGGTATAGCTTGCTCAAACAGATGAGATATAACCTGCTTCTCCTTTATTTAGGATTGATTCAGGATAAGTTAAAAGCAAGAGGAGAGATTGGGGAGCTCAATGGAGTTTGTCAGTTACTAGATATTTCAAATCTGCGAATTTTCAAGTTCTACACAATCCCACACATGAAGCTATGAATTTAGGAGTTCTTTTATATTGAATGTGTGTTTGTTCCCTTTTCTATAAGAAGAGTCTTGGGGTTCTATGCCCCTCAGGACCTTTGCACATGATACAGTCACTATCCCATTGTTCTCATCATATATTTTGAACTCCTTCCCACAGAAGGTCTGTGCTGCCTCAACTCTCCCGGCCTTTGAGTACTTACTTAAAACGTATTTAAAATTTATTCCAAAGCAATGTTCCACCATTGCTTTGAAACTGTTGAGCTGGAAATATTTGCAGCAGATAAAGCTTTATACTGTCTTATTCTGGGGATATGTTTATGTTTTTATGTGGATTTGTATTCTACTTTATTATACTGTTAGATGCCTTGGTCTTATGACAAGTGGCCTATATATACTGAAGATTTTTTTAAAAAGATACATTGGGCTATTGTTACTTTCCCCCCCACTTCCCAGAAATAGCCCATTACTCAGGGCATCTCATAAGACTGCTTTTCTACCTAACATTTGGTAAGAAATCACATACATATTATGATTTATGGTGTATCTGGCCATAAATGCAAGTTAGAGATGGACAAACAGGGACACCACCACACACATAGCAATCTCATAAGCCTTCTCCCCTTTGGAAAGTAGGCTAAAAATGGTGACTGCCATGAACCAGCCCTGGGAACACGATCAGCACTTCAAGTGCTTCTGAAGCCTCTGCTGCCCAGGGTTGCAGCAAAACAGGTTAAAGGATCTGGAATTTAACTGCACAGTCTGAGAGTGCAGGACCGCTTTCCATTCCTGAGCCTCTTACACACAGTGCTCTCTCTTTTTAGCATTTGGCAAGTACTTGTACTGCAAACTTGACAAATTTTAAACAGCCTGCTTATGGACTCATAGGTCCCAATGTCATTTATTTCTGGCAGAAATAAAACAGTATGTCAATAGTAAGAATGCCTGCCTCCTAGTTCCTACATGCAACAATTTAACTCTTTCTTTATATTTATCCCATTAGCCCAAAGCACAATGAGACCAAACTGACTTTGGAGGACTCAAAACCCTTCTCTAGCATAATCCATGCAGAGTTAAGCACTTTTAAGAGAGAATCCGAGGTTTCCAAGGGCCAGTAGGACCAGGGAGCAGAGTTCAAATCCCCATTCAGCCATGAAATGTCTGAATTATAAAATGTACTTATAAAATGTAAAAAGTTTTAGTATTTCCAATTCCAATGGAAGAGATTTAAGCATGTACTTGACTCTCTTAGCGAACAAATGAGAACCAACAATACTTAACTTTGCCTAGATTTCACCACCTAGAGACTTCTATATTAGACGGTATAGAAATTCAACCAATCAATCATTCAATAACACCCTCTGATATTAGAAATCTATATTTCTAGTCAACATATCCCAATGTAAATGTTCCCTGTTCATCTAGTATAAACAGCAGTCAGCACCGGTGTTCCCTCTATTTTTTTTCATCTGTGTGCAGAATGTGTTTTGTTCTGGGCAACAGTATCAAGGCAGTGTGCCCACATGAGCATTTAGAAAGGGGCCTTCCCGATTCAACCTGAGTAGGATCTAAAATCAACTGAGCGGACATCAACTTGTGAGTGTGCACACATGTGCATGCCTTAGAGGAAACACTGGTCAGCACACTATCTCCTTAACAATGCTTAAATATATCTTGCAAACTGAACCAACAGTTTCTGTAAGTAAGATTAGACCATAATCACATTTGCCAATAATGAAAAACTACAAGCATCCTATGTACCACTTTGTACACTTTACTACAGGAAATGTTTGAAATAAATCCACACTACAGTGTGCAAACATGACTCAATGTGCAATCTACTCATGATACAGCCATTCATATCAGGTTCAGTTCCAGATTTAAGGGGGCCCTCAGCAAGGTGATCTCTCATGAGCCCCCATGCCCTTACCAAGGCAGTAGGTGCATGTTTCTTTCCTTTGTGGTGTACGTTCAGGTATTTTTCTAATGTGTCTACCACACTTTCCCCCACTACAATGCCTCATGTAGCATCACAGTGCTACATGACACACTGTGAAAGGAAAAAACCATGGTGGGCAGCAGCCACATGTTAGAACACCACTGGTTTTTGCTGGCCCAAAGAGAATGAAATAAATCAACATCTGCCGTTATTGAAAAGGGCCGTTATTAGTAGATACCAGTTACTGGCTGGGGTCAATCCTGACCATAGAGCCAGAGCAGGCATCAGCAGAGGGGGCCCCTTGGGATGCCTTGTCCCAGTGCCAACCACAATTAATGATCCGTGCAACTTGTGTAACAAAATTTTTGGAGTATAGTTTAAGAAATAAAGCTTCCACTAGAATTCTGGCAGACATGTCAAGAATCTATATTCTTCACAGTGGCTTGGATCTAAAAAGCATTTAGCTCGAGTGGAAAGGGATGGGTGTCTGTAGTAAACAGACTTCCATCTACAATCCCCCATGCCATATCCCACACTATACCAGCGATTATACTATATCCCCCAACACTCAGAATTAGCTTTGCAAAGAGCACTGAGGCCTGTACGGGAAAGCCCTGCTGTGTGAGCAGACTACCATTTGCAGTCCTTCAAATTCAAACAATGGTTTATTCACTGAAATAGCTATTAAGTTCTGTGTAGACCTGGCACCTTGGACAATGGAATATTTTTCAAGCCTTGTCTACTTTAGATTCCTATAAATCCAAGTGGTTTTTTAAAACCTATGCAGAAAAGTAAATCACTTAATTGCTTCCTAACACTATGCCAGTTTGAGATTCAATGAGAAGTCTCAAAATCATGGCCCAGGCACACCATCTAAGTGGCCATTTCTGTAGAATCACTGCAAGTCGTAAACCTAAGGCACACCCTCAGCAACAAATATGTCTTATGTCACAAATTTCAAGGTAGTGGGGCCAAAGTCATCGGTGAGTTATGCAATCGGAAAGTAACCCAATGCATGCTTATTGTAAATGCACATTCCAGGTTAGGGGACATGTTGAAAGCAGATAAAACTGCTAGTAAGCACCACTGACAAAGTTCCAGACTAACCAACTTAGAGAATCTAGTCAGGTTTCACCAACAGTTATAGTGAGAGAGCTTCCAAATGCCAAAATAATCAAGGAAACGGATGTATTTGACACACTGAGGCACTTCACATGAGTGTGAAGCAGTGCTAGATGGGGTTTGTGCAGGGAGAGGGGGCTTAGCCCACTCTTCCCGCACATGGGCAGTTATTCATTGCTGGGTGGCCGCATCGGCTGCCCCGATGGCCAGCTGTTCTGGCCAGCCGCAGCTTTGTTTGGCACTCCGGGGGAAGGGGAGCGCCACCATATTGCACCCCGGCCCCCCGAACCCCAGGAAGGTGCCACTGCCCCCCCGGCTGACACGGAGCACTCGCTCTGTTAACTTCATTTAGGGGCAGAGGCTTTTAGGTGGGCTAGCCGCCAAAGAACCATTGGGCTCGGCTGCCAGCCTGGTGGTTCTCACGATTGCTCAAAACCGGGCTGGGCTCCCGTAGACCGGTTTTGAGCAATCGTGTGAATAGCTTCACTGTGTTAGCATTTTAGAGTTACAATCACCCTAAAGTAGTTAGGCCTACATAGAATATTTTAAGAGAGATCATCATAGGGAACAATCTTCTGGATTGGCAAAGTTATAGCTGAGAATAATTTGCCCAGCATCAAATCGTGACCATAACAGCTAAGCAAGGATTCAGGCAGTCCCGGCCCACCACCTACATAAACTCAAATCTATATAAGCATACAGTAACTGTGATATGTGAAAAAACCTACTAGGTTGAAGAAGCATTTATGAAGCAGTTGAGCCATCAAGGAAGGAAGCAGAAGAGGAGCAAGTTATATTCAACATATCAAATTACTAAAGACGTTTTCATATGCAACATCTTTTTGGTTGGAAATGTGTCACTTCTGACCACTGCTAATGCAGTACAAAGCAGAAGAGAGCCATTCTAAAAACTGAATGTACCTCCAACTCAATTTATAGACACAAAGGATATAAAGATACTGGAAATGTAAAACTAATTTAGTCTCACTTGTGAAAGTGGCATAAAGGCTCGGGGTACTGCTCAAGAGAAACAGCTCAGCGCTGTATCATTGGAAGTCACCAACTTACAAATGGGTTGTGTTCCAAGACTTTTAAAATCCAATATTCATAACTGAGAATGCATATAGTTCTCAAGAGCAACAACTTGTCTGTATGTGGAGGCTGGCATTTGTTAGTTGATGACCTTGGGTTTAATACAACTCTCTTTAAAAATATATAGGTTAAATATAACAATGTAAAATAAGTCATTAGAAAACCTGTTCCCCGCTGGGTTATTTTGGCGGGGGGTGGGTTTGAAACTGGGGGAAATTGAAATGTATATATTTATCAAATTTGTTTGTCGCCCCAAACTTGCATGACTGGGCGGCTCAATTTATAGGCACTGGAAGTGCAATGCTTTTTTCTAGTGCCCTTTATGGGTTTAAAAGTCACTTTGTTTCTTTAGGAGCACTTATTATGTACAACCTGCTCTGCTCATAACATTGATCATGTTTATCACTGAGCAGTTTCTGCTTCTTAGCCTTCATTTTTATCATCTTAATGACTTATGAAAACTGAATTGCCTGTACTGAGACAAGCCTCTCTACCTTTTCACGTTTATTTCTTGATCTGGTGTATTTCCAAACATAGACTAGTTTCTTTCACATGCTGTAGAAGACAAAAGAGCTTGAAGCAAGCAAAAAGCTTGGGAAAGTAAAGGCCAAAACTTATTTCCTTATATGAATATATCTGAACACCTTCTCTTAATTTATTCCTTCATTATTCCAAAAGAAAATGTCATAATCCAATTTGTCTTGGAATTTTTTGTATAAAACAAGTCCTTTCGGGGAAAATTGGAAGGCCCCCCCCCTTTTTTTCTGGTTTTCCCTCAGGCCTTCACATCTCTAGTTAAATATAGGTTATATTATATACCCCAAAGAAAGAGAACCCTAGACAACCTCCCAATTTCTAACATCCAAGAACTTGGAAAATAAATCAGAGATTTGTAATTCTGATGTGAAGCTTCACCCTATTCCCTCATTCCACAGTGCCACTGTTAGGAGGCTGCTACTCAGTATTGGGTTTTGCCAGCACAGCAAAAGGGCGAATACTCTCATATGGGTCTTCATAGGAATTAATCACAAACTTTTATTTACACGGAAGAATGTAAAGGGAGTTACAAGAGGATTTCCTGAACAATGTCCATAATTGTGGGTCTTCACTATCTCCCTCAAAACTCACTGTAGCCACACAGCAGGGAACGGGGTACAAAATCCAGCTCCCACCCACAACATGGCAACCTCAGTATTAGGTGTCCCAAGGGCAGTCCTTTATTGTTTTCCTCATTTGTTTTATGCATTTATAAGCCACCTTCCTACAAATCAGGACTGAAGACCGTCTATAAAATTGGCGCAATTTATTTCTATGGTGGAAGTTATCTCAGGCAAGTTGTGCTATGGGGAGGACCCCCAGTGCCCATGATTTGCCATTTTCTTTTGCCTTGCTGTGAAGGAAGAGATTCTTTTCCTGCCAATAGCAGGCCTGAAGAACCTGCTGCCTAACTCCATTAGGCTGATGCTTCCTTTTCTTTTAAGATTTCACTTGGTAAAAACCATTTGGGCATTAGGTATCACCTTTTCGCTCTAAGGGGCATTTTGGTCTGCAAAAAGGATACTAGAATTTCTTCAGTGTGTAACTCTATGGCATTGTCATGCTATAGTTTGTAAATTATCGCTTTTGGGGCCATTTGAACAGGAAAACAAATTTCAAGAACGAAAAACAAGTCATTATTGTATAATATGTATTTTTTTTTTTGCATCCATACTATGGTTATTCCACATCTGCTACCATAATTCTGCTGGCATTTGACTTGATGCCACCTCCTAGCTTGGGACCAAGTGGGGCAGTAAGAACTACTGATATTATGCACGATATCATAAGTTACTAATTTGACTTCTCTTTCAGCTTGCATAAACTGAGTTGCAACAAGCTGTAATGATAGTTTCCACAATTCAATAATTTATTTACAGCTGCTTATAAGGAGGCTTATTTTGCATGGTATTGGTGAGCTTAATTGGTAATTAATTGGTGAACTTATATGGCCATTGGGGGAAAAAAGATTGGACTACAAATCAATGGACTCAAGTTTCACATATATCCAGCACACATACAAGAACTGGGCCCAGAAGTGAGAGCAATCAAAATGAATCAAGAGGCTGCAATATCTTCTTACAAGGCTAAGCAGTTGGTGCTTTTTGGGTGGGGGGGTTGGGTGGGGGGGAAGAATGTAGAATAAGAAAACATGACAGTGCTATAGAACTGTGCGGTATAGAAAAAGCAAAGAGAATTTCTTCTCCCTCTCCCAACAATACCCAATCCCAGCGACAAATGTATTACAAATTCACTGTATAAGATGTGATGATAGGCACTGGCTTCAATGTCTTTAAAAGATGATTTGACAAATTTATGCTTTTATCAACAGATGATACCTAAATGAAATTTCCATGTTCAGAGACAGAATGTCTGGATACCAGCAGAGTGGCCAGTGGCGGAGGAAGAAAAAATGGGGGTGAACTATTACCTTCATTCCCTACCTATGGATTTCCCAGGAGCACCCAGCTGGTTTCCACACTAAATAGGATGCTGGACTGGAGAGATCCTTGGTGTTATCCAGCAGAACTCATTGTGTATTCTTACTAGTTACCCACTTCCGGCTTTCCTCATTTTTTGTAGTGAATTAACTCTTGGGCCCATGGAGCCCTAGTGACATTTTGTGTGGCTACATTGGCTTATTGATCCACACTGCATCATATATTCTGTAAGGGCTGTCATGTAGGAAGATAACTTGCAGAAGGATGGATGAGGTAGCTAGAGAGGCTTGCAGCAAATGGCCAGGGGAAGTTGAAGTACATGTTGTAGCAAACAGCGCCATTTAAATCACTATATCCAATTAGGCCTCCCTTTGTCATTCTCACTTAAGTGGCCTCCCTTCATGGCTCTCTTATATTATCACTCAGTTGTAGGTTATTTTGGATGAAGCCACCCTACTGACGCATATTTCATGGGCCTTTAGTTAGTCTTGATCATGTGTATGTTGCCATGACAAAATGCCCTTAAGCAAGCTGCCCTTGTAGCATTCCCCCAAGCCCAATCAACAGATAAAGTGCTTTAAGAAGCTGGGGTAGTAGACAGTACAAGCTCTTGTCCAAACTTTATCCAGATTAAGATATTCCTACATCATGTCAGCAAACATTGACATGACAGTATCTTTCTTCCAGAGCTTTTGATAGGAGTGTGCACTGTAAAAGTCTTGTTGGAAATCCAATCTGAAGAGAAGGGAAACAAGCATTATTGCTCCAACACCCTCACTGTCATGCATACGTTCTTACAAAACCCAACATATAGGACTTGCTTGCAATATGCCTCACTTATGTGCTCAGATCTATTCTAATTAGTAAGCTTGCTGTACACAGAGTGGTAGCAGCAATAACTGACTAGGAGTCATTAGCCGAAGATGAACAGGAAATTGGGGTGCGTTTTCTACCCCATTTTCAAACTTTTGACGAAACCATGAGATTGAACATGGAATTAGTAACTCTTTAAAGATATGTCCTTGATGTCAATACTGCATCTGCGTCTTGATAAGTATGAAAGATACACACACTAGAAAAGATTCCAATGACAGGAAGAAATAATGGCTTTGAAACACAAAACAAGAGAACTAAAAGGAACTAAATAAGTTTAACCCAGCCAAAACACACCCCATATCCATTTTTGAAGATGAAGAAATATTTTTAAATGTCATGAAAAGAATTATTTGCCAGGGTCACTAAGAGAAAGGTGAGAAGCAGCACTTCAAACTGTAGCTGAGTAGATTTAGGATGGTTTCATTATATCCAACTTAAGAACATTCGAGCTACTGAGCAGGCTGTTCAGTAACTTAGATTTATCTCTGGAGGTTTTTAAAATGGTACATGATTAAATAATAACCACTGGATATTTGTTCTAGGAAGTATTACCAGTTCCAGCAACTGAACAAAATAATCTGAAGTACCTTCCAATTCTATTACAGGTGTATGATTTGAAAGAAGTTAACTCTTTGCCAAATGCCATCTGATTTTTTTATTGCTGAGTTTTATTGTCAACCTTTTCCTTCATCCTACTGTTCATGTAAGAACCCATTAAGTATCTCCAGCTAGCTGTCATGGTGATCAGCACTAACATGTGAGCACTGCAGAATATGAATGTTTTAAGAAATGTAGCACACAGGCGAGCAAGAGTAATTTATTGCCTTAACATTCTAAGCTCATAGGCTTGTTGCTAACCAACTGCCTGCATGATTGCTTGCTGGCTGTTCAGCCCTATCCCCATAACCCCCTCTCTTGCCCCAAGGAGTCCTGCCTCCCAAGGCCTAAAGTCTGGGGTGACTGCTAGACAGTAGTATATGAAAGGAAGAGGTGAGCAAAGAGGGGCTGATACCACCTGATGCCTGCCAGCTCGCAGATTCTGATCACTATCCCAGAATAAGCTCAGAAGATGGGTACCAACTTTTAAGTCTCTTAGTTTCTTTGTAACTAAGGAAAAAGAGAAACATGTAGGAACCATTCCAATGCCAAAATGTCACATGGAGTATGCACAATTCAGCAATCACAGGTATACTGCCCACAGATGAACATGGGTAAGCGTCAGCATAACAGGCACTTAAGGAACACGGATATTATCTGGACAAATTACTTCTGATATAAAATATGGCAGTCCTTAAAGTTTATGGCACTTTCATAAAAGTAAGGCTATTCCAAAAGATATGTCTACACCAATACCCAAATGGGGAAATAATGCCTCCTAAAGAACTGAATTAAAAACAGAGTATAAGAACAGCCCTGCTGGATCAGGCCCAAGGCCCATCTAGTCCAGCATCCTGTTTCGCACAGTGGCCCACCAGATGCCACTGGAAGCCACAGGTAGGAGTTGAGGGCATGCCCTCTCTCCTGCTGTTACTCCCCTGCAACTGGTACTCAGAGGCATCCTGCCTTTGAGGCTGGAGTATGACAGTCCTATGCTAACATCTTGGACACAGACCCATTTATTTCCCAGCAACTTACGCGCAAATCAGTTCATTTATCACCCGCATGACTGTATATACTGTCTGTTTTGATACCATTTCTAAGTTAAAATGATAACCAAGTAAATACTGCAGTATCCTACTTGGGAGTGCAAGCTTCCAGCTCCTGCCACATTTTCTCTTCTAATAAAATAACTCTTTCTATGTACTGTCAAAGATGTTATGATGGGAATATCCTTTCTTCATTTATTCTGAACAGTCTGGCAATCTATGGCTAGTGGGTGAGAGAACTTCAAACTCATTCATTCTTGATGGCAGGGGGCACACGAGTGTCCCACCTGCACTCACTGCAATCACTGTTCATGCTACTTTAAGCCAAAGCAGAGACAACGTTTTCAGTTCTCCTTTGAAAGTTCAAAGAAAGTATTAATAGTACTTGCAGAAGCTACCAGAACAAACAAGCTGGCAATACAACTGTGTGAACTTAAACTGGTGATCTACTCAAAACATCAGATATACAAAGATTGAGAAAAATAACCAGCTGACTTAATTTCAGTTCCTTGCTTTTATGGATTTGAGTTTTGTTTTCTCCAGTTAAACTAACAAATGGTTACTTTGTTCTCCACCCCTACTTGACTCCTCCTGCTTATCTGGAATTCACACCTGCAAAAGAGAATGTAAGGTAAGACACTTCACCACACACCTAAAGACCACAGATTTGAAAAATCAATTGACAAGACCCAGACTAAGTTAGTCACGACTAAGCACTATTGTAATAAATGAGACAAGCTAGTTATAACTAACTTAGTCTGGATCCTGACCGAATAGGCAGGATCCATAAGTTGGCCATTTCCAAGCTTCTCACTATGAGCACTCTACCTATATCAAGGTAGATTGAATACAGGTGACTTCTTTTAAAGCAAGGACCATGTAACAAATTCACTGTGGAACACATGAAGCCATATGCTGAGCTGGTAATCTGTAACAAGAGATGACAAACTTCATATGGTAAGGGAATTTCTACTATGCACCTTGAACTATTAAAAATGGGGGTGGCAGAAGAGCGATTAACTGAACCTCATACTGAAATGCTACAGGCAACCAGCCCTCCACATGACTGTTAGGCCTGTGCAAGTCGGTAAAGTCGAGGAAGGATGTTGGAAATCCTGGCCTCCACCATGAAGAGGCAGCAGAATGCAGGGCAATTGCCCCAGGTAGTTCAGCAGCAGAGGGGCTCTTTAAATGTCCCAGCACTGGTGCAGAGGCAGCTGAAGAGAATCTTGGAAGCAGGCAAGGCATGATCCAGGGCAGGCTGGGAAAGCACATGGGTGGCAGAGAGGAAGCATAGGATCCTGAGAGAAGCTCTGAGCAGGACGACAGGACCCAGCCACCCAGCGCTTCCTCCAAGCTGCCCCGCATGCTTTTCCAGGCTTCCTTGCATCACTCCCTGCCTGCCCAGAGATTTTCTCTGGCCAGTGCTCTTTGGCAATCAAAGAGCCACCGCCACTGCACTACTAGGGGCAATTGCCCCGCCCTCTGTTGCCTCCTCATGGTGGGGGCCAGGATTGCAGACATCCTCTCCCAACTTTATCACCTTGCACAGCCCCGATGGTTGTTTCAGTCAGAACACAGCAATTACCACATCATTCTTTAGCATTAAAAGCCCATATAAACTGGAGCATTTGCACTAGACCGGTCAGATAACAGCAAAAGTTCTACAAAATTCATCTGAAATACTCTTTATTTTCTCTGAAGTACTGCACAAGTAGATATGTAGAATTTCTAGAAGTTTGAAACCATGGGGGGGGGAACCATTTTTTCCTGGAAAAGCCAGACAATTGGAGGAAAATATATATACACGCCTTACTTTTGCATTACTGTTTTAAAAACAAAAATTAACTATGTATATCTTATTTAGCATGTAAGATGTTCCTTTTAAAAGATAAAATTAAGGCATTTAGACTTTTGTGTCACAAGTATACTAAACAATAGTTTAAAATCTATGTCAACCTGCAAGCTGCTGCAACTTGAGGTATCTGGACATGTCTAGTAAATTGCCAGTTGAAAATTAGGAAGGGGGAGTTGAAAGATGTGTGGTAAAATGCAGCTTATGTACTTCCATCAGTGGATCTTGATGTCAAGGTGGGATGGAATGGGACCTGGAAGAAGCAGTTTCCAAGCTACCCAAATCTAAACCTTCAGGTTTCTCCTGAGGCTTGTTAGTCTCTTGCAGCACACACATGGACCAATTTAGATGTTAGTTATGAGACAAGCTACTTCCAATCACTGTGTTGCATTGAGAAGTCAGTCATGACTACTCCCACTGAAATTATGGGCCACATTTACTTGTCCCATCAATTCCAGTAAGTCTGCTGAAGCGTAACATAATCTGGATGCAAACTAGTGACTGAAGTTGCCCATCTTATAACTAACATTTAAGTTTGTGTGTATGTGTGCGCATATATATATATATATATATATATATATATATATATAAAATACACAGACACACGTGTGTACACACGTGTGTACACACATACACACACCCCTTTAAGCGTTACACAGTTAGGAAGACAGGCTACTCCAGTCACTGGCTCACATCCATGTCAAGTTACTCATAAGCAGTCTTACTGAAATTAATAGGACAAGTAATTTCAATGGAATTACTCAGTGCTAATTTCCCGAAGTCTTTCAGTCAGGCTGGGGGCAGAGGTACACTGAGCTTCAGCATGTAGCAATAGCAATAGCACTTACATTTATATACCACTTTATAGCCGGAGCTCTCTAAGCGGTTTACAATGATTTAGCATATTGCCCCCAACATTCTGGGTACTCATTTTACCAACCTCGGAAGGATGGAAGGCTGAGTCAACCTTGAGCCCCTGGTCAGGATCGAACTTGTAACCTTCTGGTTACAGGGCAGCAGTTTTACCACTGCGCCACCAGGGGCTCCTGATGTAGCCAGCCAATCAAGGGCAGAGAGGGAAGGTCTTCACCCTCTTCCCTCCCCTTCTGCAGTGGACACATAGCTGAGGACACATCCTCCTCCACTCAAACTAGTGATCCTCAGCTGGGGAACAAATAGCACAGCTGCAGCATGAAGGGCAGATGGGCTCCAAGTATCCCTTGGAAACCACTGAAGTACTCCTAGGGGCACTAGTTCCCTGTTGGGAGTCCCTGCTGTAGTGGACAGAGCTGGATTTGGACATCTAAGGGATGGATTCTACAGCACACTTAACTGTGCTGCTTCTCTCTGGCTATACCAGAAACTTCTGGCTCTTGTGTCCATCTATCCCCACACCACAGATAGGACAACAAAGCTGCTGTTACATGTTACTTTTATAATCAAGTATGTTTCAGTCCATGGTAGGAATAGAAATAATCCTCACATACAAAGAATGCCACAATATAGGTGTGTTCATACTGTTTTCTCTGCTTGGAAAGAGTGTATCTTGTAATGTATGGGTGATGCAATTAATACTTTTTACCTGAATACATGCAAGTGAGAAGACAAAATACATGGCAACTTCCCAACATGCAAAACTCTGGCAAAAGAGAGGATATCGCTCACCCACGACGAAGTGAACTTTTTCCATTATAGAGGTTAACTGTTTTCCCTAACCCCTTTTTAGGAATATTCTAAGAACAATTACATACTATATCATCGACAATAAGTTAGTTTTAGTTAAACGAACCCCAAGCAAGTTTGGATATAACTATAGTATTTTGCCCTTTCATTTTATAAATCCAACCAAGTGAATTTCTATGCAATAATCGGCAAGAAATGATGGGTTTCTTTGTGTTTTGTGTTCTTGTTTTCCTTTCCGTTACCAATAGGCGATGGTCTCCCCAGCTTTACGTGGGACCACTGAACAGGGTGGCAGCCTTCCAGCATCGGCCCGATACAGATCGGCCAGGGTTCCTTCCCAGACTAAGCCCTTTTCTTCGGGAGGAAAGAAAGGAAAACCTTTGCGAGAGATACGAAGCTCGTAGCCCCCAAAACTAGTTGAAGCTGGAAGGAGATAAGCCCCTTCCCTGCTTGGAGGGATCAGACCAAGGCTCTGAGCGCGACCACGAGGCCACTTGCGACAAGGCACTCTCGCCCTCTTGGCGGAGCTCGCCCACCTCCCTCTACAACCCACAGCAGGCGAGCCGGGTTCCCCTTTCAGAGCCTCGGCTGGGGGGGAAGAGGAAGAGGACCCTCCAGGCGCGACAGAGACATGGTGGGGGCGGGTGGGCTCCTTTCCTCCTGGAGCAAACCTGGAAGGCGCAGTGCGAGCGAGGGAGGAAGGAGGGAGGGAGGGAGAGGTCCGTGGGGCGCGGCCGGCCAGCCAGCCAGGCGCTCACCTTTTGGAGAGGTCCATGAGGACCCCGGAGAAGAGCTTCTCCCCGAGCCGGAACGACACCACCAGCGCGTCCTCGATGATGTGATCCAGGGTGACCAGTACCTCCGAGCCCGGCAGCAGCAGCGCCTCCTCCTCCTCGCCAGCGGGCACCGCCGGCTCCACAGTCACCGAGAGCTGCTGCTGCTGCTGGTGGTGCTTCGCGGCGGCAGCATCCGGCTCCTCCTCCTCCGGCCGGGGCGGCTCCTCCCCGGGCTCCGGCCCCGCGGGGCCCCCAGCTGCAGGCGGCGGCAACAGCGACAGGCAGGGCTGCGGCTTCTCCTCCTCCTCCTCCTCGGGGATCTGGAAGTGCCCCGCGGTGAGCGGGCAGGGCTGAGGCGGCTCTCCCTCGGGGCCCCCCGGGCAGGGCTGGGCCTGCGGCAGGTCTTGAGTCCCCGTCGGGCTCCGAGGTGGCGACGGCGGTTGCTCCTCGGCCTCCCCACCTGGAGCGGGCTCGACGGGCTCCTCTCTGGCATCGAGCACCGCCGACTCCACGGCGGCCTGAGTGCCGGCTGGGAGTGGGTCTGTGCCGGCCTCGCTGCCCGGAATGGGCTCGGCCTCGCCGGCTCCCCCATCACCCGGCACCGCCGCAGTCGCAGCTACGGCCGCCATTTTCTCTGCTGTTGCTTCCTCCTCCCTCTACCAGCAGCGGGATCGATAACCGCGGCCTTCTTCGCCCGCCTGGGAAGGGAGGGGGACACCGCCTACCAGGGGGCAAGTACCTTGCCGCTTCTAATTTCCTATTGGAAGCAGGAGGAATCCATCAAGGCCAGGGGGAACTTCCTATTGGCTAGGGGGGGAAACGTTGAACCTGAGGGCAGGAAGAGGAACAGAGAGGCGGGGCTAGTGGTATCTGTGTCGACAAAGATCAAAAGGGGCAGGTTAATGGGTTCCTCTTCTTCCATTCGTGAATAAAAAATAGGCCCGCCCTTCTCCTTGAAGCTTATGATTGGTCCTACACGATGTCCTTTGAAATGAAGGTTTGAGTGCGAGATAGAAGCGACCGTCATGTAGGACTTGCTAGTAGCTGGGACGTGTCCTTGGTTTCCCGGGACCCAGACTCCATCCTGATGAGACTCTTTAAAGAAGGGCGGGAAGGAGAGCAGGGAAGTTTCTCCCCTAACCCTTACTCAGGTGGCAGTGCCTATTCTTAGCCGAGAACAAGTGAGGCAAAACGTAACGCGAAAAAGGAAGACCACTACCACAAGGAATCCACCATGTGCTTGCCCAAACAGCATCAGATCAGGAATTTGTGCTATTGATTTTCGGTAGCAACAATCCGTAATCCAAATGGGGAAGTACTTTCTATCTCTTATATAGCATCAGCTTTCTACCAATCAAAATATCAATTCCACCCCACTGCCCCGTAAAAAAGAAAAAAGCGTGTGGGTTGAGAGAGACTGCCCATGTCTTCTTTAGGAGGTCTGACTGCCTCACTCTGGAAAAGTCTGGTTCTGTAGAAAGGGGGAAACGTGGGGAAAGTTGCAATCCTCTGCATGTCTACTTGGGAGGAAATCCAATTGAACTTCGTGGGACTTCTGAGTAAACATGCATTGGCTCAGACTGCACAAGTGGTAGTGGAAGAGAAGAGAAAATAAGAATCAGCATGTTTGCAAACTTCAAATGTGGAAAACATGTAATTACCAAACTAACCCTTCCTTTGGATTTTTTCCTATCTTTATATATTTATATTTTTACACTTCTATCCTGTTCTTCCTCCAGGGAGCTCAGAGTGGTGTACATGGTTATTTTTATCCTCACAACAGCGCTGTGAGGTAGGTTAGGCTGAGAGATACTTGACTGGCCAAGAGTCACCCAGTGAGCTTCATGGCTGAATGGGGATTCAAACTCAAGTCTTCCTGGTCCTAGTCCAATACTCTAACCATTATACTATACTGGCACTAAACCACTATCACTAAAACGTACTTGTATTGCAGTAAGAATCTCTCACTTTAAAATCTGCTATGTTTTACACACAGATGATGCAATAAAATAAAATACAATGAAAGCAATAAAATAAAATATAAAATACAATGAAAGCAATAAAATTGTGGGTGTGGTTTATGAGGTTATGTAGAATATATTTTTATGGAATTGTGTTGCTGTGTATGTTATTTTTATTTATTTTATTTTTATTAAAACATTTTTATACCGCCCAAAACTTATGTCCCTGGGCGGTTTACAACAGAATAAAGACAAAGTAAAACATTAGTTAAGACAAAAATGAAAAAAGTAACACATTACAAGAATTTAAAATTTTTTAAAGAATATTTTAAAACAGCATTAAAACATTAAAACAATATTAATTAAAAGCCTGGGTGAAGAGATGCGTCTTTAAAGACTTTTAAAAAGCTGTCAGCAATGGAGAGGCTCTTATTTCACTAGGGAGCGCATTCCAAGGCCTTGGGGCAGCAGCGAAGGCCCATCCCTGAGTGGCCACCAGATGAGCTGGTGGCAAATGCAGACGGACCTCTCCAGCAGATCTCAGTGGGCGGTTGGGTTCATGACGAAGAAGGCGTTCTCTTAACTACCCAGGGCCCAAACTGTTTAGGGCTTTATAGGTTATAACCAGCACCTTGTATTTTGCCCGGAAACATTGGCAGCCAGTGTCGCTCCTTCAATACAGGAGTTATATGGTCTCTCCGAGATGATCCAGAGACCAGCTTGGCTGCGGCATTCTGAACCAAATGTAGTTTCCAGACTATGTAGTTTCCAGACCAAATGTAGTTTCCAGACCAAACGAAGAGAATAGAAAGGAACACAAACTCTGGCAAAAGAAATGCAAGGTGACAATAAGGGAGGCCAAAAGAGAGTTTGAGGAACATTTAGCCAAAAGTATCAAGGGGAATAACAAAAACTTCTTTAAGTACATCAGAAGCAGGAAACCTGCCAGGGAGGCAATTGGACCATTAGACAATGAGGGAGTGAAAGGGATTATTAAGGAGGATATGGAGGTTGCAGAGAAGCTGAATGAGTTCTTTGCGTCTGTCTTCACGGCAGAGGATACTGAGCATATACCTGTTCCTGAACCAGGCTTTTTAGGGATGGAGGCTAGAGAGCTGAGTCAGATAGAAGTGACAAGGGATGATGTTCTAAACTGTCTGGAAAAACTGAAAGCTAACAAATCACTAGGGCCGGATGGCATCCATCCAAGAGTCCTCAAAGAACTCAAATGTGAAATTGCCAACCTCCTTGCTAAAATATTTAACTTATCCCTGAAATCGGGCTCTGTACCAGAGGACTGGAGAGTAGCAAATGTAACACCGATTTTCAAGAAGGGATCCAGGGGCGATCCGGGAAATTACAGGCCGGTTAGCCTAACGTCTGTTCCAGGCAAACTGATGGAAAGCATCCTCAAGGATAAAATTGTAAAGCACCTAGAAGAACAGGCCCTGCTTGGAGTGAGCCAGCATGGCTTCCGCAAAGGTAAATCTTGCCTCACCAACCTTTTGGACTTCTTTGAGAGTGTCAATGAGTGTGTGGATCAAGGTGATCCAGTTGACATAGTCCACCTGGACTTCCAAAAAGCTTTTGACAAAGTTCCTCATCAAAGACTCCTGAGGAAACTTAGCGGTCATGGGATAAGGGGACAAGTACATGTGTGGATTGCTAACTGGTTGAAAGACAGGAAAAAGAGGGTGGGTATAAATGGAGAGTTTTCACGATGGAGGGAAGTAAGAAGTGGGGTCCCCAGGGATCTGTACTGGGACTGGTGCTTTTTAATTTATTCATAAATGATCTAGAAGCAGGGGTAAGCAGTGATGTGGCCAAATTTGCAGATGATACCAAACTCTTCCGGGTAGTGAAATCCAAAACGGATTGTGAGCAGCTCCAAAAGGATCTCTCCAAACGGGGGAGTGGGCGACAAAATGGCAAATGCGGTTCAATGTTAGCAAGTGTAAAGTGATGCACATTGGGACAAAAAACCCCAACTTCAAGTATATGCTGATGGGATCCGAGCTCTCGGTGACAGACCAGGAGAGGGATCTTGGGGTCATGGTGGACAGCTCGTTGAAAGTGTCTACTCAATGTGCGGCAGCTGTGAAAAAGGCCAATTCCATGCTAGGGATCATTAGAAAGGGGATTGAAAATAAAACGGCTAACATTATAATGCCCTTAAACAAAACTATGGTGCAACCACACTTGGAGTACTGGGTACAATTCTGGTCACCACATCTTAAAAAGGACATTGTTGGACTGGAGAAGGTACAGAAGAGGGCAACCAAGATGATCAGGGGCCTAGAGCACCTTTCTTATGAAAGCCTACAAAACCTGGGGCTTTTTAGTTTAGAAAAAAGACGACTGCGGGGAGACATGATAGAGGTCTATAAAATCATGCATGGTGTGGAGAAAGTGGAGAGAGAGAGATTCTTTTCCCTCTCACACAACACTAGAACCAGGGGTCACTCCATGAAATTGATTGCCAGGAGGTCTAGGACCAACAAACGGAAGTACTTTTTCACACAACGCGTGATCCACTTGTGGAACTCTCTGCCACAGGATGTGGTGACAGCCAACAACCTGGATGGCTTTAAGAGGGGTTTGGATGACTTCATGAAGGAGAGGTCTATCAATGGCTACTAGTCGGAGGGCTGTGGGCCACCTCCAGCCTCAAAGGCAGGATGCCTCTGAGTACCTTTTATAATAGCAGGTGAGAGGGCACGCCCTCAACTCCTGCCTGTGGCTTCCAGCAGCATCTGGTGGGCCACTGTGCGAAACAGGATGCTGGACTAGATGGGCCTTGGGCCTGATCCAGCAAGGCTGTTCTTATGTTCTTATGTACAAAGGCAGCCCCACATAGAGCGCATTACAGTAATCCAGTCTGGAGGTTACCAGCAGATGTACCACTCTTTTGAGGTCATTCACCTCAAGAAACGGACACAGCCGGTGTATCAGCCGAAGCTGATGGAAGGCACTTCTGCACACTGCCTCAACCTGGGAGACCAGGGAGAGCCTTGGATCAGAAGCACCCCTAGAATGCGTATCTGTTCCTTCTGGGGAATTGTGACCCCATCCAGAACAGGCAGATCAAAATCATCTCTCAAGTTCTGACCCTGCACAATGAGTACCTCTGTCTTAGCCGGATTCAGTCTCAGTTTGTTATCCCTCATCCAGCCCATCACCGACTCCAGGCAGGCATTTAGGGAGGTTATGCCCTCTCCCGATGATGCTGACATGGAGAAATATATTTGGGTGTCATCAGCATACTGATAGCACCCTGCACCAAATCTCCTGATGATCTCTCCCAGTGGTTTCATGTAGATGTTAAACAACATTGGAGACAATATGAAGCCCTGGGGCATACCATACAAGAGTTCAGATTTTGAAGAACAGCTGTCTCCAAGGGACACCATCTGGAACCTACCCAAGAGGTAGGAGCGGAACCACTGCAAAGCAGTGCCTCCAGCTCCCAACCACCTCAGATGCTCCAGAAAGATACTATGGTCGATAGTATCAAAAGCCTCCAAGACGTCCAGAAGGACCGACCAACAGAGTCACACTTCCTCTGTCCATTCCCAATGATCTCCAGATCATCCATCAGGCCGACCAAGGCAGTCTCCACCCCATAGCCAGCCCGAAAGCCAGTTTGTAATGGGTCAAGATAATCAGTTTCATCCAAGATTGTCTGGAGCCAGGAGGCCACCACCTTCTCAATTACCTTGCCCAGCCACGGAAAGTTGGAGACAGGCCTGTAGTTGTTCAAGTCCGAGGGATCCAGGGTAGGCTTCTTCAGAAACAGTCTAATAATTGCCTCCTTAAGACAAGGAGAAGAGAAGGCATCCTACCTTCTCTCAGAGACGCATTTATAATCTCTACCAGGCCTTCTACAACAATCCCCCTGCCAGATAATATAAGCCATGTCGGGCAAGGGTCAAGAGAACAGGTGGTAGGCTGCACCATTCCAATCAGCTTGTCCACATCCTCAGGAGTCACAAACTGGAACTGATCCAACCTAATCACACAGGAGTCGCTGGACACCTCCACATCAGAAACTGAAGTAATTGTGGAGATGGAGTCTAAGTCTGCCCGAATATGAGAGATTTCCCCCACAAATAATTCATTAAACACATCACAGCAGGTAATCAATAGTTCCAGATTCTGATTTAAGGCAGGAGGGGCACATACTAGCCCTCTCACAACCCTGAACAACTCCACCGGACGTGAGCTTGCGGATGCAATACGGGCAGAAAAGAGTCGCTTCTTTGCCGCACGTATTACCTGAGCACAGGTCTTCAAATGAGCTCTATGTTGCAATCTGTCTGATTCAAGCCAAGTCTTTCTCCACTTGTGCTCCAGTCGTCGCTTCAGCCCCCATAATTCTTCGCCGCTTCAGCCCCCATAATTCTTCCGTATACCAAGGGGCCAATTTTGAAGCGGGTTGGAGATGATATAACCGTGAAAGCCGGTTCTTGTCTGGGTGGTACACGACGCTAAATAATACACACACACAGGGAAAAGCTTATGGGATGTTTACTGCTAGCAAGTAAGACTTTCGGGGCGCACCCAAATCGAGAGCAAAGACCCCCAGTTACAGGTAAGTATTTATACACAGAGGGTAGCTTAGTCATCTATCATGGTGTAACAAAAGTCTTAGAAGGAATGCAAAGCCTATCATCAGTGCAGATCCACCTTTGTTTGCATCAGAACGGAACAATTGACCATCCCTTAACTTGTATCAGTTTCCCAACATCCACCCTTTATAGCCTATTCCATTTCCCCATTCATTGCCCCTTCCCTTATCTTCCTAGAGGTGTCAGCTAGTTATATGGGCCCCTTGTCTATGTTTCTCTCAACAGCTGCAGCAGATTTACTCCGTAAGAGGTAAAGGCTACCTCCCTGGGCAGAGAGGGCTGGGGGAATTAACCCCTTAGTTTCCAGTGTGGAAGAGGCATAGAGAGTTATGGGACTTCATATTTAGATGGCTGTACTGTGGTTCCCTAGGCCTTAGTTTTAGGTTAGACTGCCCTCCCAATGTGGATGGTTTGCATGGGTATATCAGAGAGGACGCTTATGAGCGATCATGTCTACACCCCGGTGAGTTTGCTGTTCCAATTCTCCACAAGGGCATCAACAGGATCACCAGCAGAGCCAACACTAAATCCCTCCAAGGCTTCTTGAAATCCCATTGGATCCAATAACCTTCTCGGGCGGATCATCCTAATATGCCCCTCGCCCCTGAGAAAGTGGGAAGTGATTGTGAGTCCAACCTTAACCAGATGGTGGTCCGTCCATGACAAAGGGGAAATCACAGGATTCCCCACCCACAGAATACCACCCTGATCAGAGTGAAAGACCAGCAATGTGTGTCGGCCCTGAGACCACTTGGGATAGGCCCATAGTTGTCATGGCCGCTATGAACTACTGAGCTGCCTTGGACAAATTGGTCCCAAAGTGAACATTGAAGTCCCCCACCACCACAAGCCTGGGGGACTCCAATACCAAGTCCGTCAGCTCAGTTAGGGACTCGGTTGAGCAGTGGGGCGATCGGTACACCAACAGAAGTCCCAGTCTATCCCTGGTCCCCAGACTTAAGTACACACATTCGATATGGTCCGACACTCTAACAGGGATCCTGGTAAGGGAAAGGTTATTCTTATAGACCACAGCCACTCCACATCCCCTCCACCCGTCCCTCACCTGTTCCTCAACAGAGTACCCTGGAGGGAGAAGCTGGGACCACACTGGGCCCCCAGCCTCCCACAGCCAGGTCTCTGTAATACATACCAGGTCGGCACCTTCATCCAGAATCAAATCATGGATGGTTTCTGATTTGTTCTGGACCTACCTGTTATTGCATGCAAGCCACCCTGAGTCCTATGGGAGTAGGGTGACATATAAATGACATGTTGCTGCCCCCAGACTCTGGAATGCTCTCCCAGTGGCTATTCGCTCCTTGGTCTCCATCACAGCTTTTAGAAAAAGTGTAAAATCTTGGCTTTTTGCCCAGGCATTTATTTGATTCTCTGCTGCTGCTCTTTATAATCTTTATTGCTTTTATGCTTTTGTTTTTACATTTTTAATCAGATTTGTTTAATATTTTTCCCCACCTAATATTTTAATTGTGTCTTTTTTTACCATCTTGTGTTTAAAAAAAATAAATAATTTTTTTGCTGTAAACCACCTTGAGATTGCTTTAATGAAAGGCGGTATATAAATTTAACAATACATAAAAATAACAATAAATACATCTAAATAAATAAATAAATAAATTTACTTAGGTTTAAAGCTTAGAGCCTTTGAAATCATACCATCAAGAGTTTAAATAAAATACAATTTGTTTTGTAAATGTCATTTGATATTGTAGATCATGTTTTCAAGTTTTTCACATAAACTATAACATAGAAACACTTGCTAAAGAAAAATATTATAGCAGTTGAACCTGGTTCAAATAAAAGCTGATTGCCACATCAGTGTTTACATACATGCACACACACATGCACATACACACTTGCAGACATCTACAGGCACAGTAGCAGTATTCCAGATCATGCCAACTGCTGCTCCCCTTCATAATGTGACTATATGAACCTTAGAAGAACACATTCCTCCATGTTTAACAGCACCCTCCTATAACATGGTTCCTCTTGCCCAACATCTCCAGAGAGATGAGAATTTTATGGTTATGCTTTAAACGACTCTGGTCTGTACAGCACTGTGTATTATAAATCATTACAACTTCCTGAACAAAGAACAGCATCAACATTTACTGTGACCAAGGCTTTACAAAATAATTGTGCTGTCCGTTGTGCATGTACATAAAAGCACTAAAAGAGGTGGGGTGAGACAAAAAATATGAGGAAAAAATAAATAGGTCTGCCAAAAGTTTTAGCGTATGTAATCACAATAGTTCCTCTTCTTGTGCCTGAATCAGACTTGGGACTATGAGGTGGGCAGAAATGGTGGTAAATTTTAATCCCTGAACATTGTGCCTGATTCTGCATTTCTAGAAAGTTGCTACTGAGAAACCACACTGTACTCCTGTCATTCCTTCTCTTGCATCTAGATGTTCAGGATCTTGATCCTGCATTTGCTCACATTTATCCCTTGTTGTTTTGTTACCTTGTGTTCTCTCCCCACTTCCATTGTTTTTTTTTTAAAAGGGTCCAAATCCCTTGCAAAAACGCCTTGGGTTTTTTGCTTGTTACTCTGTTAACTCCATTACACACCAGTGTTGCTATTTAAAACAATAAGAATATTGTTTCTAGAGACTTCGGGAGTGGCTGTATACAAATCTGCTAAATGAATGGAATGAATGAATAAAATTGCATCCAGCCCAACTTCAGTCCCCCTAAATAAGTTGTAAGGAAATGCAAGAGTGAAATAAGAGACATATCACCAATAGCCATCAAAATGTCCCGAACTAACCTGTTATAAAATTAATACCAAGGATGTATTTGCACATTCAATGAAATAATGCAGACATTTGGGATCAAAACTTCAAGGAGTGTGTATGTGTGTCTGTGTCTGTGTCTGTGTATGATGGAGCAAGAGCGGCAAGAGAGCTCCCAGCATTCAGGCTATTGAAGTGGATGAACTCTTGCTGATCCAAGTTGCTTAGCCCCAGGCAACATGGTTTGTCCAGCCGTACAGAAATAGAAGAAGGCATCAGTGGTCCTGCCCCTTGAGATTATAGTTCTTACACCATGGCATTTTCGGAAGACCATTGCCTCATTACATGACATATGATGCGCAATCAGATCTGGCGCCACCTTACAGAGCATCAAAAGGTGGTGTTGTGATCAGGACGCAGCTATCTACTTGTAAAAGGCAGATTATAGTAATGGAATATAACAATTCATTAGGGAGAAAAATCATCTGCAGTTTTGTAAAGATGCACTATTTCCCATCTACAGATCATGAAGGGGAAGATATGTCCAAGAGTGGATCTTTTCTGCATCTGTGTCTATGGCCATTAATCAATAATGCATTTCTAATTTATTATTGCTTACCTATTAATAGTTTCCAAAAGGCTTAATACAACTGGATGTAATGTGCCTGAATATCCCAAGGCTGCAATTCCATGCACATTTATCTGGGAGTAAGCCCCATTTAACACAGTGGGACTTACTTCTGAGTAAACATGGATAGGATTCCACTGTAAAAGTACACAAGTTGGAATACAGCTATAACACAACAAGTCTCATAGGTTCCAAGCCACAAGGTATCTGCTATTATCCCAAGCCTCTTGAAGGCAGAACCCGCAGGACCAATTATGTGATGGTGCTGTTTGGTGCATCTTTTGTGCCAAATGGACAGTGGTGGGGTGGGTGGAGAAGGAAAGGAACCTAAGAGTGGAGAGAGAGAGAGAGAGAGAGAGAGAGAGATTGTTCAATTTTATACCTCCTTTCATAAGGCATCCCGAGGCGGTTGATAGAAGCTAAAATACAAGAAAACTCCATAAAATCACATTTAAAGCCTTAACATCAGTTAAACAGTAAAAGCCATATAACACACAGACACAAACCAACCATCAAAAAGACAAATAGAAGCAGGAGGGATGAGAGACCTGGCAGCCCCTAACGGGTAAAAGCCTGAACAAATAAAATGGTCTTTCCTTGGTTTGTAGAAGC
The DNA here is from genome assembly GCF_027244095.1 of Hemicordylus capensis. Taxonomy (NCBI): domain Eukaryota; kingdom Metazoa; phylum Chordata; class Lepidosauria; order Squamata; family Cordylidae; genus Hemicordylus; species Hemicordylus capensis. The sequence goes on along the minus strand of NC_069658.1, from coordinate 376,874,797 downwards.
AGCCACAGATGTCAAAGAGGGGACATTCATTGGGAGAGCATGCCAGAGCCCCGGTGGGGGGCAACAACAGAGAAGGCCCCGTCCCACCTGCAGGACAATTTCACCTCAACGTCCGCAAACAGAGGCATTGTTACTTTGCTTCATCTCTGTACCACTCAAGTAATGAGAAACAGATCTCAAAAGCATGCTTCTAATCTGTTGCATTTTAATATAGGTTTTTCATGATCTAATCAGTGCTTTGGTCAGCCACATAAAATTTAAAGTTTATCACAGTATCCAATGGAGTACCTGCCTTTTTGCACTTGCTATGGTACTGTTTATCCAACTGTTCTGGCCTTTAGATAGAGATAGACATCTCTGGTGTTGACTTCTGGCTACTTCTGACTTTCTATCCCTGTCTGTTGGCTCTCTTTCCCCCTCTCTAAGAGTAGTTTTCGCAGCTGCTGGGCAGTTGGCCAAGGCAGGTCCTGACAGATAACCCAAAGGGACCATATAACACTGATTTTAAAAGAACTGCACTGGCTACCAATATGTTTCCGAGCAAAATACAAATTATTGGTTATTACCTATAAGCCCTCAACGGCTTGGGTCCAGGTTACTTAAGAGAGTGCCTTCTTTGTCATGAAACCTGCTGCCTATTAAGATCATCTGGGGAGGTTCAGTTACGGTTGCCAGAAGCTTGGTTGGTGGCGTCTCAGGACCGGGCCTTTCTATGGCTGCCCCGGGGCTTTGGAATATGGAGATGCTCTTTTTTGAAAATATGAGCATCTCCCTCTCTGATTGCTCTAAAAAAGGCCCTCAAGACACATCTGTTTTCTCAGGCTTTTAACTGAAATTAATTTTAAAATGTTTAATTGGTTTTACTCCATGAATTTGTTTTAATGTTTTTATTCTGTTAAATTGTTTTAATTGTTTTTACTCTGTTTTATATTTGTTATGTTTTAAATTGTGTACACTGGCTAGAGATACACATATCAGGCGGTATAGAAATATGAGAAATAAATCAATAAATCACGTGTCTAACAATGCTGATGTGAGTCCACCCAGCATTTGTCCCATTCATGTAGATTGGTTTACATATATCCAAACTCTCTAGGCCTCCCTATTTTGCTTCATTTTTTCCATGAATGCTGCCTTCAGGTTGTAAACATAATATACAGGTGGCCGGTGATGTAACTGTTACAACACTGTGAGGCTATTCTCACGGGCAGGAGAAATAGGCTAAAGAAGCCCAGCCCTGTTTCGCCTACGCGTGAGAACTGCCAGGAGCCACTTGGCTCCAGCCGGGGGTGCAGTGGCAAACTCGCCTCCAGAGCCCACCTTCAAAATGAGGTTAAGGGAGAAAGTACTCCCTTAACCTCAATTTTTTAAAAAAATTTCTGCCAGGAGTGCATTATGGGAATCCTGGGGGCTGAGTCCAAGCCCCGCAAAACTCCCTGCTTCCAGCAATCGTCTGGGCCAGTGATCCGCTGCCCAGCAAGGCGCCAGAGATAATCTGCAGGGACATCACCGTTTTAAGGCTTCCTTCCCGCAATCCCACGAGCCCTTTCTCTGCAGTCATGAGAAAGGGATCACTGTCTGACAACTCTTTATAATTGTACCAGCCTCCAGATCAAATATGCTCAAAACTACATTGTCGTATAATATTTATTTAGTATCGTTCTCTTTTTCAAGGAGCTCAGTATAACATACTTGGTTCTCTCTGCCCACACCCCCATCTTCAGAACTATCTTGTAAGGTAAGTGCAGGGTGAGAAATGGACAATGACTGCTCCAAGGTCACCTCGAAAAATTCATGGCTCAGTGGGGATTTGAATCCAGGTCTCCTTGGCCCAAATCCCACACTTTACTCACTACTGCATTAGAATTCATCATCTTTGTGTATATGAGGTCTTATACACATTGTGCTCAATTGAAAAAATGCCGTTGAAGTCCCCTAGAAATGAAACTATGAAGCACAGCACTTGTGCTTGGTGGAATTACCCCCTAACCTACTAAGGAGCACAATCCATGTTGAGTTTACATTAGAACCTGTCTATTCAGAAATGCCATTGCACAACTACTGAGCTGATGGATGTTTTGCTCCAAATTGCTCAGCAATTTTGTTTTAATCTTTGCTTCATTGCAATAGATGAGAGTTAAAATTAAGCTATGAATCTCCTGAAATTCTATAAGGTGTATGCTTTCTCATGACTATTAAAGCATCCTCAATACTTTGTTTACATTTTTTCCAAAGTTCATTATGAATGAATTCCTTTAAAGCACCACTGATAATTCTTTTCAGTTGCTGACTCTGGTCACAATGCCAAGATTCTAATTGACTGTCAATGATCCATTATAACAACTGCATTTTGCATAACAACTGCTGAATTAAAAGATTATCATCTCAGCATTTTAATGGCTTAATGGTGTGAGATGCTTTTGTGTTCGGGAACTAGTAGCTATCAGGATCTGTGTGTGTGTGTGTGTGTGTGTGTGTGTAATTTCAAACCCAAAGAGAAGTGAGAATGCAGTTAGTAAGATATGAAAGAGGATGAGACATAGTGTACATCAAGGTCTTTTCAGATTATGTGTGTGTCTTGCTTAATAATCGTGCAGTTGTTGTTCAGTTTTGCACGGGATCAAATGTCCTTCCTCAAGGTTGCTTCTCTATAGCTTGTACTAGGAGCCAGCGTGGTGTAGTGGTTAGAGTGCTGGATTAGGACCGGGGAGACCCAAGTTCAAATCCCCATTCAGCCATGATACTTGCTGGGTGACTCTGGGCCAGTCACTTCTCTCTCAGCCTAACCTACTTCACAGGGTTGTTGTGAAAAAGAAACTCAAGTATGTAGTACACCGCTCTGGGCTCCTTGGAGGAAGAGCGGGATATAAAATGTAAATAATATAATATTATGGGGGAATCACACATTTGCCACTGGTAAAATGCTCTCCGTAGCACTAAGGAATCAGTTAATTGCAGTAGTGAGTGCTGTTTGGAATGTGACTGTGCAACTGAAACAGGCATTTAGTGGACAGTGACAACACAGTTTGCAAATTACAAAAATCTTTTCTAGCATCGATGATAATGCCATTGTAAGATTTAAAAAATCTCATTAAAGATTTAAAATCTACTTTTAATTTTATTTACATACTTGTATCCAACCTTTCTGTTTGCTCCATGTAGGTTTATAAACTTTATTATTATTGTAATCTGAGTGATCCCTCTGGTACAGACCTGTGGGAGTGATCACAATCTTTTCACTTTTAAAAGTGATAAATACCTTCCTTTCCTTCAGCAGTTCCTCACTATTTCATAACATCCCCCCTTCAAAAAGCAACTGTTATTTGAATTCTGCTAGTACAACTTCTCCTTGCCAGGAATGCCTAGAATACTTTATTTAAAAAGAAGAGCAGCAAACATTGTGACCATCCCATACAGCAATATTTATCAATTTTTATCCTGCCCCGATGGAACCCAGAGTGGTGTACTATTCCATTCTGGTTTCACAGTAATGTTCTGATTGATAATTATTTGCCCATTGATAATTATTTATTTTGATTGATAATTATTTGACAATTGATTGATAATTATTTGCCCAAGTCCACCCAATGAGCTTCAGGGTTGGGTGGGGAGGGGAGATGATTCCAGGGCCCCTGACTGCAAGTCCAATATTCTATCCTCAATACCATGTTAATTAGGCTGCCCCTCCTCCACATGCAGCAATGCTACACCCTGTACATGCTGTAAGGGCAGAATATTGGACTGCTGTTACTGAATTAGGGCTAGAGGGGATGTCAGTCACACAACATATAACATGAAGGTTTATTATTTGTAATAGTTCAGAAAAAGCTTGAGAAGTTTGCTTCCCTCCAGTGTCCCAAATTAGGGATAGTGCAAGAATGCACTTCACATTAAAAGACACTAGAAAGACACCATCGGAGTTCTTGGAATAAACTATTTTAAAAATTGTTCTTTTTGCTTTCACTTCTACAGCTTAATGAGGTTGTGCTGCTAATCACTCAGTTCCTTCCATGGTTAGTAAATACACAGGGTATTTTGTTCTGCTTAAATTATTCTTTGAAGTATTTGTAAAATTTGACATCATACATGTGTCAGAATCAACATGCAACAGATATGCTGTGGCCACAATCCATAGAACTGTGCATCTAATTGCATATGGACTCTTCACAAGATGACTCCAATGTAGGTTTGGCGAAAAGCAGAGCATGTTATGCAAACTAAGGATTTTTTGGGTGATCTCCACTTGGCAATACATCAACATGATGTGAAGCTGAGATCCATAATCAGGGATCTGAAGTCAGCTTATAGATCTCGGCTTCATGTCAGGTTGGTGCGTTGCCAAGAGGAGAATGCTGAAAAATCCAGAGTTCACATGATACACTATATGGGAGCACACAGGGCGGGGATCTTTGTTTTTTCATTGAACCGACACTGATCATATGAAAAGCCCCATACTCCAAGGAGGTCTTGGGCTTCTGCTTCTCAGACTGCAAGCTTTCATGCCACTTGCCACATGGTGAACCACTTTTGAAACTGAGGTATGATTTAAATGTGCTTCATAATATGGCATATGGGGTTGTGATTCAAAGGGGAGGGGGAGGTGTTTTTTGTTTTTGTTTTTAATCCAGGCATGCCTAAAATAGCTCTTTGATTCCTGGCTTATATTCCTAGTAAACACGAAAAGGTGTTGTTGTGATATGGGCTTCACATCACATGTCAATATCCAACATGGACTGAAATTTCTTATTTACGCCATTACAACCACAGACTGCTAGAAAAATGTCAAATAAGGATGCAGGGCTGAATTCCTTTATCAACTTTTGCTCTATTTCTCTTGTGCTGTTGAACAAATATAACAGCTTGGGGTCTGGCTCTTCTCCCTTCCTTGTTCAAAAGCCATCTGTCTTCATGTTAAAAAATGGATGAACTGTCACATAGCTATGCTATTCATATTTGGAATTTGTCATTATGCAAAGAAAATTTTTAGCACCTAGAATGGTGGCTGCTACTACAATGCTGACAGTTTTTCTCATTGCTAGATTGTAAAGGACTAACGATAGATGCCTGTGCAGCTGAGCAGCAGTATATTTTGAGGACAGCAAGCTAGACTGGGATCCAGAAAACCTGGTTTGAAGCTCCATCTCTGTATCAGAATCATGGTGTGTGACTAAGCCATGGTGTGGCTTATTTCAGGCACATGATTCAAAGGATCAGGAGGGGTGCTGTGACCATGTGCATTAATTCCTTCCTCCATTCTTGAGTTTCTCCTAATCATACTTTGCCATAATGTCTGAATTGGACAAATATGGTTAGTTTTAATCTCCAAATCAGTTTGCAAATCATGATTTGGAGATTGGTACTAATTATAGTTTTCTCAATTCAGCCTTCACAGCAAATCATAGTTAGAAGAAAACCAGAAATGGAGGAAGTCAACACACAAGTGAAATGACCACAGGAGTTGGGGTATATTCCTGATCCTCCGAATTTATTTTGGAGGATTAGTATATGATATTGTTTTATAGCTCCTTCCCTCATAAATACAAAGCAATCTTATGTATGTTTAAGTAGGACGTTATTCCAGAAACAACTCCATTTTCTCTTTCTCCTTTCCCTCCATTTTCTTTCTGACTCCACTTCCCACACTCTCTACAGGACCCCCCACTGGGACAAACTTCTAATCAACAAAACATAGAAGAATGCTAGATATAATACAACACATACCTCCCCTTTATAATGAACAGAATTGTTTAAAATTTGGTTACAAAATCTAGATGTCTTTTAGGGGGTCTCCTGTCATGCACACTTCTCCTAATTATTGGATTCTCTGGCACAGGAGCTGTTAATGATTGTGAGGGAGGGTACAGAGGATTGTCCATCACTTCCATCAGCCTCTTCTATGAGGTCAGGGAAGCAAGATCAAATTCCTCTACACAGTTTCTTTCTTGAGATCAGACTCCCTTCCCTCTTTTCTCATAATATGCATGCTTGGAAGTCTCAAACTGTTCCATTTCTTTCAATCATCCAATATGACAGAACCTCTTTGGATTTCTATTATTCCTTTTAGTCCTGAATATTGGGAACATTCCTTTCACACTTTGAAAGCAGCCCTACTTGAACAAAGTCCCCCACTTGAAATGTTTGCTGTTTCACACCCTGTTTCTGATCCACATACAATTTATATATTTGTTTTTTCTCCCTTACCCTCTGTAATCATGAATCTCTGTATCCTCAGAGTGAGATGGCACAGAAAGCCCTATCAGTTGTTGCCATTAGGTAAGTTCTGGTAGACTTTGCAACCTCTCATCAGTTCAAATTGTGAATTTCCTGTAGTAGAATGAGGAGTAGTTCAATAAGCAAATAGAGTTTCACCAATTGCCTGTTCCCAGGGTTGTTGTTGCATAGTAGCCAATTGTAAACTTTATTTCACTAATCTATTCATTCTTTCCATTAAACTATTCCCTTGAGGGTGGTACAAGGAAATCCTCTTGTGTTCTATCCCATGGTTATGCAAATATTGCTCCATTTCAAAGGAGGTAAGCTCTGTCCTATTGTCAGGGACCAGTTCTTTAGGAAGACCTTCTCTTGCAAAAACTGCAGCCATGAATTGGATCACTTAGTTTGTAGTAATGTTGTTAGCAAATGAAACTTCTGGCCACCTGGAATAGTAATCTGCCATTACTATAACAAAACTTTGGTTTATGGGTTGGTTATCAAAAGGCCCCATTATATCCAGAGCAAATTTTTACCTGAGACCATTGGGATACTCTACTGGAGTCAAGGAGATGGTAAAAGTTTTCTGCAGTTTGACACATACAGCACAAGCCATATGGTACCTGATTATATCTTCAATGAGTTTGTCCATACCTGACCACCAGAAACTTTCTCTGATTCTCCTTTTAGTCAAACTCATGCCCAGATGACCTTCATGGGCAATCTTATAAGGAGGTTGGCACCACCAAACAATCAATCCTCAGCACCAATAAGGGACAGCTCACTCACTAGGTGTAAGTATGATTGGAGATAAGAACATAAGAACAGCCCTGCTGGATCAGGCCCAAGGCCCATCTAGTCCAGCATCCTGTTTCGCACAGTGGCCCACCAGATGCCGCTGGAAACCACAGGCAGGAGTTGAGGGCATGCCCTCTCTCCTGCTGTTACTTCCCTGCAACTGGTACTCAGAGGCATCATGCCTTTGAGGCTGGAGGTAGCCCACAGCCCTCCGACTGATAGCCGTTGATAGACCTCTCCTCCATGAAGTTATCCAAACCCTTCTTAAAGCCATCCAGGTTGTTGGCTGTTTCACACCATGATGTCCAGGTACCACCTCGTTTTTTCATGGCCATCCATTAGTTATGTAAGGTTTAAATTCAGTGAGCACTTGATCAGCAATGAGGGCCGCTTTCCATTCAGAAGACATGATCACTCCATGAGCAGATGAAGCTATTTGCGCAATTGCTTCTCCTTCATCCTCTCATCCTCTTCTGGGATCTCCTCTTGGCCAGGCAGTGAAAATTAAAAGAAATAATCGGCAGTTGTGTTCCAAAGACATGGAAGATATTCCACCTGGAAATCAAAGTTCATAAATCTGGTAACCCATTTGGAGAGCCGGTGTGGTGTAGTGGTTAGAGAGCTGGATTAGGACCGAGGAGACCCGAGTTCAAATCCCCATTCAGCCATGATACTAGTTGGGTGACTCTGGGCCAGTCACTTCTCTCTCAACCTAACCTACTTCACAGGGTTGTTGTGAGGACAAATTCAAGTACACCACTCTGGGCTCCTTGGAGGAAGAGCGGGATATAAATATAATAATAATAATAATATTCCTGGGGTCGCTCGACTACCTGATCCCCGAGAAGTAAATAAAGCAGATAGGGGTCCGACCATAAAGTGAATTTTCTGCCCCACAAGCAAGTCCTGAAGTGCCTCACAGCCCAGAAACATGCTAGAGTTTCTTTTTCAACTACAGAATACATTTTATCTGATTCAGTAAAAACTCTGGAAGCAAAAGGCAACAGTAACTTCCCTGTCCCCTTTTTGCGGGGTCAAGACAAACCATAATCAGAACATAAGACCAGCCCTGCTGGATCAGGCCCAAGGCCCATCTAGTCTGACATCCTGTTTCACACAGTGGCCCACCAGATGCCGCTGGAAGCCACAGGCAGGAGTTGAGGGCATGCCCCCTCTCCTGCTGTTACTCCCCTACAAGTGGTACTCAGAGGCATCCTGCCTTTGAGGCTGGAGGTGACCCACAGCCCTCCGACTAGTAGCTGATGACAGACCTCTCCTCCATGAAGTTATCCAAACCCCTCTTAAAGCCATCCAGGTTGTTGACTGTCACCACATCTTGTGGCAGAGAATTCCACAAGTTGATTATGTGTTGTGTGAAAAAGTACTTCTGTTTGTTGGTCCTAGATTTCCTGGTAATCAATTTCATGGGATGACCCCTGGTTCTAGTGTTATGGGAGAGGGAGAATAATTTCTCTCTATCCCCTTTCTCCACACTATGCATGATTTTATAGACCTCTATCATGTCTCCCAGCAGTTGTCTTTTTTCTAAACTAAAAAGCCCCAGGTGTTGTAGTCTTGCCTCATAAGAAAGGTGCTCTAGGCCCCTGATCATCTTGGTTGCCCTCTTCTGCACCTTAAACAGTTCTAGAAGCATCAGTGGTTACAATAGTATTATGCATTATTTTACTTGTTTATTCTATTTCTATACCGCCCTTCCAAAAATTGCTCAGAGAAATAACAACAGAGAAATAATAAATATATGCTTGTGGGTGTCAAAAGAAGTGAGAGCAGAGCTTTAAGCAATGGCTGATTTGATAGTCTGAAAACTAGCCTTGCAGGATGCATCCCAGTTAAATGCTACATTCTTTTTAAAAAAGAAGATGTGATGGAGCAACTTTGCAGCCAAATTGTCTTAACAAATTTAGAGTAATCTCACAGAATCCTAAAAATGAGCGAAGTGCATCCCTTTTGTGTGATCGGTACTTCCTGAATAGCTTTCACCAAATCTATTTTGGGATGTATGACACTCTGTGATATTGTGTGTCCCAAGTATGTCATTGAGAGAATGTAAAATTGGCATTTCTCTGCAGAGATAGTAAATCCATATTGTTAGAGTTTTCTCAAGATTTCTGTCTGTTTAGCATTATGCTCCTCAATAGTTTTGCCATACATGAAAATGTCATCTTGAAAACAAGTGATGCCATCCATTGTCCCAAAAATTGCATGCATCATTCACTGAAATATTGAAGCTACAGAGGCTACTCCAGTCTTTTGAATTGAAAAAGACCCTCTGGGGTAATGAAGGCTGTGTATTTGTGAGAACCTTTGGGCAGAGGAATTTGATGATAGGTTCGTAGTGAATGGCCTCTCTTTTCCCTAAAGAGTTAACCAGAAGTGAACCCTGTCTTGACTGACAGGCAGTGACCTCTAGGGATCAGCCACTCAGCACAAGCCCTAGAGGGCCTTGCGGCAGGAAGAGAAGAGTTTCTTTGTTCTCAGTTGGAGCCAGGCTGTGCTTGCAACAGGTTGTTGGCCAGGTAAATGGCTGCAACAAGGACTGCAATCCTGGGAAGTTAGGACTGCAGGGGCCTGAAATCTCTACCATGGATTTGGTGAGTTCAGGAAGGAAGCCAGGGCTTGGGCTTCAGGTAAAGGTTTAGCCCAGGGAACATTTTGTTAGCTAGCTTGCGTTATCTTCCTTTGGTATGCCTTGTAAGACCTTGTAACTGTTTTATTGTGTTTTATCTGTAACGTAACAAACTAAGAAACACTAGCCTGTGCCCAGCTATCCATCTAGGGTGCTAGAAAAAGTCTCTGTAACCTGTAAAGATGCTTTTTAAAGTTCCTATATCCCTGTTCCTTGCAACTGGGGTACTTTTTGAAGTATTCTTGCAACTACTGAATGTTTCTTTTACCTGTAACTAAAAGCTGAGAAATCCTCAGATGGAAACTGTCTGTAGTATTTTGAATAAAGTTTATTTTTCTTTTTTTGTTCTTTGCAAATCTTAACCAGCTTCTTGAGTGGATTTTTAACTCAGGAAAGGGGGGCTAGGGAAAGGACTTGCTATGGTGCAACACATGTCTCAAGTTTGTTTTCTCAGCAACTCCACCAAGTTTTCTCATCACATTTAGGCTGCATGGGGAAGGTTTTTTTGTCCTTTTTCATTGGTAAAGAGAAGGAGAATTTCCTGGAATTGCACACTGGGGTGTGTGTGTTAAACTCTGTTAAAATGTAGGCGTGGTGGCAGCGATTAAGCTACTGAGGAAACAGTTTAAGTTTAAAGGAACAGCCTTTGAGGGTGAAAGCAAGAGAGAGGATGATTCAGAATTTTTTCTTCCCCTCACGTGGGCTTGCTTTGAGACAAAGGCTGGGTTAAATCCACCACGAGGCCGAAGACAAGTCCAAAGTTGTCAACACAGAGGCCTTTTTCAGCATAAGCAGCATTTAATTTATATTGGGTAATGGATGACAATTCACTACAATGCTGGAGTTCATATCTCTTAAATCTACACACATTTGAAGTGTACCATTTTATTTTCATACAAGAACAATAGGAGAGACCCATTCTGATGAATCAACAGGTTCTATGATGTCAGCATGCTGTAGTCTTGAAACCTCTTCTTTAAGTGGTTGGTGCAATGCTATGGGTACGTTCCTCACTTTGTGTTGTACTGTAGTGAATTAAAGCCTTTATCTCAGAGCTAGCTCACATGAGGGAAAGAAAATGCCAACTCATCCCTGCTGAGCTGCCTGAGTGGGCTTCTCATAAAACTATTCTGTATTACTGGTAGATTCAAAATGCTGCCATGAAGCACCCTAAAACTTGTAGAGAACTGGACTAGTGGATTGGGGTGCTGTAATCCAAGGTCCCTGTACAACTGGGTATTGGGTAAATACAAAAAAACCTTCCATGTGTAAGCTTACATGGGATGAGAAAAACTGATAGATCTGGATTGTGATCCATTGCATTCATAATGCAATGGGGGGTTCTGTGCCTGTGCAGGGACCTCATGGGCAGACTAACTAGCTCCTTGAGATGCCCACTCCACCCAGCATGTGCTCGTGCTTTCGCTGAAAACGGCAGTTGGGGGCGTCACTTCTTCAGTTTCTGTTTGACCACCTAAGCGTTTATACCTTGGTGTCAGTTCCTCGGTTAACAGAAAATATAAATAGAATAATAGATTTATCGGACTATTGACCTCTGGAACTTCCTTTGACTACTCTTTGCAACACGATTTTACTACTAAGAATAAAAACGGACTTGAGAGACATTTTGCAAGTTTGGCTGGATGTGGAAACTGTTAGCCCCATCTGTGCTTAGTCTACATTCAAACAATGTGTAGAATGCCATGCTAAATTGCCTTCTACAGACCATCATGACTTGTGCTTGTTGTGTCTCTGTGAGCAACACAATACAGCAACTTATAAGTTTTGTTGCTCATTTTCCAAACAAACTTTGAAAAACAGAGCACTGCGTCTACAAGCGGCACTTTTTGATGAGGTGCTTTGGCCACTGACTCCAAGACCGAGCCACTCTTCGGCATTGGTAACTACCTTGTTACCGAGCTCGGTATCGAGTGCCCACGGAGCTGTCGAGGAGCAGTCTAAAACCGTGGTGTTGGAACCTGTCTTTAAAAAACTGAAGGAAGTATTGACAAAAATGCACAGACACAGGGAGAAGAAGCGGAGGCGTGAGTCAGAGCAGGAATGTGCTTTGCCACCTGCAAAGAGGCACAGTAGTGCACCACTTAGTGGAACGCCATCGCCAACATTAATGCAGGAGTGTAGCTCGGCATGGGAGTTGGAGAACTCCTTGTCGGCATCGAGTCCAGTGCAAAGAATTTTGGTACCAAAGACTTGGGCATTGGTCGCCAAGGGGCTCGAGTCCAACTCCTTCCTAGTGCAGGAAACTGCTGTGGCATTTCTGACAGATGTCTGCTGCCCAACCTCTGTCTGAAAACCTCTAGTGAAGGAGAGCCCACCACTGCACAGGGTAGACTGTTCTACTGTCAAACAGCTTGCAAACTTAGGACATTCTTCCTAATGTCTAGCCTAAATCTGCTTCCTTGTAATTTCAACCCATTGACTCTAGTCCTGCCCTCAGGAGCAACAGAGAACAAGTTCATTCCTTCTGTGTAACAATCTCTCAGCTATTTGAAGACTGCCATTAACACCCCCTTCTCCCCACCAGTCCCACTTTGTCTTCTCTTCTCCAGGCTAAACATTCTTAGCTCCTTCAACCCTATCTTATGGGACTGGGCTTCCAGATCCCTCACTCTCTTTGTTGCCATCCTTTGGACCTATACCAGTTTATCAACATCTTTCTTAAAATGTGGGGCCCCAGATAGGGTTGCCATATTCTGGTTTTCCAAATCTGGGTGCCTAATTTGCATATTAAATAAATAAAGTGAAATAAATAAATAGATTTGCATATGCAAAGTAGCAGCTGTACTTTCCAGTTGACTTGTATTTGCTCTGGAGATCTACCAAAAATAGTTGTGGAAGAAATCTTTGCCTGGCCATTTTTCTTGACATATTAACAGCAGCAATAGAACAACAACAAAAAAACCCATAACTTTTAAATTAAGGCTGAAATTATGTACATACTTATTTGAGAGAAGATCTGATTGAAACAAGGGTGCTTACTTCTAAGTAGGCATGCATTGAATGTAAAGCCAAGAAAGTATTTAAACATTACAATGCACAGCCTGGTAGGTAGGCAGTGATTTACATCAAAAGCAAACTATCCTCCCTTGATGATTAAAAAAACAAAGGTAACATTCCTCAGGGGATTACTGTATTTGTGAAAGTGAAATTCTCCCATTGAGTCTCCTGTGCTACCACTCTTAATCCAAGTCCAGCAGTTAAGCAGAATAGTGACTGCACATCTTGCTCTATAACTCTGCTTCTACAAGGGCTAGAGTTTAGCTTTTTAAAAATTTATTTATTTTTAATGAAAGCTGAAATCCGGGTGAATCTGGCTGGACTAAGCAATCTGGATGAGATACTTAAAATCTGGGTGAAACCCAGAATTCCAGGGGGCATGGCAACTCTAGCCCCAGATCTCTGTCTGAGGATATTATAGTTGCTATAAGAAAATGACTAAGATCAGGGGTTTAGCTATAATTGAGTGGATGGATTCAACAAACCCAGGGGCACCAGCTCCTGAGGGCCTCCAGCTCCACCACTCCCTGTTTTCTTCATTATTTCCCTCTCTCCGAGGGGCCACAAGGGAGAGGGGTGAACACAGGCCCCCTCTCCCCTAGCTACACCCCTGACTCGGATGCAGTTTCTTAAAACAGTTTTAACATTAAAATTGTTAAATCTGCATTATTTGTCCAAAGACAGGAAAACAAAAAACAAATTGCAGGGAAGAATGTGTCCAAAGAGAAGTGCAGGAAGTGCATCAGTAAGGAATGGAATAAACCTAAAGATACGAGTATGTAAATGTGTTATTTGTTTATCTTTCTTAAACTCTGCTTTGTACAGTGAAGATTCCTGCCTGCCTGTATACATACATATGTTCTCTTGAACACTTGGGTAGTCCTGATCTTTTCAAAGGATGCTCTATACCAATTAGAGCCTGGCGATATATACTTCTTACATCCTACTCAGAAACTGGTCCGTGAAAGGGCATGCAGAATAGTGAAATGATCTTGTCTCTGAAGTAATCCTGCAGTTAATGGCTGACAAATATTTTAAGAAACTTATCTGATTGCCTTGCAAATATACTTAGTGCTTTCCCAACCCATTAGGATGTGAATAGGTAGCCAGCTATTCAACTGGCTGCTGTAGCTCTGCTTTTGACAGCGCTGTGAAAAGCTTCTGCTGCTGATTTCTGCCCTTCAAGCTGCTGCACAGGAGCTTGCCAGGCCTGTTTTTTGTTTACTTCCTGGCCAGTTGGTACTCTAGGCAGAATGACTCTATTCTAAATAAAATCTAGGAAAACACAAATGTGAGAAGTCAGACATTCTGTAAATCAAGGCGGCAAAGAGGCTATTTATAATAAGCACAAAAGTGTGGCTTTAACATAGGCCTGAACAACCTGTGACCCAAGAAATTGGACACAGCTTGCCACATATGAGGGACAAGCCTATTAACCTCCTATTAACCTCCTAACAAGCACAATTAACTTCCTATTTTTGCTGCCTGTACGGGACTGCAAAAATGAGGGTTGTCAGACCATGAGGCCATTCATATGCACATGCAAAACCGGGCTAAGGGAGTGCAGCCCGGTTTTGCACACACATGTGAACTGTCAGGATCGGGCCCGATCCTGGTGGCACCATGGCAGCAAACCTGCCTATGGAGCCACCCTTCTAAATGAGGTTAAGGGAAGGAGCATTTCCTTAACCTTGTGGAGTAACATGACAAAGTTTCTCCCACAACAGAGCTTCAGTGTCAGAGAACATATTATGCCTGCCAAATTTATCTCTGCCATTTAGTCATATTTCATGCACAACATGTTTTTTTAGCTAAAGTTTATCCAGCTAGCATCCCGTGTGTGGAAAAGTATGTTGAATGGCAAACCTAGGAACAGAGTGAGAGAAGAAAGCCAACTGAGTGAGACATATTTCAGTTTATTGCATTTAAGTTAACCAAAAGTAAAGCTTAGCTTAGCTGACATTCTATATAGGTGAATCTAAAATAAAATAAAATAAAGTATGATGATAAACACTGAGGCTATTCACACGCGCAGTGGAAACCAGGCTAAGGGAGCCCAGCCCAGTTCCCAATGCATGTGTGAACTGGTGGGAGCTGTGTGGCTCCCACTGGCAAGCCCACCAAATCCCCCCCACCCTTAAACAAGGTTAGCAGAGTAAGCACTCCACTAACGCTGTTGTCTTGACCGTGTGCCGCCGTGGCAACTCACATGGAGACCCCCAACCAGGAGGCTACAACAAGCCTCCTGGCATGGGGGGGGGCTCCCCAGAATGCTCTGCGCACTAGCGGGTGGCATTCTGGGACTTCCGGGGGCCAGGTGGCCCCCGATCCCCACTGCCCCAACTGGCTCTGTAACAGAGCCCGTAATTGTGTGGGCAGCCAATCCAGCCGCACAGGGTGAGCTGCCTGCTTGTCTGCAGGAAGAGCGGGTCAAGCCCACTCTCCCCGTGAAGAACCCTCTTAGGCTCTCCACACTGCTCCTGTGGTGAGCCTCACTGAGTGTGAACGAAAGACCCTCTGTCAGTATATTTAAAGGGTTGTGCCTTCTACAACCCCCCAAAAGTTCTCAAAGTGATCCACATAGCAAAATGAATCAGAAGATAGTCCTCTAAAGGGGCTCTCAGTTTGAAAAGAAACACAAGGAAGATACCACCAACAGTCTTTGGGCTGAATAGGGACAATTGCTTTCGCCTGCTAAAATAAGAAAGCTATCACTCTAAAAGGTGCCGCTTTGTCTACTTAGCAGGGGCAGTTATTCTTGTAGGGCCTGCTCCTGAGGTAGTGAAGTGGGAGAACTGCTTCTAGCATCAGGGTTTCAAATGCTCTGCCACATATATGGAGCTCACCATGATACAGCCCTTTGCATCAGGGCCATATATTTCAATCGCAGGTACGGTTGCCAAATCTAAAGCCAGGGAACAGCCCTTTACCATTAAACCTCCTGCTGCAAAGAGGGGGGAAACAGCTGCTGTAATTCCTGGCCATTCCTGCCCTGCCCTAGGCCCTGTCATCCACCCTCTTCCTGACCCTGTTTTAGAGGGTAGGGGAATTCCTGCCCTGACCCTCTCAGGCACAGGAGGTGGTGAAGGTGGAGGGGGCTGCAGCCCGCTCTATGCAAGTACATTGTTGCTAAGTGGACAGGAGGCCCTGCTGACACAAGCCCACTCTGTGGTGTCTCTCAACTAAGAAACCACCCACTGGCACACACAGGGCTGGATGCAGCACCCTTCACCTCCACTGCCACCTCCCAATGCTGTACAGGAATTCCCCTTCCCTCTCCATTGTCGCCATGCAGGAAGAGGGTGGATAACAGAGCTGAGGAGGGAATGGCTAGGATCCGCCACAACTGCCTTTTCTGTTGCTGCAACAAAAGGTTTAAATATAAACTGTTATCCAGCTGCAGTCCTGGTAACCCTAATCACCGAAGATTAAAACTGGTTGCAACTGGTTGCAAGGTATCTCCTCCTCCACCATGCTGTGACATTTGCATCTCATGTGATTTGCACAAGCAGACCTCTGTGCATACATGCATCAACAACTTTCTTGTTGGCTCAGCCATGTGTCTGCCATGGTGTCCTATACTATGGTTGCTTTTGCAGTGGGGGTGGGGAGCAGCACTCCTATGACTAGCAGAAATTCAACAAATGAAGCAGAAAGAAAACAGAAATTCAACAGGTCAAGTTTTTCTCAGCATTGTGATATAGGGAGAATGCTACCTGTTGATTTTCTATCCTATGCCTGTTAAAGGTGAAGGAGACCTGCCAGGAAAGATAACTGACAAGTCACCTTTGTATGCCCTTGTGATAACAAATGTTGAAGCCCATCCCATCCTGACCAAACCAGGAAATTCTATAGCCCGATGGTCCCAAGTGTGTTTGTCAACCAGGCATACCTTCTCTCGGAGACAGTCCATTATGATAAACTCTGGTTTTTGTGTGATATGAACAGAGCCATAATTAATGAGGGTTGAAATGTGGAATAATATGCTCCATCACTCTTTTGATAATAATATATTACACTTCATTTAGCCCTCATTATCTAGTTGCAACTAAGGGCCCTAACTCTTGAGGGTCCAACAGAGCGCAAACCTTCTTTAGGAAGGCACTGCTGACTACTTACACTTTCATGTCTGATGCAGAGGACATCCCAGCATGGGCTGAATAAGAGCCCAAAGAAAATAATAAACACAAGCATATTACTATTCAGGAAAGGATGCTGAGAGAGAAATCAATAGGATGGGTCTTAAGGGCCCAGAATGTGATCATTAGCAGAGGGATATGGGAAGCCCCCCAGCACAAAGAGGATGTGAGCCTGAGTGGTTGCCATGGTGATGTTAACCACTCCCAGGCCTACCCTTTTATTTTGCAAATATCCGTTTTCCAAGGGTAGTGCTGAAATGTTTGCTGTTTCCTCCCTGCTAATTGCTGAGTAATGTAGTGCTGGCAAGAGGTGTCAGACTGACAGTGGGAACTGGTTTTCTTTATTTATACTCACAAAACAGGCACGGAGGGAGGGGCACTGCTCCTTGGCAGAAAACTGGCTCAAGCACAACATCTGAGTGGGGATGGGATGTAATTCTACCTTCAGGGTAAGGTACTGTAATGAGGAAAGCATTACATATGTGGGGACAGTCTACTCTAGGTAAGGCTGGGACACACAGGAAAATATGTGTAATTTTAATCCAAACTACCTTAGTACTTAGTAAGTAGGCAGTCCTTAGGAAACACTTTGTAAAGATGATCAGTTTGTCAAAGCAGGAGGTGGAAGGGAATTTCTGATCTCAGTACGGGTCAACTGTAGAGCTGGTGTCTAGGGTCAGCATGGCTGGAGCTGCTGGACAATAGCTGAGGGCTCCGAGAAGGGCCCAGGGCTGAGTTTTAAGAGCATATTGTGCCCATCACCTTTGTGTAGTGGTGGCAGAGCAACTCTTGGGACCTCCCACGCTGGAAGGGGTTCATGGAGGGCAGTTTGGTAGGGCTCCCTGGAATCTGGAGCTGGCCTTGGCCAACAGTGAACACAAAAAACCAGAAGCATCCACCAAATGCCATCAAGAAGAAACCAAGATGTTTATAAATATTTATGGATGTCTTACCCCTGCTAACTTGGCAAAGAGGCACCTTTTAACATGGTGATTCTCTTTATTTAGCAAGGGGAGAGTAACTGGCCCTCCAGCACAGTACCTCCAGTGACTGTTGCTGGGGTCTATCTTATGTTTCTTTTTAGATTGTGAGCCCTCTGGGGACAGGGATCCATCTTATTTATTTATTATTTCTCTGTGTAAACTGCCCTGAGCCATTTTTGGAAGGGTGGGATAGAAATTGAATTATTATTATTATTATTATTATTATTATTATTATTATTATTAATAATAATAATAATAAATTACTGAAAGTCCAACACATTTCAGCCAAAAAACGGTCTTCCTCAGGGGCAACTACTTCCTTGAAAACCTTACAAGAGATTTCTGATAAAAAGTGCTGTTCACTAGCTGGAATCCAATTGCCAACAATCCAGTTGGGTTTCAGCTAGTGAAAAGCATTAAAAAAATGTTGTATTGGTTTTTCAATAACTATATAGATCATAGACTGGAAGGACTATCTGTAGCATAGGAAATGGTATTAATACAGTCCTGCCCTATGATAAACCCAAACCCACCCCCACCTCCAATCAAGTCCAAGTACCATAATTCACCAACTGTTAAATGTGCAAAGATTGATAAAGATAATATTAACTAAATCCTAAAGTAGAGGGAAGTTTACCAGGATAAAATAGTTTTTAGTTTGTCTGAGGTGTTTATAAGATCTTTGTCCTGAGAGTCATAGTTCCAATAAAGTTACCATCTGGAATAATACTGTTTGACAGCATATTGTATTTTATCATATTTTAAATTTGTTGACATTTTGTCCTGTAACCTCAGTTGCCAGATCTTAGAAAAACAGGTGTGGATGTGAATATATTCTTGTTCCATTGGTGACAAATATAGAGCCTAGCAGCATCGACAAACAGAAAGAAAAATTATTTTTGTCCTCCAGGCATTAAATTCGGCAGAGGTAGATCCAGTAAGAGATTGATAGGTAGCATAGGAAAATGAATTTGAAGGATGGCAAAGATATGAAAATGGACCCACAGCCAGAGTTTCTCTATGATGGAACACAGCCACCACATTTGCAAAAAGGAACCTTTGCAGGTAGGTGACGCATTGGGGGAAATGGCTTCCAATCTGGCCGGGGTCATATACCATCTTGTAAGAACCTTAAAGGTAAAGTTGTGCCGGCGAGTCGGTGTCGACTCCTGGCGACCACAGAGCCATGAACCTTAAGAGCAAGTTATTTGATAATCAGGGAGGAAGAAGAAAGAGAGTATCATGTCCAAATCTTTCTCCACCTGTCTTCAGGTATGTTTGTATTGAGATCATCTGCCCACTTTAACTGATAGGACAGATTTACATCCCATTTAGAGGCTGTTAGGGTTTCATAGATTTGTGACATCGATCCAGCAGAGGGGTAGTTTTTATCCAAGATTACCTTTTCAAAGAATGTAAGCAAGTGGCTGAGCAGCGGTAGCCTACCTTTAGAATTGATATAATTAGAAAGTTGTAAGTATTCAAACTAAGGAAGGCGAGGACAGTGATTTAAATCTATCAATTGTTATCTGGATAGAAGTTTACCTTTATTATTATTTATTATTTATTTTATTTTACATATTTCTTTACCACCCAAAACTTATGTCTCTGGGCGGTTCACAACAGATAAAAACAGCATTAAAACATTAGTTAAAAACAAAAAGAAATTTAAAACACAACAATTAATTTTTTTTTAAAACAATGCTCTAAAACAACATTGAAAACAATCAAAACAGTATCAGTTAAAAGCCTGGGTGAACAGATGTGTTTTTAAGGACCTTTTAAAAGCTGTCAGAGATGGGGAGGCTCTTATTTCACTAGGGAGCGCATTCCAAAGCCTCAGGGCAGCAACGGAGAAGGCCCGTCCCTGAGTGGCCACCAGACGAGCCGGTGGCAAATGCAGACGGACCTCTCCTGATAGAAATAAAGCTGGTGAAGTTCATGAGACAGTTGTTTTTCCAGACAGTAATTGAGTTTGGACGTTTACCAGGTTCAAACTGAGACTGTCCAAATGAGACTGGTGAGGGAGAGGGAACCAAAATCTCTCTCCATTTGTCCCAGAACCTAAGTAAAGTTGTCAAATATGGGTTTGAGTGTAGTGAAGAGAGTCTATCCTGTGAGGGTTGCCAGAGTGGTACTTCAACTGTGTAAGGGACAGGAGACAAGTCTTTATTTTGAAATTTGACCAATGTTGAAGGTCTGGGTCATGTAATAAGCTGGTAATGTATCTTAGCTGAGTGGCTTCATAATATAGTGTGACGTCTGGAGCCCATAGTCCTCCTCTTTTGATAGACTGGTGTAATATGGTTTTTGTATTCTGGGCTTCTTGTTGCTCCATAAAAAATTATCAATCATTGATTGCCAGATCTTTAGCAGAGAAGTTAGAATATGACACGGGACAGCTCGAAACAGGAATATAATTTTGGGAAGAGTATTCATTTTTATAAACAATTTTTGAAGCCATTATAAATTGAGTGTTTTCCATCTTAGATAATCAAATTTAATAGAGCAGAATAGAGCTGTATGTTTATATACAAGATTGGACTTTCATTGATAGGGATCCAATGCCCAGTGTTTTCCATTTTTTTAGAGCCCAATTGAAGGTAGTGAATGATCGCAGGTGAGTTTTGAAGTCTTCTGAAGTATTGTATGTTATAATGTCTGATTTATTAGGCTTAATTTTAAAACCTGAGGCTTGTTCAAACTTTGTAAGAAGTGAATCCAATTCAAGTAGTGCAGTTATTGGGTTTGATAAAGTATGGTCATCAGCGAAAAGACTAATTTTGTGTTTGGTGGTATCAGTAGAATTACAGGAGAGCTTCAAATTGCTTGGGCCAAAGGTTTGATTGAGAGAGCAAACAAAAGCAGTGAGAGAGGACATCCCTGTCTGCTACCTCTTTGGATTCTGATTAGAGGGGAAGTTAGACCATTTATTTTTATTTGACCTATTGGTGAGGCATACAGTGCTTTGATAGCCAAGAGGAATTTAGGCCCTACATTCATTTTGCTGAGGAGCTGGAGTAAATATATGGAAATATGTGAAAATATCTGTTTCAGATAAAACAGAAGGGGACAGAGTTGAACCACATACAGAGCAGAGAGAATGCTGTGCTATCTGGTCAACGAGATCAAATGGCCAAAAGAACGATAGCACACACCATGTAAGAGATTCAGAGTATAGGTGCTTATATGCCAATGCCAGAAGTCTCTGATCCAAGATGGGTGAGCTGGAGTGCTTGGTTGCTAAGGAAGAAATAGATATAGTGGTTATAACAGAAACATGGTGGAACAGTAAAAACTAGTGGGACACTGTTATCCCTGGATATAAACTCCATAAAAAGGATAGGGAGGGGCGCCTTGGAAGTGTAGTAGCACTGTATGTTAAAGAAGGGATAGAATCTAACAAGCTAGAAAACCTAGGAGGACTGGAGTCCTCTGTGGGTGACAATACAAGGCCAGAAAGGAAGTGTGGTACTAGGGATGTGCTATTGCCCTCCAGAGCAAAATGCTGAAGGTGACTGGGAGTTGCAGAAGGAAATCAGAGAAGCATCAAGGAGAGACAGAGCGGTAATAATGGGTGACTTCAATTACCCACACATAGACTGGGTAAATTCACAGTCAGGTAATGACAAATAGGCCAGATTTCTAGATAGGCTGAATGTGCCCTAGAAAGAAAGTGCCCTAGAACAGTTGGTCGTGGAACCAACCAGAGAGAAGGCAACCTTGGACTTAATCCTGAGTGGCACCTAGGACCTGGAGCAAGATGTCAGTGTGATCAAATTCAGCATACATGCAGGGAGATAATCACCAAGGAAGTCTAACACAGACACTTTGAATTTCAGAAAAGGAAACTTCTCTAAAATGATGAGTTTGGTGAAAAGAAAACTGAAAGGGAAAATCAGGAGAGTCACTTCACTTCACTCCAGAATGCATGGAGTTTACCTGTTAGCCATGCTGGCATCCTCCTGGACTTGATGGTACCTTTCCTCCTTTTTGGTATACATTCTAACTGGGCTTCTAGTATTGTGGTTTTAAGTAAAGTCAAGGAAGCTATAAAGAAGAAGACCTCCTTCAGAAATTGGAAGGCCTGCCCAAATGAAGAGAACAGAAAGGAACATATGCTCTGGCAAAAGAAATGCAAGGTGACATAAAGGAGGTGAAAAGTGAGTTTGAGGAACAGTTAGCTAAAAGCATCAAGGGGAATAACAAAAACTTCTTTAAATAATCAGAAGCAGGAAACCTGCCATGGAGGCAGTTGGATCCTTAGATGCAGGGGTGGAGCCACCATTGGGCAAAAGGGTTCAAAGAAGCCAGGCTGCCAATGGGGAAAGGCCGCCAAGAGAGGCCTGCCCCATGGCTCGGGCTCCATAGGAGCCCAGAGCGAACTCCCCCCTCCCACGCCCAGGCGGCCAAGAGCCCGGGTGAACTCTTTGCTAATTATTTCAGGCAGCTCTGACTGCCCCATAGAACGTTTTTCCCTTCCTCTCCCTCTCTGGAGGGAGAGAAAGGGGGAAACGTCCTAACAGGCAGCTCGACACTGCCTGAAATGATGAGTTGAGAGCTCGTTCAGGCTCTCAGCAGCCTGCTCTGGGCTCCTATGGAGCCTGAGCCATGCCCCCGTGTGCATGACGTCATGCGCACGGGCATATTGGAGGGGGCTGCCGAGTGGGGCTGGACGCAGGCCGCCGCTCGGCTGGCTCCGCACCTGCTTAAATGATGAGGGTGTGAAAGGAATTATTAAGGAAGATACAAAGAATACAAAGAAGCTGAATATGTTATTTGCATCTGTCTTCATGGCAGAAGATACTGAGTGTATACCTGTCCCTGAACCGGGCTTCTCAGGGACCGAGGCGACAAGACATTCCAAATTGTCTGGAAAAATTAAAAATTAACAAATTAACAAAATTAAAAAATTAAAAATTAACAAATTGGTCAGATGGCATCCACCCGAGAGTCCTTAAAGAACTCAAACGTGAGATTGCCAACCTCCTTGCAAAAATATATAACTTGTCCCAACGATCAGGCTCTGTACTGGATTACTGGAAAGTAGCCAATGCAACACCAATTTTCAAAAAGGGATCCAGAGGTGATCCAGGAAATTACAGGTCGGTTAGCTTAATATCTGTTCTGGGCAAATTAATGGAAAGCATTCTCAAGGATAACATTGTAAGGGCTCATAGAAGAACAGGCCCTGCTGAGGGAGAACCAGCATGGCTACTGCAAATTTTGCCTCATCAACCTTTTGGAGTTGTTTGAGAGTGTCAGCAGGTGTGTGGATAAAGGTGATCTGGTTGACATAGTATACCTGGACTTCCAAAAAGCTTTCCAAATGAAAGACTCTTGAGAAAACTCAGAAGTCATGGGATAAGGTGACAGGTTCATGTGTGGATTGCTAACTGGTTGAAGGACAGGAAACAGAGGATAGGTGTAAACGGACAGTTCTCTAAACAAAGAGAAGTAGGATCCCCCAGGGATCTGTACTGGGACCAGTGCTTTTCAATTTATTCATAAATGATCTAGAACAGTGTTTCTCAAACTTTTTGGAGTCAAGGACCGCTAAATTCTTCGTGCAGAGTTTCAAGGACCGCTACATTCTTCATGCGCAGTTTCCCGGACCAGCAGTTAGTAAAGGGGTTTCAAGTCTGTCTATCTGTCTGTCTGTCTGTCTGTCTATCTATCAGACTTCTATACTGCCCAAAACTTGCATCTCTGGGCAGTTTAGAATGAAAATAATATAAGCATTAAAATAATTAAATTTGGAATCTTTTGCAAACATTGAATATTAGGGGTTCTTAACCTTGGGTCCCTCAGTTAAACTCCCATAACCCCCAACAACAATGGCATTTGGCCATTATGGCTCGGGATTATGGGAGTAGAAGTCCACCAACGTCTGGGTACCCAAGGTTGAGAACCCCTGAATCTAAAAGCCTGGGTGAACAAATTTGTCTCCACTATGTCTGGAGTGGAGGTGCTTGTGATTACTCAATGGAGAGGGGATGCTGGGCCATTGGAAAAATTCAAAAGCTACATGGGGCCAATGAAAACAACATACAAGCAAGCCCCACTGATGCAAGAGGGAAACAGTGTTCCCTCTCAAGGCGCCTCGACCACAACAGGCAGCTGGGTTTCAATCAACCAACCTTTGGCTGCAAACAATGAGCATGCAAGAACCAGCAGCCCTTCAAGTGGCGCCCACTGCCATACTTTTCCCTCCATGCCCCCGCATCGCATACAGTTTGAAGCTGTAAAGATAGGGAATAAGATAGCTATAGGAAGATCTCAGCAGCACGTGGAGGCAAGGCACAAGAAGGGTCCCATGCCTCCGTGATACTCTTCCTCTTCCGTGCCATGTGCAAAATTGAGGAAGTGAGTGCCTTGATTTCAGTGGGGGGGGGTTGACTCCCAGTCAGGGACCGGCACTCAACCCTTCGGGGACCGGCAGCGGTCCAGGGACCGGTGGTTGAGAAACACTGATCTAGAAGTTAAAGTAAGCAGTGAGGTGGCCAAATTTGCTGTTGACAACAAACTATTTCGGGTAGTGAAATCCAAAACTGATTGTGAGGAGCTCCAAACGTGGGCAACAAAATGGCAAATGTGGTTCAATGTTGGCAAATGTAAAGTGATACATATTGGAGCAAAAAAACTGGGTTTTTTACTTTAGAATAAAGATGACTGAGGGCAGAGGTCTATAAAATCATGCATGATGTGGAGAAGATTGATAGAGATTTTTTTCTTTCCCTCTCACATAACACTAGAATCAGGGGTCATCCCATGAAACTGACTGCCACAAAATTAAGGACCGACAAAAGGAAGTACTTTTTCACAGAACACATAATCTACTTATGGAATTCTCTGCCACACCACACGATGCATGTGGTGACAGCCAACAGCCTGGATGGCTTTAAGAAGGGTTTGGATAAATTCATGGAGGAGAAGTCTATCAGTGGCTGAGGGCTATAGGCCACCTACAGCCTCAGAGGCAGGATGCCTCTGATTACCAGTTGCAGGAGAGTAACAGCAGGAGCAAGGGCATGCCCTCAGCTCTTGTCTGTGGGTTTCTCAATGGCACCTGGTGGGCCACTGTGTGAAACAGGATGCTGGACTAGGTGAGCCTCGGGCCTGATCCAGTAGGGCTGTTCTTATGTTTCTATGTTTCTTATGCCTCTAATAAAAGGATTATTGACATATTAGTCTGGCAAGATTAATAATGTTAAGAGTTCTACTAAAGTTGTCAAACATATTTCTGTTGGGGATGGAACCAGATTGGTTAATATGAACATACAGGCAAACCTCAGTATCCACGGGCATTCTGTTACACGGGGCAGACCACGGATGCTGAAACTAGGGGTGTGCATGAACAGGTTCAGAGGTGCTTTTACAGGCCTCTGAACCGGTTTGAACCTTCCCGGATTGAGGGTTCAATGGTGGGGGTAGTTGCGGCTTTAAGGGCAGGGAAAGATGCACCCTAACCCTAATCCCTCTGCCCCGTTTCCCATGTCTCCCTAAAAGCTCGTCGGGGTGACAGCGTACCTCCCTGCCGCCCCGCTCCAACATTATCCGGAAGTCACCGGAAGTATAGCTGTGACTGCACGTGTTGTGCACGCCCATGCACCTGATGTGCACATGTGTGTGTAATGCAAGCAGTCACAACTACTACTTCCAGTGACTTCTGGATAACATCAGAGCAGGGCAGCAGGGAGGTATGCTGCCACCTCCGATGGGCTTTAGGGAGATGTGCGCAGGTGGAGGAAATGCAGTGTGTGTGGGGGTAAGTGCATCTTCCCCCAGTCTTAAAGCCACCCATCACCGTTGAACCAGCCCCTACCGGTTCCATGCACATCCCTAGCTGAATCCGCGAATACTGAGGCATTGACTCTATGGGATTGGAGGGAGGGATTAGCTTCCTGGAAACTAGAAAAGGCAAAAAAGGGGGGAAATGTGAAAAAATATATGTGTATGTGGTGGGGGGAGTCCCTTACCATGCTCCCCGGCTGTCTAGCTGTCCAGGAATATGCTCCCCAGGCCAAAATTCCCTGTTCCCCCTCCGGACAAAATAATGGAAAAATGCTTTATTAGATTTTTGGATAATCATGATAACGGTTTTGTTCCAGGATTGGGGTATTATACTTTTTGTGTAAAATAAGTGAAGAGCATTTTTATTAGAAATCTCTTGTAATGTTTCCAAGTAAATAGGTGCACCTGAACTTGGCCAAGAGTGGCTAGATAGTAAAGGAAGGATGGAAAGCATGATAGAGCTCATGATAAGTAGAAATGTAACAATGCTGAGGTTGGTATTGAGTTCCCAATTCCTTATTTGACATGAGTGGCCTTTATAAGGAGCTGAAGTTTATCTGCCACTTCACTCCAAAGTAAACTGAATTCCATATAATATACCTCCATGGCCAGGGATTATTCCCTTTGAGATGCACCAGTATTCATTCAGGCCCAAAGGGTTATTATTCACATCACACTCTATGTGATGCTTCCAGAACAAATTTAGGATTTGCATTCAAAATATATCTTGAGCCACCTCAAATTACAATACTTTTCTCACAAGGGAGATACTGTCCCTTATAAAACATAAAGGTCATACACACAACAAGCTTATCTTTGTCCCAGATGATCCTGGTCGATGTGTGGGCCGTGGTACTCATGTGCCGCCCACACGATCCATGCTGCTCCCGGCAGTGTGGATCTCTGGAGCCCAGTAAAATTAGTCCTGGCCTCCAGGAATCCCTAATGCACTGCGTAAGCAGCGGTGATGCATTTAGGGATTACCCCATGAGTTGGATGCTCTGGGTGCCTGGCTCTGTGCCTACTCGGGCTTGTGCAGCCTGAGCCTACACATGACCCCAAACCTGGGGTAAATGGTATGCTTGTGCCCTTTAACCCAGGTTAAAGCCTGGGGTAAATTCCTTGTCCTCTACTGGAGACAGTGCTGGGATCGGCCCCAATCCTAGTGCTTCACACAAGCAGCCAAACCCAGGCAGGCTGCTCAGGTAGACAACATCATACTGTACTATTATTGTTTCTGGCCAAATTATTTGTTTGTGAGCAAGTCATCTTCAAGGGTGGGCCAGGTATAATACTAGGGAATGTTGCTGGGCTAGATACAACACAGAAGTGTCACCTAGGTGGGTGACAGTCTCACAGTGGAATTGGTGTGTTATTTGAGGTGCCCCAAAGGTTATTCCCTGTAGGATAAGGAAGAGGATGGATGACAGGGGCTGTGCTGGAAATGGTCAGGAATTGTGGCAGCTGGCTTTATTTTATTTGCAGCAGGAGGTTTAACATTAAATGGCTGACTTTAGATCTGACAACCTACTTGTGATTAAAATGCAGGGCCCTGATGCAAAGGGTTGTATGGTGAGCTCCAAATATGCATCAGAGTTTCTGAAACCCTCATGCCCGAAACAGCTCTCCCCCTCAGTTCCATCTCAGGAGTAGGCCCTTTGCAGGAGGGAATGGAGACAATTGTCCCTACTAAATGGACAAAGAGGTACATCTTAAAGTGATGGCTCTCTTATTTTAACAGGGGGGAAACAATTGCCTCTATTCAGCCCAGCAGAGCATCCCTCCAGTGATTGTTGCTGGAGTCTCCCTTGTATTTCTTTTCAGACTGAAAGCCCCTTTGACACAAAGTTAAAGCCTTTGGTGGTAGTATGAATACTCCCTGATGACTGTGAGAAAGCATATTTAAATAATCTCCCTCCACCACCACACTTTTCAATGCTTTTATGCACAAGGGTGGCTCCAGAGGGGGGACAGAAGGAGCAGGAAGGTAACAGCCCGCCATGTGAAGCACTTTCTCCTCTGTAAGCCCAGGAATTTACCCTAGGTTTAACTTGGGACAGGCAGGCAAGTGCCCCTCCAGACAAGTAGTTTGCTCTCCACCTGCCCTACACTATTTCTGTTTCAGAAATCTCATATGTGGGACACAACTCACCCACCCATACATGCATTTATTTACTTATCATATTTTTATATGATAAAAATAATATAAAATGTGCACCGGATATGTGCATCTCTAAGTGGTGTACAGAGTTAAAACACAACAAGGCGCTTCACACAACGTGTGTGAAGCGCCTGATGGGATTCTGCACGGAGAGTGGACTTAGCCCATGCGCCCTGCAGACAAGCAGCTGCTTGTAGCTGGGCAGCTGGATCGGCTGCCCACATAGCTGCAGGCTCCATCATTGAACCGGCGGGGGCTGCAGGGATCAGGGGCTGCATGGTACCCGGGAGTCCCAGGATGCCCTGTGCAAGTGCTCAGGGTATCCTGGAGAGACCCCCAAGCCCGGGAGGCTGCTTGTAGCCTCCCGGTGGGGCTCTCCTTGTGTGTTGCCGTGGTGTGGAGTCGCGCCACAGCAGCACACAAGCAACCAAACAAGGTACTTTAGGTGGTTTGCTGCCAGGAGCTGCATGGCTCCTGTGGCAGCAGACCACCAGGAGAAATCGGGCTAGGCTCCCTTAGCCCAATTTCTCCTGGTTGTGTGAATAGCTTCAACAAATGTTAAACAGAATAAAAACAGTTACAATTTCACAAGATAAAGAAAGACAATAAAAATAATCTCATAAGATTAAATAAACCATATTAAATAGTTTAAAATTAATTTCAGTTAATAGCCTGAGAAAACAGGTGCGTCAAGGTTCTTCCTAAAAGCAAACAGAGAAGGAGATGCTCTTATTTAAACAGAGCGCATATTCCAAAGCCTCGGGGCAGCCACAGAGAAGGCCCGGCCCCAAGTTGCCACAAAACAATAGAGCAGCAACCATAACTGAACTTCTTTAGATGATCTTAATAGGTAGCAGGGTTCATAACAAAGAAGGCACTCTCTTAAGTACCCTGGACCCAAGCCATTGAAGGCTTTATAGGTAATAACCAGCCCCTTAATAATGTTGCCCCTTCTGTGCCCCCACCCATTAATTCCCCCCCCCCCCGGATGCTGCTGCTGTTTATGCAGCATTTTCTTACAGGCAGAAGGGTTACCTTCAAGTTTTCTCTTACAGGCAGAAGGGTTACCTTCAAGTTTTCTCTGACTGTATGACAGCAGTAACCGCTAAAAATGTTTCTGTCTTCTAGCATTCCTAGAAAAATGTCAGCTGGAAATAATGAATTCCTCTAATGCTATTCTTCAGGTAAAACCCCACACTTTAATCTTCTGAATCCACATAGGAGTAACTAAAATGGAGGCCACTGAAGCACCAAAATTAGCTTAAGCACCATTGCTGTATGAAAAATTAAGAGTAAAAGGAGAGGTTAGCTTGGATTATCCGTGTATGTAGGTCACAGTGACTCAAAGCAATGCAGCGCTGGCAATGCCCAAGCAAGAGTAAACCTCTTCAAACATGCTGAATACAAAATCCTGGTGTTCATTTTAACACAAGAGACTGAAAAGTTGGTAACAAAACTATTGTATTCCTATTATTATTTCTTTGCCCTTCTCACAGAGGCACTACCAATGTACTATTTCTCTCCCCCCCCGCACTTTTGCTTAATCTCTTACCCAGGGGCCAGCAACAGCAGGACCCTACAATTGAAGGGGGGGGGCAAATGTCCCTGGGCCCCCCCGAGGGAGGGGGACCCACCAACTGAGTGTCAGCTTTTTGCCCTTCACTCTTCTTCTCCTGCCTCTACAAAGAAGACAGCTGGGAGGTGGGGGAGGACAGAGGCCCCTCTTCACTTGTTGTCCTAGGGCCCACTCCAACCTTGCTAGCCTGATGAAAAGTTATGGGGAACTTGAAAGCTTGCTCACTTGTGACGTTTCAGTTGCTTCCAATAAAAACATTGTTGTGCTTTGTCCTGTGAGGATTCTGCCCCCCCACCCCCGCCGCTTAATGGCCCAACATGGCTATCTACAATATTGGGGGAAACAGTGAATCACCTCAGACATGGGCACGTTTTTGTTGTCACAGGCATATCTTCCATCTCGAAAAGTAGAATCTCTTTTCCAGCACTAGTGCAACCACAGCTGTGATGCACAATAGCAGAACAGCCCACCCCCGGTTGGAGGCAAGGGAATAGGTTTGACTAGCAACTGAAAACTGTTAAGATTGATGATGAAATCATGGCTGTTGAAAGTTCTTTGTTTATGGATTTCAGGAAGACTGGTTAGACCTCAGGTCTTAGCTGTTCCTGTCTCAGCCCAGCCTCCTCCATCACAAAATACCCTCATTCATCAAATGCAGAAGGAGCTTGACATTGTATACAAAAGGCTCCTCTTCCTGACTTCCCAGGCTTGGCTGCCCTCCATGTTACCAAAATGCAATTCAGACCCTTCTCTGTGGATATAGAAAGAAAATAACTCCGAGCCAGCTTCAGCTGCTCATCTCACCAGGCACTCATTATATTTATATATTATATCACCATCATTCATTCTTTGTATTATGTAATTATCATCCATCAATTGTCCCTGAATCCCATTCAAAATCCATCCTCTCTGGCTTCTATAATGACAGAAAGAGCCAATAAATATTGGTGATAAACTCTTGTGGTTTATCGGAGGACTTTTGATGTTAATAGATCCAGTCTGCTGTCTCAGTTCTGTGATTATCTGAGTCTCTGCTTATACTATATATGAAAAGACCATGAGTAGGAATTCTTTCATCCTAGTCAGTCACCAACAGCTCAGACTCCATCAAGATATATGCGAAGTTCGGGGTTTCCCCCCCTAATATACATCATTTTACACTTGCTTACATTGAACTGCATTTACCATTTTGTTGCCCACTTCCACAGTTTGGAGAGATCCTTTGGGAGCTTCTCACAATCTGCTTTGGATTTCACTATCCTAAATACTTTAGTGTCATCTGCAAATTTGATGGCTCCCTGTCCCCAAAGGACTCGCAATCTAAAAGAAAAATATGATAGACACCAGCAACAGTCACTGGAGGTACTGTGCTGGGGGAGGATAGGGCCAGTTACTCTCCCCCTGCTAAATAAAGATAATCACCACGTTAAAAAGGTACCTCTTTGCCAAGTTAGCAGGGAAATAAATGATCTAGAAATTGGGGTAAGCAATGAAGTGGCCAGATTTGCAGATGTCAACTGAATCACCTTTATCCATATGTCTGCTGACACTCTCAAAGAACTCCAAAAGGTTAGTGAGGCAAGGCTTGCAAAAGCCCTGCTGGTTCTCCTTCAGCCAGGCCTGTTCTATATGTTCAACAATTTTGTCCTTAAGGATGCTTTCCATCAATTTACCCAGCACAGAAATTAAGCTAGCTGGCTTGTAGTTTCCCAGACCCACCTGGATCCCTTTTTGAAAATTGGAGTTGCATTAGTTACTTTCCAGTCCTCTGATGCAGAGTCTGATTGAAGGGACAAGTTACATACTTTTGCTAGAAGCTCAGCAACTTCACATTAGAGTTCGTTCAGAACTCTTGGGTGGATGCCATCTGGCCCTGGCGATTTGTTTATTTTTAGTTGTACATGAACACCCTCTCTCACCTCAAATTGTCCCTGTTCTTCAGCCTCCAAACCTGAGAATGGTCCCAGTTCTTCAACCTCCAAGCCTAAAGTTCCGGAGCAAGTACAGTATATGGTCAGTATCCTCTGCTGTGAAGACAGATGACAAGAACTCATTCAGCTTCTCTGCAATCTCCTTATCTTCAATAATCCCTTTCACTCACCCCCTCATCATCTAAAGGTCCAACCACCTCCCTGGCAGGTTTTCATTCATTCATTCATTCATTCATTCATTCATTCAATTTCTATACCAAACTTCCAAAAATGGCTCAGGGTGGTTTACACAGAGAAATGATAAATAAGATGGACCCCTGTCCCCAAAGGGCTCGCAATCTAAAAAGAAACATAAGATAGACCCCAGCAACAGTCACTGGAGGTACTGTGCTGGGGGTGGATAGGGCCAGTTACTCTCCCCCTGCTAAATAAAGAGAATCACCACGTTAAAAAGGTGCCTCTTTGCCAAGTTAGCAGGGGATTTAAAGAAGTTTTTGTAATTCCCCTTGAGACTTCTAGCTATATGCTCCTCAAACTCTCTCTTTGCATCTGTGTTGGACTTCCTTGGCAGTGCTCCATTCGCATATAAGCCAGGAGTGGCCAGTGCAGGAGGAGCGGTGAGAGGCACTTTTAAGCACAAACTAATTGGTGCTTACCTTTGCTCTGGTTACAGCTGCAAACTACTCTGAGCAGCAACGCACTGCCCGGCACTCCCTGCGGTGGTGGATTGGCTCTGCCACTCACTTGGCCACCAATGGGGGATGGGCTCCACGGAAGCCATTTGACTGGCGCAGCCGATCCGCTGCCACAGGGTGTGCTGGGCAGCATGCTGTTGCTCGGAGTAGTTTGCAGCTGCAGCCAGAGTGGAGGTAAGCACCTATTAATTTGTACTTAAAGGTGCCTCTTGCTGCTGCCCTGGCAGCGCCTACACTGAGCACTCCTGACATAAGCTGAATTATATCACACTATGGTCACTGTTCGCCAATAGTTCTACAAGTCTGACATCTTGCACCAAGTCCTTGGCACCACTCAGGATTGAGTCCAAGGTTGCCTTCTCTCTGGTTGGTTCTGCAACCAACTGTTCTAAGGCACAGTCATATAGCATGTCTAGAAATTTGGCCTCTCTTCCAATACCTGCACATGAATTTGCCCAGTCTATGAGAGGATAATTGAACTCACCACCCATTATTACAGCTGTTTCTCTTTGATGCCTCTCTGATCTGCTTCTCCAACGCCAAGTCACTCTCAGCACTTCAATCCGGAGAGTGATAGCATGTTACTACTAACTAGGGTGTGCACAGAACTGGCTGGTCCAGTTTGGTTTGAGTCCGGACTGGACCCAAACCAGACCGGGCAAGTTCGGTCCGGCACACCCTCAACCCCCCCATTTGGTTCAGTCTGGGGGGGGGTTCACAAACATTTTTTTTTAAACTTACCCCTTTCAGGGGAATTGTTGGAGGCAGCGGGGGGATGTCTGCAGAGGTTCCCCCTTCCCCCGCCGGCCTCCCTTCCTGCCCATACCATTTTGGAGGCCACCAATTGGCCTCTGCATGACCCAGGCCACACCAAGGCCAATTGTGCAGGCACAGCAGCCTCCAAAATGGCTGCCACGCCGAATAGGGGAGGCCCAAATGGAGCTGGCTGAACTGTTGGTATAGGCATGAAGGGAGGCTGGTAGGGTGAGTGGGGGCTGGTGGGGGAAGGGGAAACCTTCGCGGACCACACCCCACCACCTCCAACAACACCCTTGAAGGAGTTAAGTAAAAAAAAAATGTCCGCACCCCCCCGAACTGTCGGGGGGTGTTCGGTCCAGGGTTGAACCAAGCAGGGGATGGTTCAGTTCGACTCCGTATGGTCGAACTGAATTGGTTCGACGTCGAACAAGTTTGCACATCCCTGCTACTAACACATTTCCTTCCAGTCCTTGTATTGTTACCCATATTGATTCTGTCGACAACTCTGGTCCTCCTAGGTTTTATAGCTTGTTGTTGGATTCAATCCCTTTTTTAATATAAAGTGCTACTCTACCCCTAATCCTCCCTTCCCTGTCACTTCTGTAGAGTTTTTTTAAAATCATTTTTTATATCCTGCTCTTCCTCCAAGAAGCCCAGAGCAGTGTACTACATACTTTTGTTTCTCCTCACAAGTATCCAGGAATAACAGTGTCCTACTGGTTCTCACCATTCCACCAGGTTTCTGTTATGCCCATTATATCTATGTTTTCATTAGCAACCAAGCACTCCAGCTCACCCATCTTTGCTCAGAGGCTTCTGGCATTGGTATATAAACACTTATACGCCAAGACTCTTACCTGGCAATGGCATGTGTTGTCTCTCTTAATGTCATTTGATCTTTTTTGACCAGCTGCCATGTATTTCTGTCTGCTCTGCTCCTAGTTCTACTCTGGCCCCTTCTGGTTTATCTGTTTTGTACCCTCGCTCCTTAGGGGATTTTGCTTGCCGAACCAGATATCAACCAGTTCCTGTTGGCAATCCCCAGGTATCATTTTAAAAGCTGCTCTGTGACGTTTTTGGTTTTAAGTACCAGTAGTCTGGTTCCATAATGGTTCCATCATGGTAATGGGGCACAGGTTGGCATTATACATAACAAATTAGTATGGGTAGTATGCATGATTTCATGAACCTTCCACCTCCAATAGGGCTTGTGAGAAACACATACTTATGTTGTATTGTATGCATGCAGATAGGTTCACATGTAGGCTCATACCACCTCTGTCATGAATGGTATTGATAACATTGCTAACCATGTCAATTGGCTACTGTCTGCAGTCCTCCACTGAATTACTAGGGCATGTCCCATTGAATAAGGTGGGACTTTTATGTAGGAGTAGCAATGTACAGAACTGCAGACCAATGGCCTAAATTGTTACAGAGTGTGCTATGGTGTGTAAAGGCTGGACCCTCCATTATGTAGGTTGTGTATAACTTGCAAAATAACTTCATCAGCGATCCTAAAGAGAGTAACCTGGAAGTAAATATTTCAAAAATTAATGTAACCTACCTCCATGTATTTAGCCACCTAATGTCGCAGCGGGGAAGTAACCTGCTTAGAGAGCAGGAGGCTGTTGGTTTGAATCCCTGCTGGTGTGTTTCCCAGAATATAGGAAACTCCTATATCAGGCAGCAGCGATAGAGGAAGGTGCTAAAAGGCATAATCTCATACTGCGTGGGAGATGGCAATGGTAAACCCCTCCTGTATTCTACCAAAAACAACCACAGGGCTCTGTGGTCGCCAGGAGTCAGTACCGACTCGATTGCACAACCTCACCTTACCTTTCCTTCCATGTATTTACAGAATTGGGGAATATCCTGACATTTCCAAAAGCTTGCAATTCAGTTTGGGGCCTTTCCCACTAGGTGGCAGTATTTCATATAGCATACAGTTTACTGTTGGTTCTAAATAAATACATGAACTTTGAATGTATATACACTTCTGACGTTTTTAGATTTACTTTGGATTCATAAACAATATCATTTACAAGTCTAGTTTCAGGCCTGGGTTTGGGACAGAAACTGTCTCTTGATCACCCTGTGGATTACCTGTACTGGAAGATAGATAGGAGAATGTGACCCTGTCTTCTGGATCTCTCAGCAGCTTTTGATACCATCAACTGTAGTATCTTTCAGGACTGCCTTTCTGAGTTGTGGGCTTTGCGATTCTGTGCTTTGCCATGATTCTTTTACTTCCTGGAAGGTAGACTCCAGAAGGTGGTGCTGGAAAACCAGGGGAGTAGGAAGGTCAAAGTGAGTCCTGGGACAAGCAATAAATATGGGCCCCTGGGCCCTCTGCCTTCTTAATTGCTGTGTCCTCCGTTGCCCCACACCATGTCTTTGCTGCAGAAGAACCATATGAATGTGGTGAAAAATAAAACATCCTTTTGACACATCCTTTCTTTCACTCCTATGCAAATAATATCATACACTCTCCACATGTTGATCAGAAGCCAGTAGCTTGCCAGTGAGTCAGGGAGGAACATAGGAAGCTGCCATATACTGAGTCAGACCATTGGTCCATCTAGCTCAATACTGTCTTTCCAGACTGGCAGCAACTTCCCAAAGGTTACAGGCAGGATCTCAGCCCTATCTTGGAGATGCCAGGGAGGGAACTTGGAACCTTCTGCATGCAAGCATGCAGGTGCTTTTCTCAGAGCGGCCCCATCCCCTCATGGAAATATCTTACGGTGCTCACACATGTAGTCTCCCATTCAAATGCAAGCTAGCGTGGGCCCTGCTTAGCAAAGAGGACAATTCATGCTTGCTACCAAAAGACCAGCTGGGAGGGGAGACAACAAATACAATAATAGGACTTTATCATGGGACAAAAGTCTGACAGCTATTTCAATCCCCTCAGAGGATAGCCAGCAAATATTTTGGGCCAGGGTGACTCTCCCAGAAATTTGAGGAACATTTGCTAGGTGAGAAATTCAAACTGGCTTCTGCCAAACAGTAATTAATACATTTTTCTTTACACAAGATTGTGTAGAAACATGGGATGCTATTCTCATCTACAGCATCCCTGAGAGCGTGCTCAGAAGCCTCACCTCCCCTGCCCTCCACTGTTCATGGTTACAGCATTTATCTGCAGACACACACTGTACTCATGTTCAGATTGTTTCCATGACTGGAATGCTGGAGTGCCCCAGCGTTCTGCATCACAGGAAGAAGAGGACCATGAGTACAGGTCTTTTATGTAGACAAACACTACAACTGTGGACAGTAGGGTGGGGTAGGGCTTCTGAACACATCAGCATGGGGGTAGGGATTCAGAGCATTCTCTTGGGGACACCATATGTGCGTATAGTGGGTCAGGGATGTGTTTCTGCTGTAACAGAGTGCTTCTGGAGTATGGGGAGGCTGCCAAAAATAGTTGCACTTTTGCCCAAAAGTGTCCATGCTTTGCTATGGCTAGTGCTGTGTGCATGCTATTATTAGAAGCTCTCACAAAGTTTTAGTCAGAATGTCAGCCAGTAACAATTTAGAATATTTATATATTGCTTTTCAACAACAAAAAAATGTTCTCAAAGCAGTGAGCAACATCCAGACAAGTTAGTCATGACTGAGCACCACTGAAATCAATGTCACGTTAGCAGCCGCAGCTCAAGACTTCTGTGCACCTGAGGCAGGGTCCCAAATGGCACCCCTCCTTGTGGGCACCTTCCTTCCCCCTTCTGCCTTCCCCCTTCCTTTAAAGCAAGAAGCAGGAAGGACCTTGCCACTTCATGGACACTCCAATCATCTGCTGCCTGAGATGACTGCCTCACATTGCCTCATGGAAGGGCCACCCCTATAAATCAGTCATAACAAGATGACGTGCAAGTTTCATGGGCATGGAAGACGTCAGCACCACCATTGTGGACACGGAAGCAGCAGTTGTGCAAGCAGGTCCCCACAGATTCTCCCACTCGCCAAAATGGGAGAATCTGTGGAATGCTGCTTGTGCAACTGCCTGTTGGAAACAGTGGCACTGCTGCTTCTGTGTCCACAGTGGCTGCACCGGCTGTACTGATGTCTTCTATCCTCATTAGGTTTGCTCATCATGTCGCGCAACCAGGGGTGAAAGTATAATTGGGTGACTATGTGCAGTGAACATGGGCTGCCTGATGGGGCCCGAGGGGTGCTCATTGAGGTTGGGTCCAGGGCTGGGGGTCCACTCATTGAAGCATGGGGCCGGGGCCATACAGCACCTGGCTTCTCAGCCACTCATCCCCTTCCTTGCCTTTTTGGCATTGGCAAAGAGCCAGCATGCATGGCGCTGGGGCCAGGGAAACTGCCTGCCTGCCCTGTTCTCATCAGTGCTGGAAAAACCAATGAGGGCTAATGAAGGCATTGTCTGGCATGTGTCGCTGGGCAGTGACATCAGCCCATGTGAGGACAGAGGGAAAGAGGTCGGTAGGCAGCTGTGGAATCAGGCAATGCACAGCTCTCCTGCCCCTGCCCCATGTACTTCACTTCTTTGCTAGAGCCGATGAGGGGGAGAGAGATGTGGGCAGCTGCAGAGGCCAGTGGCCGGGGTGGGAGGAATGGGAGCTCCCAAAAAATCTAGCCACAGGGTTAGCCCACATCACTATGCTACTGCAGCCAACTAACTTATGTCCCATAAATTTCTATGGGACTCGGTCTTGTTATTTGTTTGTTAATCACACTTATATACTGCCTGATATGTCTATCTCTAGGTGGTGTACACAATTTAAAACACAATACATATAAAACAGTAAAAACAATCTCACAGAATAAAAACAGTTAAAACAATTACGCAGGATTAAAAAAAAATTAAACAGTTTAACATTAATTTCAGCTAAGCCTGAGAAAACATCTTGAGGGTCTTTTAAAAAGCAGTCAGAGATGGAGATGCTCCTATTTTGAAAGGGAGCATATTCCAAAGCCCTGGGGCAGCCACAGAGAAGGCCCGGTCCCAAGTAGGGATGTGCAGAACAATCCTAGGTCAGAACAGAACACCCTTTAAAAGGGGGTCCTGTTCTGAGCTCAGAACAGAGTGACCCATTCCGAGGTGGAACATTTTGACCTCATTCCGAGTACCATTCTGGAATACAAAATGGCACTCGGAACGGGGGTTGGACCATTCTGATGGAACAGAGTCATTCTGTCAGAACTACTGGCTTGCCAAGTTGTTCTGACTTAATGTTTTGTGCATTTTGCATTGCCGTCCAAGCTCAGAACAGAACACAAAATGTGTTTCATGCACATCCCTAATCCTGAATTGCCATCAAATGAGCTGGTGACAACTCTAACTGGACCTCCCCAGATGATCTTAATAGGTGGTAGGTTTCATGACAAAGAAAACACTCTTTTAAAATACCGTGGACCCAAGTCATTGAGGACCCAAGTCATAACTAGCACTTTGCATTTCACTTGGAAACATATCGGCAGCCAGTGCAGGTTTTTTAAAATAGGTGTTATATGGTCCCTTTGGGTTGTCCCAGTCTGGCTGCAGTGTTCTGTAACAAATTGTTGTTTCTGGACTATGTCAAAGGCAGCCCCACATAGAGTGCATTACAGTAGTGAAGCCTGAAGGGTTACCAGCATATGCACCACTGTTTTAAGGTCATTTACCTCCAGAAATGGGCACAACTGAAGCTGATAAAAAGCACTCCAAATATATCTTGACTAAGTTTGGATATTGCCTATTATGTCTGTGTCACACAATTGCTCTGCACACCATGCAACTACACATCCCTAAGGGGTCAAGATGTCCCCATAGGAGCAGGACAGGGAAGGGATCTACAAAACCAAGATTCACAGACAAAGCAGCATGAGCTTATGTTACAGCCTGGGAATTTACAATGTGCATGTATGCCTGTAATATTTATATATCCACAGATAACAGAAACAGAAATATATGCAGAAGGGAAATGGGGTTCTGCTAGGAAAAAAACAAAATAGGAACTTGCTTTGCAAAATGTATTTTCACCAGCAGATGAGCAATAATTCACTGGAGTGTTTTACCACCTGACATGTAGTCATTAAGTCTGGGAGCATTTTTGTTCTCCTTGAGGATTGCTATTATTTTCATGCAGTCCCCCTTTTATCTTGGCTTTTCAGGGCAGCAAAAGACTAGTCAGCTTCAACAAGACAGCTGTCTGCCCTGATTGACCCTTTCTTCAAGTGAACTACAGGGGGTAAGTGTAGTGATCCTTCCAGAAGAGAGGAGAGGAAGAGGCTTTGGGAAGTGCAGTGGGAGAACAACAGAGGCCTTTATAGGCACAGTAACTGACCCCCAGAACAGTAATCAATTTATGTCTTAGCAAGGCTTAACCATCTAACTTCAATTGTCATCCTTCATCAAGATGATGCAATCAAGTGGAGGGGAAAGAAAAACCCAGGATCCTCTAAAACCTGCATTGTACGATTGCTGGAATGACCCTTCACTTTTGAATGATACTGAATGATGCAGTGGAGCAAAGCATGATAATGGACATGGTGCTCCTCTATTTATGGAAATACAAGCATGGGGGGCGGGGCGGGTTAGCAGACATCTGTGAGTCAGAGCTTATGAGATGTCTTCCTATCTCTGCTGCTTCCTCGCATGATGATGACAGAGTAGCTGAGATCAAACAGTTGTATTCAAAGTACTGCTCTGTTCCTTTAGTAAGTGGAATACTTTGTGTATGATGTTTATACCATTTTTAAGGCTCTGTAAAGCCACAGTTTTGGGAATTTATGTTAACCTTCTGTAACAATAACTATGCTGCACTGGAAGAATGTTGAGGTGCCTTTTGTAGAAAGCATTGTTGAAAATGTTTGGCCCTTTGGCCCTTTGACCCTTGACTATTCTCAGAGCAGGAAAAATAAGTTTGGCTAGTTTTCATCTGTTATCTCCACCACTTCTATATCGTGGTTCTTCAGATAGTATCATTTTGCATGGCATGGCTGATCAGTGACTGAAGGGGATGCTGGCGTGGGCTCCTGCAGTATTTATTTATATTTACAATTCTTTCCTACTCTCTTCCTCCAAGGAACCCAGAGCAATGTACAAGGTTATGTTTAGCCTCACAACAAGCCTGTGAGGTTGGTTAAACAGAGAGATAAGTGACTGGCCCAGAATTACCCAGTGAGTTCATGGCCAAATGAAGATTTGAACTTAGGTCTCCTCAGTCCTAGTCCAATGCTCTAACAACTACACCACACTAGCACTGGGTGTCACAGAGAAGTCCTTGCCAGGATGAGGCAGATAAGAGAAGAAGAATATTGAGCAACCCCACATTTCAATTTTCTGGGGCTTCCTGTCGAGAATTAGTAGAACCTGTCCTTTGAGTGTTATCATAGTAGTAACAGCAGCATTTTGTGGTTAAAGTTATTAAAGACAGGTGAAATATCCAGTTATGGCTTTCAGCCATTTTGTGGCACTCACACTGTAACAAAAGCCAATTGCAGAGTCAGTGCCAGAAAATGGTTGAAAGAGAGGTTGGAAATTGACCAGGGAACTGACAGCAATTAGGAGCACCTAAAGATGCAGAGTGAGCAACCATTTAATCGCCTTTCCTAGAAAGGAGGTATTAGGGAAAGGCTGGTAACTGGCAAGGGGCTATGATGATGGGGCAGCAAGGAGCAACAGCCTTCTGTTTCATAGTTCAGCCAGGCCTTGAACAAACATATACAAGGCCAAATACCAGCTGGCATGATGAGCAACCTACCATCGCTGTAATGCTCCACCCCAGGGCCACTGCAGGCTTGGAAGCAGTCTGGAAGCTGTTCAGGACAAGCTGTCATGCAAGCTGTGCTACTGCAGTTTCCCCCATTCACCACAATGGGAAAAAACCATGGTAGCACTGCTTGTGAAATTGCTCGTTCTGAACAGTGTAGAGGCTGCTTACCCCAGCAGCCCCGGGGTGAAGCATTATGGTGATGGTAGACTGTGCATCATGTCAGCTACTGTATGGAATATTCTGAGCTAGCCCATGTGCGGAGGCTAGCTGAGTGTTGGGGGCGGACAGCCTCCCTGCGGAATGCCGGGTGAGTTGCCGCTGGTTCCCAGAGGCTCCTGGGAGTGGAATGGGGTGCCCAAGGTGGCGAAGAGCAGCTTTTAAAAAATGAATTGCACATCTGTCTCACCAACCCGCTCCCATCCCCTGGGACCTGGCTTCACTCACTGGCCACTCCTAAGGTTTAAAAAAATGTCGCAGCACCACAGGTGCTGCAATGGTCTGGGCGTCGGATTCTTTGGGAGTGTTGCAACACTCTTGAAGCTAGCCACTTTAGATATCAGATTGTGGACCATTTCTCAGAAGTGTCAGGGCAGCCCATCCAGTATCATCCCCTACCTAATGAATAGTCTGCAGAGGGAAAAGGGTGAAATGGTACCACACTATCTTTTCTAACAGAAAAGGAAGCAAGGGTGAGACATTCGAAAGAAAGGAAGGAATTGCAGGTGTGGAGGAGAAGAGAAGAAAGGATTGCTCCACTTCAGGCAACAAAATGTCATGGGTTGGCACCAACAAAGGGACCATCAAATCAGATATAAAAGTGGCAGCATTCAGAAACCAGTATGGGGACATTTCAGTCTTCCATACAGATGACTTGAAACAAAATAACTGGAGAGACTTGAATGTGAAGTTGTACTGTTGAGAGTTCATTAGCAAATCTGATCTATATCTTGAGATGAATGAGGATTATAAATGACTTTCTCACTTCAGAAAATAATTATTTCTCATGTGTCATTAATACTGTATTGAACAACAGTATTAATGACACATGAGAAATAATTATTTTCTGAAGTGAGAAAGTGAGACACGATTAATCAGTTAATGATTGAGAAGTGGTATAATAAGGTGTGGTCAATTGCATTGCTAGAAAAGATCACTGACAAGATTAAA
Source organism: Hemicordylus capensis (assembly GCF_027244095.1). Lineage (NCBI taxonomy): Eukaryota > Metazoa > Chordata > Lepidosauria > Squamata > Cordylidae > Hemicordylus > Hemicordylus capensis. The sequence continues at coordinate 376,833,189 of NC_069658.1, read as the reverse complement.
TTAATGAAGGCTGAGAGAATAGATTCACAGTTCTACAATATTTGGGCAGATTATATTTATCATTAATAGTACTAGAACTGATTCTGGATTTTCTTGTGATATATAGAAAATATGATTATTAAATGTATTGTGTTACTATGAGATACTGTTTTTTGTTGTTATACTATGTTAATACTGTTATAATAAAAAAACTTTAAAAATTAATACTGTTGTTCACATTGAACATTAAATGGCATGAGGTGGGTGCATTCTGTGTTTGCTGGGAAATGGGGATGTGAGAGTTGAATTATTCAGTGCTCTGGATTAATCTGTCCTCTTGATCTTAACTAGGACTTCAACTAATTGTGATTCTAACCTACACTGACTGACATGAACTAATGCTGCCCGTGTGCAGCGGGTGCACTTCTGCAGCATGGGTGCTCGCATACAGGGTGGTAGTGGTAGTTTTCTGATCACCTCTTCCCTTAGAAGCACTCTGTGCAATGTTTCAAATAAGTTTCTGAGGGCTACTCAGCCCTCAGGGACAGATTTGTATGTTGCACAATATGCTTCCTGGAGCAGGGGGGATCGGTGAACATCGCCCTCTGAGTACAGACATGACATCCACACTTTAGAAGCAGGAGTGCACCTGCTGCATCATGCACACAGTATTGGGATGTCACACACACAATTGCTTCCATTTTTGTCATACGGTGTAACACTGTTTTTTCTGCAGTGTGTGTGTGTGTATCCCACATATATTTTACAAAAAAAGATGACCGACAACAGAGATAATGAGAGGAAACCAAATTTTAGGTATTTCCATTTAAATATATATATACTTACCAATATCCACATCACTGAATGCATCTAATGAAATGAGTTCTAGTGTACAGTTCTAGGCCATAACACAATACATTTGTTGTTTTAAAAGGGTGGGGGTGGGGCTGCAGGACTCTTTGCAACTTTAATCTGTCTTCTGGGTCCACAGCTGTCCTCCCTCCCTGAGTCTAGAAGGCCACGGGAAAGAGACTGAGCTGGACAGACTGAGCTAGGAAAAAAGGGGGAGGTGAAATAATTCCTTACTTCATAAAGGACTCCACATTGATTTAACAATGTAATCTATCAAGACTATCAGGTTTCACATAGAAGTTGGCCCACTACTCCCCCTTTCATCCAGTGCAGCCTTCATTAGCAACTTATGCCTTGCCCTGCCCTCAGAGGAACCCAAGAGAAACGTAGACTGTCTCCTGAACAGACAGACTATGTATTGCTATAAATTCTCTGTCCTAGATGTTAAAAATTCCCTGAGAATCTCAAAGCCTTATCTCAAAAACAGTTGAATGGGGATAAGATTACTATGGAGATTAAACTTCAATTCATATGCATGAAAAAGTAAAACTATGAAGAAACGACCAAGTCATAAAATGATCACCTTGATGATTAAAAAAAAGGAGAGATGGCTATCATTTCTTGTTTATGGCTGAAGGAGAATTTACAGTCCTTTATTGCAAGTCAGCTTTCCTCCACCGCTGTTAATCTTTAACACTGGCTTAAAACATTCTGTAGTTTGGTCAAGGATGTTTCATTAAACCCAAAGAAATCTCCCTTCTTTACATCAAGCAGCCCATTTTAAAAGCACCTCTGCCTCCTGAGTCCTAATAGGTATTTTAAGTGGATGATAGCACAAACTTTTCACACATCTTTATTAAAATGCAGAGTCATGCACATGGCCCTAGAAGGTGGTGATTTTTCCAACCGGTTTCTGAGAAACTGGGAATTCTTAAGGAAATTAGGAGGGGTACCATACTGCATGGGAGGAGGCAATGGTAAACCCCTCCTGTATTCTACCAAAGACAACCACAGGGCTCTGTGAGCACCAGGAGTCGAAATTGACTTGACAGTATACTTTACTTTTTACCTTGGGGAGGAGATTAGTAATGGTAGAGAAACATTCCCGAAAGACTGCTTGTCCACCACGACTGCTCTTCCCCGAATGTTCAGTGTGTTCTGTGTTCACTCGGGGGTCACGGAGAGGTCCAACATATCTTGCCAGTGCTCCATGTGAACTGAAAGTGTACCTTATAACTTCAGTTCTTCAGTTGGTCAGCAATATGCAGGACTTTTGTGGTCAATGTACAGACATTCCTTGAAAGTAGAAAATTTGAAAATCACTTCCAGAAGGTTTGTGCGCTGGTTGCACATGTGCGCTGGTTGCACATGTGCACTGGTTGCACATGAAATACAACCTTGAACCTTCAGGTCCACTTCAGATCTCTTATGAACATAGTCCCTGCTTGAGTTGCTGCTGGGTAAGAGTCTAGGACACTACCTAGCTTACTCCAGAGACAATTGTCATACTGGAACCATAACAGGCAGTATACAAATATGATAAAATGGAGTACAAGCACACTTTTTCTAAACCTGAACATGTTCCAAATATAAACATGTACCCATTGTCTAAAATAACACAAACATTTTTATGTAGTAAAATACTTGATCATATGATTTAAATCCAGAAACCTCATTCAATGTATAATTGGCATGCTGATTGGAACAACTGAATGGTGTGATTTGATTTCTACAGAGCAAGTTACCCATTAAAGCAATGCACTAAATGCATCATCCGGTAACTCGGAGCTTTTCTTCACCTGCCAAATGAGATGGTGACTTTCAAGGTTGATGGCATTATTTATTACTAGAACAGCAGGACTGCAAGTTCAGCACAGATTGAAAAAGATCATGCTGGAGTTCATTCACCTCTTTAGTCAATTCTTGGAAGTGGGACTTCCATGGAGACTGGTAGTCTCCAATCTTTATAGACCCAGGACCTACCAACTCCAAACAACAATGGGGGGCCCACTTCTCTTTATAATTATTCTCATTATTACGCATTTTTCTTCTTTCCCTCCTGCATATGTTGGCCTACAACTCTCAATCCCTGGCTGTGGGCCACTGTGGCTGGGGATTATGGAAGTTATAATCCAAAAACAACTGGAGGGTTGAGGTTGAGCAGCCCTGCTTTAGCGGGACTGGCTAATTCTGGCTTAAGTGCTGGCACAGCCTGAGGCAGTGCCATATAGTTACCAGCTACACCCCTTACACTGGCCATGCCCCGACACAGATGCCAGCATCACAGGGGCAGGCCAGCAGAGTCAGCTCCATTCCACTTCTCACCTCACCGGGATTTTAAAATCCCATCCTCATGCACCAGAAGCCTGTATGTGGTGGGGGAAGGAAGAAAGGGGAGGCAGCATGTGACACTGTCATCAGGGAAGGGGTCCAGCACAAGTCCATGATAATGGTGGCAAAGGCCTAGTATCTCCTCTGTCTCCCTTCTCCCGCCACTTACTCAATTCTGAGCTGGGGGCAGGGGCGTATCTAGGGTAGGGCAGGCAGGGCACGTGCCCCGGGTGCCACTTGAAGGGGGCGCCATTTTGTAAAATGAAAAAAATGAAAAATGGCTGCCAAAAACAAAATGGCCACCATGCATGCTCAAATGGCCTCTGTGAGGCCCTAGGTCATGCCAGGTCTTGCAGAGGCCATTTGAGCATGCACGGTGGCCATTTTGTTTTCAGTGGCCTTTTTTTTTTTTTAAAGATTATTTTTAAAATTGGCCACCGCACATGCTCAAATGGTACCTGTGAGGCCCTAGAGGCCAGCGGGGTGAGGGGGAACCTTTGCAAAAAAAATCCCACAGACTTTAGGAAGCCCCCCAAAGGGGCTAAAGGTTAAATTTTTTTAAAAAAATTAATATAATATAAGACACTGTACACATATTCAGATTGGCACTATGTACAGAGAATCAGGGCTTGTAAATACTGAGCTGACACTTATGAGCTAGGAATGTATTCATTTGCTCTTAATTTGCTTCTTGTGATAAGTTATGGAAGAGTGATTTAAAATTTACTGCTTGTTATGCTTTGAAGGAAAATTATTATAAAATGATGTACAGATGGTATCTGACACCAAAAAAACTGGCATTAATGTATAAAAATGTTTCAAACAAATGTTGGAAGTGTGGGCATACTGAAGGTACTTTTTTCCATATGTGGTGGACCTGTGGGAAGGCTAAGGCCTATTGGGACATGATATATAATGAATTAAAGAAAATATTTAAAGTGACATTTCCTAAGAAGCCAGAATCCTTCCTGCTAGGAATAACACAAGGAGTAATTTCTACAAATAACTTAACTCTTTTCATGTATGCATCTACGGCGGCCAGAATAATATATGCACAGAAATGGAAGAGTAATGAACTGCCTTCAAAAGAAGACTGGCTGATAAAAACTTTGGAATATGCAGAGATGGCAAAACTTACAACATTAATAAGAGATCAAAGCTTAGAACGTTTCAAGGAAGATTGGAGACCTTTTTTGATGTATTTAAATAATTATTTTCCTACTATTGATCTTACAGCAGGATTTGAAATTTGAAATGCAGGTTGGGTAGATTAATGGTTCTTTTTTTATTTTAAAGGTTTAAATTTGTGTTTTTTATTAATATTATAATAAGGCTAAACTTTATAGTTGTTATTTCACGAAGGGGGGTGCGCGGGAAGTCCATTTGTGTTTATTATGATTGTTAATGGTTATTATTGTTAAAAATTAATAAAAATTGAATTTTAAAAAAAGTGAGTTAAATGGGATGTCTTGCTAATATGGCTGTTAATGGTGAGTTTGTCTTTGAATCAGTGTGAAATCCTTAATATTAAGCCCCACTGGGAGTTTCTTGCTCTCTTTCTCTCATTTTAACTGTCTTTCTGAAAGACTAGAATATATTCCAAGCAGTGACACAGTTTACTCTGCATATCCTTTAATTATTTTCAGAGTATCTGGGAAAAGTCAAATTCTCCATTGATTTTTAAAACTTATGTAATAGTGATGCTACAATGCATAGTAGAGAATTAGACAGGCACTTCTAGTTTTCCAATTACACCTCCACATAGTATTTGGGTATTTCATGAGCCCCAGCATACTGAAATTTGTAGTTTTCCAGCATTTTTTGATCTGGCTAAGTCCACTGCTAAATAGTTTTTGAAATATTAAAAGATTAATGAGCCTGACTTGTATTTTTCAGCTGATATTATGGTAAAGTTATCTTAAAGATGGGTGTCAGATGCTTGGACAGGGGGCGCAATTTCAGTGCTTGCTCTAGGCACTATTTTCCCTAGATACGCCTCTGGCTGGGGGCAAGCAACAAGGGCAGTGACAGGCAGGCAAGGCAATGCCTATGGACAGTGGAGGGGGGTGGAAATGCTTGACTTACCACCCATAAGAACATAGGAAGCTGCCATATATTGAGTCAGACCATTGGTCTATCTAGCTCAGTATTGTCTACACAGACTGGCAGCAGCTTCTCCAAGGTTGCAGGCAGGAATCTCTCTCAGCCCTATCTTGGAGAAGCCAGAGAGGGAACTTGGGACCTTCTGCTCTTCCCAGAGCAGCTCCATCCCCTGAGGGGAATATCTTACAGTGCTCACACATCAAGTCTCCCATTCAAATGCAATCAGGGCAGACCCTGCTTATCTAAGGGGACAAGTCAAGCTTGCTACTACAAGACCAGCTCTCCTCTCCATTCACCCAAAGGCACAGCCAAAAGCTCACCCAAAGGCACAGGGCCAGCTGAGGCTTATCTTGCTTCATTAGCAAACTGCCTCTGGGACCAGTTGCAAAGCAGGACATGGCTCCTGTATTATTAACTATGAAACCCTCCTTACCACTCCAGACTGTAGTCATCCTGCTGCCCAGTGATCAGGGAAGGGCCCCAGCACATCCATGCCACTGGTGGCAAGGGCCCAGTGCAGCATCTGGGGATCTCGCACAAGGCTTTACCCCAGAGGCCTTGTGCCAACTTGGTTGTGCCCAAGGTTTCAAAAAAAGTGCCAAAGACTTCATGGTCTGGAATAGATGTGAAATGCCTTCACAAGATATGTAAATATTTCTCTTACATTAATTTTGACTGACTGACTGACTCTCTCTCTCTACACACACACACACACACACACACACACACACACACACACACACACACACACACCCCACTACAACCCCGCCCCCCCACACCCTACAAAGAGAAGTGAAAAGGCAATACAGATGGCTCTCATAATCTGCATTCCTGGCACCTGCAGTCTCACATATCTGCAAATGGGTCTTAGAGACCTGGTTTCTTTATTTGCAATACAAGGATAAGCTAAAACTTGCCTATTAATGGTTGCTGTGTGGCCGGAAATGATCTGGAAATGACTTCCAGTGTCACTTCTGGCCACCATTATACAGCATAACAATTTTGGGGCTCTTAAAAAATGTTTGGCAGATATTCACTGAAAATTCAGCTGATTTGTGGGGTTTTGGGGGACATTTCTGGAGCCCTGGAGAGCAAGATACTGTGCATTTCTACTCTTATTTCTCCCCGCTTCCCAAGGGAGGAGAGCTACCTTGTTTGGCGTTTTGTTTTGTTAGGAACCTAACCCCTAGGTTCCCATAGGGGTAATGGGGAAAAAGTGTAATAGAGGTAATGGGTAAAAGTAAGGTTTCTTTATCCACGGTTTCCGTACTTGTGGTTATAGGTGAGAAATGAGAACCCCTGTGAATAAGGAGGGCCACCTGTAGTTGCAGCCAAAATTAACAGCTTCAACTGACAATGTAATTAACATTTTGGGTGTTTCAAGACGTGGTGGTGACAGGTGCCACCTGGGTCCTGACTCCTTGAGCTGGAAAGGGGGAACAATTTAAACTGGCTGGGTGAGGGAGAACTCAGGCCTCCCTGTGCTGGAGGGAGGTGTCTCTCCAGTTCTGTCTCTTAGTTGTCGCTCCAGTTCTGAAAGAGTTTGAATCTCAGAGCCAGTTCAGATGAATATGGCCCTCTGCACAGGATAACATTGGGGCCACAGTGAGAATACACCTGTCCCAATGTCACTAAATGACGTGCTGATCTGTTCTTGGCACATCTCACATTGTGTGAGCAGGATGTTCACTGAAATCACCTCTCTGCTCTACAAAACTCTGTAGTGCATGTAGAGGGGCTCATCGGCACATCATTTAGTGATATCAGGGCAGACACATTCTCGCTGTGGCCATTATCCATGTTCATCTGAACTGATTCAGAATGTAAGTTAAAAGGGACCTTGGAGGTCTCCTAGTTAGGGCTGCATTAGGCAATGAGTGTTCTAGAGAGAAGTGGGACCCCGCCCATCCCACATGAGACAAGTTGTTATAGTAAGAACTAATCTGCCTACCTGCCTTTCACTATAATCTTAATTAATAATTACCATCCTCACAAGTAAGCCCACTTCAGCCTTCAACATTCACATGTCCACCATCTTGAATTGGGGTGGGTGACATCATCACATACTAGGCTGTTGAGCTGTCCCTATGTGTCCCTACCCCTGTAGCAAATTTGGTTCAAATTGGTTAAGCGGTTTACAAGTTAGCCTACTTGCTCCTGAAATAATCATGCATCTGCCATCTTGAATCAGGGTGGATGACATCATTACAAATTACACCCTTGAGTTGTCCCTATGTGTCCTTACACCTATACAAATTTGGCTCAAGTTGGTTTGGTGGTTCACATGTTAGCCCATTTGCACCTCAAATGTTCATTCATACACCATCTTGAAATGGGGTGGATGACATCATAACAAACTACACCATTGAGGTGTCCCTATTGTCACTCATTACAACTGTACCAAATTTGGTTCAGATCATTTAGGCAGTCCATAAGTTAGCCCACGTGCACCTCAAACATTCATGCATCCACAATCTTGAATTGGGGTGGATGACATCATCAAAAACTACACCGTTGAAGTGTCCCTATATGTCCCTATGGCTTTAGCAAATTTGGTACAAATTGGTGAGGTGGTTCACAAGTAGCCCACTTGCGCCTCAAATGTTTATGCATCCACCATCTTGAATTGGGGTGGATGACGACACCACAAACTACACCATTGAGATGTCCCTATGTGTCCCTACCACTGTACTCAATTTAGTTCATATTGGTCCAGGCATTGTGAAACTGGGCACACAGATACAGACGGACACACACTCACACATGGACAGATGGACGGACGGATGCGGACACAGCCAGGCGATCTCAAAAGCTTACTTTCCGTAAGGAAAGTAGGCTAAAGAGGGGGCATTCTCTCTGTCCAGATACTTTACAACTAAATCTAGAGCCCCTCTACCACCCTCACTAACCAACAATGATCCAGAAATGAGGGGAAGGGGTTTATTGAGCCAGAGAGAGAGAGGGAGGGAGAGCGCCAACCTAGCTAATCAGCAGCACTGGTGCCAGAGAAAGGGTAAGGATATGGTACTGTACTTTTAAATATGGACACCATGTAGATATAATCCCTGGAGAGTGATTGATTGATTGATTGATTGAGTGCCATCAAGTTGGTGTCGACTCTTAGCGACCACATAGATAGATTCTCTCCAGGATGATCTGTCTTCAGCTTGGCCTTTAAGGTCTCTCAGTGGTGCATTCATTGCTGTCATAATCGAGTCCATCCACCTTGCTGCTGGTTGTCCTCTTCTTCTCTTTCCTTCAACTTTTCCCATCATTATGGACTTCTCAAGGGAGCTGGGTTTTCATATAATGTGTCTGAAGTGTGATAGTTTGAGCCTGGTCATTTGTACCTTGAGTGAAAATTCTGGATTGATAGCACCAGAGAAATGGGTAAAATACATTCAATAAATTTTCCTGCTCAGATTCCTGGACACACCACTTTTTCTGCATCTGGAGTGGACATCCATTTCCTGGACAGTCCAGACCAAACCTGGGTATCTGGCAATCGTACTTCTAGTTTACCCTCCTGCTCAGCGAGATATCTCCTATAGTATGGCCATCTGTCTGAAAATCTTCAGTGAAGGAGAGCCTACCACTGCACGAGGCGGATAGCTGCACAGTCTAACAGCTTTTACCATTAGGACATTATCCCTAATGTCTAGCCTAAATCTGCTTCCTTATAATCCTAACCCATTGGTTCCAGTCTTGCCTGCAGGAGCAAAAGAAAACAAGTCCTCTCCTCTTCGTGCGTGACATCCCTTCAGATATTTGAAGATGGCCTTCATAGGTCCCCTTACTCTTCTCTTCTTCAGGTGAAACATACCCAGCTCCTTCAACCATTTCTCCTATGACTTGCCTTGAGGAATGGTTGAGAGAGAACACTGGGTATATTTAGCCTCGAGAAGGAAAAAACGATTTTCATTCACAAAGTCCCACCAGGAAGTGGGGGCTGAAGTTAAAACTAGCATTTTGGGGTGGGGAAAGAGTTGATTTCTGCCCTTCTGTGCCGTTGAACCCTTGCATGCTGCACTTTAAGTCGTCTCCTCAGCCAACCACTTCACAGCAATTCAACAGCACACCTGATTCTGCATATGGTGTGCTGCTGCCATCACATTTATTTTAATTCTCAATTAACCCTTGATCCAAAAGACAGGTCAGTCCAGAGAGGCTTTTTTAGATTAATTTGCCTATGAACAGCAGGATCATTTAATATCACTCTCAGAGTGCAGGCATCCCCCACCGCCCACCGTGTCACTTAAAGTTGGTGTTTTTAAATGAAGTAGGAGAAGTTTAAAAGTTCACTTTGCCATGTAGTGTGGGAGGACTGATTTTGGGAAACTTGAGGCGCTAAAAAATTATCCCCATCCCCTCTCCCCAGGAGCCCTGATTTATTTATGAACATGATACAGTTCCCACAGAAGGCCAAAATCACAAAGCAGTAGCTGTCCCCCACCCCCACCCCGCCCCCCTTTTTAAAATGTGAGATTATTTCTGGTCTTAAAACATTAAAAAAAAAATTAATGCAATACTTCTTTTAAAATACTTGGGGGGAAATTTCCCAGTCTTTCTTGAAAGGAGATTTAATCAGAATTGTAACATGCTCTTTTGGAGGGGTCAATAACACCTGTGTTAGTGATTCATGTGAAATTGTACTCATGTTGTAAAAAAATTAAACCTTCTCATTAGATGGTGTGGTGGAAGAGTGCAATGTGTTTAGGGTGGATAACCCAAGCCAAGAAAGGTTTATAAGGCAGATGCTTTGAGCCTCCGAGCCCAGCTCAGCCTTCTTTCTAACCAGACTCCTGTGCACGTCTCCTTGCTTTGTCCTAGAAGACAGCATGTCTTTCTCCGGCAAATATGAAGTGGAAAGTGAGGAAAACTATGATAATTTTATGAAGCGGATTGGTATGTATTTATAAAATTTCTCTTTCATTACTTTAAACATGCTTTACAACATTGCTTCAGATAAAACTGCGTTATCACATTTTCATTTATTTATTTGGTAAAAGGACTTTTTTCCTGCTTTTCTGTCCCAGTATGGGGCATTCAAGGCAGCTCATAATGGCCTCAACATAATAAAGACAACCGTCCAAAATATAAAAATACGGTTAGTAAACCAACTGCTCTCTTGCTTTCATTAAAGAGAACCTCAATATGGGGAATGTGAGGACTTTAATTGGATCAAGCTGGGAAAAGGGTATGCAAACTTTCCAAGTTACACAACATTCTTTGGCTGATAATAATAAATTCCGACATAATTAAGCGAAGCAAAATTCTATCCGACAGAGATCTTTGAAACCCAGAAGCCTGCATTCTCATTCAATATAATCCTATTTTGTTATGTTTGCTAGTTTTTTTAGGATTCACTAATTAACATTTAACATTGTGTTAAACTGTAAATTGTTTTAATGTTTGTACTGTTTGTACAATTTGTACTGTTTTTATTGTAATCCGCCCGAGACATTAGTTTTGGGTGGCATGCAAATACGTTAAATAAAACAAAGTCAATTTCTACCTGTGCACATACAAAACAGTTTATACCAAATCTAATAATTGTAACTGCAGGTTAGAAATAACTCCCAGACTATAAAGACAGATGTTCAAGAACAGATCATGTTTGCTCATCCCATTAAATGTTAGATGAACCATCCCACGGACAGAATCCTGACTAAATATCATTGAAATCAATAGGATTGTTGTCATGACTAACATGTTTCGTTTCTTTTAACAGTGCTTAGTAGGGATGTGCACGGAACTGCGGCAGGGAGGCTCGAAGGCGGCAGCGGGTGTCTAGCTTTAAGAGCGAGGGAGGGTGCACACCCCTCCTGCCGCTTCCCCCCTGCCGATGTAAGTTGTTTTAAAAGCCCATCGGGGCAGCAGCGTACCTCCCTGATGCCCTGTTGCCTCCATCTTTCATGACTGGAAGACAGGGGCAACGGGGTGGCAGGGAGGTGTGCTGCTGCCCTGATGGGCTTTTAAAACCACTGATGCCAGTGGGAGGAAAGTGGCGGCGGGGGGGGGGTAAGTGCATCCTCCCTCTCTCTTAAAGCTAGACAGCCCCCGCCAGCAAACCGGTTTGGAGGACCATAAAGGGCCTCCTAACCGGTTCTGTGTGCATCCCTAGTGCTTAGTTATGACTAACTTAGTCTGGATCATGCTCCATGTCTGGAAGGTGACTTTCCATTGACATTTGCACCTAGTTTTTCTTTTGAATCTTGAAACCAAGAAAAGACAAAAAGAAAAGAGCTCTTTTCCCACCCATAACGTTCCTCCAGAAAGAAAAAGTGCTGTTCAGTAAATTAGAGAGCAGTACTGTAGGCAGGATACTGATGAAAATCAAATTTGTATTTCTGTTGTGCTAGGTCTTCCCGCTGATGTAATTGAGAAAGGAAGGACTTTCAAGATAGTTACTGAAGTGGCACAGAATGGAGATGAATTCACCTGGTCCCAGATTTACCCAGGAGGGAAGTCCATAACAAATACGTTTGTTATTGGCAAGGAAGGAGACATGGAGACACTGGGTGGCAAAAAATTCAAGGTAAATTATTCTAGCTACTGCTTTTAAACATCACCCAAAGAACAACTTCAGGTGCACTCAAAGTCTTAGGCATGCCCAGTAGGATGCTAGACTGGTTTGAACCCCTCCACATGCCATGTCACAAACTGCTTGTGAAAATCTCTCCAAGCTGCTTGTAGTTTGGCGGCATGGTGGGGTTACCATTGAAGAAACACAAGCATGACTGTTCAGGTGCACACAAACTAATTGTACAATTATTTGCATCCCATCCTTGGTCTCTGTGTGTTCTGTTCTGACCTTTGTTATGCTCCATCCCCAGTGTAATTCTCTCAGGTCTTTCTTCCGGGCTAATTCTTTTTGTGACAACGGTTTTGTTTTATCATCACATTATAATTGGCCCACATATGCATTTTCCCAGCATGAAGTAAGGGAACATAGTATCTCGGTGAGAAAAAGAGTAAAAAAGCATTGAGTCTGAAAAATATGCTTTTGCCCCAATATTGCAGTCTAGAAGGCTGGATGTACTGTAGTTCTTTTAATAAGAAAAAAACAAACCAGATCTGTGACATAAGCCCTATTCATACATTAAGTTCAATGCATATGCAATAGTACACTTCTGTAGCCTGGAAATGAGAGGGACTGTACCCAGGTTTAACTTTAAAATGAACACATGCCCAATAATGAACACATGCACATGTACACAAAAACATGTACATGTGTACAGACACCTGAATGTATGTACAACATAATGTCTGAACAGGACTGTAATGTACTGCAAATCTCAGCTATAACTGGATAAGGGGACAAACAGACCATGTGGCAAACGGGAGGAGGCTGAGGCAAGTTATTTACTAAGTACATAATCAGAGAGCTCCAAAGGAATTGGGGATAGTGGGCCCAGCAGGAGCCTCTTATTTCCTCTAGAAATAAGGATCTTTCCAGCCCCTTGATTTCTCCTACAGTTCATGCACAATTCTAATTAACTGATTGGGCATGATCTAGGCATGTCCCCTCAAGGTAGCACTTTTATGGTGGGTATGTTGGATTTTCTGGGCACTCAAAATGCACACTATCTTGTACCATAGAAAATGCTGTTATTCATCCATATAGCATAGCCATTGCTGTACAGAATGCAGTGATGCAAGTGTCATGGTACCTGTTTCGTTTTGCTTGCGACAGGGTTAGTGAGAGGCAACACAGCTGTCCCCCATGCCTGCACCCACTTGGGGCATTAAAAAGTTTTATTTTGGCTTTGTTTAATGTTTTAGGGGTCAAGCGTTCTCCCCACCCCATTCAGCTCCAGCACTTGTCTATCTTAAAAGGGGTAGCAAATCCTATCCCCTCCCAACCATAACAGTGATCCACTATCCTGTGAACCATTTTTAAAATGTAAAGGCTTGACCCAGTCAAAACTAAGCACTTAAGTCCCATTGATTTCATTGGAAAAGAGTGAGTATATACTTAACTCTGCCACTGAAATCAATGAGGTTAGAAGACTTCACATTTGATGTTTTTGTCTCAACTTAATCTCAGTAAGTTCTTTGCAAGTTGTTTGCCCCCTTTCCTGTGCTGGAGCATAATCTCTCTCTCTCTCACCCATCCCCACCAACTGCTGTATACATTGCATGTAAACTGGATACTGTGCTATTTTATTGGAAGCAGGAGGAGGAGTTGTTATGATTGCTTGGTTCATTGATTGCTTGGATATGCCTTCGATGATATGTTGCCTTGATTATTATTTATCTATGTAAATTGCTTTGGCAACTTTTGTTGAAAAGTGGTATATAAATATTTGTTGTTGTTGATTTATACATAGCAATTCCCTTTTCGTTGTTTCTTTTCCAGCTTTTGAGTTTGCAAGCTGAAGGCTGCAATTCTATACATATTTACTTGGGACTAAGCCTCATTGAATTCAGTGAGGCTTACTTTCAAGTAAGCATGAATAGGATTGCACTGTATGTATGTCCACAGAAGACTGGGCACAACAACAATGCTTTACTTAAAGGCTACGCAGAGGTGCTCTTACCACTGGATTTTAGGGCTGAAGTCCGGGGCCTCCACACCCCATGGGGGCCTCCAAGTCCTCTTTAGTCTGTCTTGGGTAGTGTGGTTTGTGCCCTCAAGAACCTACATGTTAAAAAATGATGCTTAACTTGAAGCGGGGGGCCTCCAAATGCCTTTAGGTCCAGGCTCCAAAATTACCTAGGTGTTGAGGGAAAATCCTCTGGAACCTTGCCCTCCTGTTTAATTCAGTCCCTTGCTTTCATCCTTCCATCAGATTTGATAGAGAATGGGACATCTTACTGAACTAAAGAGGAATTGACTTGGTTCCCACAATAGAACTCGTTGCCTGACAGAATTGAGTCAAATTCAATGAGGGGTGTGTACTCAAAAAAAGCTTTTTATTCATGATCATGAAGGCACAGTACAAGTCAAAAATAGTCTGACAAGCACTGCACGCGCAACATATGCAGTTGCCAGTTTATATAGATTTTAAAAAGCAAGCAAATCTCAGTAAATCCTACAATACACGTCTTTGTAATTAAACAGATGTTTTCATGTGGTGCCAATTAGCCTTGAACATGAGCTACTGTTGGGCCTATCTGCCCTCCCTACTCCTTATCAGTATCTTCTGATGCCAGCTATGTTTCTTTTTCTGCTGAGTGGGGAATGTGACTCAGGATCTTGGCTACATACAATATCTTTTGTCAGGCTCTGGTATTTGCTACCTCTTGGCCGAGGGGCCTCACATTCTTGACTTGAACAATTCATTCTGGCCCACTGGCCTTACATTCTGTTTAGAAGCCTGAACCAAACTTTTATATACTTATTTGTAGGCCTGGATTAAACATTTCGTTATCATAGTACACCTCTGATGCTATGCCTAATTTTGTTCATCCAGTGTGACAACTAATACATACTGACCTTTTACAGGCAACACTCAAAATGGAAGGTGGAAAGGTGGTTGGTGACTTCCCTAATTATCACTATACTGCAGAGATTGCTGGGGATAAACTAGTAGAGGTAATTTCCTTGAACCTGTCCTTCCTATGATGCAAAACTGAGGGGCCATTCACATGACCAGGTGGGCACGGAGAAGAGTGGGTTGCACTCCCAGATGATCTGAGCTGCGCCATGCAGTGTGGAGCTCTGGAGGCTGGGAGAACGTGCCCCAGTCTCTGGATATCCCACAATGCACCACGCCACAAGCACGATGCATTGATCACCCATCAGACAGGTGCCCTAGACACCCATCTCTATGTCATATACACCTGGCAACTGGGTTAAGGGAGCGCTTGTTCCCTTAACCACAGCTAAGAGCCATGTTTGGGAGTGGGGTTAGGCTGGGAGGAACCACTGCGATTTCCACAGATCCTGGTGCTCCATATGAGCAGCCTAATCCAGGCTAGGCTGCTCATGAGAATAGTCTCTGAGTAGTAAAAGGTGTCCCTAATATTGCAATGAATTGAGAGGGTAATGTTTTTCAAATACTGTCAATGTCTTTAGTATAACATCAGCAGGAATTAAGACAAGTTACGTTGTTCATTTGAAATACCATTAATAAATTTAAATAAATAAATAATAGGTTTTTTTGTGGCGTGTTTAAAACTTTAGAGCATAACACGGCCATAGCTCAGTGGCAATCCTTTGCATGCAAAAGGACTCAGGTTCCATCTCCGGCACCTCTGCCTAAAAGGATTGCTGGTAACAGGGCTAGGAAAAGACTCCTGCCGGAGACGTTGGTAAGCTTCTGCCAGACAGTCCAGGTAGACAGGACTACACTATGTGGACTGATGGTCTGCCTCAGTTCAAGGCAGCATTATATGTTCAACAGGTAATGCTCTGTTTGTACTTCATAGCTTGTTCTAACAGGATTCCAGGGCTGTTATCCTGAAGTAAACTGTAGTTTACAAAATAAATTTCAGTATGGGCCAACCACAACTGCTTTCTGACCATCCTGAGTAATTCACAGGCCACTGTGTTTTCATATGGAATCTGGGCACAGTGTAAAATTCCTGCTCAACTGAAGCATTTTGTATTATGCAGGAACGTTCAAGGACCAGAGCAGCAGTTATGATCCACAAGTTAGCTCTGGTCAGAATGCAGTTGTGGCATATAGTATTTTCACATTTTTGATCAAATTTCAGGAGTCTTTACAAGTTCTTGACCTGAAGAACCAGGAATTTATTTATTTTTTAATCAGGTTGGGAAGTTGAGGATCCATCAATGGATTCTGATGTTGCTTAAACTCATAGCAAGATTCAGGCCAGGCAAGGACTCCTGTATCATGAGCAGAGAAGGGAGGGGGAATTCCATTATACATTGCTTTTCAAGGTGAAGGGAAGTTAATGTTTGTATATTGGATTTTAGCCACCAGCTTCAAAAATAAAACTTGTGTCTTTATTGCAGATTTCTACAGTTGGTGATATAACTTTCAAGCGAACCAGCAAGAGGGTGGCATGAAGAGCTGCTAGAGAGGGAACAACAGAGTCCTTAGCCATACTGAAAAATTGAGCAATAAAAACTGAAACAGCAGACTCTTGTCCATTTCTTTACTGAGCAAGGATTTATTCCCCACTTTGCTTCATTTTTAGCTATTCCTGGTTCCCTCCTATATTTCACCTTGCTAAAGTCCTTAGTTATTATTCAAACTGTGATCAGGCAAAGCAGAACACAACTGACAAAACAGCTAGAAATCAAAACTCAATACTTGTTGCTAAAGGTCTCAACTTCCTAAAACCATGCCTTCTTTGCCCTTATCTAGGAAGTAACTTTGGCTTCTGCATGTCAGACTCTTCCATGTTCACTAGCCTGCACGTCATCCAGCTCTGGTTGCTGCCTTTGGCCACTGAGCCAACAAATACCAATGAAAATAGGCACAAATAATGGAATATTTTGGCCTGCCATATTGCCATCTGAAAGTGAAGAAGGGGGAAGATAATTTGGGCAATTGCCTTACATAAAACATTGCATCCTACACGATACTGTGTTCCTCTCTCCAAATTTCTCCGCACAGTATTCCAAACAGGTGACATTAGACATTGCACCAGTTTCCAATGCAATGTTTGAACTTCCAGATCCCAGGGAAAAAATAGCATGTGGATGTCCTATGATCTAACTCTCTGAGCACTGGCAAAGCAAAGTCTCCCTCAACTGCCTTACTGTGACAAGGACTGACTGGGCTGTTGCTGTATGGAGGAGAGGAACAGTGCTCATGAGTATTCTTCCATTCTGCACGAGCTGAATTATTCAGTTTGGATGTTGTCTCTTCTCCAGTTGCAAAGGCAACTCCACAGAGAACAAAAGGGAGAACAAGAGAAGCTTATTACTAAACAGGATCAGGCAACCATATTCTACTGTTCTCCACACTTTCAGAAGTAAAACAAGAGAATAGGCTTCCAAATGCTGCCCTCTCTGTTACAGGAAAGCTATGTATTGGGCTCGGACTGTCACTTAGCAACCAAGCTGAGCATGTGTCCCAACTAACAAGTCACAATGCACAAATCCTTTACGGCTCCTGCTTGCTGACTGATGGAGATGCTGCCACATTTCCATCTCAAATCAGAGGTTTAACTTCCATCCCACAAAACCGAGTGCAGTTTCCTCTCTTGTACCTCTCCTCTGTTTGCCCTCCATTGGAGATGGCACTGAAACTCAAGCAAGTACATACTTTTGTCTGGCATTCACTGTCTAGACATGGCCCAGCAAAAGGGAAGCTCCCCAATGAGTACAATACAAAAGAGACTTTTGAAGGGTGCAGAGTCAAGTGTATATATAGCATTTTAAGAAGCCAGCCATTATATTTCCATTTTAACATAGCCATTTCTTTAAAAGTAGTTTGGTTTGGATGAATTGGTCTTTATAGACTTCTACAGGCTGTTTTTGTTTTGCACTACTTGTCCAGAAAAAGCAAAAAGCTTACTTGAGTTTGCTATACCTATCTGGAACCATATTTTAGCTTCCTGGCATTCTACGTGGATTAAGAATGAAAATACAGTTTTATTTTCTAGTCTGGAGAAGAAGTGACCTTAATCTTGAAGATTTTTCTGTGCATGTGTAGTTGCTTAACTTACAACGATTCGTGAATAATTTGAAAGCCAAGTTTATAAAATGCTCCAAAGGCCTAAATTTTAACTATAAGTCAGGAGTGCTATTTTTCTAGAGGAAGGCAGGTTCCCAGCTTGTTCCTCCAAAGATCGGTTTTAGCAGCATTTATAGCACATATCAAGATAGGAATTAGGTTGCATACAGAGCTCACATTATAGGGGGCACCACCTATCTTTTGTGATGGTGCCCTCAGCTTATGTTTTAGAAAGCTACAAGGGGAAATTCTCCCCACCCCCAAAGTCGCTCTAAGCTTCCCCAAGGCCTGGATCTCTCCACCATTTCTCTCTGTAGCTATGCGCCTGCCTGAATGAGAATGGTTCCAACTCTGCATTGCTTTGTTTACTCAGGCTGTCTATCCAGATCCACCCACGTTATGTCCCTAGACAGGATATGTCTTTAGCTGGCTTGCTCCCCACATGCATGGTTTAGTCAGATACGCCCTCCTGTTAATCAGTCTGTGACAAAGATGCAGAGTATAGCTGTGTATGCTAGCTGCAGGAACTTTCCAGCCAAGTGGAACAGACTCCCTAAATATTTAAAAATTTGCCTTTTGTCTGGAGCTACATCAGGGTCCAGAACAGCCCTGGCTGTGGAGGTGAGCACATTTCTAGCAGGGGAAGGAGCTGGAGAGGGCTGGTCCAGTGCAAATTGTCACCACAGCAGAAAAAACACAAAGGAGAGCTAGATTTAGTCTATTTGGGCTGGAGACTCTGCTATAGAAGGGTCAAAACTGCTGCAGAAGAAGTGCTTGAACACAGCAAGCATCTTTGCTTTATGAAAATCTAGAATGGGGATATGAAAGCAATGAACAAATTCCTGAAGATTTCCTTCTGAAATTGAGAAAGTAGCAGGATAGGTTTCAGCCCAGAACAAGAGATTCCTGTGAATGTTATTTTGACACAATATGGAGACAGTCACTGGTCAAGGGGACTTTAATTAGTGAAAGGAATAATTCATACTGCCATTCATCATATGTAAGGCTATGTAAGATATACTTTTATGAAATTATGTTGTCGTGTATGTTTGCTTGTAAGCCATCCTGAGTCCTATGGGAGTAGGGCGACATATAATTCTAAATAAATAAATATATATCACCATGGATACCCCATTGCCTGTGGGATTCTCTGTTGGGCGAGAATCTACCCTCATTGAGGTAGTTTTTAAACCTTACCTTTTTTGAGTCATAGCATCATTCCTCTCCAAAGGAACAACAGAAAAGTCATGCTTTTAATAGTTGCCTGAAGGAGTACAATGTGAGAATCTGGGGCGTACCAAGGCTGGAGTGGGCCGAGAGACGAGATTTTAAAATGGGGTCCCCTTGCTGCCTTCCTCTCCTCCTAGCCCCATGTTTCTGCTGCAGAAGAACATTAAGGACATGTGTAATATAGTGTAGCAGATTAACAGAGGACAGGAGACTACAGTTACAAGGTGTGAACAACAGCACAACCAAATAATACAACAGTATCAGCTTTGGGGGCAAGCTTATGCTTGCTACCACAAGATCAGTTCTCCTCTCCTTCTGTAGGTTCCAAAGGAAACTTCTGTTCCAAGCTCAACGATTGTCACGGCTGTAGCATGGCATGATTAAACACAACATTTTTCATTTGGAAAAGGCAGGTGAAGGGATGTCCAGGCAAACTAAAACGACTCATTGCAACTTCTGAAGGGAAGATCACATGGGTCAGGACTTAAGAGGGAAGAACCGAATCATTTTTTTAAACTTAGATAGCTCAGGCACAAACAAGGGCTTGTGGAGGAAACAGACACAAAGGAAGGCTTTCAGTTGTGTATAGAATCTCTATCTCCCTCTCCCACACTCATTCACTCCATAAATGTGGGAAGCAGAAAAACAAGTTCGGCGTCCTTTGCAGCGCGCGCGCAAAGCCTTAGTAGCCTGCAGGACTTGAAAGCGAGAGGAGCTCTGTTCGGTAGCTCCTCTCTTCATTTTCAACAGCATCGGTGAGGACTCGGGCGGGCGGGCGGCTGGGAGGGAGGGAGGGCTGGCGGGCGGCGGCGGTGGCAATGGTAGTGGTAGCTTTTAGCTTAATCTGCTCGCGGCGGGGGGGGGTGGCTGGTTTCCAGCGCCCCGTTACTCTGTGACATACGGGCGCTGGAGGGAACAAAGAGGCGGGAGGGGTAAGCAAGCCCTCCCTCCCTTAAAGAAATACCCCCCACCCGGACCCGAACCAGCCAGGTCCGAACCGGTCCGGCAGTTTGGCCATTCTTTAGAATGGTCTCCGGACCGGTTCGGACACACCCCTAAGCGGCAGGAGAGGTGAGTAAACCCTCCCCCGCCCTTAATGGAACCCCCCACCCCAGTGCCAGACTGCAGCTCTGCGGTTACGTGCACACCCCTAAGAGAAACCTGTTTGAGGGGACTGCAGCTCAGCGGGGGTGGGGAAGAAACTTTTGAGGTGTCAAGATCCGCTATTGCCCACACTCCTGGCTACAGGACCAGAGAGAAGGCAAGGACTGGCCTTGGGGGCCCCTCAGAGCCTATGGACCAGGAGACAGTTGTCTCCCTGTCTTATTGATGGTATGCACCTGGTGAGAATTCATGCAGGCCTGCAGCAGGGCAATCAAAGAGGGTGGTGCCACCATTGAAAAGGTCCTGCTCTGAGGGGATGCCCATCGGTGGTCAGAGCATTCAGGCAAGAATAATAGAGAGAAGGAGCTCTTTAAAGTAACCCAATTTTCCTCTCTCAGCCAAAGTATGAAGGGAAAGAGGATAATTACTGCAGGTTTTTGTTTTGTAATGGGATACCAATTTCAGTGCAGTTAAGCTGATGTTGGTGGTTGTTGGTGTTGGTAGTTTGTAGAATGAGGAGTTTGAAGAATGAACTGAGAGGGCATAAGATTCCCAAGCACTTACCTGACTGAGGATGTATGCACTCATAAATTGGACCCTCACAATGATTCCAGCAACTCTGTTGCCTTTTAAAACAGTGCCCTTATGTGTTTGCATTCTTTGCTCTTTTTTTTGGTAAAGGGAGTGATGTTCCACCACAACACAAAATTAAAGTGGCATTTACTGCTTTACATCAGTATGAAGAGCGTGGAATATATGCCTCCTTGAAGTACACATCCATTATCTTTAAGTGGTCCTTCAATACCCCACTGGAAGTTTTTTGTAAGGACTATATGATAAGCTCCTTAGATGTAAATACCAAACTCACTGGCTTGAGGAACAAGGCCTTCACAGTTGACAGTTCAAGAATTCCTCTCTAGCTACTCATTCTGCAATGGCAATGCTTTGAAATGTAAACCGTAGTTCTGTACCTGCCACTTAGGTACAGCTTCTGAACATACAAAAAACTGATCACATCCAGACTAGTGCAAAGCTCCTTCTTGTCTCTATCTGTTTCCTGTGAATTCCCCCCTCCCCTTGTGCTGCATCTCATGTTGTTGCTCAGGGTCCCTTAACATACAGATGCTCTTAAGTAAGCCAAGCTGGTTATATATAAGTAAAAGCCCTGCTTTGTGGACAAACAAGAAGTCAGCAGTTTATTTTTCTCAGAAGAGTGCACAAGAAGAGCAGACAAGCACATTCATGTTTTGCATTTTTTTATTGAATAACCTCTCTTCAGATGGAAATGCGACTTTAAAATGTCAACATATAAGGGGGGAAAGATTCCTCTATAGGGCCTAATAAAAACAAGCATACTGGATTCTACAGCCAGAGCTTCCTCAGTGGTATTTTACATAATTAGGTGGTTAAAGTCTGCTTAAACAAGGTCTTGTAGATATTAAGTTGCATATAAATACAAAGAAGTGTAAAAAGAAAACTCCATATTCTACACTATTGTTTTGTTTGACAAAAATACCTTAAAATTTATAACAAATACACACAACCCTCTTCTACTCGTTTTGCTACAGATAACATTACCTTAAAATTATGACATGTCCAGACTGCAATACACTTTGGAGACACCATCAGTCCCCAAAACAGGCTTCTTCTGAAGAGGGAAAGATTTCCCCCCGCCCTAAAAACAAACCCATTCTTCCCCCCCGCTAAAAATTAATTTTCACCAAACAAGTATAACTTAAAGCAGAAGGACCAACATCCTGCTACCACACACTGGACAGCAGATAGAATAAAAGCATATTGCACATAGTTTGTATTGCAGTCCTGAGAACCTTCCACACAAACAATACTGGCTTTCAGCGACTACAGGACAATAGCTGCATCTCAAATGAGCATTTCACACTCCAGCAGTCTTCAAGCAACTGGACCCCCCACACTAATCCAGCATGAAGCTTAATCTCACCCAAACTGTTCAGGCCATGATCCTGGAGTACACTTAAGTGGAACTAAGGGCCAAACCAGAATCAATTTCAGTCATCTGGCTCTGCACATTGGGGACTTGTTGCATCTGTAAATAGCAGCTATGGCAGCCCTGTATCATACTGCAGTGGGGGCAAATGCAACCCTAACCCCATGGTCCTTCTGCAGATGCTACTGACTAACAAAAAACACAGGGCAGAACAACCAAGTTACATCTAGTTTGGCCCTAAATTTGATTGAATCGATAGGACTTGGGGCAGTGCCGCATGCTCTCTTGGCAAATGAGTTGTTCTCAAACCCGCATTTGAGGTAATATAAATGTGGGGTGGAACAGGCATCTTTATGGGAGAATCAGTGATGGGAGGGATCTTTTATCCCTCCTCACATCCATCAATTTTCCTGTGCAAATGAAACCACCCTCCCCACCTCCCAGGCCATTTTACTTCTCAGCTATGATTTGGAGACCAGCTGAGCTGAGGAACACCACAAACACACACACACAAAAAGGGCCTTGAGAGGCATTTATAGGCGGAAATTGGTTGATGAGGGAAGTAACCCTCCCTGCCTAGTCTTCCTTTCCCCCCAGTCCCATGTTTACCTTGCAAGGAACACACAGGTTTGGAAACCCTTTGCTTTTCTCATATTGTGTGGTTCCAGTCCCACTTCCACCTGATGTGTTTAGAACGGGAAGTATAGGAGAAGCCAGCCTTTGGATGTAATATAGGAGAAATAATCTCTCACTCTTTGACCAGGACATTCAAAGTTATCAGTACATCTGCAGGACTTAAAGAAAGCTGTGACCTTATGTTACTTTGCATTGTCTTCATAGGCTGTAATGCACAGCAATCCACCCTCAACATCTATAGGGTTACTCCAGAGAGTTAGTAGTTCAAAGACTGTAACCTTACAATGGGTCTGACCAGTTTCCAACATTACTTTAGACTCCCTTACCTTAATCTTAAAGTGGTTCTTTTTCTTTTAAAACACTCCTTTTACATACATGTCTTTCCACCTATAGATTTACTAACTCAGATTGCAAGATCTAGCATATTACACTAAAAGGCAGCAATTCCCTCAAAATAAGGAATTTTTCTTCAATGAATTATTTTCAAGTAAACATTAATCCCTGATATAACTTGTAAACTATGTTTCTCTAACAAATGATATTTAATTGCTTAAGGCAGCAGCATTTTAAGTGTTGAGGTAATGTAAAATAGCATTTTAAGAAAAATACTATGAACGTCAGGCCCAAAATGATGTTTTGTATAGCAATGCCTCACCAAATTTCAAGAGAGAGTTTAAGGCGAAAGTGGCTGATGATTCTCTACATTTGTGTTAGTTTAATGTCTCGATCTATGAAATGTTCAGTCAAAACAAGGCACGGAACATTCTTCATTAAGTTTTCCACAGACTTGTAGAGACAACTTGAGAGGTATCAAGAACGAACAAGTCTTATTAGTGTCAACAAAAAGTTCCAGTGTTAAGAGTTTCTACTGTAAACACATTCACAGGTGAGTCATCTTACAAGAACATCTGATGCCCAGACATTGCTCTAGCTTCCCTTACTCATAGTAACATTTTTAAATCACTGCATTATTGTCCAGTTAATTGGAGCCTTTTGTAAGGAGCTATACTAAAGTGGGAGGAGAGAAGAGATATGTAGCCCCACCTTCACCACTTGGATCACCAGCGCCTCTTGACAACTGAAAAAGTAGCATTTTGAATGTTGAGGTATATCATTTTGCATTCTTCTCTGCCCCCCTCAAAAGTTTTGCCTCTTAAGTCAATTCTTGCAGGAAAGGCGCCCATCTTTTAAACCAAAAACTAGTTTCAATCAATTCTTGCCAGGCTGTTTTATCATGGAATCCTGTTCTTTCCCCCTCTGGCAGGTGCAACTTAGTTTACTACCATTGAGGTTTTGCTTCCAACATGTACCGATTTTCTCTTGCTAGATTCCTTTGCAGTCACCCATCGAAACAGCCTGCTGTGTACAAATGATGCCCACTGAAATAGCTACTGCCGTAGGTCAGAGAGAGGCAGTGCCTAGGCTCTGTGGAAATGGCTACCTGCATAGTGATAGGCCCTTGAATTGACACGGCTTGCAAGATGGGCTGAAAGCTGGCCTGTAGCCTCGAGTATGAATGCAATGCACCACCACTACTCCCTGAGGCAAGGCCACTAGGCCGAGGAGCTTGCAAGGAATCTCGGTAAGCAGAACACAGATCCTGTATTGGAGAGCGGAACTGAGAGAGGACTCTTGAATGCTGAGCGAGGGGAGGATACCGCGACTGCTGGAAGAGAACTTGAGTAGGGGCTTGGAGGGCTAGGCTTCCCACAGCTTGCTGCTGCTGCAAAAACACCACACGATCCTTTTCCTTATTGGCTTCTCTGAGGTCCTTATCGTGAGCTCTGTGACATAGAAACAGACCAGGAAAACATTAAGAGTAAATAGTGTTTACAAAATCAGTTATAACTCAACCTCTAGCCCTATTTTGTGGTGAGGTGGGTGGGTGGGGAGCAGGAGCTATGCTTTCTCTAGGCCTTCCAATAGTCTGATAAAATTTTAGGACCACGTTTCCAACAACATCCTGAGAACCCCAGCATCTGCAGGAATCCTCCTGGCTTCCTAACGTTTATTTTAAACAAATAATAGATCAAGGTCTGGATCTTGACCACTGGGCCTTTTTATATGGGCCAGCAATTCAGCCATGTCCTAAACAACTGTGATCACTTCTGCAGGAAGTTAATTAGTAGTGGGCAAGCTTATGTCTTTGCAATTAATTAATGCACCTTATTTATGATGACAAATACAGCAAATTATTATTATTATTTTTATTATTTCTTGTTTACACAGTCAGACAGGTGTTATTGACTGGTTTGTTTTATCCAGACATCGAGTCCTTCCCAAGGACCTGGGATGGCTGAATTTTATTATCAATGTTGTTGCTGTTATTATAGATATTGTCGCAGAATATTATTATTATTATTTAAATTTCTATACCGCCCTTCCAAAAATGGTTCAGGGCGATTTACACAGAGAAATAACAAACAAGAGAAAGATATACCGCTTTTATATAAATAACAAGAGAAATATATACCGTTTTGCAACAAAAATCCCCAAAGCAGTTTACAAAGATATAAATAAATAAATAAAATAGCTCCCTGTCCCCAAAGGGCTCACAAGATGGATACCAGCAACAGCCACTGGAGGGATGCTGTACCGGGGACGGATAGGACCAGTTACTCTCCCCCTGCTAAATAAATAAAGAGAATCACCACTTTAAAAAGGTGGCTCTTTGCTCAGTTAACAGGGGACTAACTATGTTTAGAGAAAGGAAAATTCAGGAGAAAACTCTTCTGCACACGGAGCTTCCAGAGCCTGCTCAGCTTTTGTCATGTGCACATTTTCAAAGCACATCTTGGGAATGGATGGATCATGTTGCCAAGGCAACCATGCAACATTCCTTTTCCTCCCAATAATGCTGTCCTGACACATGGATCTCCAATTGCCCAGTTTCACTTTTTTGTTTACGACAGATGCAGACAAGGAGCTGCATGTGAAGGCTTCAAAGGTGACTGTGAGGGGAGGGTGGCAGAAGCGGAAACACCTGACAGTCTTGTTCTAAAAGAACGTGTGTGTGTGTGTTGGTTCAGATTATGTTATAAGAGCTTTATATAACACTGAAAGCAGCTTTCGGATTGGATTGACAGGTAATACCATTTCAATTTCAATTGTAATGCAAAGCATATCAGATGCCCTGTTTTTGGTTAAGACTTACATGAGCATCAGTTCAATGCATGGAGCAAGTTGCTCCCAGGAATAAAATGTCAGCAGTTGGAGCTGTGTGGTCCAAGAAGGAGAAATCTCAAGGCAGATGCGTGAAGCACTCACACAAGCAGCAGCAACCAGAGAAGGCCGAAAGGAGAGAAAAATGTGATCTGAAAGAAAAGAATTACAAGATTAGCCATAAACATCTCCATCCGCAGACAGCAAGCCTATGCAAAGGTTTGCAGCAAAGTCTCCATGAGGACTTAACTGTGGGTTTAAGTGAAGTATAAACATCCCATTTGGTAACAGTATGACAGCTTGGGTCCAACCAAAGGCGAAATAAACCCAGGTTAGTATTTCTTGGCAGCAATGCCACTAAAGCTATTGTAGTCTCTTGGTAAGCAATAGCAATAGCACTTACATTTATATACCGCTCTATAGCCGGAGCTCTCTAAGCGGTTTACAATGATTTAGCATATTGCCCCCAACATTCTGGGTACTCATTTTACCGACCTCGGAAGGATGGAAGGCTGAGTCAACCCTGAGCCCCTGGTCAGGATCGAACTTGTAACCTTCTGGTTACAGGGCGGCAGTTTTACCAATCTTTACACAATCTTTATGGGCAACCATTCAAATCTGAAGAGGGGCTCTTAATTAGGTATTTCATATGCCATTGCCTTTGGTTCCCAGACTTTAGACTGTTTAGTACAGCAATCTTAAGCACACACTGTACATGTGTGAATAAAGGCAGAATTCCACATTATTTATTTATTTATTTGATTTGTATACCACCCTTCCAAAATGGCTCAGGGCAGTTTACAATTAAAAACACACCACTAAAACAGTAAAGAGCTAAAACAAATTTAAAAACAACATAACAATTAACAATTTAAAAACATTTTAAAACAATTAAAGGATTACAGTGATTAAAACCCCCAAAATTGGGTTTTGAATTTTAAAATAAACCAGAAATTAAAACCCCACAATTTAGGAAGCTGAGAAAGCTTGGGTGAAAAGAAGGGTTTTCAGGTGTTTTTTGAAAATTGCCAGAGATGGGGAGGATCAGAGATGGGGACACATCACTTTTGTACTCGGGGAACACACCCACAAACCGCCACCCCCACCTCCCGCCACCAACTGGTTACAGGGACCCTAAACTGAACCACATTCTGAAGCCTGACATCTGACTCATTAGAATAGATCAGCTTTGGCCCTCCTGCTGATGTTGGCCTACAACTCCCATAATCTCTGGCTATTGGCCACTGTGGCTGGGAGTTGTAGTCCAAAGACAGCTGGGTGGGCCTAAGTTGAGCAGGCCTGCATTAGATGCATGGCATCATCACCCAGTACTCCAATCGTGAAATCTGCCTTCTTTAGAGGCAGACATTTTTGTTCAGAGGCAAGTAGGTGCAGGCATGTACTTTAAGTTGTGAGATACCTTGGTATAGGCATACCAAGCAAAGATCTTATTTTCTAGATCCTAGAGCAAAGATCTTATTTTCTTTCCCAGGTTCTCAGCCTACATTTTTGATAGTATATCCTTTCTAAATTGGAACACACCCTTTAGTGGTATTTTCATTACACCATTTTCCTGTGTGTGCTGTCATCCTGATGGAACAAGATAGGGATGCCTTGGGATGAACTGCACAGCAATTGCCTCCCTTTGGCATTTGGATCAAGTTACCTTGCAGGGAGACTTCAAGGAAATAGTGAGAGTATTTTTCCATGAAAGCTCTGACTTTGGTCATGGATGTGATCGGCCAGCCATTGTGAAGGTCATTCTCACTGACTGAGGCAAAGAGGTAGTAATCGATGTAGTGTGCAGGAGTTGGTAGACACAGGTTCCAATTGAAGCTTTCCAAGATCAGCAGTTCCATCTTTAGCAGGTCTTTCTTTGTTAGTATCAGGTTAAGGCTGCACATGTAAGCAAAGCTGTTCAGCTGCTCCAGTTTTGGCACTTTGTCCTCCTTTTCTTCAAATTTGCCTATTTGAAGAGAGGAATCAGTACCTGAATTCAAGTTGTTGC
The DNA here is from genome assembly GCF_027244095.1 of Hemicordylus capensis. Taxonomy (NCBI): domain Eukaryota; kingdom Metazoa; phylum Chordata; class Lepidosauria; order Squamata; family Cordylidae; genus Hemicordylus; species Hemicordylus capensis. Next base: position 376,805,219 of record NC_069658.1, on the reverse strand, counting down.
AAACCCATTGCCTCCATCCAGATCACCAAGACTTTACTGATCTGGAATCAGCTAGAAATCTTCGTCATTGCTATTGATAGGGTTACAAGTTGTGAAGAGACAGCAATCAAAAGATGAAGGGACCGACTAATGAAGAGTACCAGCAAGTCAGTTCCAGAAAAACATTCAATTTACTTTCAGCACTTAGCCATGGAAGAAAATGTGTGATGAATAGAGCTGCCCATGACTTTTGCCCCCCACCCTCAAATTAAGGATCTTTGGAGGGTCTTGTTGGGGCAAAACATTTGAAGGAATTTTGAAGAAGATTATCAAGATGTCCTCCGGGGGGGGGGGGGGCAGGGAGAACTGTACATGTTAGTTATGAATGGTTGCTCTCTTGGTGCCAGCAACAGAGAGCTAGCATTCAGACAATAATTTACATTGTAGCAACCATAAAAGATAGAAGTTCTGTCTAACTCAGAAGTTTGTTATCCTGCCAACTGCTAATCCAATTTAAATATATCCTACAAAACCTTTTGGAAGATTTGAAGCATTACTTTTGAAAAAAATGTTGATTATGTTAAAGACAGGACAACTCCTTTGTCAATAAAAATGTGCCCTATTGGGTCAGCTTGCTAGAAAAGAAGAGTCAGAAGTACATATTGCAGAGGACAAAAAGTTTACTAAACAATTCAACTAGACTATGTAAATATTCATAAATACTGAATTATTATGTAAAGTTCCACAATTCTGTGCATGCAAATTATAACATTTACGTTAGGCGTTTTTTTTTTTTTTAAAAAGCTCACTTTTTTTGGAAAACAGCTTGCTAGTTTTCTAATTTATATCCAAGGATATGACCTGCTAGAGCTTTCCACTAGTATTACTGCTCTGTATATTTCTTCACAGGATTAAAGAAAAATAAATGGCTTGTAAAGACATCAACATCCACCTGTCATCACCCTAAAAATAATCCATACAAAAATAAAGAGCCACCAATGTGTGTTCACTTTGTTCACTGAGCTTTAGCAGATGCCCAACTTTTCTTGCTTACCAAGAACTCAGCTGTCAAGACACCTGCTTTTCCCCAGCAATCCCAAATTACAATCTAGCATCTGTGATCCTTCTACTAAGCATCTAAGCAGATTTGCTGGAACGTATTCACATTTTTATACATACAAAGAGCCTCAATTCTGTGGTAAACAGGTTTCTGCTAGCAAAACAACATGTCAACATGAAAAGGTTCAGGGAGAAAAGGATGCTGCTCCTATGTTAAGACTGGATGTTTGTACTGTCTTAACCAGCCAGAATAAAAAAACCAGAATGAACCCAAAGCTTGACAGAAGGCAATCTGAAGAACTACAGCATCTTTGATTATGCAGTTGGTTGCTAGTGTAAAGATGCAGGAACTGAAGTATACAGCCTTGAACTGATCTAAATGCAAGTACTCTTGCCTTCTTAACCACTATGTATTACACAGCCTTGGTCTTTATCCATTTAAAATACAAAACATTACATTGACATTTAATCTGCTGTTCTGTTGGCACTTTTGTGGGACACACACACCTCATCTCCTTCCCCACCCATCCACAGTAACTACTACTTCTATTAAAAGATTGTTTGTTCAGATGGCATTCAACAGAATTTATTTATTTATTTTACATTTTATATCCCGCTCTTCCTCCAAGGAGCCCAGAACGGTGTATTACATATGTAAGTTTCTCCTCACAACGACCCTGTGAAGTAGGTTAGGCTACTAAGCCATTTTACAATAATTACTGCTATTATTTTAACATTAAGACTTTTAATAGCAACATATTCTTTTACAAAAATCATATTTTAAAAAGAGGTACAAGATGAACTTAAAATAAATGAACATCAACAATAGATTATTATACAGACCATACTTCAGAAGAAAAAGATAACATGGTCTAATCCAGTTCTCTGGATATTTTGCTAGATGTGTTATTTAAAATCCACTATAGTCCTTCCAATAGAAGGAAAATCATTTAAATTGAGCCCGATACCCAGGAAGAAAGACCTCCAAACAACCTCACCCAGATTCTACTGTAGCAGATGCCAAGAGCTTTCCCCTTTATGTTCTACACATTTCCTCTGCTTGGTTTTCCCCCCCAAGCCTTGCAAGATTTAAATTAATATGTGAAAAAGACCTTTTTGCAAAAGCCAGGCACAAAGGGCAGATCATGGATTGAGGAAGGATAGGAGACATGACACAATGGGCAGCTTCTGTTGCTTTTGTTGTTTTATGAGGAGCATTGACTTCTCTCCTTTCAAGATTGTGCCTCAGACCATTATGGCTACCCTCATCAAGGCCTGGTCTAACAAATTTATGTAAGTATTTTTTTTACTGCCATGACAGCACCCCAAGGAGAAACAATGCCAATCCTTAACAACCAGACAAGTTCTATGTCTGTAGCAGCTCTGGTCAGGACCACACAACAGACTGGTAGGATGACTAGTACAAACATGAGGTAGCTAATCGGTCACACACCAGAACAGTGAAAGGTAGATCCTGTCTGAGGAACAACCTGGACAGATTAAATGTAATACGTTCCTTATTGACAGTTTTTATGGATGGTATTTATGAAAATAGCCAATTTTGTGTCAGTACCTGCTTTTTTATTAACCAGATTCTGGTTAACCCTTAACTATTCCTCCCCATTTTACTATATCTCCTGTTTAGTTCATGTATTGTCCTTTGTTTACTTTACCACTCTTCATTCTCTTATGTACATCCTGATGAAGAACATATAGCTCAAAAGACGTTGGGATGCTGCAATATACATATATTTTTCTGCACCAACCATTATTTCTTTTTTGGCTTCGTTTTTTGGTGCTGCCTTCCTGTTTCCCCCGTTCTCTTTTACCAACGTTCAATTAAGAGACATGTCATATGCAAAAAAACGAATACTTCCACTTGCTTTTCTCAAGTTTTTTTCCTAGCAAACAAGTTTCAATGTTAATGCATCAGTAAGCTTGCTTACTTGCAAGGAGAAGGCAAGCAATTGAGATGACGTAGAGCTGTTTGACAGAGATATCATAGCGGTCCATAAAGAGGTCCAGCAAGTAGACAGCAAGGTGCCGGGCTGTGGGACAGAGCTGGCAGCGGCTGCTAAGGATAGCCAAGAGGTCAGCAAAATAACGTCGCATCCTGATTTGGGGAGAATGGGCATTGTACACAGGCAGTTTCAGCTCCTATGGCAACACAAAGGAGGGAGAAGGGGTATTAAAATGGATATCCATTTTCCAGAATATCCAGTTTAGCATCCACCATCTGTTCTGGCAAATGCTTAGCAACTAGAGTAACAAACGGTTATCCAGCTCTTCCTGTACAATACCCAATATGTTTCGAAAGGCAATCAATCAGTCTTGTGCTAGTCACTTACATTCTTTAGAGTTGTCATGTGCAATGCAATCCTATTCATGTTTACTCAGAACGAAGTCCAACGGTGTCTCATTTTAGAAGGAAGAGCCCTGTTCAGGCATGACTTAGAGCACACTGTTAATCACAGGAAGGATTTCTCCCCATGTACAGTGTTTACCTCAGCAGACAAATACTATTTGTGGAGAGGAGGGGTGGTGATGTTTAAAAGCACATCAGGGTGGGTGTGGGTGGGGCTTGCCCATGTGCTTGCACAGACATTGTATCCAAGTATGTCTGTAGTTTTAACAGTGCCTTGTAAAAGTGTCTGAATAGGCATTATTGTTATAACATACCTTTCACAGCTCATGCTGTTTGGGGCCAGTTCAGACAATATCTCCCTGGCCCACGTGACTAAAGGCGGCATGTGCTGAGTGCCACCCCACTGTGACATCGTTCACAATGTCCTGATGCCCTCCTGGCATGTCTCTCTATTGCACGGTGGGGGTGGGGTTGGCGTTCATCTGAATGGCTGCAATACATGCACTCCCAAACTTAACTTTAAACTAATATTTAGAGCATGCATGTGAGAACGGCCCTTCAAATGAAGAGCCCTCTACATTCAATAAGGAGGGCACTGGGAGAGTGTGGTGATGTTGTGAAAGCTGTCACGATGGGTGCACACTCAGCACGTCCCCTTTTAACTGTGTGGGCCAGGGAGGTATAGTCCAAGCTAGCCCCAAGAGTATTTCCACATATTTTTGTCCACATAATTCTTATATAACATGCGATTCACATGAAGTCTTTATAAAACAAGAACTAGGCAGACAAATTGGGTCTCTTGGATTTATTTACCGGTGGGGAGGATTTCAACTTTTTCTGTAGTGAAATATTTAGCATTAAGGTTCTTACTCTAATCCTATTTTCCCAAGCTGTTGTTTTTTAAACCAAAGTACAGGTGTTCCATCATTTGGCGATTATAAGAAAACAGAACTGAAACATATGCAAATTTAACACTTCATACATAGATATTACAACATTGGTATTATGCATATTCATGTTAAAATTCATGTGCAAGGATTACTTCAGCCATATGTTTAGACCCAGCAGTAGGCGTTAGGCAGTGAAGCAAAGGGTTGCAACACAGGCAAGACCAAAACAAAGTTGATCTGCCACAGTTGGCTCCTTTATTAAATAATGGAGGGACCACTAACTTAAGAACTGAAAATAATTAAAGGGCTTGTCCAGTTTTGGAATCTAAAGCTGATGTTCACCAACAGTTCTGCTGTATTCAAGGGCTGAGTCCCTAAATAAGAGGAAAGCCAGTTCATGAAGTACCTTCCATACTGCAAGATAAAAAAGGACTTCAATGTAAATATTTAAGTAATGGTCAGAAGGACCCATTTCCTCATATCAGGTAAAATACACTTAACTATCTATGTAGACACCAGACATACTTCCAAACAATTAGATGGCACCATCCAGTCCTGGTTCAAGAGGCAACAGCATTTCATTTGACCTCTACAGCCTGCTTCTGGAGGTTTTTAAGGTCAAAACATTCCATTCAGGAATGAAATACTTTAGAACTTTTGTCTATTAGAACTTTTGTCTATCAGCTGTAAATAAAAATAGAACGGAATTTGAAGGATCCAGTATTATGGAAAGGTTGTCCAAAATCAAACCTTTCCATAGCATTGGAATATGGATATCTTCCAGTTACTGTAGAGCCCCAAAATGTTCAGTGTATAACTAAAGAGTCACCCTTACATTTCCCCCTCAAATGAACAGAACTCTACATAGCAACAATGGTTGGAAGTGAGAAGAATCTCAGAATAATGAACTGATTTTTCCAGTATTAAACATTCGAGTACACTAATGCTGCACTTCCGTAACTCTTCATATCTGGTACTTGCAAACCATGCACACTGGGCAATCAAAGAAAGAGCTAGAGAGGGAAAAGCCTCTGTGTATAAATCACAAAAAACATGGCTTAAATATAGGTTATACTTGTGTCTACAGGAAAGGAAGCGGATTCTGAATTTAAGACGACCCGCCCAATTTCTAACATCAAAGAACTTGGGAAAAACCTAGTCTTGGATTCAGGTAAATATGGTAGTGCTGCACAGATTATTGTAAAGCACAATAGTATCACACATGCATTTGCTGGTTTAGCACACATTTTCATTTGTGGATTTAACTATTGAACAAAATATGCATTGCAACTTTAATTCTGCTTTAAAGAAGGGTCTACACACACATCCCGCAAACCATGCACCAGTATACTAGATACAAGGTAGGCACAGGACCACACATCCTCCTTCTCTCACTGCATGTGACATATCTAAATCAGGCATGTGCTACACGGAGGCAACAGGAGTAAGGAAGGTGCACTGTTCCACAACCTCAGCTTGGCTGAATAGGTTAATAAGCATTTAGGCTACAGTACACCCTGGACATGATTTTTCACTGAGAATCTCCTTTCAGATGTTTTCTGAATACTGTATTTGCTTGGAATTTTTTAAAAATGTTATTTGCGTCTATTTCGTCTGCCTAGAAATACCTCTGCTAACTGGACAAAGAAACACCCTTTAAAGTGGTGATTCTCGAGAGCAACTGGCCTTATTCAACCCCAGTACAGCGTTCTTCCAGTAGCTGTAGCTAGTGTCAATTGTATGTGTCTTTTTAGACATAAGCCCTCTGGGGATAAGGGGCCATCTTATTTATCTCTCTATGTAAGCTACTTTGAGAACTTTTGTTGTTGTTGAAAAGCAGTTATATTATTAATTTATTTAAAGAGCTTACACAAACCCCTAAACCCATAGATTGCTACAACTTTAAGGCACAGTTTTGTTTGCTCTCAGATGTCTCCTCTCACTGATCCACCTGTCTGCAGTGACCACATGACTGCAACTTAATACTTCAAAAAGCAATGCAAGCTTTAACAATCCCTACATGCTCCAAAGTTCTGTGAAGCACAGACCCATCTGTTACTCACTATGCCTCAATAAATCATGTACAAAGTGAATAAAGGATGAAACATAAGCAGATCTTCCGAATAATAGCAAAAGTTAAGAAATAAAATCACATCATAAAAGACACTGGGCACAACCAGAAACAATGCAGAGAGATCTGAGGGATAATGGAGACAGAATTCTTTGTTTCCAGAAGTAAATTTAGCAGATTCAATTATTTAATGTCTAGGCAACTTCAGATGTTACACATTCAAAACTAAAAAGAAGATGAAATTTTTTTTGTCTGGAGTGTTGAGTAGTTGTAGAAAATAAAGAACAATCATGTTTGAGGGATCTGCAACAAGGCAACGTGTTAGGCATTGTATTTTGCTAAAGTCTCAGGGACACTTGTGTGTCTTTCCCAATAGGTACGTACTGAAGAAGATGGAGCCCTGTTCAAGAGCTAATTGTGTAACCATGTACACGGTTACAGTGCTACTTGGTAAGCCGTGCCCCTCACACTGATGAACAGCATACAACACTACCACTCGCTGACTACGAGTACAGCATTTGTCTGAAGAGGGAAAAAGCTAAAGCCCTATTCAGACATTACATGTATATGGGTGCAGGTGTTTGCATACATGTACACAGAGGTGCTCTTATCCTGGACTTCAGGGCCGAAATCCAGAGCCTCCACATCCTCTTGGGCCCCCCCAAATCCTCTTTAGTCTATCCTGAGTGGTATGGTTGTTGTGCCATACGGCCAAGTGCGATTGTGACCTGCACCACTGGTCACACAGACGAGGAAGGAGGAGGAAGAGAGGAAAGAAATATGTGGGATGGGAATATGTTAAATTGCATGTTGAAATGTTTCTGCTAATGCATATTTGCATATATATACACCTGTTTTATATTTTTACATTCTTATGAGTGCAGTTACGGTTTGTGGCCTCAGGAGAGCCAGCATAGCATAGAAGTTAGAGTGTTGGACCAGGAAGACCCGAGTTCGAATACACATTCAACCATGAAACTCACTGGATGACTCTGGGCCAGTCATGTACCTCTCAGCCTAACCTACCTCACAGGGTTGTTAGTATAAAAATAAGCATGTACACCGCGCTGAGCTCCTTGGAGGAAGAGTGGGGTATAAGTGTGAAAAATAAATCAATAAATAATCAAACAAACAAACTAACTAAAGATGTGCACGGACCGGTCCCTTTATGGGCATCCAAACTGGTTCAAAGAACTGGTAGTTCTGCTGGTTCGACGCCTGGGTGTGTGTGTGTGTGTGTGTGTGTGTGTGTGTGTGTGTGTGTGTGTGTATGTCTCCCTTTAAAGACGGGGGAGGGTGCACTTACCCCTCCCACCAATTTCCTCCCGCCGGCGCTCTGTTTTTTTCAAAATCCATGGGTACCTCCCTGCCACCCCTTCCCCCGTTGTTGCCCGGAAATCGGAGGAAGTATGGGCTGCGCGTGTGCTCACCACTGTGCACACAGGCAACATGCACGCATGATGTGCAACATGCGTGCGCACACGCGCAACCCATACTTCTGCCGATTTCTAGGCAACAACAGGGGAAGGGGCGGCAGGGAAGTACGCTGCTGCCCCATGGATTCTGAAAAAAACTACGCTCCAGTAGGGGCGGGGGAAAAGCAGCCGGAGGAATAAGTGCACCCTCCCCTGCCCTTAAAGGGAGACACACACACACACCCTGGCGTCAAACTGCACCTCCACAGTTCCGTGCACACCACTAAAACAAACCCATGTGTTAAGAATACTGCATGTGTCACGGTCTGTGTCAGTGTAGAGGGATGATGTTTAACTTGCAGCGGGGTGGGGGGTGGGGGCGCTCTAGGTCCAGGCTCCAGAATTATCTAGGTGCACCTCTGCCCATACATCTGTTCATTTAAAAAGTGAACCTGGGTACAACCCTCCTCAAATGCAGGATACAGCTAGGAAGTGTACACATACATTGGGCATGTTCTGAATAACTGTACTTTCATACAGACCTGTACATGCATGTGTGTGTGAAATATGATGTGTGAATGGGGCTCAATCCTCCCCATTATCAGAAATGCTCTTCAGACACTGCACCTGTGATGGTCAGCAGTTGGGTGGAGTTATATAATACAGGGGGCTTACGAAGCAGCACTGTAACTGTGCACATGGTTACAATAATGCTTGAATAGGATTTAGATGTATGTGTTTTAAAAGACATACAACACAGGTACATATGGCATGACTTTACTGACTGGGGGCGGGATCCCTGGAGCATGCACCCAATATGAGAACGCATGTAATGCATGAATTGGTGGCCCTTATATAAATCAGACATCTTTCTGTTTGGCAAGACTCTTAGAGATGGTTTTGTTTTTGTAAACTTGGCTCTTAATTTCAAAGGACAGGTGCATCAGGCCATAATAAAATCCTGATATTTACCCCCAGAGCTTTAACCAAAGAAACAATCAGCTACCATAGCACATATCTTGAGAACACTTACACATGTATAGTGCTGTTCAAGTGAGGCCTTTGCAAGAGGCTCACTTTTCCCCAGGAATTTCAGGACCTAGATACCCTTCTTCTTCTATTATGTTACTTAATAGAATTAAGTTTGTGTGTTTCACACACATAACTATATGAATTATATACAATATACTATGAAAGAAACAACTTGATATACTGTACTTTGGTTCTGTTTCAATGAAGGTGCACAACAATTACAGGTTATTACATAAGGCAGCTTCGTACATTCATTTGATTTTGAAAGGGTTTATGGGAAGGTTATCCCAAGAAGTTGTCTACTCAGTGGTCAGAGTGAAAACACACCACACAAATGCTTGGCTTGCATGGAAAAGCTGCAACTATAAACGTGACAGGTGGGACGTTCTCTTGAAAGTGCAGACTAAGCTATTGAGAGCAATTAACCTCTAGCTCACAAATATTGTCATCTAAGGGGCTGCTTCATATGTTATGAGAGAAGAGTTCCCAATAGTTCACCAAGTGACACAACAGCAAACAGCATAATATGTAGAGAGGAGGTCCACACTGCAAAGCATGCAGAAAACATGTACTTTCTATCAATCACAGGTTCAAGGTTTACTGCAACTAGGGTTGTGCACAAACCTCAGCCCATGCACAGGTTTTGAATACAAACCAATTTTGCGAACTGGTTCAGCCAAACCACAAACTGGTTTGAGGGCAGCGCTGGAGGCTGGCGAGTGGCACCTTTAAAAGTGAGCAGAGCAGGCCCTTACCAATGTGCCACCGCTCCATGCAGCTTCCTGCTGCTGCGGCACTCCCAACAGCCCACGCGTGATGGTGGCATACACATGGCCTCTGCACATGTGCGAAAGCCATTTGCATGGTCAGCATGGTGTTGACAAACCTAAGTGGCCAGAGGCATAGTGCAGGGCAGGGTTTCTTAACCTTGGGCCCCTAGATGTTGTTGGACTACAAACTCCCAGAATCCCCAGACACACCCTCCAATCAGACAGGAAGCAGGGTCCTGCTCCCAACTCACATTCCCCCAAAACAGAGTCCCAGGCACACACCCTGCTCCTGTCAGACCTTTCCCCCACCAACTCTGCCTGTGCCGGGACTTTGGAACCAGTTCTCCAAACACACGACAGAACTCACTGGGGAAGCACAGAGAGCATATGCAAACAGAACACTTGCCTACAATCAGTGCAGAGGGACCAGATGGCACGGAAAAGGTTGGATACTGACTAGCTTGCTCAGGTGCAAGAGTGCAGTGCAGCAACTATCTTAGAGCGAAGACTAGGGCTGCTCAACTTTGGCCCTTCTGCAGATGTTGGCCTACAACTCCCATAATCCCTGGCTACTGGCCACTGTGGCTAGGGATTATGGGAATTGTAGTACAAAAACAGCTGGGGGGGCCTAAATTGAGCAGGCCTGGCAGGCTGCCAACAATATTCACTAGCAGCCAGTTAAATAGCTCTTGAGTTGTAAATCATTTCCCTCAAGTGAAGGTTTGTTTAGGGTTAGGTTCAGTCTCATTCCACATTTACACTGTGGCAACAATAGTCACCCCCCCACTCCTACCCAGTTCCCTGTCAAATTTGACAATGGTGCTGTGATTTGATGGAGGGGCTGTCAGATCAGGACCTCCCCCAGCCATCACTTCTGTCCCATCCACAGTCAACATATGATGTGTGATGTACTCGTTTCCCAATAACTACATATTGTTTGGCATCTGCCTATACCCTGCTGAAGTTTCAATGAAAAGACAGAATGAGAGGTCAGAGATATTATCCTTGGGGGAAACAGGTGGATGATGGGATGTTTACTGTAGTACTATATCACTTCAATAAATAATTTTGTAGAAAAGAATTCTTATGCAATCAAAGTTTCAAGTGTTCATCCAAGCATCCTCTTTGGGACATAATCCCAAACTGGGACAATCATTCTCATAGACCACACTATCGGCAAAAAATTGTTAATAAAATGACATCATCCAGCAATATATTGCAAAACATCTGATGAGACAAAATAAGCCCGAGGCTTATTATCTGCAGCAGGCCTAAACAATATGAGGTACCTGCATTAAACATGGTGCCACAACCACCAAATATAGCGCCACCATATGCAGTGGCCTGCCAAATTTGTGACATCTTCTCAAAGATGCATTTTTGCAACTCACTAATTCTTCTTAAAAGTAACAAAGCTATCAAGAGATTTGAATGCAAGAATCTCGTATCAAAACTGAATATGCTGTTCAATATGCTGAATATTATATTCTCTGTTCCCCTGTAAAGTTAGCTATTTTACATTTCTGCAAACATCAGGAGCGCTCTCACACACACACATCCAGGACAGAGCCATCACCAAAGCTAAGAACTTTGTCAGCATTTCCTCAACTCAGTGACACATCTGCAAAGCAATGCCTCTTTCACACATATCCTTCTCAGCATGAATGTGCCCCCATTACAGTACAGGGCAAGAACAAGCTTTCACACTGCCTTCCCACTGTTACCCTGATCTTGCCCAGAAAAACAACCAATGAATTACAGCTATACACTGAAAGCAAACTCTGTTGATTACAATAGGATTTGCTTCCAAATAAGTGACTAAGGCTATGGGATTCATTCTGTTCTCCAAACCCTCCATTTTTAAAATACCTACACCAATACTAACTTGTTATTTAATCAATGAGATTCATTCAAAGCTTTCCCAAAAGACCTGAAAAAGTAGGCCAGATTATTAGCCTGTAAAATAAGAGCAAACATTCACCTCGAGAAACAATTTGTTAACACACGAAAATGTATGTATGTAAATACATAGAAAAATATTTGATTCAATGAATGTGTTTCCAGGATTTGAATGATAGATCATTTAATATATATCTATATATCTCCAACTACATATAGTTTTCTATGAGAGGGAAAGAATAACTATTACAGAATCTTTCTTTTGTAAGCACTTTGGCTGTAACAACTGCACACCACTGAAGACATTTTGAATAAAACACTGAGAGAACAGGTAGGAGTGGAGAGAGAAGGCAGCTAATTTAATCCAACCTTCAGCCTCAGAGTTCGATGAATCTCTGCAGCAAGGTCCCCTTTCCACCATGGCTCTTCCATCATTATACTTCCCATCCAAAAATGTCGCCTTGGGGAAAAGGCAGTGTCTGGAGAAGGGAAAGAAAAAAAGAAAGAGAGAGATTGACCAAAAGAAGAGGTATAATGCCACAAACCCCACTTACTCCCCAGAAGGTCCATTTAGGATTGTAGCCTAACAGCCTAAACCTTTACAATTAGGTGCACTTAACCTGCTGAAATCAACAGATTTAATATGCACACTCCTGCACAGAATGGGCTATTTAGTTATTTTGATTGGGTCCTAGAGAAGAAAAAACACAGTGGATTTTTAAGTAGGATGTAACAGAAATACATCACATGACCAGTGTAACTACTTATAGCCTTTTCCTATAGGCGTCAATATCAGCCTACCAAACACCTGATTTTTCATCCACCGCCAAATTTGTTAACAGATTGTTATATGAACTCACCCGAAGAATTTTGTCCAAATCAACCTCTCTTTACCAGCATGTTCCCAGCAACATTTCCGCCTCCCCACCCCCACTTTTTGTGTGTGTGTGCTGAAAATAAGGTACGGAAGCTTCCATTTAAATACAAGGTACCACTATTTGCCGGTTCCTGCTCGACTGACACAAAAGCCTTCCTCTACTCCGCCTTCTTTAAGGAGAGATATTTTAAAAGGTCCATATCTCTCGATCGCCCGCGCGATCGCTCTCACACAAATCTCTGCAAGGCACGAAATGCCCGGACTCTCCGGCTAATTCAGACCCCCTCTAAGAATTTTTAAAACTTTATTTCCCATAATCATTTTCCGCCTGATTTTATTAAAAACAAACAAACAGACAGACAAAAAGCTACAATTACACGCCCCCACCCTTGCAACTCCAACTTCTTATGCGTTGCAAACACGGCCGCGCAGCTGTTACCTTTGCCGATTGACCCCCCAAACTGCGGTCGCCAGCCTTTGTCCTATCTGTAGCCTGCTACTCCGGCTGGAAAAATACTCCTCCAACCCAAAATGGGGGGAAATAAATAAATGAAAACACCCTCCACCTCCTTTCTCCCCATTTAGCGTTTGGAGGGTGGAGGGAAAGGCAAAGTTGAATGCATGCCCCCAGGGTGATCATGCACAGGTCGAGAAAAGGTGCCCTCCCCCCGCCCCCGTTTTTGATAGAGAGGAAGTAGTTCGCATTCAGCGCAGAGATAACACACCACCAATTTGACACTACGCATGCGCACACTTTCCAACCTACAGAGCCTCTGGGTGTTGTAGTTCTCGTTTTTCCTTTTTCTACGGCGCTTTGGCCTGCCGGATTTGGTTCACGGAGTCTCCGAGAGACTCCTTCGTTCGTGGGTTCCTCGTGTACGGGATCATGGTGGAGGAGCGAGATCTCAGCTAAGGTTGTGCAACCATACGCACAGTTAGGCTGGCTGCTGCTTGAAATACCATTTCAGCCGAAGCCGCCTAACCTTACACAGTTTGCAGCTCTGGAGTCTTAATACGTGGGTCTCCTGCCGTGCCTTGAAAGGATTTCGTGATTAAAGTTTCTCTCTCACCTTCCAGGAGGCATGCAGCCCAGATAAGGGAAGATTTATGGGTAGGAGCGTGATCAGCAGCAATGATGTTGAGCCTGACAATCGCACTAATTATAATGTCAGCATGAACAATACTCTTTTGATTTAATTTTGTTTTGTCACCTTATAGAGTTTAAGAACAATTTACAGGGCGTCTGTGTGGTAATTTCTCCTTCTCCTAGTTTATGAAACTGATAATGTTTGCAATGTTATTTATTGAATTTGCTTTCACATCAACCTTTGCAGAAAGTCACTATTTCCCTGTCTTACAGATGGGGGAAATGTGGTGAAATTATTCACCCAAAAAGACCAGACAGCTACTATCTTATATTGAATCTTTTCACATAGTGCCTTTATGGCTGAAACTAGATACCTTAGTCCTAAGCACACTGATTGGATAATAAGTCTTGTTGAACTTGGTGGGACTTATTTCTGAGTAAACCTATATAGCTGTGTGCTGTAAAAATCTCAAAGAGACAAACATGCAGGAGGAGTCCTCTAAAAAGCAGTGCTTAGTAGCAAGGCTTCATCTGCTAGCTGTGTTAGAAACAAAAATTCAGCAAGACTTTTCCCAGCATGCAGGTATCATAATAGAAAAAGCTTCATCTGTCGAATTCCTTCTCCTAAACCTGTTGAAGACACAAGTCTCTGTTAAGAAAAGTTGGCAAGAGGTAGATTTTGAATTGAACTCTCTAAAGTACCACTTTCAACACTGGTTTAATGCCAAACTGGAGATAGCCAAAAGTCACCCCACAGAAAAAATAAGGTTTGTTGTGAGACTAACATACTCCCTCTTTGCGCTGTAACTTTGGCTCATTCTTTCAAGTAAGTCTTTGTTTGCCTCATTGTTTCTCATTGTCCGACTTGCAGCACAGGCCCGGATCAGGGCACAGATGACTTGTTATAGGGATTGGATTGCTAAGTGGGTACATCTGATCTGAAGAAAATCCTGTGCAGATATGCTCTATCAAATACATCTGAATAAAGCACAAATAGGTACCACACAAGCCACATCACCAGCTGCCAGAGGTGTTTCATTATGAAAGGATAAATGAAAACTGTAGACAGAATCTCAGCTTCTGTATTTCAAGCTTTTAGAAACTTGGAGCCTGGTGATGCTTTTTCTTGACAATATTTCAGTTCTGTCTCAAGATTGCAACTTCAACATTTTCAGTTGCAAAAAGAACAAGTCCATTATAGGGCATATCATTGGGGTGCTCCACACTGAACCCTGGGAATTGTAGTTTGGTAACTCAGTGGAAAATTAAGAGATTCTTAACAACATCCTCCCCAATAATTCCCCCAAGGGAATTATGAGTATATCCATTTAGTCTTCAGGGCAGGTATAACCAATTTTCTTATAAATTGCTTCTTTATTATAAAATCTACTGCTAAAAGTGGATTGCAGGAGATCCTTTGCCTCTCCACAATAACAATGCCACATACACAGACAGAAAACAATCTCTGGAATCAGATGCCATTAGATCACAGAGTCTTAGGCACATCTTTGAGGAGTGATAGAAGATCAAGAGCTGAGAGTGGATTAGTGGGGTGCGGCGGAATGAAAAGTGAAACATCCCTGATGTACTTGTAAACCTATAAAAATGGTTTCCATAAGTAAACAAACAAATAAATAAATAAATAAAATAAAATGGTGCCCTGTCCCCAAAGTGTTCACAATCTAAACAAAACAAAACCCAACATGAGGAGACACCAGCAAAAGCCACTGGAGGGGTGCTGTGCTGGGTATGGATAGGGCCAGTTACTCTCCCCCTGCTCAATAAAGAGAATCACCACTTTAAAAAGATGCCTCTTTGCTCAGCAGGTGGTTACAGTGTAACATCATGGATGCTCAGGGTAGGGGGTGGGGAACATGTACTCCACTTTGATTTCTGGGCTCACTGCACTATACCTCAGAAGTGCCCACACATCAACAGTGTTGATAGGATGATTGCAGCTCAAACATTATCACTGTTTTCATCAGATAAACACTAATGTGACACAGGGCAGGCAAAACAGAGGCCGAATCTCTTTGCTCTGGCATGTTATGGATTATTGTCCTGTAGGAAAATGGTGCATGCCTTTTTCATCAACTTTATTGCATTGCATTTTTAATCGCATTTATTTCTCATCCTTACTCCAAGGAGCTCAGAATGGTTTACAGGTTATTGCACCCATATTATCCTCACAACATTCCTGGAAGCCAGGAAGTTTAGGCTGAGATAGTTACTGACCCATGATCACCCAGTGATCTTCATAGCTGAGCAGGGACCTCTGTGACTGTCCACACCCCAAAACTACTCTTGCCAGAGGATAGAAAGAATTAGATATCCCAAGAGGCCCTTCCTCCAAGCTGGCCTTTGCCCATATTTTCTCCACCACTGGTTCTTCTTCTTACTGTTGTTCTCCCTCTCCTGGAGGTATCTTCCATGCAGGGTTGACTCACAACAGCAGTTTGAGACTTCAGCAGCAATCTGTTTCCAGGGGTGGTTTCTCTTGCCTATTCATTTAAAGTAACAATCTTATATGAGCTATCACTAAGTAACGCATGCATATATAGGGGTGGGGGAAAGAGAGAGAATGATTTAAATTGTTACCAGATATGAGCTCTGTAAAAAGGGCCAACTCCTTCTGTCTTCAAGAACGCCTAACAACTGCCCAACTGTCAAAACAACAGAATCATGGAACACCCAGTAGAAGTCTCCCTGGTGCTTAAAGGTATGCCCTCACCATGCCAGGGACTCTGGACTCCTTGCTTGGGTCTGCTGTGAGTACTTGCAGGTTTCTTCCTGTGGTATGAATGCTGCCCAATATGCTTGGAAGATTGTGGGAACAAAATAAAAGCCAAACCAATTAAGAAAACCAAAGGAAACTTTCACTTGCTGAGAAGACACATGACAATGCATCGTGAACATAGAGTTCCTTACTTTGGAACTGAGTGATAGAGTGTTGGACTAGGACCGGGAAGACCTGAGTTCGAATCCCCATTCAACCATGAAACTCACTGGGTGACTCTGGGCCAGTCAAGTATCCCTCAGCCTAACCTACCTCACAGGGTTGTTGTGAGTATAAAAATAAGCATTTACACTGCTCTGAGCTCCTCAGAGGAAAAGCGGGTTATAAATAAAAATAAATAAAATAAATAAGTGCCGTCAAGTCGGTGTCGACTCTTAGTGACCACATAGATAGATATGGGATACTTTGGAATAGAAATCCCTTTTTAAAGAACTCAGCCCTAACTATTAACCTGGAAAAGATGTAAGGCAATTTTGAAGGAACTTAAAAGTCACTTTCAGGATCACCCATGAATATATGAGGACATTAACACTGTTCTCTCCAAGGCGTGCATGCACTCAACAAGTTTTCTGATTTCCGTTCAGTTAATTTTAGATCCTGCTCAGGTTGAATTAGGAAGGCCCCACTCTGAATGCAGGTGCACTCTGGGCTAATAATGGTGGATGGAGAACCAATAATGTTCTTCAAGTGGTTCCCATGTGATATAGAAACAATAAGGTTGTGAGCCACCGCGAGCAGTAGTGTACTGGAGGGGTGGGGTAAGCAAACAATGTTCTTCACCTTTTCACAGAAGGTGCAAAAGGTTCATGAAGGCTGACATGCAAATGGAAACCACCTTCCTGCACAGTGACCCTCAACTGATTGAAAAGCTGCAACCTTGTAAATTGAACACTGTATTATGATTATTCACATGTGTACATACACAGCATGCTAAAAAAAATCATTTTTATTTTTACTTGTGAAAATACAGTTGGTTGCAATATCCTATTGTTGAGGGTCAAAGTAGACAAGGTCATGGGGCATACACTGAGGCACCACTTCCTACAAAGGAAAATTTAGATACCATCATATATGATTAGGCATTAGGTGGCACTGTACAAATGCATGACAGGAAATCCTCAAGGGAGAGATGAGTTCTGCAGCCAACTATCAGTCCTGTACAACTGAATGAAGCAGAACTGTCAGTTCTGAGGGGAAATTGATGCATTTGGTTAAGATTAAAATTGCATCTACTTCTATATTATCTTTACTGATTAACTAGTTTTAGGTGAGATTTTCAGTACAAAATTATTGGACTCGCAAGGATCTAGCAAAACATTCATTCAGTGCCTCACTCAAGTTGGCAAAGTTGTTTCCCAAAGGAAACACTATTGTTCTTAGCCACAGCTAATGGTTATCATAACTCCCCCCCGCCCAATTGTCGATAGTGTGGTTTTAACATTCAACATTGGGGGGAAAAGAAGATTCCTTTTTAGTTCTGGGATTGCTTAGTTTGTCTTTAGTTAGGCTGAGAATCATCATGAGTGTTCATTGCTCTGTGCCGCTCTACATGGGCTGAGTACAGATGATGCTGGACTCCACAGTAAAACTTTGCTGTGTGTGGCCAAGCTGGAAGTCGTCATCTGTAACTCCATAAGTCACGCCTCATTGCCTCTTTGCTAACAGACTCTGAGGTTGTTCTCATGACCAGTCTTGCCTAGGTAGGGCAGCGCTAGCCCGGATAGGGCTAGTTGTGAGAATCGCTGGGATCAGTAGCCCGGATTTTATCCCCGGGCTAAAAGTGAGGGAGGAGCTGGGTGGAAGGAGCACCCGGCAGCGGGTAAATTCCCCAATGCACTGCACTCCTTGCGTGGTGCCTTGTGGGGTGTGGGAGGCCACAGCCTGTGTTCCCCTGCCGCTCTGGGATAGGCTTGTGCACCAGTCATGTGGGCACATGGCATGAGTGATCCTGGAGTAGCAAGGATCATGTGAGGGAAGGTAGATCATGTCCTGCCTTCACCCCAGCCTCACTAGAAATGGTCACGTGAACAACCTTTCTGTCTCTGGGTCAGGAGCTGGCATCTCTAGTAAGGGTTATATACTTAAGATCATAGACTGACATGAAGAGGAAAACTACTCAAAGTAGTTCCTTTGAAATTAAAAGGACAAGTTAGGCATCCTTTAATTTCAATGGGACTTCTTTTTTCCTCATTCTGTCAGCCACTGAATTTGGATCAGTTATGTATTCACACACTTTAATTACCCTCTGTTTGTACTACAATCTAGTTAGTTAAAAGGTAGATTCTCCCCCACCCCCTGCCCCATTGTTCAGTGTGTGCTTACTGGTAGAATGGGGATTTTCTAAATCACATTGGCTAACATGATGAGGAAAATTACCCCAAGTAATCATATTGAAATTAAAAGGACATTTAGACATCGTTTAACTTGTTCTTCTAATTTTAATGGGATGTTCTTCTAATTTTAATAACTGCGTGGGAGGAGGCAATGGTAAACCCCTCCTGTATTCTACCAAAGAAAACCACAGGGTTCTGTGGGCGCCGGGAGTTGACAAGCCTGCCGTGGCAGGTACAGTGCGTTGGAAAACAGCTGAAAATCGGTGCAGCACCTTAGGTGAGCAATTGGCTTCAAGGGGGAGGGGCAGATCCCTTGAGGCTTGACAGATCAGGGATGCGGCTCAACTCCTACTTCTCTGCAGACAACATCCTTCTGGATGGCTGGACAGCATCGGAGGGGTGGCGTTGATGCCAGAGACCTGACCTTAGGTCGGCGAAGAAGGGCTCACCCGCTTTATAGTGTTGGACCCACCTGGAGCCAAGGTGCTAGTGCCATGGGCTTGTAGGCTGGGACGGCCACGGTCTTGGCCGAGCTGCTAAGGACCTCACTGTGGTGGGTGGAGTGCCAATCCCAGCGGAGTGCCTTTTAGGCACAGCATGAATTAAATGCTCAATACAAGTGGCCAATTTCATCAAAGTGATGTGTGTCCATGTCTCCTTGGGTCTGGGAGCAAAGACCAGGTAAATTCTTTGCTCTGGTGGCTGTTGTGATTTAGAGGGGAAGTTATCTGCATCTTAATTGACTTGCCTCGCAGCCCTACAAAATTGAGAACATAAGATGTGACCAGTGCATAAGGACAGTGACTGAGATTACTTGTAGGCAGCAGAAGCTCTACTTGAACTTCTGTAACCCCTGGGCAAAGAAGCACCTTTTAAAGGCTTGGCTCTCTTATATTTAACTGGGGGAATTTCATCCCAGCATGGCATCTCCCCCAGTGGCTGTTGCTCGTGTCTCCCTTGTGTTTCTGTCTAGAATGTGAGCATCTTTGTTCCATCTTTGTTTCTCTGTTCCAAACATTGGGGTTATTCTCATGATCAGCCAAAATCGGGCTAGGAGAGCCTAGCCCGATTTTTGCTGTTCATGCAATCCTGGCTCACAGGCGAGCCCGGTGGCTTACAAGCAGCTAGCCCGCTTTTTTAGCCCTCCCCTTAGCCCGGGTTTGCGGAGCGAGCACTCTGCAAGCCCGGGCTTTCCGATCGTGAGTAACCGCAGCACGGCTCCGCACTGCGGCTACTCATAAGGAGACCCCCGGAGGGGAGGCGAAAAGCTGTCTCCTGGCTCCGGGGGTCTCCCCAGTATGCCCTGTGCACTTGCGCAGGGCATACTGGAGCTTCTGGGGGCCGCGTGGCCCTCGAGCTCCCCAGCCCCCACTGGCTCCGTCACGGAGCTGGCAATTGTGTAGGCAGCTGCCCAGGGCTCCCTCCCTGCTTGTGTGCAGGGAGAGCGGGCTTAGCCCGCTCTCCCCGCTCACCCTGCTAAACCGGGTCTCACTGATCGTGTGACCCGGCTCATTATCTTGTTCTTTTTGCGATGTAAACTACTTTGAACTCTTTTTGTTGTTGCTTAAAAATTGTATATAAACATTCAAAATAACAATACAAAGATCTGTACTGGTATGCATCTCATTGTGTCTCCAGCTGCATCAGTGGTTTGTGTCACATAAAAACAGGTTGTTAACGAGCTGCATGCCCAATAAGGGGCATAAAGATACTGAGAGTAGCCTTCAGTATGTCAATGACAGGATCACATGTATGGCAGCACCCGAGGTTGGTGTGATCACCCGCAGCTCCGGGAGTGCACGCTCCCCCAACCCCCCGCACCAACCTCCATTTCTGTTCCAGGTGCCGATACGTCGAGATTGGTCAGGATGTGCGAACCCATCAACCTTGGTATATCCAGTCCTCTGCTAACTGAGCAAAGAGGCACCTTTTAAAAGTGGTGATTCTCTTTATTGAGCAGGCGGAGAGCAACTGGCTCTATTCATCCCCAGCACAGCATCCCTCCAGTGAATGCTGCTGGTGTCTATTTTATGTTTCTTTTTTAGATTGTGAGCCCTTTGGGGACAGGGGGCCATCTTATTTATTTATTTCTCTGTAAACCACTTTGGGAACTTTTGTTGAAAAGTGGTATATATATAAATATTTGTTGTTGTCATTGTCATACTTCTGTCAGAGAACCCGACACCTTGTAAGTGAGATCTGAAATTAGTGACGGATGTTGGGTTCGCTGATGGAAGTAGGGCAGGATATGTTGAGATTGGTCATGACGTGTGAACCCCCCAGTCTTGGTGTTTTGGCATCTGGAATGGAAGTAGAGGCTCAAGTGGGGATGAGGGGGTGGTGGTAGAGCATGTGCTCCTAGGGCTGCAGGTGCTCATGTGAACCACAGGTCCCACCATACACTTGAACCTGCCCGAAGTGTCCATACTGGGTCTACACAAATATTCTCCGTTTGGAAGATGTGGTTATGTTTATCAATAGTTTCTTCTTCTCCCTCATGCCTCTCTCCTCAGTCTTTTGCATACTACTACTAAGAGTTTATTGATAAGAACTATTCTTCAAGAGGCAACACAGATCAAGCCAAAGACACACAAAATGTTTAGACTGTTTATCTATAAATACTGTAGCAGTAGTTTTGGGTCATAGTCCAGGTTAGGTCTGCTACGGTAGAAAAAGGGATATTTCACAGATGCATGGACATGCTCTTATTTCTGTTAGGATTCATGGATGGTGGCAGTCTCCCCTTATATTTCATTGAGATATTCCTGGTCAGCATATATCAGAAAGCCAGTAAAAAGGCTGTCTGTCCAGTAGGGATCATAAAAGAGTCCATTTTGTTCTGAGTAGAATATCTGCAGCCAGACTTCATCATCCTTCTTCAGGGAGAGGATAGTTGATCCGGAAGCGACGTCATGGTTACCAGTGTTGGCATCAAATGTTTTTATCCTGTACTGCCCATTATGTACCAGCCCAATAGCCAAGTGTTTATTGGCCAAAGTGATATCATAGGTGAAGTAGTAGATCCCAGGGATTCTGCAGATAAATTTCCCACTGGATGCATTGTAATGTCCACCTTCATTCATAAGGATTTTGTCAAATTTGATGGGCAACCTCTCTCTTGGGTAGCTTTTGGTTACAGCAACAGAGAAGGCCGATTTGGCTTTGTTGGCCCCACAGCTGCAAGGGCCTGGCATCCCGGGGTCACCCTGTGCTCCTTTGGGGCCTTTCTTTCCTGTTCCTCCACTTTTCCCAGGGTTCCCCTTTAGGCCCTTTGGACCACGAGGTCCAGCTTTACCAATGGCTCCTGCTTTTCCTTTTGGTCCTGGTTTGCCTGGATTTCCTGTTCTGCCTTGTGGACCTAAGAGAGAAATCCGTTTCAGTGAGTATTCATACAAGTAACTGGGTGTGAACATAAGAACATAAGAACAGCCCTGCTGGATCAGGCCCAAGGCCCATCTAGTCCAGCATCCTGTTTCGCACAGTGGCCCACCAGATGCCGCTGGAAGCCACAGACAGGAGTTGAGGGCGTGCCCTCTCTCCTGCCATTACTCCCCTGCAAATGGTACTCAGAGGCATCCTGTCTTTGAGGCTGGAGGTGGCCCACAGCCCTCCGACTAGTAGCCATTGATAGACCTCTCCTCCATGTGTAGTCATCGTTGTACCTTTAGAGTGCTTCTGGGCATCATGATGAGCAGCAACACTAGCTCCAGAACAAGACGTATATCAGGAAGTACTTAAAAAAACCAGTTACTAACTTTTGTGGGGTTTGGGGCTACTGTCACTGCTTTGGTGTGATGGTAACTGTCTGCCCAAGCTTAGCTTGATAGAAAAGTGTCCTGTACAAGCCAGAGGTTGCCGGTTCAAATCCCTGCTGGTATGTTTCCCAGACTATGGGAAACACCTATATCGGGCAGCAGCGATATAGGAAGATGCTGAAAGGCATCCTCTCATACTGCGCTGGAGATGGCAATGGTAAACCCCTCCTGTATTCTACCAAAGACAACCACAGGGCTCTGTGGTCACCAGGAGTCGACACCGACTCGACGGCACACTTTACCTTTACACAGATAAGATAAATGCTGTACTTTTCAAAGCCGATAGAGAATGTTTTTAAAGGCAGTTAACTAGGCCAGATTACCAACATGATCCCTCTACATTTGGACCAAAACTTAGTCTCATCATTCCTTTTTGCAATTTTAATAATTATTTATATTTCCAAACAACGTTAGCCAAACAAAATCCTTATGCCACTCCATGTCTTCCAGAGACAACACAGAGACATAGGCAGTTTTGGTCCATCTAGCTCAGTATTGTCTACTGACTGGCTCTCCAAGGTTTCAGGCAGGAGTCTCTCCCAGTCCTACCTGGAGATGCCAGGGACTAAACCTGCAACGTTCTGCATATAAAGCAGATGCTCTACCATCAAGCTACAGCCCCATCCCCCTCAGCAACAGATCTTCCACAACGTTCTTATTGCTTGCTCAGGCACAGGTCTGAGGCCAGAGGGAATAGAAGCATCTGTGTTCTTTTGGTCCTTGATTTCCCCCAAGAGTCTTATGGGAACTCGTTTGCTTAAAATAAATTCCAAGCAATCAGATCAGCAAAAATGTAAACAATAATATACCAATTAAATTCATATTTTAATACCCCTTGATCTAATTATAATGCTTTATAATAAATGAAAGGTTGCAAAACCAAAGTTCATGGTTTCCAGTATTCAGACCACCTTATTTCTGCTATTATAACGTGACATATGCTAGATGACATTCTAAGATATGACAAAGGGCTTCCAAACTAATTAAAGTATAATTCCATAGCCCAGCATATCCCTTATCTTATGGAAAATGTAAACACTTATTTTCTTTGTCCTACTTAATTTGCCTTTAGAACAGGGGTGTCATTTAGGGAGGGCAGGGTGGGAGCGGGCGGTCATCTGATTCAGACTGATCTGGCATAGACTGATTAAGATTTCCCTGCTCTTTGAAGATGTTATGATGAACAGAACTCTAAAGAGAAGCTGTCTCACTGTCTTACCTTCCTCTCCTTCCTCTCCTTTCTCCCCATCCTTTCCATCCTGTCCATCTTTTCCTGGGAAACCCATCCTCCCTACAGTCCCGTGGGAACCTGGAGCTCCAGGAGGGCCCGGAGGGCCTTGTGGTCCTGGGATGCTGCATACAAGTTGCTTGGAGCCTTTCTGAATTTCTGCTTTTACAAAGCTACTTAGGAGCTGATTAGCTATGCAGGGCACAGTCCAGACAAGCAGAACCAGGAAGATCATGGTGAAACCTGTGAAAATAAAACAGAGGCAGTTCTGACAGGTATTGCACAGGTACGTATGAAGACCAGCAACTCAGGGAAGAGGATGACAGGAGTGAAGCTTCCTGCCTACCCCCTTGCCTCAGAAAAGATAGCAGCTGAGAATTCTATTTGTGAACAGTTAAATTTGTTTTAGATTCTCTGATTTCTTCATGATGAACTGCTGGACAGGTACATATTTGCTAACCGAAGCTAGCCACAAATAAGGATCCTTCAGCCCAGCTAGCTTCTCAGATGAAGACAGCCCATGGTCCAGTGGTGCTAAAGTGACATTTGTTGTTGTTTGATCTTGCCCAGCCAAGATGACTACAGTGGACTGAGGGGACTCTTGAGGTGCCCACTGCATATTACAAACATAAGCGCTGGCAGAGGTGTCCCAGTTCTGAAACTCCATCTGTCAAAGTCTTGACGTTTTCTGAAAGCAATACAAGACTCTTTGGGCGTCAGTGACTGATAACCATTGGGATATATCTGAAGAGCATTTTATCTATACTTCATGCAGACAGTTGGGGAACTGAATCTGAATCAAAGTGATCTGCTCACCCAGTTGAGATGGAGTTTAAAGAGTTTATTGTCTCCCTGGTCAGGTTAAAAGCTCTCTTCATCGGACAGGGCTGACTTAATACTGGCAAACAAGGGTGCAGCTTGGGCTGGCACAATTTTGTCAAAAACAGCACATGAAACTAAGCTCTTGTGAGAACTGGGAGTGCATTCAAGAATCTTCTGCAATGTCCCTGGGGCCCTGCTTCATGCAGAGAGCCAGCCATGCGGGAAAGAACATACTCAAGTCCGGGCTCACAGGCTGTTCAATGTTGACATGTCAACAGCCTTTGTGAAGCCTTATCGGCAGACTCTACCCTGTTTAAAGAGAAACTGTCTTCACTCTTTATCGATTATCTTGCTACACTGCCAAATTGCTGGCAGATCTTTCTTTATGCTCTTGTTGCTCACTGGCTAGCCATTGGCAATTTCTGTTGGATTTTGAAAGTTTCTTACATGAGGAAGAAGAAGCTTAGTAGAAGTTGCTGTATCAGAATTGGGGTGGTGTAATGGATGGTGCTGGATTTGAATCAAGCCAAGCCACTGACTAAATGGCCTTGGGCAAGTCATTGCACTGTGGCTAAGGATTTGAGCTGTGAGTCAGGAAGCTGATGTTTAGCTCTGTATCCATTATTCTCTTGTCTGGACTGCCAAATTCCTGAGCAGGTCTTCATTGTGTTGTGTTGCTCATTGACAATCCAGATCAAAATTTCCTCAGCGAAGAATCCAAGAGGTAGTCTTCAGCAAGCTTCACTCCCTGTTTACAATATGGGGAGTACTGAGATAAATTACGAGAAATATGTGAGTGCCTTTAAGTGCTACATAATAATATACAATAAATAATATTTTCTCAACCTAAATAAAGTGAGATTATAAACTGAAATGTGAAAAATAATGACTTGCCTCCTAAGGATGTGGTGAGGATAAAATAAAACTAATAAAGCACCTTCCACATGAAAGGCTTTTCTAAAAGATTCCAAGAACTTCAACTTTAAAAATATTCTGAAGTGGAGTATTGTGCTGTGAGTGAGGATTTAACATTGCATGGAGTTTTAAGCAGATCTGCTGCTTAAAAATGTAAACAAAATATATTCTCCCTCCCCTTGTTCTTTGGACAGAATAAGAGATCTGTGAAGTTAACTGAACAGACAAAAGAGAAAACTGCTTTAACCTGATTACATTTCCTATCAAAAGCAAGCACAGCTCTTCTTCCATATACTTAATGTCATCTTATGTAATGTCATAACCCAAGTATTATTTGTTGGAAGTGAAGGACTCTGCGTTGTCTCATGTCTCAATGACAGAGCGGGACAGATTAGTGAGTCAGAGAGCTCGAGGGGTCAAGACATTGGCCATCTCTTCTCTACTGCTCTGACACTTTCCCTTTGGTATGTAGATTGCTACTCTGAGGGACTGCCCTCCTTCCTGCCACTTCCTCTTCCTTTCCCCCCTCTCTTCTCCCTTGCAACACACACGCTCCTCTCTTCCTGCACCATGTGTGCATAGATGCAGAAACCATCCCTCTGCAGCCAGCCAGCCAGCTAGATAGATTAGAGATCCTATCTCTCCACTTGCCTATCTAGAATGGAGTTCACCAATAAAGACTCCTTATATTGATTTGAAACTATGAACTGGCCCCAAGTTTATTTTAGTCTCAGCATACACGCATGCCTAGGCAGACGCCGCTGTGTTTTGCCTCTGCACTCTGCTGTAATAGAAGGGCATCTCTTACCAGAGAGAATTCCCAACATTATTTTGGTACTTTGCTTTAATTGATCCTCTTAAAAAAAAGAGTAAAGAGTTGTTTGTCACTTCTCTGAAGAACCAAGCAAATAAAAATGATTATATTATGCTACAAAAATAAGTGACATATAGAGGCGCTTCACATGACATGTGCGAAGACCCTGATTGGGTTCTGCGGCAAGAGCGGAACCCAATCAGGCTCTTCGCACGTGTCATGTGAAGCTTAGCCCATTCTCCCCACAGATGAGCAGCCACTCTTAGCTGGGTGGCCGGATTGGCCACCCACACAGCTACTGGCTCCATCACAGAGCCAGCGGGGGCTGCGGGGATCGGGGGCCGCGCAGCCCCCGGAAGTTCCAGTATGCCCTGCGCAAGTGTGCAGGGCATCCTGGAGAGACCCCCAAGCCCAGGAGGCTGCTTGCAGCCTCCCAGTCGGGGGTCTACCCGTGTGTCGCCGTGCGCTGCAGCAACACACAAGCACAAAAACAAGGTCAACGGAGCGCTCACTCCATTAACCTCATTTAAGGGGAGTGGGATTTACTGTGGCTAGCTGCCAGGAGCTGCACGGTTCCTGTTGCAGCACACGATTGCACAAAAGTGGGCTGGGCTCCCTTAGCCTGCTTTTGGGCGATCATGGGAATAGCTTCATAGAATTGCAATAGGAAGCAGGTTGTATTGATTTCATGATCCTACCATGCCAGCTTCTGATCAAAGCCATTGTCTTTTGAAGGAAGTTGGCAAACACTCCTCGAAAACACCCTGATCAATCTTTTAATGGATCTTTAATATGACCAGCTATCAGGGGAAGAGTACATACAAGATGGGTGTTGTCAGGGTTGGGTATGTGCTTCCCCCCTGTTTAACCATTGGTTCTGGACAGTTCTAGTTATCCTATCCCAGGGCTTCCCAACCTTGAGTCATCCCTCATATGTTGTTAGACTACAACTTGCATCATCCTAAGGCTGGGGGTGATGGGAGTTGTAGTCCAACATCTGAGGACCCAAGATCAGGGGCAGCCCAAGACATTTTGCTGCTTGAGGCAAGGACAATATGACAAACCCCCATCTGCAGTGGGACAGTGTTTGCCACTCCTCCTCATACCTACGCGACTACCTCACTCTGCCTCATGGAAGGGTTTCCCCTGCCCCAGGTTGGGAACTCCTTTTCTAGAATCTTACCTTATGCCTGGACCCCTTTAACGCTCCCTTAGACCTTATTACTCTCAAGCCTCTAGCAAGAACAATCAGCAGCATGCCAGCCATCTCTCTCTCACTCTCTTTGTCTTTTCTGGGTATGTCTGGGGATGCACTCATATCCACAAAGCGCACACACATCCCACCCACAGTTTGACCTGTATTTGCTGTTCCTGTGAGTTGGGCCACCCAAGAGACAGATGATATGTTCTAGTCACTGGCCTTGTAGGGGATGCTGAGTTGCTAGAGATTCCATTGTTCCAAGTGATAACTTGAGCTGTCTGGTGGCAAAGGTCCTCAGGAAGGATGGGGGCAGAGCAGATGGAGTGGCCAAAGCTCAAGAAGCCATGGCAAAACATCAAGAAGAAAGTGAGTGAGATGCAGAGCCTAGTTTCATTAATAATACTCAATGACTTCCTTATTTCAAATATGAGTAACATGCACATACAGCAGAACTGCCACCATTTTTTGGACAGACACTCCATGCCTTGAACATCTGCCTAACAAACAGAATAAACAGGCCCAGCATTTCCTATTATTGAACCTACTTGTTGATCTCTGCTTAGCAGGCAGTTTTTGAAAAGTTTGGGGCACTACTCCATTAAGAAAAAAGGAAAAGGAGCAAGCCATTCTTGCTCCTCATCTTTGAGTTCCTTTCCTTGGGAGTTTCATCATCTGGAAATGAGAACTTTCGGGACAGGAAATGCAGACTGAGGTCTGGTGGGCAGGGGGTGTTGATATGTTTTATCTATGGTATGCTTTTCATCATTTTAATAAATATGCACATGAGTGCTATTTCCTGCCCTGAACCATTGGAATGGGAGGAGTGTAAATGCAATTAATATGACATGAAAAGTAGACTGTCATTACCTCCCAAGCATACCCTCAGATCTGGGGAGGCAGAGAATTGAAGAAATGATGTATGCATGGTGAATGAAGGGGGTTGAATGGGAATAAGCACATGTTGCATTGTTGGCCTGGAGTCTTCTAATCTCAAAACACCACTGGGGAAATGTGTTGTGAATTATAGCTATTTAAGGATCTCATCCATTTTCAAATGTATATAATTAAGAACATGCAGACAGGAGAAAGAGAGAGTGGTATGAATCTCTGAAAAGCAATAGAGATTCTACCCCCAACCCCCTTTTACTATTGTAAAGGATCTGAAGGGTATGGTTATGAAAACTAGTTGGTCATTTCTTTGTCAATGGCTAATGGCCAGGGAGACCCAGAGAACTTGCCTCAGTGTGTGATTAATGGCTCTGCAGGACTCTGGAGAAGGAAGTCATGTCATTCAGGTATCCTTCACTAACTGTAGGAGCTGATGTGAGGGCATGAGATGAGTCACGCCCCTCCCCCACCCCCACCAGCCAGGTGTCTGTCTGGTAAGTGAAGAAAGAGAAATCAGAGAAGCTATGTATGAGATAGAAATGCAGACAGGATTGGGGGAGGTTGGAATGCATAAGCTAGGAGGAAAGCTGAAGCCCCTCAGGGTGCATGGTTCTACCTTCTGGGGCACTTAACTCCCTTGCTCTTTATTACAAGGAGCATGCTCTACAGATCAACTATACCATAACCAAGATCATGACATTCACAAAGTGCCCAAGAGAACACTGGCTTAGTCTGTCAATAGATGCAGGATTCAGAAAGTCAGTTGTTTCAAGTATTTAGGTATAGTATTTCAATCCTCTGGCAGCTGTAAGGTCCACTTTGAGTACATGTTGCAAAATGCACGGAAGTCCACATCAGCCATTTTGGCTTTAAAAACAAAACAAAACTCCAGAGGGGCCTGTCTCATTCCCACTGCAATAAGGCTATTTGAATCCAAAGCCCATGGTGCCCAACTTGGATCATAAGCTGATTTTCCAGCTTTAGAAGCAGTACAATCTAAATTCCTTAGGAAGTTATTCCAAACAGCTCATGGTACACCCAGTGCAGTCTTCTGGGTGTACCATGTGCAGTCTTCTGGGCTCCTTGGGGTAGAATCTAAGATCTGGCTCAAGTCAAATCTTTATTCCCTGGGGCTGACATTGCTGATGCTGGCAGATGAATTCACTACTGAATGGGAACATTCACTTAAGCAGAAGTTGCTTATTTATGGCCTATCACCTCAAGCATTAGCAGCAATGAGCAGTTTGACCAGGCCAAATTGGTGCTCTGTCACGTGTAAAATGGCAGTCTGGTCAAGGCCTTATCCCAAGAGG
Source organism: Hemicordylus capensis (assembly GCF_027244095.1). Lineage (NCBI taxonomy): Eukaryota > Metazoa > Chordata > Lepidosauria > Squamata > Cordylidae > Hemicordylus > Hemicordylus capensis. Next base: position 376,775,649 of record NC_069658.1, on the reverse strand, counting down.
AGCCGTGTTAGGAAACCAAATCTTGAGTATACGCTCTGCCAGATTACGATAGCTAGTAAATATCACAGGGTGTTTACCCAGGCACGATTCCACGTCCTGCACACTGCCATACTCGAAGGTAGATTTAACAAAGTCCCATTGCGGAAAGATTCTGCCCCTGTGACTCAAGAAATATCGAAACAGCAGCACATGTGTTAGTATATTGTAGCTTTTGCAGAGACATTTACAGTGTGTATATTTCTCAAATCTTCTGGGCTGTTCTGATTATTTTTATATATGTCATCTTTTATTGGACCATGATGGCAAGATTTCTTATGTAGTCTCCAAGTTTTGCCTAATTGTTAGAAGAATTTGTAAGACCATGTTATGTAGCTGAATGGTCGAAAGCTACTATCTACTGAAGATAGTTATTATAATCTGAGTTGATTTTTTCCTTTTCGTTATTTTTATTAATTTTATGTATCTGTATTTTTCCACTCAATGACAAAAATTAAACTATCTATTTATTTATTTATTTGATTTATATATCCGCCCTTCCAAAAATGGCTCATTAGTAGTATATGAATACTACTACTACCTTCTGGGAATTGATGTAACCTGTTGCTGACTTACAGGAATGTGCTGCTATTTCAATGCCATCTAATGAGCAATTTGTAAATAAGTCAAGTAGTACCAAGACACTACAAGCCTCTAGAGATCTCTCCCTCAAGGAAATGGGAACCCAAGTAGTATTATACCTGTGGAACGTTTCATCACTTGTAGAAGTCGGTTTGGGGGCACCCAGGAGACAGGAAGCAGCAGCAGCAACACTGTTAGTGCAACTGATGCTGAGGATGCAGCAGCAGCAGCAAAGCCATTCGCAAATGGAGGCTTTGTTGTAACCAAGCCAGAAACAACAACACCAGCAGCTAATGATGCACAGCCTGGAGTCTCAACAGGAGGAAGTGAAAGCCCTGCTAGAGCAGTTGCTGCAGGGGGTTAAACCTCACCCAGAGGTCCAGCTGCGGGGTATCCAAAGAGACCCACAAGGTGAATAAGCCGTGAAAGGGCTTGGTCTGTGACGTTTTGCAGTTACTAGTGGAGAACCAAGAGGCTGCTTGTGTCCAGGAACCTGCCCAACATAGTATGGCTTTGTGTTAACCATGCTAGTTCAACTTGACTGACATGATGGGGGAAATTACTGGTTCCATAAGTTAGACAATGCCTAACTTGTCCTTTTAATTTCAATGGGACTGCTTTGCGTAATTGCCCTCATCCTATCAGTCATTAATTTAGGGATTTCTAAGCATGGGAACTGGGACAGGCTGAACAAAACTGAGGCAATCCTTACTTTTGTCCTGAGCAGGCTTGGGGAGGGAGTCCTGGTAACAGACCTACTTGGTTTACCTGTGTGAGGACCCCCCACAACTGCAGCCTCCGAAACAGAGGATAATGTGTCTGGAATAACAGAAGTGGTGTCTACTCAACAACCTGAGTATATTTATAAATAAGCCAAATATTACAAAAGATGCCACAAGTCTCTAATGATCCTTCTTCCAAGGGAAACTGGAAAGTTCAATCACAGATTAAGCTATCCAAAAGGGCCAAGTCATATGTCCCTGTTATCTCTCTATCTATCTATCTATTTGATTTTTATACCACCCTTCCAAAAATGGCTCAGGGTGGTTTACACAGAGAAATAATACATAAGTAAGATGGCTCCCTGTCCCCAAAGGGCTCACAATCTAAAAAGAAACATAAGATTGACACCAGCAACAGTCACTGGAGGTACTGTGCTGGGGGTGGATAGGGCCAGTTACTCTCCCCCTGCTACATAAAGAGAATCACCACGTCAAAAGGTGCCTCTTTGCCAAGTTAGCAGGGGTGGGTAGCTGATGATTGTCGTCTCAGATGGAATCTTTGGGCACAGCCAGACCATCTTGTTTAAATATGGCCATTTAATTAAATACGGCCATTACATATGGCCAGTCTACCCCATAAAATAATAACCTTGCCAAATCAAGTGTACATGTTATTTATTAATTTAGATCCTTTATTAATTTAGGGACCCTTCTTCAACACATAAGCATTTCCAAGGGCAGCTTAGAAAATCGGAAGGATAAAGTCAAATGACATCTGCATCTGCCATAATGACATCTAAATACAGTAACAAAAGCAAAGCAGAGAAGGAACATTAGATCAAAGAGACAGAAGAGCGGAATGAAAGGGCTGGGAAAATAAAAGCGACTGCAGCTGGTGCTGGCCAGCATTCTGCACAGAGCAGCCTCAGTGTGAGCAGGCCCCGGAGCTGTTGCAGAGGCCAGTTGTTGCAAATCTCCTTCCTTCATGATGGGAACGATGAAAACAGGTGCCCAGGAGGTGTTTTGCAGCAGCCCACCTCCGCCACAGCACTGGGGCTGCCCTTTACTTGTGCAGCAGCCCTGGCAATTTGCTGATGCCAGCATTGCACTGTGCAGAATGTTTGGCCATTGAGATGATATTGAGGGAAGTGCCAGGGAATTTTTCCACACAGGGCTTTTAGCTTGCATCTCCTCTGGGATGGAGGGCATGCATTCACATTTATTTTTAATGGTTTTTTTACATGTTATATCCCGCTCTTCCTCCAAGGAGCCCAGAGCGGTGTACTACATACTTGGGTTTCTCTTTCACAACAACCCTGTTGATGTGTTTTAGAAAACCAAAGTAACTCCATTTACTTAGAATACTCACTCTAACTTAAAGTAACCCCAGCTGAGCTCAGGGACATTACTGCCTCACATGATCAACGTCATTATCTGTCTCCACTAAATTGTATCTAAGAAACTTGGTTCTCACAGGATTCTCACTGTTCTTTGCTGACAGTTTAGAAAACAGGATGTAACCAAATAAGGAGTGATCACCAGATGAACAATGAATCATTCGCATGTGTACTAGATACTTAGTCCACCATTTTGTTGCCACGTATACTGTGTCTAGGGTGTCAGCATCATTCAGATTGTTTGTATAAATGTAAGATGCACCTGTAACCAAACTGTAATCAGTTTGAGAGCGTAAAGCCCACTGATTACCTGTTGCAACTGCAGTGCAATAAATTGCCTCAAAAGAGATTCCCACTGTGTCTGTTTGATTGGCTAAAAGGCGGACCCAGGGACGAACCGAATTAACATCACTGTGAAGTAGGTTGGGCTGAGAGAGAAGTGACTGGGCCAGAGTCACTCAGCTAGTTTCATGGCTGAATAGCGATTTGAACTCCGGTCCCCCCGGGTCCTAGTCCTGTACTCTTAACCACTACACTACACTAAATCTTATCTGCCAGATTTACCCCAAAGTCCCTGTGAGCTATCGGGGAGCACTTCACACACGATTCAGGTTTTGAATTGCATGTTAGAGTGTAGCCCGATTTATATCCAGGGTCAAAAAATCCACTTTGGGGGTTGGTTTTTTTGGGCAACTTCAGACTCGCAGTAAAGCCTGCTGTGCGGAAAAGGCGAGTCTCCCTGGGGAGAGTGCCTCTAAGTAAAGTGGCACAGCCAAGAAGGCCCTCTCCTTGGTTGCCATGCCCCTCCCCTCTGGTGCAAACATAGCACCTGTGTGGGAGTAGCTGATCCTTCAGCAGCTCTGCCTCCGAGCTGTGCAGCAGAGCTGTAAAGGTCAGCAGCAGCACTTTGAACGGTGCCCAGAAATGGAGCAGGGGTCAGTGCCGCTGTTGAAGCACTGGCGAGACGTGGTCCCAACACCTGGTCCCAGTTAGTACTGTCGCCTAGCGTCGGTATCTGGAACTAACTGCAGTTTCGAAGCAGTCTTCAGGCAGCCGCAAGTACAATGCATTTGTTTGTTTTAATTTACCACATTTTTATACCACCCAAAACTTATGTCTCTGGGCGGTTTACAACAAAATACAAACAGAAAGTAAAACATTCATTAAAGCAAAAATGAAAAGTTTAAAACATTACAACAATTTAAAAAATTTTAAACAATATTTTAAAACAGCATTAAAAACAATCAAAACAGTATAAGTTAAAAGCCTGGGTGAACAGATGCGTCTTTAAAGACTTTTAAAAAGCTGTCAGAGATGGGGAGGCTCTTATTTCACTAGGGAGTGCATTCCAAAGTCTCGGGGCAGCCGCGGAGAAGGCCCGTCCCTGAGTGGCCACCAGACGAGCCGGTGGCAAATGCAGATGGACCTCTTCGGATGATCTCAGTGGGCGGTGGGGTTCATGACGAAGAAGACATTCTCTTAAATACTCAGGGCCCAAGCTGTGTAGGGCCTTATAGTTATAACCAACATCTTGTATTTTGCCCAGAAACATATCCGCAGCAGCCAGTGTAGCTCCTTCAATATGGGAGTTATTTGGTCTCTCTGAGATAACCCAGAGACCAGCCTGGCTGCCGCATTCTGGACCAACTGTAGCTTCTGGACTACATACAAGGGCAGCCCCACATAGAGCGCGTTGCAGTAATCCAGTCTGGAGGTTACCAGCAGATGTACGGCTGTTTTGAGGTCGTTCATCTCAAGAAACGGACGCAGCTGGCGTATCAGCCAAAGCTGATGGAAGGCACTTCTGGCCACCGCCTCAACCTGGGAGACCAGGGAGAGGCTTGGATCTAGAAGCACCCCTAGACTGCGTACCTGTTCCTTCTGGGGAACTGTGATTCCACCCAGAACAGGCAGATCAAAATAGTCTCTTGAGTTCCGACCCTGAACAATGAGTACCTCAGTCTTATCTGAATTACTGTTTGTAATTACTCCGCTAAGTCTGCTTCTAAAATGATGGACAAAATGTATCATCCTCCCTCTTAAGAATAGTGAGGGCGTGACCTTAGGTTAATGTAAAACAACCCATCCTTTCGTTTGAACCAGATGAGTCTATAACGGAATTGTGCAGGCGTCATGTCTTTAAGAGAAGTCATCGTCTGGCAGTATTCAGCAAGAGGCTACAGACAGCAAGACCAGGAATGAATGTGGCCCCTCTCTGCTTTTTGCAATTGCACTTTCAAGACTTGGAGCTCAGCTACTGAACTGCCTCTGCCATTGAGCCTGTACCGATCCTTTGCAAGGCTTCCAGTGTAGCGTTTCCTTTGCATAGCATCAGCAGCAAGAGAAAAGGGCTTTGCAAATGCTGCATAGGCAGCCCTCTTCAGCTGAGCTCAGCAGTTCCCCAGGGCGGCCATTGCATTGTTTCTGTTAACTTGCAAAATAGTCTTATTAAGGATTGCTAGACATGCAAGTGCTTAACTGTTTTAAGGCTGCAATCCAACACACATTTAGAAGTAAGACATGCTGAACTTAGCTGGACTTCCTGACAAGCAAAAATGCACAGTATCGGATTATAAGCCAAGCCATGTCTGGAAAATATTTTAATGAGCTACAAAAATGAAAATAAAAGACAATGCTACTCACACGCAGAAATCTCCTCAATAAGATCCTGACATCCAGAAGGAAAACTGCTGAATCTTAAACAGATGTCCCACTGCAGCACATTGTTGTCCAGTTTGGTAGGTTTCCTAATTATCGTTGCAATAATTTCCTTTAAATGAGGGGCTTGGAACCCTGACTCTCAAATGTCCCAGAGATGTTAGTAAAAGTGGGTTCTTTTCATTTGCATTCCCAGTTTCTGCAACAGCTTGAGCTTTTTTTTTTTTTTTTTTTTTGGCTCAGCTGTGCCAGAGGCATATTTTGATTATTGTGTAATGGGTTTGAGCTTCTGCCTTATGTCACGTGAGACAGGGAAGAAAACTTTACACACATGTGGCTGAATGCTTGGAAGGCTCCAGATAACTTGCGGCGGGGGAATACTCCTCCCCCTGTTGTGTTGCAGCTCAAACAGACCAAGAGCTGCCCGTTGTCTTCTGTAACATAGCGGAATGTGGAAGACACTAGAATGAACAGAATATTATCTCACATGGATGGTGGAGGAGTAACCCACACACATTTTCTGACCCTTGGCAACCTAGCAGGGGCATAACTATAATAGGGCAAGGGGAGACAGTTGTCTGGGAGACCACTGCCTTGGTGGGGGGGGGCAGAGGCAAGTCACATGACTGACTCCCCCAGCCGCTTACCCACGCGGGCTTCCTTCAGTTGTATTCATCCTCCAAAACTGATGTGAGTGTTCAGACCTGGAGCTACCAGAACAGCAAGTCTTTCTCTAGTACCATTACATCACTTGCATCGTCCACAGTTTACAAAACCTCCAATTTTACCATGCTTTTTGTTACCACTATTCAGCATCATTTAAGATTTCTTTACTTCATGAATTGAGCTTCAGTGTGTGTGTGGGGGCCTTTTAAAATCTTGTCTCTGGGCTCACTCCAACCTTGCTATGCCCCTGCAACCTAGCATATTTAAACCAGGCTGTGGTTAAAAGCTTGCTTATGTTAGAAGGGAGAGATTCTCCCTGTCGCTCGTCTCTTGGTTAGGTAATTTTCATCAGACACCAGTATCAAAGTTTCAAACAAAACTTTATTTCATGCTAGGGAAAACTTTTGGGTGCGGCCACCCCCCTTCTGGCAGCTCCTCTGTCTTATATACTGTGCAGTCAACAAATTTTGCACCTGTGCATTGTATACAAGCCAAAGTGTTACTTTTAACCCCAAAGGTTCCAATTTGCTTCCAAGTGCGATATTTCACATTCACACTTCTCAAGAGATCTGGCTTGTGGCTTTGGCCTGGTTTCCCTCCCCGTGGAGACATACTTTCAAACAGTGTCATAATGAAATATCCTCAAGGCGTGTTGGGGGGCGGATCTACCAGCCATCACAAGTGCTGATGATAAGGCGTCTGTGCAAACCAACTGTGCTTTTTGGCTGTTTGAGAGCTATTTGCAAATAATATTCCAACACTTAGGTCTACTCATAAGAAGAGTATTTTCAAAGTTGTAAGATCCAACATGTTAATACTGCATCTCTCTTTTGGATTGTATATGCTATGTAGGGTTGCCAGGTCCAGATGGTGAAAAAGGTTGATATCCATCACCAAAAAAAGTGGGAACAGAGGATGCTTTTCACCAAAAAAGTCCCCCCAAAGTATAGCAATAGCACTTAGCAATAGCACTTACATTTATATACCGCTTTATAGCCAGAGCTCTCTAAGCGGTTTACAATGATTTAGCATATTGCCCCCAACATTCTGGGTACTCATTTTACCGACCTCGGAAGGATGGAAGGCTGAGTCAACCTTGAGCCCCTGGTCAGGATCGAACTTGTAACCTTCTGGTTACAGGGTGGCAGTTTTACCACTGCGCCACCAGGGGCTCCAGTATCCACTTTGCATAACATTTGCTTATGTTTACTGGTATTATATATGTATATATGCATATTTTGATAAAAATTGGATAACGTAAGAATAAATACAGCTCACCACTGTGAAGCTGATGACCAGCTGAGCTGTATGTTTGCTCCATCTGCTGTCTAGGTGCAGAGTTCTCCAGGCCCCTGCTGCTTGATCATAAACTCATCTCCTGGTTAGGTTTGCCACCCACACAGTCCTCTTTCCACCCCCCACCCCACCCCACCCCACAGCCTGCTCTCCCCAGCCAGGAGGTTTTACAGACAGAGATTTATGCTGTGGGGTATCCGAGGAGCGAGTCTACTTCGCAGCAGATTCGAGACAGTTTAATCTGGGGGATTAGGTGGAGCATTTACATCACCCTCTCGGCTGCTCCTCTACGCACAGCAAGGACAAGCATCGGAGTTTAGCAGAAACATCAAGATTTGTTTCAAAAGCCGCTGGAAACAGAGGATTATTTTGAGCTGGACATACCTTGGGCTAAGCAAGGATTCGCAGCCTACCTTCGGGGACAAACAAAACCCTGTCTGTCCTGGTCCCTGAGAGCCCGCAGGGAGCTTGGGTTAAATCCAGCGAATATGTGGACTGGTACACTCCAGTCAGGAGTGGATTAAGGGAAAAGGTCCTGTCTGTAAAACCTCCTGGCCAGCAACTTCACCTCTTGGCTGGAGGCAGGGCAGCGAGCTTGCTACCGAGCCAGCCTCTTTGCATGCTGGTACAGTGGTGCATGCATGATCTCCCACTCACTTGCTGTTCTCTACAACTACAAACATTTATATATGGCTTTTCAACAGAAGGTTTCACAGTAGTTTTCAAATAAAAATATATAATAAGATGCTCCCCTGTGTCCAAAGGGCTCACAATCTAAAAGAAACACAAAGTAACACCAGCATCAGCCACTGAAAGAATGCTGTGCTGGGGTTGGACAAGACCAGTTGCTCTCCCCATGATAAATAGAAGAGATTAACCACTTTAAAGGGTTCCTTTTTACTCATTTAGCAGGGGTAGCTGCTAACTGAGTCAAGTTAGTTAGCTAACTGCTAACTTCTCACTGCCGCCACCACGACATGAAGCAAGCGGTTCCTGCCAGGCTAACCTATCTCTGCTCCTGCATCACATGGTTCTGCAACCTGCCACTGAAGCACAACCTCAGTTCCGGCTTCCCCAATGGATGGATGGTCAGTAGGAAGGGGGAGGAGACAGAGGAAGAGAAGCTGCTCATGAGAGCATAGTGTTCTGAGCAAACAAAATGTTCCAGCTGCTCCCCAGAACTTCAGACACCGCAATAGCAATAGCAATAGCAATAGCAATAGCACTTACATTTATATACCGCTTTATAGCCAGAGCTCTCTAAGCGGTTTACAATGATTTAGCATATTGCCCCCAACATTCTGGGTACTCATTTTACTGACCTCGGAAGGATGGAAGGCTGAGTCAACCTTGAGCCCCTGGTCAGGATCGAACTTGTAACCTTCTGGTTACAGGGCAGCAGTTTTACCACTGTACCACCAGGGGCTCAACACATGTCCCCACCCCAAAAAAGTTGTTTAGTACACAAAATAGTGTTAATTCCTCCTAATGCAAAATAATAATAATAATAATAATAATAATAATAATAATATTGTTTGGTTCCTCCAAACATTTGCATGTATTCTATAAAAGGTCCCTAGCTGACAACCCTGATGCAATGGCTTAGCTATACCTAGATGTGCTGCCTAATTCTAAAGTTACACTGCATTTCAACAGGAACAGCGCACTGTGTTCACCTGCTGTAAACCTCATCTTCTGTGAGGCAACAGGAGTCTGATCCAACTAGCTAGGAAGCCTTACAGAGCAACGCTTGATTTTTCCAGCTGCAGAATCAACCAGCAAACAACATAAAAATATTGCTTAGGCATGATGATGATGATCTTTCTGCTTAATGTTGGTAGAATGTATTAGCTTTGTAATACTGTTTTCTCATGTTAAAGCTTACTGATGCAGGTCTACAACAAAGACCGCTGTGAGGTCTCATCTCAATGGGCAAGAGGTCTTCAGACTCCCTTAAGACAAGAAGATGAGTAGTACTGTTGCACTTTTCAAAGATTAACTGTTTTTATTGTGCCATGAGTTTCCACAGGTAATAGTCTAACTTGGCATTTTCCAATTTTATTTTATTTTTTTGCCCAAGGGACACTTTTAAAAAGGGAAAGACAAATTAAAAAACCCCACACACTGCCCCTCTCCCAGTGCAGACACACACACTGCTGCATGTTTTTAATTTGTTTGTTAAGCACTATGGGACAGGTCCCTCCCCGTGCATTATAAGGTGAATGGCCTGCAAAGTGTTACCGAAACAGCGTGACTTGGGACTGCAAACAGCACCCCTCTGTGAGATTTGGAGTTGTAGCCACTTGCAACCTCCATCTTGGAAGCTTGAGCTCATGGGATCGCAAACTCTGCACATGCCCTTATTGGGCAAACTGCAGTTTGGTAGCTTGGCACAAGCAAACATGGAGCAACATTGCCCAAGGTCAGAAAAACAAATGATTGTAGGGAGACCCCCTATGGCCTCTCCTGCAAAAAGAGAGGAAGCTAGCAAGCAGACCCGGGGCAAAGAGATCTTCACAAAAGAAATAGTTAACTCCCTTTGCAATGGGATTAGCCTTGCTAATCACTCCTACAACTACCCAGATAAGCATGGCACACTTCCAGTCTCCTATCACAACATTAATGCCTTGCCTCTAGGCAAGAACCTAAAGGTAGGATCCTTCACAGAAAAAAAACAAACTTCTCTCCCAGGAAGAGATATCCAGTCTCAGATAAAACTTTTGAGTTCACCCATTCAGTACTCTACACACACCTCTCAACCAGCCATTCCTTCTTTTGTTCCTTAAAGATCACACCCACTTGATTGGTTCATGCAAACATGAACTTCTTTAAGTCCGAATTTATCCCTTCCTGTGAATAGCCTCCCTGCCTAATCAATCTTTTTTCTCTTCCTGTACGCTGATTATCCCTAAATAAATCTGATTGTCCCACATTTCTGTCTCCTCTTCATTTCCAGACCAAAACTTGGCACAAATTGACACTGTAATGAATTGTTTCACATAGTCATGCTGATTCCCCACTCTGATTTAGCATTCCCCATGCTGATTTAGCACTCTGGAACAGTTTCATTAACAAAAGGCAGGGTTTAAATTCCCCACTGTTTGTGGGTGACTCGCTCTTATATATTGGGATGAATTTAAATTCCTAGCTTTGGGAACAAACTGAGAGTAAGCATAGCACACTGGCAAGTCCCCCCTCTCCTTACTCCAGTATGCTGTGGCACACTAGTTGGGAGATGCTGGTCAGATTCATAAATTGTGTGAAGTAGATTGACTAAAAAGTAGGTTAATATGCTTTGCTTTTGCACAGTGCAAACATCTGAGTGCAAATGGTGCCATTGCTTTTAGTCAATGATGCCAATTATATCTTCTTGTATTTTTGCAAACTGACCTGTCATTTTGCTAATAACTTAAGAGGATTATAGGGGATGAGACATTCATTGGCAAGAGAGGACTGCAAAGAGGGCAAACACAGAGAGAAAAGGACTGCAACTCAGTGGTAGAGAATCTACTTTATTATTATTAATTTATTATTAATTTGATTTCTATACCGCCCTTCCAAAAATGGCTCAGGGCGGTTTACAAAGAGAGATAACAAACAAATAAGATGGCTCCCTGTCCCCAAAGGGCTCACATTCTAAAAAGAAACATAAGACACACACCAGCAACAGTCACTGGAAGTACTGTGCTGGGGGTGGATAGGGCCAGTTACTCTCCCCCTGCTAAATAAAGAGAATCACCACGGTAAAAGGTGCCTCTTTGCCCAGTTAGCACTTTGCTTGCAGGTGGTCCATATACAATCCCTTGCATATCCGAGAAAGGTAAAATGTGCCATCGAGTCGGTGTCGACTCCTGGTGCCCACAGAGCCCTGTGGTTGTCTTTGGTAGAATACAGGGCAGGGTTTACCATTGCCTCCTCCTGTGCAGGAAGAGATGATGATGCCTTTCAGCATCTTCCTATATCGCTGCTGCCCGATATAGGTGTTTCCCATAGTCTGGGAAACATACCAGCAGGGATTCGATCCGGCAACCTCTGGCTTGGTAGTCCAGCCATTTCCCCACTGTGCCATTAGGTGGCCAGGGCTGGAAAATACTTGTTTGGAATCCCAGAAAGCTGTGTTTTGTCACTGGAGACAGAAGTGAGCTAATGGGTCAAGGGCCTGAATCAGTACGTAACCTATGCTTCAGGACATAAACTTTCTTTCGTAGGTTATGGCTGATCCTGCACACACCTACACTGACCCAATTTTCTGCTGCTTGTCTTTGAGATCCTCCTGCTGAACATAGATTGTCTGAGACTTTCTCTTTCACGTTGCACATATATGCTTGTCTTTATGGAAGCATAGAGGCTGTATCGTTGGTTCTTGGTATGTTTGTTTTCTCCAAGGGCTATTGATTCAGGTACAGACTACTGTACTTTGCTCCTCGTGCAAGTATGCTTGTATTGAACGGCTCCTTCTTATTCCGATACTTGACAGTCACTCAAAAATCTTTTTCCAGTTCTTGGATTCAGATGTGCTATGAGCCTGCCATTTGTCTGCCCCCTTTCCCCAAACCCTGGCCTCCTTTGCCCCAGAGCCCATGAATCCCATGTGCAACATCAACATGAATTGTGCTAGTTACTGGAGTACTGTGCATTCTGTGCTGGCCCTTGCCTCTTGTACCCTGGGAGGAATTTGTACAGCATCCTTGGAGAGAATGCTATTTTGATAATCAAAACAAAGTAGTAAGCTAAAGCTACTGTTAGTATCATCAGGGATGCAAACTAGCAGCTCTATTTAGATAGACCATTACCACAACTAACGCCTGTATGTGGTTTTTCCCAGACATCAAGCAGGAAATAAAAGAAATACCAGCCAAGCTCCTAAAAAAGGTTTAGGTCACGCGAAGTTCAGCAATATTGGAAGAGGCTAGATAGAGCATAGGGGTTCACATTTAATATTTTGTTGTTAGCATTCATAGGCATCATATACTAAGTAGGCTGTGCAGTGCACGGCGGGAGGTAAACGGCATTGTAATCTACTTAGAATGTATTGGGAAGATGGCATATTTCTGGGGATGTAAGCCTTCCACTTACATTTTTATATATATTTGGAAAAGCCTAATCTAGACAGCTTTTCTAAGTTTGCAATGATCTCATGTTGACTTCAAAATTTTTAGCAACCTTTACTGGGGCTCCACTGGCAATGCACTTCTCCTAAATAAATAAACTAGTCTTTTATAATAAGAAACAGAACGATTGCAAGAGGCAGATTTACTCCCTAAAGGAGAGCATATTTTCCTCTACCGGACTGTTGAGGGGACTGAGGAGAAACATTAACCATTAAAACCCTCACACAGCAGAGTATGCTCTGGTGGGAAAGAAGTTAAGCCCAATATATTATCTGGAGATATTAGGTTGAGTTAAAACAAACAAACAAAGATTTATTAAGAAACTAAACATGGCATACTAAGAGAGAGCCATTGAACAACATACACAAACAGCCACTAGCCTTCAACAACAAATGAACAATGGGAGAGCTGGTCTTGTCCCCTTAGCTAAGCAGGGTCCACCTTGGTTGCATATGGATGGGAGACTTGATGTGTGAGCACTATAAGATATTCCCCTTTGGGGATGGAGCCAATCTGGGAAGAGCAGAAGGTTTCAAGTTCCCTCCCTGGCATCTCCAAGATAGGACAAGGTTTGTTTGTGTGTGTGTGTTTTTTTAATAGGACAAGATTTTTTTAATTGAACCAACAAACTACCAAAGCATACAGTATGTTCCAAGATAGGGCTGAGAGAGATTCCTGCCTGCAACTTTGGAGAAGCTGCTGCCAGTCTGGGTAGACAATACTGAGCTAGATGGACCTATGGTCTGACTCAGTATATGGCAGCTTCCTATGTTCCTAACAGTTCTAGACCAATACAGACCTATTAACATTTCATTGTTACTGCGGTGCTAAGAGCAAAGCTTTAGAATTCTCACTTCTAATACAGACTACATTACTTGGCCTCAGCTGCTATTTTGCAAAGGGTGCACTAAGCAACTAAACAACAGGTAATTCCTATCTTGGACAGGGAGGAAAAATTCAATAGGTAGGAAAAGAGATTGAGGAGGAGGAAAGGAAGACAATCTTAATTGTTTTGGCAGTAGTAATGGCGAGGAATCAGCAGACTTGATTGCTATGGACATCTAAAGATAAAGATAAACATGTGACAGGCTGAATTTGGGTGCAAACACAAACAAAGGAGAGGCTATATGGAACAAGCTAGATCAACTGTGACTTCTATAGAGACAGAATGACAAGGAAAAGCAGCTTGCTTGGAGATGAGAAGGTCTCAGGCTTGACCAACTGGATCGATAAGCATCAACATGATGTGGAAATTTGGACGGCACCGGAGACCTACTTGGCAATAATGACAATAAGGGATTTGCATCAACTTCAAATTAAAACACAGAAAAGAAATTCTATAGGATCATCACAGAAGTGCACAAACTAAGCAAGTACTGTATTATTCATGCTAACTTGCTTTTAAATGTGCAGAAGTTGTTTTTGATATAAAAATACAATGGGCAGCATCCAACTTAAAACAATGCCCTTGTGCAGTAGCATAGGGAGACAAGTGGCATCTCTGGTTCAGTCCGCTGCCAGCGGCCCCTCCCCCCCAGCCACACTCCCTGCGTCAGACATCAGTGTCCAACATCAGACATGGGGTGTGGCTGGGGCGCGAGGCACAGCCCCGAGTAAGACGGCCTGGGTTCTTTGAGCCCATTCGTGCTATGGTGGCTCCGCCCCTACCCTTGTGTAAGAACATTTTACTCACACAACAGGGAGGAGCCATTTTCATTTATTCTGCCTTCCCTCTTCTGTCCCCTGAAATATATCTCTGAGGGCTGGGGAAACCTCAGGGATGTATTTTAGGTAGAAGAGGGGAATTGGTGAAAATTGCCCCCTTCTGCTGCATGAGCAAAATGTTCTTACACAAGAGCAGTGTTTAGGCTGGATGCTGCATCATATTCAGTAGGATGAACAAAGTATAGATTCCTCATCCCAATCCCAGAACACTAGGTATCAGTGCTATTTGTCTTCTGCATTAGGAAATCATCTTTCTAATTTACTTGGCAAGTCATTGACATCTAATTTCCATAAAACAAACAAATCGATGTCAGGAAGCCTGAACAGAGCTCTCCAGCTGCAGCTTCAGTCCTAGGTGGTAGGACGTCTTAGTAATATCAATTCAAAATGCATTATTACTTATTACTATTATTTATTCAATTTCTATACCGCCCTTCCAAAAACGACTCAGGCGGTTTACACAGAGAAATAGCAAACAAACAAGATGGAACCCTGTCCCCAAAGGGCTCACAATCTAAAAATAAACATTAGATAGACACCAGCAACAGTCACTGGAGGGATATTGTGCTGGGGCTGGATAGGGCCAGTTACTCTCCCCCTGCTAAATAAAGAGAATCACCACGGTGAAAGGTGCCTCTTTGCCCAGTGAGCAGGAGACTCAGACTGGCTTTATTGCTAATGATCAGGAAGTGGTGAAGTATTTAGGATTTCTAAGTTTTAAAAAGTATGACTATAGGGAAACAAGACAGAGGTAGGCAAAAGGTATTATTATTATTATTTTTATTTATGCCTGATAAATATTATAAATGCTTCTCTGAGGGAGGACAGGATGCTTTCTTGTCTTCAGGAAGCTATTATTAGCTCTTCATTCAAACTTAGCCCTTCAAAAATATTGGCTTGGGGAAAAAAAGTCCTTTCCCTTTTATATCTGAACTTCTGCAAGTAATGTCTGGCTAATAACATCCGCCATATCATCAGAGGCTGCTAGATATGACAGAGATGGTTCAGTTACAAACAATGCAGTTGAACTTTTAAGCTTTTCTAGAACTGTAAGTAATACTCTGTGTGTGTGTGTGTGTGTGTGTGTGTGTGTTTGGGGGGCGGGGGGGGGACGGGTTGTTTTAGATAAAGAGTCTCAGGCTTACATGGACCAGAAACAGCTATCACTACAGAATGCATGGCTGTCGTCATGACCTGTAGACCATAGGCTTTTGCCAGCTGTATTAAGTCAAGAGATGGGTGAACTCTCTTCCATTCACTTTGAACAGGCCCAGAATGATCCCATCTTCCCATCAGATCATTTTCTGAGAGTCACTTTGAGGTTTGATAAATGTGCAGATCACCAGTTTTCCAGTGGCCCTGGCACTCTCCCCACCAACTCCTACCTAATAATAAAGGTAGTTTAAAAGTGATTATTTTTATTTATGCCAGATAAATATTATAAATGCTTCTCTGAGGGAAGACAGGATGCTTTCTTGTCTCCAGGAGGCTATTATTAGACCCCGGGGCCATTCACACAGCCAAGCGGGCGGGGAGGTGGCTTCCCAAACCATTTTTAGCAGCCAGGTTAAAAAGCTGGGCTAGGCAGAACGAGTTCGATCCTTGCAGTTCTCATGTCCAGCCTAACCCAGGCTGGGTGTCCCTAGCCGGGGTTAGGCTGCTTGTGAGAACAGCCTTCTTATTTGAAGAAACCTGCACTGGATCCCTCAGAGTTAGGTAATTACAGACCCGCTTCCAATTTTCCATGGTTGGGCAAGGTGATTGGAGTATTGGTTACTTACCGTGAAGGCTTCTTCCTGCTGCTGGATGTGAAGACATCTTATGGGTTATACCTCTCCATTGCTCCAGAGGCAGGACTATGCTAATTAGTTTAGAAAGCTTAAATAGTCCTGGGAAGGACATCCCCCCCCCACCCCAGTTCTGAGTAACCAAGTAGAGAAAACAGAGACAGAAACAGATTAATAATGTTAGGGCACAGCAGTGTAAAGAAAAAAGGCAGTCCCTGCAGTAGACCTGGACAGCCCAAGCAGGTGGGCTGAGATGTCTTCATATCCAGCAGCAGGAAGCAGCCTTCACGGTAAGTAACCAATGTTCCTTTCCCTGCTGCTGAAAGAGGGTATCTTGTGGGCAGGGGTGCACCTAAGTAATTTTGGAGCCTGGACTAAAGGCTTTTGGAGGCCCCCTCACCCACCTGCTGCAACTTAAGTCTCCTCCTCCTCCACACCCCCCCCTCTGTGACACATGCTGTGTTTTAATAAAAACCACTGGAGTGGGCGGAGATGAAACCTGGCCCAATCTACAGCATCCAGGGTGGCCACCAAAAGGCCCAGTAGGTGGTCTAGAGTGAGAAGTGGTACCCTCCTGCCTGGTTGGATTAAAGAGATTGTAGTGGTTACCTATGATTACTCCCAGATAGTGTAACCTCTGAGAGGGAGAGAGGTGGCTCTTTGCCTGGTTGACTAGGAACCTATGATTAGACACTACAGTACTTTAAGTGAAAGCCCAAGGTCTGATTTGGCTGAGGACAGATCTGGTGCTCTGAAGAGAGTATTTAAGCTTTCAGAACCAATTAGCATAGTCCTGCCTCTGGAGCAACAGGGAGATATAACACACGCGCTGTTCTCTTTCAGCAACAGGGAATGAGCAGGTGGCAGCCTCTTAGCTCCAAGCAGATTTGGGTAGATTATCTAGACCTATTCCAAACTGGCTTTCGAGCAGGCTATGGGGTTAAGACGGCTTTGGTTGGCCTGGTGGGTGAGCTCCAGCTAGGTATTGACAGAGGAAGTGTGACACTGCTGATCCTTTTTGATTGCTTAGCAGCTTTCATTACCATCAACCATGGTATCCTTCTGGGTCAGCGATGGGGATGGGAGTGGTGGCACTGTTTTATAGTGGCTCTGTTCCTACCTCTCTGGTAGATTCCAGATGGTGTCACTTGGAGACTGCTGTTCTGCAAAGTAGGAACTAAAGTGTGGAGTTGCACAAGGTTCCATACTGTCTCCAATGCTTGTTAACAGTTACATGCAATTGCTGTGAGATCAACAGATTTGGTGCAGGGTGTTCTCCATATGCTGATGACACCAAAATCGTATTTCTCCAAATCAACCTCATCAGGAAATGGCATAACTTCCCTAAATGCTTGCTTGGAGGCAGTAATGGGCTGGATGAGGGATAACAAATTGAAGTTGAATTCAAATAAGAGAGAGGTACTGACTGTGCAGGGCTGGGAGCAAAGAAATCGTTTAGATCGGCTTGTTCTTGATGTGGTTACACTCCCCCCCAAAGTTCAGGTATGTAGCTTCCAAGTGCCCTAGATCCCAAATGCTTTCCTTTTCTCAGGTTGAGGCAGTGGCCAGGAGCACTTTTTATCAGCTGTGGCTGATATGTAAACTATGCCCATTTCTGGAGGCACAATGGTGCATATGCTAGTAACCTCCAGACTTCCCTACTGTAATGCACTCTACATGGGGCTGCCTTTGTACTTAGTAAGCAACTACAACTGGTACAGAATGCCATAGCCAGGCTGGTCTTTGGGATATATGCGAATGGACCATTTAACACTGATCCTAAAAGAACTGCAAAATACAAAGTGCTGGTTTATTACTTTAAAGCTCTCAACAGTTTGGGCACCTTCTTTGTCATGAACCCTGTTGCCTATTAAGATCTGTGGAGATTTGATTACAATTGCCACTGGCTTGTTTAGTGGCAACTCAAAACCAGACCTTCTCTACAGCTAAGCCAGCACTCTGGAATATGCTCCTTGTCAAAGTAAAAGCTTCTCCATCTCTGGCTGCTTTTAGAAAGACCATCCATTTCTTAAGTTTTTAACTGAAATTAATTTTGAACTGTTTGTTTTTATCCCATGAAATTGTTTTAACTTTTTATTCTGTGAAGTTTTGTTTTCACTGTTTTATATTTGTTGTGTTTTAAATCATATACACAACCTAGCAATATATCTACCAGGTAGTATATAAATATGATAAATATAATTCTGAAGAGAGGCCACAAGCTTCTGAGCTAAGGCTTTTTCCGCCTAGTTTAAAAACAATTTCAGAACAGCAAGTTCTGTTTGTTTTATACAATATTTCCCCCTGTCCAACAGCTTTAAAGCATTTACATTAACCCAGTAAAATCTATACATAAAAATAGGTCACTACATACTGTAATTCTGTGTTGCCTACTAGAAGCTACCCATCTCTCACAGTCTATAGCAGTAGAAATGGTAACTTTTTGTGCTTTCCTCCCTGGCCACCCCCTTAAAAGATGTGAAAACTGCTGACAATTTGAATGAGCTGGTATTAGTTTGTTTGGTTTCTGTGAGTCCATATATCAACTTGACATCATGACTTCCAACAGGTGATGCAGCATATACAATCCAACTGGCTGACAAAACATAATATATTTACACATCTGCTGTAAACTTTCTTCATGCAGGCCAAACAATGCCATATGTACAATGCAGGAGATTGGTAGAGGTCTGTCCAGCAGATGCAAAAATAGCACCCTGGTCTCATGGGATTGCAAGTTCTTTTCATAAACAAGTTACTGCCCCAGGAAAGAGGCCATTGGATCATCTGGTCGCTGGCGCTTCATTTGATAAGCTTCCATTTCCTCTTCTGTTGGTTCTCGGCTCTCATACATGCTGTTATATGGCCTCTTTTTCTCATCTAGTTGCATGATTTCTTTCACATGAAGGAGACGGGCTTCTTCTGCATTTAGTGCCTGAAGTGAACATAGAAGCCGTAAAAATGTTATGGCAAAGCCCAGACAAATAAAATCTGTTCACCAAAGTCAGCAAGGAAATGGAGAAACCCAATACTGAGAGTGAGGCTCCATTGTGAAATAGGTGGGGGATGGAGAAAGAAATGGAGGTTATGATCAGCAACTAAAAGCGTATGGGCTCAAGGAATGTCAATTGCTGGTCATTAGTTTATACACTCACCCATATGACTGGGACCAAAAGTCACTGGGAACAAAGAAGCAACATACTCCCCCTGCCCTTGCTATTCTGCCAATTACAGTGTATGGCTGTATTGATGCAGCTGTTGGAATCTGTGCTCTCCTCAGTGTTATTAGGAACTCTCAAACCCAGTGTGAACGTGCAGGGATCCTTGCAGGCAGTAACGTGCAGCCAACGACTGAGTGTGACTGTGGACTGGAGTAGGAACCGCTTGCTAGCATTAGAAGAGGAAGAGAGCCAGTGTGGTGTAATAGACCTGGGTTCAAATCTCTAAGCAGTCATGAAACTCACTCATGACCCTTGGACCAGTCACTATCTCTCAGCCTAACCAACCTTACAGGTTGTTAAGAGAAGGAGGGGAGAAAAAGAAAAAAGAAAAAAACAGGCATGCTGCCTTTAGCTCCTTGGAGGAAAAGCAAGATAAAAATTTAATAGAACAAACATTTCTGACTGCCCCTCTCAAGCCACACTCAGGGAAACATAAGAACAGAGCAGCAGCTCTTTCTGAATCTCTGGCTTGCCAAGCATCTTGTCAGTAAAGCTGCAGCCACACCCACAAATCTAGTGTGGATCACTAAGTATCCCTGCTTGGGGGCTGGATTCCATCTAGCCAGGTCTCAATGGAGGAAAGCGGCATCTACCTTAGGACCCCAGAGGGTGTGCCCTCACTCCTGGGACCTTCACACACCAAGAGGGCAGTTTGAGACAAATAAGAAGTATTCCAAGCAAACCTTTTTCAGCTTTTCCTGTTTCTTTCTGTCTTCTTCACTATCGGAACTTGTACTCTTCTTATGCTTTTTCTTCTTCTTCTTCTTCTTTTCCTCTTTCTGTTTTTCTTGGTGCATCTATAGAGGGGGTAGGAAAAAGCAATCGTTTAAAATGGACACTATGGAGGATGATGTGCACACGTGCCCCAGTCCACAGGCTCTTTGCATGTGTGGGGACCGAGCTGTGCACCCAAAGCTCCCACAGGCCCAGGGGATTTCCTTATTTGCTGCCATACTGGGAGTGGCTTTGCACACCTATCTCCATCACATGCAACTGTCCCCAGCATGGCAAAGAATGGCGAGTCCCATGCTAGCTAAAAAGCCTAAAAGGAGAACCAGAGTTCCTGCAGAGTTCCGGACTGTGGTCTCAGTAAGGGAGTCGGGGGCTGTGTGTAAAAGTGAAATAATATGAAATTTGGTTGTGTTAGGAAGCTAGTGGAATGTACATTTATATTCCATGTCTTGCAGCTACTGTGCAATACTTGTGCAATTATACACAATAATTCTGTGCAATACTTGAACTCAGCTTTCTAGTCTTGACTACTAGACCAGCTTTGCTGTTCAAGAATACCCTATACATGCTAGAACAATCTCTCCCCATCTCACTCTTCTTGACACAGAAACAGGCTTTTTTCTGGGAAAGGGAATCAGTCAGGAAGAAAAGGCAACCTACTTCCACTAGTGTTTTGGGTTTGGTCATATACTCCTCTTCGTGTAACTCTCCATCAGGCAATTCTTCATCAGCATTCTGTATATGGAAGCAATTGGAGAGAGAATGGGATTTCTAAAGCCAAAGACCAGAATTAACCTGGTTTAAAAACATTCAACACACAAGGTTTATATTCTTGACAGTTAAACCAATTCTTACAGCAATTTCTTTTCCAGCTTCTCCGGTACAATACGAGTACTTGACAAATGAGTAGCAGCATTTATATCCCCACTTGCCTTCTTTCCAATATGAACCCCAAATACACTGTGGAGGGAAAGAAAGAGAGAATAATTTAGTGTCTAATCACAATGGCTTGGAATATCAAACTGAATATACACCTTGTTCCGGAGAGAAAACAGTAAATATGAGAGGAACATGGAATTTCAATGAGAGCTTTACTCAGCTTCTATTAAAGTCAACCCCTTCAGGCTAAGGAGGCGCATGGAGAGCGGAAAGCTCAGTCACTTATTTTATTGTTTTTAGCCTACTTTCCTTAAGGAAAATAAGCTTATGAGATGGTGTATGTCCCTCATCAACTTCAAAATGCCTGGACCAATATGAACCAAATTGGATACAGTTGTGGGCACACATTGGGACACCTCAACGGTGTAGTTTGTGATGTCACTCACCCCAGTTCAAGATGGCAGATGCATAAACGTTTGAGGCGCAAGTGGGCTAACTTGTGAACTGCCTGATTTGAACTAAATTTGCTACAGCTGTAGGGACACAGAGGGGCTCCTCAATGGCGTGCTGTGTGATGTCATCCACCCCAATTCAAGATGGCAGATGTGTGAACGTTTAAGGCCAAAGTGGGCTAACTTATGAAGACGGTAAATATCAATTAAGATTATAGTGATAGGAAAGCAGGCAGATTAGTTCTTACCAGAACTTGTTATTTATTTTTATTTATCAAATTTGTAGACCACCCCAAACTTCCATCACTGGATGGTTTAGCTGTAATGCAATCATCCTTCTGGACGGAATTATAAATTTCTGTGATCCTTGCTTTGAAAAAGAAATTCTTGCCAAAAATCTCAGTTCCTATGGTTTAGAAAAAGACTGTTTACCTTGAACATGTTTGTTTATGTATGGAGACACTTTGCTTCCTATGTGACAAATTAACATCTCATCTTTTTACCCAGTCTGTGGGTATATTTAGTGATTAGCCTAAGGTCACCCAGTTGGCTTCAGCCCCACCCAACCATGACACATAGTGAACCTGGGTCAGTCACTTCCTCTCAGACGAACCTACCTCAAAGTGTTGTTATAAGGATAAAAGGGGAGTTTCTCCTTCGATATTTACTATACGAGAAACATGTTTTAATAAAAGATTAAAGAGGGATAAAAGGGATGTGTGTAGTATATACCATCTACACATCCCTGAGTTCTCAGGAAGACAAGGAAGTTAATTCAAGACATAATTAGTTACATCTGCTATAAAATAAAGGCTGAGAGCTAGAGAGAATCTAACATAACCAGCCAATTGCATGCACTCCCAATTTTTGGCTGCTTACTTTAGAAGGCAATGACAACCCAGAATGATCCTCAGCAGTGCAACACAGGTGTGTAGCTATAACAGAGTAAGGAGGGGCCAGGCCACAGGCTGGGTAACAGCACTCTCTTCTTTTGCCCCTCCTGTCTCCCTGACAGGGCAGCAGAGAGAGGAAGTAAGAGCAAAAGCTTCCTGCTGCAGCCTGGTGCTTCTGCAGAACTTGAAGTTGGGGAGGGAGTGAGCCACCACAAGCCACATGGGAGGGAATAACGTTCCCCCTCAGGGGAAGGAAAAAGGAAAAAGCAAGAAATAATTACTTTGGTCTGTTTGAGGTGTGTGTATTTCCTCCCCCCTCTCTCCTGAAGTGCGTGCGTCTACACACATATGCATACACAATTCTCTCCTTCTCTCCACTTTGTAAGCTTCTCTGTGTGTGGTCTGGTTTTGTTTTAAACTTTCTTCCTGTGGCTTCCAAGCATGGAAAGGAAAAGGTTTAATTTGTTTGCTGGCTGTAATCTGGCTGCAGGTTTCCCCCCCTCATGTGTTTGCCTTATTAAAAATATTTGCTTTTCCCCAACAAATCACAAGTTCTCAAAAATGTATACATAGCAAAGCATTTGACAAAAGAGTTCCTTGTCCCCTAATGGGTCACAATGCAGGGTGGAAGGGAGAGAGTGTACAACCTAATTTTAGACTGGTCTGATTGGATTTTTCCCTTGTTTGTGCTTTATTTCTCTCTCTCTCTCACACTCACACACACACACACACACACACACACACACCACTTTTAAACAAAAAAGTTCCCAAAGCAAAATAATGATTAAGCATTCCCCGCTGTACCAAATACATGATTTTGTAGTCTTATTTTTTAAATGCTTACATCATAATAAAGACTTTGCAAGCCAGATGGGCAACTTTTTTTAAAAGCTGCCTTTGCCTTTCTGCCCTGCCTTTGAAATCCTAACTAATTGTGGTAACTCCATGCATGCCATTCTGTTGTCTGTCTTCAAAGCAGGCTGGTGATTGCAAGTAGGTGGGTTTTCCTTCTATTTTGGTATATGCAGCATTGCATGTGATAATTCTGTTGGACATGTGGCTAAAAGCGTGTGCATATGCATGTGTGTATACACACACACACACACACACACACACACACACACACACACACACTTACTTTATTATGACACTTCTATCCTGCCCTTCCTTCAAGTTGCTTAAGTCAGTGTACATGGTGGTTCCTCCTCATTTTTATTCTGACCATAACTTAAGAGGCAGGTTAGGATGAGACACAATATCTGGCCTAAGGCCACCAGGGAGCTTCATGGCTGAGTAGGGAAAGATATGAACCCAAGTCTCCCCAACTTACAACTATTCCACACTGGCTCTCAATTGCATGTGGTATTGACTGCAGGAGAAGTTTAATTTTAACTGTGAAAGAAACTAGTGGGGTGGCTAAACAATGCTAAGATTGGATGGCATAAACTAACACCCCCAACATTGATTCACCGAAGGGGCTCCTGCAAATTATTCTTGCCCTGGGCCCTGCGAAAGCCAGTGTCAGACCTGCCATGTTCTTACAGTACTTTTGCCAAGATATGGGGGGTGGGACTTCATCTCTTGTCCCAGGGCCCACTCCAACCTTGCTACTTGCCAGGTGGAGCAGACATTGAGCCATTAAGTGTGTTGCACTTTAAGATTTCTTGCTCTAGGTGCTTACTGTGTGATTGTTGATCATTACATCTTCTTCATATTTAGAGCGAGCAACAGCCTTTTCTTGGCCTTTAATTACTGTTCCGTGTCTGGAATATTCCACATAATCTTCTGTCTGAGCAAGCAGTAATTCAGGTGGTGGAGCATCAAGGTGTTCTTGTCCTCCATACTACAGAAAAAAGTTTTGAAAGTGTTTCAAGAAGGATTACCTTCATTTTTACGGTTAAGTATTACTGACCAAGAACCCCTCTCCATATACTGTAGGAGAGGTACAAGCCACTAGGCTACTCATATTTATGTTCTAGAGCCTTATGCTCCTTTTAAGGGCCGGTTCTGAAACACTGTGGATTCAAGATGAAACCCTGGCTTTGTGCCTCATCTCTTGGTCTCAGGAGCACATGCTCACTCCTCTTTGCATGCAAGTCTCAGAAGTAGTCTACTTTAAATTGTAGTTAGACACAAGCCAGGATCAGTCAAGATCACTAAGTGACCAATCCTAGCTTATTCTAACCAGAGCTCTTGAAATAAACCACAACCTGAACTCGACTTCAAGTCCCTATTTCAGTTTGTGGCGATTCATCCTGATGCCCGATGAAACATTCTGATGCCCTAAAACAACATTCTGCAATTTAATGCTTCCAAGAGCACTGATGAAATTCTCAAGTTTGTTTAGTTCCCCTCAAATTTCAATTAAACTATAAAGCATTTAATCCACCCCTAAAAGCAGCTCAGCTCACATACCTAAGTATTTACCACTTCCTCTACAAAGGCGTGGCATTGTTTCAACGTTTCTTCTCATAGAATGATTAAAAAAAGAGAGATTTACAATCATGTTGACTTAAACATGATTGGACAAGAGCCAAAAGTAGGGCATTCAATTCCCTACCAATTCAAGAAATTTTACCTCTGAAGGAAATCTGTGGTGTTACATGTAAATGTTTCTGCTATCCTTTAAAAAAAAACTGCAATGGAAAAGCAGTTTAAATAAACTGAGTGGCTATGTTTACCTTCTCCAGGATGCTTTCTTTCTGCTGTTCCTTAAAGTCTTCTTTTTTCACTTTGAAGGACTTGTACAAGAGTTCAAGTTTTGTAGGGTCTGCCTGAAGATGAACTTCAGATCCTTTTTCATAGGCCTCCCAAGCAAATACTTCAGATATTTAAAAAGACAGGTTTCAGTTTAGTGATTATAAGTGATAAGTGAATTCCAAGCTATTAATCAACTTCATCCAAGTATGGACTCAAGGGAAAAAATGCACAGATTGAGAGGTGAAGGTCCCTTTGGGGAGGGCTTTGGAGGGCACCCCTTCTCCAACCCCCCCCACAGCCCTTTTAAACTGTGAAGGGGCAGTTCCTGCTTTCAGTTGAAGGAGGGGGAGTCCCCCAATTTAGGGCGACTCTTGCTCTCTCCTCCTCAAGCATCAAGTCTGTCCAAATGTGATATTCCATTGAATAGTATTTAGAAGCCTTTTAATTATTATTTTTAAATTGCCGTTTCATTATTGTGGTGGTGTTCAGAGATATTAGCAAAGTCTTCTTTTCTCAGGCTCAGAGAAGACTTCTCGGAGCTCGGAAATGCATGTCTGAAAGGAAGGACAAACTTCTGGAGCTCCAAGAATTCAGAAGAACTTGGAGAAATTCTTCACTCCCTCCCTCCAGCCCACTACCCATCTTGGCAGCAGCAGGACACTGGAAAAACCACCAGCAGCAAAGCTGTTCAGGCAGTGAGGAGGGAGATTCTTTATTCTTTCACTCCCAGACTCTTGCTGTGGCATGCTCCAGCACACCAGAAGAGAAAAGCAGCAGTGCTGCTGACCAGGAACCAGAGGCAGCTTTCCTCGCTCCCTCCCCCACCCCCACCCTCCTAATTCTGACAGGAACACACAAGAGGAGGATTTACATGAGTGCAGCTTTCCATTTGTGGAAGCAGCTTCTGTTGGTGGCAGCTGCTCTGCCATGGGTCTGGAGGCACTAATAATAAATGAATCTCTCTCCTTTAATACACTGGGATTTTTAAAAAAGTTAATGGTCACATTTACAGCACAATCCTATGCATCTTTACTCAAAATCCCACCCCACTCCCAATCTTCAACAGGGCTTACTTCCAAATAACCTTGTGTAGGATTGCTGCTGTAATGTCTTAAGAATAAGTGTTTGCATTAGGAATAAGAAGGTTGTACTACCAGAGAAATCTTTAGACTAAAAAAAAAAAATAAAATTTTTATTTCTATACACACACACACACACACACACACACACACACACACACACACACTACTTACACTGAGTTTGTGCCATTGATATGGTATCACCAGTGTAACGAACGAAGTTGTCACCAGCATAACAGACCCTATTTAAAAAAAAAAAATGTAAGTAATCATGTTGCAGTTATTCCTTTAAACATACATAGAAGCAAAGCACTTGCAAAGAATGCAATACATTAATAGCACTTTCTTGCCTGTTAATTATATGGTTCAGAAATTCATTCCTCTCATGCATTTTGATTCAGGAGGACTGCCAGAAATCATTCCCATATGCACATAGATTTGTGCAAATATAGCTCCCTTTCAGACCTGTGAACTGCAGTGCTGCTTTTTGTGTCTAAAGAACTGCCTGCATATACCAACTATTCAGTCAACATGTTTCCAGAACAGCCATGACTCGCTATCATCCATCTCCAAAAAATGAAATATGAGGCAACTTCAGATAATACCATAAATGAGACAGAAATGTATTGCTACTCTGCTGCAAACACACCTCTCTTCCCTAAACTGCCAAATAATAAAAGATTTTAATATATTGTTGTTCCCCAATGTATATGCTTTACACAGCTCCAAAAAGTGTACCTATTTAGTGTGCAGCATCAGGGGTCCATAAAAATGCTGGCTTGGCTTACTAGCCAGCCACTACTTATGCTTGCCACCTTTACCCTTCTGTCCTCCAAATTCTTTGATAGATGAAGTGTATGGGGGAAAGAGCTCTTTTTCTCAGTTCCATCGCAGTTTGGAGAAGGTAAGAAAGGGCTGTCTCTTGCATTGTTTCTTACCTTCTCCAAACCTCAGAGCCCTGCCTCTCCGAAGTCCTCTGACACACACAGAGGCTTGACAGAGGGATGAGGTCTTCTCTCACTTGCTCTGAGGTTTGGCTAAGATAAGCAATACTGCACGTGTCTTCTGAAGTTTCTTATCTTCTCTTTACTTCAGCATTAAGGGGGAGCTTGGGAAGGGAGTGTGGGCTACCAGGCAGTTCTCCCACTGGAGATCCAGCAGCACTTGCCCCTAGTGAGCTGGTACGCTCATTTGTGGATGCATGTGCAGCATATATAATGTTATCCTAGTACACAGAGGAACTTGGCAAAATAATTTCTCTGAAGAATTATTCTTTGTAAACAGGGGAGTAGCAAGGTTGGAGTGGGCCCAGAGACAAGATTTTAAAATGCCTGAAGTAAAGAAATCTTAAATGAGGCTGAATAGTGGTAACAAAAAGCATAGTAAAAATCTATCTGTCTATCTGTGTGCCACAATAGAGCATCATCCTAAATTATTTTTTAAAAGGTTTTGTAAATTGTGGACGATGCAAGTCTTTAATGGTACTAGAGAAAGACATGCTGTTCTGGTAGCTCCAGGTCTTAACACTCACATCAATTTCGGAGGATGAATACAACTGAAGGAAGCCCGGGTGGGTGTGTGGCTGGGGGAGTCAGTCATGTGACTTGCCTCTGGGGGGGGTCCCCCAAGGCAGTGGGCCCCCAGACAACCGTCTCCCTTTGCCCTATTATAGTTACACCTCTGTTTGTAAAGAATATGTTACAAGGACCAGTACTACTATCAATTTAATTTATTTTAACCAAATCTATAATATCAAATTAGTAATAAAAATACAGCCTTCTCACAGCTTCCCCTGCTAGGTATGGGTTCACTGGCAGAAAAATACACACACACAAATGTGCAAGGATACCCAAGGTAATGTAAGTTATTGAAGCAAGTTAGTGTCATACTCACTCGTCTGGATTTTTTCCTGCATTGGCATATGGATTTTCTCTCATTGCTCTCGTTTTGGGGTCGTAATATGCAGAATTGGGGTCTAGATTCCGCAAGTACTGAAAAGATGCAAAAATAGAAATGTAGAACTTCTATGCAGATAGTAACAGAGGCAGCATAATGTGCTGAGAGACTGCTAAATAATGCAGCTATACAGAAAACAGTTACCTCATAAAACTCCCCTACACTTCCCCATAGGATACACATTTATTGCTACATCCTGAAGTGAATTCAGTCCACCTAAGATGGGATGCCCTCTGGGCTCCTATCAATCTGTGCCCTTGTCCACATCCATAAACTTTTAGACAGACATCATGCTGTAGAAAGCGAGAGCAATTCTGTCTTCTGACATTCCCTCAAGATGACAAGACAGTGTATGGCCAACTGTTTATTTTAAGAAATTCCATTGTGCAAGGACTTGAAAAAGTTTTTCCTTCAAGCAGAGAGAAAGCAAATCACTTTTATCAGAATAATTTAAACTAAACAACATTTTACATAACATTTTAACAATAATTTCTACACCTGGTTAGTCTGTTGCTGGGAAAATTTAGAGGGGAGGTTTATTGGCAGCACGAGATGGTAATTAGAGCTTGGAATGAAAGTGAGGAGAATGCTGCACCCTTCTCTTTGCCTCAGAACATGCCACTAGACCTCAGCATAAGATCTACTTACTTTAGCAATATCCTCTCGAATGCGTAGATTTCTAACTGTAATGCGCCTTTTGGAGTCAAAGTTCTGTCCAGGCATATCAATGTCATCTGCATATTTATCTTCGTCTTCATCTTCACTGTTATGATCCCTTTCCTGAAAGCACAGAAAGATATATTTAGCAGAACAGCTTAAGACAATAATTCATTAATCTAACATATGAGGCTAAACATTCCAAGAAAAAAATAAATCTCACACACGATATCCATGCAGTCTTATTGGCAGAGTGAATTTAGCCATCTAAGATGGGGAAATTTAGAGGAGATATTATTAAAAATAAAATTGTAAAAGGTTTCGTGCATAATAAAATTACATAGTATACACATTTTCATTTATTACAGTCCAAGTATGTACTCGATTTGCCAAAGGCAATTTTCTTTTTACATGATACAGTATCACAACTAGATTTTCATGCAAAAGGAATTTTAAGAAATTGTAGAAAGTAAAGAATTCCCATAACATAAGATCCCCTGCCCCTAGCATTTTTGCTTTTTCTTACTGTTTGCGAATTTAGTTCCTCTTCTCCCCATTGATGCCTTGGCGAGTTCTGCAGCAAACAAAAAAGCATATCAGCACAGTACACAGACCTACAAAGGCAAAGCTATGAGGGGGGCATTTAAAAAAGGAGTTGCCTGAGCAGAATCAAAAGGAGCAGGTTAAAGGAAAAGGTAGGCCCTAGAAACCAAATGCTAAACACATGGAAAGAAAATCAGCTTGGAAGTTATCAAGGCTGTTCACATGACCCAAATCCCTGGTGGCTAGGGAGGACTGGCGGGGGGAGAGCCAGGAGTATACCTACCTTCCCCCCACATGAGTAATGGCACGTCTACACTCTGCCTCATTCCCACACAATCAGCATGGCAGAGATGGTCTGAAGGGGATCTGGAGGAGGAAGTACCCCAGTACCCCACAATGCATTGTACCCCACTCCAGTGTCAATGAAGCAGCTCCCAGCTTCCTGGCTGCTCTATAGGTGGCACTCTATGGTTTCAAGGAAGCTGGGCTGCCGTTTGCTGCTGCAAACAGCACACACAATTGGGGCTGTTGAGCAAGAAGGGGCCTTGCCCCTTTTACCTTGGTTTACCTCAAAGCAAAAGAACAGGGTAGCCTTGCTCTTGAGCAGCAGGGCAGGAGCAGGCCTCGTGGCTCCACACAAGCATTGCTACCCAGGTTTCCCTGTTCCTACCCTGTTTCTGGCTGTGAGAACAACCTTATTTAGTTACGAAAGATATTCCAAAGAACAAAAACCTGTGGTGGACAGGCTTTACTTCAAGCTGAAGCTACATCTGCAACATCTGAAAGAAACTTAAAACAGAGACACATATAGCCTCACCTCCCATCAGGCCTCTTCCCAGCACAGCTCTTGAACTAATTCAGTTTTAGGGAAAACTTTCATAGTAATACGCCAGTGATGGTAAAGGTGCCATTCTAACGAGGCAATTAAAATTATAATTTACTTCCGATGGGCTAACTTTAAAAGTGGTTATTGGCAAAGAAATAAAGGGTGGAGCTAAATAAGGGTGATCTCTGATGCCCCCTCCCCCCCGAGACATACAATTAGGGGTGTGCACGGAACTGCAGAGCTGCGGTCCGGCACTGTGGAGGGGGTTCCTTTAAGGGTGGGGAGGATTTACTTACCCCTCCCGCCGCTTTGCTCCCTCCAGCTCTCGTAATTACTGTAGAAATTGGGGTGGCAGGATACCTCCCTGCCGCCCCTTCTTGCTGCTCAATGTAAAAGAACAAAAACTGGCAGGGGCCGAGGCCGGGTAGACCGGGCCTCCGGGAGACGTGAAGCTCACGCGCGGCGTGCGCAGAAGGCTTGTCTGAGCCTTTTACATTGAGCAGCAAGAAGGGGCAGCAGGGAGGTATCCTGCCGCCCCAATTTCTACAGTAATTACGAGAGCTAGAGGGGGCAAAGCGGCGGGAGGGGTAAGTAAACCCTCCCCGCCCTTAAAGGAACCCCCTCCACCCGGACCGGACAGGTCCGAACGCCTTTACAATGGCCTCCGGACTGGTCCGGATCCATCCCTACATACAATCAAGTCCCAGCAGGGTCCTGGTGCAAGCTGGTTGTCCAGCAGGATCCAGCATGTAAAAATCTACATGGGATATGCACATTTCATCATAGTTATATCATCTTATTCAAAATTCTAAATTGTTATTTGGCATACACAAGCTTAAAAAAAATCTCAGCTGGCTGGAACCAGCAGCAGAAGTCTAGCTGCAGTGTGTGAGATACTGTATTGCCAGTACCTGTTCATACAGGCAAATGGTTTTCACACAATTTCCCCCTCTCCAAATGTCTCTATGTGCAGATATCCCCTGGTGAAGAAGCTCAGTGTATAAACACAAATCCCATAAGCTCTTGGATCTCAGGAATTGCAGTGGCACTTTTTAGAGATGCAATTTGCAGCT
This sequence comes from Hemicordylus capensis, assembly GCF_027244095.1. Lineage (NCBI taxonomy): Eukaryota > Metazoa > Chordata > Lepidosauria > Squamata > Cordylidae > Hemicordylus > Hemicordylus capensis. The sequence goes on along the minus strand of NC_069658.1, from coordinate 376,744,658 downwards.
CCATTTCACAGGATAAATTTCTACTACTATGAATGTTTGTATACTGCTTTTTAATAAACATTCTCAAAGTGATTTACATTTTTTAATGAGATGCCTGTACTTGGGGATGGTCAGGAGGCATCATGTGGAAGCCTGTGTGAACCAGGCCCTACTTCTACAGAGATCCCAAAAGGGAACACGCAATTCACTTGGATGCCTCAAACCAATCCTTAGTTTACAGCAGAGATGGTTAATTCAAACATGGAGGAAAATACCAAATCATTAAAAGTACTGTAATTTCCAGATTGAGAAAGATTCTACAATAGTGAGGCGGGAAGATCCTTACCTACTCAAGAAAGGAAGATTAGGACTCAAACCAAAAAGGCATCTAGTACAAGTAGAAAGGCACTTCTGCTCCTGGGAGCGGGGTAGGAAGCTGCACTATCCACCAACTACCCCACTTCTTCTGCAGCCTGCTGCACTATCGTTTCATATGATTCCAGATGGTCCCAACCCCCAGAATCAGTCTGGGGAGGTACAGAGGCCTGCTGTGGTGAAGAGACTGGAAAGCCTTATTCCATGAATGGAATACTGCTCCCAGTTGTTAGGATCTGTTATTTTACATTGTATCTATTTTATTAATGTTGTGAGCTGCCCTGAGCAGTAGTGTACTGGAAGGGTGATTATCTCATTTTGATATGTCCTAGCAGCTCTATTTTGTGTTTTTTAGTTTTTAATTTCCAAATAATTTAAAAAGCATGTGATTGAAGGTCCCTTGTTGCAGAAAGATAAATCCCAAAGAATGACATCATCTCATCCTGAAATGGCTCCAGTTCCTTAGTTCAGGGGATCAATCAATCCTTTATTACAGTCACAGACCAATACAGTTTACAAACAGAAGCCCAACAAAATAAACCAACAAGTTTATGTATGATACAGAGGTTAAACACATAGATCAGGAAGAAATCATTCTTACTGGGCTCCTGGCGTATTTTACTGGCTATTCAACAGAATTTAGTCACATTGTAAGATCTTGAATCACTGGTCAGTTAAAAGATAATTGAGATAAAAAGCATCTGTACAACCTGGATGACACCTAATAAAAGGAGTTATATATTTATGTCGTATATCTTGGCAAAATTGACAATGAAAGAGCACATGTGCCGTTTCAATCTCTCCTGAGTTGCAGGGACAAGTAAGTTCTTTGCAGGGGATTTTTTGGCATCTCCCTTCCAAGGCTGCTGTTTGCAAGGCATTGCATCGTGCCTGTGTCAACGCTTTGCAATATTTTGGTACCCTTATCAAATTTAGATATCTAGCAGGGTTAAAGCTCAGAGCCTGGTTGCCCAAATGGACACCAACAAGAATAGAGCCCTGGTCAATTTGATGCTCCATGTATCCTTTGTCTCACATTGGCCCTCAGTTCAGGGGAAGCTTCAAAAATTACAGGCAGAGTTTACACTGCCATCTAGTGGAAAAATCCAGAAGTTTCTTTTAAAAAATCCTAGCTGCCTAAGCATTCCTCTGGTTAGCTAACAACTAAAGTTCCCCCTTAAAGTAGCTGTAAGTCATGGACAGTGTTTATTTATTCACACCTGAGAGCCTATGACAGGTGTAACAAGTTATGTTAGGAAGAGGTGATACACTTTTTGGGTCAAGTTTCAGGGTGACATTTTTGTTTCGTCAGTTCACTTACCACATGCTCAGTCAGCTTTCCTGAAGCCAGCTCCTCCTGCAGTTTCTGTGCCTTCAGTGTGCGCTTGGCCTATATATGGAAGGAAAATAGGATTATTATTCACAATATGCTGGATGTTTTCATAATAATTTAAATAAACATGAAAACAACTAGCTGGTGTTGCGGTGAGGTGCATTAAAATTCATCCCCTGATAACTGAATGGAGGGGCACCTTTTAAAAGTGGCAACTGGGCACCTTTTTAAAGAGAGCAACTGGCCCTATCCATCCCCAGCACAGCATTCCTCCAGTGGCTGTTGAGGGTGTCTGTCTTATGTTTCTTTTTTGGAGACAGGGAGACATTTTATCTCTGTGTAAACCACTTTGGGAACTTTTGTTGAAAAGCAGTATCTAAATACGCATAATATTCATATACCAGTCGTACTGAATTAACAGCCATTAGCAAACAGAATGCCTCACTGAAGTAACTGTTAGTCTCCACTAGTCTTCAAGTCTAACTAAGAGTGTACTCTGGCCCTTATTTCAAAGTTATTTTTCCCTTTCCTTGTGGAATTTGCCAAAATGTAATACTTCTCAACCAAATCAGCTTCTTAACAGAGTCATCCGATGGGACAAGAAGAAGTATGGACAACCGTCTCAAAAGGAATTGTATCTCTCTTGAGAAATCTGTATGCTTCTTCCCTTACTTGTCACAATTTCAAGGGCTGGAGAGTGTGGCTGCGTGCATTTTGTGATGTTGAAACTTTAGCTGAAATCTGAATACAATTAGGTACAAAGGCTAGATAAAGACATTTATTTATTTATTCGATTTATACACCGCCCTTCCAAAATGGCTCAGGGCGGTTTACAACAGGCATAATTGTGAGCCAGAATGGTGTAGTGGCTAGAGTGCTGGACTATGACCTGGGAGACCCGAGTTCAGATCCCCATTCAACCATGAAACTAGCTGGGTGACTCTGGGCCAGTCACTTCTCTCTCAACCTAACCTACTTCACAGGGTTGTTGTGAGGAGCAACCTAAGTATGTAGTACACCGCTCTGGGCTCCTTGGAGGAAGAGCGGGATATAAAATGTAAAAAATAAATTAAAATAAAATAAATAATGCTAATGCCCTATAAACAATGGTTTGCAAATGGGAACTGGTCTCAGCAACACATGCACCTGCCTCATCCTTTCCCTTCTCAACATTAACCTCTGAAGAGACTGCTTGGAAGCTTCACTGTGCAGAATGCAGCTGCTAGAGTGCTGAGCTATACAATTTTGCACTACCAACTGCTCTAGTTATCAGTTTGCTTCTAGGCACAATTCAAACTTTTTAGCCTTTTTAAAATCCTAAGTGGCCCAGGTTCCGCTTATTTCAGGGATCACTTTTCTTTATAGGAACTTGCCAGAACTTTGAGATCAGCTTCCACAAGACTTCCTAAGAATGATAGAGAAGACGCACGACTTAAGATGAGGTCTTCTTGGTGCAGTGCTAGAACTGTGGAATGCCCTCCCCAGAGAGGTCCACTTACTCATCTCTGTCCATTTCAGAGACATATTAAAGTCTCTCCTTGTCCATTTCAATGTGGTTTTTATTTCAGCTGAATGATGTCTTGGCTTTATGTGGTTTTAACTGCAGCTTTTGATCAAGTTTTGTTGTTTTGAATTAGTTTTGATTTTTTTGTACTGCCATTTTTGACTGATTATTACTCATGTTGTGCTGCATTGTTCAGGAAAGTTGGGATAATAAATATGTTCAAAGAACAAGAAGAGAGCTTCTCTCAAAAACATGGGGCAGCATCCAAACTAAGTTAGTCATGATGAAGTCCCATTGAAATTAATAAATTGAGCATTAGTCATGAATAACTTGTGTCACTGAATCCATGGTGCTTAGTCATGACTAACTAGTCTGAATGCTGCTCATGGTTTGCAAATCCAATTCTAACCACTGTTTCAAATTTTGTTTTCAAGGGGACCATGGTTACGCATAATTAACACTAAGTCACGGTTAACAATATGGGGCCTTAATTTCAGCCACCATGGCAAGCATTCCATCATCCTCTGTCATGTGTGATGAGCCGCAGCCTTTCCCCCTCAACCCAGGAGTTGTGCACTGGGAACACCTTAGCAAAACTGCACAACTTTGAAGAAGATCCCGAGGTCCTTTCCCAGTTCCAAAGTTGGAAGAATGTTACGACTCATCATTTTGGTGCTGGGTTGCTGAGGTGCTCAGAGCACCCCGGTAGCCCAGCACCAAAACAAGGCCAAGCCTTCTTCTCTAACTTGGTGCTGGAAAGGGGGCCATGGACCCTCTCCCTCAGCTAGAGAGGAAGGCTGGGGCTGAAGGACTGATTGCAGGAATGATTCCCCACAGTTCCAGACTCAGAGCTGGAGAATAGACAAGGTCCGGCCTTGCACTGAGTTGCAGTGCAAGGTTATGGACAAGATTATGTGAAGGCTTGTCTTGTAGTAGCAAGCATGACTTGTCCCATTAGCTAGGAAGGGTATGCCTTGGTTGCCTTTGAATAAGAGACCATATGTGAGCACTGTAAGGTATGCCTGTCAGGGGATGAAGCTGCTCTGGGAAGAGCAGAAGGTTCCAAGTTCCCTCCCTGGTTTCTCCAAGATAGGGCTGAGAGAGATTCCTGCCTGCAACCTTGGAAAAGCTGCCTGCCAGTTTGTGTAGACAATACTGAGTTAGATAGACCAATGGTCTGACTCAGTATATGACAGCTTCCTATGTTCTTAAGGCACAGTCTCAGAACACACAGATTTTTGGTTGGCTACTGGGACCAGCCAAACCTTGTGGACCCTTGGTTAACAAAGAGAGAAAGGGGACAGGGGAAAAATCATTCTGCAACAAGTAGCTACACTTACTGATCTAAGTAAGAATCATCTATTACTCTCTAACACCCTACGATGTAAAGTTAGTAACTTCAATATTTCCACAGCTGCTTAAGGGAGCATGTGGCAATTCAATTCTAGATACAAAGCTAACTATTTTTGCAAACTTTCCAAACTTACAGTTAAGGGGGCGGGGAGAACTACTTACCAAATCAACCTTGGCATACTCCTCTACAATCTTCATGTGCTCTTCTGGATTGTAGCCATTCCAACGGTCTCTTTTTCCATCATAATCAAACATAAGTTGAGGCTGCATATGTTCATCTGGTGCAATGTTGGTTCCTGTGAATTTCGCTCCAACTTTCCTTGGTCTCTGCAGAGAAGAAAATATTACACAACCTCTGCATTATCTCTGCCCTTAGGATATTGGTCACATAATTATTCATGCTTTACAGAAGAGAATTTAGGGAAATAATACCAACCATGGTCAAATCACCACTTGGAACGAAGCATTTTTATTGCCTTTGTTCCCCTTTTCTTCCTGGTCAGGGCTGATTCTTACATGAACTGTATGGCTGCTGCTTCTGCATGACCGGGTCCCGTGCTGCATTGTTAACACTGGAAGAGGGGAGGCTCCATGGGATAGGTGGACAACATGGTTGCTACTCATGTGAATACCACTGGCTCCCAGGGAACTGTAGCACTGGCACGAGATGTCACTCCATCACCTGCAGCCTTGCTTACATGGCATCAGGAATTGCACAACTAAGGCGGTAGATGATCAGGCCTCATTGTTTTAACATAGTGGAGTCTTCCCAGACCCAAATCTACTATGGGAGCAGAGGACTCCCTGTTATTCAGAGGACACAGGAAGCTGATGTGTCCCACACTGGGTCATTCCTGAGGCACTATTCCAGCCGCTATCTAACAAAATATTTGGCTGTCACCAGCTTTTCATGAGTTCAGATACCTTCCTTAACAGCTGGTGTTCTCTGTTGCCTGCCACTTGGTAGAATAAGCAGCAGCCACAAAAAGTGCATCCCCTAGATCTGTACTGCTCCAAAGACCAGTTCACAGACACACTCCCCCTTTTGTTTTTAATGTGGAAAACATTAAGCCCGAAGCCTGATCTGGAGACAGTTTCCTGCTGTATCTTCACAGACACGTTCCTAGATAAACACTGCAATGTGTTTGTCGACTCTTATCACAGGATACCATTAGTACATTTGTTAAGACTCTGTGTTTCAAGGAACTAATTAAAAAAATATGGGAAATCTGAAGTTGCTGGATAGACAACTAACTTTCCTCAAGGTTGTTTTTAATTCATAAGACACATAAAAACTAGTCCTTCATACCAAGATCTGCAAGATGATAAACATCAAAAGTCTTTGGAGGCAGTTGTCAGAGCTCACACGGTTCATCTGAAAACTATGAAGACAGTGTTCTGAACAGGATTTGTATTCATGTGACAGACACCAGGCAGCAGTCCAAAATTCTGCTCACCACACCTGTCAGTTCCACCTTAACAATCTGGCAAGTGTGACAAGAAAAGCCCCAGCCATCCCTGGGGATAGGGGCAGGGATAGTTCCTGCAGTTGTGCTGCACTTTGAAGGTGCTTGTTCAGTCTTGGAGGCCCAGCAGAACTGCAGGGATGATTTGCCACCCTTCTCTGTAGCTCCATGCTGGAGCTTGTCATTTTGTCACTGAGCTTCTGGCGCTTTCCAAGAATCTCTGGAGCCCAGCACAGCTACAGAGGACATTTTCACTCTCTTCTCTAGCTCCAAACTGGAGAGGAGGACTGGGCTGAAGGAAGGGTCCCTGAACTTAGAGAAGGGATTGCCTCTGATTTCATGCAGAGGCGCAATGCGAGCTAATGTGTGGTAAGCCCTGCCCCTCACCAAGGGAAACAAGCAAGGTGCTGGCAATCACACATTTCTGATTGGCTACCAAGGCCAGGCAAAAACTGGTGGGCCTCTGCTACCAAGACATAGGTATCAAACACTCTACATTTCTTTTCCGATGGCATATGCAGTATTTCCAATGTGAAAATACAGAAGGCAACTGATTGGACATCTAAGGCTGGGATCTGATATATACTTACTTTGGAGTAAGTACAACTGAACTCAGCAAGTCTTACTGAAGGCTCATGACCTTACAGAGGACTACCATTCAGTGAAATGTTATCAATTACTAATTTCTTTCACTCAAAAAATCTACTTGTTACATATATTTGCATATGAATAAACCAATAATCTGAACCAAAAAGTGTATACTTTTTTGTTTAAAAAAATGATATATGCTTGTATCCCCCCATGCATCATCACAGAAGAGGCATTTCCTCCTGTGCAAGAGGAAGAGTACTATCCATGGATTTGTAAATAATTACAAAAGAATTAAGTGGGCAACATCCAGACTGAGTCCTATTGATATTAATGGGAATTAAGTTATTCATGACTAATTGGTCTGAATGTTGCAGAACTTTTTTTGTTTTTAATCTGCTGCCCTATTAATTGGGATCACTTTTTAAACCAATTAAATACTGCAGCCCTGGTCCTATTTCCATGTAAACATTAGACAGCACAAGAATTGTCACTTAACCTTGTTTGTATGTATTAAAGCTCAGGAAATTTACCTACCTACTACTCATTGTTATGCTGAAGAATAAGGCACATATATCAAAGTTAATTCCTTTTATCCTCCTAAAGGACCATTAGTTTTCCAGAAATTGAACATTGCATTCAAAACATGGGTATTATTTATTTGTTTTTAAATATGATTTCTGGGTATCCCTTCAGAAATCTTCCAGGGCAGCATACAATAAAAATACAATAGCTGACATCAGCACACAGGCTCCACTAGACCCTGCACTGCTCTGTCATACTTTCAAAGTGCGGGCGATATTGTGCTCTTGTGCAAGAGTGCAAATACTTTCTGGAGCTCACTGGCGCACTCCAAAAATGCTCCATTCGACCAGAAACATGTTGAAGGTCATGTGATGTGTTGGAATGCTTCAGAAAGTATTTATGCTCTTATGCAATACCACCTGTACTTCAGAACTGCTGCAGAGGAGCTCACAGGCTAGCAAAGCATGAGCACGGATGTCAGGAGCACCCACAGTTGACTGAGTCAGGATGTCAGTCAATATGCCCAATAAAAATCACAAAGCAAGAACAAACAGAACTGTAGCAAAAAAACCAAACACAAAAACACAACCACCGTTACATAGTTTAGTCTCCCATTGGTGACAAACCAAGCTTAAATGTGTACTTGTTTCATCTGCTATTAGTTTTGCAGGCCTTTAGCAGACACTCATTACATGGCAATCTTCACAACCAGAGGGTTAGAAACCTAACTGAGGGGCTGGGACCATAGGTCAGTGTTAGAGCATCTGCTTTGCATGCAGAAGGTCTCAAGTTCAGCTTCTGGCATCTCCACATAGGGCTGGGAAAAGTCTCCTGTGTCTTGGAGAATCTTCTGCCAGTGAGTGGAGACAATACTGAGCTAGATGGACCGAAGGTCTGACTTTGTTTAAGGCAGTTTCTTACGCCATGAACTTAATCACATTAACATGGAACTAGAATCAAAAAGATTATACTTCTAAAAAAGGTTCAAGGATGCTAAAGGAAAATTTTGGCATCTGATAATATTAACCTAATTGCAGCAAAAAAGGGAGGGCAGATACAGTTTATTCAGTGTCCATCCTCCCACATGAGCTGGGAACCCTGGATGTCTATCAAAGGGGGGGCAAGGGGGGCCCCCTGGATTCATGGCTGGATTGACATGAAGCAGCAGGTGCATGTATACATGTATGTACTTTGCTGACCTGCTGGAAAAATTCCTGCAGACGCCCATGCTGGGAATCCAATTTTTGGTAGATATCGACTCCCCACTCCCCCAGTAAGTGTCAAATAAAATATGAAACCTATACTTGACAGACCTGATCTTGCCGCTTTCTTCAAAGATTTGCATTTCCTATCATGTTTCCAAGATCCAGAGTTAATTTTGATGTAAACTGCCCTGAGCCATTTTTGGAAGGGTGGTATATAAATCAAATCAAATCATAAATAAAAATAAATAATTTGGTTAAGTTCATCTTACCAGGACTGCACAGTCTCGGCCCTCCTGCAGATGTTGGAATTACAACTCCCAACATCTCTGACTATTGGCCACGGTGGCTGGGGATGATGGGAGTTGCAGTCCAAAAATAGCTGGAGGGCCAAAGTTGTGCAGCCCTGCCTTAGACAAAAATATTTTTTTACCTCCAGGCAGTCTTTCTTCTTGTGAGTCAATGAACCACAGTTCTCACAGGCACCCTTGCGGTATTTAGTTGCAACAGCATTCTAAACAGAAAAAAAAAAAACACTTAGTATCAACATCATCTACTTTTTCCTTCTAGTTATCAGATTATAGTAGGCCTGCTTTGAATCTATAGGAAACTATGCAATACAAATGCAATTGCTCTGATGAGCTAATTGCAAGGAATGTTATTCTTAGCTTGAAGTGTAACCCCACTCACCAGTCATCTGAGGCAGCTGTTCTGAAACATTTGGTACTGATAAAGCCAAACGGCCACTGAATTTGGTATTTTGAGTTAAATGCAATAGACTCATTAGAACTTACTCTAATTTTAATGTACCCTTCCCCATCTTACACATGGTTACCTACCTCTTTGACTCCTCGCTTATACCATTCCCCTAGTGCTGTAAATTCTTCCTGCTTCTCTGGCTGGGGTCTCTGATGCTTTAGTGTTGGCCTTTTTGAAGGATCTATATACCATGGGACAGACGAAATGTACTGAGGAATATGTGGGTTGATGTCTCTGTAAAAAGCAGAAATAGTTGTTTAAACTTTGCTGCTGTAGAAATGGTGGTGGGAGAAATATAGGACAGTGCATCAATATTACACTATGCTTTTATATAACGCGTTTTTGAAACAGATAGTTGAACAAGTTACAAAACAAAAGCTGACCCTAAGCTGCCAAAATCAAAGTAACCTTATTGGGTCCATATGCATAACACAGAAACTCAAGTGCAGAAAGTTACCTCACCCTTAAGTAATAAACAGGCAGCAGTCAAGAGTCCCATTGAGATGTTAAAAAGGACACTGCTGTAGCCATGTACAGTGGTGCGGAGGGTGGGGGTGGATGGGGAGTCTCACCCCGTCACTCCCTGCCTCTATCTGCTAGGGATGCGCATGGAACCAGTTTGGAGGCCCTTTATGGACCTCCGAATCAGTTCCACTGGTTCAACGGCAGGAGATGTCTCGTTTTAAGGGCAGGAAAGGGTTCACTCACCCCTCTCGCCGCTTTCCCTCACCAGCATCCGTTTTCATAAAAGCTCATCGGGGCGGCAGTGTACCTTCCTGCTGCCCCATTGTCCGGATATAACCGGATGTCTCCGACGTGCCTGTGTGTGCCGGCACATTCCTAGCATTGCTTTTTTCTAACACACCTCAGCCCCATTCAGATGTCAAAAATTGCACCACTGTAACTTTGTACAGAGATATGAAGCGGTGGGGGGCGGGGAGTCTCTCTTGGTCACTCCCTGCCTCTATCCACTGTTCAAGCTCACAGCTGAGCTTGTCTGAAGAAGGACGAGCCCTAATCGTGGTGGCAGACAATTACATGAGGCTGGATCGATCCAGCCTCGCTATACACGGAAGTGCCCACTGATAGTATCTGTCAGTGACAAAGGCTGCAAATCTATGGATACTTACTAGGAAGTAGGCCCCATGGTGCTCAATGGGACTTACTTTCAAATAACCATGCAAATGACCTGGCCGCCAGTGACTGTTCCCATGGTGAAAGGCAAGAGAGTACAACAGATTCCCTAATCAAGGGTTTTAACATTTTTACCAAGCACATGTGTTAAGAGCTCCCTTCCCTCCCAAGTGCCTGCCTCTGTTCCAGGAAGGCTAGCAATGGACTTCAGGGATTAAAGGCAAATAATCATGTTAGCTAACAATATCAAGTATTATAAATAAGAATACAGGCGGACCTCGTTATCCATGGCAGATAGGTTTTTGGCTCTCCACCATGAATGCCAGGACATTAATCCAATGGAAATCTGGGGGTTAGGTTTCTCAGGGGGGGCAAGAGGAGAGAAAGAAGCAAAGGAGTGCTGCCCGCCCCCTCCTGCCGCACGCCAGGCGACATCCAGTGCTAGCCTTTCTCCCTGCCAGGGTGCACTAAGGTAACATACCCTGTTAAGCGGGAGCTGCTGGAGGACCAATTGCCTCCTTGAGCGCTGGCCTTCTACTGTCGCCACCCACTCGAGCACTGCCCCTCTCTCCTCTCTCACCACAGCAGGTGCCACCTGCGTGCTCCTTGAGCGCTACTCTCTCTCCTCTCTCATTGCAGCAGAGGTCAAACAGCCACTGCCCCGTGCGCTCCAAGTGCTTCCCTGTGGCGGTGCCACTGCCCGCGTGCTCCCCCCCCCCTCTCCACAGTGGAGATCGCCACAGACCAGTAGGAGGAAGGTCTTCTTCCAAGAACTGGCCCGGGCTTCCTTATCCCTCTCAGGCCTCCCAATTCTCATGAGACCCTGGATTTGGACAGATTCCCCGGTCTCACAAGACTTATGAGACCTGGGAAGGATAAGAAAACCCTGGCCAATCAGTGATGAGGGCCAGTTCTTGGAGGAAGACCTTCCAACGGCTCTGTCCTGAATCCAGAGCTCCTCCCAGTCTGCGGGGATGTCACATATGACCCCACTGCAGGAAGAGAGGACAACACTCGAGGAGTGTGCAGGCAGTGCCACCGCCAAAGGGAAGCACTTGAGGAGTCCACCTTTGCTCGGAGAATGGGGGGGAGAGGCCAGCACTCCTTTTCTTCTTTCTCCCCTCTTGCTCACCAGCAAAAACTGCAGATAAGCAAACCCCCTTACCCGCAGTTAACGAGGCTTGTTCTCTATTTTAAAACCACGGATATGTGAAACTGTGAGTAATGGAACCATGGATAAGGGAGGTTCTCCTTTCCAACAAAATTCTTCAAATAAAAAGACAACACTCAGTCCTGAAAAATAAAGCATGATCTTTGAAGTGAACAGATGGTGGTGGTGGTGGGAGGTCTATTAAGGCTTGACTTACTTTCCCTCTTCATCCACTTCAGCTGGGGCATTGCCCAGTTTTCTCTGTTCTTCTAATTCCTTCTTCTTCCTCCAGTCTTCCCTTGTCATCTTTTTTGGTTCTTCTAGGCCACTTGACCCTCCAGGAGGATTAGAGGCTATCGTTTCCATGCTCCCGGATTCCATAGTATTTTTCCTGCTGATACACACACACATATACACATATATAAGCTATGGCAGTGGTCTAAAGCAGTTCACAAAACCTCAATAAGTTTATGAACGATACTCTCCAAAGTACAGGGAAGCATCCAGACTAAGTTGCCACACTTGGGGCCGGGGCAGTGGGGAGGATACCAACGTAATTGATCTTTCACTTTCCTTTGCAGTTCCTGTGCCCATTGAAAATATGTCCCCAACATATTTTTGGCAGGGATGGGGGTGAGGAAACAGGTGGAAATCACTCTTTCCAGGTGTGATAACATTCTACCTAAGTCTTAGTCTGGATGCTGCCTCCTGTTACTTAGCGATATTTGCTGTTTTGCACTAATTGTCTACCCCAACTTTACATTTATAGTTGTACATTTAGAGCAGATATGCTCTTTGGTTAAAAAAAGAGAGAAAGAGATAAAACAGACTAAAAAGTATCCTAAGAATCAAAATACTGTTTCATGAAAAGGGCCCAAAGCTCACCAGTAGAGCAGAAGGTTGCTATACAGAAGCAAGGGACTCCAGTCTCACAAGTATACTGAAATATTTTATGAAGTTCACAGCAAGCTGTTTTCCTTTGCTTAGGGGAATCTGAAGGACCTGCCACAGATTCTGCAACTTTAAATAACAGGAGAGAAACTGATAATTCGGCATTACAACCAGGACCGCTGGGGCAAAGACAGGAAGCTGAGCTTCAAAACCCCAAAGATGATTGGGGGAAGGAAACCTACTTGGGATTTGTTACTCTCTCGTAATTGGGAGAAATCACAAAAAAGCCTTTAAAGCCAAATAAAAACAACAATGATGAAGTGACCAAGAAGTTAAGGGGCGACGGGGCTGTAGCTCAGTGACAGCACATCTACAGAAGGCCCCGGGTTCAAATCCTGGCATCTCCAAGTAGGACTGGGGGTTAAAAAAAAAGGTCTGTTCGAAACCATGGAGAGCCACTACAAACCAATGTAAAAAACACCGAGCTAGATGGACCAGTAGTGGCCTGATTCGGGACAAGACAACTTCCTCCTGTGTTCCTGGAATAAATAACAACATACGCACATAGAGCAATAAGAGTCGGATTGTCAACAAACCTAGCTACCAAAAGGCTAGAGGAAAAGAGCACCCGCACCGCCAGAGAAGGGGCGTGGCAAGAGCAACAGAACATAGGACCCCACTTCCGAGACCACCCCCCCAAAAACAAGACAGAAGCGGCACTCACCCGCCAGCCAGCCAGTCCTACGCCGTCCTTCGTGGCGTGCAAAGCAATCCAGGCCTCATCCTCTCCTTCTCCTCCCCTTCCGCTCCCACAGTACACCGCGCGACCTTCGTCGCCGCCTCCCCTTAAAGGGGCACCGCGCCATTTCCACGCGAGGGCGGGTGCGCTTTCCCGAATAGCAGAGCAGCTGCTTTCCTGCCTTGCAGGGCTTTCTGGCGCTTTCGGCCCTTTTTTAGAGACCTTCGGGCGTAGTCACTCAACACTGCATCATTCCGCAGTCGTGTAACTCCCTCCTGGTGTTGCTGCCGAAGAGCTGGTCTTCTTCTCGCATGCGCTGGGACAGAGAGGCTTCTCCTCCCGCCCCTTCTGACCGGCCTTTGTGTACCTTTACCCTCAGCAGTAAGCCTCACGGACTGCTTTCCTTTCCCGTGGACTTCTCCTTACAGAAGTCCGCGCGATATTGCCGCAGCCTGAGGACGGCGGCAACCACCACCACCACCACGAGGGGGAGGGAAGGCGCTTCCTTGGTTAGCCACCCCCAAGCAGCTTCTTACTGCCAACAAATCCTAGAGCTGCCTAATGAGTCTGAGTCTGCTTCTCCATGACGGGCAGTGAGAGGCTTGGGAGCTACTGCAGCCTCCTTGAAACCCCAGAGCTCTGACGGAGCCCCATCGCTCCCCCGGAGGAGACCTGCCTCCTCCAGAGTAGGGGCTTTGAAGGTTGCAGGAGGCAGGAGAGCGCCCTTTAAAAATGTGCAGGCCGATCCTAGCACGTGTACTTGGAAGAAGCCCCATCTTGCTCAGCGGGGCTTATCCCCGCCCAGAGGAGCAGGTGTAAAGTGCTGCTACACCAGCCTAAGACCGCAGCCTTCCCGGAATCCTTTTGGAATTCCTGACGGAGCAAGACTGCTGCGTACAGAAAAGGACTAGAGTGACACATGTTCTGAACTTCCGGTTAAAAGGGAAATAAACGACAGGTGTAGCCGCAATCAACCCTGCCCCTCGACGAGCCCTGCCCAGCAGGGTTTCCGGCAGATCTTGCTACTGCTTCCGTGTCGTTGCGCATGCTCAGTCCCCATTTGTAGCCACTCAGTTGCCCATACCTTGAAGAGACTTTTGCGGCAATGTAATGTTTAATGTTTATGATTTTTAAAAAATGTTTAAGATTATTTAAAATAATGTTGAAGATGTTTTACCACTCAGTTTTTCAAAACTGATGTTTAAGAGTGTTGAAAATGTTTATGATGTTTTAATTTTATTTTTTTTAACAAAGCATTAAAGATGTCTTATCCTGGGTACAGATTGATCTGTAACGTCCTCTTATGAGCAATGTCAATGTCCTGATTCTCCATGAGTATCACATAGACTTACGCATTGTTCACGAGTAATAAGACCTAACTTGCTGCTCTCCCTCTTGGTTTTTGAGGAGGCGCATTTGAGGCTCAATCATAACTATGCATCAATTGTTTTCTCTGTTGATTTCTAGAAAGAGGTATCATTTTTGTTCCAGAGAAAACAAAACAATGGCTTCCAAAGTAGACACGGAAATTTTGTATGGGTTATCCTGGTATTTTCTCATATTTGTGCAAAAAACCCAAAAACAAAACGGGGTGGGGGTAGAAATCCACCATTGACGCAGCGAAATAGCCAACCAGCACCTTCAGCCTTTCACGCGGATAACAGCAGCCAATGAGCGACGAGGTTGGTGATTTTAAAAGTAAAAACCGCAGGCTCAGAAGACGCTGCTTTTGGTGGGTTAGTTTTAGTTAGTCTAATTGTTAGGGTTTATATGCAGTGTTCTTAAATAACGTTTGTCTTTTATTTTGATTGCTGCTGCTGTCTTGTCCTTTCTGTTGCTTTAGATTTCAGCTGTACTCGCTTTGGATTTTCTCTCTTATATAAGAAGAACGAAAGGAGAACAGTAATGTATGTTTCCACAAGATATACGTTTTATATCGTGTGTCTCTTATAAAAGACACGGGACAGCATAGGGGAAAAAGGGGGCGTGAGCATTTCAAGTTATGTTCTATCTTCCTTTTCTTTATACTTGTTTGAGGTGGTGTTCCTAAAAGTCTTATACCTTTCTCTATAGATTGGAATAACTTAACTAACCCTATAACTACACTACCAGTTCTTCCTGCTTACGTTAGCTTACTTGATACCTTTCTGGAGACTACAGTCTAGGTAAGAAAATATTACAGACTACTGGGTAAAACAATACTAGTAGTATAGCAAATGCATGAGCTCTCAAAGTGTGAGGTAAATGAGGCTCTAAATCTGTGCTCACTAGTCACTAACTGAAATTAAATCTCACTTAGTTTGCAAATATGCATGAGGTCAGCCTGCATATCCTTCAAGCTGGTGAGGTTAAGGAAATTAGGTTAAGGAAATTATAAAGAACCATATATGTCTCTGGGATAGAGCTTTAGTAAAGCTGAGCTAGCTCCTTTTGAGGCTTTTACTCCACTGTAACGTGATTTCCTAGTATTAATTTAACTTATACCTTAGGATATGTCTTAACGGTATTGGTCAGCATGGCAGCAAAAGCTTCAAGATTTAAAACAATAAAACTAGTTAATAGTCAAAGATGGTGGTGTTGGAATGCAGATTTTTTATTAAAAAAGTAAAATATCCTTGTCTGTTTTAAAGCAGTGGTTGAAGTGGACCAACAATAATGGTTGCTACTTTTCCATTTAGAACTTCCTTGCATTTTTTTCACCCTAGTAAGTAGCTTCCATCTAGATTAGAGGTGACAGGTATTGGAGGCCTACTATTTGTGGTATATACATAAAATGTCTTAAGTATACTAACAGTGATTAGTGCAAGTTGAATGATTAAAGCAGGACAAATTCTCTAGGTGAATTAGTGTGGTCATATTTATTTATTTATTACATTTATAAGCCGCTCTGTCCAGAGGCTCTGGGCGGTCATAATGATTTTCCAAAGGATCCTATGGGAGCTTCTAGAATAAACTATTTTATTACCAGTAAAACATAGTAGTAGAAATATGCTAGTTGTATTGATGAAAGGCTGTGCAAACCAGGAACCTGAATATAATACTGTGGATATTTATTTTAGTGGTCCTTTGCAAGTAATGGCTACACACATCTTTGTAGACAAAGAAAATGGAGAAATTGGTCCTGCTGTTAAGGGTCGCCTGAGACTGCTGTCTGCACCTTGTGAGTCTGAACTGATGTGACTTTAAGCTGGTACAAATGAACTGAGATGCCTGTTAAAAAGAAGGCTCATTTAGAAGTGTTAATGATTGTAGATTTCCAACTGCTCAGAATGAGAATGGTAACGCAATTACTAAGCAACCTTGTGCTATGTACTTGATTTTGTATAGCCTTTCCCCACTTTGAAGGTTCATAGATTGTAATGACATCTTAAACAAAGGGATTTAAGAACAGAGATATGAAGAACATGGAATGATGGAAAACAAGGAACTCAGCAAATAGGATGTTAATGAGATTCTGTAAAAGGCAGCAATAAAAAGAGGAGCCAATACAGTGTGATACTTAATGTGCCTGTTAAGGGGATGGGGGACCCCAAAGGAAAAGCATCAAGATGAGGGCAAAATATTGGCTATGCTTCTATTTCTTGTTTCTCGTGAGCCATTTGAAAGAAGACTGATCTCCTCCCTTGGTTTGTCTAAACTATAGCTTAGCTTTTCCTTGATCTGAAGAGTCTTAAATATCCATATATAGTTCTTCATTAAGTTGTCACCTGGCCAGGTAACAAAGGCTGCAGTGCTTGCATTAATGCCTGTATAATTTTGCTCTGCCACAGTTGTCACTGAACCTAAGATTCCTGTACCACTTGAATGCTGCAAGATTAGTCTGTCAGTAGCTCTCCTGGAGATACGAACTTTGCCAAACTATAAACTTAAATAATGTTTTTTATATACTGTATGTCAATTATGTTGAATGGTTTGGCTTATTCCACAGCAAAGGTTTTTGTGGAAAGGCCGTGCCCTAAGACTCCACTTGTTGGAAGGACAGCTAATGTGAATTCAGCAACATCCACATCGGTCAGGAAGGCTCTAGGAAATGTGAATAGGACTCTGCCAGCCAAGAATCTAATTCCAAAAGGAAAGAGATCCTTCTCTACAAAAAAGGTTGGTTAGAACTAATATTCAGTAGGATCACAAAAGATCTTAAGAAATCTTCATGGCTACTAGTTTGGTCGCTATTGGCCACCTCCAGCCTCAGGCAAGACACCTAAATACCCATTGCAGGGGAGCAACAGCAGGAGAGAGGGCATGTCCTCATCACTTGCCTGTGGGTTTCTCAGAGGCAGCTTGTGGGCCACTGTTGAAATGGGATGCTGGACTAGATAGGCCTTGGGCTTAATCCAGCGGGGCTGTTCTTATATTATCTTCAAACAGAAGGAACAAGAGGTGTGTCTTTTGACTTCATGTATAAAAAACATACGAGGCAGGGGGAGGGACTTTTTCGTAATGTGCTTTCTTGCATGAAGATAGATAGCATGTCCCTGTCTTCACCCTGTCCATGGTTCTTGATCTTCCTATGTTTGATTTCAAGATGTTTCGTTTGATTTCAAGATGTTTCGTAGACACAAGTGGCGTGCTGCTGTCCTTGGTATTTTTTTCATACACTTATATTTGAGAGAGAGTTGTTGGCTAGCTCATGCTAGTCTGGAGTAGTGTCACAATGTAAATAAAGCTATCCTGGATGTGCACCTTGTTTTCTTGTAAACCAGGTAACCATCCACTTAAGTGCATGGCCAAAAATGAAACGGTGGATATGAAACTAGAGGGTGATTCTCAATTTAAATATACCATTATATATTTTTGAGTGGCCTAGGTCAGATGTAGTATGCCTGATTTCTTTGGCATGGAGAAGAGCTTCTGGGCAGATTCTCTTCCTTTCTGGCACCTAACCATGGCTTATTATTGCATGTAAATTGACAATGCCAGGATTGCTAGCCAATTTGATAATCTTTATGTTGGTTACAATGGGAATTCCACTTGCTATTAACCATGGTTAGTGCTGTTGCACACCATAGTAAAATTGGGAAGGAAGGTAGAGGGAAAGAGCCCATGACTCACTCAAGTAATTGGTAGTGTTTAATTCCACACTAGCTTTACACTATATTGTGCCTTGTTGGAACATTGGGTAATAGTACTCTTTCTTCGAGGCAAGAAGTCAGTGTAAGGGGGACCATCTCAATTTACCCCTTCTAATTTGATAAAGAGGCACCTTTTTAACGTGGTGATTCTCTTTATTTAGCAGGGGGAGAGTAACTGGCCCTCTGCACCCCCAGCACAGGACCTCCAGTGACTGTTGCTGGTGTCTGTATTATGTTTCTTTTTAGATTGTGAGCCCTTTGGGGACAGGGGTCCATCTTATTTATTATTTCTCTTTGTAAACCGCCCTGAGCCATTTTTGGAAGGGCGGTATAGAAATTGAATCAACAACAACAACTTCTTCTTGAGAGACTGTGTTGCTACCATTTCATATATCTGCACCCTACCTCATAATCGCATGTTGAGGTGGTGGGTTTTTTGCTGGTCTAAGACCATAATAAAGATTTGAGCTGGCTATTCTAATTAGAAGGCTATTATAATAAAATCTTCTGATGGTTCTTCTTTAAGGTTATTGAAAATACAAACAAAGCTGAAGGCTGCAGCATGGTCACTGAAGATTATCCAGAAAAGGAGAACTTCTTTCCTTATAATCCTCTAGGTAATAACTATTAAAGCTTATGTTGACTTTGGTGATAAAATGATGGGGTGGGGGGGATGCTTAATTATTAAATCTGATTCAACTAAGACTATTAACCAGATAACTAGGATATTGCTGGAATGTTGGTTAGCAGTTGGCTTTGAAAACCTGTACTTCTGTGCTAGAATAATGTTTATAAAGTCACTAAGTATAATAAAGAAACTGTGTCTTAGAGCAAATTGGAAACATGAATTGGGTAAAATTAATCACTTCCCCACTGTGAGACAGAATGGCAATGACTCAAAATACCCAATTTTTCTGAACAGAGTTTGAGAATTTTGAAGTTCCTGAGGAGCACAGATTGAGCCATTTGTCACTGATGGGTGTTCCTCTTATGACATTTGAAAATGCATCTGATAGGTTTGCAAGCACAATCCCTGCACCTGTAAAACCACCTTCACTTTCATGGGGTTACGGTAAGTCTTAATGTGCATTCAGGAAAGTGAGTAGCTGTAGCATTCTGTTGAAAGGGCCTATGGCTGGGCTGAGTAATACACCTTCTAATAAAGAATCGAAAAGCAACTTGGTGGTTTTGGTTGGCACAGCCAACAGCTGCCTAAGTTTTGATTACTAGGCTAATACATACTAGACATTAAAATAGAGTTTGGTAAAATCCAGACTAAGACTTGCACAAGCTGGGAGTCCTTGGACATATTTTTGGCAGCTAAAGGGGCTGCAGAGGGAAGGAGGGAGCAATGAAAACCTTTTCTTCCCCTGTCCTGCTGTACATGCAGAAGCAGTCTGGTAGGAGAACATGGCACATATGCCCTCCTTCCATGGCACATATTTTGTGATACTTCAAGTTGCTGATGTTAAAATGAAGGCCCAAAGCTTTTCAGTGGACAGTACTGCACAGATATTTGGTAATCTGCAGTGTAGGGAAGGGAGGGGTTATGTGAACGATTACAAAAGGCAGACCAACATAACTACAGTGCAAAACAAGACTCTCGCCCTCTTTTGAACAGCCTGAAATGTACACACAATTCAACTGCTTCTCAAAGCTGGAAATTTGTATATGGCAGAAAGGGATAGCATGTTGCTGTTATACATAGGTCTGGTTCACAAGACTGCTTGAAAGTAAGACAGATCTTCCCAGGGAGTGTGTGCTCCTAACAGGTGTGTTGTCTGAACCTGCTAACCACTGATGCCTGAATTTTGCCTGAAATTCTCTGTCCAGCTTCAAATGTCACTGACAAGCAGGGTGGAGAATTTTGGGTGACAGTCAGGAACTGGTTTTGAGAGGTAAAATGGTGGGGGTTTTTTTGTTTTTGTTTTTGTTGGGGGCATACTTCTCAAACTTTGCTTAGGGTGCACAAATGCTTTCTCTGGGCTCTGGTTCTGCATATGCAAATCTTTGTCTGGGTACTGCCCTTGAAACAATGTAAATGACTTGAGATGCTTACTGAGTGGTTTTTTTTTTTAATTTTCAGATGCTCTGCAGTCAACTAAAGACTACCTGGCTGCCTTGGATGAAATAACAATTGATCTTCCCCCTCCTTTGTAACATGCTAACAAGCAATTCTTTTATCTGATTTCTAAACAAGTTGTAAATAAAGCTATAATTGGTAACCCAGTGTATCTTGAATTTACAACCCAAGATAAAAACTTAACAGAGGCTAGATATTTGAGAACTGGTTAGTGTAATTGAGATCCAGGAACTGCTGACACTCTTCTTGTCCAAGGAAAAGTACATAAACATGGCTACAGAGCAGTTATCCTTGGCACAGCTCCTAGTAAGTATGAAAAGGATTGTAGCCTTAGTTGACTGTGTTTCAGGCCTTGTGCCTGGCCCATAGCTGGGACTTGGTTCTCATGAAACATGCGCAGTCTGAATTTCCAGCTTAATTAGCAAAGTGCCCTGTAGTTCAGATCTCTGCCAGCCTCTTCAGTCTGGTAATGACTGTTCTAATTGTCATTGGGGTTAAGATTTCCACTCAAATAGTGCTGATAGTATTGCACTCTTTTGTAATTGCAACTCCGATGTGGTGGTCATAAGGTTATAATTATTCTGATTGTTCTTGCCAAGGAGTCTGAAGGAAAAAGCCCTCTTTCTGGATCCACTTTTTAGCCAACTTTATGAAGGAAAGATGTCTTCTGAGCTCAGCATGTCTGTGGTTCCCACCACCCCCTTGCTGCAATAACTTGGGTTTACAATTTGATCCAAACCAAATTCACGGCACGTGGAAGGGGTCCTAGGTAACAGTCACCATGTTAAAAGAAGCAGAAAATAAGCTCCATTACACTAACTTGTCAAGTCCTCCTAGTATCAGTCTGTGATGGCAAATGTCTAGAGCTATATAACCAATGCTTCCTGGGAAATTATACGTTCAAGTAATTCACCTGTCTTTTAGTACTTGAGGTGCATTGAAGATGGCCATATGAGTAGTCCTTTAAAAATTTACAGAGAAACTAAGTCCACTTGAGAAACTTGACAGGGTTTGCATATTTCCTATATTGGTACTCAACAGGTTACTGAACCTCTCTTCATGTACTTTTCTGTGGTGGTGTTGAATATAGTTGGCACAAGGGAATGCTGAGAAGACCCTTGCCTCCAGTGGGGCTAATAGGTCAACTGACTTGGCCTGGGACATACCCTTCTTCAGGATGTTCCTGTTTGATCCTGGGTGACATTAAAAACCAAAACCAGTAACACTCTTTGAGGTGTGGCCTAGGGCAGGGGAGCTACAACACCTATAATCTCCAGCCACAATAAATTGTAGCTGAGGTTGATGGGAGTTCTAGTTCAACCATATCTATAACCCTGCTAACTTGACAAAGAGTCACCTTTTAACATGGTGATTCTCTTTATTTAGCAGGGGGAGAGTAACTGGCCCTGTCCACCCCCAGCACAGTACTTCCAGAGACTGTTGCCGGTGTCTGTCTCATGTTTCTTTTTAGACTGAGCGCTTTGGGGAGAGGGATCCATCTTATTTATTTGTTGTTTTTCTTTGTAAACTGCCCTGAGCCATTTTTGGAAGGGCAGTATAGAAATTGAATGAATGAATAAATAATATCTGGGGTACCACAGGTTGGGAACCCCTGGCCCAAAGTGTAACCCTTGTAGAGAAAGTGGGTAAGTGAGAAAGTGCTGCTTCACTGCAATTGTGCAGTAGCAGGAGTGGATCAGCACTTCCTGTGTTATGCTGAGCAGGACACTGGCCAGTGCCTCCAGTAGGCTAAACTGAACCAAGACTGCCCATGGATAATCAGTATAATATTAGAATCTATCTTTTTAAAATGGCAAACTTTCTAAAGTACTTCATGGATGGCTACACAGTACCATCAAGTGGCCAACCTGATGTACCTCATCCTTCACATAGGGCTGCATGTGTACTTCAAGGGTTTGACTTAGTTGCTATATGTGGGGCAGCTG
The DNA here is from genome assembly GCF_027244095.1 of Hemicordylus capensis. Classification (NCBI taxonomy): domain Eukaryota; kingdom Metazoa; phylum Chordata; class Lepidosauria; order Squamata; family Cordylidae; genus Hemicordylus; species Hemicordylus capensis. The sequence continues at coordinate 376,722,559 of NC_069658.1, read as the reverse complement.
GTATTCTTGCTCCAGTTGCACAGATCCCTGAATGTAAGTATATCTCAGTAATCTGTAGGCAAAAGGACTGGAGGCATTCCCAGTGAGCTGGCTCTTGGTGGTGACTGGAGAACATGTGCAGAGGAAGTTTTTTTTTTTTTTAAATGCCTTCAGTCATAGGACAGCTGCATCTTTCATCTACACCTTTGTAAATATATATTACTGTGGTCTCTGACCAACTGTACAAACACTGCTATTGCTGAGTTAAATTAATATATCCATCTGAACAGTCCATATAAGCATGTCCTAAAGTGGGATGTTGGAATATAAGAACAGCCCTGCTGGATCAAGCGCAAGGCCTGTCTAGTCCAGCATCCTGTTTCACACAGTGGACCACAAGATGCTTCTGGGAACCCCACAGGTAAGAGGTAAGGGCTTGCCCTCTCTTCTGCTGGCCTTCTGCAACTGGTATTTAGAGGCACCCTGTCTCCGAGTCATGTTAATGAATATGTCTATGAGAAGCATTCCTAACTGCTTAGGCCTAAACATTTGTAACTACTGCTGGGGGGAAATGCCACTCTTGTAACAGAAACCTAGAAGACTTACAACAGCTTAGTTTAGCATTCCATTTTCCCTTCTGTCTACAGCATGAAAACAGAGTTGGGGAAGCAGTGGCTGGCAGGAGAGCTGGGTCTGAGGGATGGAGAACAGTTAACATAAATCCAGCTCTGATGTCCTACAGGGCCAAGACAGGTGTGTCCCTATGCTTCTTTTGTAAGACCTCTGGTTAGAATTGCTTAGTTCAGACCAATGTTCTCTCTAACAGGGATTCCCAGATGTTGTTGACCACAACTTCCATAATCCCCAAGCAAAAGCCATTGTAGTTGGGGATTCTGGGTATTGTAGTCAACAACATCTGGGAATCCCTGTTAGAGGGAGCACTGGTTCAGACATAATGACAGATCCTGGCTTGTTCTAAGCCAAGACAAAGTAGCATCCTTCCTCTCCTGATGTTCTCAAGACCAGAGAATGTCATGGAAAAACCAGGATTCAATCCACATGGTACCTGAAGCAGGCTATTGTCTCCCAGAGCAAGCCTCACACAGGCATAGGGAAGCAACATGCAATGGCTGGTTTCTTTGGAATGGTGGTAATAAACAGGGTGGTGTAGGGAAAAGGGAATATAATTTTCAGGTACAAGATGCTCCAGGATTATATTCTCCTTTCCCACAACACCCTTCTTGTTTAGAACATGCCTGCAAATGCTTGGCTACAGCAGTAACTGGTTAAATGCTACATGCTACAAAAGAAGAATCTCTAAAGCAGTCTGTAAGGGGGAATTTTATTAGGGTAATTGACTTTTAATGAACAACTAGGACTTGCTTCATGATATGCTGGAGGTGAAAAGATTGCACCTGATTGAGAGGACAGTGCATATGCAGTATTCATAGGCTAGAATCGTGCTCTCTCAGGAAGCATATGCCTAATGGATGCATACAATAATATATTAGAACCTTCTGCAAAGCTTATTGCTTCCCAAATGGCCAAGGTCACACTCCTATCTCTTCTATTATTCAGAAATATGTGCCGTAATTGACTATATTTAAACGTTTATTACCTAGATCATGTTCTGCTGTGCAGCCAGCTGGCAATAATGTCTTAGTTAAAGTGAAGTAACTTAAAAAAAAACAACCACCCTTTAAAAATTGTTTTGGTCTTTTGTCAAAAATACTTGCAATGTCTATCCATAGCACTTGACTATCTAGAATATAATTTCAACTTCTATAGAGTTCCTCCCCAGATTTTAGAATAAAGTTTGTAGGGCAGGGGTGATGATGGTGGTTCGCAACTGTACCATGAATCCGTGTTTTGGGAGAGGATTCATGTATATATGCTGAATCTTTCCTCTTCAAAGCATCAAAGAGGGCAATAATTTTTAAGATGACAAGGGGCTTTCTGTTCCAGAGGTTTGTAGCTGTGATGGTCCAAACACTCTTTGAAGTATCCAGTCCACTTATTTTCAGTACTTGGGTTAATGGTAATACAGAGTGGTAAATGCAATGTAGTACAGTATTAAAATAAGCTCTGTTCAGGGCATTTGAGAGTTGTTCTGTTATTTTATGCTGGTTTGGTATAGACTTGATGTTAACAGGTTATGGGCTCAAGATGTGAACCAGTTGTTTGAGGTTTTCTAGAGAGAGGGGGGAGGGGAGGGAGGTGTGTGTGTGTGTGTGTGTGTGTGTGTGTGTGTGTGTGTAAATAAAGTACTTCCTAAGCACCATCAGAACTGAACAGACTGGGTTTGCTTCCCTAGTTAAACTAGCAGTCTTAATAGTTTCAATACAAAGCTCTTATTTGTAGAATTTAGCTACATGGGCAAAATATTAAGATGCATAGAAAATCTTGCTCTTGTGTTCCATTATCCTGCTCCAATTCATAGGTTGTCATAATACTTGGCGTAATTGCTTTTCCTCCAGAGGTGGACAATATCTACTTTAACCACTGATCTGGCACTGATGTGCTGTTAAAAAAGAATGCTTTACAATTTCTTATTGTATCCACTTCTGCAAAACGATATAAGGTTAGGCTTTGTGACAAGAATTTGTCTGTCTTCTGCAATGAATGCTGCAACAGTTCTTCAAGGTCACTATTATTTCCAACTAATTACTCCCCATGATGAGTTAATTGAATAGCATTTGGATTTTACATGATGATGTAAAAAAGCAATATATGCTGATTACTTAAAAGTAATTTAAATTAAAATAGTCCATATGCTGTGCTCACTAGCAGGAAAACCTTTAAAATCATATCCAGAAATGATAGCACTGTTAAATATAAAGCTGTGTGATGACAAAGAAAGTGCTTAAAATTTAACATATCATTAACTTAGCTTTGGGGTCATTAACTTAATTTACTATTAAACATGTCCTCAAAGAAGACCTGAGGAAGGATTAACAGTTCTCAGTCCATTTCTTACATGTTCTGGAATGATTTTCCTTTTATATTGTTATGTAAAGCTATTACAGTTTATGCGACAGTGTGCCTAATTAAGGCATCTGTCCTGTAGGGATACATTTCCAGTGTAATCAGACTTCTAAACTGAAAACTCCAAATAACTGGCAGAAAATAGGGTGAGGTGGCAGGCAGGGAAATGTCTTTAGGAAAGTGGATATAATTTCACACCCTGTGTGTTGAGAGTGAGCGGAGCTTCCGTATGGCTATTGGTAAAGGCACTTAAGGAAGTTATTGAAGGGCCAGAGGACAATGGGGAATGTGTTTGGGCTTTGGAGTTGGAAGAAACCTCAAGGTTTGTCTGTCCAACACCTACAGAGGTAGATGAATTCAGATGGCTGGTGGCCACACAGTAACAGCTTAAAGATGCTTACCATTTGGTGTTTGGAAAAGCAGTTTTGGAATGGATCTTAAGTAGAAGAAAAGGGCTACTGGGGACAGTGTTAAGCATCCCTGCTTCCTTGCCATTCTTCTGCTCCTTTTCCCTCCGTCTCCTGGGGCTGCTTTTCCTGTTAATTCATAGTCAGGATTTTGTAACATGCAGATGCATGTAACAATGTGTAAGTTGCTCTGAACCATGTGATTGGAGGTTTTAGTTGACTGCCCTCTTCCACCCCACAGTTGCAGGCATCATATGCTAAGCTTTGAAGTAGCTGCTGAATAGTTCTTGACCATCAGATTTCACCTTTTGTGAACCCCTATCTCTCACGGGTCTGAACCCCAGTCACAGTGTCCCAACTGACTTGGTACCAGTGTGGCATGGGAGCAGTGGAAAAACACTTCCCAGGATGCCTCCATGTTGCACTTGTAATGTATGGCAGCATTATCAGCCCTCGGAGGTAAACGTTGGCATGGGAAATAACCACTGTCTAGATTGCATGATGGGGTGATAAACTACTAACCTATAAATTATTAATGGGCTGGATGAGGGATAACAAACCTGAAGTTGAATCCAAATAAGATGTAGCGGAGGAACTGACTGTGGGGGTCGGGACCGAAGAGATAGTTTAGATCTGACTGTTCTAGATGGGGTTACACTCCCCCTGAAAGATCAGGTATGTTGTTTGGGACTGCTCCTGGATCCAAAGCTCACTCTGTTTTCTAAGGCTGAGGCAGTGGCCAGGAGTGCTTCTGATCAGCTTCGGCTGATATGTCAGCTCTGCCCATTTCTGGACATAAATGACCTTAAAACAGTGGTGCTGGTAACCTCCAGGCTTGACTACTGTAATGCACTCTATGTGGAACTGCCTTGGTACATAGTCCGGAAACTACAATTGGTACAGAATGTGGCAGCCAGACTGGTCTCTGGGACAACCTAAATGGACCTCATAACACCAATTTTGAAAGAACTGCTCTGGCTGCTGATATGTTTCTGGGTGAAATACAAAGTGCTGGTTATTCCCTACAAAGCCCTCAATAGCCTGGGTCCAGAGTACTTAAGAGGGCACCTTCTCTGTCATGAACCCCGCTGCCTATTACGATCACCTGGGGAGGTCAGTTATGGTTTCCACTGGCTTGTTTGGTGGCAACTCAGGACCAGGCCTTCTCTGTGGCTGCCCTAGGGCTCTGGAAAATGATCCATGTCAAAATAAGAGCTTCTCCATCTCTGTTTGCTTTTAGGAAGACCCTCAAGACACACCTGTTTTCTCAGGCTATTGTGATATTGTTTTAACTTTTTATTCTGTGAAGTTGTTTTGTTTTGTCTGTTTTATATTTGTTGTGTTTGTGTTAAATTTTGTACACTGCCTAGAGATGCACATATCAGGTGGTATATAAATATGATTAATAATAATAATAATAATAAATAATGCTAACGAGCCTGGTGACAAGAAAGCAGTTTTTGGTGATTTGTATTGTACAGAGAAGTATAAATTGGGCCAATGATGCGATGCACAGATCATTTCAGAGTCAAGGGTACATTCATCCACCCATTTTAAAAAAAATTCAATAACTTCTTCTGATCTTATCATCTGGTGATTTTTGTGCATGGGTTTTGGTATAGTGCAGTGATACTCAGAATACTCTGCTATGTATGAATGCATCTTGCCATGCTTTGGAAAATATTTCAAAATAAGAAGTGTCAACCTGAGTAGGGACTGAATGAACAAAAAAGTTTGAGAAGATCTTTCTCTCTGCTTGACTGTTAGAGTTGTGAGGTTATTATGTGATTAGAATCCAAAGCAACAGAGTTCTGTTGCATCTTAAAGATGAACAAAGATAGCACAATGTACAGTGGTCCCTCAACTTACGAACTACTCGACATAAGTATTTTTCGAGTTACAAACGGCAGTTTTAGATCCGGTTTTAGATGCGGTTTTTTCGACTTACAAATTTTTAGATGGGGTTTCCTCGACTTACGAATTTTACATGTGGTTTCCTTGACTTGCCTGCCTGTTTACTGCCTGTTTATTCTTGAAAAGAAATGTTCCTGTGCAGTTTGCAAGTCTTACTGGGGGTCTGGGTCTTTTTTCTAGGCTCCGGAACGCATTAATCAGTTCCCAATGCATTCCTATGGGAAACCGCTTTTCGACTTACTAACTTTTCGACTTACAAATGTGCATTCGGAACGGATTAATTTCGTAAGTAGAGGGACCACTGTATTGTGGAATACATCAGATGATGTAGACTCTGTCCTCCAGAAACTTATGCCATGATATATTTAATGGTCTTTAAGATGTTACAGGACTCATGGCAGAATACAGATGTAATGCTGAAGCATGGCTTAGCACTATGAGAACAATCCTTGGTGAGCCACAGGCTTGTGCACTTCTCTCAGTTTTATCCACAATTTTATCCTAGTTTGACTAAATACAGTTAAACTACAGTTTCCTGACTGTGGATTGGGAAATGCATTTGTTCTAGTGTGAAAGTGGAAGCAAAGTCAAGTGTGAATGCTTGGAGGCTCTTTCAGTGCAATTTAGAAGCCTGACTAACCAGGCTTCTAAATCATGTGGGGAAAGTCACCACACTTGTCTCTGCAGACAAGCACTGTGTTTTATAGCTTCTTCCCTTGTAAATACAAAACAATCCTATGTTTAACTAAGTTTTATACAGAAACAATTCCATTTTTCTCCTTCTCCCTTTCCCCTCTCTTTTCTTTCTGACTCCTCCCCCACACTCTCTACAGGATCTCCACTAGGACAAACATCCAAATAACAAAAGATTACTGGATAGAATACAACACACCCCACCCCTTTATAACAACAAAAATTGAATTGATTTAAAATTTATTGACAAAGTATTGAAGTCTTTTAGGTGGTCTCCTGTCACACACACTTCTCCTAAGTCCTGGGTTCTTTGGCACGGGAGCTGTTTGTTCTTCGGGTACCAAGGATTGTCCACCACTTTCATCAGTCTCATCTGTGAGATCAAAACTGGAGGCAATATCATATATCAAATTCCTCTCTTGAAATCAGACTCCCTTCCCTATTGTCTCATAGTATGCATGCTGGAAATTCTCCTAGGATTTTAATGATTTGTTTCATTCCAGAATATCAAGAATGTCCCTTTCTCACTATATAAGACAGCTGTATTCAGACAAAGCCCCCACCTGAAATATTTGCTGTTTCACATCCCTTTTCTGATCCACATACAATTTATATTTTTGTTGCTTCTCCCTTACCTGATCATGAATCTCTGCAACCTCAGGGTGAGATAGCATGGAAAGTCATATCAGCTGTTGTCATTGGGTAAGTTTGGTGGTAACTTTGTAGTCCTCTCAGTAATTCAAAAGGTGACTTCTCTATAGGGGAATGAGTATAGGATTGCCACATTCTGGCTCTCCAAATCCGGGGACCCCAATTTGCATATCATGTAAATTGGCTTGTAATCAATTTGCATATTATGTAAATTAGCAGATTAACAGCAGCAATAGAACAACAAGCACAGCTTTTCAGTTAAGGCTGCAATTCTGCACACACCTACTTGACAGAAGATCTGATTGAAACCAAGGGAGCTTGCTTCTAAGTAGGCATGCAGAATGTAAAGCCAAAGTCCTTAAACATTACAATATACAGCCTGGTAGTCAGTAATTTACATAAAAAGCAAGCACAGCAACTTTCTACGAGTGCTGTGATGAAGACTATCCAGTTTATCATTATCGAACTCTTTGGTTTTGCTGCTACTAACATGACCCATATTCTCTCCCTCCCACTGTGTGTGTGAGGGAGTGAGCACAGCCAGAGTGGGTGGTAATAGTAGGGAAATAACTGGAAAAGAAATGGTAAGAAAAGTATTTGGCTTTAAACTGCAGCCTCCACAACTGCATTTTGTGAAAGGAAAAAGAGCAGGGAGAAATTGCATCTAGTTGGCTATTGGAAGTTGCATTTTCCTCTCTTTGATGCTGGTTAAACAAGCAGATACTAGAAGCTGAAGATGTTTGGAGTTGTACTGGAAAATAATTTCTGATTGTATAATGTGAATAGAATTTAGAAGGAATCACCAGCATGCTGATTGCACAGGATGGTTGGCTCCACTCATTAGTAGGCAGTGGGTTTAGTCACTGAGGGAAAGTAGAAAATGATGCAGTCTGGCCTGCAGATCTCTTAAATAAATAAATAAATAAATAAAATCCTGGCCTGTTCAAGCAAAAGGAAGCTTAGTGTCACACTTCCATTTTCTGGCTGATGAATGTTCAAAGGTGTATAAATTCTGTAATGGTAACAACTACAACAGATTATGCAAGCCAACTTCTGTGATTAGGGAGCACAAACTAGGCAAAATGGATATAATATATTGTAAATTAGAATAAATTGCATATATAAATTGCTCCAAAACTTTAAACTGCTTGGCAGGTAATGGGTCTGTGGAAGAAAAGCATGCACAAGAAATTTGAAAATGGCTGTGTGAAGAGCTAGAATAACTGGGAAAAGGAGCAATGGTGATAGACAGAGGGTCAGGAAGTTGTATGTAGACAACTGTCTCGAAACTCTAGCCTCTTTAGCTTCGCTGTATCCTCTAGCTTCGCTGTATCCTGGAAATGTTGAAATTGGGCCTCAGAAGCATGGTAGATTTGGCTCCTAACTACTTCCAGACCCCCACATATCTGCTGGCCCCTGTTTTAGACTTTTTCCTAGGAGAATTGGATTTTCTGTCCCCGAAAAATGGGTAGATTGGGTTGCAATGAGAAAAAGAGTAGCTGCTTTCTGAAGTAGCTTGAAGAGTTACTGCTAACAGCAAGCAGATACTTAAACTTGTTTTCTCTGAAAAAAGTCTAGCATTGTAATGCAACATTCCTTTTATATGGCTATGCCTTGCAGCTGCCACAGTTGATAGAAGTGTGTGTTCTGGGCACACATCTCCTCCCCCCTGGGCAATTCCTTGGCTACCATCACAGTACTAGATGGGAAAACCATGGTTTACCTACATGCGGTAGTGGATGTCTACACTGCGCCATGGGCCCTTTAACCTATTCAGAATTCCCAGGCCTGGCATTGTGACATATGTAGATCAGTCACTGCGGGGAATCCCGGGTGAGGGGAGCTGGCATTTTCAGCAATCCTTACCAAGCCACGTGGCCATGGTGGGTAGAGAAAATCATGTATATGTGCTAAGGGGTGACTTGATTGCCAGAGGGAGTAGCTGGGGTACCCTTCACCTGGGCTTGCAGGGACCTAGACCCGCATGCCTCTAGGGCAGGTCTGGCCCGCATGCCTCTAGGGCAGGCCTGCACAACATAAGGCCTGGGGCCCAGCTCTGGCTCACGGGGACTTTTTTTGCTGGCCCCAGGGGTGGCCCAAAGTATTGTGGTGTCTGTGTGCAAAATGCCACATTGCTCCATGGACTTGATGGGGGTCAGCCCCCTTTCAGAACTGACCTTTGCAAGCATTGAAAGTGCATGGGCGACAGGGAAGAGGAAAGATTGCTGGAAGCCTCCTCTTACCTTTGCATGCTGTAGGTAACTAATAATTGCTTTCATTAATATTTTTAATAATTAATTTTAATGTGATCGTTAATGTGCTGAAAATTTACCTCGGCCCTGTATCTCAAGACATGGTTGGTTCTCGTCCACCAGAGCAGTTTCTCTTAACCTTTTTGGAGTCAAGGACCACTACATTCTTCATGCGAAGTTTCCCGGACCAGCAGTTAGTAAAGGGGTTTCAAGTTTATCTATCTATCTATCAGACTTCTATACTGCCCAAAACTTGCATCTCTGGGCAGTTTACAATTAAAATAATATAAGCATTAAAATCATTAAATTTGGAATCTTTTGCAAACATGGAATATTAGGGGTTCTCAAACTTGGGTCCCTCAGTTAAACTCCCATAACCCCCAACCACAATGGCATTTGGTCATTATGGCTGGGGATTATGGGAGTTGAAGTCCACCAACATCTGGGTACCCAAGGTTGAGAACCCCTGAATCTAAAAGCCTGGGTGAACAAATTTGTCTCCAGCATGTCTTCAGTATGTGCGCGGTGGGGGTGCTTGTGATTACTCAATGGAGAGGGGATGTTGGGCCATTAGAAAAATTCAAAAGCTACATGGGGCCAATGAAAACAACACACAAGCAAGCTTTTGAATTCCCCAAAATGCTTCATCAGGCTGGATGTCAAGCAAACCAAAAAGGAAGAGAGGAGAGCTGGACAAGTTCAGTAGAGCCGGAAATCTACAGTGTAACCCCCTCATGATGGAGGTGGAGTTTTAGCAGGAGTTGTATAGTCGCAGGGCTGGATCCAGACGACGTTAGTCAGGACCACCCACTGAAATTAATTTAGTCATCTCTCATTTGTGTCAATGCTGCTTGGTCATGATCACCTGGCTTGATCTGGCTCCTGCTCTTAGATGTGCACTTTGTGAGGCGGACCTAATGAAACCCACGCAGCTCCTCCAAAACTCCTTAAAAACGGTTACATGGCAGGTGCTGGGAATGTTTTTTTTTTTTTTTACGGTGAAAGAAAATGTAAAGAAGAGCGGTGGGGACCTGGCATTAAAGGGAAGGGGGTGATTCTGAGATGGCAGAGGGCGTGGGGCGTTGTAGTGGTGGATGCCTCATTTTCCTTGCTGGGGAGACGAGGCGCTGTTCAGGGTGAGTGAGGCAATGGTGCACCAGACAGCGCTCAGAAGGTCGCCTGGGTCCAAGAGTTGCCGCCACTGTGCTTGTGCACCAGAGTGTAGCAGGTGTTCCCCCATCCTCTCTCACAACGTGCCCTTCTGTGCCCCCCTCCCAACTCCCCTGTGTGCGCCAATCACACCAGCCTGCCTTTAGGGCCACTCAGCTCACGTGGTCCCACATGCTGCCCGCGCATACCTACGAGGCGAGCCAAGCAGCCCTCCTCCCTTCCTCCTCTGCTTAGCCCTCACTGCAGCATGATCCCGGCCAGAGGTTGTCCCCCGCACCCGGCGAGGTCATAAAGGGGACCGCTGTCTTCCACCGGCGGTGCAGACCAGGGGGTTATAGGGGGCCGAGGGACCACAACACCTCACCAATGCAAGAGGGAAATGGCGTTTCCTCTCAAGGTGCCTTGGACGCAACAGGCAGCTGGTTTTAAATCGGTTTGGATCGGACACGAACCGTGCTGGGGCATCAAATCCCCAGGATCACTTCATTCCAGTGCCATTCATCCAATTACTCATTTGCATGAATGCACAAAATGGTATCTTGCCTCTTCCCCGTACCACGCAGCCTCCCTCCTCCACTTAGCCCTCCTTGGTACGTGTGCTTCCCTCTCCCTCGAGGAAGGTCCACCTGCACTCCCTTTTCTGCAAAGCCGGAGCCAAGGCGGCCCTCCTCCCTCCCTCCGCCACTTAGCCCTCACTGCGGCATGATCTCGGCCAGAGGTTCCACCCCCTGGTGAGGTCACGAAGGGGACCGCAGACCAGGGGGTTACAGGGGGCTGAGGGACCACAACGCCCCACTGATGCAAGAGGAAAACAGCGTTCTCTCTCAAGGCGCCTCGGCCGCAGCAGGCAGCTGGGTTTCAATCAATCAACCTTTGGCTGCAAACAATGAGCATGCAAGAACCAGCAGCCCTTCAAATGGCACCCACTGCCATACCTTTTCCTTGATGCCCCCACGCTGCATACAGTTTGAAGCTGTAAAGATAGGGAATAAGATAAGTGTAGGAAGATCTCAGCAGCACATGGAGGCAAGGCACAAGAAGGGTCCCACGCCTCCGTGATACTCCTCCTCTTCCGTGCCATGTGCAAAATTGAGGAAGTGAGTGCCTTGATTGCAGTTTTTGTTGGTGGTGGTGGGGGGGTTGACTCCCAGTCCGGGACCGGCACTCAACCCTTCGGGGACCAGTAGCGGTCCAGGGACCAGTGGTTGAGAAACTGTGCACCAGAGTATTTGACTTGTGCATGCCTGCTCTAGGGCTTGTCACTCTCATGAGCGAATGGTCCTTGGGAGGATGTTAATGCAACCAATAACTAGGTGTAACCCAGGATGGTTCTTTTCATGAGGTATGGCCAAAATTGCATGCGTGCACCTCAGGGGAAGGGGCTGGGCCCCCTTCCCCCACCGTTTCTATGTAAAAAAAATAGAACTTGGCTGCTCCAGCCTCCCTGCTCAGGTCTGACTTTTGTGCTCCCCACCCCCAGCCATTTTCCTCACCCTCCTGGCACCATGATGAAGTGCCCTGCTTGTGCTGCTGCTTGGAGTGTTTGTGCTTGTGAACATACATGACTGTTCCTCCCTTCTTGGGGAGCAAGGCACTGAGTGCCCATCCTATTGTTCTGTGCCCTCACCCTACCACTTGGCGGGTGGGGAGAGCAAGGGATGGCGTGGGAGTCAGGGGTGCCCCGAGTAGCTGTGTAGCTTGACAGCCTGGCCAGTCCAGGATGGGATGTGGTGGCATCCCTGTAGCCTGGCAACTCCATAGCTGCATGGCTGATAGGAGGTGCGTGGCTGGCTTTCCGAGAGGCTGCCAGCGAGAAGTGCCAAAAGCACAGAGCAGCCACATCCTCAGGTGGATCTGCGCTGCTGCCTCTATGATTGGGGTTTGGAAATGGGTGTGAAACCACGGTTATAGCTGAGTCTGCAATTGGGTGTAATGCTTTTGGTGGCAAAGCCACAGTTGGTAGTGAAGCTTAGAGAAAACCGAAGGTTCCAATTGCAGTTTCGTAAGGGAAAATGGAGTTGCTTTTGGCCCATAACCATGGCTTCATGCATTCAAGCGTATTGCAGTTAGTACCTCGGCCAGCTGTAACTGCAGTTATCCTGTACGTCTGAACTCAGCCATAGACTCTTCATTGTAGCTGCTTGCTTTATTATGGATTTTTCAATCAAAGCAGGATGAAAGACAGTGGCCTTTTTATCCTCTAGAGGGCAGAAGTGTAGCGGCAACCAGCCTGGGAATTGTCTCTGAGAACCACTTCAAATACCGTAATGTAAATTTGAAACAAGTAATGATGGATGGGCAGAAAGCATGACAGCAGCCTTTTCAGAATAGATCACATAGGCCAGTGCTTCAGAATCATAAACTGTATAGTCTGGATGCAAACCTATATTGCGGTTTTTCAAATAAGGGTTTCATAGAGAGACTGGGGCATATGAAGCAAAAACATACACAAGCACAAAAGGGGAAATGGGTGAAACTAGAATACTTTGGAAAAATCTGTACATAGACATACACTTCAGAGCAAAATTATAGCTGAAGATCTTGGCACAGAGACCCTGGCATGAGTGAATAAACTCCCTTTGGAAATGTTGTTGTTCAATTTCTATACCACCCTTCCAAAAATGGCTCAGGGTGGTTTACACAGAAAAATAATAAATAAGATGGATCCCTGTCCCCAAAGGGCTAAGAATTTAAAAAGAAATATAAGATAGACACCAGCAACAGTCACTGGAGGTACTGTGCTGGGGGTGAATAGGGCCAGTTACTCTCCCCCTGCTAAATAAAGAGAATCACCATGTTAAAAGGTGTCTTTTTGCCAAGTTATCAGGGGTTTATTAGTTTGAAGTAGGATTACAGGCTGTTTACAGGGAACTGGTCACAGCTGGTAAACTTTCACCAAATGTCTGATTCTGATGACATGCACAAGAATCATGTGGATGCTGTTGGATATGGAGTTCCAGTGCATCAACCTTTTGCACCATATATCCTAATGACCACTAGGGGCACTGGGAGTAGAGACAGTGAGCCAGGGTCTCCCTATCTGTCCCTAGTCTATGACCCCTGATCTGACTCTTCAGCACTTCCTCTGCTGAGTCACAATCGTTCCTTTCCTCTTAGAGAGTAGATGGAAACATCTCTCTCTCTCTCTCTCTCTCCTTACCTATTCATTATGTAGTCCTTTCAGTTAGGATTAGGTCTTTCCTATCCAAGTGTACTTAACCAATAAATACTTAGTATTTAGTTCTATAAGAAACTCCATGTGTTTTCTCTAAATAGTTGCAACAACTAAGCCATCCTCTGCTACCTACTCTGTAACTGGAATGTGTGCTCTCTTCCCTAGTGCTCTGCTGTTTATCTACTGGGGGTAAAAGTAACAACCTCCAATAGATGCCGCATCCTCTGATGGAGTCTTCTGGGTAACAAAAGGGAGGCAGCTCCCAGTTCTGGTTAGGGGGCTGCCTTTTTTTTTTTTTTGTACTCAGAAGTTCCCTTCAGAGTGCTACTATATCATCATGTAGCATTCTGTGGGCATTCGGGGGTGGGGGAGGTGGCTGCTGTGGGTGCTTTGTGAGTTTTGCACTGCCCACCATGAGTTTACCCAGATGATTTGCTCCCAATAGACTCTTGGATTTCAAGGTGGAAATTCTTTCAAGAGAAATTTAGTCTTGACCTCAATTCTATCACAGTTGTGCTAGAATAAGTACCCTAGAAACCCCCGCGGCTGGCAAATTCGCAGTAGGCGAGACATAGACTTTCATGGGAAACAGAAGGTTAAGAGAATCATGAGAGGGGAAGTGCCCCAAAATATATTTAAAAGTGGGGAAAAAACCCTGACCCCCCGAAATTGGCCCCTCAAACCTCCTAAAATTTGAAAAAATGGCCAAACTGCAAATACTCGGGTCATGGTTGGTGAGGATGGTGACAATTTTCCAATCGCAGATACTCAAATCCATGATTGGCAAACCCACGATAGGCGAGGGATGACTATAGCTGAATTTCTATTTTTGAAACCTGTGTCTTCCTCTCAAAATAAACTAGCAATGATATCTATTTTTTCTTTCTTCTAATTTTGTACTGGGGTGGTCCAGGGCCCATCTGTTTTGAAGTGAAACACAGTCACCCAAAGGTAAGTTCCTGGTTTCTGCATACTGTGCCTCTCCAAGTATTCAGAAGTCTATTGCTCTGCCCATTAAAAGAAAAAAGTTTTTAAAACAAACACACAAAAACCAAAAACACCAACATGCCTCATAAAGCACTTGTATTCAGTGGCTTACAGGACCTATGGAATGCTGAGGAGGTCAACTGGAAAAAAAAATGAAAAAGGGGTGGCAGGGAATTGATCTTTCTGAAACCCTAAGCACTGAATATCCTGAACAAGGGGATTAGGGTCGGGGCAGGGTGAGATTTACAACCTTCCCCTTTCTACACATAGAGGCTGTTCTCACAAGCAGCCAAGCCCAGGCTTAGGTAGCCTAGCCTGGGCTGCCCATGAGATCTGCCGAGATCTAAACGGGTCCTGGTGGTCCCTTGGCATCAAACCCAGCACTGACGTCTGGCTCTTAGCCGAGGTTAAAGGCACAAATGTTGGCTGCCAGGATTCAGCGTGAGCTGCTTGAAGCTTGCACTGTCATAGAGATGGGCACCTAGAGTGACCATCCCTGGGGGAATCCCACTGCATTGTGGGATACCCAGAGGTTGGGACATGTCATTCCGGCTGTGTGGGAGCGTGGACAGCACTCCTAGCAACATTCTCTTAAGCATCTGTGGGGGTGGGGGTGGGGGTGGGGGTGGGAAGGTGAGTGAAGAGAAGCCTCCCCCACCACGCTTGTGTGAACGACCTCTATTATGAGTTTCAGATGGAAGGCAAGAAAAAAGCTCGCATTTTCTATTCTCAGAGCTCCTTCTCTACTATACACCAGCCCAAAATCAACCCCAAACCCTTTTGCATTTTATAGCACAGTGGGGGGAGGTTTTAGAAGGATGGAAAGGACCCCACCCCTCTCCCCGTGAGTTCCACATAGCACTACAAGGCTCTTGTTCCAGGCTGACAGAAGCCCTGAACAAGAGAACACCTCTTAGGGGCTGGAGAGACACTGCAACATTCTGTGGCTGTCTCCCTCCCCGCCAGTTATTTGCTCCTGCATTTAAAACTACTTGAGAAGCCATGTGTTTTGAGATAATTAAAATTCATAACCTGCCTTACTTTTTGCATGGCTGATATTCAGGAATAATAGGGAAACTATGCAAGCCGTAAAAGCAAAAAATAAAAAAAGTAATGCATTTCTTCTTCTTTCCCTCCCCATATATACATGCATATACCCAAATGTAGTGTTATTGCTGCTGTTGCTGGGGTTTATTTTGACAGGGAGGACTCAAAGGATACTGCAGTAGACTTGGGGAAAAAAAAACACCCTACTACAATAATGAAGAGACCTTAGGGGACATTTTAGCTCTGTAATAAGATGCAGGACCACTTGCCTCTAGGGTGCTGGTGCCAGCTCAGCCCTTGTGAGATGGATTAGCAGGAATTCATTATCATTTGGTGGTTTCAGTACTTGCAGCAGAGGCTACAGGGATTAGATGCTGACCTCAAGGAAACAAAACAAGAATTCATGCAGCAATGTTATTTTTTGCACTGATGTTACTACACCACTAGATAGACATGGAGAAAGATGGACTGATCCAGGGATTGTTTCTCAAAGTATGGGTGCCTAAATGGAAGAGAAGCAGCAGATTTTCTCTTCTTCTTGTCAGTAGATAGCGTTTTAATATTCAGGGCTGCCAGTCCATTTTATTTAGCATTAATTTAAGAAGAAAAAAAGAGAACAGAGGACTCATAAGTGATCTGCGCTGTGTGCCTGCAGGGTGGTGCTCTGGAGGACAGGACAACACGCTGTGGCCTCCAGATATTCCACAATGCACCATGCGACATGCGCAGCGCATTGGGGGATTCCGCCGAGAGAGAGATATAGGAGTGCCTGTCTATATGTCTGCTGGGGCTCAACATAGCCCCAGCAAGCACACGCTCTGGTAGCCCAATTTCAGGGAGCACTTGCCCCTTTAACCTTGACTAGCAACCGGGCTACAAAGCCGGGCTAGGTGGCGCTGGCCTGCAGGGATCGGGCCCGATTGCAGCGGTGTTCACCAGACTGGGCATGTCTAGCCTGGGTGAGGCTGCGTGTGAGAACAGCCTCACTATTCATCAATTAATCAATTAATGAATTACATAATCTACAATGGAGGGCTAGACTGCTGAGGAAGCTGAAAGTAGAATTTAGTGAGTTGCTTCCATCTACACCAGTGATTCTCAAACTTGGGTCCTCAGGTGTTATTGGACTTCAACTCCCATAATCCCCAACCAAAGACCACTGAGGCTGGGGATTATGGGAGTTGAAGTCCAATAACACCTGAGGACCCAAGTTTGAGAATCACTGATCTACACTGTTCAAGGCCCAAATATGTACACAGTGCCAACCATGTAGAGCAGGCGCGTAACGAGGCTGGAGTGGGCCCAGAGACAAAATTTTAAAACGGGCCCCTCACTGATACACACACACACACACACACTTCACAATATATAGTCATGTGACTTGCCTCTGGGGGGCCTCTCGAGGCATGGGGGGCCCCAGGCAGCCGCCTCCCCTTGCCTAATGGTGGTTACGCCCCTGATGTGGACCATTAGGTATAAAGATCATGCCTATGTCACATGAAATGGCTTATACAGGGCTAGGACAACAGAAGTAGCACTACACAGATGCAAAAAGACCGGCGCTTAAGTGCACTCCAGTCTTCCTCTGCAGCTCTAGTGGAGGTGGGGAGGGCACCATTTTGGCTGTTCTCTCCTACCTCAAGATGGAGTTTTCACATACAGAAATCTGTCACACACTGGAAGTAGCCCTGCAGAGGGGAAAAACTCAATCTGGAGGGAGGAGAGAATGCAAAAATTGTGCCCTCCTCACCTCCACCTCCACCTGGATTGCAGATGAAGACTAGAACACACTTAAGCTTTAATCTTGTTGGGTCTTTGCAGAGCTACTTCTGTTGTGCTCGCCCTTGGGAGAATAGAAGTCAGCATATGTACTGTGAGGAACAGCCCCTACGTAGCCCACTCTTTTTTTGTTTCCTAAGACCCCAACTGTGTAGCAGCACTCAGGAAATAAAAAAATACAGCTTTTAGAGTGGGAACATGCACACAACCCCCTCCTCTTGGCTTGTAAATTGTTGAAAGGTTTCTCGTATGGGGACACAGGAGAAAACATGGAGGTGTGACTGTCTAGGTTGCACAACTCAAATGGGCCAGAACCATCTACAACTTGGCGTGCAGGGGCCGAGGTAAATTTTTAGCACATTATTACATTAAAATTAAAAATATTAGTTACTTGTGGATCTATTCCTCCTGTCAATGGACCCATCGTTTCAACCAAGGGTAGTGGCCAGAGAACAGATCCTGTGCCTGCTCAATGAGTGGGGCCCCTAGTGTGCATGCCAGCCCCAAACAAATGCCAAGGCCTCTCCTCTCCCTAAATTGTTTTTGCTTTCAGGCTGCAATGCTAGGTATGCTTACAGGGGAGTAACACAGGAGTTACATGGCACACCAATGGAGCATATTTCTGAGAAAGCATGCACAGGATGGCGCTCTAAGGCAGTTTCCAGCTCCTATGTTGCTGCAGGATACCTGGGGGCCAGTAAAATAGTCAATGCGGGCTGAATCTGGCCCCCAGGCCTTATGTTGTGCAGGCCTGGCTAGCTAAAAGGCAGTGGTGTGGTGGATGTGGAAAGCGCAGAAGTGGAGCATGAGTACTTCTTAGCTTCTCTGGCTGTCAGGGTCGGCATGGCCATGGCGCTATCATGGAGAGCACGTGCATGTCTGAATTTACAACTACACCACTTCTAAAAGGCTCCAAGAAAGCTACCCTGGTGTGTGTGTGTGTGTGTGTGTGTATGTGTACACACACACACACACACACACACACACACACCCTGGCAAAGGAATTATTTCCTCCAGGTGTAAAATCCAGTCAAAGACTCTGCTCCAAGCCACATCCCAGCACCCATGAAATGAATTAATTTAGGAAAGTTTCCAGGTATGGAACTCCAAATAAGGTCAGGCTGCTGGCTCAGAGGTCAACCCCCTGATCAATTTAATTAAGAAAAAACTAGAATTTCAGGAACTAAGGCAAGGACACTTATCTTTCTAATCTGAATAACAAACTCCAAAACAAAGGAGATCTCACTACTGAAAGGAACTATTTATTATTTTATTTTATTTATTTTTAAATATTTTTATACCAAAACTTACGTCTCTGGGCGGTTTACAAGAAGATAAAAACAACATTAAAAAATTAGTTAAAAACAAAAACAAGAAATTTAAAACACAATTATTTTTTTAAAAAAGCAATATTAAAAACAATCAAAACTAACATAAGCCATGTCTCCAGCACAGAGAAGAAAAGGCGAAAGAGAAGAAAAGGCAAAAATGCCTATTGCTACACCCATCTCCAGGATGGGGAATTTCCAAATGGGGCTTTTAATTTCTCTGGAATTCCACTTCTCCTCTGGAATGGAGGGTGTGCATTTGCATATTGGCCAGATTTACTCCAAAGTCCCTGTGAGCTATAGGGGAGCACTCCCCACACAATTCGGATTTTTCATTAGGCATTGGAACATAGCCCAATTTATGTCTGGGGTAAAAAAAACCCCACCCACTCTTTGCATCAGTTCTTTGGGGCAAATTTGAACTCACAGTACACTTGTGGCAAAGCTTGCTGTCTGAAAATGCTCCAGCCTGTCCATCTCAACAGACCCATGTCCCCGCCACCCACCAACACATGTTCCGTGTTGTAACAGTACATGCATTGGGAAACCACAACTGGCAGCAAAGTCTCAACATGTGCCCACATGGCAAGATATACACGTGGTCTTCACACATGACACTCTGCAAAGATGTACAAATATGCTTTTTTAAAAAAACCCTGCACGTGTGGGTATTTGTGTATAAAGTGACTCTAAAGTTCCCAAAGTAATGAAGAGGAGACTCTCTGCTGTTTTGAAAGACAGCTACTCTCTAGCTAGGAAATGGTCCACCCACACTTCTTTTGAAAGGTTTGTGGTGTAATCTGCCGCTCCCGCAAGAAACTGGTGCAGCAAGCCATTTTAAGGGTTTATATAGGATACACAACAATTTTTTCACAGGCAATATTTTGTCTAAAACTCTACAGCCCTGGAGATTAAATTTCAAGTGCCTAAACCATCAAAATATAAGAAATGCAGCACTGGACTTAAAGGGAGATCAAAGGGAGAATACAAATATACTTAAAAGCAGGACTTCCAGAGGTATAGCCATGTTAGTCCGTAGCAGCAAAAACAACAAAGCGTCTTGTTGCATCTATATCAGGACTAACAATTTAATGTAGCACATGCTTTCATGGACTAGAACCCACTTCATGAGATGCATGGAGTGTAAATCTCAGCAGTCAGGGACATGTACATGTATGAACATGTGCGCACATGCACACATGTAAAATGTGGTAAATATATGGGTATCAAATGGCAGTGGATGTAGTCTTGTGACAAGTTGAAAAGTATACAAAATACGCACAGTGATAATTCACAATAACACTTGTTAGTGATAACAACACCTTCCTAGTAATGCTAAGATAATTAACTTTGTCATATGAAAAAAAGGATTTGTTCTTATTCACACCAGAAACAACATAATTGAACATCATTATACATTCTAATTCAGCTCTTTTGTACCCTATTCTTCCTTTGAAGTGTTGCGGAGTGATTCCTTGATTTATAAGGAATTAAACAAGAGGCTTAATTTTAGTTGCAGATCCATTGCCTGGTGTTTAAAGATTTTGCAGAAGTCCATCCCTGTAGAACTGTTACCAAATGTGTATATGGGTAGAGAGATTTCCCTTAATGTCGTGCTTGTTCAGTTAATATAATCTTTGTTCTGTGGAAAAAGTGCAGAGTTTTCATATCTTTCCTAATAACCTAGCAGTTGTGCTGCAATTCATATGAATTGGTGGTGTTTCACATCTCATGTAGTCACATTTGGAGGCATAAACAAAATCACAAATAATTCAGAGGCTCTTCTCATAGATCAAAAAGAGGCACCATTACGGAGCAAAAATGGCTGCCTGCAAATGATTCTACATTGTCAGCTGACTGAGAGCTGTGTTTTTTCTCAGTTGGATAAAGCCTTCTGATTTCCTTCAGTTAAAGCCAGATATTCAGACTGCCCCCACCCTTTGCTTCTGCTTTCTTGGTGCATTAAGCTGACTTCTACTCCGCCACAAACAAATAACTATTTCTAGCCAAAGCAAGTAACTGGTGACCTATTTCCTTGCCGTGCTTCAGTACCATGTACTCTGGTTCCAATACCAAACAAGTTAATCATGTCAATATTCTTAGTCAGTGAAGCAGGGTTTCTGCAAAGAATAATTTTGTCTCAAAACCACATGCTGCTGTCTGTGTGCCTCTGAATTGTATTATTTATTACATATAATGTCCTTCACTTGAACGAATGAGCTTCCTTTGCCAACACATTTTTAATCTTGCAAGATGCATCAAGTTTCAGCTGATTCAACTTAATTGTGATTTATTTGAAAGCACTCTAAAATGGTCTGTTTAGCTTTTTTGAATTTCTCAGGGTCTACTTGGTCCATTTATTGGTGGAAGTGTTCTAAAAAGTTTAAGTGATCAGCAATGCATTAAAGTGTTTACTTGGCTCTCCCTCATTATAGCAACAACTCATTTGCCTAAGGAAATACAACGTTTGTTCCTTTCTCCTTCAGCTCTAATCCTGCAACAACTCGATCTTAATAAAGCTTCCCATTTATTTTGAAGTGAATTTTCTTGCTAAACATAGATCTAGACAGAATATCATATTATTTTGCTTTTTTGTGCGTGGTTTTGTTTTATGTTTAACTATTATATGAATCATATGCTCTGCTCTGGGCAGCTGTTTTGTAATATGAATGAAGAATGACAGTTCTGTGTAGAGATACAGTATTGTGCAGCAAGCAACCAGTAACTGGAACCACTATATTATGTTGCTACCTATAATATTTTGGTTCTCCATAACATGATAAAACTGTGGAGGGTATCCATGATTTGGCTAACCAACTCAGTAGGGAATAATGCACTTGTAAGGCTTTAGAAAAAAGATCACAAAACAGATCCAGAATTTGCTTCAGTGAGTAAGCAGATTAGCCTGTAAGTTGTGGAAAGTATCTATGTCCAATATAGATATTTAAAAAGAACTATATGTAAATTGGTTCAAATATTCACTAGTGAGGAGGCAAGATGGCGTTCCACTGGGAAGCACCCGACAAACTGCTTGCCAGGGGCTTTCGCTCCTGTTTGGTCTAATTATCTCTTATCTGCAATATGGAGATCAGAATGCGAAAGCAGGGCTTCCCCCTCCCCCATCTGATGGGGGTGAATCTGGGGAGATTCCAGGCTTGAAAAAGTCTGGAGGACCCCTGGATGAACTCCCGGGAGAGACCATTCCTGCACTATGCATCAGGCTGAACAGAGAGAGGCTCACTAACACCCGCCTGCCAAGGAATGGCCTGCCAACTACCTATTTTTCTTTCTTTCCTTTGAAATCTTTGAGATGACCATGGCTTTTGAGCTTGCAAGATTTTTGGCATTTATTCTGGTTTTATTTTTGCCTTTCTTTATTCTCCTGTTTCCATTATTTTTTTTGAACCTCCCGCTGACTCTGCCAGAGGTAAATGGCATTTGAGGAGAGCTGGCTGAAGGAGAAAAGAAGACTTATATGATTGTCAGTGAACTTTAATTAGTTCTTACTTTCACTTTGAAGAATTCCTGCAAGTGGCCTTGGAAAACGTTGGATGCTCAAGTGATTAATTATTATTATTTTTTTTACAGCAGTGGACTCGTGGCACTGATAAAACTCTTTTATGGCTGGTAATTAAGCTCTTTGCTTACTTTTTGTTTTGTACCTTCAGCAGTACTGAAATGGGGATGGAACGGAAGGTTTAAATACAGTACTGCTTTGAAATTTGGTAATAGAAGCTTTCTTTGGAAAGGAGTTTCTTAAATTTTAGTCCTTATAATTATTATGAACTATGATGGTGGAAAATGGGGGAAGAAGATATAATTTGGAATGGTTCAGCATCTTTTGGATTATCTTGTTTCACTGCTTAATGGATGAACACACTACTGATGGAGTACAAACATCACTCAGCATTGTAAATCTTACTTAGAAGTCAGCCCCAAAACTTAACATCTGGAAATTGGAATAATCATAAATAGAAGAACTAAGACTTTTCTTGGCTGTTTACGGGGGGTGGGGATGTTCACTACATGTAACCTGATAACATATTTTCTCACGCGCAAGTTTCTCTTTGTCTAGTTCCGGCATTGTTTAGTATCCCTGCAGAGTTTTGATATCTATTGGGAATGTTTGTTAAGGCTCTCTTGTTAACCCTTTGATGGTACTCCAAAGATTTTTAATACTATCTAATTTGATTTGATTTGATTTTCTTTGGACTCTGGGGGCTCTTTATTATTTTGCTTTGAAATCAGGATGTAAATGATATTGAGAATTACTAAGGAAATAGGTAATAGGGTTTCCTTTCCTTTCCCTTCCTCTGTAAATTCATTGCCCTTATTATCTTTCCCCCCCCACTAATGAGTTTTTTTTAATTTCTTGACTCACTTTAAGAAAAAAAATGTATACATCTAGGCTATAACAATTGATATACAACAACAGACATATATGCCCAATCTGTTATTTTAGCTATTACTATTGCTTAGCTTACTTAATGTTAATATACTCAGTTTTATTCCCTTTTATGAAATAGCAAATCTAAGATATTGGTAATAGGGAGATCTGTGTTTAAGGACATAATAGTTGAACCTTTTAGCTGAAACTATAAGATTAAATAGATATTACTGAAAATAGATTTTTAAAATCTTTTTTCTGCATTGGATTTCCTGTTATTATTTGCAAAAGTATTACAAGGACTAGGGAAATTAGTTTATATATGTATACATTCAGTTTATTGTTATAATTACTGTTATTCCCAGATTTCATATTAGTATTTTATAAAATCCCTTTTCCTACTCTTTCTCTTTTCCCCCTTTTTTTTTTAAACCATGGGTTAATTATCTGACTTTCAGAAGACTCAGAGTCCCAGACTTTATATTAATATTTCATAAAATCTTTTTTCTCTTGGAATTAATGTTTTTCTTTTCCTTTCTTCTTCTCTCTCCCCCTTTTAAAATTCCATACTATTATTCATTTCTTCCATATATAATAGATTTTGGATACCAGTCATGAACATTTGTCAATGCGTTTTGCACTTGGGTTGCATGGGATGAGAATTCAGTTATGGCTTTGCATTTACAACATTTAAGTTTCAGGTCTTTGCTGACCAGTCTTTTCTTTTTAACAAGCACCTCTCTTCTTTCTTAAGCCTAACTGGAGAGTTGGATGGGAGGTTCAAAACCCATTTACTATTATTATTATTATTTTAATTGTTAGACAGATTCATTTCTGTAGTTATCTCCTTTATTTGTTTGCTTCATTTTAAAAAAAGTGATATTCTATCCAATTTATGTTCTACTCTGATGGAATTATGAAAATTACATACCTATTTTAGAGCTTTTACAAAGAGCATTGAATTTATGAATTTCTCCATCTGCTACTTACAACATTGAGATAGGTGTACGTGAATTTATAGCTTTTTACTGGAGAAGTCTGTAACAGAAGCTTTTCATTGCCCTTGTCTTATTAGAATAAGGATTTCTAGTAATATTGAATATTGTTGGCTTTTTTTCTAGACTTTCGGATTCTTTTTTGACTATTGAAGATTCCATTCGCCCATCAGCCTAACATAATTAAAGGAACTTATATTCACTGCATAAATCATTCATTACTCTGTATGGAACTTTTTTATTTGCTGTTCAGAGAGAAGCTGGGATGAAAAAGATCTTTGACTTTTTAATATATTTATTTTTATTTAGAAAATTATTATTTAGTACGGTAAAACTTTTAAAATTTACCCTTTTATCATCAGATTCATTAGATTTAGGATTTTGAAAGTTTCTGAATACCTTTTAGATCCCCCCCCCCTTTCCATTCACATAGGACTTAATCAGATGAAGGACAAATTGGTAGTGGGGAAATTTATATTCTCTCAAAAGCATAAAGAATATAGTTTAATGTTTGGGATGGGTATTTTTACTGCAGAATACAACGGGTGTTTGAATTACCTGTGTGGAAGGGTTGGTTCTCCTCTCTTTGCCCAGCTGGTTCCTTGGGAGGTTCAAAATTCTATATGGATGCCTAGATTTAGACTTTGTGTGGTTAGTTAATTACATATCTTTTACTCCTTATATAAAGTATGACTTCTTTTGTATCTTTCTTATGAATGGGGTTTTTTTCTTGGATGGATAAGATCTTGTTTGTAAACATGTATTTTTGTTGGAATCTCAGAGATGTAAGATTTTCTGTTTTTACTTATAATATTAATAAAAGCATTTTAAAAAAACAAATATCCACTAGTATTCAATTAGAACACTATGTTGTATAGTCATTTTATAACACAGGTTAGATGTTTATATTCAGTAGGCTGAATCAAAAACAATGTGGTCTATTTTTGTGAAAGTCCATTTACTTGATTTGATAAGTTCCCAAATGTAGTTTATAATTCAATAATGTTGTTAACCTCCAACCTCTTTTGAGTATAGCTGGGGGAAAAGGAAAAAAAAAGTTCTGAGCTCCCATAGTCTTTTTCACTCTCCTTTGTATGCTTTAGGTATGAATTCAGTTTTTGTTTTGGGTAGATGTTTGTCCCATTTCTCATCTCATTTACAGAATGACTAGTTTGGATTTCAGTTAAAATTTAATGACAATTAATTTTAACTTAATTGTCATATAAAAGCACACCAGAACTGGATCTAACTAGATTGTGGTGTTTCTGGTTAATCCATTTCTTGATTCAGGCCTACTGCTTTAGTTACTTTTTTGTCAAGGCAGGCCTGACAAACAACAAGCAGCAAGAACATAGAAATCAGTCTGCGCTTACCTTTCTATAAATAAAATCTATTTCCTCAAACTATTAATATTCTTGATTCTACTCCACTGCCTGGTCCTTGTGTGCCACAACTTTTTCTTCTCTGGATTCTACAGTCGTGATGAGAGTGGCTAAGAACCTCTCCCTAACTAGCCAAGCAAATGGCCTGGGTGATGTTTCATACAAGTAGATCGACATGGCCATGTTTCTACTGTAGCGTATGCTAGCAAAGCTCTTTCACCCATAGAATGGCTATATTCTCAAACAGAGTGAGAAGCACTTTCAATTGCCTGGGCATGTTCTCATTTTCACTTATTTTATTTATTTAATAAATTTGTATACCACCCACTACCAGAGTCTCTAGGTGGTTTACAACATAAAACAAACCAAGAATAAAATAAACCAAGAATTTAACAGTTAAAATAAATAAAAACCAGATTAAAATATCCATAAAAACACCAACTAACTAAAAAGCTTGGCTGAAGAGATGTGCCTTTATTTGTTTCCTAAAAGCCAACAGGGATGGAACAGTTCTAATTTCAGCAGGAAGTGCTTTTCACATCCCTGGGGCAACTACAGAGAAGGCACGCCTTTGAGCACAGAAATCAGTTTGCACTTGCCTTTCTATAAACAATATCTATTTCATTAAACTATTAATATTCTTGATTGTACTCTACTGCCTGGTCCTTGTGCACCACAACTTCTTTTCCTCTGACTTGTACATGTATGTCTCCATCAAAGGTGCAGATAGGTAATTTTGGACCCTGGACCTAATGAGCTTACAACTGTCTGCCCCCCTCCCTGCAGAATAAACATCCTCTCTCTACACACACACACACACACACACACACACACACACACACACACACACTTAACCACAAACTTACAGTTCTGGGCCAGAGTGCATTTGGGGGGGAAAGAAAGAAAGACTATATAACCCACAAAGGATCCATACATCTTCTTGATCATTCACTGCAAAGCCACAGATCTGGGACAGAGCACATCTGCAAAAAAAAACCCCAAACAACAAAAAAACTATGCAAGCCCCAATTGATTCACACAGCTTCTTGATCATTTTCAAACTAACTGGGGCACAATATGTTTACCTTGCTCCACTGTTCAAATACAAGACCAACTTGGATGTATAGTGCATTCGTAAGAAAGATAAATTAAAACCACATGTCCCTTGCTTCACAGTTCTCATGCAGACCTTCTGGATCACAAACCAACTTGAGCCCGGTTCAGGCTTTCTCTGGCCCAGTTTGGGCATCTGTGCATAGGCGGATGCCATTTTAGTGACCTAAATTAGTGACTCACTAATGCACTGAGGTAACTAAAATGGATGGTCTGCACACCCCTAGCAGAGAAATCATGGTCAGAGAGGGAATACTCTTACTGGCTGTCTCTATCCCTATGGTCCCTAGTGTTCAAAATAGGGTTGCTGGTGCTAAGAGTTGCTGCCATGCAGGAGCTGCATCTCCAACACAGGTTTCTGTCTCTTTAGTTATAATTTATCAATATTTTCATAGTATTCCTGCTGGGCATTTTTTGCCTAGTGGTATCCTTGCGTTGTAGTTATTTTCTTTGATCAATAGTTTGAGAAGTCTGCAGTTGAAGAAGTGAATTCAGACAACAAAGGGAGAACATGAAAACACACCAGAATTAACTACCACTTTTAAAAGATAGATCTTCCTGTGAAAAAAAGTCTTGAGATCAACCACATTATTTCATGTCCTTTCTTTAGCTAAATGTTTTGTAAATGCATCTAGGAATTTCCACTGGTGCTTCTGTGTCCCGCACATGTTTTTCCTAGAGCTTCTATAATTCCTGGACTGTGTGTAGGATCTCAGCAGGCCAATGACAGCCAGATATTCTAGGATCAGATGAGATGAGCCCAGGCTCCCAGAGATCTTTTGCCTGTTCTGCTTCTCTGTGACATTAAGGCAGTTCATGCAACCACAGCCAGTGACTTCATTACCACTGCCACATTTTTAATGCATTATAATATAGAGTGTTACCATTTGTAGTGCAGCCCTCTCTCCTTCCAAGATACATGTCGAGCTATCACATTTTCAGCACTGGGTGTTGTGAGTGTTGCTCTACAGCAGGGGTACACAACTTACACGTCCCAGTGGGGATGTGTAACAACCATGACAGTGGCCAGAAAATAAGCCCCATCCTTGCTCAGTCAGTGGGCACCTGAATGTTCCAGCCCCACACAAATGCCAAATTTTGGAGCTTCTGCTGCTGGCTACCTTGGCCATCAAAAATGATCCTGTGGGCCAGAGCTGCCCCGCAGGGCTGCTCTACAGAATGGTGTTATATGAATATCATGGGCTCTTTACTGGTTATTGTCTGTAAGGCCAACTAGTTGGAAGAGAGAATAGAGGAAATGTGGTAGCTAGGAGCCATGTCAGCAAACAATATTCTCTAGTTGTGTGGTACTTCTTCTAGTCCCAGAGCAGAGAGTCCAGTAAGGACTATAGACAAATGGTTAGCATAGTTATGAGGCCATGATGACGACAACCACCCCCCTCCAGAAACTGGACACCAACACTGGCCAAAGTTTTTGTAACTATCTCTTCAGTATTTTATACTTCATTTTTTTGTGCTGGATCACAGATGACAAAAGGTCTTATTGTAGATGGTAAGAGTTCCAGCAGTGCAAATTATAAGCACAGTTTAATAGCTTTATTTATGCAGAAACTGCAGGTGGGGAACAGCATTAGTATAACCAGCCTAGCAAGACTCTTAGGAACTGTAGTGGCACTTCTGAGTGAATAACTGTTGATATGATTACACATTTCAGGGCCTTCTTCAGAACAGGAGAAGCACAAGATGCAGGATGCTATTAAACAACAGTTTATATACCAACACCATGAAGGATACAGAGCCATAACTTGGAGTAATCAGACATACCTATGAGAACCACTGGACCTGTCAGGTATACACTGTTGCCACTAACTAAAATTTAAGATATGAGTACATTGTATGTGAGGATTATGTTTGTGCATAACTTAAACATGGATCTAATTCAGAGGCCATAGTAGCATGGGTCCAGAGGTTGCTAATGGTAGTCACATACTGAAATTATTCTGACTGATTATTTTGACCTACAGTTAGGTTGCTTTGATTTTAATGGGACATCATCATCATCATCATCATCATCATCATCATTATTATTATTTCTTGTTTACACAGTCAGACAGGTGTTATTGACTGGTTTGTTTTATCCAGACATCGAGTCCTTCCCAAGGACCTGGGATGCCAGAATTTATTATTATTATTATTATTATTATTATTATTATTATTATTATTATTATTATTTTATATTACATAAGCAGCAAGCATCAATTCCTAAATTACTAGACTGAAGAAGAAAATGTTTCCCCATAGATTCTTCCCATTCAGCTGTGGTAAAAATGTAGAATAGATAGAGAAACGATCTGGGTGACAAATACCATCTTTCTTTATTATACATATGTCTTCTCTGCTCACAGGGTCTGCAGGTGTTTGTAGTGCATAAAAAACCTGTTAAACCTGTTTGACCAGGGACAACAGTGGGATAAAATAAATTAATGTGTGCGCCATGGGAAACCTGTTAGTGGGGCAGATTGTGCATATGCATGTTGCCTCTGTAGACATGAGCATGACCTAGTGTGTCTGTGATTTCAGCAACTTGCTGAGCACACTGAAAAACACCACCCTTAGGTTGTTCATGTTGGAAGTGAAGGACTATACGCTGTCTCTTGTCTCAATGACATAGGAGGACAGACTAGTGAGTCAGAGGGCTAGAGGGTCAAGACATTGGTCATCCCTTCTCTACTGCTCTGACACTATCCCTTTGGAATGTAGATTGCTACTCTCAGGGACACTGCCTTCCTTCCTGCTTTGTCACTTCCTCCCCTCTTCTCTTCCCTTCCTTCTCCCTTGCAACATGCAAGCTCCTCTCTCCTGCATCATGTGTGCAGAGATGCAGAAACCATCTGTATCCAGCTAGATAGATTGATTAGAGATTCTATCTCCTCATTTTCCTATCTAGAATGGAGTTCTCTAATAAATGCTACTTATATTGATTTGAAACTATGAACTGGCTCCAAGTTACTTTACTCTCAGCATACACGCATGCCTAACTAAATTCCGCTGTGTTGTGCCTCTGTGCACTCTGCTATAATGAAAAAGGGTTTCTCTTACCAGAGAGAATTCCCAACAGTTCACACAACCATACTTACTGGGGCTGGGTTAAAGGAAGGATTGTACCTACGTTCCCCCACACAACAGCTCATTGTTGCTGAGCTGCGCCACCTGCGTGCCCACACAATCACTGAAGCAGTGAGTAGTGGGGGTCTGGAGGCTGGGGGAGAGAAGCACAGTTGCCAGGAATCCCACAATGCCTCTATGATTTCAATGACTGCTGACATAGGTAGCCGAAAGGCAGTGAGGTTGGAGGCCATGCACGTGTCCTCCTCCCTCACCTTTAGCCTGGGTACAAAACCTGGGCCACCTGACAGAGGAGTGCCAGGATCAGGAGCGATCCCGGTTGTCCTCACGCTGTCGTACCTGGTTAGAGCTGGTTGTGAAAATGATCTCCCTGTCTTTTTTTACCATGTGGATTCAGTAATCTGATACAACCTTAATCTCATTTTCATAAAGGAGAACCAGTCCAGTGCAGACCCACCTTTGGTCATGTAAGTTAAAGTCCATTTAGGAGGAAGAACCCTAATTTTGGAGGGAAAATTCTGAATTCTGATTTGCTAGAGGCTTGGAGTGTATCAGAAATGAGGCAATCTAGGACCTGTCCATCCCTGGTATGGTGGTCACTCTTTCAGTTCTTATAAATATCTGAACCCAGCTTAAGATGGGTGTCACCAGTTCTCATCCTCTGAGCTGGTGTCCAAAGGGAGATGCTGTAAAGATTCATATTCCTTCAACTAAGATGCTCAGATTTCTGCATTGTTGCCACAGATTAAACAGGCATCTGAAATGGTCCTGGTCCTAGGTAATTAAAACTATGGACCATTCTTTCCTCCCTGAGTCCCAGAAACTACATACATAGATTGGAATAGATGTGCAGCACACTAAAATGCACATTCAGATGCAGCATATCTAATGCAATACACATTTGCACTAGAAAAAAACACATGTTCATGGGAATGCATGCTAAAATGATGGTCTTCCAATTGGAGGTGCCTCTTTTCACAAACAAACATATATATGCAGGGGATAATCCCAGTCATGATTGCACCACATGGAGTGGTTAACTCTTTTTCCTTGCACCATTTCCCCACTGAAACAAACACACACACACACACACACAGAGCTTCAGGAGCAAACTGGCACTTTTGGAGGAGGTTATTTTCAGAGGGGAAATGGCCCAAGGGAAAAGAGCTTAACTTCTCTCTCCTCACACATTGCAGCAGTCCCAACTGGGATCAGCCCCTGTGCAGCTCTTTTTGGTGAAAGACTTGGAAGCATGTCTGTTTAGCACATGATCCTGCAAATGTGTGTTTTGACCTTACGTGTTGATGAGGCGCTCTATTTCTGTTTGCATTGCTATACAGATGGGGACACACATTTCCAGCCATTGTCTCATGTTGCAAATGTGTTATGGTATGTATCTCTGTAAAGGCAAAAGTCTCTCCTGTATCAGCAAAACCCATTTGCCAACTTTTCAAAGGAAACCATCTTAGCCTTTCAGCACATGTTCACCTCACCCCATTCTCCAGCTGTTGCTACTGGTGAGGATTGACAGGCAGATAAATCCCCCAAAGCCTAAGGAGGCGGGAGGGCAGGAAAATCTTTCAGACCCTAACACTACTGAGGAATGAAAGTAATATTCATTATATTTTATCCTTCATAAAAATTTATCCAGCTTGGTTTTAAAATTAATTAAATTAGACTGCCTCTGGTGATTTTTACCTCAGCTAATATCGCAAGAATTCAGGAGAAGCGATATTAGTGGGGAAATGCAAGGCAGTCATCCTAGGATTATTTTGATTTATATAAATTCCCATCAAATACTAGTTTGCAGCCCGTGAAATATCACTGTGTAAATTAAATGCTCTGTGTATCAAAGAAATCTCCAAGACCAAACCTCCACTTTTCACTGCACTTCTGTAATAACTGGAAAGAGTTGGAAGGGAGAGTTTCCCCCTCTTTCTTATCTTTTCCTTAATTACATGAATCTGACTTCATCTCCTGGGCAAAGAACTTGTAAGGACACCTTCAGCCCTGAAACTTCTTGTGGAGGAGTTAGAAATTCCTCAAATAATGGTCTCTAATGGAAGTGCTGACACAGGCCAAGTCCCAGTGTAACAGCATGGATTGCTCTGCAAGGGTAAAGCAAAAGGCCTTGAGAAAGGCTGGCACTGCATGGCTGATCAGTCTCTTTAGGGACAACCTGCCCACGTATCTGACAATACTCATCCAGGAAAGCACTCGCCTCGCTTCGATGCTGTGCATGTCAATGAACTCAGGAGTAAACAAATCGGTGCTTCCAAGGAGCATCCTATTATGCATTGGCACATCATTTTGCATCGGAACTGGACCTGCATTTTAGAATAGGTATCGATACTGCCTTTGGGCTTGCACTGCAAAAGGGAAAAGCTTGGGCCAATGAAACAAAGGCAAATTAAAGAAAATTGAGCAAAGGCCGTTCCAAAAAACCTCTGCTGCTGAAACCAAATTATTTTATATAAAATCTTTTTGTATTTGTTTATTTATGAACCAAATTATGATGACATAAATTAATATGTGGAGAAGGAGTAGAGAGTGAATAAAATCTGTTTGCCACAATTGCCATCATGTACATCCCGTTCTTTCATTTTGCAAGACATTTCTTATAAATCCTTGTCTTCGCTTCAGAAGTCACTGAAGAATTACATAACAGCATGATGTAGGAACAAGGAAGTGCTAGGCTTCATCTATACAGACCCCAAAGTGAGGTGGTAGAATAGCAAGGTGATAGGGTGATAGATTGGACTGCATCACTTCAGACTGCAGGTGAGAGATCACATTTTTAAATGTCCCCTACATTCAGAATTCCTGCAAAACCAGCAGAGCAAGCAATGCGTTGAGCTAGAACCTCCCTCTGTGTTGTACTATGCCGCCCGCTGGAGTTGTTTGTTTTCCTTTTAACTGGGAGAACAAACAGTAATTGTATTCTCCACCTGCATTCTGTAATGGTACGCTCCATACTAATGATGCAGCGGGGAAGTAACTTGCTTAGGGAGCAAGAGGTTGTTGGTTCAAATCCCCGCTGGTACGTTTCCCAGAGCATGGGAAACACCAATATCGGGCAGCAGCAATATAAGAAGATGCTGAAATGCATCATCTCATACTGCACAGGAGATGGCAATGATAAACCCCATCTGTATTCTGCCAAAGACAACCACAGGCCAGTAGCCAGGAGTCAACATCGACTCGATGGCACAACTTTACTTTTACCTTTACAGTCCACTACCTTCACACAGCATTCTACCACCTTATTCTTCTCATAAAAAGATCCAGCCTTAGACACTGAATAACTGGTTGCCATTAATTGTTGTTAGCAGTCTAATGTTTGAACTTTAGGCCCTCCAGACTTTAGTCCCCCTCAGTTCCAAACCATCCACAGCAGCACCAGGCACGTGTAAATTACACCAGTTGTATGCTTTGGCCAAAACACTAGAACTCAAAAGCAAGTTTTAGGAGCCAGTTCTGTACTTTGCGCTCACGGTGCTTTATGACACCACCACTAATTCTGGCTACTGTCTCCAAGCTCTCTGCAACCCAGCAGAGCTGAGGCTTTTCTGTGTCTTACTGGCAGCATCCTGTCGCTGGCTCTTTACTGCAGCATCCTGTTGCACAGCTGAGGTACAAAGCTGAAATTAAATGCTGGCCTGGGTGTACCCTGAGGGATTTTGCTAGAACCATGCCGATTGGAGCAGCTAGAAAGGAAGGGCAATAGGACACCTCTGAAACATATGGAAGGCATGGTTAGTGCCATTTTTAAAAGCAAACATCTTGTAACTGGATTAATTGAGTCATGTATTTTGAAGCCAAAAGGGACAAATTTCATTATCTGACCTACTGCAAAACACAGGCCGAAGAATTTAATCCTCTACAAAGCAATATGTTCCTTCCCCCCAGGTGAATCATTTCCATTCTGTCGCCAAATTACATGGCCCTGAACTGTACACTTCCACCACCGTTCTTTCCCCACAACGCTGCTCGCTGTGGTGCTAGAGGACGTAGATATTCACAAAGGGAACTTGGTGGGGGGGGGGGTCAAGGAAGGATGAACACCATATTTCTTACAGCTCTTAATTAAAATGGGGATATAGGAAACCAAGCAAGAAAATTGAGGTCAGCGGAGGTAGCAAGGATTTAAGGTATGAGTAGAATGCAAAAGGGGACTCTGACAAAGTGTCAGGAGAAAAAGGCTGAGGCTCCAACAGGGGTGGCAAACCATTATTTGAAAACAAACACCACTCATTGTTAAGTGTTTTAACTGCTTGATGAAAAACTCGATAGTAGTTGTGCTGACAGCACCAAGAATTATAACACACTGAATAATTAAATTAAATTATATTATTTATTTAAGAAAGGAGTGCTTCAAATGTCAACAGTCCCATTAATCCTGTGTTTTATTTTAATTTGCTGTTAAAATGCTGTTGAGCAGCATTTTAATTGATCTTTCTGTTAACTCCAGTTTTTTCTCTCTGCCCCATCCATCTTGTAACAAAATATATGCATTGTTAATTTGTACAGTCCTAATTATTTTTGAAAAAGTTTTCTTTACCATAATTATAATACTGTTGGCATAGTTCTTTTGCAATTTATGCCCCTCAGAAATGTTTATGTGATCACATACAATAGCAACTAGTGAAATGCCCATCAGGATAGTAGTTATGAATCTCAGCTGATACGGATCCCTATAAACATGGACAATGAAAACCAGACATCACTATTATATATAGCAAGGATTCTCGATGTTGGGTCCCCAGATGTTATTGGACTTCAACTCCCATAATTCCCAGCCCCAGTGGCCTTTAGTCGGGGATTATGGGAGTTGAAGTCCAATAACATCTGGGGACCCAACACTGAGAATCCCTGCTATATAGCATTAACTCCTGTAAACCAACTTGGAGTGGCACGAACAGGACTAAGATGACCATTCTCACAGCCCTTGTGGTGTAGTGGTCAGAGTGCTGGACTAGGACCGGAGAGGCTGGAGTTAAAATCCCCATTCAGCCATGAAACTAGCTGGGTGACTCTGGGCCAGTCACTTCTCTCTCAGCCTAACCTACTCCATAGGGTTGTTGTGAAAGAGAAACTCAAGTATGTAGTACATCGCTCTGGGCTCCTTGGAGGAAGAGCAGGATATAAATGTAATAATAATAATAATAATAATAATGCTAGAGGCCATGGTGAGTGCCACTTCTTTTTCATACCCTTTCCCTCTCACTCTGAGCTGCTTATGTGGCTCTCACTATGCCATATAGGGGCTTTTACTTAATGTTGGTGCAGCAGCACTTACACCTGTGAGGGTTTAGCAGCTCAAAGAGCCATATCAATGAGGTCCAAATGTCCCTTTGTAAAGGCACACTGTCAGCCTAGCAGCAAGTCAGGTGTAAGCCACACACTTTTATTTGTAATATGGTCCTGTGGTTCTGAGTCATCACACATGCATCTATATCATGTGGCTTCTTATTATTCAGTATCACTGGATGGTTTGGTGATAAACATATGACCCATCATTGAAAAGTGGGTGCGAGACGATATGAACTTCTGACTGTAGCACTTCATGTGAATCATCACTAGACGTTGCAGTCATCAAGGGATGACTACATTAGTTAACTCACCTTTGATTCAAAATAAATTGATGCTTTCATCTATTTCCTCTCCACAATGGAAACATTTCCTTGATGAGCTAATAAAACATGGTAAAAGACAACTCTGAACTTGGGGGAGTGGAACAGGTTTGGTTCTCTATTTTTAACTGGTTCCAGTTCTAAATTGGAGCTAGAAGCTCCACTCCAGAAGAGAGTTCCACCTTCTCCCTTTCATACTCAGAGGCCCAGGGTGAGAGGCTGGAGTATTTGACTGGTGCCACTTTGTGGGCTGCTGTTGCTGCTGCTCCCCCTGTTGGACTGCTGTTGCTGTTCCTGTGGCTGCTGCGAGTGGAAAGTGGTTGCAGGACTGGGCCCAAGGCAGTGAGGAGTTGTTAACATAAGCTGGCTGGCTCTGCTGGACATACAGGCATGCTGCTTGTGGTAGCAGGTCTGCCACCGGTGGGCCTGCCACTGAAGGGGCAACACCAAAGGGGGTCGCCCCTTTGGGGAAACCAAGGACAAGGGCCACTCCCCCTGTTTCAGGACTTTGGGATTTGTGGGTGGGGTTGAATGGGTTGTGGGGAATTTTGTTTTTAATCTAAGATTGTTTAATTATGTTTTATATTGATACAGTGTACTGAGTGGGGGAAGGAAACGATGTGTCTGGGCAGGGGGTTACTGGGGGTACCCATCTCTATAATATTGGGCAGGGGGAGATATGGTGTTGGAAGGCGGAGGAGATTAATTCGGATGCATTAAAGCCACCACCCCTTCTGGTCCGCCTCTCAGCCAGAAGACTTTAGGGAATCTTGTCAACCAGCCCACTTCTCTGGTGCTGCTGCTGCTGCTGCGTGCAAGATCAGTCTGGAATAAAACATCAGTCATCCACAACTTGATTGTGGATGGGGGGCAGATTTGGCGTGTATTACTGAGACCTGGGCGGATTATTTGGGTGGGCCTTGTCTCACCCAGGTTTGACCCATGGGTTACTCAGTGCAGCACTGTTTCAGACCAGTGGGGCGGAGAGTGGGTGTTGTTGTGGTCCATAGGGCTTCTATCTCTCTTGCCAGGCAACCAATCCGTTCTGTGACCGATTTTGAGGGGTTGTTTCTAGTATTGGGTCAGAGGGACAGAATAGGGATGCCACTCAGGGGCGTAACTACTATTAGGCAAGGGGAGGCGGCTGCCTGGGGGCCCCCACGCCTTGAGGCCCCCCCCCAGAGGCAAGTCACATGACTATATATTGTGAAGTGTTTGTGTGTGTATCAGCAAGGGGCCCATTTTAAAATTTTGTCTCTGGGCCCACTCCAGCCTTGTTACGCCCCTGCCCAGAGACAAAATTTTAAAATGGGCCCCTTGCTGATACACACACACACACTTCACAATATATAGTCATGTGACTTGCCTCTGGGGGGGGCCCTCAAGGCATGGGGGCCCCCAGGCAGCCGCCTCCCCTTGCCTAATAGTAGTTACGCCCCTGTCTCTGGGCCCACTCCAGCCTTGTTACGCCCCTGATGCCGCTGATGTACTGTTCAGCCCATTGTCCAGTAGCCTCCCTGGCTGAGCTGGCTGAGGTACTCTTGGATGTGGTGTTGGGGGTCCCTGCCATGGTGGTGCTGGGGGATTTCAACATTCACACTGAGATGACCCTCAGAGGGCCAGCTCAGGTCTTAATGGCCTCCATGGCAACCATGGGGCTGTCCCAATATGTTATTGGCCCAACTCATGCAGTGGGACATACCCTTGACTTGGTCTTTGCTACAGAGCAGGTTAGTGGGAATCCGTTGTCATGGACAGATCATTAGCTGGTAAGATTTGGACTCACAGGGGTGGCTCCCTCCCCCATAGGGATGAGATGGTCCACATATGGAGACTTCTGGAATCCGAGCAATTCCTGAATGCTCTGGGGGGAATTACCGGTTGGCATGGATGGTGGTCCTGCTGAGCCCCTCTCTCTCTATGGAATCGTGAGATGACTAGGGCCATTGACATCATCACTCCTAAGTGTCCTCAAAGTTCTTATGGGACCTGTAGAACACCCTGATATGCTACACAGCTCTGGGTAATGAAACAGGCAGCCGATGGCTAGAGCGCAGGTGGTGCACTTCCTGATGTGAGTCTGATTGAGCATGGGTTAGAGCACATTATTGTGCCTACCATGTGGTGGTTATGGTGGCGAAAAAGGGGCATGAAAAAGGGGCACCCTCTCGCTTGTTTTTATTTATTTATTTCTCAAATTTGTAGACTGCCCCAAACTTCTCATGGCAGTTTACAACATAAAACAAATAAAAAGAAAACCTTAAAACAATTAAAAACCACAGTCAAATTAAAAAGCTTGGATGAAAACCAACCCCCAACCCCCTCAGATGCTTGAGAAGAATACCATGGTCGATAGTATTGAAAACCGCTGAGAAATCCAAAAGGACCAACAGAGTCACACTCATTCTGTCAATTCCCAATTGAAGATCATTCATCAGGCCGACCAAGGCAGTCTTCACCCCATAACCATTTCTAGATAAACAGTTTCCTCCAAGACTGTTTGTAGCTGGGAGGCCCTTACCCTCTCAATTACCTTGCCCAACCACTGAAGGCTGGAGACAGGCCTGTAGTTACTCAACTCTGAGGGATGCAATGCAGGCTTCTTCAGAAGAGGTCTAATGATTGCCTCCTTAAGACAGGGAGGCATCCTGCTCTCCCACAGAGAAGCATTTATAATATCTATCAGGCCCTCTACAACTACCTCCCTGCCAGTGCCAGATAGTACAAGCCATGTTGAACAAGCATCAAAAGAACAGGTGGTGGGCTGCACCATTCCAAGCAGCGTATCCACATCATCAGGAGTCACAAGCTGAAACTGATCCAGCCTAACCAAATAAAAGGAATTGCTGGATACCTCTGCATCAGATACTTCAGTAACTGTGGGTTCTAAATTGGCTGCACAAATTATGCAGTGCATATGAGGTATTTTATCCACAAAGAACTCATTTAAAATGTTACATTGGGCAACTGAGTGTTTAGAATTCTGATTCAAGGGAGGAGGGGCATGTACTAGCCCTCTCACAACCCTGAACAACACTGATGGATGTGATCTTGCAAATGCAGTATGGGCAGAAAAAAATAATTTCTTTGCCGCATGTATTGCCTGCACATAGGTCTTCAAATGCGCTCTGTATTGTAATCTGTCAGATTCAAATCAAGTCTTTCTCCACGTGTGCTCCAGTTATCTATCTTGCCACTTCAGCACTTGTAGTTCTTCTGTATACCAAGGGGCCAGTTTTGAAGTGGGTCGGAGAGGATGCTTAGGAGCGATCATGTCTATTGCCCTGGTGAGTTTGCTGTTCCAATTCTCCACCAGAGCATCAAGAGAATAACTGGCAGAGCCAAGACTCAATCCTTTCAAGGCTTTTAGGAATCCTATTGGCTCCAATAATCTTCTCAGGCGGACCATCCTAATAGGCCGTTCATCCCTGTGGAGGCGGAACGTGGTTGTGAATCCAACCTTCAGCAGATGGTGGTCTGTCCCTGATGATGGGATTGCAATATACAGCTGACTATCACCAGCGTATTGATGAAATCTCACCACAAACTGGCAAATGACCTGACCCAGCAGCTTCATATAGTTGTTAAAAAGGACAGGGGCAAGAACTGAACCCTGGGGAACTCCATAAAGGAGTGGCCATGGGTCAGAGCACCTGTCCTCAATGCATACCGACTGGACACGCCCGGACATTGAATATTGAAGTACCCCACAACCACAAACCTGGGGAACCAAGCCCAGCCAGAGACCAAGTCTGTCAGCTCAGCTAGGGACTCTTTTGGGCAGCGGGGTGATTGGTACACCAACAGAAGTCCCAGTCTATTCTTGGTCCCCAAACAAGTACACACATTTGATACGGTCAGATACTTCGACAGGGATCCTGGTAAGGGAGATGCTGTTCTTATAGACCACAGCTATTCCAGTTCTCTGCCCATGTCCTCTCACCTGCTCCTCAACTGAGTACCATGGAGGGAGAAGCTGGGACTACAGTGGGCCATCAGCCTCCACCAACCAAGTCTCTGTGATATATACATCTTGTTGTGAGCCTCCTCGAGCAGTAGTGTACTGGAGGGGGGGGGTATAAATATTTCAAATAATAAATAAATAAATAAATAAATAAATAGCAGGTCAGCCCCTTCGTCCAGAATCAGCGCATGAATAGTTTGGACCAATTACAAAGGAGCAAGGTGAGGCTCTGTGGGTAGTTAGCACTGCTCCCCAAGGTCAATGAGCTGGCAGGACAGCTGGAAAGGGGAACAGGTATTAGATTTCTGATTTCCCATCCCCTGTAATGGCCTGCTGACTTGCCCACCACCATCGGAATAGCCACCTCATGATCAGTGGATATGCCCCATCTCCAGAAAAACCAATCTCATGAACCCATTTCACTCTAAACTTAAAACAGGAGCTTTCTACTCAGCAGCTCCAGCTTTTAAGAGATTTACTACACTTCAGCATATGCAAAAGCTGTTCTTAATAAAATCTATATTAAAAGAGCAAAGTTTTCTATGGTGCCAGTCTAAATGTAAGCATCATTTTATAGTCTTTTATTCCTTAATTCAGTTCCAGCATAAAAAGGCTTTTTGAACTTGGCAGGGAACATGCAGCTAAATAAGTGAATATTCTGGAATGAAAATCTTAAAAGAGATGATGAATCTAAAAAGAGTGAGCACCAAACTGGGACAATCTTTTAAACAAGATAAGGCATCAAAATCCAGTAATTGGCCTCCTTCTCTAATTTGGCAGAGATGCCACAGAGGACAGAGCTTATGTAGGTCTGTAAAATAAGAGTCATACCAAAGAATAAGATCTACTAATTTTTTTGGATCAAAAAGTTGAGTGGATTTCACCCTAGGTGAATTCCAGTGGATTTCACCCAGACTGCACCTTGTACCCATCGGGGATATCCCTGAAAAACAGTATCCCTGAGGGGAATTCTCCTCCTTTCTGCTATATAACCTAGGATCATTAAACACAAAGTACACACCATCATCACAAAGGTCTCTTACTCTCAGCCTCATGTTACCAACTGCTATGAGTTCAGTGCTTCTAAGATGCTGAAATTGTTTGTTTGTTTGTTATTTCTCTATGTAAACTGCTTTGGAAATGTGTGTTGAAAAGCAGTATATAAATTGTTGTTGAAATAGGGATATCTTATTACAGGGATCTCCAACCATGTGACTTAGGTCTTTGAGTTAATATTGGGGAAGGGTGGGATAATTTGCTATGCACTTCATTAATGTAATGGACTTTTAGAAAAATGACTGAAGACATTGTTGCCCATGGCAAAAAGGAGGTTTTGAAAATTAAGAGGCCTTGAAGGCTAGTTTAGACCATTAGGCAAATGTGGGCACCTATTTGCATTGCATTGCATTTGCATTGGTGGAGCAGTGGATCACACTGATGGATCACAGTGATGCTGCTTCTGCCCACGATCCCTCTCTGCTGTTCTTGTTCTATTGTCCCCGACCAAGTTGTGTGCATGCATTGTTAGCCTACATAAATGGCTGCCGAGCATAAATAACTCCAGGGGATTATAATGTTTACTTGTTTACCTCCAGAAGCCACTTCCTTTTAATGCTGATTCTCCTGAAATTAGAGCTGGATCACCAAGCAGTAGCTAAACACTGAACCACCACTGGAAAAAGGGAAGCTCTTAAGTGGTATGGATCCTTCCTTAATGCTAACTTCAGCTAGAGAAAAGCAAGAAAATGCACTGCCTATGATGATAGGCCTTTGCTTTGTATAAATGCATTCCTTATTTCATTGATCACATTGACTCAGGGACCTCAGCTATTTCAAGACCACTATGAAAGTCCATAGCTTGAATTCTAATTGCCTTCAATGGTGTCCAGTCCTGAAGGTGCTAGTCTGTAGAGATGTGCACGGAACCAGTTTGGGCCTCTGAACGGGTTTTATGGGCCTCTGAACTGTTCGAAGAACCTGCTGTTCCACCGGCTTGAAGGCAGTGGGGGTCTCCCTTTAAGAGCGGAGGGAGGGTGCACTTACCACTCCCACTGCTCCCCCCCCTCTGGTGTCAGTTTTTTAAAAAAGGCCATCGGGGCAGCAGCGTACCCCTGTCCCCCCGTTGTCCTTGTCTTCCGGATATGATCAGAAGTCACCAACGCGCCTGCACGGGTGCGAGCATGTCACGCGTGTGTACCTATGCTGGCATGCGCAAGCGCATTGGTGACTTCCGTTCATATCTGGAAGACGAGGGCAATGGGGCAGCAGGGAGGTACGCTGCCACCCCGATGGGCTTTTTAAAAATACTGACGCTGGTGCGGGGAAACCAGCGGGAGGGGTAAGTGCACCTTCTCCCTGCTCTTAAAGGGAGACCCCCACCACATTCAAACCGGTGGAACCGCTGGTTCCGTGCACATCCCTAGTGCTCAGTTCCAAGTTCTCATCAGGAACTAAGACTACAAACCCTAGGGCACTAGAATCAGAAGCAGCATGAGCTATTGTTCCAGCAGCTTGTTGGCAGTTCTGAAGGGCTTATAAGGCTGTGCCTGAAGATGAGAGGCTTAGTGGCATATCCCCTGCAGCTGGCTGCCTTTCTGTTCTCACAGGTAGTCCCTTACTTATGAGTAGGTCCTTTTCTCCCTGCTCATTAGCCCTTGTTTCAGGTTCCTCAGTGAGCACTGCATCTGAATTCCTGGAGTTCTTCTTGAGCTCTCCTCCCAGTGGCAGAGCCTGACCGCCAGCGGCCCGTGTGCAGCCACA
Organism: Hemicordylus capensis; assembly: GCF_027244095.1. Classification (NCBI taxonomy): domain Eukaryota; kingdom Metazoa; phylum Chordata; class Lepidosauria; order Squamata; family Cordylidae; genus Hemicordylus; species Hemicordylus capensis. Next base: position 376,680,871 of record NC_069658.1, on the reverse strand, counting down.
GTGGTGGCCCTGCCCCCCCGCCCCCCTGTGTCTGACATCAGATGCGGGGCTAGCCATGCCCCCATATCTGACAGACGCAGGGGCGTGGTCTGGCTCCTGAACAGAGCCACAGCTCCATTCAGGACTCAGTCAGTTGGGACTGGAGGAGGGAGCGAGTCAGGTTGGTGCTGTGTTTGCAGTGCCGGACGTTTAACTCCTGAAGGGGCTGCGCGGCCCCTTCGGGAGCTAGACTCGGGCTGGCGCTGCGTTCGCGGCACAGCCTGGAGCAGCAGGGAAGACCTGCTTCAGGCCGTGCTGCAAACACAGCATGGGCCATTTAACTCTCAAAGGGGCCATGGAACCCCTTCGGGAATTAGACTTTTGCTGGCGCTGCGTTCGCGGCGCAGCCAGAAGCAGCTCTTCCCTGCTTTAAAGGCAGGGAAGAGCTGCTGCTGACTGCACCGCGAACGCAGCAGTCCTTTAACTCTCAAACGGGGTCCGCTCGGCCCCTGCTTGGGAGCTAAACCAGCACCCCTGAGTCTGACGTGGTCGCAGCCCGGGTTCTTTGAACCCATTCGCCCAATAGTAGTTCTGCCCCTGTCTCTTCCAGCATTGTTCTTGTTGAGCTGGGGGTTCCTCCCTATCTGCATCTTCTGGAAAGATGCAGGGTTCCTCCCTGTCTGCTTCTTCCTGAGGGACCCCCAATGGCCATGAGGGGCCAGGGATGAGAAGCGTGGTTTTGACAGAGTCTTGGGGCCTTATCTCCTGGCTACTTTCCTGTTCCTGGGGCTCAGGATCATTTGCAGGTGAGTCTATGGTGTTAGGTTTGGGGGTCTCCAGATTTTCAGAGGAGCCCCCAGGCACGATAGGGGCCCCAGGCTCACCAGGTACTTCCTTGTCCTGCAACTGCCCCTGTGGGTTGCTGAAGTCTCTCTCGAGGTCTGGAGCGATGTCCACTTCTGAATCTGACTCCTCTGTGGGGTCTCCCTCAGGTGGTCCAGGGTAGGCCCTCACAAATGGGCAATGTGGGGTATCTTTGCTGGTGCCAGGCACTCTAGCCTCCTCATCTTGATTTGGGCCTCAAAGACTAATAAAAAGTGTGGATGCATGGAGGGCAATGTGTAAGCAAGCATAATCTGTGACATTGCACAACATCATTACGTTGTAATGTTATGTTATGTGTGATGTGTGACATTGCACAACTGATTACGTGGCCAACTAGAATCAGCCTTAGATTTCAGTATCCCAGCTTTGTGGACTTGAGGCAGAATGAGATAGCCTTAACTCTGGTTTTAAACTGGCAGATTTGTTGACTATCTAATACGTTATCTGTTAGCAAAAAGAAAAAAGAAAAAAACCACGGCCAACAGTTGTTTTCTAGAGTTTAAGGGTTAATTTTTAAACTCTTGCATCTCTGCCATTTTATTTTAGACCTGCACCAGATTTGGAGAAGTGGAGTCTCTTGTCACTTAGATGAAGTCTGCAAATCATCAAGCTGATTTGACAGATTGTTTCAATTTTATGATTAATAGAATGTGCAGGGCTTATAATGGCAAAATGTTGACATGACTCCTCATCTTAACTGTAATGGCTGACATGATCTGCAGCTCTCTGCAAAAGCCTCTAGCATCCCTGTGTGTGACTTCTTACACCTCTTTTTACCATGCTTCCAATGTAACATCCAACATGGTTACCCTTGCAAACTTTGCAAGGAGCACATCTCCACACTCTCCTTGCAAAGCTTCCAAGAAGCACAAGGAGAGAAGAGGAGGCTGCTGGCAACCTTCCCTCCTCCCTGACCTCTATGCACTTTCAAAGCTCACAATAGTGGTTTTGAACAGCACTCCCATACCTTGGGCTTCCCTGGACTCATGTGTCTCTTGTGGGGAGGTGCATAAATTAAACACGTGCATCTTGCTTGCACATCCTGAGCTGGTGCACCTCTGGAGCTTGTGCTTCTCCCCACAGTGGCAATGTGAGCACCATTGTTTTGGATATTACCTCAGAAGCATGGATGCAGGCTACGCAAGTCTCTAGTGCATCTTTCTTCACAAAAAGAGGCTGCGCAGAAATAATATCCTAAGCTGCTCATAGTGAAGCAAAAGAACACTATTGATTTCAGTGGGATTTCAGTGTACTTTATCTCAGTCATGCCTGAAATAAGTAAGTCAGCCAAACATCCCAGATTCTTCATTTGTCATTTAGAATGCCTGCAGCTACAGTCCTGTGTACATTTGCTTGGGAGCAAGCAGGGGCGTAACAAGGCTGGAGTGGGCCCAGAGACAAAATTTTAAAATGGGCCCCTCGCTCACACACACACACACACACACACACACACACACACACACACACACTTCACTATATATAGCCACGTGACTTGCCTCATGTGACTTGCCTCCGGGGGGGCTGCTCGAGGCATGGGGGCCCTCAGGCAGCCGCCTCCCCTTGCCTAATAGTAGTTACGCCCCTGTCCATACTCTGTTTGGCAGGCACACACTCTGCACCTGGTTGTGATGGATGCACTTGGCATCCTTGAGGCTAGGGCGAGGCAGCATAGGGGGCTCCTCTCTGCAGGGCCTGCTGCCGCCATGGCTGCTCTTTTAAGGAAGTGCTGCCAGATAGCAGTCTAATTACACTGCTCTTTTCCTGGTCTTCCTCCAAGGACACATGGAAAGCAAAAACAATATCCAGTAATCTGCTGTTTTGGTAGACTGCTGCTGAAAACATCACCAAGACTTTTTGTTCTATTTGGGGATAATTGAATGAATATAAAAAGCTGAACTACATGTCATTACCAGTTTCTGAACATTATTTTTCTTCCACTGAGCCTGATTAGCTAATTTGTGGCACAAAGGAAACATCACTGGACTATTAATCCTTGTAATATATGACAGTAAGCAAAAGGAAGAGAAATATGCATGTGTTTTGCTTAATTAAGAATAATGAGAATAGATTCTTATCTGTCATTTATAGTTTTCCACAAGTACTTTATAAGAAAAAATATTGTGTGTTTGAAGATGAGCCATGGAAGCTCCAACTGAATCTTACCTATAAGGATTTGACATGGAAACCTATACAAAATTACAGGTTTCACCTTTCCTATGGTCTCACTTCTCCCAATAAGAAAGAGAGAGAAAACGTTTTTTTTAAAAAATGTAAATATAAATTAATGTAAATTTTAGCATGTATATACATGCATATTTAAAGTTTCTTCATGACTAACTGAGCTTAAAGGTGGGGAAAGACAAGAGACAAGGATTCAAAACCCAACCAAGCTTATCTAACCGTAGGGAAATCAGCCACAGGCCACTCCGGCTCAGGAAGTGGTCCTAAGCATATTTACTTTGATGCCTGTTCAACTGAAAGATGAGGTTTACTTCCAAGAAAATATACTTGGGATTGGGATGTCTGTTTGCTTTAGCAGCAGAAAGAGGCTTGGCCAGACCAGTGTATACAAGAGTATGCATATGGAGAGGTGGCTATTTGCTTGCTTCCTTAAGACCTGCTCTAGAAACAGACATGCTCCTTCAGTTTTGGGAAGCCTGAGCCCAGTGATCAAAAGAGATTAGATGTTTTGCGGGAGCTACATAATATTTGGCTCATATCCCAAGCTCCGTGGCAAATGTGAGTAAAAAGGTTTTCTGGAGCTCCATATTGTGTTTCCTGTCCGTATCTTCTCATTTTCAGCACCTGACCCAGCTTTCAGTGCATAAGCAGCAGCTTTTAGCAATGCTGTCTGGTTTTGTCCGAAGTTTGGAAGAGCTCCAGCCTGTGCTTTTACTTTGTAAATGTGTAATATAAGCATGTTTTAAAAGTTGCACTTTGGGGGAATGTTGAAAACAGTTGTTTGCGATACTCTTTTGTGGAGCCATATAGAGAGACCCCCTGAGATAAAGCGTGAGGTGGAGGTGTGTCTAGCTGTCTGGATGACTTTAAGGAGTGTCAGCTCTCTTCACTGTCTGGGCACAGGTGAATGCACCAATCAGAAGCAGGAGGCGGGCACCTCTTCTGCAACCCTATTGGCCAGAAATGAGTGGAATGGATCTGGGGGATTGGCTGTATGAACAAACCAACGTTTGAAAAACCGTAATGAAACGTAACCAACCATAATAAAAAGCAGCAATATAAATGGTCCAAATTTACTCCAATTTATGGTTATTTATGCTTGTATGTGCTTATATGTGGTTTATATACTCTCATTCAAACTTACAACACTTCCTCGCTCAGTAAAACTACCAGTCTGGGAAACCTCCAGTACAGAAGCTGGAGCAAGAGTAGCCACTGAGTCACCTATATGGGGCATCAGCAGCATCATTACACCTGGCCTTTTGCTAGCTTCTAGGAGGTCTAAAGCAGTGATTCTCAACATTTTTGGAGTCATGGACCGGTACATTCTTTGTGCGCAGTTTCCTGGACCAACAGTTGGTAAAGAGGTTGCTCCCCTGCTCCCCCAGGCACCCCCCAAAACAATTTCAAGCCGGGGGAGGGCACTGCTGCTGTGAGCTCTCCAGAGCTCATTTCTAGGCAGCCAGCCCTCATTGCTGGGATAACACTCATTGAGCTCCTTCGAAATGAATGTTACCCCAGCAGCGAGGGCTGCCTGCCTAGAAATGAGCTCCAGAGAGCTCCCAGGAATGGAGACCCCCACCAGCTTGAAATTGTTTTGTGGAGGGATTAATTCTTCATGGACCAGCACGGACCGGCACTCAACTGTTCATGTACTGGCACCGGTCCACAGACCGGTGGTTGAGAAACAATGGTCTAGAGGAAAGGACTGGGCTGTTTGCTTTACTTTTCCTCAAATGAGGACACATTTAATATCTCTAACCCTTTCCATGTTTAGAATTGTTAGAGATGTTGCGCTGAACAATCCCATTAGTATCTTTTGCTTAAGACCAATCAAAACAATTCTTTTCCTTGAATAGATGTCCTAATTATGTGCGTGTCAAGGGAAGAATTCCTTCAGCAAAAGCACATGGGAGATAATTAGAAAACCTACCACTATTGTTGAAGGTTCCTGAAAATCACATTGCTGAGAGCTGTAAAGGCCTGGCCATAAAGCATATTTTAAGCAGGCTGTCACTCTTGTGACAGAAAAGCCTGACAGAATATGTTTTGATTATGAATTGTTGTTAGATGGCTAAACAGTTTATTTAGGTTGTTTTGTATACATGGTCCTTATACCCTGGCACACAAAACTTCTAGAATTATTTGAGTTAGACAGTCCAGAATATCCTGGGACCTGATGCTTCAAGCATTTGAACTTGGATTATCTATCTATCTATCTATCTATCATATTGATATACTGCCCCAAACTCATGTCTCTTGGCAATTTGCAATAAGAGCATGCAAATTAAAACAAAATTAAAATGTTAAAACAATTTAAAAAGTAAAAAAACAATGTTAAATTCTTTAAGTCTAATTAAAAGCCTGTATAAAATATTGTGGCCCCGATCCATGTAACTGCCTGGTGTATTGCGCAGCTCCTCCCTAACCACATTCATTCATTCATTCATTCATTCAGTCAGTCAGTCAGTTAGTTTATATACCATCCTTCCTAAAGTGGCTCAGTATGGTTTATATTAAAATAATAATAAAAAACCACATAATAAAACAAAACATTTAAACCAGATTAAAATTAAACTTAAACCTGAATATCATCAAAAGCCAGGCTAAAAAGATTTAGCCTATGTGTTTTGTTTAAGGCCTCCAAGGATGAGAGCCAGCGTGGTGTAGTGGCTAGAGTGCTGGACTAGGACCGGGGAGACCCGAGTTCAAATCCACATTCAGCCATGAGACTTGCTGGGTGACTCTGGGCCAGTCACTTCTCTCTCAGCCTAACCTACTTCACAGGGTTGTTGTGAAAGATAAACTCAAGTATGTAGTACACCACTCTGGGCTCCTTGGAGGAAGAGCGGGATATAAATGTAAAATAATAATAATAATAATCCTCTTATATGCATGGGGTGTGTGTTCCACAACCTAGGGGTGACAACTGAGACATCCTGATCCTACGTCACCACTGGATGAACTGGTGGCACCCGAAGACTGATCCCTCCTGATGATCACAATGAGTGGTGGGGATCTTGTAGAAAAAGGTGCTTTCTCAGGCAGAGGTGCTGTAACCCCCAGACTTTGGGGCCCCGGTCCATTGCCTCCAAGGTCCAGGGTGCCCAGTGGGGTGGGGCTCCTACAGCCATCCTGCGCCTGCCTGCTGTGCCGAACCTACGTGTTCTTTTTTCATAAAAGCTGCTACGTGGCTGAGGGGTGGCTTCCGGTGGGGGCGGGGTAGCCGAGCAGTCAACCTTCTCCCGCCCCGGGCAGAAGTGGTGGTGGTGGTGGTGGGGAGCAACCACTGGGCCCGTCAAGTTGCAATGATCTTCCTCTGAACCATGCGGGTGTGCCTCACAGTTCACTACAGCCGCTGAAAAAGTTCACCCACAAGGCACCCCACAAAGCACTCGAGGCGGCTGTCTCTGTGTCTCCTTGAACTACGTGGAGCCCAAGGAAACACACGAGTCCTGTAGTAGCTTAAGTGCTTGCTCCCTTAACCTTGGCTAAGGCTTAGGAATGGGGTTAGGCTGGGCAGGAGTGCCAAGATCCATGTGGATCCTGGTGCACCACACAAACAGCCTAGCCTGGGCTAGGCTGCTCATGAGAACAACCTCGTTTCCAGAAGCAGATATGGAAGAGAAGGGACTTGATTTAACCCCCTAACAATAGGAACATAGAAAGCTGCCATATATTGAATCAGACCATAGGTCCCTCTTGCTCAGTATTGTCTACACCAGGGATTCTCAGTGCTGGGTCCTCAGATGTTATTGGACTTCAACTCCCATAATCCCTAGCCCCAGTGGCCTTTAGTTGGGGATTATGGGAGTTGAAGTCCAATAACATCTTGGAACCCAACGTTGAGAATCCCTGGCCTACACAGACTGGCAGTGGCTTCTCGAAGATTGCAGGCAAGAATCTCTCTCAGCCCTATCTTGGAGATGCCAGGGAAGGAACTTGGAACCTAGATAGGGGTGTGCAAGGCTCCGAACCAGTCCGGACAGGCATGGGTTTTTTTTTTGTAGCTTTAAGGGTGGGGTGGTGGTACTCCCCCCCGCCGCTCTTCCCCCTCCGGCGCTGTGGTTTTAGACAAAGATTCTGGGGCGGCAGCATTCCTCCCTGCCACCCCTGGCCCCGTCGTTAGCCTGCAAGTGCCGAAGTAAAGATCACGCATGTGCCTGTTCTGCTGTGCGTGTGCACCTGTCGCCGCCGCATGCGCGCTCCGCTGACATCACACGTCGACGTGTGATGTCAGCGGAGTGCGCGCGCGGCGGCGGCAGGTGCGCACGTGCGGCAGAACAGGCACATGTGTGATCTTTACTTCGGCACTTGCAGGCTAACGACGGGGCCAGGGGCGGCAGGGAGGAACGCTGCCGCCCCAGAATCTTTGTCGAAAACCACAGCGCTGGAGGGGGAAGAGCGGCGGGGGGGGGGGTAAGTACCACCCCACCGCCCTTAAAGCTTCAACCCCCCTCCATGCCGAACCGCCGGACCGGCTCGGAACCGGACCGGTTCGGAGGCCTCCAGCATGGCCTCCGAACCAGTTTGGGCACATCCCTAAACCTAGATGCTCTTCCCAGAACAGCTACATTCCCTGAGGGATGTATCTTACAGTGCTCACACATCAAGTCTCTCATTCATATGCAACCAGGGTGGACCCTGCTTAGCTAAGGGGAGAAGGCATGTTTGCTACCACAAGACCAGCTCTCCTCTCCTTTGGAACCGCTCTGCTGGACAAGAACTTGCAGATGCAATATGCAATGGCCTTCTTGCTTCACGTATTGCCACAGCATGAGTTCCCCACTCATTTTATTGAACTCCTGCATCGCACACCAAATAATCCAAAATTTCAGTCCCCAAAACATATTTCCCTCCTTCCCAGAATGGTCTTTCCTTCCCCCTCCAAAAATGTAAGTGAGGAGTTACTCCTCAAGCTTTCCCTCTGCCTGAAACCTTGAAGGAATGAGGGGGCAGCAGTTTCTGGGTCCCTTTTTTTCAGGAAGCAGCAGCAGCTTCCCAGGCTGCCAGGAAGTTATTTGCACATGGCTTCATGCTGCAGGGTAAATGTGGAGTGAAGCCACTTCAAATTACTCGTGCAGCATTGAGGGAAGCAGCTCCTCCCCTCTGCTCTTTTGGTTTTGGTTTTGTTTTGTTTTGGTCCAGTTTTGTTTTGGTCCAGTTCACATTGCATGAACAGTCTCCCTTCTGGCTAATGGGGGTGGGTGGGGAGAGCTTTCTAAAGAGCTATATCGGCATTCCTAAGGAGAGTAGTTGTATCCCTCTTATCATGCTAATGCTTCTACATCAGTGCCTCTCCCTATTTGCTCTGGTGTTTTCAGAAAAAGTAGCTTAAAACCAGCATTTAAAAAAACCGGAAATACATCAAAATAAGCTAGAATTCGGAAGACAAAAGCCCGATTTGTGTGTAGAATGCTTCCAAGGATCTTGAAAGTACTTTGGGGTAGGTTTGGCTGGTGTGTGAATTCATACACTCTCTTCCGAAGGATATTTGAGCAGTAACAGCCCTGTCTGTAAAGCCCTCCAGGTGAGCTGCCCCTGAAACGCAGAAGGAATTCAGAAATGGCTTTTGATGCAGCACAAAGCGCCATTGCCATGGGCAATAAAAACAGCCCGTATGCATGCAGACATACACTTCTAGTTAGGGTTAAAGTTGTTATTTTGTATACATATACTTGCATTTCTATTCCATAGGCAACTTGTTTGAAGGCTGGAAGAAAGAGAAAAGCTAAAAAAAAAAGCTAAATGAAAATAATTCCCAACTGGGATACCACTTGCCAGCACAAATGGAAAGGTACTACGTTGCTTCTGGGAGTGATGGCAAAGTTCAATAGTGATCCTGCAGCTGTGATGAATGCCCCACTATTTCCCACTAAAATATTTTCCCCAATTCAACAGGGGAGATCCATACTTGGAAGCCATTTCTATACCCAGATAGACTTGCTAAATCTGGAACCCTGCCTGCAAGTGTTTGCACATTCGGACACGAGTCATTTAACGTGGTTCTCCTTTGCCCTACATAGATGAGGGTGAGAATGCCTTTCTACCTTGCATTGCGAAATAGACTGGAACATGCATTCCCAATCAATGTCTTGGGATCTGTATTTGTGGTACTCCTAATACTTAATGTTTCTGTCACACTTTTTGAGAATTCCGAGTGCCACACACATAATGCACATCTTTACAACACTTGGTAAGGTAATATTATGATCCCCATATTTCAGGTGGGGTGCAGGAGGTGAGACTGAGAGAGAGTGCTTGTCTAAGCCAACAGGTGAAGTTATATATGGATTAAAACGTGTATGGGTTGTTTAACAAATGCATTGTTAAAAGAGTGCTTGTGGTCATTCTTGATGATGGTTGGAAACAGGAAAGAAAGGCAAGCTCTAAGGCAGGGAAGCACAGCTTCAGCCCTCTAGCTGTTGCTGGACTACAACATCCCCAGTCACAGTGGCCAACAGGGATGATGGGAATTGTAGTCCCACAACAGCTGGAGGGTCCACGTTGTGCAGCCCTGCTCTAAGGTAAGGCTCTCAAACTCTGCCCCTCCTGCAGATGTTTGACCTACAACCCATCATCCTTGGCTACTGGCCATTGTGACTGGGGATGATAGGAGTTGTAGTCCCGCCACAGCTGGAGTGCTGCTGTTTGAGACCCCTCCTTTATGGAGGTGCAGAGCATAAATTTGCTAGGTTTTAGAAAGAGATGTTGTGTATGTATTTTAAAGTCAGATCTAGGGTTGTTGCAGACATAGAGGGAGATTGAATGTTTGACAGGCGGGGAGCAGGACATCATAATCCCCTTACAACAATTATGGACTTGTTGCAAGTTAGGGCAATGTCTGAGCACTGTCCAGAGAGCTTTTCCCTTGGACTAGGGTTGTTGCAATTGCCCGCCGTGTGTTGGTAAATGGAAGGGAACCGGCCAGGGTAAATACTACCATTAGGTCTCCTTGCACTGGTATTCCAGATTGCAGTGCTGTCTGGTGAGCTGCTGGAGGGGGTCCACGTTGCTGCTGCTAGGTAACATAAGATTGCCTTGCATTAAGGCTGGCAGAAACTGCTCAGTATGCAGTATCTGTTGTCCAAGAGCCTTGGTATGGTGACCTTTCTCAGTCGCTGCTGCTGGACTCTGGAAAAAAGGCAGCTGCAAGCAGTAACAGGAGGAAAGAGAACATTCAGAGGCAAAATTGATTGTGCAGAGTGGAGGGGAGCTTGGAGGCAGCAGCTGATGAGGAAAGAGACCCATGTTAAAACATGGGAGGAACACATCACCGACAAAAACACACTCATGTCCCAAGCTCACATATATTATAAGCTGATACCATGCAGGGAAATTAACAGCACAACAGTTTGCTCTGGCTTACAGCCTGAACTGAATAAGTCAGTGAGAAATCAACTAAACGTCTTGAGTCTATACATTTATTTAACCAATCACGGCATAACTTTGCATTGAACTCTTAATTGCAGTTACAATGGGAAAGAAGCACTGTCTTTAGTGCCAGGAATCTAATGTCCCTCTTGGGGAGGAAAGAAGTCTATTTGAAATCGCAATTTCCTGTATTGCTTTTACATCAGCATTGTCTTAATGCTTCATTTGTCTCATTCCTAGATCTTAACACATGCAGAACAAACATTGACACACTTTTAAATTTTTTATTAGGCAATTAATGTGTAGTGAATGGGAAATGTATAATAATAAACATTAAATGTTAAGACAGCCTTAGTGCCTCTTAGTTGCCATGAGAATTAGTTTTGCAGCTTTCTGTGTCCTTGACTGCAAGCTTAAGCACACTTACTTGGAAGTAAGTTCTACTGATTCTGCTGGGGATTTCTTTTATGCTAGGGCTGTGTGTATGCTGGAACCGGACATGGGCTGGAGGTTGAGGGGTTTGGCGATGGATCAAAGAAATGTACCATGTGCTCGGAGAGGGAGGTCTCTCTGTCACAGCCAGTAGGGATTCAGAAGGAAGTACTTTTTCACACAGCACATGATTAATCTATAGAATTTTCTGCCACAGGATGTTGTGATCACCAGCTTGCATGGCTTTCAGTGAGGTTTAAACAAATTCATGGAGGACAAGTCTATCAATGGCTACTACAGGTGAAACTCGGAAAATTAGAATATCGTGCAAAAGTCCATTAATTTCAGGAATGCAAATTAAAAGGTGAAACTGATATATGAGACAGACGCATTACATGCAAAGCGAGATAAGTCAAGCCTTAATTTGTTATAATTGTGATGATCATGGCGTACAGCTCATGAAAACCCCAAATCCACAATCTCAGAAAATTAGAATATTACATGGAACCAAGAAGACAAGGATTGAAGAAGTCTTGTAGTCCTGTAGTCTTGATGGCTATAGGCTACTTCCAGGTTCAGAATACCAGTTGCAGGGAAGCAACAGCAGGAGAGGGGGCATGTATTCATCTCTTGCCTGTGGGCTTCTCCGAGGCATCTGTCAGCCCACTGGGCTGGCCAGTTAGCTTAACTTCTGTGCTGGGTAAATTGATGGAAAGCATACTTAAGGACAAGATTGTTAAATATATAGAAGAACAGGCCTTGCTGTAGGAGAACCAGCATGGCTTTTGCAAGGGCAAATCTTGCCTCACTAACCTTTTAGAGTTCTTTGACTATCAACAGGCATGTGGACAAAGGTGATCAAATTAACATAGGATACTTGGACTTTCAAAAAACATTTGACCAACTTCCCCACCAAAGGCTCTTGAGATAAGAGCGGTCAGTCTTGGGATAAGGGGACAGGTTCATGTGTGGATTGGTAACTGGTTGAAGGACAGGGAACAGAGGGTAGGAATAAATGGATAGTTTTCACAATGGAAGGAAGTAATAAGTGCCCGCCCCCGGGATTTCTACTGGGACCAGTGCTCTTTAACTTGCTCATAAATGATCTAGAAGTTGGGGTAAGTAGCGAGGTGGCCACATTTGCAGATTACACTAAACTATTTAGGGTAGTGAAGATGAATATTGGGGCAACCCCCCCACTTCATATATATACTGGTGGGGTCTGAGCTGTTGATGACTGAACAGGAGGTAGATTTTGGGGTCATGGGGGACAGCTCTTTGAAAGTGTTGACTCAGTGTGCAACAGCTTGAAAAAGGAAAATTCCATGCTAGGAATCATTAGAAAAAGGATTGAAAATAAAAATGCTAATATTATAATGCCCATACACAAATCTATGGTATGGCCACATTTAGATTACTGAGTACTGTTCTGGTCACCATATCTTAAGAAGGACATTGTAGAACTGGAAAAGATGCAGAAGAAGGCAAGCAAGATGGTCAGGGACCTGGAGAACCTTCCTTATGAGGCAAGGCTATAACATCTATGGATTTTTAGTTTGGAAAAGAGGCAACTACAAGGAGTCATGATAGAGGTGTATAAAATTATGCATAGAGTAGAGAGAGTGAGATAATTTTTCTCCCTCTCTCACAACACTAGAACCAGGGATCATCCCATGAAACTGAGAGTTGCCCCTCGCCTGCAAAGAGGCACCAAAATGCTTTGGGCTCATCCCTAATATGTACATCTCTAGGTGGTTTACAAAATTTAAAACAACATTTATAAACCAGCACAGATTAAAATACAAAACAATTAAAACAGTATCATAAAAACAAAAATAAAGAACAGTAATCAAAAACAATTATTAAAACAAATTATTAAAATTAATTCTAATTCAAAGCCTGTGAGAACAGGTGAGTCTTGAGGGTCTTCCTGAAAACAAACAGAGAAGGAGATGCTCTTATTTCAACAGGGAGCTTATTCCAAAGCCCTAGGGGAGCCACAGAGAAATTCCGGTCCTGGGTTGCCACCAAACGAGCCAGTTGCAACCGTAACTAGACTGCTCCAGAAGGTCATAACAGTCGGCAGGGTTCATGACAAAGGAGGCGCTCTCTTAAATACCCAGGACCTAAGCCATTAAGGGCTTTATAGGTAATAACCAGCACATTGTATTTCACCTGGAAACATATCAGCAGCCAGTGCAGTTCCCTTAAAACTGGTGTTATGTGGTCCCTTCGAGTTGTCTCAAAGACCCATCTGGCTGCCACATTCTGTACCAATTGTAGTTTCTGGATTATGTACAAAGGCAGCCCCACATAGAACGCATCACAGTAGTCAAGCCTGGAGGCTACCAGCATATGCACCACTGTTTTAAGGTAATTTACCTCCAGAAATGGACATAGCCGACGTATCAGCCGAAGCTGATAAAAAGCACTCTTGGCCTCTGCCTCAACCTGAGAAACCAAGGAGAACTTTGGATCCAGGAACACTCCCAAGCTACGTACCTCATATTTCAGGGGGAGTGTAACTCCATCCAGAACAGGCAGATCTAAACCATTGCTCGGGTTCCGACCCCCCTACAGTCAGTATCTGCGTCTTATTTGGATTCAACTTCAGTTTGTTATCCCTCATTTAGCTCATTACCGCCTCCAAGCAGGCATTTAGAGAAGATATGCCATTTCCTGATGAGGTTGACATGGAGAAATAGATTTGGGTGTCATCAGCATAATGATAATGCCCAGCACCAAACCTCCTGATAATCTCTCCCAGCAGTTTCATGTAGATGTTAAAAAGCATTGGAGACAGTATGGAGCCTTGTGGAACTCCACACTTTAGTTCTTGCTTTGCAGAACAACAGTCTCCAAGCAACACCATCTGGAATCTACTAGAGAGGTAGAAATGGAACTGCTGTATAACAGTGCTACCCAATCCCACCTCCCTCAGACAGTCCAGAAGGATACCATGGTTGATAGTATCGAAAGCTGCAAAGAGATCCAAATGGATCAGCAGAGTCACACTCTCTCTGTTGATAGCCAGTTGAAGATCATCTATCAGGCTGACCAAGACAGTTTCAACCTCATAGCCCACATGGAAGCCAGTTTGAAATGAGTCTAGATAATCTGCATCGTCCAAAACTGCCTGGAGCTGAGAGGCCACCACCCTCTCAGTCACCTTGCCCAACCATAGAAGATTGGAAACAGATCTGTAATTAGCTGAGGGATTCAATGCAGTTTTCTTCAAAAATGGTCTAATAATAGCCTTCTTAAGAAAAGAAAATCACCTGCTCCCCCTCAGAGAAGCATTTATAATATTTACCAGACCCTCTCTGATAATATAATTACCAGATTAGATAAACCAAGTTGGACAAGGGTCAAGAGAACAGGTTGTAGGATGCACAGTCTGAAACAATTTGTCCACTTCCTCAGGAGTCACAAACTGAAAATGATCCAATCTAATCCCATAAGAGGAGTTGCTGGACAACTCCATAGTAGACTCTGCAGTAACTGTGGAATCTAGCTTGGCCAAAATCTGAGAGATTTTATCTGCAAAAACGTCATTAATAACATCACAGCGAGTGACTGATGGTTCCAAGTTTAAATTCAAGGGGGGGGGGGTGTTACATACTAGTCCCCTCACAACTCTAGACAGCTCAGCTGGATGTGAATTTGCAGAAGCTATGCAGGCAGGAAAGAACTGCCTGAACTGCCAAAGCATAGGTCTTCAAATGTGCTCTCTGTTGTGCCTGATCAGACTCGTGCTGAGTCTTCTTCCACTTGCACTCTAGTCATTTACCTCGACGCTTCAGTTACTGTAGTTCATCCGAATACCATGGGGCTGCCTTTAATGCAGGTCGGAGAGGACACTTAGGAATGATTGCATCTACCGCTCTAGTGAGCAGGCCCTACCTTAGAGCGGGGCACCTGGTGTGGTAGCCCTGGGCCCCACGTTTGGAGGGGCATCACTTGATCCAGCAGGACTCTTCTTATGCTTGTAGTAGGAAACTTCTGCCCCTGCTGGGTTGGTTCTACATGGTGACCAATATGTATAGATTTGGGGTATTTGGTTTTTTTATCTGGCCAGCGAAAAAGGTGGCTACCGTAGTGCCAGTGGCCTCAGTACTCTAGTTGTACACTCAAGCTACAATCCTAAACCCCTTCACTATGGAAGAATACCCATTGAAATCAATGACACATGTCAGAGCAAGATAGGTCTGAATAAATGTGTTCAAATCTGCATGTGATTTGATGTAGTGCTATTTCCTGTGCAATGTTTAGAGCTAGAATTGGAGCTCACAGCAAAAGCCACAGCATACCTCTATAATCAAATATGGGGTTCCCAACCTTTGTTCCCAGATGTTGTTGGACTCCTATCATCCCCAGCCAGAGTGACTGATGGGAGTTGTAGTCCAACAATATCTGCAAACCCAAGGGGGGAAATCCATGAGCTAACTGACTGTTCAGGGGCTATTCAGGTAAGACACTCACAATATGCCCAAGGCCCCAAGCATGGTTTTTAGTGGAAGCTGCAGGCACTACAAATGCTTGTTGAATCCAGACCTGCATGATGTAGGGTACTGTAGGCTCTGAATGAAGCATCTTTTGTTAAGTCGGTTACCCTTTTTGTCACCCCATGTACCCTTTGCCATTACTGATTTTGGTTGGGTATATTTTTTGGTTGGAGAGGAACAAAAAGATGGCATGGCACAACTTTTGGCACATATCAAGGTTTCAGTATTTTAGAATGGTTAGAGCAGGAGTAGTAATAGGCAGGTTTCATGGCCTGCCAGCTGTGGTAGGCCTTCTGTAGCTGTAATCTCAAGAGTGGCTTACCAGCCATTCCCAGAACATACTAATTGTTCAGTCCTAAGGCTGCCTTCTAACCATCATTTCCTGCCTCCTGGTAATGGCGCAGCAGAGAAACGAGAGAGAGAGAGAGAGAGAGAGAGAGAGAGAGAGATTATTTACATGACTTTGAGTTCTGCACAAATCTTACCCTCAAAGGGCACAGCTGTCACGATATTTGTCAACATCAGCAAGTGATTATATAAAGGAGGCCTAATTGTACTTTCGACTTTGTCTTGTCATAGCCCTGAGAGACCGATAGATGGGCCACTTGGACTGTGCATTCGAGAGATGGTGGCTGCAGAATGCAGAATGATCCCAATGTTCTTAAGCTTGTTATTTTCCCTAATAATACAGTGAGAATATATAGGGAGAAAATTAGCCAAGGGGGGAAAAGCCTCCTCTTTGTTGAATTGTCAGTTTAATTTATTCCTGAGCACAATGTACCTGAGGAATGATAAGAAACAACTTTGATATCATTCTAAATAAATAAAAAGGTTATGCAACATAATCTCTCTAGTTCCTGGAGATGGTTTCTGTTTATCCAGTTTTCATTTAACCACTGCAGCAGCCAGTCATATAAAGGGAGGAAATAGGAGCTCGCTTGACTGACATCTATTCCTCTGTGGGTGAAAGCAAGGGGTAGACTTGCAGCAGGACCCTTGCCGCCCCCGCCCCCAAGTCAGGCTTTCTCTCAGTTTTGAAAAGGAAATTACAGACGTGCAGAATAGCTAACTGAATACGGTTTGGTTCCTGCTACCAGTTCTATCCCTTTCTCCATGTTTCCGGGGGCCCCTCTTAAGAACATAGGAAGCTGCCATATACTGAGTCAGACCATTGGTCTATCTAGCTCAGTATTGTCTTCACAGACTGGCAGCAGCTTCTCCAAGGTTTCAGGCAGGAATCTCTCTCAGCCCTATCTTGGAGATGCCAGGGAAGGAACTTGAAACCTAGATGCTCTTCCCAGAGTGGCTCCATCCCCTAAAGGGAATATCTTACAGTGCTCACACTTCTAGTCTCCCATTCAAATGCAACCCAGGGTGGACCCTGCTTAGCTAAGGGGACAAGTCATGTTTGCTACCACAAGACCAGCTCTCCTCTCTTGCAAACACACATCTGGAACACTGAGCAGCTGGGGGGGGTGAGGGGTATTGCCCTTGAAAAGCACCACTAAACACCCACTAAACACCCTCCTCTACAGCAAATGTAAGAAACGTTGCACATATTTTCAAGCTATTGAGTTTGAGCTTAAAACTTATTTTCAAAATTTTTGGCTCAGCTCTGTCCCTAGCTCCTGATCCTTTCTGACAGGAGAGCTGATAATAAGGTGGCAGATAGTGAGATTTTGGATTTGTAGCTAGATTTGATTTCCGATAGGTACGTTTTAAAAACTTCAATACCCTAGGCCTACCTACCACCTTTGCCTCTTTTAAAAGCCTAAGAACATAAGAACAGCTCTCTTGGATCAAGTCCATCTGATCCAGCATCCTGTTTCTCACAATGCCCAACCTGGGAAGCCCGCAAGCAGGACAGGTAGGCAAATAGTCCTCTGCTGTTGTTCCCTAGCACCTGGTATTCAGCAGCTTCCTACCCCTAAGCTGGAGTTTGCAAAGAGCCATCGTGACTGGCGGCCACTGATAGCGCTACCTTCCAGGAATTTGTCTTATGGTAATCCCCATTTAAAACTGTCTGTGCTAGTAGCCATCACATCTTATGGCACTGAATTCTGTACATTAATTGTGGGATGTGTGAAGAAGTCCTTCCATTTGCCCTGAATTAACTTGACTGTGCCATCTGTGTGCAAGATTTGAAGACCAAAGGCATGGAGGGAGTGTTCTGGTTGCTGTGTTGCAATGGCAGAACACCCTTCCCTTCAGAATGGGAATTAACCCTTGTCTCTCCCTTCCCATACCTCCTTCTCTTGATTATGAGCCCCTTGGGGCAAGGACCTCTCTCCATTTGTTTTCATTAGTCTATTATAAAGCACCATGTACAACCTAGGGAAGGATGATGATGATGATGATTGTTGTCATAAAATAGTAAAGAAAGGAATGATTAGCATCATAATAGCAATCTTGGGAAAGAACCAGTAGCACCCTTTTCTGTGTGTTTTCTAACCTTTCACTGGATAGTTTGGGATGGCTTCTAGTTTCTTTTTGAAAAAGTATGTTTTCTCTCCTCCATTCTAGGAGTTTATAAACTAGACAGACCAGCATCATACTGCTGATCTGATAGCTGTGACTTTTATTATGCATTTATAGGATCCGGGGCGTAACTAGGGGAGAGGAAGTGGGGCCGTGTTCACCCCTCTTTCTGATGGCCCCTCGGAGTGAGGGATATAATGAAGAAAATAGGGAGGGGTGGAGCTGGGGGGCCCTCAGGAGCTGGGGCCCCAGGTTCTTTGAACCCATCTGCTCAATTATAGCTACACCCCTGATGGGATCGCAAAGACTTAAAAAAGGCTTTCACACTTACAGTGCAAAACTATGCATGAAAATAAGTCCCATTGAAGATATTTACTTGAAAGCCGGGAACTTCCTTTTCTTGAAACAGGGGTGGACAGAGGGAAAGCTTGAGGAGCAACTCTTCAATGATGGCGGGGTGTGTGTGTGTGTGTTTGTGAGAAGAGGAAAGAAACTTTGCAAGGGAGAAAAATATGTTCTGGAGATTGACAATTTGGGTTATTAGGTATGGCAGGGAGGAGTTCAGTAAAACCAAAAAGGGAACTCGTCAAATCTTAGTGGAGCATCTGCAGCAATGCTTGAAAATAAGTCCCATTGAGTGCAATGGGTCTTACTCCAACGGAAGTGCTTAGGATAGGAAATGCAGTTTAAAAATGCACACACAACACTGCATAATCATTTAATATAACTTCACATTTCGAGAGCCTCCCTTTAGAGCCCAATCTTTCAGAGTAATAAAGTAGACGAAAAAAGAGATTACTCTGTAACTCTTGGGGGAAATCTTCATGTACTCTTTTTGTTTCCCCATCTTGAGCAATTAGTTAAATGTATTCATGTAAAATTTCTCTTTCAATCCTTTTTCTTAAATTTGATTTTACAAACACAGGATACAGAAATCAAATATAAATGCATGAAAAAAACAAAGAGATTGATGTGCACTTCCCCCCCTGTCTCAGTAACTCTTAAAATATACTTACAGAGCAAATTGAAATAAATTGAATTTCCCTCTTTTTCCATAAAAAAGAAAGACTTTTGATTGCCTGCCCAAACCTGTAGTCTGGATAGAGTCATATCAATTTGCAAGTGCAGGTGAAAAAGTGAGGGGTAAACTATGGTTTATGATGAAAGAAAAGGGTATTAGGAAGGGGAAGAAAATGAAGTCATTCAGAAATGATGAGATCCTTTGTGTTACAGGTAGAAGTATGCTCTTTAGATTGCTGGACTAAGATAGATGGCAGCTAAAGCATGCATAAGGCAATAGTGTCTATGAAGACAATTCTGTAATATATAGTTAAATCCACTGCATTTCACAGAGCATGGTTATTTAATCATGCAAATACTCCTTACCATTCAAACTTTGTGGGTGGCTTAATGACAAAGGCCTTTAGCACCCCAAATGCCTCTAAAACAATATATTGCAAGCAAGCAGTTAGAGGCTCTTATCAGGGACATAATTATAATTGAACTGGGGTGGGAGAAGACAGATGTCCCCAGGACCCTGAGGGAGAGGGGGTCTGTTGACTGGGTAATAACTCACTGTTTGGTCTCTCCCTTCTGCCTCCCTGACTCCTTGGCATGCTATTGGCTCTCTTCTCATCTCCAAGCAAGAAGAGTCCTCTCCAGTAGGAGAGCAGGGAGGAGTATCAAGCAGTGTCCCTCTCTCCTCCTCTCTTTCTGACTGGCTGGCCAGTGTTCAGATTCAGCCTACCCCTCCCTCAGCCTGACTGACAGGCTCAACAGTAAAGGAAATGCCTAGGGGCGGGTTTAGCGGCCTGTAAGTGGCCAAGGATTTGCCACCCTCACTGCTGCAGCGAGGTAGGGGTGGCGAGGGGAAAGTCCCCTCCTTTTCTTCTGAAGACTGCCGCTGTGTGGCAGGATGGGGCAGTGAAGATTGCACATCGGTGGCTGCAGGGCGGTGGGGGGGGGGCTTGAAAGTAAAATTTCCCCTTTTACTTTAAAACGCCCCTGCACACCAGGATGGGGCAGCAGCAGCTGCAGTGGGGAAGGGGGTATTGGGTGAGGGGGAAGTTCCCCCTTTTAGCTTTAAAGCAATGCCACTGTGTGGCGGACAGCAAGGGAGAGCTCATTCCAGCTCCCTCCCTCCGTCTACAGCCTCTTTGGGGCCTTTCTCCACATGTGGGAGGGAGCTGGAAGGAGTTCTCCCTCACTGCCCCACCACTGTGCAGCGTTGCTTTAAAGGTAAAACATGGAACTTTCCCCTCACCCCACCCCACCCCACCCCACCCTCCCCGCTGCAGCTGCTGCCGCCCCATCCCACCACACAGTGGTGTTTTAAAGTAAAAGGGGGGACTTTCTCCTTGCCCCTCCACAGCTGCCTCTGTGCAGCCTTCACTATTCCCATTCCTCCACACAGCGGCAGTTTTTAGAAGAAAACAGGGAGGTGCCTACTTTGCCTCTTCGTAAGTCTGCCACTGGAAATGCCAGTGAGCACCAGCCGGAAACGCCTCCTCTTCTACAAGGAGAAGAGGAGGGAGAGGTACTGCCTGGAATTCCTCCCCCTCCTGCTTCTCTCCCAAAGCGGAAGAGATCTTCAGTTAAAGGAGCTTAGGCACCCTCTTTGAATCCTGCCTCATCAAAAAGAGCAGGGTGAAACCGTAATCTTCCTTTTCTCTGCTTCATCTCCCACAAATCATTCCTTAAAAACTGGGTCTAGTTTACTCCTAAATCCTGGGGCAAAATCTGGGACTCAATTTCCTGTGGAAAACTTTAACTGGTGTGTGTGTGTGTGTGTGTGTGAGAGAGAGAGAGAGAGAGAGAGAGAGAGAGACAAATCTGAATGGACAAATAAGTTAGAAGTGCTGTTGAGATTGTTTGAACTTATGAGGTGATTGTAATAGAAACATTTTAAATGTATATACCTGTGTCAGGAGAATGCCTGTATAAAAGTGTTTGCATATGTGGGGAGTGTGTGATATCATTTACACAGAAGTAAAAGAAAGGGAGCACTAAGAATATTTCATTTTTCACTATGTTCTCATAATTCTTCTGCAGCAAAAATATGGGGGAGGGGGAAGGGGAGAGGTGAAGAAGCCAGAAGGGAAGACCAGGAGCCCATCTTCACTTTTTGTCACAGGGTCCACTCCAACCACTGGCTGAGATGTGGGACACATTTAGGTTTTTGCGGGTGTGTGTGTGTGTGTTGGGGGTGGTGGTGGTGGAAAGCTTGCAGGGAGGCAAACATAGATTTCAAGCTTGCATAATGGCCAGAATCAGAAACACTACGTTTATAAACCTAAGAGTATGTGCATTGGAGCATTTCCAAACAGCTGAGGGCTGATGGCTCTTTTAATAAACATACTGCATCTTCTAGTCAGTCCCAGAGGGCATTTGGTTCCATAGGGAGGATGCAAAGCTGTGACCTATGGTCTATGCTTAAGCAAGCTTGCTCTAATATATTGCAGGTGTGTGTTTGGCCTAAAACTGTTGCCCAAGTTTTCCTATTATGAATGAGTTTGACTTCTAAGAAGTGAAGCTATAGAATCAGAATCAATTTTATTACAGCCTTAAGCCAACCAGGAAGAAAACAGTAGGAAAACATACAGCAGTACAATAAATATCAATGAGAATATAAAAATATATAGAAACAAACATGTAGATAAAACCAAAATACATTATAAAAAACCATGGCGGGATGTCTGTCTCATAGCCCCATAAAAGAACCTAGCCACTATCCTGGTGACTTCATCATTAGTGGCAGCCAGGCAGTAACTAAGGTAGAAGGAATCAGGCCTACCAAGGAACTGCTGTAAAATAGGAGCCAATAATTCTCTCCTAGAATCCCGATATAAGGGGCCATATAACAGGATATGAGTGACAGTTTCAAGGCTACCCTCTCCGCATGAGCACAACCCTGAAGCAGTAGGATCTTTAGAAAACCTCCTTATGAGTATAGCAGAAGGTAACATGTTCAACCTAGCCCTTGCAAAAGCTGACCTGAATTTGATGAAGTGGAGGGAAGATAAATATCTGGCAGCCTGGTTTCTAGCTGGGAGGGAGATGCCAAGATATAAGGGGGAGCAGCGTCTATTTCCAAGGGCAACCAGACATTGATGCTCAATATCCTTGAGGTGCTGGATGACAATGGCCTTTGCCTTTACATAACCCAAAGAGAGGATGTGGGAGGGATAAAGCCCCATACTCAGCATTTTGTTGGTAACTGCAGACAACCATGGATTAGAAAAAGAATCCCTCCACATATATTGAACATAAAGAGATCCCTGGGAGTTCAAACAAAGTTTGAGCCTGTTATGAACGGTCTAGAACATATCAGAACCAGAGGTACCAACTCAGAAGTATGGTGAAATATAGGCCTGTGTCTGATTTCATTTTTATATAAAGAAATGATACCTGAACTCGAGGTGAACTGGCACCCAGGTCAAACTGCTCTCTGGAGCAGGAGGAATCCAGCATTGTTTTGTAAAATGGGTGAACACAAAGGCTTTGGCCTGGGCTACTCATATGCTAAAATGCATCTGACTCACTATGTCTATGGAAGAGTCTGCCAGAGGCTGATTCCCTCCCCCACTTTTCCTGTTACAAGAAGTTAGTGTTAAATGCTTGTCAGTGATTAACTGTATTGTTCTCCATGGAAGTTCAACATAGCCAAATGCATACAGAGATCCGTCTGTAGATTTTGATCACACCTCACTGATGCTACAAATGTATTGAATGTCTCACGCACATATATGTTACTTTAAATATAATTACACACTAGATGAGAGATATACAAGAAATAATGGAATGAATGTCTCACACAGAATATCCTGAATCCCCTTACTAACTGCTGACTTTTTAACACCTTCTGGGGAGATGCCATTGTGGCTCTCAAGTGCAGATTTGCCTTGGGCAATGCTCCCCACCCCTCCCTTCCTGAGCGCGCAGTCTACAGAAGATGAGATTCAGAGATCTCTCTGGACTGGGAATATCCTGAATAATTAAGACTTTGTTCAAAAGGTAGCAGCTAGTTGTCACCTTTTGGACACCCAGGAAAAGAGGAGATTTTTAATAGATTCTATTCAAGGATCAAAGAGAAAAACACTATAAGAATGAGGCTTTTGAGACAGAGAGTTCAGTTTTGCCTACAGCAAAAAGCTGCTCACAGGATCCCAGGGTTTGCTGCTAAGCCACGGGGCAAAGCAGGAACTCTGTTCATGAACAGAAACTACAGCAATGCCTGAGTTTTGCTGCCCAAGCTGCCTGATCTGAGCACTGCAACAATTCCTGTCTCAGCCAAGCGCCTCAACTGAAGTGATCCTCTGCTTTCAAGCCTCTGTTCCTGGTAAATATGCTGCTCCTTTACAAGCCTTGGGAATTCCCTCCATCCTTTCCCTGCTCCCTTCTCCTTCCCCCCCAATCACCCCCAAACCATGCCAGCCCTCAGCCATCCTCCCCCCATCTTTTCTGCCTGTATCTGAAATGTATTAGAATTTAGGAAGATTTAAAGCACACACATATGTTAGCTAGGCACACGGGTGAATATTGGTACTGGTTAGGATGCTCTGTTTAAATACTGTTGCTAATATTGATAGAGGGTTCTGCTTTCTGCTTTGCTAGATTATGTTGTTAGTCTTTATACTCAATAAAGCCCATTGAATCCTTCTGAGTAGTTTGATCTCCTTTCTTCATTGCTTCCAGATCATACGTGGTCACTAATATAAAAGAACTTGGTCCAGACCTATTTTATATACTAGCTAATGAGCATATTTAGTATATAGATCAGGCCTGGTCTGTAACAAGCCAGCCTATAAAAGAAGCCTCCCAGGCTAGACAGGAGATCGAGCAGGAACTGGTCTCAAGGCAGATTATAGCATAAGACACACATTTAGGGACTCAAAAGATAGCTCTAAGGAATCTGGACTGGATTGATTCACTATCCAAACAGATCTCCTGAGTCCATATGGAGATGCCAAAGAGCAGCTGAGCTGCAATTTTAGCGCGAAACACACACAAGGCCATGGGTATAAATTGAGCGCCTCTTCTAAAGAAGAAGTGCAAGAAGGCAAATAATGTGTTGCGTGCCAAAGAAATAGCATAAAGGCGCTGAGATTTCCAGTTTAGATTGGCCTGAAAATAAATCCCAAGATATTTGAACTTGGTGACCTGTTCTATACAGATCTGATTAATCCTCCAG
The DNA here is from genome assembly GCF_027244095.1 of Hemicordylus capensis. Taxonomy (NCBI): domain Eukaryota; kingdom Metazoa; phylum Chordata; class Lepidosauria; order Squamata; family Cordylidae; genus Hemicordylus; species Hemicordylus capensis. Next base: position 376,656,847 of record NC_069658.1, on the reverse strand, counting down.
TTATAAACTTTCCTAGAGTTCGAAAATACCAAAATCTTAGATTTATCGAAATTAATGGAAAGTTTATTTGAGTTACAATAGTGGGCAAACACTTTGAGAAGTCTCGTTAAACCAAGCCAAGACTATGATAGGAGCACCGTGTCATCAGCATATAGTAACGCCGGTACTCATACATCTGCCAATTTGGGGAAGTGGGCATCCACCTTTCCAAAAACCTGGGCCAGGTCATTAATAAATAGGTTAAACAATGCGGGCGCCAGCAAGCAACCTTGCCTGACTCCACGAGTGGTAGCAATATGGCCAGTTAGGGCCCCTGAGAGATATCTGATTAGAAATAAAAGCCTTTTATCAATGGATGATTCGCTAAGTTTGGCCCATAACAACTCTCTTGGTATAGAATCGAAGGCCGCTCGCAGGTCCATAAATGCGACATAGAGTTTACTATTAGGGGAAGCTGTATATTTGTATGCCAGATGGTATAATACCATACAATGATCCAACGCCAAGTGACCGGCCCTAAATCCTGCCTGCTCAGGGCCTAAAATATGGTGCTTCGACATCCAACTCTCCAGCTTATACAAAAGATAGTGGGCATAAAGTTTGCCTATCACAGATAGCAAACTAATAGGTCGATAGTTGGAGGGAGCAGAGTGGGAACCACGTTTGTAGATTGGAACCACAATGGCCTCACTCCAAGAAAAGGGAATAGCACCTTGTTGTTAATTGAGGTAAATAAACTGGCTAGGACGGGAGCCCACCAATCAAGGTTACCTAATACTGTTTCAGGGAGGATAAGATCATCTAAAGTGAGAGGGGGCCATAAGGGGAGCCTGGTGAAACCAGAGCTTCATTAAAGAGCGCATAAAAATTGACTTCCCAAGCCTGAGCTGGAACCATAGAAACCAAACTGGAATTAGTGGAATCTGAGATAATATGCCAAAAGGCACCGCTGTCCTTATTCTGAGTAGCCTGGATTAATCTCCTTAGCGGACCTCACACATTTTTTATAAGCCTTCTTAATAGTGAAGTATTCTGATGGAAGCTCTTGATTGGAACTAGTTCTGTATTCACTATATAAACCTTTAAGCCTGTTGAATAAATCCCTGCACTTGGAATCAAATCATTCGTTAGAGTCATTCATCATACGTCTCTTGGAGAGAAGCAGTTGGCCAGTAGACGAGATCCTGTGGGAGACCTCAGCCTCCAGCTTCTCATAACAGGATATTACTGTCACTCCCGGCTGGGTCTGCATGACAGAGTTATATAACTCAGTGCCAGCTGCGGAGGAGTATAAGATCTTCAATTCCCTCTCCACATCAGGTGACCATTTTACCTTCCATCCCATTCGAGTTGGGGGGGGGGGTTCAGGTAAACCAGCTAAGAAACAGTCCTTCCTAGGTCGTGGAATATTAAGACAAAAAGAGAGGGGCAGATGGTCACTAAGAGCTTGAACACCAACTTCAAACATTACAACATGGCTAAACAGCAGGGGAGAGGCCAAAATATAGTCTACCACCCTGCTGCCGCAAGAAGATAGGTATGTAAATTCACTGGGGATATCAGGGGAAACCGACCCGTTTAGAGAGATTAAATCAAATGAACTAGCTAAGCGTAGCAAGTTTGCCCCAGCCTTATTAAAGACTTTGTCTTTAGATAAACGAATATGGGATAGAAAACCAGCTGAGTTATCGCCCCCACTCCAAAGTTGGGAAGCAAGTAACGTGTTGTTATCAGGGCCACATCTAGAATTGAAGTCACCAGCAAGAAGAATCTCTGCGTGCGGAGACTTCAAGCTGATTTCCAAAATGTAAGAATCCAGTTGGTCCCAAATGGCAGCCATAGGGCCATAAGAGGAGCCAGGAGGGATGTAAACATTAATTAGCAATATATCCTCACACAGAGTCTTGATGAGAACAGCCATTGCAAAGGGAGGGAAATCAGGGAGCTGCATAGAATCCGCTTCCAAAGAAAGCAAAATACAACATGCCAGGCCCCCTTTAAGTCTCCCCCTATTGGAGTCAGAGTGAGCGTCCAACTTATAAACCACATAACCATTGATATTTAGATCTTCCTTAGACCAGGTTTCCTGCAGCAATATCACATCCCACTTTTGTAAGAAAGATATGAATGCCGAATTGCATCTTTCCCCTGCCCATCCTGCTACATTCCAACTAACAAAACTCCAATTGGAGCAATTATAACCAAAAACACAATGTTCCGAGCCTGTTGGAAGGTAAGACTCAATCGTAGCTGGATCAGTAGCACGTGGAGGAGGATCCCGAAGGGAAGACACTCCTTGTATGATAGACATGGTGTCCGTGAGGAAGGATTGGTTATGGGGCACATTAGAAAGTCCTCTCAATGAGGGCTTCGGCCAAGGCAGTCATATCTGGGGGTAGGCCGAAGTCTGGAACGACGAGGAGTGCTGTCTAGCATCTGAGAGAAAAAAGTTGGTAATTTTAGTTTGTGTTAAACGAGGAATAATTGCATGAGGCTTGAGGCTCAAGGGACCTTCCTTAAGAACTGGATCGGAGGAAAACCCCTCAAGGGAGGGGCTGGGAAGATGGCCAAGCTCTGAGGATTCACTTGCCAGGGACTTTTCATATATTTGCGGTTTTCAGCCAAAATGGTTTCAAGGAGGGACAGTTTAGAGATGTTAGACCACAAACCATCCTTGAGGAGAGATCTAGGTTCCCAGGACGGATCGCTCTCCTCATCCAATGATTCTGAGGCGTAGGTGAGAACAGAAGGATTATGGACTTCCTTCACTTTAGTCAGACCATCCATTGTCAGATCAAGGGAAGCGATGGGAAAAAGCTCAAGGAAGTTTGGCCATAGTGCTGGTCAGGCACAGACAACTCCAAGGGCACCTCAACTTCTGACATGATTACAGGGATGAAATCTTCTGATTCTCCAGGAGGGAGTAAAACTAGCTCAGAGAGGGAAGGGGGAACCCTCTTAGAGGGAGCTGCATAGCCAGAGTTCGAGGTGTAGGTCGAGGAGGCAGTGGGTACGTGAGTCCCTTGGTCTACTTTAAAAGTGAGATGGAGCTCTTTAAGGGAGTGCCTTCTATCAGAATGGCTCAGAAGAGGCTTCTCAGTGGAAACCTGTGGTTCCACTAAGTTCTTTAGAGGGGCCCCTTTGTGGATTGCACATGACTTCTTGAGCTCTGTAAAAGCTCGCCTGGGATTTAACCCACTTAGCCAGATGGTTCTTCATCGAAGCAGAGACTGTAGGATCAAAGGTCTTTCAAATGTGAGCTGCAGTGTAAGCATGTGGGGCAGAGTGGATTCCAGAATAGAAAAAGAATCAAGATCAATAGCATGGTGCTGGAAGGCTAGCACAGATGCAAGTGATTTGGCAATTAGTTCCACCTATCCCGGTTAATTGTATTCAGATAGATTTCCAGAATAAGTTGAGTAAGTCGATAAACCAATTGGGAGCAAGGCTTTCCTTGAGTGAGTAGAGTCAACCAAGGTTGAATGGAGAAGCTAAAGCACCTGGCATAATAAGTTATAATGGCCTTCCTTCCCTTTGAGAAGCATTTCTGTATGGCAGCCATTGTATTTTTCCAGTATTAAACACCAATATCCTGTTGCTGGGGAAATTGCTATTATTTTCCCAGCTAGTATGGCCAATGGAACTTGCTATCAGTAATATGGCTGTGTATCACTGGCACCTATTGGACAGTGCCCATGACACAGTGTTCCCCTCCATGTCCTTGCCCTACTGAGACTCTAACACCAGTGTGCTGTTCTGGACAGTCTCAATACTTATTACAACAAGACTATAGCTCAGCTGGTACAAGGGCTCAGCAGGAGCAGCCTCAAGTAGGCTAAAGCCTCACCAGTAGTTAAGATATGCAAAGGGCAAGGCAGAGACAAGGGCAAGCATAGCCAAGGGCAAACCAGTAGTCAAGCACGTACAGTAGTTGGGGCAGAAGCAAGGTCAAGCTGGCCAAGGTCAGGGGCGTAGCTAGGGAAGAGGGGGCCCCTGTTTATCCCTCTCTCTGGCGGCTCCCCAGAGTGAGGAAGATAATAGGGAGGGGTGGACTGGAGGGCCCTTAGGAGCCGGGGGCCCGTGTTCTTTGAACCCTCTCGCTCAATTATAGCTACGCCCCTGGCCAAGGTCAAGCCAGAAATCAACTGGTGCAGGGGGCTAGGCAGAAGCAAAGTCAAACCATCTGAAGCTTGGGAGGGAGTGTCAGACTGCTTTTGAGGTGCTTAAAGCAGCCCTCAGTAAAAACCCCACCCTCTAAGCCCCATACTTTAAAAGAACTGTCACTCTGCCCACTGATGCTTCTGAGTGGGGCACTGAGGCAGAGATGATGCCATTGGGTCCAGACCAGGCCCCTCAGGTGGGCGTGGTCCTTAACCAGAAGCGGCCAGAGGGGGAGAACCACTGGCTACAGGGGGCTCAAAAGAAGAAGAAGAAGATCATCATCATCATCATCATATCATCATCATCATCAGACAGGTGCCTTGTCATAGGGACACTTTGAAGACTCCACTGGAACCTAAAGGACCCTTGGGAAGGGTAGAGGCAACAGGACAAGAGACTCCAAACATATAATTGTTTATTAATGCTTTGTTTTTAGAGAGTAAGTTAGGAAATTAAGCTTTGTGCTCTCAACCCTTTTGAGACAGGAGCTGTCAACTCCCTGCCTGTCTCAATTTAAGGAGGGGTGTGTGTGTAGTGATCAGCCTCCCCCGCTAAAGAGTTAACAGGAGTGAACCCTTGTCTTGACTGACAGGCTGGTGATCTACAGGTGACCTTGATCTGGAGCATGGATCTGGCAGCTTTAAAAAAGAGAGGGGGAGGGGAGAGGGAGGGGGGAGGGAGAGCTGAGGAGGGCTGGGCCTCCATACCAAAGCTATATCCTCTTCATCATGTGGAGTGAGTATCAGTCTCCCGCTTTGCACTGGGATTTCTAGGGCAATCCTGCAAAGACTACAGTGCTAGAGGCATCTTTTGTGCCTGGACATCTGGCTAAGCTGCATTAGTGTACAATGATCATTATTCACCTACTGTTTTGTTACCCTTTCTCGTATAATCATCTGTAGACATTAACAACAGAATAGCTTTTGTACAGGGAATCCAATAGCAAATCAATTCCTTACACCATAGGATTATTTTAAGGGGAGAAAGATGAAACAAATTGAGCCATGAACAAGGAAGGAAAAATTTTGCCCTAAATATTAAATGGCAGCGCAGTCTATCACCATGGCTTTGGATTGTGCATACAAAGTTCCCTTAAAATCATATACAGCTAGGATGCTGAGAAGAAGAAGGTCTGGGGGCTGGATGTGGCTCACAGAAGTTTGCTGATTGTTAGCACTTGAGTGACAGCTGTCCATTATGGTGAGTTCAGACAGGCAATTTTGTTTTTGCAAAATCTGCTACTAATAATTAGTGATGGGTGAACTCCCCCCAAAGTCTGGGGTCAGAAAGAAAGAATGATTCCTCTTATTTCAGAAAATGTTTTCACCCCCTGTTCTGGCTCTTTTTGGATCCTGTTGCAGCCTCAGTGATGTGAACAGGGCTTGATTTGATCATTCTTCCAATCCCTCATTAAATTCCCAAGATCCCTGTCTCTGCTCCAAACCCTTTCCTCCCAGTTACCTTTCACATGGCCCATCAGTGCCAACAGGACACTACCTTCCTGTCCCGGATATTCAGAATGGAGTTGTTATAGTGAACCAGACACAAGGAGGGCTGGGAATTTTAAGCTTTCCAATGCTTCTGCCTGGACCAGAGGTGCTGGAAGGACTACAATTTCCAACCATCCTTATGTCTGACACTCCAGGGAGCGGAAGAGAGGAGGAGGAGAGAAATGTCTCTCTATTTTTCTGCTGGCAGGCCTTAAAGTTTCTTTCCAGCTCAGATTAAAATCTGAAGGGTTTTTTTTGTAAATCATGATGCTTTTCTCACATTAGAACATTACAACCCTATCAGATTTTACTTCCAAGCAACACTAGGATGTAACTCATCAGCCTCACTACAAATAATCACTATGGTTACTGTTAGATTCCATCCAGCACAAAACATGGTGGCAGTTTCATTGTTTTGTTTGCGTGGTAGAATTGCTTGCGGGACTTAAGCAGAATGTACTAGAATTCATGCTGGGTTTCTGTGGAGGCATCTAGAAGCCTTTGTGAAGGCTGCAACTTGTACGGCATGACTTGGGCTCTCCTGCTTTCCCTGTCTCTTACCAGATTTCCAAATCAATAGAGTATAATTTATCATGGAATACAGGATCTTTCATGTTACCATTTGTTTAAAATTTCAAAAAGTAAGTCCAAGCATAAATATTTACAATGTTTCAATTACTGTCGGCATAGCAGCTGGCAGCCATGACACTTGGATCTGCAAATCAATATTTATGAGCCTTTGAATGCTTAGATTACACCTGGCCATTAGTCTGAATTGACTGGTTTATTGTCTTAACACTCTTTAGAACAATGATAAACATCTTGAAACAACTCTTTGCAGAAGATATCGTGATTATAGTCTTAGACTGAGCACTTGCAAAGAGGCTGGCAGCTGTCGGGTCTGGTTTAGGAAGAGCCACATTACGCTGATGCTCAGAGGAAGAGTCTGTGAGATGGCAGGTAATGGCTGTGCCAGAGGTGAGCAGGAGGGGAAGGGCCCTTGTGTGAAGTTGGCAGGAGAGGTCAACAACAGCCCAGTCACTCTTTAAAGAGCAAGGCACTTGTATTAATTGGACTGCAAGTGACAACACCGTAGTTTCAAATTATTTTCTGGAAGGAGACTGCATGAGCGGAATGCAAACACCAGAGAGGCAAACGGAGTATTCTGGACATGCTTTGCAATCGGTTTTTGTATTCTCAAAGGGAAGCACATTCTCCACAGCTGTTTTGTACTGGTGTGTGTGTGTGTGTATGTTTGGTCCCTTGAGTAGCACATGGCTTGGCACCGACCTAATTACCAGCCCTTTCAAAACATGCTTCTTGGAAGATATCAAGGGGACTTAACATCCTGCTGCATGTATGTTTGACATTGCAGTCTTAGCTCCCCTTTACACATACCTGTGCTGATGCTGCAAGTGGTATATATAAAAGTCTTCCTCTTACATAGTTGCTTTATGAACATGGTTACCATATGACTTAAGTGATACCCAGCCCTTAGGAAATGCATTGTCTCCATGGTAGCAACACCCCAGAGGAAGCACATAGGCAGACGGCTTCATGTGCATCTTAGTGATGCAGGGCAGCCATACAGCTGGCAGCAACTGAGCTACTAGATGTACGGGCAAGGACGTGTGTGTCTTGGGAATGCTCAATATGTAAGGCTTAAAGTGTCTTTGAGCCTCTATTGTGCACTTGATAGGAGTGTACAGTTTGATCATTGCTAGTGTAGAAGGAAAGAGAGAGAGGCATTAGTAATGCAAGTGGGCATTCTGGCCACTGTGGGTCTTCAGTTGGTTACAAACCAATTGAAGAAAAAACTGCTTTTAGTCTCACAACTTAAGAAAAAGCACTTTAAGTCTCACTAGTCTTCCTTTTCTTTCATATTAAGGCTTTACAAGTTGGCAGACTTGAAAAATTGGACCTAACAAGTCTCATTTCAGAAATACAATGGTTTTTCCTTGTTCTCTTCTTGACCAGGGAGCTTTCCAGATTAGACCCTGCAATGGGGTCACATCGTATCTCGGAAGTGTGCTTCCACACTTCCTGCGTTGTGACACTGCAGTCCCTACGTGGACAGCAGGGTGCCATTCACATTTCCAAGGCCTTGTTTCGAATTTAATTGCTGCGATATAGAGCTAGGATGTCGTATATCTGGCATAAAGAAGCTGCTGTTTTTCCACGTTGTTCGTTTCTGCGAGATTGCTCCCCCTGCTGTTTACATTTCGAATGAGACTTTCCTGAATGGAGGCATTTTGCTGGTGTTGAGCAGCTAGGCCAGCACCCCGTAGGAGCACTTGTAATTCAAAACGTTGCATACTACATTTTGAACACAAGCCTAAATAAAAGGTATCGTTATGCACACTCCCAACTTCCTTTAACCATCCTTGCCTAAGCCCTTTTTGTTGCTCTCTGCATTCTTTGCCAGCCTTGGATCATTTTGAGCCCCTAGCTCATCAGAGACGATCTCTTCCCTTCACCACGGTGAGGCATCTATCTTTCTTTCAAGCCCATCCTTAAGCTGTTGGCTTTGCTGTGCCTCATTTGTTAAATTAAATTTATTTATTTATTTATTTCTCTTGCATCATCATCTTCAATTGCTCTAGAAGTGCTGATGTTCCTTCTTCCATCCTGACTCGGTCCCACCAGTCCACAGCTTCTGTTCAAGGAAACACAACCCCACTGCTGATACCAATGTTTTGCATGCACCCCCACTTCCCCAAGTGGCAAGAAGTTCCAGCACTACCTCAGTTCCATTTTCCTTTGGAAGAAAGGTCACTGGAGACGTATGCTGTCTTTGTGATATTCAGTTTATTTACAAATATACAAACGGAACATTAGATGGATTTGAATTAGCAGTCTAGTTGAGCACCCATACAAGCAGCAACAGATTATATTAGGTCCCTTGACAGAAAGCCCTGCACCCCAAGGTGCTTCTCCATTCCCTCTACTTGGGAAATGGAAAGTGCACAAAACAGTATTATTTCTTTTCTACATTATTTTGTGAACCTCCTCTAAGATAATGATACCACTAGGTGGTGCTATTATATACCATCTCCTATTTTAGTCTTAGTATGCAAAAGGTTATTAGCACCTACATTTTACAGAAGGGGAATGGAAGCTGCATAACCACCAGCCTGATCCTGCAATCTCTTGTAGGTACGAGGGGACTGATGTAGGGATGTGCTATTGGATTGCGCCAATGATGCTCCTGCAGCACAGGCACTGTGGCTGACAGTGGATTCTGGGTCAGCATTATTTATTTATTTATTACATTTATATCCCACTCGTCCTCTAAGGAGCCCAGAATGATGCACATGGTTATGTTTGTCCTCACAACAACTCTGTGAGGTAGGTTAGGCTGAGAGATATGTGACTGGCCCAGAGTCAGCCAGTGAGTTTCATGCCATTTTTGGACTCTGTGTGTGTGTGTGTCAAAATGTGGTGTTCTGTTCTGAGTTGGGAGGGACTGTGTGTGCTTCTGTTCTGTAGTGTTGTTTTTTTTTTTGCAAGGCAGGGTTGCAAAATGTGTGCATTCTGCTTGTTTCGCCCATAGGGAACAATGGGGAACTCAAATCACCCCATTGTTCCCCATGGGTAGGTCCTACGGACACCAACGTGGATTGGGTGGTATGACGTGATGGGTACTACCTTCCACCCAACCCAAAAAAGAAATGGGCAAGTGGGTGATTTTTAAATTTTTAAATACCTAAATGCCATAGGATCCTATGGTTTTTAAAAAAGAAGTTTAAATAATTAAAAAAATTGTTCGCTTGCCCATTTTTGTTGTGGGTTGGGTGGTAGGTAGTACCTATCATGCCGTACCACTCAATCCACTTTGGTGGCCCTAGGACCTACCCATGGGGAACAATGGGGTGATTTGAGTTCCCCATTGTTCCCTATGGACTATTCATGAATTTATTTGTGAATTTCCAATTTGATTTGTTGAACCGGCCAGTTATAGCCAACCAGCCAGTTATGGCCAGTCATTTCGATGAATCCATTCAATTTTTTTTCTATTCAATTTGAGGTCAAATAGAATAGCATAAAACGATTTGTGCACACCTCTAGTCTGACACCCACAGGCAGCTTTCCTGTCTGGAAGGGTTTCACCTCCATTTCAACAGCATGGATCAATTGATGTGAATGGTGAAGCCTGTGCACAGAGGGGTTCTATGGGAGAATGTGAGCACTCATGGGGATCAGGATTGGGGAAGTAACCTGACAAAGGGCACACAAATGAGTGAGGTGGGAACTGATCCCAGGTCTCCCTGGGCAAGGCTCAACAGGTCAGATCCCTCCAGACCACACTGAATACAAGTGAGACTTAAAACCAGACATTGCCTGCCATTGGACAGAGGAGTAATTTCATGTCAGTTTGGGAGAATTCTAGGGCTTTTGTTCTAGGTTCAAGATCACAATGCAAGAAAGCTGAATTCCCATTTTTCCACATTATACCTCTGTGACAAATATCAAGGTGTGTGAAGGGGAGGTGTATATCTGAAAACAGGAGGTAAACATGTGCCCAGGAAGAGCCTTGGCCAGCTGTGGTTGTCAGGCATATATTTACCAGGTGTTTTCAGAGATCTGCAGAGTGTTGGCTATTACTGCTGGATGAATGGGAGCTTGTCTTTCCCATAATTGGTGAAGTGGCCCAACTAAGATCAATTCAATGAGATCAGCTCTCTCTCTTTCTCTCTCAAATCCTTTCAGAGCTTGGGAAAATTTCAACAGGAGTGTCTGAGGAGAAATTTTGGAGAAAACATGGCTTGAATTTGGGGGCCAAGAGGGAACAATCTTGACAGTGGATGTTTTAGCATTGTCTGCTATGACAAGATACAGGGGCAGATTATGCTTTTTGCCGCTCATAGGCAAAAATGCTTTTGCCACCCTTTTACCTTAAACAAAAAAAGTTTCCTTTAAAAAAAAATAAGGTAAAAGGGGAGACTTTCTTCTCACCCACTCCACCCTTGCTGCAGCCGCCGCCGCTGCCCACAGAGAGGGGCAGCAAAATTTGAGGAGGGGCAAAATTTGCTGCTCCTCAGATTTTGCCGCTGTAGGCAAATGCCTACTCTGCCTCTCCATTAATCCACCACTCCCAAGACATCTCCTAGCCCCCTTGCTTGAAAGAGAAGACCTTCAAACAAATGGAATGGTAAATATTTAAACAAAGATTATTTGCTTCCTTTTACAACTACCGACCTGACATCTGAAGACTCAGAGGATAGTTCTGAAGAAGCACAAACCTGTGCTACCTATATTTGTACCTCTATATTTGACACAGAAGTTCCAGGTCATTTCATTAATTAACAGCATGATCGACAAATGGTAGTGCGAGGGCTTGTTTGCCTCTGCTAGAGGCAGAGAAGAGTTGATGTGATGGATGCATGGAAAGGAAACAGATGGATCATTGCCTGATGCCCTAAAACACCAACTTCGTATTCCATACTGACAGCACTAAACATTTTTCTTTGAGCTCATTCAGCACAACATGGAGTGGCAACCCCCATTCCCCCCACCCCCCCTGTGGAAAATGCTGAGCCCCAGCATTCTGGAACCTTTAAAGTTAAACAAAAAAAGGAAAAGAACCTGCAAAGCTGAACATCAAAAGATGGAACATGCAGTATGATGGGCAAGTTCCAAACATTGCTAATCGCTGCATCCCTTGACTCTCCATTATCTTACTGCTTACCATTACTGGATCGTTAGCTTCTACTTCATTTTCATGGGCGGTATCTCAGATTTTACAAACCAGCAATCTTTAATAGAAGCTCCTTTTTACTGCATTGTGTTACAGGTCTCTACTTTTCAAAACTTCAGTGGACACAAAATATTGAAATAATGTATTTATGGCTGGAATTTCCCCCCAAAGTATAAGAAGCCACCATATCTATTATATATTTTGAAATGTTTGTTTGTGTGAAATAAAGTCATAGTTCCTGACAAATCACACACAAGACAGACAGACACACGGCTTGCAGTTTGCAAGCATATGAATGCCTTTGCTCACTATGACTCTAGTCTTTCCTAGCTTTATGAGGGCTCATGACCCATGCTGTCCAATGGGAGAATTTTCCTGCATTTCTGGGGCATTAATGCATTTCCCGAGGGTTTTGGATTTTTCATAGTCTGGGTGAGGTCTGGAACCTACCTGTGAAAATCGCTTGTTTCTGTCTTTTGTGTTTTGGTCTGGAAGTCTGATCTGATGTGAGTGAGTGAGTGAGGTCCAAGCAGCTTTATATTATAGAGATATATACAGTAAGAAGCCACTACTGTTCGGAACTGATGAAATATCTAAATTGTTCATTCCAGCAATATCTATTCCTAGAGACCAAGTCCACGCATCTGGGGATTTTCATAGTAATACCATACAAGCTAGTTAGTGGCTGAGGGGAAAAAAAAGAATCTTTATAGGAAAGTGCTGCTGGTGGGCATTTCCTAAAGCAACAGATTGCAAGCAACTGGACTTCTTTCTCACATTTGTATCCTTTCCTTCTTTCTAGGAGCTCAGGAGGACAGTGACTGACCCATGTTTACCCAATGAGCTTAATGTCTGAGTAGATATTTCTACCCTGGTCTAAATCCAATATTTTGGCCAATGCGCTGCTCTCTCTCTCTCTCTCACACACACACACCTCTCACAGTGCCAATCACCAATTATGTCTCACCCCAAACTCCACATTGCTTTGCCTGGCATATCCACTGTAGGAATGCTGAGAGTGGGTTTGGCATTTTAGAAGATTCCACCCCACTCACCTTGGATGCACCCACAGCTCTAGACTGGCAAAAACAGAGGAGGATGAAAAAATATCTCTGAAAACATACGGAAGCTTTTCTTCAAACCTAGATGCTTGTTTCCATGTAGGTGGTAAAACCAAACTCAAGTAGTCAGGGTTGTTGCGAGACTTTTGGGTGCTTGAGGTGGGGTGCCACATGCTGCTGCCTTATGCCCCCATCCACAGCTGCTCAGTGGCAGTACTATGAGCCTCTCCTCCTCCTCTTCCTCCATGCACTGGATTTGGAAGAGTAGAAGGTGATGAAGCAGATGAGGGAATGTGGAGGAGAGGAGAGTGATGGCCTAGAAGAGTGTCTTCCCCATCACTTTCCTGCTTTGTCACCTTCCTCCTTTTCAAATACAGCATAGAGAGGAGGAGGAGGAAGAGGAGTGGGGGAGGACTCAGAGCAACTTCTGCAGCTGCCTTTGGCTTCCGTTTACTGCTTTGGATGTTGATGGGGGTGTTTGCCCTTCTGCCCCATGTGTTCCAGCTGTGCTTCCCCCTGCTGGCGGCTTTGTGTAAAGTCACCAAGAATGGTTTTTAAAGAGTTCCTTGCATCATCAGTTCCCTGCCCCCTCTGTGACCCCATTGGCCCAAAAAGAGAGCCAGCGTAGTGTGGTGGTTAGTGCTGGACTAGGACCTGGGAGACCCGAGTTCAAATCCCTATTCAGCCATGAAACTAGCTGGGTGACTCTGGGCCAGTCACTTCTCTCTCAGCCTAACCTACTTCACAGGGTTGTTGTGAGGAGAAACTTAAGTATGTAGTACACCGTTCTGGGCTCCTTGGAGGAAGAGCGGGATATAACATGTAAAAATAGTAATAATAATAAAAAATGAAGCAGGAGAAGGGGCAGAGGATGTGTTTCAGGTAGAATATGGATGCCCCCTGCCTGGAAAACCCATTGCAGTGGAGGGCAATATGAATGGCTACAACCCTCTCACGATGAATTGAAAAATGCTGTACTCATGGTGTCAAGCCATTGTCTCATACTGTCACACCTTGCAACACTTTTATTGGTGCTAAGCTTGTCGACTGGAAAATGCCCTGGCCTCTGCACATGTGGGATGCCAGGCAGAGTTCTGCTTCTTGAGGCAGCTTTCAGGTGCAGCTGTGCCGCTGGTAGGCACTTTCTAATTTACTTTTAAAGGGGCCTCTCGCTGCTGCCCCCCCCACCCAGTGCTGCCCTCACTGGACGCCACTGCTTTACATAGTATTTTTGCTCTCTTCAATGTCTTAATCAACCTCATGTTTTAAATTTGTAATAATGACCATTGCTTGCAAACATCTCATCGCATCGGATCCAGCCTGTTGTCTTCGTAGGCCTGAACAAATGGAAGGGTGCTGCTGCTATCATTGAATAAGCATAGGAGATCAAAGAGCACACTTGCCCAGCATTATGTTAGATTTAAACCAGTAATTATGTGTGAATGTCTGGACCTCTCTACTCTATAGCATCCTTAAAGCAGGTTGGATGGTTCTTGTCTTCTTCTCCAGCTTAGAATGGTTAATGATACTTAGCCAATGAGCTTTGAGTGAATGAACTGTTGAGCTCATCTCTTCTCTAGGAGACACTACTTTTGCGTCTTCCAGCCTGGCACTTCCTCTAGTTCCAGCTCTCTGTGGCTCAAGCTCCATTCATTTTCTAGGTATATTGCTACGTTAAAATGTCACTAAGCCAAAGAAGACCAGCCGTTTCACTGGGATGCTCCATAACTGAAGAGCTTGTGCCTGAACTAAACAGATCTCAAGCCAGCAATCATGTGGACATTTCAAGGCTTGCAGGTCCATTTTGCATTTGTGCCGCTTATTCGACTGAATGTGGTTTCTGCATTAGAAGGGTTTAAAAGGAATACAGACAGCTGAACTTTGCTTATGGCTTTATTAAACAATGCAATATTATTTCCAAACTATGTTGAGTACAGAAAGTACTTTACAAGTCACGGAGCCCTTTCTCATGACCAGTGAGGAAGGGCAAGAGGGCTAGCAGAGAGGAAGCCTTAGAAAGCTGACCTCCCCACAGATGACCGAGGGCTCCCTCTTTGGTGGGTGGAGCACCTGCCCAGATTATTACCGGCTGCTGCCGGTAACGGAGAGGTCGGAGTGCCGGGACGCATAGCCCCATGTCGCCCTGTCCGCTGGAGCTCAATAATGCACCGTAAAAGTGCATTATGGGTATCTCCTCTCCCTGAAGCTGGCCGGGAGCCCTGCCGTCTGCCAGCCCTGGTTGCAAGCAGCCAGGACTGGCAGACAATCAGAAAAATGGGCTTAGGAGAGTGTTTGCTCTCCTAACCTTATTTATGAGGCGGGTTTGCCAACGTGGTGGTGCCGGGATCGGGTCTGATCCTGGCGGTACACACATGCAGGCAAAACCAGGCTGGGCTTCCTTAGCCTGGTTTTGCCTGCACGTGTGAATAGCTTCTCTGTCTCAATAATCTCCACTGGTCAGTGAGGTCAATAACTTTAATAAGAGGGACTGAGGCTGTAATAGTGACTTGCACTCTTAGGACTGAACAACATGCTCCACCTCCAGTTCGTGTCTTGAGACTCCAGCTGCTACCTCTCCCCCATAAAGCAGTGTTGGGAGTTTGCAGGGGAGAAGTGATGGGAGGGTGCTTAACCCCCGGCCCTGCTTGCTGTCCCGCCCCCCACAAGCCAGCTAGGATTCCAAACCTATGTTTGCTATGGAAGCATATATCTGAAATCCCTATTGGGATAAACATGACTGTGGCAAGAGAAAGCTGGCAGGGGAAAGAAATATGCCCCCCCCCGCACAACCCACCACTTTGCCCTGGCAAAACATCCCCTGCCAATGCTGCTTTGCAGAGGTGAGGTGGTGGCCTGCGATTCAAGACAAGAGAGGGAGGTGGGATGTGTCGCGCTACCATGCATTTCAGACTGAGAATGGATTAGAAGCCCCATCCAAGGCCATCATCACCCCCTTCACTTGGTCCACATTAGCTCTTTGAGTGAGCTTGGCCCCCTTTTTGTACTCCTCTTGTAACTTTTTCTGGTGCAGGCAAAGTGATCTCTAGGTAGGCAGTCTGCTGTAAATCAGTTAAAGCCAAACACTTCGATTTAAGCCCTGTTGATTATTGGAGCAGGACTGGTTTAAATCCAAGTGTTCTGGCTTAATAGCATGGGAGGGGGCTGCAATTTTATTCCCTGACCTTAAACACAGTTTCTTAGAAGTTAGTTCCTTTGAAACCAATGGAACTTATATCCAAGTGAAAGAGTTTGTGATTAGGGAGCTGGCTACACCAGACACCCAAACGGATATCTGTTCAATAAGTTAGTAATTTAGAATGTAGCATAATAATTTACTGTACATGTATATTAAAACATTTTTTTAAAAAAGAAATATTGACACAGTTCAGATGCTGAACTGCAAAATGTCTAGATTAATTAGTTCAGTGCAAAGATATTGCTGTCAAATGTTGCAATCTGAAGAGATTCCTAGAAAATACTTCTAAACTAATAGAGAAATTGATTGTAATTGTGTTACAGCTATTTATCTGCCATTTAGGCAAGAGACTCACAGTGATGATTGGCACGATTCGGATCGGATTCAGAATTGAGAAGTGACTCATTATTGGAAAAAAGAAAATAGGCCACCTCAGGAGGTATTGTTGGTTTCCAGTCACATAATGCATTTCACATTGATTAGGGAACATTTGCTTTTCTAAGATATTTTGAATTTCTCTTCCACAAAATACATATGTGTTTGGGGAAGTCACACTATAAGACAAAACACATTGTCCCAGTATGCTAGTAAAATTATATTCTATGTCTCTTTCCAGAAGGCATTGCTATTGAATAGAAAGAAAATCTGTTTTCTGTCTGCTACCTTCTCTCGCTGTATGGGAGGCAGAGGATGTTCAGAGAAATGGTTCCATTTTTAATCACAAGCTCAGGCTCCTTCAGAGAGTCACTGCACTCACAGACCTCCGATGGCTCCTTCGAACAGAACTTTCAGGACTGCTGGTCAAGAGGCCAGAGAAGGGCTTTGCGGTTGTCTCTTTGCTGACAGGAGAGGCCTTTGCCGAAAGGAAACTGGCAGCCACAGCCTCTTCCAGGACCCATCTTTTGGTGTAGTCATTGTCCTCTTCATCGAACATCCATTCTCCAAGTGTATCCTGATCTGGAGAGCAGGATTCCTGATGACCATTGTTCCTAGAAAGCAAGACTCCTGCTGTGGGAAAACCAGCCATTGGCACACCTGTGTTTGCAATGGGTTGGTCAGACTCATCGTCGTGGACTGCTGCATCTATGGATGTGGGTTGTTCCCTCAATTTCCATTTCTGGATCTCCTTGTCTCGTTGTTCCTTAGGGAGCTGATCAATTTGTTGGGCTTTCTGAATGAGAGATACCTGGAAGGTTCCTTGCAGAGCCAAGATAAGATACCTTAGGAAAGGGGGAAAATTAAATAATGATATGACAAAGATAAGCCTTCAGTCTTTCTGCTTCAGTTATGCTGCAGATGCCTAATGAGGAGGTATAATACTTGCAGTTGCTTTCAGTTAAGCATTTATACACACAATCTGTCTGTTAAACAGCTCCTCTCCTATGTATAATATTTATAGAGCAATTTGGGCCTTAGAATATTTGAAGGACCTGCTGGAAACAGGGGAGAGATGTTGGGGCTGTTGGAGGCCCTTCACTCATGCGCCTGTCTGGTGGGTGGGGAAGCAGAAGAAGAAAGAACAGCTGAGGGAGGGTGACCCCTCACGGCAGCCTGGATGATGGACGCAAAGCATGCAGAAGTTGAAGCAGGGCACGCATGTGGATGGAGCCGCTGGCATGTATCTTGTGAAGGGAGAAAGTTACAACAGGAGCAAGGATACTGTAGGGCTGCCCTGTGATCACCACTAATCAGCCCAGCACTGCACATCCAATGAGAGAAGGCAAGGGAGCAAAGCCCAGGAGAATACACTGTTGCTCCTTCACTTGTAACCTGTGGTACAGATCATGGAAACCATGTGGAGAAAGCTTGTTAGTGACTGATTCTACCCATAGGCTAAGGGCCCCCCCACCCATGTAATGAGCAGCAGGGAATGGCTCAGCTCTTAGCACTAGTATGATAATACCTTTATTAGGACCAACCAAAGTGATGAGCAGCAATTTTTGAGTTCTCCAGAACGTGTGTGTGTTTTAGCACTGTATCTCAAAGTTAGAAATAAAAAAACAACCAAAGCTTGGGGGTTAAGCAGAAACTGGCAACACTTAGCCTTCTCTAAGCTACACCTCTGAGCCATATTTTGCAAATTGTCTGATGGTACTAACAGTCTTATGAACTCATTTTCAGCACAGATTGACCCAGCTTGTGAGCAGAGACAAAGCCTCTTTGAAACATAATGCCATTTGCTAACATGCATGCGGCTAGCTGATCTGTGTAAAAATCAGTTCAGAGGATTGTTACCAGAATCTGTGCTTATTTAGGTTTTAAACTCCTTGTGGGAGAGAATTTCATGTTCTTCATTTTTAGGGCTTCAAGCCTAATGGAGCCCCGTCTCAGTTTGCTTGACAGTCTGAGCTGTAAAAATAACTAGATCCAGACATTTGGGGTGGGGGCCACCCCCCACCCCCCCCAGTGAGGGAAGCATCACAGTGAGAGGAGGTCAGGACACGGAGCCTGACCGAATCAGGACCTGGTCCTTCGCCCTGGTGTGGGATGGCCCTCACTAGGAGGGGCCACCACACGGGAGGAGTACCCAGACTCTGATTAGTTAGGGACCTCGTTGCAAGTTCGTTATCCACTGTACAATAATAAAGTGGCCCTTATTTACTCCAACTAAGCGTGTCCTGTCTTCACTGGGGCCTGGGGGTGCAATAACTAGATACAGACATTCTAGACGAAGTGAGAGTAAACAGCTGAACTCTAGTTCCCTACCTAGAAGGGGGAAATTGCCATATTGCTAGTCTTCAGAAGAAGTTCGGCTCTTCTTTTTATAAGAGAAAACAAAATCTGGAGGGTGGCGGGGGGAGTCTTTTTCTGGGGAAAAAACTAGGTAGGCAGAGAGGAAACCATATCTTGTAGATGCCAAGGTCTCTAGTAGCCAGCGTGGTGTAGTGGCTAGAGTGCTGGACTAGGACCGGGGAGACCCGAGTTCAAATCCCCATTCAGCCATAAAACTAGCTGGGTGACTCTGGGCCAGTCACTTCTCTCTCAGCCTAACCTACTTCACAGGGTTGTTGTGAAAGAGAAACTCAAGTATGTAGTACACTGCTCTGGGCTCCTTGGAGGAAGAGCGGGATATAAATGTAATAATAATAAAAATAAAATAATAATAATAGTAGGATGTCCCCCTCTGCCCCCAGGCTCTTATTCAAGCATTTCATGCCTGTTGGGTGCAGCTTGGAGCATGCAGATGATAGCTGGGAATTGGTAAACATTATGGTTGAGCTCCAATGATAGAGCCATGTGTTTAACTTCCATACCATAGAGACCCGTGTTACTCCACTGAGTAATTATTTCACAATAGAGGATCTGATTTCTCATTCTACAGCAAACAAAACCCAGAGGAGCAGGATGAAATAGAAGCAAGCTTTAGTGTTCTTATGAAATTGCCCTCAAATCAATGTGTGTTTCCAGGAAGCAAGTAAAACAGAGGAGGCGAAGAATAATCCTCTGCAGCAGAATTAACAGGAGATTCCACTTCTAGACCTCACAGATGGTGAGAGGCAGGCAGAGCAGACACTGTGTCTTTGCACAACTTCTAAAGCCTGCTTAGCAGCTGGGAAAAAGTTTTGAGACCTGACAGCTAGTTACATCCATATTCTAGCACAGAGAGGAAAGCACAAAAAGCAGTTTTTCTTTGAAATACTCAAGAGTTGCCTCTCAAAGAACTGTATTACACAGCACAACAACAAAGGCTTTATGTTCCAGCAAAGGCACATAGATTCAGTTCCCCTCAAACTACAGGAAAAGTTGTGACCACATGAAAGAAGATGGGCTGTCAAGGATTTTAAGCCTCCTTTGCAGAAGCAGTCAGAAATCACATGCCAATAGCCCTTGAGCTGCAGATCAGGGGAGATCAGAAACAGCACACTAAAGGCAAGTCTGCATTGAGCTTTCTCTGGGTACCCAGCACATTTCTGCAGCATATCTTGTCATAGACAGGCCACTGGGACTTCAGCCTGCACTGGTTCTTTGGGGACAGCTGGAAGGCCAGCTGCTATTGAAACAGGAAGGAAGAGAGACCCATTCAAACCTGGGGAGAAGTGCTGTGACTGGAGTAAGGAGGGAGATGAGATAAAAGATGGGCGTTGCAAGTTCTTTCTCCATAATCCAGTAGGGGTTGGTGGGATGGTTGCAAACGATACAGGTAGCGTTGTAGATGAGTGAAAAAGCAAAGTAAAACAAAATGCTCCCAATCATTATGATCCAATGGTACAGAGTCTGTGAACAAAAGTGAAAAAAAGAGCAATTATGGCAACCACCTCAATTAAGTCACATAGTCACATGTGTACAAGAAAATAGAGAAAGGGCAACTATAAATGTTGGTGCAGAAGCACTTAACTAATTTAAACAACAACAACAACAACAACTTGGTATCACAACAACTCACAACAGAAGAAATACACCCTATCTCTATGTAGTCAAAAGCATTTGTTCACTGGAAGTGAAGGAAAGAAAGAGAGAGAGAGGAAGGAAGGAAGGAAGGAAGGAAATCCCAATGAAAGGATGTGCCAGAAGATGGCAGTCTCTCTTGTGTTGTTTTAGGGGCTACCCTTCTAGCTGAGTGGATACTGAATACTAGTTTCTAAACCATCATACAAAGTAACTGCTTAGAAGGTTTGTTTTCTGAGTAATTCTCTACAGTTTGTTTATTGAGTGAATGTGATCCAGCCAAGCTGCACCCCAGCACCATTGCTCAAAGCCTCCAAAACCCTGGCAGGTCTTCACGGTATGTGGCATTCTCTGTGGTATTCTGCAACTGTGATGTGGACTGGCAGTGGTAATGCTGGTTGACTGCATACTTGACCTGTCCAAATGGAGTTCAAGAGAGTGCAATAGCACTGCAGGATGTCAAAGAGTCACTAAAGTACACAAGCAGGATCCCTTGCTAGAAATAATGAAGAGGAGACTAATATGCAGGCATCTAATAGAAAAGGTGTGAAGCCCTGTGCATTTTTAAAATTCCGCATAGAGGATTAATCAAAAAATGACAACACAAATTAAGCAAAGTAACTAGCATAGATTCATTTGTGTGCATTACACCAGTTGCACATTTGGGCCTTTGATTTATTTCATGTTGTTTATTTTGTTTCATGTCATAGCTCACTCAATCTCAGAGGACTAAAGTGGGGAAAATTCTGTTAAAATATACAAAAAGAGCCCAAACAAAACAAAACAAAAACACCACAAAGCATACAGAGCAGCTTCTAACAGAAAACTTTTTTCTTCCTAGGTTCGGTTAAAACTCAAACAATGAACATTTCTAGAGCAAAGCAGTCAGAAAGACATCACTCAAGAGATGTATATACGTACCCAAGTTTTAATTTCTAAAGCCTGGTGAAGCAGAATAGTAAAGAGGGAGACTGTATTGATGGTCATTCCAAATGTGAAAACACCAATATCAGAATTGTGGTATGCCTGGAAAAACAGAAGTCATAGATATGTTGACTGCAAATGATTTTCACCCTAAAAAATTATCTAGAAAGCTGCTTAAATACTTACTAGATAAGGGACAAAGAAGCAGATGAGACTCTGGTAAAAGGCCTCCAAAATCACCACCCAAAATGTCAACGGCTTGTAAATCTGTAGCATATTATTTATTTATTATTTATTTATTATCTTTCTAGACCGCCCCATCCAAAGGCTCTGGGCGATGCACAACAAGTTTAAAAAACATAAAAACAAACACCATTTTAAAACACACTACTTAAAACAATATAAGAACAAATTTAAAACAGTTTAGAACCATTTAAAACCAATTAAAATATTTTAAAACAATTTAAAAACCTTGGAAGGCCAGACCAAACAAGTAAGTTTTTAGGGCTCTCTTAAAGGACAACAGTGAGCCTAAATTACGGATATCTGCCAGGAGTGCATTCCATATTATGACATAAGGAGGAGAACAGTGATCTTCAAAAAAACATGTACCATTTGGTTGTACTTGTCCTAGTAACTTGCATTTATAGAGAAAGGATCTATCCTAAGCTTCTGGCTTCTATTTCAGCTAGCTGCTCCAAAGATGGAAGGATTAGGGCCAATGCACATTTGTGTTAAAAGCAGCTACATTTGCATAAATGTCAGTTACTGACTTTTGATGAAGTGACTTTGGATCACAATTGCAGGAGATCCAAGTCCCATTCAGACGTTTTGAAAGAAACCCCACTCATGGTCACAACTCTGAAAGTGAGTAGGAAGTCCCTCTCCAGAGCTGTCACTCACTCCCTCTCCAGGCACTTATGGTTCCAGTGGTGGTTGTCTGCAGAAAGATCTGTTGTAACCATGAGCCTTGGTGCTTCAGGTGCTTTGTGATTGGCAGCTTGAATCTCCCCAGGTTAGGCTGCCAATCATAGAAGCACCTTTGCTCATGGTTCCAGCGGGTACCTCTGCAGACGACCCCCACTGTAACTGTGAGCAGCTGAAGGGAATGAGTGAGAGAGATCTCTGGGGCAGCTCTGGGGTGGGACTTCCTACCCATTTTCGGAGCTCTAACTGTGTGTGTGTGTGTGGGTCTGAGTGGGGCTACAGTGGCAAAGCAGGCATGCCAAATATGCCAACTGAACAGCCTAGCACCAACACCTTATTTAGTGCCAACAGTGTGCTAGGGAATGGACACCTAGTTTTATGGACACCTACCCCTGAAAAGCTGATCTGCTCAAAGCCAGAATTCAAATTCTGTATTTTCTTGCAGATCAATTAGTAGGTATACATTTATTAATAACCCGCATTGATTTTCCAGCCCCCAATCCCTTTCAAATTAATTTCCCTTTCCAAGATTTAATCTCCCCCACCACCCAAGGATCCTCTCTGCTTCTCCCTGCAAAATCAAAGAATAAAAATCTCATTTTCCTCATGCACGTCAACAAAGCAGCCCAGGTCAGCTCAGTTCCCCTTTCAGTCCCCGATGAAGCCTGACAATACATTAAGGGAATCTCTGTTTTCCCTGCTCCCCCTGGAAGAACAAAGCACTTTGGAGCCCCTGGTGGCGCAGTGGTAAAACTGCCACCCTGTAACCAGAAGGTTACAAGTTCGATCCTGACCAGGGGCTCAAGGTTGACTCAGCCTTCCATCCTTCCGAGGTTGGTAAAATGAGTACCCAGAATGTTGGGGGCAATATGCTAAATCATTGTAAACCGCTTAGAGAGCTCCGGCTATAGAGCGGTATATAAATGTAAGTGCTATTGCTATTTTTCTTTCAGGAAAAAAGGAAGCTGGCCAATCAGCAGCCACTCATCCAGCCATCATTGCTACTAATGAGCACTAATCTGTAAGCACAGAGTGCAGATGTCCTTGTGGCACTCAAGCCTCATCTGCAGGGACAGGCAGAGAGCAAGCTCCATGAGCCCCAGCTATGCAGCTGCACCAGCACACAGGCCAGTATCAGCCAGGGTCTTCTTGACTGTCCTCTTAAGAGCAAACAAACCTAAAACCACTAAAAATCAATACAGATTTTTACTAATTTTGTTAAAAAAACCCAGTACTGTGCAACATCCAGACTAATGCTGCCCTCGTGTGGGATTGTCTGTGTGGGACATTGTCTGTGTGGGATTGCCCAAAATCTTTCCCCTCAAAACCCCCCTGCTGCCACCAATGCCCTCTTAAAATTATGTCCCTGAGGACTAGGGGATCCCCCGGGAGCATTAATCAAGGGCAGCATAAGCATGTGTGGGGACTCAGGAAAAATTGTTGCATGTGGGCAATATTCTTACACAAGGCAGCATTTGTCTGGATGCTGCTTGTTGATTTTTACTGGGGTTCTTTGCCCATAAGCAGTTCTGTGCCATGAGCAGATTGCAAAAGTAGCCCAAACAGCTCATTTCCCCCTCCCTTGTGAAGTAAGGAGGGCTGACAGTTTTCTTTGATGGCAAGATTGCAGGTGAATCTTGGGCCATTTGGCAGACATAGGTGATTGGTATGTGTTATGTGGCTGGGGCTCAAACTCCATGTTAGTTCCATGATTCTTCTCCAAGCTGCTTTTTCATCCTTGGTAACAAAGATATAGGGAAAGCTACACGGACTCATACCTTTTCCTGCATGGGAAAGTAGTTTTCCCATGCGGGAGGGTGATTTTGAGCCAAAAAACCACTAGAGGGGAAAGTCTTAAGCAGCCTCTTCAAGCCCACCTGTGTTCTGCTCAGAAGCAGCCTCCTCTGTTTTGGTTTAAAAAGAAAACAAGGAGGAAATAATAATGGAACTCTACTAAGCCTTAGCTTAGCTTAGCCAGGGAGTTCTCCACATAACAGGCTTTACTGCGTGTTTTCTGCGCAGCTTTTCTGTGAACTCAACGCTACCCAAAAAAACCTGCTGCAAAAAGTGGAATTTTAACCTCGGATATAAATCGGGTTGCAGTGAAAATGAGCAGTGAAAACCCAAATTGTGTGTGAGGTGTGCTCTCTGATAGCTCACAGGGCCTTCGGGGTAAACCTGGCCAATATGTGAATGCACCCGCTCTATTCTGGAAGGGATGCGGGCTAAAAGCCGGTTGTGAAAAACTTCCAGGCAAAGCTCCAACAGAGGTCTGAAGCTAGTACAGCATTGACAGTACCACAACTTTCTACAGTGCCTTGTGTAGGAAGAACACTTCTTGTGTGGGTAATGATACAACTTGTGATATCAAGCTAAAAACTTGTGAGAACGTATGGAAGAACACACTTGAATAAGAAAGATATACCTCTGAGTTTTGTCCACTCTTGTAAATCTCAGGCAAACTTAATAGAGTTTCTGCAGAAATGTCTTTATCCAGGACTCCACAGAGTATGGGTGGCACAGAAGTGAAAAACAAGTTGAAAAAGATCATTTGCCAGTAGTCAATCATGGAGGCACCCGAGAAAGCACAGAAGAATTGGTACCAGAAGAGCAAGTTGACATAAGTCTGGTGAGGAAAAAACAAAAGGCTTCCAGTATTTGTAATATGCAGAATATGTATTTGCATACACCTGCCCTTGCAGGCACACATAACATATTATGTATATTTGCAGCCTAAATGGCAAACATCAACCACCAATGGACATATTGAAGATCATAGGAACAGAAATATCTACATTGTAAGGTGAGTTTTTTTATTACCATCATATAATTTGAATTAAAAATCTACATTTCTACAAAATGATTTGAAGAAAAAATTCTATTTCCTGCATTATAGTGAATGGCAATCATATCCATAAGGCATTAGTGACCAGAAATGTTTTAGCATCAGTTGAGAAAGTGACCACAGGAAAAATGTGACTGGGATTTTGAGAATGAAGTGACATTTCCCATGGAAGATTTGCTTTTTGTTAACTCCTTTTTTAAACTCCTTTTTAAAAAATCATACCTTCGCTTAGAATGATCAAAAAGTACAACATTTCATGTTACCTTCGTTATGGAAATATATTACTTGAGCATGGAGGTGTGTAATGGAGCTTCCCATAATATTGCTGAAGCCGATTTCTGTTGCTAATTGCTAGCATGTGGCTCTCATCAAATTAAATGTATTTGGCAGGCTTTGCAGACTAATCTGGAGCCAACTCCTATTTTGAGTAGTTGTAATTTACCATTCTGTATGCTGAAGAATAGCCAGGATTATACCAACTGTTGTCAGGGCATTAAATGGAGGTTGTTAATTGGAATACTCCTCCCGCCCCCACTCTCTCTTTTGGAAAACAAATGGCAATGAATCTCTTTAGTTAATCTAACATCCATCTGTTTTTATCTTGCCTTTTTATTGTATGGCTGTTCATGCTTTAAGGTTCTGATTGTGATTTTATGGAATTTTTTGTATTTGTATTTTTGGAACATGGAGCTGCCTGGAGTGGGTTCCTAATCAGGCAGAATATAAACGATCCTAATAATCTATGGTTATTTCTTTTCATAGAAAAATCATGACTGGCTGAAAGAGGCACTCAAAGGAGATGTTTGAACTTACCACATTTTTATAGAAAAAGTATATCACCATGTTTGCCAAGCGAGAATAGCACCAATGGCCATGGACTAGAAGCAACTTCTTGAGGTGCTTAAACTGAGATATGGCAAAATCACTGGCCATGACTGCCTAAAATAGAGAAAAGTTAATTAAAAGAAATAATTTATACTAGCTGGCCTGGGGGGCCTCTATCTGCACCTCTGCTTCTCCCCCTTTCCTCTCGGCTCTACCCCCATTCTCAGCCCTTCCAGCCGCCGCTGCTGATTTCTCTCCTCCTGCTGCCGTCTTCTCCCCCCCGCCGCTGCCTTTGCCCCCTGCCGCCTTCTCCTCCACCACCATTTTCTCCCTCCTTGATGCCACTTTCTTCCCTCCCCAGCTGCTGCCATTTTCTTTCCACCGCTTTCTTCCCCCCTCCTCCCACACTCTTGTCTGACTCTGCTTTCCTCAGCCCCTCCTGGCAGCTCACGTGTGAACTCTTGTGAGAGCTGCCACACATGGGATTAGCAATGGGGTATGTCTTAGAGAATATATATATATATATATATATATATATATATATATATATATATATATATATCTCCTCTGCTTTACCTGACCCAAAGTAAATCAAAGACAGGCAAACATGAACCAGTTTGGCAAATGTAAAAGTTGGAAGCGTAAACATATCTCAAGTGTTAATTTAAAAACCTGATATCGTTTACTGTGAAACAACAATAATCTATTTTCCCACTTCCATCACAGCAATCTAATCACTTAGCCTCATAAGAGCTATTTTGGCTAAGAGAGCCTGAATCAAGGGACACTTGCAAGGGGGGGGGGGACGGGACGGGTGATCTATGGTTGATGGTACATTATGTAAAGGTAGCAATAACGATAACTTGAGTTCATGTTATATATAGAAGACAAGTTATTATGCTCACCTGCATTCCTTCTTGTCCAGAAATGCCAATTCCAATGTTAGCTGCCTGAATCATGCTTACATCATTTGCACCATCACCTTGAAGAGAGGAAAACAGCTACAAGTTAGAAAAATCAATTTTTAAAGTTAATGTAAAGGTTTGTTCACCATATTTCTTGGTCTGAAATGCAATACTGCTTTTTGTATTCAAAGGCTGGGATCCAAAAAATTAGCTAAGATTCACACAAGGGGCTTGTGCTAGCCCAGTGGGATTTTTTAAATTTTGATCATCTGAATCCCTGCCCCAATATAATAAACTGCTTTTGAAACTTCCCTTGCGTTCAAAATCAAGTTGCCACGTAGGTCTGCTCTGTAAGAAAATCAGATTTCACGCCCCCTTTAGCTCAGGGATCTAGTTTCACAATTTTCCGGAACAGGGTGAAAATACATTTATACTGCGATACGGCAATGGTAAACCCCTCCTGTATTCTACCAAAGACAGCCACAGGGCTCTGGGGTTGCCAGGAGCCAACACCGACTCAATGGCACACTTTACCTTTAGAGCTATATACTACCACTACAGAACTGTGATCTGACATACAAGATGAGCCGGCCAAACAGATGTGGGCTTTACTCTCACATCTGGCATCACATGCCAAGCAAACTGGTGCTGCTGAAGGCTGATTTACACGCATGCTCCTTCATGACTTGCAGCTGGACATGTCAGCTGCTGCCTTTGAAAAGCTTTGTGTTTGATGTGAAGTAAGGCGAAATGAAAATACAGCCCATGCTATTCAATCGGTGATGTCAAGTCATGGACCTTGGAAGTTGCATGTATTACACTTGCAAGTTATCACTTGATGGTGCATTCATCATGTGGTGAACATAAATGTGAGAGCTCAGTTTGCACTTTCAGGAAAAGTTCCTAGAACTGTACTGCTTCACAATCCAGCAGAGGATTGTGCAGACAAGTGAATGCCCTCTTACATTAAAAAACTCTGCCTTTGGAAAGCTAACAAATCAAGGAAAAGAGTTCCAGCCTGGGTGCTTTCCAGACTAGACCCTACAACGGGGTCAGGATGCATCTCAGAAGTCCCACACTTCCTGCATCGTGACACCGCAGTTCCTACATGGACAGCCGGGTGCCGTTCACATTTTCAATGCCTTGTTGCAAATTTAATCATTACGACATAGAGCTAGGATGTCATATATCTGGTGTGAAAAAGTTGCTGTTTTTTCGGGTTGTTAGTTGCTGCAAGACTGCTCCCCCTGCTGTTTATGTTTTGAATGCGACTTGCCTGAACGGAGGCATTTTGCTGATGATGAGCAGCTAGTCTGGAAAGCGCCCTGATCTTCTCCCATATATATAGTTATTCATTCATTCATTCATTCATTCATTCATTCATTCATTCAATCAAATTTGTACACCACCCCAAACTTCCATCTCTGGGTGGTTATCTATCAGCCAGAGCTGATAGAAAGCACCCCTGGCCACCACCTCAACCTGAGAATCCAGAAGTACTCCCAGAATGCGAACCTGTTCCTTTTGGGGAAGTGTGACCCCATCTAGAACAGGTAGATCAAAATTGTCTCTAGAGTTCTGACCCTCTAGTTCTGATAAGTACCTCCGTCTTATCTGGATTCAGCTTCAGTCTATTCTCCCTCATCCAGCCCATTACTGCTTCCAGAAAGGCATTTAGGGAGGATATGCCAGATCCTGAAGAAGTTGACATGGAGAAGTAGATCTGGGCATCATCAGCGTACCAGTAACACGCAGCTCCAAATCCCGATGATCTCTGCCAGTGGTCTCATGTAGATGTTAAAAAGCATTGGAGAAAGTATAGAGCCCTGAGGGACACCATACTTAAGCTCAGATTTCGAAGAGCAACAATCTCCAATCGACACCATCTAGAATCTGTCCGAGAGGTAGGAGTGGAACCACTGCAAAACAGTGCCTCCCACCCCCAACACCCTCAGACGTTCCAGAAGGATACTATGGTTGATAGTATCGAAAGCCGCCAGGAGATCCAAAAGGACCAACAGAGTAACACTTCCTCTTTCAATCCCAATTGGAGATCATCCATCAGGCCGACTAAGGCAGTCTCCACCCCATAGCCCACCCCAAAACCAGTTTGAAATGGGTCTAGATAATCAGTTTCCTCCAAGACCACCTGGAGCTGAGAGGCCACCACCCTCTCAGTTACCTTGCCCAGCCATGGGAGGTTGGAAACAGGCCTATAAAAGCTCAACTCTGAGGGATATAATGCAGGCCTCTTTAGAAGAGGTCTAATGATTGCTTCCTTAAGACAAGGAGGCATCCTGCCCTCCCTCAGAGAAGCATTTATGATTTCCACCAGTCTGTCTACAACAGCCTCCCTGCTAGATTGAACAAGCCATGTTGGACAAGGGTCAAGAGAAAAAGTGGTAGGCTTCACTGCTCCAAACTGCTTGACCACATCCTCAGGAGTCACAAACTGAAAAAGATCCAGTTGAATCACTATGCCAGAATATGCCAGTTTTCTGCATGCAGCACACAAGTTGGCATTCTAAAGTGGTGCAATGCTAGTAGGGTTGTAGCATATGCTTTTCTCTTGACATACAGATAAGCTTGCCTTTTCAGTCTACAATCCTTGACTGTTTATTGCACAATGATCACGGAGGGCTATCGATTTCAGTGGGATTTTAGGAGAGGATTCTGGAGGCTGTGCCTTGAGGATGGTAGCTATAAAGATGCTAATAATACAATCTTATTATATGCTGTAAGCTCAGAGGAGTGTGGGTCCCACGGACAACATGAGGGGACAGCTCAACTACTCTTGTCAGTACTGGGCACCCATCACATCCCATGAGCTTATAAAACAGTAGGCAGGAGCGCTGTACTTTCTCCTCTCGCTTCTTTTGCATTGTACAGCTGGTGCTTTTGCAAGAGGGGACAGGGAAGCAGGAGGGCTGGAGTACACATTCTCTGTGCCACTGGTTCCAGTGTAGAGAATAATAGAGTCATGGACCTTCTAGTCCAACCCTGTGCTCAGTGCAGGAAACTGCTACAGAATCCCTGACGGATGGCTGTCCAGCTTCTGTTTGAAAACCCCCAGCAAAAGAGAGCCCCTAACTGAACGAGGCACGCTATTGCACTTTTCCACAGCAATTACAGTTAGAACATTTCTCTTAATTTCTAGCCTGAATCTGCTTCAACCCATGGGTTTGAGTCCTATCCTCAGGAGAAAGAGGCTGGTCTTTCTTCTACGATACATAGCAGCCAGTAAATGGACATTAAGCCAAGTGGAGCAAAGCTGGATAACTTTCCCCCCGCACTTGTCTAGTCTAGGAGAAAGCTTTCACTTTCACAGCTCAAGCTAAATAGTAAGTCAAGTGTGCCGTCGAGTCGGTGGCGACTCCTGGCGACCACCGAGCTCTGTGGTTGTCTTTGGTAGAATACAGGAGGGGTTTACCATTGCCATCTCCCGTGCAGTGGGAGATGATGCCTTTCAGCATCTTCTTATATTGCTCCTACCTGATATACTGTAGGTGTTTTCCCATAGTCTGGGAAACATACCAGCAGGGATTCAAACTGGCAACCTCTGGCTTGCTAGTCAAGTCATTTCCCCACTGTGCCATTCGGTGGCTACTTCAAGCTAAATAGGAGCAGCAAAAGTCAAGTCATGGGCCAGGCTGATCAAAGGACAAGTACTCACCTATTGCCAGTGTCATCACTTTCTGACTCCGTACAAGTTTGACCACCATGCTCTTCTGTAGAGGAGTACACCGGCAGCACAAAACTGACCGGCTGTATTTGGTTAATTCAAGAAACTTAGCTTCAAGTTGTCCCTGGAAAATGGTATTCAGAGTTCGCCCATCAACCACCACACCAATAACAGGATCTGGTGTCACAGGGGGTGACAAAGAAAATGGCAACTTCATGCCAAACACATTCCACTTGGTTCTGGAAGTGACTTGAGCTTTCTTCACTTCTTCCAAAGTGATATCCAACAGTGAGTCACAAGTTTCCTATGAGAGAAGATTGTTTAAGGTTCATTCAGGGCTGAACTGGGGGCACTGGGAGGGCGGGGGAATGTATTTGGGGAGGGCGCTGGGTTTTAGTTTGGATATATGTGTTAGGTTAGGAAATTAATAAAATACTTCAATAATGGCTTTATTATTATTATTACTTCAATAATGGCTTATTATTACTTCAATAATGGCTTATTATTACTTCAATAATGGCTTATTATTACTTCAATAATGGCTTATTATTAATATATTATTATAATATAATATAAATATTATTATTAGCTTTATCATCCATTTTGGCTTTCTTTCTTTTGTCAGAACACTTGATGGACTCTACCCCCCCCCCAGCCTTTCCCCCCCCTTTGCTGGGTTTGTCGCTGTAGAGTGCTGGGCTTGTTTTTCTCGTTGCATTTGTGAGGTGGGGAATCATGGTGCTGCTGCACCTCATGCTGTCCCCTGTCACTGGTATGGCTGTCAAAGATGCAACTTATTTGGCTCTGGAATAGGCTGGTGCTCTCTAGCCTAGAATCCTGGCAACATAAAGTTAATACAGAAGTACGCAGCTAAATGTTAGCAATGCTACCTACAGGATTTATCATCCCCAGAGTTTTTGTTTTCAATTTCATTCACACACACACACACATGCTCTTGGACTAGGGATAAACTTGTTTTGTGGCTTGTATAGCAGGTGCTTTCCTTAACTTTTTCTTGTGTGGAATAAAGGCCTCCCCAGAGCAATTCTCATGCTGGCCAGGATTGTATCTTATATTGGCCTGGATTTGGACAATTTGTACCTAAGGTACTCTAATCTATCCCTGCTGGCTAAATAAGTAATAATCTACAGTACCGTTTGTGCATACATTCACTCATGCTTAAGCAGGCAAAATACTCAAGTAGTCCTTGCTCCTTATTTTCACCATTTTATTTATTTTTTACATTTTATATCCCACTCTTCCTCCAAGAAGCCCAGAGTGGTGTACTACATACTTAGGTTTCTCCTCACAACAACCCTGTGAAGTAGGTTAGGCTGAGAGAGAACTGACTGGCCCAGAGTCACCCAGCAAGTATCATGGCTGAATGGGGATTTGAACTCAGGTCTCCCCGGTTTTAGTCCAGCACTCTAACCACTACACCACACTGACTATCTTAAAAATGGTCCCTAGCTATGCCTGTAAATTTGACTCAATTTAGTCAAAATAACCATACTGAAAATTAAATTGAACATTATGCTGCAATAAGGAATTAAAATGTACTGCATTTTTGCCCTGGATTCTACAGGCACTGCATGTTTTGCACTCAATACGTTGCCATCCCCTAAGGCCTTCACATTTGCTGTCAACTCCAGAAAAATTTAAAACATAATGGATGTCCTATAAAAAGGCGATATTTATAGATGAGGTTTATTTCATGCTCCAGAAAACTAGAAGCTCTATGACATTTCATAGCAGAGCAGCATCAGTGCTGACTATTCTCAGAGTTCACTTTTCTTCCCTCTCAGTGACACTATGAGCACTGTTCCCTCTAACAGGGATTCTCAGATGCTGTTCACTACAACTCCCAGCATTCTCAGCTGCAGTTGCATTTGGCTGGGAATTCTGGGAGCTGTAGTCAACAACATCTGAGAATCTCTGTTAGAGGGAACACTGAGGGTGGCTATGTAATTATAGGTTGCTAATTATTAGGACAAGTTTACTGTTTATTGGCAGTCATTTAACCAATTAAGCAACCACAACAACAGTTTATAGCAAAAGTTTTTATCCTAACCCACCTCACAGGATTGTAGTAAGAAAAAAAGTAGGAAGAAATAATCATGCACACTGAGCCTCTTAAAGGAAGGGCAGGATACAAGTGTCATGACAAAACACATGTATGAATGACGTGCATAGAACAACATATTCATATTTATGCTGACATTTAGCCTCACGGCTCCAATAAATGCATCCCATTCAATGCCATTTATGCCAAACAGAAAGAGAAGTTACCTAGTAGCAAGCCAATATATATACAACCACTAAAATAATTTCAAACTAGACAACAGAACAGTATATATGGAGTCATCCCAATTTCTTACAGGAATTTAATAATATAAGTAAACATCTGAAGGGCAGGAAAGCAGTTCTTCCTTTTGGGGGGGCTTATTTTTGGAAATGATTCTTCCCCCCCGCCACTCTTCCCCACTCAGTCAGTCACAGCCACCAGCAGAATCACAGACACAGAGTGATTTCACCCTGATATCTCCCCATTTCACATCCTCATTACCCCATATGCATGCATCCCCCTCCATTTTTGCTTACTGTTTGAAATAAGAACGATTGAAACGATGCTTACTGTTTGAAATGGATGAGACTGTGTGCGTGTGCTCTTGCTCCCCATGCTCCCTTTCTCCTCACTCTGACCTGAAGATCCTCACTCACGTGACTGAGGTGAGGAGTGAATCTGTGCACATACAGAGTGAGAGAGCAAGCGAGGAGGCAGGTAGTGGGAGGAGGAAGGAGAGCGCCTCTTTCTAATGTTTTGACTATTCTGTCTAGTAGTAAGGAGAGGGACCAGGTTCCCAATCCCAGCACTTGGGAGACATGACTGGAGGCTGAAATCTTTTCTTTCTGCAGTTAATAATAGCAGCGATTAGGAGGTGCCGCATTCAAATTAACAGCAGGAAATACTGTTACACTCCATACGAACTGTACATACATGTTATGGGCAGGTTGAGAGGCTGGGGCTCTGCTCTAGTTTGGTTAGCAAGCATAGCTGAGCTAGAGTAGCAACTACTTTTTTGACTCAGAGCACAGCGTAGCAAGGAGAATGAAGGGAAGCCTGGTATCCACTCCCCAGTACCCGTCCCCTCCGCATAGACTTGATCGACACTGGCAGAGAGCAGCAGCAGCAGCAGCACAGCAGCCTGCCTGGCTGCAGAGATTCCCTGCCCGCAGTGCTTAGTGAAAGAGGCAGGCACTGGTGCAATGGAGAAAGGGAAGGGGGCTGGGGCTCTGGCAGGCTGAGGGTGCCGCTCGGAAAGCAGCAGGACACACGCGCGCACACACGCACAGGCGAGATTCCCTGGTGGCTGCCAGGTGTTGGTAGAATGAAGGCAGGAGGGGGCCGGGGCTCAGGCAGGCTGAGGGCGGAGGTGCCGCTCACACACACACACTCTCAGAAAGCAGCAGGGCACACACAGAGGTGAGATTCCCTGGTGGCTGCGCCCTGCAAGAGAGAGAGACAGGTGCTGTGGAGGTGGGAGGGGCCGTGGAGGCGGGAGGGCGCTCATACTTGGAGGGCAGCAGGGCGCACCGGGAAAATGCCTTGCCTCCCGGTAGGCCAGTCCGAGCCTGGGTTCATTCGTTCATTCATTCAATTTATATACCACCTTTCCAAAATGGCTCAGGGTGGTTTACAACAGAATAAAAACAATTAAAACCAGTTAACAATTAAAATCAAAATTATAAAAACAGAATAAAACTAAGTAAACATTCAGACAGTTAAAAACCCTGGAAAACCAGGACAACCATGTAAAACAATTTAAAACAGTTTACAATAGTTTAAAAACCCTGGAAGTCCAGGCGAACAGGGCTCTCCTCAAAGAAAGTAATGAACTCAAATTATGGATTTCTGCCGGGAGTGCATTCCGCAGTCCAGGAGCAGCTACAAAGAAGGCCTGCCTGTGAGTTGCCATCAGACGAACTGGTGGTAACTGGAGATGGACCTCCTCAGATGACCTTAACATGCGGTGGGGATCATGCAGAAGAAGGCACTAAGATAGGTTGTATGTTACACAGGGGCGAAGCCACCATTGGGCGAAAGAGTTCAAAGAACCCAGGCCGCCAATGAGGACAGGCTGCCGAGAGAGCCCCATCTTGTGGCTTGGGCTCCATAGGAGCCCCGAGCAAACTGCCCCTCCCATGCCCGGGCCGCTGAGAGCCCAGGCAAACTCTCTGCCCATTATTTCAGGCAGCTCCGACTGCCCCATAGAATGTTTTTCCCTTCCTCTCCCTCTCTGGAGGGAGAGAAAGGGGAAAACGTCCTATTAGGCAGCCAACCCTGCCTGAAATGATGAACTGAGAGCTCCAGGCCACGCCCCCTTGTCATGTGCCTTTGTCATGTGCAAAGGGGCATGGACTGGGCTGCCGAGAGCCCGAACCAGTTCTCAGTTCATCATTTCAGGCAGGGTCGGCTGCCTAATAGGACGCTTTCCCCTTTCTCTCCCTCCAGAGAGGGAGAGGAAGGGAAAAACATTCTATGGGGCAGTCGGAGCTGCCTGAAATAATTGGCAGAGAGTTTGCCTGGGCTCTTGGCGGCCCGGGCATGGGAGGGGGAGTTTGCTCGGGGCTCCTATGGAGCCTGAGCCACGCCCCGTCAGAGGCGTATCTAGGGAAAACAGCGCCTAGGGCAAGTACTGAAATTGCACCCCCCACCCCCAAATATCTGACACCCATCTTTCAGATAACTTCACCATAATATCAGCTCAAAAAGTAAAAGTCAAGCTTGTTAATCTTTTAATTAACAAATTATGGCACTACCTGAAAATTATAACTGTACCTTATTTGCTTTCACTGATACAAATTGCTGAGGCAGCACAGATACAGCCTTCTTCAGAAAGCAGGAATCACACCAATCAGCTATGCAGAGAGGTATTGTAGGCTGGATGGAGTCCTTACACTCCCTGATCAGCATGTTCATTGCATTCCAAATCCAGCAGTGTGTATTAGCAACCCCCCTGCCCCCACCCCCCGCTATCTGTCAGCAAGCAGTAACATTCACATTTTTTATATCCCGTTCTTCCTCCAAGGAGCCCAGAGCAGTGTACATACTTAAGTTTCTCCTCACAACAACCCTGTGGAGTAGGTTAGGCTGAGAGAGAAGTGACTGGCCCAGAGTCACCCAACTAGTTTTATGGCTGAATGTGGATTTGAACCAGGGTCTCCCTGGTCCTAGTCCAGCACTCTAACCACTATCAAGGCAGTGTGTGCACACCTGCATTCAGAGTGGGGCCTTACAGCCTCAGTGCCTCCTCCAAAACATAAGTCAGCCTACATGCACATACAGCTACAACGTGCAATAAAACAAACAAAAAACCCACTCCATCTTAAGAGTAAGATACACAAAATGAGCAGGCAGGGCTTTTGCTGGGGAATCTCAAGGTTAGGGCAAGGAAGAGAGAGAAACTAATAAATTAATTCATAAGGGGTACACTTGTGAACAATTCTGGAATGTTAATCAAACTGTTAATCAAACTGTCCCCTCCTTTCCTCTTCCAATAAATCAGAGCAAACGGCAGAGGAAGAGAGATTTCGTTTATCCTTCTGCAACAATCAAATCCATGTGCCCATGAGCTGCTGGAAGGCCAAGCCAGCACAGCTAAGTGCCTCCCCCTTGCCAACCCCCTCCAACAACAGAGCACAGAGAAAAGCTCACCCAAAGAAAGGAAGATTGGATTTGAGCGGGATGGGGAGTGGGGTTTATTTATTTATTTATTAAACTTCTATACCGCCCATACTTTCGTCTGGGTGGTTAACATAAAAACAATTAAAACACATATAAAAGTTAAAACAATGCAACAATTTTAAAACAGCCATAAAATTAAAGACAGACAATTTTTAAAAGCTGGGAAAGCTTGGGTGGAAAGATGGGTTTTCAGGTGTTTTTTAAAAATTGCCAGAGATGGCAATTTTATTAATAATAAACACATTTCTACTATGGGTTTTGTTTGGTCTTTGCCTAATTTCCTTGGGTTGACAATAAATGTTGAACTGAATGAAAAGAACAGAAAAATACAAAACAGGTGCTGTCTTTAAGTCTAAAATGATCCCTCACTAGTAGCCATCACATGCTGGAAAACCTCAGGCCAGGGGACTGCTTAGTCTGCATTCTTATGACTTAGGACGCCAGTTGTGCACCTGACAAACACTACTTATACAGCCAATTATTGTCACTCTTCATTACTGCATGAATATCAAATGGTTATGTGTCACAACACCTTCTTATAATGAATCTGACTTAGAACCAAGTTAAATATAATTTAATGCAATTTCCATAGGTAAGGCCTGAGATTTAACTGGGTAATCCTGAGCAGTTTTATGATCACGCATGAGATCTTAAATCCTCACAAAAGGAGCTGTTCCTTACAGAAGACATTCCCAGCCCGCTCACATCTATCCTCCTAACTAGAATCAAATAGCTACAGTGAGCCTACATGATCCAGTCACCAAATAACTTAAGGAACACACCTTGGATTGAAGAGCTGCTTTCACACAGCTGCCCTAAAACGAGATTGAACTGAAGAGCTCGCTCCGGCTCCTTAGAGCTCTAGGCCACGCCCCCTTTGCATGTGATGTGTCACATGATGACATCACATGCAAAGGGGGCGTGGCCTCGAGCTATAAATTGCCAGAGCGAGCTCTTCAGCCTCATTTCAAGTGCTCAAGTGCTAATGTAAGTGCTATTTCAGGGCAGGCTTGCTGCCTAAAAGCACCTATTTTCTCTTTCTCTCCCTCTCTGCAGGGAGAGAAAGAGGAATAGATGCTTTCAGGCAGCAAACGCTCCCTGAAACTAATGCGAAAGTCAGTGCTCAGGGAGGCTCCTGGGTGGGGGCGTGCTCCCGTCCCCAGACTCAGAGTGAGGACAGCGGGCGCGCGTGCGGGGGGGGTGATTTTCAATTTTTTTTTAAAAAAATCAACTGTGGTGGTTTGGGGCGGGGGCATGGCAGGCACTTGGCACCCCCTGCAACTGGTGCCTATGGCACGTGCCCTGCCTGCCCCACCCTGGGTACGCCTCTGCGCACAGTGTGCGTGACGTCATGTGCACAGGCATATTGGAAGGGGCCACCGAGCAGGGCTGGACGCAGGCCACTGCTCAGCTGGCTCTGCGCCTGATGTTACATTTCATTATAAGCAAGGAATCAGGAGTCATTCCACTATTAAATAGCTTTATGCTAACATCTTAATCAGTACATCATCTTCCATTTCATCTGGGCATCACTGAAGCTGTCTTTTACCGAGTCAGATCAATGCTCAAGCTACACAGTATTAAACCCTGCTAAATGAGCAAAGAGGCACCTTTTAAAGTGGTGATTCTCTTAGATTTAGCAGGGGGAGAGCAACTGACCTTATCCAACCCTAGCACAGCATCCCTCCCATGGCTGTTGCTGGTGTCTGCCTTATGTTTCTTTTTAGACTGTGAGCCCTTTGGGGACATGGGGACATCTTATTTATGCGTTATTTATTTTTCTATGTAAACTGCTTTGAGAATTTTGTTGAAGAGCAGTATATAAATATCAGTAGTAGTAGTAGTAGTATTGACGTATTTTTCTAGCAGTGGCTCTCCTGAGTCTTGGGCAGAGGTCTTTCCCAGCCCCTCTACCTGAAATTTTTTACCTGCAGATGCCAGGCATTGATCCTGAGAACTTCGGCATGTAAAACATGGACTCAACTGCTGAGTTGTGGCCCCTCCCCTGACAAGCAGCCACAATGACTGCTGAATCTAAATTGAATATCAATGTATGGAACCCTGACATGCTAATTTTCCAAGCCTGTGGCACTGATAGGAACAATTTACCAATATAAGCTTTCATTATAGATGCATGTCTAATTTGTAGCTAATTAGTATAATGATAATTCTTAGCTTGGATATCCTTGTTTTGCAAATCCAAGTATTGCCTTGTTCATTTATTATGTATCACATATGGTACCCTCACTGACTACACAAAAGTAACTGCAATAATTTTATAGTCGAGATACTCAAATGGATATTATTGCATATATTTGGAATACACCATTGTATTGCATGTAGCTGGATCAGGTTGTCGGTTTATGGTGTGATAGTTGAGCTGTGACACTGGCATGGTGCTTCAGAGAACTGATGGAGAGAGACCTTTTGTGAGTACAAGGGAATAGTCCCGACTCTCAGGCCGGAGATAATAAAAAGTCTGTGCCAGGTGTAGAAGTGTAGGGACCAGGTGAGCCTTTCTAGGGAGGGAATTCCATACATCAAGGCAACACCAGCAAGAAGGCCCTCTCCCTTGTTGCCATCTGCCTTACCTCCAATGGCTGCAGCACCCCCCAGATAAGGGCCTTCAGTGACAATCTCAGGAGGTGGATGTAGGAATTGATGTTCCTTCAGCTACCAGGTCATGTAGGGCTCTGACGGAAAGTACCAGCACTCTGAATTGAGCTTAGAATGCACTGGGAGCCAGTGAAGTTCCTTAAATACTGATGAGATATGTTCCCAGTTTGAAATTTAGCAGCTATATTTTGCACTAATTGCAAAGAGCCATCCCTACTTGGCAATCTGGACTCACCTTACTTTCAGTATTAATGGTAAAGACAGTCTCTCTTTGGTCTAAAAGCTTACAAGCATAAGCAATGTTGACTGCTGTTTCCTGTTTATCTCCAGTCAGCACCCAGGTCTGGATTCCAGCCTCTCTGAAAGCAGCAATGGCATCAGGCACTCCATCTTGCAACCGATCTTCAATGCCAGTTGCTCCTGATTAAAAGCAGAAAATGAGAACCAAGCCCCTGCTGACTATGCTGAACACATTTCATGCACATAACTAGAGCTATAACTAGACCAACACCAAAATTACTGCTGTTTTCCTATGTCACCTATGTATTTCCCAATAGGCCCCCAAAT
Source organism: Hemicordylus capensis (assembly GCF_027244095.1). NCBI lineage: Eukaryota > Metazoa > Chordata > Lepidosauria > Squamata > Cordylidae > Hemicordylus > Hemicordylus capensis. Next base: position 376,617,818 of record NC_069658.1, on the reverse strand, counting down.
AAAACAACCAATAATGCAGATTTTTTCTGTTTTTAGTTTACATCTTATAAGCAACATTTGAATAACTAGTAAATAATTACAATGCAAATAAGCATCTCCCTGAATTTAGCTTCGGAAATTAAAAGCTCTACAGTAAACAAAAGAATATTAATTTTACTCAGTGCTGAAACATCACATTTCATGGCTGACATACAGACTAACACCATGCATGCCAAAAAATGTTCCATGTGCAACAGGGGAGGGGCAATTTTTGTTGATCTCCCCTTCCCTCTGCGGGTTGTATGACTCCCAGGTACATATTTTTTGAGAGGCAGAAGTGATTGCAGAGGAAAGGCAAGACTGGCAAAAATCTTCTCTCCCCACTGAATACACAGAATGTTTTTCAGTGTATGTGACATTAGACTGGATGTCAATCCCTGGTATGGCAGTAGCATTGGTCTGATCCAGAGATCCTTCATTGTATGTGGAAACAGTGGTCAGAATGCAGAGGAGCTATTTTACTTTTGCAAGTAAAATATGCAAGAAGTTTATGCAAGAACCTTTGTGATGAAAGTCAATCTGCAAGCCAGAAACATATAATACATGCAGAATCATGTTTTTAGATGCAGTTTACTATGCACATCAGTTGCTCTAGTGCCTGTATATCAGTGCATAGAACTGCACAAGTAGTAGTTTTCTCCTTATCATTATTATCTGAATAATGACCCATAGCTTTCAAGAGGTAATATCATCGCAAGAAATATTCAAAACTTAAGTGAAAGCTGACCTGTTTAATTGAAAGACATTTACTAAATAAGTCAATTCCTTGTCTCATCAAAGGGAGTTGGAAGGTTATATTACATTTCCTTGCTTGAAATGTTTTTTTTTTAAAAGATCAGAAGGCTAAATGAACACTAAAGATAATTATTGACTGAAAGAGGGCTAACAGCTCTTCCAGAGGTTAGTATTAGCACTGATAAGCACAGTAAATTAAATGCAAATTATGTTGCCTAAAGCATGGATGGCTAACTTGCACCATGGTTACCACAAAGGAGGTTTATAACACTCTTGGACAGGAGCACAAGCCTTGATGTCGCATAGTCAGGCCCTGGATTCTGTCTGCCTCTCTGATCATGCACTGCTCCATGCCCTAGTACTCTGCAATCAAAACTACATGAAGACATGGTGCACAGCATTATGAGCTGAAGTGCACACTAGAGTAGCACTCTTTCATGTTGTGAACTTGCCAGAAAGGGTGAGCACCACTGATTAAACAAACAAATTAACATCTGGGGAAGTAAGCTTAGGACACTGAACAGAACTTCCAAGAAGTGTGATGATTTCTAATTCTGAAGCTCTGCCTAGGATTTTGGTTGTCCCACTGGCTCATATATTACATTTACTGGTTCATATGGTACATAGAAGTAGGGAAAGAAGAGGCTCCAGCAACTTTACTCAGGCATGTGAGGTGTGTGCAAATCTTACTTTATATTTTGTGGCTGAAGTAATATAACATATATATGACAAATAAAATAATTTTAATTTTAAAATGCATCATTAAATAGCATTTCCTATTATGTCATTTCAACTCTTTGCTCTTATATATGTGCAAATGTATACACACTTGGGCAGTGAGAATAGGTCAGATTGGGCAATCCTAACTGAGCCTACAAGAAATGCTATGTTTAATGATTCTTAAACATTCTAGTTCAAAACAGTGATAAAACAGAATAGAATAATCTAAGATAATTTTTGATATAAGGCAGTTATAGGTAATTAGATAGTAAAAATAATGTATTCATGGATATATTGGACAACATCCAGACTAAAGCTGCCCTTATGTTAGAATGTTGCTTGAGCACAATGATTTTTGCGAATCCCTCTCCCTCTACTGTCTCCAGTGTATGTCCCTGAGGATCCATCAGCCCTTAGGGACATGTTTTTAGGGAAGCATCAGGGGTGACAGAGTGAAAGGGAGGACTGAGAAAAATCATTGCATGAGAAAAATGTTTTAGTGTAAGAATGACATCAGTTTGGATTAGGGATGTGCAGAACTGGTTTGATCGTGAACCATACTGCCATGAACCAGGCCGATTCGAGTAGTTCAACTGCAAACCGCTTTGAACCACTTCCTACTACTTCAGTCCAAATTTGGATCGAACTGCACCAAGTGGTCTGTGCACATCCCTAGTTCGGATGCTGCCCATCATTACTTATTGAAAGCAAGTTTATATAATACATAATTACCTGAGCCATTTTACATAATACATGTAAACCGCCCTGAGCCATAGCGGAAGGGCGGTATAAAAATCAAATAAAAAATAATAATAAATAACCTAACTGGCAGACTTGAAGCTATTGTGCATATCTTTATGTATGTGTTTTTATGTGTGTATTTGTATCTACATGTATAATTTGCAAAATGATAAAGGAAGATGATATAAGTTGCAATGCTAAAAATGCCTGTATCAGAAATAAAAAAGGATGAGATACACTTCCAAATAAACGTGTTTAAGGTCAGTTGTAACTCATTAATTCCATTAAAAGTCAAGAATACCAAGTTATGCTTTCCTCCAGAATGAGTTGTTTAAAAGATACCTAGTAAGGTGAGTTTAGTCTCCAGATGTTGCGCTGTCTCCATTAATAGTTCATCTCTGTTGTCAATAGCCGTTTCTGCCTCACGACGAAAGTTAGCCCATTTCCGAAAGTCTTCCTCACTTAAGACCTATCACAAACCAAGATTTCAGTGAAGAAAAAATACGTTCCTGCAGCATGCTGGGTTGCTTGAAGTAAACATTTCAGATGAGTTTACCTGACTTATGGCTCAGTCTTAAGACCTGCTGTACCCGCAAATGCATGTTTGAGATGAGTGGTACCAAGAGTTGTTTTGGTGCAGCCTCACAAACCATGAAGGTATGCATGCACTGACGGAATATTACTTCAGAATGCTGGGCACATATTTATAATATTTTTACTACATAACATAGGGTAAGTAGCATTAAAAATATAAGTAGCCCAATCTTGAGCATTTACTCAGAAGGAAATCCCGCAGGGCTCAAAGTGATTTACTCCCAGATAAAGATGCATAGGATTGCAGCCTTAGTTTTGTAAGCATTCTCTGTAGAATTGTGCTCCACTGAACATATCCTTTAATTAAAGCATTATCAGTAGGGTAGCTGTGTGAATTTCACAGGCATATAAAGGACAGAGAGTGAGCTGCTGCCAGTCTTCTATGTCATGGTGACCTACTCTCCACCTCCTGCTATTTCCTACCCATTGATGATCCCAAACACTCCGTTCAAGCTGTGTGAATGGGAACTCTAGCAGATAAACATCCTTTCCCTTCTTCCCGCTGACTTGCCACAGACTGTAATTCACACATAATTTCCTTGGCACAGTTTTTGGACTGCTTCCACAAACTTCAATGGGAGACTTCTCCAGTGCTACTCTAGCAAAGCTTTCTGCAGAAAGCAGCCCCAGGTTTCAGACCATACATGGCAGTGAACTGGCCTAAATGAAGCATGTAATGCTTAAAATGTGCAATCAGATGCAAAAGTGCAGTTCCAAAGGTGCAGAGCAAAAAATCAAGACATCAAGCTGTATGATGTAAGCTGATGTAAAAGGTGACTGATGATAAAGGGAAAAGTAGAGTGAGTAGGCCAGGCTCGTCTAGAACCCAGGCCCTGATCAAGCATGCCCATCGCTCCTCTCACTGCCAAAGACACTTCCTGCAGACTCCACTGCTATGCCCCACAGTCTTCACCAATGACTATAACACTCTTCTGCAGTAATGCTGTCACAGTTCTGAGTATTTTTGCCCACTCTCTGTAGGCTTTCTAAATGCCATGGAATGGGCCTCCAGTAAGTGCATGTGTGCACAGGCAAGGAAAATGCACAAGCGTGTGCTGTAGCAGTGCATGTTATGTGCGTGAAACACACAGCCATCCTGCAGTTCTAAATTTTCCTGTTAAAAGGCCCTAGAATGAACTAATATGTGAAATATAAGAAAATATCTATTTGATTGTGAATTTGTTTGGAATCGCTAAATTAGGAACAGGTAGGATAATCACAAGAAGAGCTGAAGTGGAAGGTTGGATTAAAGAACTGGTGCAGTTAGTTGAATGTTCAGATAATTCATTGGAAGGAGATTAAAAGGAATAAGAAACAAGACTGTGAAGGCAAATGTGGAACAATCTTTTCACAGGGGAATGGACTTGAAAAATCAATATAAATTCCATTTTTCCCCAAGCAAAAAATATTTAATAATTTTGGTTAAAATTAAAAATAACTGCTTCTTACCTTCTTAGCTATGCACAGGGTTCTCAGGCCATCTCGTGCATACAAATCTAGATGTCTCTGTGTTTGAGCTCTTATTTTTCTGGTCCTCTTTTCCATAGTCATACTAGCTGTGAAACCCAAGCAGATATTCTTTATGCCAGCTACAGAATATTCCAGGCTTTAGCCAAAATGACCATCTCATTCTTGCAAAAGCACACTAATATAATAACAATCTCTTTCCAACTCCGTAAGTGTATCATGTATGGACTCTGGTGTATAGTTGGGTGAAATCAAGGAGCATAACACTTTTAGAACAAGAGGGTTACTTTGGAAACACACTCACAGCACTTGTTAGAGGTTGTTGATTTTTACCCACAATAGGTAAAACAGCAGAGCATTAAGGAATGAGCACACACTCTAGTTACAGAGTAGGTAGCAGAGGATGGTTCGGATATTGCAGCTATTTAAAGAAAACACATGGAGATCCTTGCATGACTAAACACTAAATATTTATTGGTTAAATACACTTAGACAGGAAAGACCTATATCTAATCTAAAGGACTACATAGTGGATAGGTAAGGAGAGAGAGAGAGATATGTTTCCATCTGCTCTCTAGGAGGAAAGGAAGAATTGTGACTCAGCACAGGAAGTGCTGCAGAGTCAGTTCAGGGGTCCTAGAGTAGGGACAGATAGGGAGACCCTGACTCACTGTCTCTACTCCCAATGCCCCTAGTGGTCATTAGGACAGTTGGTGCAAAAGGTCGATGCACTGGAAGTTCATCTCCAACAGCACTTTCTCCAAACATAGAGGCTGTTCTCATGAGCAGCCAAGACTGGGCTAGGTCAACTAAGCTAAGGGATTGGCTGCCTGTGAGAACCAGAGGGAGCTGATCGGCGTTGCAGTGGCAAATCCACCTATGGATCCTCCTGGTTAGCTGATGTTAAGTGTGCGAGCATGCCCTTAGCTCAGGCTAACTGCTCATGTGCGAGTGCTGGCTGCTCCGGGAGTGCCAGTGGAGATACCCACAATGCATCATACATTTCTGCAGTGCATCGTGGGATTTCTGGGGGCTGGGATCATGCGTCCCGCCCCTGCACCTCCATGCTGCCTGGGCTACAACAGACCTTCCATGCTGCATGATCCGCATCCCCCTGACCCACCCAGACTCAGCAGCCGGACTGTCTGCCAGGAAGGTGAGCTTCTGCTGCCTTCCCTGCCACCTGCCCTGAAGCCCTCTCACAAAATTGTGAGAAAGGGCTCATAGTTTTCCTTTCCAGGGTGGTTTCCAGACTGCAAGCTGTACAGCAGTTGGAGGTGGTGTAAAATGCTTCGGCTTGACAGGATCGTATTCAAAACGCAAATAAAGGGTGGAAGCTGTTTGCTGCATAGTTCGTGGTACAGCTGTGGCTGTTCGTATTGCCACCCATAACAACGTGTTGTCCCAGCAGGGACTGTTCCTGTTGTTTGCCCTCCTACTGCTCCATTTTGGGCCAATGGGGTCGCAGAGGAGGCGGGGGATGGTGAGGCTTTAAAAACACCTTTTTTGGGGTGGCTTTGCACAAAGCCATCTGCAGGGGGAGCAGTCTTTTCTAGCTTGTGCAAACTTAACTATTCCTTGCCATGACTAACAATTAGTTTTTAAAACTAATTAAAGAACTGAAAGAGGAAAAGAACAGAAAGAAAAATAATCACAGAAATATAAAAAGAAATATAATCACAATAGGTTTAACATTAGCAGAGGAGGGAGAGGAGAGAAAACCAAATAAAAAGAAATTGCATCAATGCACCTTTGCACAAGAGCAAATAAATTTTGCTTTTTCTCAGGAATTTTCAGGAATTCTCAGGATTTTTTTTTAAAAGGATCATTTCAAAAGCTGAGCGAACACACACACACAGCTGGACAAAAAGAAACATAATCACAGACATATAAAAAGAACTATAATCACAATGAGTTTAACATTGACAGAGGAGGGAGAGAAATGAAAAGCAAATAAAAAGGAAATTGCACTGATGCACCATTGCCCAAGAGCACCCAGGAATTGTTTTTTTAAGGATCCTTTCAAAAGCGGAGAGGAGATTAAGATACTGAAATGTCAAATTGCTCCTAAAATGGGAAAATACAGCTATTTTTTTTAGACTGCACATGCAATGTTGCAACACAAAAACATGAAGATAAAACTCAGATGAAGGCTTCCAATAAGTGGACAGCACCTTGTTGTCATTGCATGCATGGGGGTATCAAAGCACAGCTAGTACGGATACACACTTAGCAAATACGTAGAGCAACAATTATAATGTGTAATCTGGAAAGCGCCCAGGTATGAGCTCTGGAACAAAACTCAAATTCATTCTTCAATATTTGCAGAAGAAGCTGGCCATGTGTGATACTGATTTGCTAATGCCCATGATGTTAAAGAAATTTCCCCACTCCAACTCCCGGAATGTTGTACTTTAAAATGTTTCCTATTTTTGTTAATAAAACAATGAACAAATGAATGAACAGATATACATATGACCCTTTTAAAAATACAGAAGGCTGATAGCAAAGAAAGCATCCCGTGGCCACTACTATTAGCCACTGGCTAAAGGGCCAGGCCACTGGAAAGTTGCACCCCCTGCGTCTCAGGAAGAACATCATGGCTAGGGTGTGAGCAGTCTGACCCCATGCATTAGCCAAGGAAGAAGAGCTGTGGGGAGCCTGCTTCCCTCTTCCCTGCTTTCTCTGCTCCACCTGGGGACCAAGGGCAGTTAAGCTAAGTGTATGTGTATATGTGAGCTTTTTGTTGTTGCTGCAATCCACTGTAAGCCACCTTGAGCTTGGTCAAAAGGTGGGGGTACATAGATAGATTAGAGAGAAAGACAGGGCAAGATGGACAGCTGACCAGTGATTGATCTGCTTATTTCACATGTAGGTCATTTCAGTTGGGAAACAAGATAGAAATCAGGCTTACTCTGCAGCTGAAGGACCCAGTGGCCCAGTGCAGATACAAAACTCTGTGTAAACCTCGCTGAGCCATTTATGGAAAGGTGGTATAGAAATCAAATAAAAATAAATAAATAAACACTGAATCATGGTTTTGTGCTATATGAATGAGATTAGGGGAGCCACAGACAGGCATGCTTCTCCCCTCTCTTTCATGTGAGAGAAGGAGAGTGAATGTTTCCACTTTTACTTGAAGAGCAAACCACAGATCTGTGTTACATAGGAGCTCAGGGAACTGTGATTTGTTAACTAACTAGAGTTAGAACATGACAGGATATCAAACCATGAGTTGATCGTGGTTTGATATCCTGGTTTGCTCTAACTTCCATTAGGTAAGCAAGCCACAGTTCATAGTTAATGTTGATCAGCATTTTGCTCTTAAAGTGGAAGAGAAAACGTGCCCTCATTTGCAGTGCGTGGTGGGTGAGGGGCTGAACTTATGCTCCCCTGGTTTAATGTCCTTTTTGAACTGGACCATTATGAGCATTCTTTTTATAGCAGAGCTGTCACCGCTGTATATTATGCTGGCTTAAATCATACTGATACCAACATGACTTCAGCACTTAAGTTGTTCAAAGGGACTTGTTAAAGTGTGCTCAGTTTTCTCTAGATTGTGATCTCCACAGTTAGCTGCCCAGTAACAGTGCCTCTTTCCCCTTATGTTACAGTATCATAATATGCAAGATTCTCATGCTATTACTGTGGAGCACATAAAGCCATTAATGTAGGCTTTCTGCAAATTCTAATTAGGTTATTCTATATGCTAAGCACTCCCAAATTACGCAGACATCTCTGCTCTGATCTGCAGTAGGAACGCTTGTGGTGCTAAGATTTGTGCTACCAAAATAATCCTGTGTACCAGATATGTATTTCATGCTATCCAGTCTACGTATTGTCAACAGTTTATTGGCAAATGCAGAAGTTACCTCTGGCAGGGTCTTCCAATAAGTCCATAATGACAGAGTCAGCCCCTTTGGTGTAGACGATTATCTCATTGGTAAGGGGATGCCTTACCACCACAGACATTCGTTTTCGGTTGGAGTCAAATCCCAAAGTGAATAAGAGCTCAAAGGTCAAAAGGGAACCATCAGGAAGCCTCACAGTCACTTGCTCAGAAGTCCTGGCTACTAATGTGAACTGGTAAGCGCAGGCTGCATGGACAAGGGCAGCTTCATCTGGACTCTCAGCTTCATAACAAAATTCTGGCTGCAAACCTGCCTGGTTAACATTCAGTGAGGGACCGCTGATCCCTGAGGCCTCTTGCTCAGTTATTGAGGCTCTGCGAAAGCCGTCATCATCTATTAAAGTGGAGCAGCTTTGGGTAGGAAAATAATCGCTTGTTTTAGAATCAGAACAGACTCTCGTGCTTTCTGTATTAGAACTCTCTCCTAAGGCTGAACTCAATTGAGCTGATGAGAAAGACTGGCTGAAGCTTGCCAGCTTTAGCCGCTGGAACAGCTGGTGAATTTTATCCAGGGAGATTCCTGATGGTTTCATCAGTGATAGAGTAGTCACCTTGAGAGAAAAGATGAGACTAGGATTAATTACAGCTGAAATTATACAGTACAAGGCACGGCAGTGTGTCTCCAAATCACCAGAGTATTGCTGTTCATCATGCAACACATTCGTTTTAAGAGGAGTATATGCCAAGTGATGTCTCCAGTTATAACAAGGGGCGCCTTGAGTTGGCATCTAGACTGCGAGTATTTGTTGTTGTTCACATTTTTTGCATTAGAGATGGAAACTCTTTTGCAAAAGTACTGAGATAACTAAAGAGGAAAATATAATTAGAGAATTCAGTTGGATACATCACCATTTGGGAGGTAATAAATATATAAAGAATAGGGCTGCCAACCACAGATGGTTTACATTGACAAATTGTCTGGCTTTTAACTGGTTACTCAGTTAATTAACCAATTAAGTTTGCAAATATTAAAAGTGCTTTTCTGGTGATCTTAAATGATTGTGACATCTAATTTTAAGTATGTGATAACTTAGAATTTAAAAAAAAGAAAAACTCTTTTCATTCATTATTTAGACCAAAGTGGTCAAAGGGTGGCCTTTGGACTGTATTCCGAACCTGTGAGCTTTTTCTCTGGTCCTCTCCCTCTTCTGCATGGAAGATTGGACATGCAAGGGGCAGGTTTTTACCTAGCAGGTACCCATCTTGGCGTGAGAGAAAGAAGGGTTCTCTAAACTTTAGAGGAAATTCTTAAATCTGGTTTTAAAATCAGATTTATGACTTGGTAATGTTCTGAAAATTCGCAAGTTGTCCATATAACTGGCAATTTCTGAGGCAACTGTCTGACAGTGGCCTAGTTCAGGCAATCCAACAAACCACTGTCTTTTGGACCAGCTGAGCCCATGTACTCTTTCTCCCTCCACTTTCCCTCTTACCTTGTGTGTGAAGGAATCCTGGCTTGCTATACCACAGCTCTCCAGGCTGTCTGAGCCTAGGAGCTGTGATTTAAGTGTGGCTTAACTAAGATAGGAAACTAGGACTTGGTTTAATATTCTGATTTGTAAGCCATAGTGAAACCACAGCTCTTGGGTTTGGATGTTAAACGCCCAGTGGGGTTTAACAAGCCAGGTTTTCTTCATCATGGCTCTGTGCCTGAGTTGAGGAGGAGAGGGAAGGGGAAAGAGAAGCACATAGATTTGTGTACTGGTCCAACAAACCACAGTGCATTGAATGAACCATGGTCTGGGAGGGCAGGTAGAGGGAAGGTTGCACCAAAATTACCTTCCCCCCAGACGATCCTCCAGCGGTGGTGGGAAGAGTGGACTGCACTCCCACATGATACACACTGCTATATGCAATGCAGATCTCCAGAGGCCAGGATGATGTGTCCCAGCCTCCATGTAGCCCACAATGCACCACATGATGAACGTGGTGCACTGGGGGATACCCCCGTGCGACAGGTGCTCTAGGAACACATTTCTGTGTCTAACCCAACCTCGTAACCAGATCTAAGAGTGCGCTTGTGTCCTTAACCTTTGTAAAAGGCTGAGGCTAAAAGCTGGGTCAGGTGGGCGGGCAGTGTCGGGATCTGCATGGATCATGGCGCTGCACACGAACAGCCTAACCAAGGCTGGGCTGCTCATGAGAACAGCCTTACCATCTTGCTAAGGTAGAGTGGAAAGGCTAGTCATTTCCTTTGTAGAACAAAGTTGTTTCACGTTCTGAAAATTACCTTTGTTTGAGCCAAGGAATATAGAGCTCAAACCAAAGCAAAGGGCAAAACCCCACACTTCCGCTTTCAATGAGATGCTTGAACTGGCCCCAACTGCACATAATCTGGGGTAAACATATCCTGCTCCCCCTCCTGGAATGCCATTCCCATTCCTATTCCCATTCCCTTAATTGTGAAGGGGAGGGTTATCTAAACTACTCCTGCAAATGTGATTTAAATAATGTAGTATTTAATTATACGTGAGGGGGCAGTTTGGATGACCCATTCCTCACATAGGAGTAGGAGAAGGAGTATGGCACACTGAGAAGGACAGCGAGATAAGCTCATGTATATCCCTAACAGTGGGTGTGGGTGGGACCCACTCAGACGTATTGTCCATACCAGCCCCAAGAGTGTTCATAGCCGATTCATAATGCTCTAAACCCCCTTTCACAAGACATGGAGGTGACTGGGCTACATCCAAATGTGGGCTTTCATTTTTTCTTTGGTTTGAGCTCCATATGCCTTGCTCAAACAAGAGGACTTTTCAGAGCATGAAAAGAGTCTGTTCTACAAAGGAAATGACTAGCCTAATGAATAGGAATACATTTAAAAGCTGCAATTAAGGCTTTAATCATTTAATCATGCCAATTAATCAATTGATGTTTGCAGCATAATCAAGAAATATAGGGGAATACGATTTCATTTTCAAATTAGCATATTCCTTAGGGCCACCAGGGTAAGTAGTTAGGCAGAAAGATATGAAACGAGACAGATGTTGAGAGAGCATTGAGTGGAATTACTGAAGGCCAAAGGAAAAACAAAACTGGCAATGAAATACAGAAGTAGTTTTCCTTTTTTACTCCGTAGATAGTTGTCACCATAAAGCTCTCAACTGTTTTATTAAATCCAATGTTGTTGTTTTTAAAACAACCACCACCTTGTTTTCTAAAGTGAAGTTAAAGTGTGATTACCCTTTGTCTTGGTTCAGTTGCTGTGGAGACCATAACAGTGTTGCAGAGGGTCAGGGCAAGAAAAAAGTCAGTGATGGAAGAGGTGGTCTTTGCAGACATAAACGATGTCAAAGATTCGAGCTGGCATGATGCATTTCTCACTTTCATCAACAGCCTGTTATCTGGGGTCACGTCCTTCTCCTGGAATACATGTTACTCAGTCAAAATCCACCACATGCGTAGGACGGTGTGAAAAATAGCACCTTCTGCTAGGCTTTCTAGAGTCTTTGTGAAGACTCTGTAATGCATTATAGCATTACATAAGCAATAACTAGAAGGCAGTATAACTACAGAGAATCAAACATATTACGTATATAACAGGTAGGCTGTCTGTCAGTTAAAGAATTTTACTTTTAACCCATTAGCTTGCATAGTTCCAAAGCTTTCCAAGCAGCTGAGTGTCACTTGCATGGTTGCTAACTGTGGCTGACATCCTGACTAATGAAGCATTGATATAATGGGAGAAGGAGCACCAGCGTGAAAAGTTCAACTAACTCAGTTCCACTATTGGCTCAGTGGTGGGAGCAAATTCCAGCAACTTCCCATTCCTCAAAAAGTGCTCTGTAACACCCAAAAATATGTCCCTGAGGGTTACATAGCCCTCGGGGATATATTTCAGGGTGAGGCAGAGGGCGTCTGGGAAAAGGGGAAGTAACTGAAATCTCTCTCTCTCTCTCTCTCTCTCTCTCTCTCTCACACACACACACACACACACACACACACACACACACACACACACACACACACACCACACACACCCTTCATCTGAAACTCTTCAAAAGCACTGGTGCTTCTCCCATTATACCAGTGCTTCACTAATCAGGATGTCAGCCTGTGACAGCAGAGATATTTTTGAGGGCAGAAGACAGGGACCCCTCCAGAAGATGCTCTCTGTTAGCCCTTTTAAAATGTCAGTGGTAGCCAGCCACCTTAAGTGGTGCAGCGGGGAAATGCTTGACTAACAAGCAGAAGGTTGCCGGTTCAAATCTCTGCTGGTACTATATCGGGCAGCAGTGATATAGGAAGATGCTGAAAGGCATCATCTCATACTCTGTGGGAGGAGGCAATGGTCAACCCCTCCTGTATTCTACCAAAGACAGAAATGCTACCTGTTCCACGTGCAGGGCCAGCGAGACAGGCAGAGCTGAGGGGTCTCAATGCATGGATGAGACAGTGGTGCCAGGAGGAGGGGGTTTAGATTTGTTAGGCGCTGGGAAACATTTACGGACAAGATGAGCCTGTACAAAAGGGACAGACTCAACTTGAACCAAGATGGAACCAGACTACTGGAGCTTAAAAGAAAAAAGGTTGCAGAGCACAACCACGGGGCTCTGTGGGGGCCAGGAGTTGATACCTACTCGACGGCACACTTTACTTTACTTTAAGACAACATGCTCCTGGCATGGGGCAGCAGTGGCTGCTGTTGCTGCTGTTCTTCATAGCTGCCTAGCTGTGGTTGCCATTTGTGAGGTGAGTGAAAGGGGGAGAAGCCACCTGCCCAGCTTCCTTCTCACTGCTGCAATCTGCCTGCCACCTAATCAGAAGTGGTTTTGCCTGATTGCTTTCTGTTCCTGCTATTCTTCTTTAGCACCCAGAGGAAGAGAGTGGGCAGGCAGTCTGCTTAGTGAGCAGCAGCAGCAGCAGCAAGAGTGTGGGCTTCCAAAATCACTGTTGGATGGATGTTATGTGGGTGGGTGATGACAGTGGTGAAGAAATTGTAGGGCAGGCAAGTGTGGCAGATGCTGCTCCTCTTCCTTGTCCCTCCCACTCAATCAGCTATGACATAGAAACATCAATCAATCCATCAATCAATTCCTTTATTATGATAACAGACCAGCACAACATAACAATATAAGAACATAAGACAAGCTCTGCTGGATCAGGCCCAAGGCCCATCTAGTCCAGCATCCTCTTTCACATAGTGGCCCACCAACTGCCTCTAGGAAGCCCGAAAGCAAGAGCTGAGGGCATGCCCTCTCTCCTATTCTTACTCCCCTGCAAGTGGTGTTAGAGGCATCTTGCCTCTGAGGCTGGAGGTGGTCTATAGGCCTCAGACTAGTAGCCGTGATAGACCTCTCCTCCATGAAGCTGTCCAGACCCCTCTTAAAGCCATTCAGGTTATTGGCTGTCACCACATCTTGTGGCACAGAATTCCATAGGCTGATTATAAGTTGGGTGAAAAAAGTACTTCCTTTTGTTGGTCCTAAATTTCTTGGCAATCACTTTCATGGGATGACCCCTGGTTCTAGTGTTATGTGAGGGGGGGGGGAAATTTCTCTATATCAACTTTCTCCACACCATGCATGATTTTATAGATCTCTATCATGTCTCCCCCTCAGTTGTCTTGGCTGCCCTCTTCTGCACCTTTTCCAGTTCTACAATGTCCTTCTTAAGATATGGTGACCAGAACTGCATGCAGTACTCCAAATGTGGCTGCACCATAGATTAGTATAGGGGTGTTATAATATTAGCAGTTTTATTTTCAGTCCCCTTCCTAATGATTCCAAGCATGGAATTGACCTTTTTCACAGCTGCAAAACACTGAGTCAACACTTTCAATGAGCTATCCATCACAACCCCAAGATCCCTCTCCTGGTCAGTCACTGACAGCTCAGACCCCATCAGAGTATATGTGAAATTGGGTTTTTTTTTGCCCCAATATGTATCATTTTACACTTGCTTACATTTGGTCAGACCTTCCAATTTCTGAAGGAAATCTCCTTCCTCTATATAACTTCCTTGACTTGCTAGCCCTGCTGGCATCCTCATGGACTTGGCGGTACCTTTCCTCGTTTTTGGTATACATTTTAACTGGGCTTCTGTTATTATGATTTTAAATAAACTCCATGCATTCTGGAGTGAAGTGACTCTCTTGATTTTCCCTTTCAGTTTTCTTTTCATCAAACTCCTCAATATGTTGAATTTCTTACCTAGTGTATGCTATCTTTCTTTTGGCCATTTGATCTCTTTATCTGGTTAGCATATCCTTCTGGCTGCTTTTTATCTGGTTCTACTCCGTTCCCTTCTGGTTTATCTGAAGCATTTACACCTTTGCACTTTAAGGGATGGCATTTGCCAAACTGGATGTTGCCTAGCTCCTGTAGGCTATCCCCCAGGCGTCATCTTAAAATCTGCACTGCAACCTTTTTCATTTTAAGCTCCAGTAGTCTGGTTCCATCTTGGTTCAAGTGGAGTCTGTCCCTTTTGTACAGGCTCATCTTGTCCCTAAATATTTCCCAGTGCCTAACAAATCTAAACCCCTCCTCCTGGCACCACAGTCTCATCCATGCATTGAGATCCCCTCAGCTCTGCTTGTCTCACTGGCTCTGCATGTGGAACAGGTAGCATTTCTGAGAATGCTACCTTGAGGGTCCTGGACTTCAATCTGCTACCTAGCAGCCTAAATTTGGCTTCCAGGACCTCCCTGGAATTTCCTAACATCATTGGTGCCAACATGCACCAAGACAGCTGATTCCTCCCCAATACTGCCAAACAGCCTATCTAAACGCTGTGTGATGTCTGTAACCTTTGCATCAGGCAGGCAATTCACTGTGCAGTCTACACATGGGTCACATAACCAGTTTCAGGGGCTTCAGAAGCTCTAGTCAGTGGTGGGGCCCCTGATGGGGGTTGCTTGCCTATAACTTGGGTTCTTCTAGTAATCATCTGTGCTCTTACATGATTGGGCTTTGGACCTGCACAGAGACCTCAGCAGAGATATCCAAGCTATTTTCCTTCCAGTATAGCCAGACATCGTGGCCTCCCTGCTTCACTCCCTGAGTCCAGTGACCTAGAGAACTAAAGTGGGGAGGTTGGGTGGGCATTTAAGAGCATACCCAATTATTTTTATTGTGAGGACCTATGAGTCTGATGTAATGGCTTCCCATGCCAAGAGGTAGGGAGACAGTTGGGTCCCCCACCTGCACTGGAGGGAAGGGTCACTGGTTTTTTGGTGAAGGTGGTGGGCTGTCTGGCTTTATTTGGTGGTGTACACTGCTCCTTATATGGACAGTGTTTCCCATAAGGTTGAAACTGGGGTGTGCGAAAGGAGCGATCACTCTGGTGGTATTGAATAGAAGGTTGCTGAGATTGATTGTGATTCCATCTGGTTGGTCTCTGTTGTTGAGTGGATGGTTGGTAGCTCTTGGAATGAGCTGTACTGAAAAGGTGTTGGACCTTCGCAGTGTTTCATCCGTCCGTCCCCCTTAAATAGCATGCTGCCATCAAAGGGCAGATTCTCAATTTGGGATCGGGCATTGTAGGCCTGGCCGGAAGAGCAAATCCATGAGTATTGATGGATGGCTATGGACGTTGTAAACCTGGTAATTAGCCAACTTGAAATGTAGGGCAGAAATAGAGAAGAGATGTCTGCCAGATGTGTCCAATTTTCTACCCTCCTTGTCTGGAGGTGAGGAGGTGGAGCAGAATCTGTTCTTGGACATGGAAGATTGCACTACAACAGAGTTAGGTGTAGGGTGGTGTTGTAGGGTGGCATTGTAGTTAAAACATTACAACAATTTAAAATTTTAGAACCATATTTTAAAACAATGTTAAAACTATTAAAATGGCATTTAATTAAAAGCCTGGATGAACAGATGTGTCTTTAAAGATTTTTTAAAACTTGTCAGAGATGGGGAGGCTCTTATTTCATCAGGGAGCACATCCCAAAGCTTCAGGGGTGCAGCAGAGAAGGCCCGTCCCTGAAGAAGGTTTCTAAACCTCCTGTGTACCCTACAGAAGGTTTCTAAACGGTTCTAGGTTGAGGCAGAGAAGTTGGTCATGACCAGCAGGTCTCAGCGATGTCCATGAGGGCAGCGTTCATTGGGAGTGAGATAGGGGCCTGTGTGTCCGCCTCTGTGAGGCCAAATAGAGGGTCTGTTCTGGCTTTGCTTTGTTGAGCAAGGGGTATACCAAGGGAGTTACCATGCAGAAGATGTAATCTGCACAGATCTTGTAATCCTCTGAAGGAGATCCTGGTTTGGAGTCAGTTAGGAGGTCAATGGGAGAAGAGGCCAGGGATGTCCAGTTGGGATGACTGGGCACCCCCCTCCTTTTCAGTATCCTGACCTGAGGTTTCTTTGGTACTTTGAGTAGGCTGGAACTCCAACGGGTCCGTTGGGGTCAGATTTAGAGTAGTGATGGTATGAGTAGGTGGATTAGGAGGGGCCTGCATCTGATCTAGTGGAAATACTTCTGGATCTGAAGATGAGGGTGGCGGTTTGAGGTTTGGCCCTTGAGGATGTGGCTTGAGGTTTGGCCCACTGGTGACCTGCACAGAGACCTCATTGGAGATATCCAAGCTAATTTCCTTCCAGTATAGGCAGACATCGTGGCCTCCCTGTTTCAGTCCCTGAGTCCAGTGACCTAGAGTCCAGCGACCTAGGCTGTCTGGGTGCAGTTACAGATGGTGGCATGGATGGATTCGGACCTTGAGGAGGACATAAATTGCCACATCACAGAGAGTGAGAATGGTCTCTGTGGGGTCTCTGGTAGTCCCACTGGTCCAGCTGCGACTGGAAAGCCTGTAAGGCTGTTCCATGTGGGCATAGCACCATTGGGAGATTTCATATGGGTTAAGCTCCCTAGGGCAAGAGGTCATGGTGTTGTAGGACCTGTAGGCCAGGCGTCTACAATTGGCATAATAGAGGTTGATATGGTGAGAGTCCTCTTGTGGTTGATTGGTAGTATAGGCTCGTGATGAGCTTGGGTGTGGGCACCTAGGGTAAAGGGACTCAAATTCGGATTGTAAATCCACTTCCTCAAATGGGAGATCATCTCCATACTGGAGTTCTTCTTCTAGGGCAGTGTCATGGTCTGACTGGTTTTCGGGTTTGAAGTTATCCTTCGTTTCTAAAAATTGATCCTCGGTACTGAGTTTGGTATTGAGAGGTTCCTTGGTATCTAGGGGATCGACCTCAGATTTGAGACCTTGATCCTCAGGTTTGAGAGGGTAGGGCTAATTGTTTAACTGAGATGCTGCTTGATGGCTTGATAGTTTGCATTTCTTTTTCAGCTTATGTAGGGCGGAAGCTTCTGAGGAAGGTGCCGGGCACTTTAGAGGCTTGGGCAGTGGCTGTTTTGCCTCTTTTTTCTTTTCCCTCTTGGTGGCCATGGCCGAGGCGCTCGATCGTGAGGGTGGAGGGGCCATAGTTTGAGCAGCAGCACTGGTGGGGGTTGCCGAATCAAGAGAAGTGGAAGCAGCGGGCTCTGAAGGCCATAAGGAGGCACCAAGTTTGGGTAAATTGGTGGCGGCTGAGGCAAGGGGCTGTGAGCCCAATGAAAGTGGGGTTGAGGCCACAGAGGCCTGCATGGTGGAAGAGGCAGAAGCTGCCTGTGAAGACTTGAGGGCTTGCTCCCAGAGCCAAGAATGCAAGTGAGAAGCCCATCTTTTTCTGGCCTGTCTGGTGAATTTGGCGCAGAATGCACAAATTTCCACCCTGTGAGCCTCGCTGAGGCAAAAGAGGCAAAGCCTTTGTTTATCTGTGGAACGGAGCTTGGCCCTGCAATGGGCACAAGGTTTAAAAGTTGTTTTGCTGGCCATAAGCAGCTGTCGGGAGGGTAAAATGTTGACCCTTCAATGGAGTGGCTTGGGGGGGGGGTAAAGTGAAGAAAAGCAAACCGCTAATGAAAAGAATAGAAGAACAAAACAATAATAGGGAAAAGGAGAGGTTGAAACTAGAGGTTGGGAAGTAGGAAGGAAGGATATACAAGTTTTTGCTTTGTTTTAGCTTGGAGCAACTCACGATTGGTGTCAGTCTGTCAGCGGACAAAGAAAGACTGAAGGAAGGAAATCACGATGTTACCAGAAGAGGGAGGAGCTACCACCTATACTGGAAGGAAATTAGCTTGGATAACTCCGAAGAGATCTCTGCGCAGGTGCAAAGCCCAACCGTGTAAAGCACAGAGACCATGTAGAAGAACTGACCTTGCCGAGACTAGGCCCGTTGGAAGAATTTATGCATACCAGGACTGGCATGGAGAGCAACCACATAGGAGGTGGCAATCCTGCAACATCAGAGAAAGGGGACAGAAGTGGCTGGTAGATGGCAGCCAATTTGGAAACTGTGAATATGAGAGCCGAGTGAATGCAGGTGGCTTTTTTTTCTCACCATGTCAAATGGAAACCTCAACACTATCACATGAACCTCAGGGAATTTTAAAAGCTGCTTATGACAGTGGACTGCGCTGCAGTACAGCAGAATGAGAAAAATACTGTCCAACTCAGCTGCATAGACATTGCTCCCTGAATGCATCCACGGAGCAATACTACTGCCTACACTTTTAAAAAACAAGTATTTACATTTGAATTGTTAAAATGTTACTTGAACAGCTATTGGTAGAAATATTTCCTACTCAAGTTCAGCATAGGACACTTGCTATTCTGCTTATCGGTCTTCTTGGCAACCGACACCGGAGGCAGATGTTTGGAGGAGATGTTGAACTAAACTTTAGCGGGTGTCTTCTCAGCAGTGCTACATTTTTCAGTTTTCATGATTCAATCTACCTGAGGGCACTGCTTTTTATGCCTGGCACGTAAACAGCAGGAAACCTGGCATTTAGTAACCAAAAATCAACACAGTCTACTGAATTGGCCTTTGGGGCGCACCTGTTATCTTTTAGCAGGAACCAAGAAGGCTGTTTGCCTAGCATTTATATAAATAACAATGGGTATTTGATAGAACCTAAATTATATGCTGCTGTGTAGGCTTCTTTAACTTTTCATTTTTAAATCGGTGGCTGCTGTTATGTGCTCATGGGTTCTAGTTTAATTGGGACTTAATTTGCACCATAGTTCACCAGCACCCAGTTGTTTCCGTGCTAGGTCTCAGCTTCAAATATTTTCAGTTAATAGTAGAGAACATCTCTCTCTCTTGCCACTGAGGAAGTATAGCCACCCCAACAAATCTGGAGAGGCAGGTGTCCTACATCAGAGGATACAATGTTCAGAAACACTTAAGAGTCCCATTACCTTTCATTTTGAAAATTATGCATATGAGAGGAGAGCTGGTCTTGTGGCAAGAAGCATGACTTGTTCTCTTTGCTAAGCATGGTCTGCCCTGGTTTTCACTTGAATGGGAGACATGTGTTAACACTGTAAGGTATTTCCCTAAAGGGATGGGGTTGCTATGGGAAGAGCACTTGCATGCTTGCATGCAGAAGGTTCCAAGTTCCCTCCTTGGCATCTCCAAGATAGGGCTGAGAGAGGTCCCTGCCTGCAACCTTGGAGAAGTTGCTGCCAGTTTGGGTAGACAATACTGAGCTAGATGGACCAATGGTCTGACTCGGTATATGGCAGTATCCTATGTTCCTAACACAAATAAAATTTAACTCAAGCAACTTTTTAACCTTTGCTGTGAAGCCTTGGGGCTATAATCTAATCATTGATACCTACATGATATGTTTAGTTTTAGATGTTATGTGAACAAGTCGATCACTTCATTTTAACTTCAATGATGGCTCGGGGAGAGGAGAGAAGAATGCCCCCTGCAAAAGTAATTGCCTCCCACTTGCCCCCCATTTCTGTTTCAGAAATCTAGTATATGGGACACAGCTCACCAACCCAGAAATGCACTTTGCCCACTTTCCCCCTTTGGTGCTGCTCCTCAGTTTGTTTGTGGTGCTGCTGAGCTTCCCACCAGAATCATATTCTTTTGTACTCCCTACTTCCCCATGTGATATGAAATTCTAGTTCTACAGGGTCAGCTGTCTCAGGCAGGGGCGTAACTATAACAGGGCAAGAGGACACAGTTGTCTGGGGGCCCACTGCCTTAGGGCCCCCCCCCAGGCAAGTCACATGACTGACTATGGGAATGGAAAACAGACTTGCTCTAGGCCAGGGATTCCCAACCTGTGGCACTCCAGGTGCGGTTGAACTACAACTCCCATCATTCCCAGCCACAACTGTGGACGGGGATGATGGGAGTTGTTGTTCAGCAACATGACTGACCACAGGTTGGAAACCCCTACTCTAGCCTTTATGTCATAGGGCCCAAATTTGGGTCCCCAGTATCAGAACCCTATATGTACATTGCTGAAGGCTCTCTGAGCAGTTTTGCTTGGTGCATTTGACAACTACGGTGCAGCCCTGTATTTTGCTATGCCTACAGCAGTTACAGTGTAGAGTGTTGTTTATGCCCCTTGGTCATCCTCACTCCCCAAAACTGTATGCAGCAGAGCCTCACAATTTAAGGCAGCCAAAGAGTTACTTACTATATTGCTGCTGAAAGCCACCTGAGACTGAGAGATCTGGCCGAGAGATCTGTTTCTTGCATGACCCTGAAAACGAGCCCGAGCACTTTGACACCTCCTCAGGCGCTTAGTGCCTCTCCACGTGACTGTGTCTCTATCCTGACTTGAAGGGAGACTCAAACATTCTGCCCCGTCATCATGTTCAAAATCCAGCTCCTTATAGGTCTCCAATCTCTTGGCTAGAAGAGAGAAAAATAAAGACTTATGTGCTCTTCAGCCAAAGAAACCT
This sequence comes from Hemicordylus capensis, assembly GCF_027244095.1. Classification (NCBI taxonomy): domain Eukaryota; kingdom Metazoa; phylum Chordata; class Lepidosauria; order Squamata; family Cordylidae; genus Hemicordylus; species Hemicordylus capensis. The sequence goes on along the minus strand of NC_069658.1, from coordinate 376,596,912 downwards.
AACCCAAGATAATCTCTCTCTGCAGCTTCATGCAGAGAGTGAACTAAAGGGGCAGCAGCACAGACCACTGCACATGCCATGCATGGAGGCCTAAAGGCATAAGAGGCCTGGTCAGGGGAGGGAGGGCATATGGAAGAAGGAAAGCCTGTGGTGAGACTAACCTCACACCAGACCTCCTCTAGAGAGATCGATGGCTACAGTCCTATTCCTACCACAGGCATGTGGGCAGTGCAGAGTGTATGTGTGAAAGAGGAGCACACACATACAGCGCTCCTCCCTTCCATCCCAGCCATCCGAATGGACCAGGCCAAGACACAGTAACCCAAGCCCCTTTATTCATCGCCACCAGGAGTCCAGCAACCCTGGCTAGCAACTTAGACTTGCCTGCACACTGTTCAGGCTTGGAACAGGCCTCTGGCCCGCACAACCACAACAGGCCAGTAGTCCCAACTACTGCCAATTTAACACAATTTCCTGTGTGCAAGTGGAGGCCCACATTAATGCGGGGGAGGGGGAGCAGACGGTGGGGTGGGGAGAGGTGAGAATCAGTGTGCATGCCAGAGGCTGACAGTGAACAGCTGTGGAGGTAGGGGAGGGCCAGGACAGGAAGAGGGCAGCTTGCTGGGGGCACATGTGCTGCCGGATGTCTGCACGGTGTGGCTGGCCCCCTCCCTCCCTCCCTCCCTCCCTCTTCAGCTGCCACACCTGCCATCCTTCTCATGGTCTAATAGTACAGTTTGCCCCCTGCATGGAATGCTTCTGGTGCAGGGCAGAGGTGAAGCTGAACACATGCTTTCTCCACAATGGCTTGAAAAAGGAGAAAAGCTGAGATTATCTGACTTCTGTGGCAACTTCAGGATTATATGAGACTATGTTCCACACGCAGTTCAGCCCATGCTTAAAGTGCTCGTGCACACCTCTTACCATTTTCCTGATGTGAAAACTCCTTCCCGTTAATGGTACACCGTCGGAACACCATCTTATTCTCTGTCAGTGTCCCTGTTTTGTCAGAGAATATGTACCGAATTTGCCCCAGGTCTTCAGTGATATTTAGTGCTCGGCATTGTATGGACAAGTCTTGCTCTTCATTATAAAGGTCGATATCATTGTGAATGAAGTAGGTTTGTCCCAGCTTGACGAATTCGATGGATACATAGACGGAAATGGGGATTAAAATCTGAAAGAGAACATTTCCCAGAATGTTAGGCATTCCATGTTGCTGCCCTTCTACTTTCAGTACCAGCTAGATTTCATGCTGGCTGCTGTAACAAGACTTCCTGGAGGGAGAAGAAAAAGAAGCAGTTTTTCCTGAATAAAAGGCCAGCAGATAAAGGTTAACAGCCGTAATGCCTGCATAGTCCCTGTTGTCCACCCCAGATACACTGATTGTGCCACGGAAGCCCTTGGACCTCCAGACTCCCATGAAAGAGAACCAAAGAGAGAGGTCTGATCTGCCCATTGACACAAGTTGCTAGGGAGAGCCAAAAAACTTTCATCCTATATTTAATATAAGCAGATTCATATTACAAGCTGAGAGCACAGCTGTGCAGCCCATGTCAGCTATAGCCGGAAAAAACCTATTATGCCAAGTGCAGCAATAGAAACTCATATTATTGGAACATGAGCAACAATATATGGTAACAATATCTGGACATAATAAGCGATACAGTATATGACTACAGATTTCCAGCACTTCCATCTGAAATTTGGAATTAATCTTAACAAAGGTCTATATTAAGGATGGGCTTGTATTGTTTGTACCTGATATAAAAACTCCACTGCACTTGCTTCCCTCCTTCTGTTACTGTGGATGGACACAATAGCTTTACCCACAGGAAGTAGTGCTTCCCTTTGGAATTCTACACACAGCTCAGAAGGCTCTAGTCTATTTCTTCCATATTGATGAAATTTGGTTTGCTCACATGCTGGCATCTACCACAGTCAAGCTGGAAAATAGGTTTATTTCACTTATCTTATAGATTGGTCTCAAATAGCTCTAACTGGATGTCTTTCTCAGTCCTAATCTATCTTCAACAATACTGTTACTGTGGTGGTGTTATTTCAATCTCCATGTTTGCCTCCAAAGAGGCAGACACATTTCTTTCTTTGTTTCTCATTTCTTGAGCTTGGCTGAGATACCGATATGGTGGAAAGACAAAAATGGCTCCTATGCTTTCATCGTTGCAGAGGAGAAGACGTTGCAGCAGATGCAACATGCCTGTCATGCAGGACTGAGAAAAGTTGCACCTCCTGAAATCCCTTCTCCTTCACAACTATTAAAGACACAGAGGCTACATCCTCCTCCCTATCACTAGAGATAAAGTATTATTTTCTTTCTGAATAGTGAGCAGGGCAGTCATATCCTCATGTTGAGACATTCCTGTTGCCATACTGGAGCCAACTCCTACACCCTTATCTGCAGCCCCTCGCACCATATCCAATGGCGTTTGGGAGGGTCTCCCAACCCTCAGGACCAGATTTATTAGTTGGGAAAGAGCTATGGCGGGGGTCTGAAAATCCTAGTTGTGTGCAGGGACCATCGCCTTTGGATACTGGCCTTAAACTGTAATCAGGTCATAAACTGGATGACCATGCCAAATAAGTTATTTCATTTCTGCTTCTGCAAAGCCAGATCCTTAGGTTTCTATTACTTACATCATAATTAATGGCTGAAATCCAGACTAGTATTGTGCATGCCCCCCAAAATGTTTCAAAAATGCAATGGGGAAGAAGTGATTCACTGATCCACCATCTCTCTGCAGCTCACTGTATATTCTGAAAATATGTCTGTGAGGGTTTTGGGACCGTAAGAGACATCTTTTTGAGAGGCACAGAGGGCTGCAAAGGGAAGAGGGGACTAGCAAAAACCACCTCTCCTCTGCTGTGCACACAAAATGTTTTTTGGCCAATGTCAGCCAATGTCAGCCAATGTTTCACTGGCCAAATCTGGATATAATAGGAAACCGGAGGTCCCTTCACCTCTGGTTTCCGTAGCCACACATCCAAATTCAGGAAACTGGAGTTAAGAGTCAAAAGGGACCCATGGTTTCTCTCCCCGAACTCCACTCTGAACAGAATGGAGTTTCGCTGCCTTTAACTCTGGTTTTGTGGCGCTAGCATTACATCCGAATGCTGGCACCTCTGTTTCAGTCCCATGGAACTGGAGTTGAGGGAGGAAACTCCTCCCTCTCTCTGGCCTGATAGGCTGTGTGGGCTGTCCTTCTGTCCTCACTGACTGCAGAGAAACAACTCTCCTGAACACCCGAATTCGGATGGGAGAGAGTGGTGGTTGTGGTGGGTGGAACTGTGGGTCCACTGGACCCGTGGTTCTGCGTTACGTGTGAATTCAGCCATGATAAGTATCTTGAAACAAAAAAACTGCTCTGTTCATTTTATAGATTTAGATCAAGATCTATAGATAGCTTTCTAGTGTATAAAAGAAGACATGTGTAGATTGGGGAAAGCATGTTTCCGAAATAATAAGTATCCAAATATTTCCACATTAAGATGCTGTAATAACAATACAAGATGCAGTTTGGCGTACTAATGGCTTGCAGATCCAGCCATGTATCACGGGAGGAACTGGAACTAATGTAAGCCAATGTAGACATTGTAACATTTCTCTCAATCCCTGATAATTTTCTCTCTACTGAAAAAATAACCAGATCTATATGGCAGGTGGGAGTGTTTAAAGCACTTCACATATTTTTATTAGTAAATTTCTTCTTTGCCCTTCCCCTTAAGTGCTCAAGTTGCCTGATTTCACCCTCACAACAATCATCTGAGATAGGTTAAGTTGAGAGAGATTGTGATTGGCCCACCTAGGTCGCCTAGTCAGCTTCATGGCAGTCAGATTGGATTGTGAACCAGGACCTCCCTAGTCTTAGGCTGGCATTTAACCATTACACCACAGTGACTCTCTCATAATTACTTGACAACATAATTACTTCCATAACCTTACAACAAACCAGTAAGGTAGGCCAGAACCTTTTCTCCCCATATTGTAGATGTGGGGGCCCAAGATTAATCAGAGGAGTGGCTTACCTTAAGACTACTATTAAATACACCCTTCAACGTTTCACAGATGGAAATAGGGACACATCTGTGAGTGTGTAGGGGGCGTGGCCAAGCAATCGGGGATGTGTAGTATAGAATTCTGACCACAAGCATCTCAAAAAGGGATAGCATGTATAACGTACATGTGGAGCACATTAGTGCAGATTACCAAAGCAGATGAGCCAAGTCTATACCTTCCAACATTCCAAAGATGAAAATAGGGGTAACCAGTAACTCGCCTGACACCTTGCCCAGTTATCCCCTGCTAACTGGGCAAAGAGGCACCTTTAAACATGGTGATTCTCTTTATTTAGCAGGGGGAGTGTAACTGGCCCTATCCACCCCCAGCACAGTATCCCTCCAGTGACTGTTGCTGGTGTCTATCTTATGTTTATTTTTAGATTGTGAGCCCTTTGGGGACAGGGAGCCATCTTATTTATTTATTATTTCTCTGTGTAAACCGCCCTGAGCCATTTTTGGAAGGGTAGTATAGAAATCAAATTAATAATAAATAAATAAATAAATAAATAAATAAATAAAGAAAGAAAGAAAGAAAGCAAGAAGAAACAGTGCACTTCTGGCGGAAATTATGGGACAATCCAATAGATTATAATAAAAAAGCAGGCTGGATGAAAGAGGTCAAAAAATGTAACCAACAAATGCAAGATCTAATAATAACACCAGAATTAATAAGTGATAGAGCAAAGAAAATTAAAAATTGGACTGCGCCAGGCGACGATGAACTGCATGGCTTTTGGCTTAAACACCAAACAAGCCTTCATAAACAACTATCAAAACAGTTCAATCACATTTTGCAAGGCGGTGATGTTGAACAATGGCTAACAACTGGGAAAACTCATCTCATCATGAAAGACCCAGCAAAAGGTGCAGTTCCAAGTAATTATAGACCGATAACCTGCCTGCCAACCATGTTCAAATTATTAACTGGAATACTAGCAGATGAAGTGATGCAACACTTATTAACTAACAAACAGGTTCCAGTTGAACAGAAAGGAAATTGCCCGAACACCAGAGGCACAAAAGACCAGCTGCTGATTGACAAAATGATTTTAGAAAACCGCAAGAGAAGAAAAACAAATCTAAGTGTTGCATGGATTGACTACAAGAAAGCCTTCGATTCATTGCCTCACACATGGATACTAAAATGTTTAGAAACAACTGGTGTCAGCAAAAACATTCAGTTATTTATTAAAAAAGCAATGAGCATGTGGAGTACACAGTTAACAATCAATGGCGAGGCACTTGGACAGGTTAGCATTAGAAGAGGCATTTTCCAAGGGGACTCACTATCCCCTCTGTTCTTTGTAATTGCCATGACCCCACTTTCACAAATACTAAACAAAACAGGCCTCGGATACCAAACATCTAAAACATCAAGTCAAATCAACCATCTGCTGTACATGGACGATCTGAAGTTGTATGGAAAGTCCCAGTCAGAAATCGAATCACTGCTAAACACTGTCTGTATATTCTGTAGCGATATAGCAATGGAGTTTGGACTAGACAAGTGTGCTGCATTAATAATGAACAGAGGGAAAATAACAAAAACAGAAGGAATCGAGCTGCCCAATGGAAGCAAGATCAAGAACCTGGAAGAGAAAGAACCGTACAAATACTTGGGCATTCTCCAGGCTGATAACATCGCACACACTGAAGTTAAAAGAAAAATTGGAAGTGAATACATCAGGAGAGTTCAAAAAATTCTAAAGTCCAAACTCAATGGCGGGAACACCATACAAGCCGTAAACACCTGGGCTATACCTGTTATCAGATACACTGCAGGAATAATAGACTGGACCCAGGCAGAGCTAGAGACGCTAGATCATAAGACCAGGAAAATCATGACCATCAATCATGCTCTGCACCCCCACAGTGATGTAGATAGGCTATACCTCCCTCGCAGCTCAGGTGGAAGAGGAATGCTGCAAGTCCATCAAACAGTAGAGGAGGAGAAAAGAGGCCTTGAAGAATATATCAAGGACAGTGAAGAAGATGCACTTAAAATGGTCAAGAACGAGAAACTATTCAACACCAATGAAACAAAGCAGGCCTACAAGAAAGAACAAGTCAAGAACCGAGCAGAAAAATGGAAAAATAAGCCCCTGCATGGTCAATATTTGCACAATATAAGTGGAAAATCAGACATCACCAAGACCTGGCAATGGCTTAAGAATGGCAACTTCAAGAAAGAAACAGAGGGTTTAATACTGGCTGCACAAGAACAGGCACTAAGAACAAATGCAATAAGAGCAAAAGTAGAAAAATCCACAACAAACAGCAAGTGCCGTCTTTGTAAAGAAGCAGATGAAACAGTGGACCACCTAATCAGCTGTTGTAAGAAGATCGCACAGACTGACTACAAACAAAGGCATGACAAGGTAGCAGGGATGATACACTGGAACATCTGCAAAAAATACAAGCTACCTGTAGCCAAACATTGGTGGGACCATAAAATTGAAAAAGTGGAAGAAAATGAAGATGTAAAAATATTATGGGACTTCCGACTACAAACAGACAAACATCTGCCACACAATACACCAGATATAACTGTAGTTGAGAAGAAAGAAAAACAAGTGAAAATAATCGACATAGCAATACCAGGGGATAGCAGAATAGAAGAAAAAGAAATAGAAAAAATCACCAAATACAAAGATCTACAAATTGAAATTGAAAGGCTGTGGCAGAAAAAGACCCAAATAATCCCAGTGGTAATTGGCGCCCTGGGTGCAGTTCCAAAAGACCTTGAAGAGCACCTCAACACCATCGGGGCCACAGAAATCACCATCAGCCAATTACAAAAAGCAGCTTTACTGGGAACAGCCTATATTCTGCGACGATATCTATAACAATTGACAATAAAATCCAGCCATCCCAGGTCCTTGGGAAGGACTCGATGTCTGGATAAAACAAACCAGTCAATAGCACCTGTCTGACTGTGTAAACAAGAAATAATAATAATAAAGACTGTTCTGTGGTGTATCCTGCCATATGATATATACTGTGTAGTGTTTTTGTGTTGTGCACTTCTTTACATCCAGGTATACTAGAGACACGATGCATCTCTACACATCCATTTGGAGAGTTAAGCTGAGTCTCTGGGGAGGGAGCTGCATTCTGAAGAATGACAACTCTAGCAATTCACCTGAAGGAAATTGAACAAGGCATCCCCAAGTGACTTACCAGGATAGTAAGTAAACAGGGACTAGTTTATCAGGGACTATCCCCTGCTAACTGGGCAAAGAGGCGCCTTTTACTGTGGTGATTCTCTTTATTTAGCAGGGGGAGAGTAACTGGCCCTATCCACCCTCAGCACAGTACCTCCAGTGACTGTTGCTGGTGTCTATCTTACGTTTCTTCAGGGGCGTAGCTAGGGGAGAAGGGGCCCGTGTTCATCCCTCTCTCTGGCGGCCCCCCAGAGTGAGAGAGATAATGAAGAAAATAGGGAGGGATGGCTCTGGAGGGCCCTCAGGAGCTGGGGGCCCGTGTTCTTTGAACCCTTTCACTCAATTATAGCTACGCCCCTGCGTTTCTTTCTAGATTGTGAGCCCTTTGGGGACAGGGGTCCATCTTATTTATTTATTATTTCTCTGTGTAAACTGCCCTGAGCCATTTTTGGCAGGGCGGTATAGAAATCGAATTATCATTAACAACAACAACAACAGTTTTGATAGAGAGGGACAGTTGGAGCCTATGATTAAGCTAATAGCTAAGGTGAAATCTGTTGGAAGTGAAGGACTTTGCGCTGTCTCTTGTCTCAGTGACATATAAGGACAGACTAGTGAGTCAGAGGGCTAGAGGGTCAAGACATTGGTCATCCCTTCTCTACTGCTCTGACACCATCCCTTTGGAATGTAGATTGCTAATCTTAGGGAGTTCCTTCCTTCCAGCCACTTCCTTCCTCTCCTCCCTTCTCTTCCTGTTTCTTCTACCTTGCAACATGCAAGCTCCTCTTCCCTGCACCATGTGTGCAGAGATGCAGAATCCATCTGCATCCAGCTAGCTAGATTAGAGATCCTAACTCCTCACTTTCCTAACCAGAATGTTCTCTAATAAATGCCATATATATTGATTTGAAACTATGAATTGGCTCCAAGTTACTTTACTCTCAGCATACACGCATGCCTAACTAAATCTGCTGTGTTGTGCCTCTGTGCACTCTGATATAATGAAAAAGGGATTCTTTTACCAGAGAGAATTCCCAACAAAATCTGGATTGTGGCTTGCAGCTCACATTTATAGCCAATATACAATAGTATTGTTCACCTCATACAATACAGAGCCTGGGACTATCCATGTTTACTCATAACTAAGTCTCCCAATTTCATTCTCCCAAGTCTGTGTACAAAGGACTGTAGCCTTAAATGTATTTCCTCACACACAACAAATATTTTCCTACCTGTAAGAGGATTATCATTGTCAGGAACATGTAGAATCCTGCAAGAGCTGGACCAAGATAGTTGCCATGTACCTCTGGGACGAGATACAAGGGATATTTTACAAAATGCCCACTCCAAGTGCCATGACCTGCCAAAAAATAAAAAAGGAAAGGAAAGGAAAGGAAAGCTTCTTTAGCATAACAGGCACAAGAAGTGCATGGTGGGGCAAGGGAGATACCTGTTAAGTAGAAACACAAACACTACTGACAATTGCACTAAAATAAAATAAGACTGTGTAATAAATTGGACCATTAATCTGCAATAGTTTAATATGATGTTTGCTTGCTTGCTTTGCAAAGAATCGTTGCTTAGAAAGTGAATTCTTTTCTAGGCCCTTTTGTAGGTTCTTTGCTTTTGTTAAGTGTAACAAAGCAGTTTATTCCAGTTTAAGTGCATGGAAGTGGTTTTAGGAACTGTCATCAGATGAACAGTATAAAACACTGATGCTGCTTTTAAGACAGTAATAATACATGAGAAAGTGGACCCTGTTAAAATAAATAAAGGACCTTGTTAAAATTAATGAATGAATAAATAAATAAATAAACAAATAAAATATATTCAGCCTGCTTTTTGATCTGAGTCTTCAGAGCAGGTCACAATAGCTGACATGCAGCACAGCCTTATGAAGAAGTTCTTGCAAGGAGCCAGTAAACTAGCTGAACATGAGGCTTAGCTTGCAGCTTAGCATGGGCCGAATGGGATGGTTAAATGATTTTCAGTCCTCTTCCTTCCACATGAACCCCACTTTTGTTAAGAACATAAGATCAGCCCTGCTGGATCAGGCCCAAGGTCCCTCCAGTCTAGCATGCTGTCCCACACAGTGGCCCTCCAGACGTCTCTGGGAAGCCCATAGGCAATGCTGAGTGCATGCCCTCTCTCTTTCAACTGCTCCCCTGCAACTGGTATTTGGAGGCAGCCTATAGCCTTCAGACTATTAGCCATTGATAGACCTGTCAGTGAATTTATCTAAGCTCTTCTTAAAACCACACAGGCTGGTGGCTGTCATCACATCTTGTGGCAGAGAATTAAATAGGTTAATTTTGTAGTGTGAAAAAGTACTTCCTTTTGTCGATCCTAAATTTCTTGGCAATCAGTTTCATGGGAATACCCCTGGTTCTTATTTATTTATTTTATTTTTAACATTTTATATCCCGCTCTTCCTCCAAGGAGCCCAGAGTGGTGTACTACATACTTAAGTTTCTCCTCACAACAACCCTGTGAAATAGGTTAGGCTGAGAGAGAAGTGACTGGCCCAGAGTCACCCAGCTAGTATCATGGCTGAGTGGGGATTTGAACCCAGGTCTCCCTGGTCCTAGTCCAGCACTCTAACCACTACACCACGCTGGCTCACTTATGTTATGTTATGCAGAAAGAGAGAAATTTCTCTCTTTCCACTCTCTCCACACCATGCATCATTTTATAGACTACTATCATGTTGCCCCTCAGTCGTCTTTTTTTCTGTACTAAAAAGCCACAGGTGTTGTAGCCTTACCTAGTAAGGAAGGTGCGCTAGGCCTCTGATCATCTTGGTTGCCCTCTTCTGCACCTTCTATAATGTCCTTTTTGAGGTATGGTGACAAGAACTGTATTCAGTACAGGAATACATATAATAAGGGCATTATTATATTAGTAGTTTTATTTTCAGTCCCCTTCCTAATGATTCCAAGCATGGAATTGGCCTTTCTTGCAGCTACCGCACATTGTGTCAACACTTTCAATGAGCTTGTTGCCAGGAATATGTCCTAGATGGCTGCACAAGCCTAAGGGATATATTTATGGCAGAGAAAATGGCTTTTGTGGGGAGGGGAGAGAAACTGAAATGGCTTCCCATCCTCTTCTGCTGCACTGGTTCCTTGCAAGGCCACCCTGCATGCCAGCCACTGTCAATAAAATGTATCCTTTAAACTATGAAATAATATATCAACAGAAATAGTGGAAACAGTAGGAAACATTTAAAGCAAAATGTTTTTGTATGAATCCCTTAACCTCACAGTCCCTTACAGCTCACAGACATGCCTGAAAAGGAAATGCTTTCATGATCTTCCTAAAAGGCCCAAGTGAGTGGATCTGGTGATGGGATGGAGTTCTGTGTTCGGGGAGCTTTATCAGCTTGCAAAGATTAATGCGGATCTGTTTGATAAATATGTTCCCTGCATTTCTATCCCAGTTCGCGTTAACCTTTTTTGTTCTCTTCTGCAAATGAACATGCTGATCTACAATTTTTATCAAGTTTTAACTCCAATTGAAAGCCAAGAAACTAATTTTGATGTGAAATACCAATATTAAACACACACACACACACACACACACAAAATCTGAGCTGCTATTCAACTGAAACCCTTCACTTCTGGGTTTTCAGTTCTTCTAGTCTGGTTAATTTAATGGCTTGCTGCCATCTCATGCCACATTTCTTTAGGGCTCTGAGTCTCTACTAGGAAAAGGGAGCTCAAAATGAAATCTTTCAGCATTTTGCAATTCACTTGTGTGTTGCTACGTAGACAGCAGGATACAGTTTTAGGAACCTTTGCATTCTCTTTCAACTATGTATTTGTGGAACGCTCAGTGGACTTGTTTTCACAAATCATGTCATGTAAGGATAGGAATCCTGCAATCACTCAAGAGCAAGCCTTTTTCTTGCCATGTATTAGAAGCAACTGATTCTAACAGTAGCAATCTAGGGAGCCCTACATAAACAAATGATAGATTTTAGCAGTTAGGTTGGTGTCTGGATCCAAATTTCTACCCACTCTGAATACTTTAGCACAGCAGTTTTCAAACTGTGTTCTGGGGAACTTGGGATTTGCAGATAGGCCCCATAATCTCTTGAAAAGCACAGTGGTTCTGTGGCAGATGTGCAAGGGTTCCTCATTAGAAATGTCAAAGCGGAAATGGTTCCTTCACAGTGGAGCACTGGAAAACTACTGTTCCAGGCTATAACAATATGATCATTTTCTGAATTCCTTCCCATATCCAGGCTGGCAGATCCAGACAGTGGAGCATATTCAGATGAAATATATATGACTGAGATCCAAAGGGCTACTTTTATGGCATACCTAGTGGGAAGTTTGCCTTTCTTTTCTGTCAATAGCAGATACCACCCCCGCCCCATCATATCACTGTCTGATTTTGAAAAGTTTCAAAAGACACTAATTCTGTGAGCCAAAGCACGCTTTAGACTTTTCTTCTTCTTCTTCTTCTTCTTCTTCTTCTTCTTCTTCTTCTTCTTCTTCTTCTTCTTCTTCTTCTTCTTCTTCTTCTTCTTCTTCTTCTTCTTCTTAGAGTAGCCCTTTCTACTCCTGCACAGCGCATGACAAACTGCTTTGGAAAATGAGGGAATTTGAAACACAGTTTATAGTATATGTGGGTCAACTGCTCAGATTAAAAAATTAATCACACACACACACACACACACACACACCCCAACCCACTTGCACAAACCTATGTAGCTTTTGGGACACAAAAACAAATTTAAAATACACAACTGTTACACAAGCTATTCTTCCCTCCACCAAACTATTACCATATATGTTGACAAAAAGTATATGGCTTTAACAGGGGCGTAGCAAGGTTGGAGTGGGCCCAGAGACAAGATTTTAAAATGGGCCCCCCCCACTCAAAGTCCAGGGCCTCCGCACACCCCAGGCCCCCAAGGATTTAAGTCTGATATTCCAAAATAAGTATGCTGTCTGGAAATACATTTCACTGAATACACACACGCACACGTCACAATATACAGTGATATACATTGAGTACTATACATTTGTTTTACTTTTAATGCCTAGAACACACTAGAAAGATGAATGATTAAAATGGGCCCCTCGCTGCAGATTAGCAAAGGAGACTTTCAACCATGCAGGGTGAGCCTATGTTTGTTTTCTCAGAATTCTGAACAAATTCAGTCAAGTTTGATTGCAGGAGGTTTTTCACAGGAGGCTTTTAAAGCCCTTTAAGACACATCTCCTCTGGAATGGAGGTGCTGCATTCACATGTTGGCCAGATTTACCCTGAAGTCCCTGCAAGTTATTGGGGAGCAGTTCACACACAAGAAAAATAAAATAAAAGCACCACACATGCTTCACAGTTCTCACTCAGACCTTCTGGGTTGCAAAACAACTTGAACATAAGTGCATTTATAAATGAATGAATAAAATAAATATAATACTGTTTCTTCCAGAAGTTTTTGTAATTTTCTGCCATGAAACAAGCCACTTATAGGACTTTTTAGATAGTTTTTTTTAAGCCAGCAAATTTTCCAAGCTGTTTAAAAATAAATAGTCAGAGACTTCTCAGTCTCTCCCCCCCATATCAAAGCCCTATGGCAAGCAGATCCCTATATATCCGGGTGGGGGTGGGGAAGGTAACCACAAAAAGGAGTTCACACTCTACCTGGCAGCAGGGGGTCTTCTGCTGCAGAGAGCAGTGGTGGCCACTCTGGCTGCCTCCTCCTTCCTGGCTGGCTTGGGCCCTACTGGAGTTCAGGATTCACAGAGGCCTACACCAGACCTCCGTGGAAGCCCCGCCCACCCGCCGATCAGCTGAGAGGCGGGAGAAAAGGAGCTCTTTGCAGCGTGTCTGCTGCTCGATTGCCGGCCAGGAGAACAAGCTGGAGAGACGGCGAACAGGGCAAGTGGCTGAGGGGCCTTGGGGCTGGGCAGGGGGCAATGGGGAGTCACATGAGGTGCCTCTGGGGGGCCCCTCCAGGCAGTGGGGCCCCCAGACAACTGTCTCCCCTTGCCCTATCGTTGTTACGCGCCTGGGCTTTAAAACCTCAAAGTTGACAATTTCAATAAAAAGTAAAACAAAACCAATTAAAAATACACAAGTACATCCAGCTTTAAAACATGGAAAATAATTTTGCACCATGATTTCATACCAACAGCTCCAATGAGACACATGATGAACAGTAGTCCCACACAAAATAATATATCCACATTCATTCGTTGCTCTATTTTGCTGCGTTTATAACGAGGACCTCTGTTATTTAACATGGCTTTGGTTTCATGACCTTCAAGATAAAAATGGAAGAAAAAGACATATGCATTTAATTTCTTAGGAATTTCTGAGAGCAAAGATTAGATATGTTCATGGATATATGATGGGCTGAATGAGAAATAACAAACTGAGACTGAATCCGGATTAGACGGAGGTACTTATTGTGTGAGGTCAGAACTCAGGAGATGATTTTGATCTGCCTGTTCTGGATGGGGTCACACTTCCCCAGAAGGAACAAGTACGCAGTCTTGGGAGTGCTTCTGGACACAAACCTCTCCCAGGTGTCTCAAGTTGAGGCAGTGGCCATAGGTGCCTTTTATCAGGTTTGCTGATATACCAGTTGTGCCCATTTCTTGAGATATATGATCTCAGATCAGTAGTACATCTGTTTGTCACCTCCAGACTTGACTACTGCAATGTGCTCTATGTGGGGCTGCCTTTGTACGTATTCCGAAAACTGCAGTTGGTCTAGAATGCTGCAGCCAGGTTGGTCTCTGGGTCATCTCAGAGCGACCATATCACTCTTATCTTTAAAGATCTAAACTGCCTGTCAATAAGTTTCTGGGCAAAATACAAGGTCTTGGTTATAACCTATAAAGCCCTAAACAGCTTGGGGATGGACTGGTAAAATATTGGTAAAAGATAAAATATTCCCTGCTAACTTGGCAAAGAGGCACCTTTTAATGTGGTGATTCTCTTTATTTAGCAGAGGGAGAGTAACTGGCCCTATCCACCCACAGCACATTACCTCCAGTGACTGTTGCTGGTGTCTATCTTATCTTTCTTTTAAATTGTGAGCCCTTTGGGGCCAGGGATCCATCTTATTTATTTATTATTTCTCTGTGTAAACCACCCTGAGCTATTTTTGGAAGGGCAGTATAGAAACTGAATTAACAACAACAACAATTTATTATTTTGCTGTGAATCACACTGCCCATTTCTTTGCATTTCTTTGCCCATAGTCTTTGCTATGAATCACACTGCCCTTTGAGATCATCAGGAGAGGTTCGTCTGCAGTTGACACCAGCTTGTAAAGTGGCTACTCGAGGATGGGCCTTCTCTATTGCTGCCCCGAGGCTTTGGAACATGCTCCTTGCTGATATAAGAGCCTCCCCATCTCTTACAACTTTTAAAAAGGCAGTCAAGACCCATTTATTCACCCATGCTTTTAATTAGATACCGTTTTAATAGTCTGATGATTTTTAAAATAGTTTAAACATTGTTTTAAGTTTAAATTCATGTAATGTTTTAACCTTTTTTACTTGTTTTTATTGTTTTGTTGTAAACCACCCAGAGACTTGTGTTTTGGGCGGTATACAAATATGTTAAACTATATATATATATATATATATATATATATATATATATATATATATATATTGGCTTCTCTACATTCATTATGGCCCACTGGCACAAGTGATTATGAAGGGGACATGCCAACACCATGTCCATTGAGATGTCCTCTGCTGATGTACTGGTACCTTTCTGACATGTTCTTTTATTGTAGTGGGGACTGTTAATCTCAATGGCCTTTATACATGCACTCTAAATACTTATTTAAAGAAGTATATGTGTACAGGGGCCAGTTGGATGTTCAGCCCCCAAGAGAGGAAAAGGCGCACTGGGAGGGTATCAGACTGTCTGCGGAGGAAGTCCTGATGGGCATGCTTTCAGCGTCTCCCCTTCATAATCACATGTGTTGGGGGTTTTGTCGTCAGAACTGGCCCTAAGTCCCCAAATATTTCATAGCAGTTTTAGGAAGACACTTTTAGACTGGGCAAAGAGGCACTTTTTAAAGTGGTGGCTGAGTTATATTTATCCTATCACTTATTAATTTATTAAACAACACTGGTTCCAGCATAGATCCTTGGAGGAACTGATTGTGTCTTTCATTCACTGTGAACATTACTAGTGTATTCCTGTTTCTACTTCATTTTTTAATACCACTTACCAGCGTTCTCTCTAATTTTTTTCATCTGTATACGGAATGAGTTTTGTTCTGGTTGGCAGTATCAAGGCAGTGTGTGCACACATGCATTCAGAATGAGGCCTTCCTGATTCAGCTTGAGTGGGATCTAAAATTAACTGACTGGAATAAAAATCATGTGAGTGTGCACACACGTGCATGGCTTAGAGGGAACACTGCCACTTACTCATACATAAAAAGACTAACCACTTAACTCATGACTTCTAAGTTTATTCAGGAGCCGGGGTGGGCAGGAGCTTCCTCAAAGCAAGGGTAATAGCTGCTAGCTCATCTCTGTCTATTTGTCTACGTCCGATCCTAAAGAATTCTCAAAGGTTGGTGAAGTAAGGCTTTGTTTGTAGAAGTAAAGCTCTGATTAGCAGATGCTGGGGGTGAAGTGAACAAAAGGAGAGGGATAGCTCCACCATGTTCTGCTTGTGAACCTCACAGACCTATCTGGCAGGCTGACCATTGAGGGAGACTGAGCTCTCCATTTGGATCACTTGGTCTGACCCAACACAATAGTTCTTATGTTCTATGACTTTACCAAGCCCAAAAGCAACCTACATTGAAAGTCAATACAGACAGATTGCTTCCTGCCACTATAACACCTCAGTGTGTGAGTTTACAGAGAGCTCCCTCAGTGAAATATGTTTGGCAATGCCATTACATGCCCAGAGACGAAGGTTTGGGGTGGTGTACAAATTTGATAAATAAATAAAATAAATAATGTTCCAATAATTCAGTTCACTGGAATATTCCTTGAGTAAGGAGACTCGGGGACTGGTAGGTTTGTGAAGCCTGCTGTAACCTTAATTACTTTAATGCACCATGTTTCTGTGAAAGCCCTTCATTTTGAACGACAGTTATTCATGATGCATCTCACTCCCATAAAACCAGCAAAGTCAGTGATTTTGTTTCGACATCTGAAAATGGCATAAACACACACCTTATTCACAATGAACATCTACTTGAGTTGGAAAAGACAGAGTACTTTAATGTGTTGAAATCTAATTAGATGGCCGACTGATTTTTAAGTACGTTTGACTATTTCTCAGCAGCAAAATTGACTTAATGAGAAGCTACTAGTGCACTTTCTGTGTGAACATAAAGAAAGCCCAATATGTCAGATCCTGCAGTGAGTAATTTTAATGTTATTTAGCTCTTCCCAAAGTGAATCTGAAGTACCAACAAAACAGCAGGCCAAAAAGAAAATGTGTACTAAATTGGAATCAAATTGCAACAGTTTCAGTGGACGGGTGTTTGAAGTTCTAACCATAAAACTTGAAAGGGAAACCAGACTTAATTCTGTACCCCACACTGTGATCTCTGAGCTCTTTGCTTGCTATGAGCTGTCCCACTGTGGTGCTGTGTGAACATCTATCAAATGACACCAAAGATCTAAGATGCAAATAGACAAATTTTCAGAGAGATTTATTAGGAATGAATATTCCTATCTCTAGTGTCTCCCCAGTATTACTAAAAGTAATACTTTTAGTACCCTAAAAGCCAAGAGCTGTCATTCATAAGAACATAAGAACAGCCCTGTGGGATCAGGCCCAAGGCCCATCTAGTCCAGAATCCTGTTTCAAACAGTGGCCCACCAGATGCTGCTGGAAGCTACAGGCAGGAGTTGAGGGCATACCCTCTCTCCTGCTGTTACTCCCCTGCCACTGGTACTCAGAGGTATCCTGCCTTTGAGGCTGGAGATGGCCTATAGCCCTCTGACTAGTAGCCATTGATAGACCTCTCTTCCATGAAGTTATCCAAACCCCATTCAAAACAGGCATGGCATGAAATGGACGTTAGATCTAAATACTTCCTTTTTTTGATCATGATTGCAACCATAGCTGTTACATTCTTTCTCATGGAAATCCAAGGGTATGCAGTTTGGTAACATACTGACAGCCTAATCCGAACAATGTTTCCTTAGAGCAAGCTTCATTGATTTCAATAATATTTCCTGGCAAGAGGGCTTTGGATCAGAGGTGTATCTAGGGAAAATAGCACCTAGGGCAAGCACTGAAATTGCGCCCCCTGTCCAAACATCTGACACCCATCTTTCAGATAACTTTACCATAATATCAGCTGAAAAATACAAGTCAAGCTCGTTAATCTTCTAATATTTCAAAAACTATTTAGCAGTGGACGTAGCCAGACCAAAAAATGCTGGAAAACTACAAATTTCAGTATGCTGGGGCTCATGAAATACCCAAATACTATGTGGAGGTGTACTTGGAAAACTAAACAGAAGTGCCTGTCTAATTTTCTACTATGCATTGCAGCATCACTATTATGTAAGTTTTAAAAATAAATGGAGAATTTGACTTTTCCCAGATACTCTGAAAATAATTAAAGGATTTTATTTATTTATTTATTTATTTATTTATTTATTTATTTATTTATTTATTTATTATTTCAATTTCTATACTGCCCTTCCAAAAATAGCTCAGGGCGGTTTACACAGAGAAATAATAAATAAATAAGATGGCTCCCTGTCCCCAAAGGGCTCACATTCTAAAATGAAACATAAGACACACACCAGCAACAGTCACTGGAAGTACTGTGCTGGGGGTGGATAGGGCCAGTTACACTCCCCCTGCTAAATAAGGAGAATCACCATGGTAAAACATGCCTCTTTGCCTAGTTAGCAGGGGTTTTGCAGATATGCAGAGTAAACTGTGTCACTGTTTGGAATACTGTATATTCTGGTATTTCAGAAAGACAGTTAAAATGAGAGAAAGAGAGCAAGAAACTCCCAATTCTAAAGCTTCTTCTTTACTGTGTATTTCTTTCTTAAGAGAAGTAGATTCTCCAGGTGGTGCCATCCCATCCTTATTGGACCACCAGGTAGAACAGGCATATTCACTTTATTCAGTCTGTTTCTGACCATTCCATTCTTAATTGTGCTTGGAATATCCAGCTTATCCAAACATACGAATGAGTATGACAGCTTTGTCAAATGGCTTTACTAACATATATTTTATATTCTGTTGAACTACTGCTTCATCATAAAGCAACATGTCAGCAAATGGCTTACTGGCAAGTTACAGCTTTAAACTGAAAGTATTAAGAAGCACTTTAATGGCATGAAAATCAAAAGCAATTATTACCTGCATAGATAACAATTCCTACAGCAACCTCTGTATTCCTCATTGTGCATCCACGAAGAAGAAGGCTCTCATGGTTAAAACCAATCCGTATGAGGTCAGGCTGTTCCCTACATGAAAGAATGGAAATATCCTTTTATTTCTTGTTCTCTAGATAGGCCTTGGATCTGATCTAGCAGGGCTGTTCTTCTGTTTCTGTGTTCTTCTGTTTCCACAACTGTCACCCCACCCCATGGGATGGGTTGTGCTTTCTTTTCTCATTGGTATGAAACTGTTCTATGGCATCTCTTCGTTATGGTGCCTTCAGACTGGAGCCCAAAGCTGGAGGACAGGGAATTTAACTTATGAAATGGCAGACTCTTAGATGCCATCTTTTTTGGGTTCACATGTCAGCACACATAGACCTTGCACACAACCTATCTTGCTTTCCTGTGTACCAAGTGCACCTACCCACAGAGGTTCTTCCTGCTTTATGCTGCACCAGAGCATCAGCAGTGGGAATTATAGGCACAGACAAATGGTTGCTTGAGATATTTAAGAAACAAAGAGGAAGAAGTGAGTCCCTGTCATCAGACTTCACATAGAGATTTGCAGTTATGGTAATATGCACAGAGACACCTATGATATTGTTTGATAAGGTTGACACTATCAGTGCTTAATGCTCAGAAGCTATTTTTGTGCAACCATCTGCCTTTTATTTGACAAGATTAAAAAAGAAACAAACCACACCCAACTTTCAAAACAGGCTTTGCTAAGATTCCAAGCTACATGAGTATTTATTATAGATACTCTCACTATGTGTTTGCATCTAACAGGTAAAAGGGGAAAAATGTATCTAGTTTGAATAGCTACACAACTCCCATTGTTCACAACCACAGTGACCAAGAGTCAGGTACGATGGGAGTTGAAATCTAACAACAGCTGGAGAGCCAAAGTTGTATAGACCTGCTATAACTGATCACCACAGCATTTTGTGAGAAATGAAAGGCTACAAATTGACATCCAGCTTTGATTCCAAGCAGAGGTCACTTAAGGTGCTTGTCACTCATAAATGTTGGCCGGTGAGAGCAGTGATGGGGGGGGGGGGCGGTGAAAGGCACCTTTAAAAGAAAATTAACAGGTCCTTGGCGCAGTGGGGAAATGACTTGACTAGCAAGCCAGAGGTTGCCAGTTCGAATCCTCGCTGGTACACCTATATCAGGCAGCAGCAGTATAGGAAGATGTGAAAGGCATCATCTCATACTGCATGGGAGATGGGAATGGTAAACCCCTCCTGTATTCTACCAAAAGGCAACCACAGGGCTCTGTGGTGGCCAGGAGTCGACACCGACTCGATGACACACTTTATCAGTGGTACTGATGCTCCAGGCAGCTTCTGGGTGTGCAGAGGCATATCTAGGGAAAATAGCATCTAGGGCAAGCACTGAAAGTGCACCCCCTGTCCAAACATCTGACACCCATCTTTCAGATAAATTTATTTATTTATTTGTTTGTTTGTTTGTTTATTATACTGTCCTTCCGAGCTGGCTCAGGGCGGTTTACAATTAAAAAACAGAAATCATTAAAAACAATTAAAACAGAAATACAAATATAAACACCAATTTAAAAACATCTTAAAAAACAAACTATCAAAACAATTAAAACCCTGAAAACCAGGTAACATTAAAGCAATTAAAACTAATTAAAAACCCTGAAAGGCCAGGCCAAACGGATGAGTTTTAAGGGCTCTCTTGAAAGTCAGTAAAGAATTAAGATTACAATTTTCTGCTGGGAGTGTGTTCCACAGCCCAGGAGCAGCTACAGAGAAGGCTCGCCTCTGAGTCGCCACCAAACGAACTGGTGGTAACTGGAGACGGACCTACCCAGATGACCATAGAGTGCGGTGGGGATCATGTAAAAGAAGGCACTCTCTAAGATATCTCATACCCAAGCCATTCATGGCTTTAAAGGTAATAACCAGCACTTTGTATTTTGCCCGGAAACATATCGGCAGCCAGTGTAACTGTTTCAAAACAGGCATCATATGGTCTCTCCGGGTTGCCCCAGAGACCAATCTGGCTGCCGCATTCTGAACTAACTGAAGTTTCCGGACTACGTACAAAGGCAGCCCCATGTGGAGCGTATTGCAATAGTCAAGCTGGGAGGTTACACTGATGCACCACTGTTTTGAGGTCAACCTCATTGAGGAATGGGCGCAGCTGTCGAATCAGCCAAAGCTGATAGAAAGCACTCCTGGACATGGCCTCCACCTGAGATACCAGGGTGAGGCCTGGGTCCAGGAGTACTCCTAAGCTGCGCACCTGTTCCTTCTGGGGGAGTGTAACCACACCCAGAACAGGAAGATCTAACTCACCCCTCAGATTCTGAGCCCCCACAATGAGCACCTCCGTCTTGTTTGGATTCAGCTTCAATTTGTTATTACTCATCCAGCCCATTACTGCCTGTAGGCAGGCATTTAGAGAATAAGTGTCATTTCCTGAAGATGAAAAGGAGAAGTAGATTTGGGTGTCATCAGCATACTGATAACACCCAGCACCAAACCTCCTGATGACCTCACCCAGCGGTTTCATGTAGATGATAAAAAGCATTGGTGACAGAATGGAGCCCTGAGGGACTCCATATAACAGCTCCCGTTTTGAGGAGCAACTGTCACCAAGCTCCGCCATCTGGAATCTACCTGAGAGATAGGAACGGAACCACTGCAAAGCAGTGCCCCCATCCCCAACTCCCCCAGGCGATCCAGAAGGATACCATGGTTGATGGTATCGAATGCCGCCAAGAGATCCAGAAGAACCAGCAGAGTCACACTCCCTCTGTCGATTCCCCGGTAAAGGTCATACGTCAGGCCGACCAAGGCTGTCTCAACCCCATAGCCAGCAATCTCCCTGTTAGATAGAAGCAGCCAAGTCGGGCAAGAATCCAGAGAACAGGTGGTAAGCTGCCCCGCCCCAAGCAGCTTGTCCACATCCTCAGGAGTCACAGATTGAAACTGATCCAAACTAATACTGCAAGAGGGATTGCTGGACACCTCCTCCATAGACCTTGCAGAAACAGTGGAGTCCAAGTCAGCCCAAATACAGGAGATCTTATTTGCAAAGAACCCATTAAAGGCATCACAGCAGAGCAACTCCAGGGACTTATTAGAAGAAGAAGGAGCAGAAACCAAACTCCTCACAACCCGGGATAGCTCTACCAAGTGTGAACCTGCAGCCGCAATGCGTGCAGACCAGAATCTCTTTTTCGCTGCATGCACTGCCACCGCATAAGCCTTCAAATGGGTCACATGCTGAATCCTGTCAGATTCGAACAGAGTTCTCCTCCACTCCTCCTCCACTTGCGCTCTAGTCGCCTACTCAACTGCTTCAGCCCCCGCAGCTCCTCAGTATACCAAGGGGCCATTTTTGCAGCAGGTCGGAAGGGACGCTTGAGAGCAATCATGTCTACTGCCCTGTTGAGTTCCCTGTTCCAGGTTCCCACCAGGGCATCGACACAATCACCGGCCGCACCAACATCAAAATCCTCCAAGGCCTTTTGAAATCCCACTGGGTCCAGCAGCCTTTTGGACGGACCATCCTAATAGGTCCACCACCCCTGCAGGGGTGGATTGCAGCTGTGAGACCAACCTTAACCAGGTAGTGGTCCGTCCATGACAATGGGGAAACCACTGGATCCCCCACCCATGGAACACTCCCCTGATCCGAACAAAAGACCAAATTGAGTGCATGGCTGGCAACATGAATTGGTTCAGAAACTAATTGGGATAGGCCCATAGTTGTCATGGCCGCTATGAACTCCTGAGCCACACCAGACAGGCCAGCCCCAAAGTGGATATTGAAGTCCCCCAGCACTAAAAGTCTAGGAGACTCCAACACCAACTCTGCGACCAGCTCCGTCAGCTCAGTTAGGGAGTCAGTTGGGCAGCGGGGTGGACGGTACACCAACAGAATCTCCATCCCTAGTTCCCAGCCTCAAAAATATGCATCAATATAAGTCAGCTGTCTCACAGGGGCCCTGGTAAGGGAAATGGTATTCTTATGGACCACAGCCACTCCACCCCCCCGCCCACTTCCCCTGGCCTGCTCCACGACAGAGTAACCTGGTGGGAGAAGCTGAGCCCACACTGGACCACTCACCTCCCCCAACCAGGTCTCAGTTATACATGCCAGGTCAGCTGGCATGTGGTGGCCATTTTGGAGGCTGCCACGCATGCTCTAATGGCCTCTGCAAGGCCTGGCAAGGCCTAGGGCCTCACAGGAACCATTTGAGCATGTGCTGTGGCCATTTTTAAAAATACTTTTAAAAAATGGCCACCGAAAACAAAATGGCCACCACGCGTACTCAAATGGCCTCTGCGAGGCCTAGGGCGAGGCCATTTGAGCATTCATGGTGGCCATTTTGTTTTTGGTGGCCATTTTAATTTTTTTTATTTTAAAAAATGGCACCTCCAAGTGGCACCTGGGGCACGTGCCCTGCCTGCCCCACTATAGATATGCCCCTGTGGGTGTGCTCCCCCCAGCAGCCTGAGCTGCCGCAGGGCTCTAACATGCACCTGGCCTCCACACATGTGCAGAGGCCTAGTGCATGCTGGAGCTGTGCTGCCACTGTGCGTGCTGCTTGGGAGAGCATTACCACACCTGGAAGCTGCCTGGAGCATGGGACCACTGGTAAGGACCTGCCAATTTACTTTTAAAGGTGCCTCTCAGTGCCCCGCCATTGTTGCCCTCACCAGGCCTCACCGCCAACCCGGTTCAACCTGAACCACTGAACGAGCCAAACCGGTTCATGGACCCATGGGTTGATCCTAATTTTGACTGAACTGCGAACATCGGTCCGTGCACACCCCTAATCTTCAGCCCCTGCTTCAGGCATAGCTTCAGAAGCAGGAAGTCAAAAACTTGAATTTGTGAAAGGCTTGCTATTTAACACTGAAGAATGCATGATGGAGTCTATGTCCTTGTTTAATTTCTCTATACAAACATAACATTTCTATCCTACAATGATCACATCCCAAACCTCCATTTCCAATACTTGCTTGCATAATAATGATACATTTGCTCATAAATTTGAGAAACTTTCTTTTATAGTGATACCCTACAGACTCCAGTCAATCTAGATATTCTTAAGAAATACCTATATTATGATGTTGCTGAAAATGTCTATTTCTGGACTCAGAGCATATATGGTGAGAATGTACCAGAAATTACATAAAATGCTGATACTGCCTCAAAGAATGCACAGCTGAATTTGACAGAGAGACAGTAGAACAATAGAAGTAAAAGATGCAGTAACTTACATATAGCCTTTAAATCTGTTGAGATTATTGTTGGGTTTCTCACAAACAATGATATTCTGGAAAAATACTGGATCAAATTCAGTGTTCTACAAAAAACCAAAATTGGCAGTGAGTTCCTGTTACATGAACCTCTCAATCGAACATAGTTTAAAGCCAGTTGAAAGACCATATATATGGGTTAGTCAACACTCTTTTTATTTATGCAATCAGCTGGAAGTGAAATGATGGCATCATAGTTTTATAGGGCTGGAATGGTTCTCTTGTCCACAACCTTTGTTGTGAGGCACCAACAGCTTGACTAAGGTAACCTATTAAGCAATACTGTACCATAAAACAGTGTTATCTTTA
Source organism: Hemicordylus capensis (assembly GCF_027244095.1). Lineage (NCBI taxonomy): Eukaryota > Metazoa > Chordata > Lepidosauria > Squamata > Cordylidae > Hemicordylus > Hemicordylus capensis. The sequence continues at coordinate 376,572,690 of NC_069658.1, read as the reverse complement.
CAGTGGGATGCATATTTATAGTGTTGGAGTTTTAGATTAGGTTCAGGAATAATTTTAAAATAGTACAATAACCAGATGAATTAAACTACTGAATTAATTATAGGTTCAATTCACGGCAGTATTAAGAGATGATATAAAAGTAGGATGGTTTCTTACCGTAATTGCAAATGGTAAGAGAGAATTCAGAACGATGAATAATTAGATATTGCACAATGGCAAACAAAACTGCCATTTGTGGTATTCTTATTGCCTAGATAAAATGCTTATATATAATTGCCAGTATCTAGTGAGGGGGCTCTGCGAGAGAAAAACAGGGATCTGTTTGCAAATCATCAGTGCAGCAAAAGGCTAGGGGTGGGGGGTGGGGGCGGGGAAACTAAACATTCAGCAACATTCATATTTTAACATTATGCCAATAGCGTTTTCTGTACTTCATGAATTTTAACTGTGGTTCATAGAAATATGTCTGACACAATGTATTTAGTTTTATTTCATTTAAAGTATCAAAATATTTCCGTCCTCCTGATGTGGCTGGTTTAATCCATTTTGCTTTGATGTCACTTATATTTGAGAAATCACTCAGTAGTGTGAAGAATGTATAACTCTTCTAAAGTCAAACTGTCTTGTAAACTGAAGATTTATCCATTGATATGGGTCCAAAGGAACAAATTCAATGTATTATTTCTGAAAAAGTAACAGTAGAAGTAGCTTTTTCTAAAAAAGAAATAAATCATTTAAATTTCTATGACAACTGTTGATCAAACTGAAATTTCTCATCAACCCAACATTCATTGTTAAAATTTAAATGTGTTTTAATTTTTCACTCAGTTATAATGCATACTTATATAAGTGTTTTCAGAACTATTTATTTACTTTGGTTTGGGTATATATACACACCCCATGTGCACATAATGGGAAACTGGTGTTGAAGAGGCCAGAGAGGTTGCCAAACCTGAATGTCCAAATGTGTGAAATTCCAGTCCTGTACGGAGAGCAACCCATCGTTTTGCTCACCAAACTCCAATTTGAAACATCAGGTTGTAATGAATTCCATTGCTTGTACCAGAGGGTTCCAGCTGCCTGCTGTACTTCCAAATGCAGAAGTGCAGGCTGTGCTGGGTGAAACTGGCGTTGAGGGAGGGAGCTCCTCCATCTTTCTGGCTGCGATGGGCTATCCTTTATGCAAGAAGGAAGACGATACAACCAGTCCCCCCTCCTTTGTGCAGTCTCACTGACTGCAGAGACCCTCCTGTCTGTTTCATTCGAATACAGACAGGAGAGCGGGAGGTGGGTGGGGAACTCCTGTATTTCAGTACAGTCATCTCTTGCCAACTGCAGGTTTCCCAGGCCTGGGTTTGAGGATCTGTGACTAGGCAATGGTGGCAGGTCTTGCCAACCGCCACCTGGGAATCCAGGGTTTGGTGAGAATTTTTTTCCAATTTCTTTGTGGGGGTGTGTCACAATTTTGGGGGTCAGGGGGTCATTTCTGTGGCACAGAGGATCATTTTGGGGGGTTGGAGGTCATTTTTGGGGGCTCCTTCACTCCTTTTACTGCCTCCTGGTGATTTGGGGGGATTATTTCCCCTATTTTTTAACTGTATTTTTCAGTCTCTCCACCCCCTACCCCATTTGCCATCGATTTAAATGGCTCATCTACTGTGAATTCACCCACTGTGAGGTTTTCCTGGAACAGAACCCTCACGGTTGGTGAGGGATGTCTGTAGTTAATTTAGTAGACTCTCTCACTTATCTTTAACTACTTCCTCTTTTTCTCACAATTCCTTTCCCCTAGCAAACCAGAACATGGTGGATGTCCTATCTTGTTGCTCCTTAGTTTTCTGGGAACAAGATGTATCCAACATGAAGGCTATGATCTGCCTCTTCACTTGGACACAGCTATAAAAATAACGTGAATAAATATTTCTAGAAAGTAGTTAATTAAAATTTGTACCTGTCACTCTTACTATTGGGGGGGGGGCATGACAAGTTCATTCCTCACTCATGTTTTGAAATGCTTCTTTTCCTGTGTGCTTTGAAAACTTGTATAATTCTGATCTCCTTAAAAGAAATCAATTTCTGTTTAAATTGTAGTATGGTGCCCATGGATTTTATACCTGCCATGCTCATCCATGCTTTGCTGGTTTGTTATGCTACATGCTGATAACCAGTTTCTTTCTTTCTTTTATAAATATATGAGAAACTGAGGTGTCGCGAATAGCCTAGAACAATTAAAGTGCTGGCAGTATTGCCTTTTTGTTGAATGTGGGACCTTTTGGGAAACTGGCTGAAGGTACAAGATGAGGAGGCTTGTAAAACTCCCTGCTTACCCCTGGGTTTTCACCATGGCCTTGACAAAATTAATCCTATCCAGAAATTACTTCACATATTTATGGGACAAGCAGAGGAGGAAGCAGGATCATGCCCATTTGTTCCACTCCCAATCTTTGTATATTCAGGTCCAGGGGCATAGCTAGGGGAGCGGGGGGGGGGAGGGAGCTGTGTTCACCCCTCTCCCTGGCAGCCCCTTGGAGTGAGGGAGATAATGAAGAAAATAGGGAGGGGTGGAGCTGAGGGGCCCTCAGGAGCTGGGGCCCCTGGGTATTTTAAACCCATCCATTCAATTATAGCTATACGAAAAGGGCCTACATATATGTACAACTGTATGAACATAGGGGTTTCAGCACGATAAATGGTGGCCCCGGGTTGGACGGGGTGTGGGGAATGGAAAACAACCTGCAGGTGTGGCTTGTTCTCATTCTTCTTGTCCCACCTTAGCTGCCTGGCTCTTCCTTGCCCACCTCATCATGTTGTTAAACCCAGGTGCACAGGCTAATCATTTGCCAGGTTGGGTAACTGGTCAGATGACCAGCTTGCAGGCCTGGGATTAACCCTGTGGTAGGGCAAGCCAAGGGAGAATGAGGCAGCCAGGGCAGGGTCAGAGGAGTGGGAATGAGCTGCCCTTGAGATTCATTTTCTACCCCACTGCTTCACCTGGACGGACCTCCACTGAGCACAGTAATGAATCTGATCAGGCAGGGTTCTTGATGGTATGAAAATACTCTCTGCATACAGAGGTTCTTTTCAGAGTTTCTTATGAATGCATGCAGGTCAGGGCAAACAAAGCGTTGTGAGGAGGTCAGAGATGGAGCCAGTGGGTGCAATCTCACTTCCCACTCTAAACGTACTGTACATTGAATACATGGAGGAACATCTGAGGGGAGCTCCCCCCCCATTTTATTCAGTAGTTTAACTGGATGACTCATGGCCTACTGTCGTAAGTCTGTTGGCACAGCTGACCCGACAGGATTTATGATCCCTCCAGCTCCACTTCGGTGAGTCAAGATGGAAATTCTATAGATAAGAGTAGCAGCTTAGCTTCATGAACCAAAGCGAAAAAAAGACTCTCAAAGATAAAGTAGTATAAGCCAAAATAAAGTCCCTTAGTACCCCCCTCTATGATTGAAATAAAGGAGCAAGGAAGGAACAGAACAAGGACAGGCTGAAACAAGAAAGGGTGAACAATTAAAGTACGAGGAACACTGTCTGCGGAAAACAACGTTGCTGACAGTACTGACTCCTGAAAAGTGTCTGCTTGATATAGGGCTTGAGATAACTGGCAGCCAATCAAGCTTTCCTGACTCAGCATTTCTATTTCCTCTCCTGTGAGATCTTGCGCCTGCGTGTCTCCCACTGAGCCTTTCTCTTGAGTCATCTTCTTAACACAGGTGAAATTCCAGCTTCCTCCTGATCAGTCTCCTCAGCCCTCATCTTTGTCAGCTGTCCAGATTCCCCTGTCTGCTGCCGTTCCACCTCAGCTTCAGAGTCTGTTCTCCCAACCAAGTCCTCCTGTTGTGCTTCTGAGCCTGCTCTCCCAACCAAGTCCTCCTGCTCCTCCTCTGACTCTTCTGACTCAGATGTCTGAACCATGACACCTCCCTGATATGACCTAGTGATAACAGGAAACTTTCCCTTACATCAGATATACCATTAATATTCAGTATCTGATTAAGACAGGCTTGCAGAATTTGTGACCACCAAGCCATATGCAACTTGGCAGCCATGGTTACTGCTCAGTAAACAACTCAGTAAACAACCAAGAGCTCAGTAAACAACTGGTTTTTGTTGCTTGCCTGGGATTGAGTAATTATTATTATTTAGAAATGGTGTGGTAGTGGTGAGCAAGCACCTGGCAGCCCAAAATACAGGACTGGTGGGCTGCATTTGGGTTGTGCAGGCCTGCCTTAAGACATGTTCATTTTGATCCTAATGAATAATAGGGATGTGCACAAGACGGTCCGCAGGCCATGTTAGAGGCCTGCGAACCGGCTCATATGTTGCCTGGTCCGGCGGTCCGACGTTGGAGGTGTGTGTTTGTGTCGCTTTAAGGGCAGCGGGGGGTGGGTTGTACTTACCCCTCCTGCTGCTTTCCCCCCTCCGGTGCTCCATTTTAAAGTAAAATCTTCGGGGCAGCACTGTTCCTCCCTGCCGCCCCTGCCCCCTTGTTGCCTGCAAAATGTGGAAGTAACGTCCGTGCATGCATGCGCCGCTGATGCACGCGTGCCGTGCAGCATGTGTGACGTGTATGGCACGTGCATGTCAGCAGCAGGCGCACGCACAGACATTACTTCCGCATTTTGCAGGCAACAAGGGGGCAGGGGCGGCAGGGAGGAACAGTGCTGTCCCGAAGATTTTACTTAAAAATGGAGCGTCGGAGGGGGGAAAGTAGTGGGAGGGGTAAGTACAACCCCCCCACCCTTAAAGCAACACCCCTCTGGTGTCAGACCGTGCCTCTGGGGTCCGTGAACATCCCAAATGAATAATGTTCATTATCTATCTATCTATCTAATATGACAAATGTATGTTAAAATTTGAAGTGTAGATGTTCATATTTTCTATGTAACAGGAACCTTCTCCTCCCATCTCTTGTAACTCAGCAACAAAGATGTGAGGCTGGTTCTGAACTCTCCTTTACCCCAAATTTTGATGCAAGCACCCTCCTCAGTCCCCTTTGATCTTGCACCTGGAGCTAACATGGTGGCTGTTGTATAAATGACTTCATGAAAGCCAAAGTACATTTTGCCCAAAGGGTTGATAGAAATGTCTGCACAAGAAGTTGTCCTACTAAAGATCCCCTCCAGTGGCACAGTTCTACTCTTCTGTCATAATGCTTTGCATACTGGGTCCCATGTAAAGAACAGAAGGAAAAATTTGTGTTGGAGGTAGTTTCCAGGCCTACCTGATTAGAGAATCCTCTCACAACTTGTCTTTGTTTAAGATTGGTCTCGCCATCAAGATTTGCTGTCTCCAAGTGACAGATCCCATTCTGATCAGAGGAGTAGAGTAGCAGGATGTCAGCAGGGATTATCTCATTACACTGCAGCTGCACAAAGTCTCCCACTCTCACATCTTTCCAGCACTTCTCCGTGTAGGTGTTTTTGCTTCTGTTATGAGAAAAAAGCACTGTTGCTGAATAGCCTGTGACAGCCTCATCCTCTCTCTCATGCCATCCATGTACATGACACTTTACAAAGAATGAAATTATAGGTCCTTGCCCTGAAGGGCTTACAATCTAGAAACTTACAAAGAACACAACAGAGGAAGGGGAGGGAAAAGGTGGCAAGATAAACAGGGAAATAATATGTGATTATTTCCATTACATGTACCTAGGCATAATTACCGTAGAATACAGTAAACTTCATTTACAGGAATATTCAAAGGATCAGTGAAGTTTAGAGTGGGAAGGGACCTTGGAGGTCTTCTACTCCAACTCCTTGTTTAGTGCAGGAATCTGATACAGCATCCCTGAGAGATGGTCATCCAGCCTCTGTTTGAAAACCTCTACAGAAGGAGAGCCTGCCATGCCTCCATTGTCAAGCAATAGTTAGAATATTCTTCCTTCTGTCTAGGCTGAATCTGCTTTCTTGTCATTTCAACCATTGGTCCCATCTTGTGTATGGGTGAGAGGGATGCAGAATTTAAGCTTTCCTCTGGTTTGGATTAAAATCTGAGTCAATGAAGAACTTTCAGGGTTGTAAAGTTCATTCTGTATTTGAGGTGAGCATTATAAGATGTCAAAATTCATTTTTGAGAAAACATGAACCTTGGTGTCAACCACTTCTTGATATCATGCCTCTGAAACCTCAGATTTGGAATTTAGATTGAATTTTAAAAAACCTTTAAGGAGCAGGTCTAGAATTTCCCCCTAGTTTGGATGTTTTCTATATCTCCTGATCACAATATTTTAATATACAGTATCTACATTTCATTAAAACAATGTCTTTGAAAGTTATCTCTATGAATTACTGTTATTACTGATTGCTATGCATTTATTAGTTGACTTCTCCCTCTGTACAGAACCCTTTTTTTATATTAAGGCCCTAAACTATGCCCTTTTACTATCTAGATGGGAGATATCAGAAAATGTCTCTTAAACACTGGTTATATTTCTGTGGAACATGGACATTTAAGTCTGTATGCCATTATGTACTTCATTGCTGCATTAATACTGTACCCAGAGAACATTTTATAAAGGACCTGAATGTAGACTCAGTTGATTTTGACAATTTGGTGATGACTCATTGTTCATTTAGGAGACACATGTCACTCTCAGAATGGCAAAAATGATTTTGTAGTAACAGAAATTGAGGACAAGACTAATAGAAATTCATACTGTCGATTGTCAACTTACACATCTGCATTAGACTGTTTTAGTCACTGCTTCACTCCTGTTTTAATCCTTGCTTTGTGATGTTTGGTTATGACTAAAATCAGCAGTAGTGCAAGAAATATGACAAATATGGCAGCTAACATGGGAGATGTGGTCATTGCCATATCCTGGATGAGTTGCTTGCTGAAGACTCTCATCTGTGCTGTGAGGGGAGCTAAGGGGTTACTCACATTTACCTAAGGTGAGACCTCAGGACTTGCGGAGAGTAGAAGCAGTGCCAGTCTGTGACACTTTACTGTGTGAAGTGGGGCACCAAATGGTGCCACCTCCCTTCCCTCCCCCACCCCCAGTTGCTTCCATCTTTCAAATCTCTCCCCCTTCCTATTAACAAAGGAAGGAGGGGAAAGAGGGGAAGCCCCATGGTGTTATTTTCACCTTTCTTCCACAAGGAAGATGCTGGGTGGGCTGCCATTTGACAGCTGTACCACAATCTACCACCTGAAGTGGCCCATGTCACCCTGCTTCAATGACAGGGCTGGCCGTGGGAAGGCATATCTTAGAGTTGGAAAAAGTGAGCAGAGGCCCATGGAATGGATCTGTTGCCAGGTTGTACCATTTCAAAATGCACACAGGACATAATGTAGGAGAGAACATTTGGATGTTCCCTCAGCTAATACCCCCTGCACATACAATACTAGTATGCCAGGGAGAAGGTTCTAGGCTAGCCATTTCCATAATATGTGGAAAAGGAGGTTTTTGGGATCCGTTTTATTTTAAATGTGGGAGAGCACTCAAGCATTTAGTCCCCTATCTTCTTTCTGAAATGGTATTACTCATTAGAGATGTGCATGGAACTGGTACGGTGCTCCTTTTCTGGAGCGCTGAACCGGTACGAAATGCTGGCATTCGAGCTGGTTCGGAGGTGGTGGCAGTTGCTTTAAGGAGCGGGGAGGGTGTCCTTACCCCCCGCTGTGTTTCCCCCACCAGCGCTGCTGCCAAAACCAATGATGTGGGTGACTGAGTACCTTCTTGCCGCCCCAGTCAGTGTAATACCAGAAGTGACCGGCGTGTGTGTGCGTGGGTGATGTGAGCACGCATGCTGACCACTTCCAGTATTACGCCAACTGGGGTGACAAGAAGGTACTCAGCCACTCCCTGCCAGCAGTTTTGGCAGCAGCACTGGTGGGGGAAACACGGCGGGGGAGGTAAGGACACCCCCCCCACCTTAAAGCAGCCCCCACTCCTGGGAGTGTACAGAACTGGTTTTGTGCACATACCTATCTCCCATCAATAAATACATCCTATGGGGTTTCTGGTTATTTGTTTTAGCTCTAATGTTCCTCATACAAAGATGCATGAGGTATTCCAACTAGCCTAGGGTTTAGAAAGATAGGGGCCGCACTTATTCCACATGCAAGTTCTCTCTTTTCATTGCTGTCATTTAGATATTGGGAAACTGCTGTCATATCTTTCCCCATCAATTCATGCCCAATACCTAGAGCCTAGACTTGAGAGTTTGTGAAATTAAATTCTTTCTTTTCAAAAAATTTCACATCCATTCTGTTTTAGGGCACATACCTTTCCCTACTGATACTCTTTCTTCATCTTAAGAATTCTGAATTCTTTCTTTAATCTTATAGCTTCTGCTGCCAGCCTATTCACAACTGCTGCCAGCTGGGAATGTGTAACAGGGAATACTTTAAAGAAGGTGACAGCAGACAGAGTGGTGATCACTCTCACATCCACTGAAATGGATAGCTTGTGCAGATCGATATTTTCATCAGCAACGTGGATGGAGAACATAGTATGTATTTGTTGGAGAAACAAACCTATGATGAGGGATTGTAAACACTTTAAAAGACAGGATTAGAGCCTCAAATGATCTTGATAAATGGGAGAGTTAGGCTACAATCGATACAATGAAGACAAATGTAAAGTATTGCACCTAGAGAAGAAAAATGTTTCCACTCGGCTCAGCCTGTTTTGAGTCTTGGATGTAGTAAAAGCATTAGCAACAGAGAGTCTTGTGATACGCTAAAGACCTGCAAATTGGATGGAATCCTGCAGCCTGATTGGGATGAATATTGTGTGATGTATCAGATGGCACATTTTAATAAGAATTCAGGGATCTTTTCAATGAAGCGCAATTGCTACATAGCCCTTCGTGTAAGTGTGGTTGTATAGACCAGGGATTTCTTAAACTTTGTCACAGGGACCAGTCCCAAGTATAACCAAAGTGCAACTTACAAGAATACTTTTGGGGATGTTTTTGACTATAGGATGCTCTCTAACACTCAGTAAATAATGATGTGATTGGCTTGCACTAGTGGGTCTCATGAACTGGATCTTCCTTTGCCTGGCTCTCTGAGGAGTCTTCCAGAAGGAAAGCAGTGTTTGTACAGACTGTATAAATATTTCAGAGTCCAGTACAGGTCTATGCTGATGCCTTAGTTGACCCATTGATGGGCTGCTGAGCTTATAGGAACCAATCAGAATTTTGGTAAGACCTGTTCAGACATTATACTGTTCATGTGTCTATACATGGGGAGATGGGTTATTATTGTTGTTGTGTTGATATTGTTTGGTGAATGACTGAACATGCATCCATTTTACAAGATAACATGGATACATGTCACCTCAAATACAGGACACAGATAGGGAACGTACTACTGTGTGCTTAACATAATGTGTGAATAACTATATGTGTGTATATTGTGCACAGATTGTAATGTGCGTCAAACATCACATGTGAATATGGCTTATGTCTTCCAGAAATTCTGCTTTCCAGTGCTGGTTTGGGTGGAGCCCATGTGGTTTGTACCAAGTCACTTCTGTACCTATCATAGCAAAATGTGGGCTCAAGAAGTGAGGGAACCCACATTTGGGTGGGAGTTGCAGGGCAAGGCAGGCTGCTCGCTAGGTCCAGAATACTGTCCCAGGCTGTTAGGTAGCCTGGCAGGACAGATAATCAATTGCTGTACTGAACTGTTGTGCTGATACTCTTCATATCACACTATGAACCATTTTCAAGGTCCAAAATGCATTTGATGGTTTTGGAAGCATTTGAATTGCAGTGTAATGAGGAAGAGAATTGTGTGTGTGTGTACACACACACACACACACACACACACACACACACACACACACACACAAATTCAAGGTTCTTTGTCTGCTGGGAATTCACCATAGTGAGATTTTCTTTGACCCAATTTATCTATAGAGCTGTTCAAATAGGGTGTGGTATAGTCAGTGATTAAAGAGGCACCTGTATTCACTATCTGGGGAATAGCACATTATTCCCTTCTGAAGTTGCGCCTGCAGAAAGTATGAAACTGCTCAGTGAGAGATGAAACGGCTATATTAATTCATTGCCTGGAGAGATTTGAATGTCACAGCATGCCTATTACTCTCATTATGTGAAATAGCGATTCCTTTTAGGGCTGAGCCCAAGTTAGTCTTGGTTCAGTATAAGCCCTGTTGTAGAAGCTGTTGAAGATGAACAACAGATCAAGGCAGTGAGACACTTTCCTCAGAAGTGACCCACAGCACACCACTCCACCCCTGAAGGCTGAGGAGGTTGGAAAGAGCACCCAGAGTTGCTACAAGAGCAGTCTGTGGCTCTAAGGCTTCCATTTACACTGTGCACAACGGGTGATTGCTTCTTTCAGATGCTTGTGCATCAGATCTCAGAACAGATACAGAAAGAAGACCCCTTGAGGAAACAAATCCTTTAGTGACAGCTGCAGCTAAAAAAAAAAAGGTCAGAGAGAACAATGTACACAGGTAAGAAGACGTACCCATGGAGACACTCTCAAAGGGATACTTGTGTGCCTGGAGGGCTCACAGGCAAGCACATATAGATATACAAATGATCAAACTGCCATTTTAAAATTATGTGCAAAACTTTAGCCATCCAGGAAAATGCTGAGAAAATTTTTACTTCACAGTGTGTGAAAAAACGATAATTCAGCCACATATGTGCACTTTTAAGAATGCACACACAGCATGCAAACAACACTCACCACATGCATACAATAACATTTGATTCAATGGGAGGGGTCAGAGAGAAGATAATATATATAAAGAATAAATTATTCTGTCGCAACTTTCACCGCTCCTATGAAGTCCTGCCTCACATTTTAAAAACTTTATGTGTAAGCTTGGGGAGGAAGTCAAAGCAGTTCACCAGCACCAACAGACACCCTGCTAACAAGTCAATGTTTTGGGTTAAACATTAAGAGAAACCTTTAAGAGTTTCTTATAGCCTCTGTCTAAAAGAGCAATGAATTTAACAGGCAGGGTAATGGTACAATCTCCTTCCGTAAGAGTTTCTAGAAAAGGCGAGGTAAACATCTGTTGGGGGCTCTGTAAGTACAGGCTGCTTTTGTGCAGATGACTCCAATTGTTTCATTCTGTGGATTGAAATCAATAATCCTATGGTGCTATGAGAGAGCCTTGTTCCTACTGAGCATCCAAGGGCATGCAAATGTGACTGAATGGACTAAATGTGAGAAATATGGTCAGCATTTCAGAAATGTCCATTGTAACCACTTGGGTAGAAATGAGATGGAAGAGGAGTTCTCACCATAAACAAACGGCTATTGTCAAAGACTGTATCCATGAAGTATGCTTCACTTTTGAAGTTCTTCTAAAACTCCCTTTCTCTCTTGTCATATTATGTGGGCCCCATTTTTGTCAACATCCAGTCCTTCTTTTCACAATTTTGCCATCTCTCCCCTGATTCATGTCACACTTTATGGGGAGTCCCATAAACTTCTGATTCATGCCACACTTTGTGGGGAGTCCCCAAATTAGAAGCATATTATTAAAAAAGGAAGTTAGCCATCACATTTATGCTGTGGAAGCATTAGTCATATGCTGCATTCATACATAATGGGAAACCAGAGTTGAATGGGACAGAGGTTGGATTTCTTGTGTGTCTGAATACAATGTCTGAATGCATGGAACCTCTGTCTTGTTCAAAAAGTGACCTGAGGTTTCCCTCCCCAATTTGAACCCTCGGCTTGTTGTGACAACAATAATAGATATTTATATACTGCTTTTCAACAATAGTTCCCAAAACGATTTACATAGAGAAATAAAAATAATTAAAGATGGACCCTTGTCTCTAAAAGGCTCACAATCTAAAAAAGTGAGTTTCACTGTTCCTACCTCAGGTTTGCATTCGGCAGTTTTATATCCAAATGCTGAACTGGAGGCAGCCTTCTCCAAGACTGGAGTTGAGGGAAGAAAGTGCCTCCCTTTCTCCATTCCAATTGCCTGCTGCAGCTGTCCTTCATGTGAATGAGGAAGCCTGGCAGCCAGTTCCCCCGCCCACACAGCCAATTCCTCCTCCTCTGTGAAGTCTCCCTGACTGCCGTTCAGGTCCTAGCGGGTACATCAGAATGTGAACCGGTTAGCACAGATGTGGGGGAGCAGAACTGTAGGTCCATTGGACCCTCTGTTCCACGTTATGTGTGAATGCGGCCTTTATTTAGTTTAAGAGTGTTGTGATTAGTACTAGGTAATCATGTATGCATGCATGCATGCCCTTTCGTGAGTGGTCCAGTCAACATCAAATACATGATTTGTTTCTCTTTACACTCAGTGCTGTCCTTCCATACTATAACCTTCTTCAGATGTCATCAGCGGGGAAAGAGGAGAGGAAGTCCTGCACCCCCAATGTCACTCACCTTCCTGATGAACACGCTTATGGCGCCATTTGTCTGAAGGGGGAGACTGAAGACTGAACAAGGTTGCAGCTCGAGGAATCACTGGTGAAAATGCTTATAGAGCCTCCCCCTTCAGACAAATGACACTGTAAGTGTGTTTGTCAGGCAAGAGGGACAGCAGAGGGGGAGGACTCCTTTCTCTCTTTCCCTGCTGTGTGAGTGCTAGTCACACTGATAACGTCTGAAGAAGGCTTACGATAACTAGTAAACTGATTACATCATCTCTGGTAGGACTTATGCAAACCCAGCTCTTAATATCCAGTCTCAGATGACACAAAATGAGGCTCTACACGTGATCGGTGTGTAGAGCCTAACAGGGTTCTGCAGAGTCAAGCCCACTCTCCCCGCAGATGATCAGGGGACTAACCCTGGGTGGCCAGATCGGCCGCCTATACGGTTACCAGCTGCATCATGGAGCCGGTTTGGCGGCTGGAATCAGGGGCTGCCTGGCCCCTGGAAGTCCCAGAATGCCCTGTGCAAGTGTGCGGGGCATTCTGGGGAGACCCCCAATGCCGGGAGGCTTGTTTTAGACTCCCAGTTGGGGTGGTCTCTCCGCTCCGCTAACCTCATTTTAGGGGATGGGTATTTAGGTGGGCTAGCCGCCGCTGAACCAATGGGCTTGCCCGTGAGCCCAGTGGTTTGCACAACTGCTCAAAAGTGGGCTGGGCTCCCTTAGCCCGCTTTTGAGAGGTCGTGAGAATAGCCTCGATGTTTCTCCCAAATCCCTCTCAACTGACTGGGCTAATTATTGATTCAATATATAATACTACCGCTCATATAGAAACCAGATTATGTCTGGCTTTTCTGGATCTTAAATGGCTTTAGCTCAAGAAAGGATCTAAAGCTTTGTCTTAAGATTAGCAGTCCATGATTATTGTGTGTTGACCATATGGATAACTAGAGAAGACTGATTATGAGTAGATATTGCTAAAACATTGTGCATGTATAATGCTTCATAACAATCAATAAATAAGCAGAACTAACTCTATCTATGCACTGCTGACATCCAGAATGGACTACTGCAATGCTCTCTACATGGGCTTGCCTTTGAAAATTGTTCAGAAACTACAGCTGGTCCAGAATGCTGCTGCAAGGATGCTTGTGGGTGCTAGTTCCTACCCAAGTACTACATCTATCCTGGGGCAGCTTAATTGATTGCCAGTTTGCTTCCAGACTTGATTCAAAGTTCTGGTATTGACCTTTAAAGTCCGACATGATTGGAATGGGGAAACCTGTCAGACCACATTTGTCCATATTAATCTGCCAGGCCCTCAAATCATTAAATCAAACCCTTCTCTTGGCCCTTTGTCACAAATTTGTTTGGCAGGGACCAAGGATAGGGCTTTTTAACCATCCTTTTAAAAGAAGCTTTTAAAAAACTAACTGTAATTAGTTCTCTGACTTTTAGTCCTAAATGCTATTTTATCTTGTGTATTATTTATTAGTCGCAGCAGTCTTTTATTGAGTTTTATGTTGTTTTATTGTATTTTATGTCTTTTACTTTTATTGTAAGCTGCCTTGAACAGCAGTGTGTTGGAGGATTAGGATACAAATATTTTAAATAAATGAACAGGATCATCCTCTTCTAATAGACAATGAAAAAATCAAGACAGCATTATTCAGTTCTGCTCCAATGTTTGCAAAGCAGATGAAACAACAAGAAGTTCTTCTTGGGACTGATCTTTTCAGAATCAAGGCTTTTTATATCAAGAATACTTATTCTGCTTTTTGACGTACAAGGTCCTTTACAGTTATGCATTCTTCACCCTCATCTGGATTTTGGGGTGGATTTCTACCACCAGCTGCAAACAAGCAAACCGCTGAATTCTCAGCTATGCTCTTGTTGTCAAACTTTTATCTGCACTCTGGTATATAAAATATTCATAAGCATGGTCCTGCCCTCACCACTTATGATATTTAAGTTATTAATAAAAATATGACACACAATAGACAACTACCCCAAAATGAATACTTTCCCTGTGGTGGGGTGGTTTCTATCCAATTCCCATGTTGTCAAGTAACATAACTTAACCACCCCAGAAATGAATGGACTTTCTATGGTGGGGTGATATCTATCCCATGCCCATGTTAAGCCCTTTGGAATGGGGGATAACAGCTAGTTTCTCTTTGGAAACTTCAGTTTTGTTTCCCTTGATGATGATAGTGTCTCAAAACCACTCTGAACCACTGCATAGTTCTGTTCTCTCAAGTTAGGGCAGATGAAACAAATCCCTCCCATAATGTCAGAAGTAGTGTTTGGAACAAGCAAAGCATTGGGAAGCATCTGACCTCAAAGAAGCAGAAATTTTAGCCTGCAGAACAAAGCCAAAAGGATCACAACAGCAGCAACTACAACAGCAGCAACCATAAAAACAAGTCTGGCACCAGTGGTCAACCATTCACAATACATATCTGCACCGTTCCCCCCCCCCCCCCGGCTTTCTCCTAATGGATAGGAGAATTGAAAGGATTTTGTCAGGAATAACAAAAGGTGGGCTACTGGTTGTGCACTACTCTATCACTTGCCCACTGCACAGTGATGAGGTGGGGTAGAGTCCTCTGGTAAGAGGCCAAGAGAAGTTTAGTCCAGCAGGAGGAGGCTGTGAATGAAGGAAATCCCTCCCCTACAATCTGAGAGAGAGTACCATCATGAGCCAGGGAGGAATCCAAATACTGCCTGAAGTCCTGGAGAGCCACTGCCAGTCAGAGTAGATAATGCTGCTCTAGATGGACCAATGGTCTGACTCAGTAGGCAGCAGCTTCCTATGTTCCGATGAAAACGCTTTGACTTAACAGAACTGAAAGTGTATCTTAGCCTGCTAGTCCTAGCTGATGCGTCTCATGGCAGCCATGAAATGCTGCAGGGAGTGTGGGCAGTACATTTGGAGGCCTATTTCTGTGCTATGATGCAGCTGAGATGATTTGAGGAGATCACAAGTAATTTAGGGTTTGATGACAAAGCCACATGACAGGAGAAAAGTGTAGTTGCCAAGCTGGCAATCATTATTGGAATCTGGGCCTTGTTTGTTCGGGAGCAGTTGATGAACAGCTGTTAGGTTTCTGAGGCGCTTCTGGCAACACATGCCAAGCAAGCCAAAGAAGTACAGTTTGAAAATTTGGTTGTGCTGTGATGCAAATACACCCTACCCACTGACAGGAGATGTTGACCTTGGGAAACAAGCTGGAGGACTGCAACAAAGACAAGTAGGCCTCCAAGTTGTGCACCAATGTGTCCAGCCATGGAACAACTCTTGAGCCTGCTTGAGATGAATTGCCCCTCTACATACACTCCAAAACCTTGTTGAAGCAGGTGTAGAGGAATGATTCAGATGAACATCCCTCTCAGGCTATTAAGGGATATGCCAAGAGCACATTGGCACCCCCCCCCAGTGACATCAGGGCAGGTGTGTTTCTGCCACAGACCTGATATTCTTGCATGTGCAGGGCAATGTTAATCTGAACCTGCCCCTAGATCATTGTGGTGAGGAGGGATAATCCCCTCTCGCTAGTGTAGAACTGGCAGAGGCTTTCCTGAGCAAGTGGTTGACCTCTGTAGGCACTATGAGACACATACAACAAGACAAACATACCTCCAGAGATGCAACCCCATTCACAATGTAATCGCACTGTAATCAGTGTTTGGGTTAGACAGACAGAAGATGTTGGTATTGTGTGTACCCAGGAAGTTTGTGCACAAGACAACTGACAAAAAATGAAGCAAAAGATGTATTTTGTGGGTAACTGGCCTGTAGAATGCACTCAGTCAGCTCCCGAACTGGCTTTAGGTCAGCCACAGTATGTCCTTTCAGGTGAAATGCTGAGAACTGAGAGGATGAAATATGGATCCTCATTAGTGTGAGGTTTGAAGTATTCATTTTTTGTTGCTAACAGCTCACATTCTCTGGGAGTTGTGCAATGTACATGGCACAGGTTGCCATGTGGGGGGTCATCTGGAGTGAAATGTTAAATTATTGGAGTGAAATATTAAATTATTGTGGGTTCTGTGGCCTGCAAATGTTGGGGGACATCCAATGTAACCAATGGGACTACTTGGGAGCAGGAAGTCCTACTTGTGTGTAAAAAATCATGACTCTGGATGATGGTTAATAACCCTGAAAGGTAGGTTAGATTGAAAGACAGGATGGTTGTTCACATGACTTCTAGGGCTGGGGCTGAGGCTGGGGAAGGCAGGATCCTACCTACCTCCCTGCACATGATCCTTGCTGCTCCCAGGTTTCACCCTACCACACACCCACATGAGTGGCATAGTGGTGACTGCTGTGGCAAGCAGGAGGTAGGGGAAAGGCAGTCAGGCCACCAGATACCCCACAATGCACTGCACAAGCCTGGGATACCTCCCAGCTGCCGGGACACTCCTTCCTTCAGCCTCTATGGACAAGATGGCTGCTGGCAGCCTGAAAGGAGCTGCCAGCAGCCCACTCACTCACATGGCCAGGTGGTGAGATAGAAGGTCTGTGCACATCCTCCTACCTCATGTTTAGCCTGAGTTTAAAACCTGGGCTCCCTGGCAGTTCTCACGACCAGCCCCACCTGAGCTAGCATGGCCGTACCTGGGTAGTCTGGTCATGAGAATGACCTCAGGGACTTGCTCAAGACCACGAAGGGAGCTTCATGTCCAACTGCAGTTCTGAATACATGTCTTTTAACATCCTCCTGGCTTTTAAAAATATATTTAAAAAAAAATTCAATTATCCACTGAACTCTGGGTGTAACATAGAAAGCGCTAATTTCTTCCAGTGATCCATCACAGAATCCTAATGCAGTGAAATATTTACATGTACTGTATGTAAGCACTGAATATAAATATCTAAAAAGCAAGCACAGACCGCTTGGGCCAGCATGTGCTCAAGCTGCAGCAGCACATCTGTACAACACCTAGTATGATTACTTCCTTTTACAAATAGGCCCCATAAGGTATACCATATACATCTGTAAAACTCTCAGTATTTATAGATACCATCCAATTCACAATTTACATTCCATTATTCTGAAAAGTGGTAAGGGGCATTGCCCTGAAGTAACTGTTTTTCAAATCAACCAAGAAAATGGTGTTACATACAATGAATAGGAAATAGTATTACAAAAAATGAATATTTCTTACACTGTAAGCCTAGGGACACAGTGAATTATACTGCTCAGCAGCAGGGCAAACAGCTTTGTTGGGTACACGTTATGTGGAACAGTTGTTTCTTTGGGAGTTTTGTAAAGCCTTGTCAGCTGATGACAGGTAGGAAGCATACTTTCCTTACAGAAACTGACTTCTGTCCCAGGTGCTGCATCAGAGTCACCAAAGAGAGATCATCACGGTCAAACTGGGTAGTTTCCCCCATCTGCTTCCTTTTCAAGGGTTGGTATTAGAAATGCCAATGCCACTTTGCCATTCACTGATCAAAGGTCATAGTACAGTCCTTAGCCTTCATTGCTATGCAAACAAAAGCCAACATAAAGCCAACAGCGACAACAAATAACTGGCAAACTCATTTAAACAATAAAAGAAATTAATGTGGCAAGGAAAGGTGAAAGACCCAGATGCTTATCTTTTCATCTCAAGGAAGGGACATAGCCTTGAATTGAGGAAGTGGCATGACTCCAGAAACGAAATGAACTCAAGAAACGAATATAGCCCTCTTCTCTTAGAAGAGAAGATTGTTCTATATTCTCTTAGAAGAGAAGAGGGCAATATTGTGGCTGAGAGACAATGGTGCCAATAGGAAGGGTCTTGATGTGGATAATCAGGGATGCAGACAGGGAAAACTTGAGGAGCAAGCCCTCACAAGTTTTTTTGCAGGGAGGAAAGTCACTTTTTGGTGGGTGGGGGGGATCTTTTGAAGATACAGGCTATTAGACTTGGAGATGGAAATGGAAGGACCAGTAAAATGCTTACAGGAGGGATCTGCACCCTGAAGATAATGGTAAGAAAGTTGGGAATAATTAGTGTTAAGAGAAGATTGTGTTACACATGCTTTAGTTACATCTAAACCTGTAATGTGCTCTGTGTGGGCTGCCTTAAAAGAGTTTGGAAACTTCAGCTGGTGCAGAACGCAGCACCAAGAATTGTGAGTGCAGCTGGTTTTGTGGAGTACATAATTCTGTTGTTGCACCAACTACACTGGTTTCTGATCCATTTCTAGGCCCAATTTAGAGTGCTGCTTATTATCTCTAAAGCCCTATATGGCTTACAATCTGGATACTTCACAGACTATTTCCACTGACATGAATCTAGCTCTTTGCTCAGATCATTGTGAGGGTCCTTCTCTGTGTCCCACCATCATCACAAGCTCAGCTGTGATGGTGTGGAAAAAAGACCTTTTCCTGTGGTAGCGCATAAGCTTCAGAACTTCCTGCCCTGGGAGATTTGTTTGGCAATTATACAGGCAGTGTTGAGACAGCATCTGTTAACCTTTTCCCTTCAACGGGTCTATAACCTGGTTGATGCTTTAAAAAAATATATATATAATATTCTGGACCTTGTCTTTTCATCCCCATTATGGTTCATCTTTTAAGAGACTACATTATCTTTTAAGAGAATACATTACTTGGTATTCTCCCTTTTAAAAAAATCAAATGTTTTAATATTTGTCATAAGCTACTCTGAGTATCTCAGTATCCTACGGGGACAAACCGTGTCAGTTCAAGGGGAAAGTCCCACACTAAGCACCTACCCAAACAGTTGGGTCACTTAAATGCTGTCCCCATCTGTGTGAAGTTGCTTTTGGAAAAGCAACTCCCACGTGCTTGGGGAAACATTTAAAGAGCCCTTATGTCTGTATCCAACACAGTAGTTTGCAGCTTCAGCTCTCACCAGAAGAAATGATGGAAGATCCTCACTATGGAATAAAACTATAATCTCTTCTCAGGTAGGGAATCTTTATGCAGGTAGTAAGGACTACAGAAGAAGGCCATAACAAAAAAGGGAATGGCATCTGAGATTAAGAGTGGATTACTGATTTACTGCTTTTTGGTGCATGTGAAAAAAAATGCTCATTTTAAGAGAGAAACTCACAACAAGTCCCAGAGCCTTTCCCAGACAGTCGGCTTCGCAGCGGGATTAAGAGGGATGAAATACTGTGAATTACGGGACATATCAGATGCTTCAAATTTGCCCCCAAACCCGATGCAAAAAGTAGATTTTTTTACTGCAGACATAAATTGGGCTAAGCTCTAATGCACAATGAAAAACCTGAATCATGTATGGAGTGCTCTCTGATAGCTCACAGGGACCTCGACGTAAATCTTGGCAATATGTAGGAAGGACACATCTGCCCTTCCAAAGTAAAATCGCCATCTGGCAGGGCGCTTTTTGGAATTGTATACATTGTGAAATATGATTTTGTAGAAAATAGTGGTTGGAATGATTTTGTGACTGGAGTCTTGTTTGTTGGATTCTTTTTTATCTTTATTTAAAGGATGGAGGGTTTTGAAGAATGTGATGGGTATTTATATAAAGTCTTTATGTCTGAAAAAGTATTAATTAAAAATAAAAAGAAAATTTTAATTTAATTTATCACACAAACATACACACGGTGAAAAAAACCAAAACTATAATCTATAGTTTCATATAATAATTTCCGGCCCCCTAGGAACTTAGGATAGGCAAATTTTAACTCTTTTTTGATCCGTGGATAATGAGGCCAGGTGGATACAACAATGTATCCGGCCACGGATATGCGAAACCGCGCATGCCAGACAAGGACCATATCAAAGGCCCTTAATTTTTCATATTTTACCACAGAAACCATGTATAAATTTCCTAAGACACACCAAAACAACACTGAAATTGTTGTCTTTTATCTCATTCATATTAGACAGGAAATTTAGTAATCCCAAAACCTTTGGAATAAGATGAGTTTTAATATGCTTTACATTTTCAGTTGTGCTCTAAAAGGAATGGAATTGCAAGTTAAGGTGCCCATCTTAACTGCTGAGCCATATAAGCTGTAAAGACTTTGTACAGTCTGGTATATGATGATGGCTTTAGTAATGAGACTCCAAGCACCCACACTTTGCCTTGATCAGAGTTTCATCAGGCAGAAATTCAGCAGAGGCATTTCTAGGGAGTGATTAAGGAAGCTGCACCTGTTAAATGATTGCCTGGATGCATCCCTCCTCAGATCACTGTCCGGCTGAAAGACCAAGGCGAAGTGTGGGTGCATGGAGCCTGAAAAAAACTCCCCCATCTTAATTATACTAACAGAAGCATAACATAAGGAAAAGTTATTTGGTAGGAGTTTTCACTACCATAGAAACTCTCTCTGTAAGTGGAGGATAAATTTTCCTTTCTATTAAAAAACTGCTGATTTTGAACAATATTCTTTGGAGGGCACTTTAGTATCTTAAGTCTTATTTGACAACAGTTACTACCCATGCCTCTCCAGACTGATAGCATTACAGGCCTCAATAGTGGGGCTGGGCACATAATTGATCTTCAAACTCACAGAATACAGCCCCCACTTTAGTAGCACCAATATTTTCTTCTCTTTTTTGAACAATATAGTTGTTAAGGGAAGTTTAAGTCTGCACACTTGGCAACACTCCACTCAGACCAACAGAGCGATCAGGATCCAAATGGTAAAGTTTTCAAAGTTCTGTTTTGACTGAAGTTCTATAAATTACCTACCAAATAATATAATTATGTGAGCTCAACCCACAAAGTAGAACTTCATGATGTTGAACATCAAAAACCTTGTAAAACTTTCAACTAAGATAAACTCACACACCTCTGCTTGAAAAAAACCACAATTAAATGCAGAGGTGCTATTACCCCAGGACTTTGGGGCCAAAGTCCAGGGCCTCCACACCCTGTAGGGACCTCATAACAGCCAAAGGGTGAATACCCGCTGAGGGGAGGTCAGACAGCACTACCCACCCAGGCCGCAAAGCCCTGAGTGTTGAGTGTCAGCCTGCCCCCTGAGTAGGGGTGGATCCCAGCCCAAGGGCCACAAAACCTGCAAGGGTTAGGAACATAGGAATATAGGAAACTGCCATATACTGAGTCAGACCATTGGTCTATCTAGCTCAGTATTGTCTTCACAGACTGGCAGCGGCTTCTCCAAGGTTGCAGGCAGGAATCTTTCTCAGCCCTATCTCGGAGAAGCCAGGGAGGGAACTTGAAACCTTCTGCTCTTCCCAGAGCGGCTTCATCCCCTGAGGGGAATATCTTGCAGTGCTCACAGATCAAGTCTCCCAGCAACCAGGGCAGACCCTGCTTAGCTATGGGGACAAGTCATGCTTGCTACCACAAGACCAGCTCTCCTCTCTATCTCCAAAGGGTTGTTCCTTTGCTTGCCTATTCACCTGAAATGGTCCTCCAGTTACACACCAACTAATACATTTAAACTAAATCGCACTCATCGACAAGTGACTAATCAAAAAATGACAACCCTACATCAGTTTCAGTGAGAAGTAGGTGAAAAAAAGGCCACACCAAGGCCAATGACCCAAAAAATTCCTACTTGGCCCCAATGGCGACCGGACTTCCCTCACTGAAATGGGTGGAAGGGAGGATTGCTTAGTCCAGGAAACTGAGAACGAATGCTGTGGAGTTGGCTTGTTAAATTGCCACTCATGATTTCCTGTTGGCTGACCCATATCACATGATAGGTTTTCAACATGGCGGCCTCCGTGTCTGCCTCAAGGGTCCGAAAGCACAACCCCGCCCCTCTGCAGATGCATAAAAGCGGCAGGGAGTGGTATTTCCCATAAACCTCACAGTTCTTTTGCTTGATTTAATTTCTTTCAGGATGGTGTTATCAGAAAAATAGTGGTAGACCTTAAGCCAATCTGACTGAAATAGTAGACCTTAACACTCTGAATTGCTCCTTCTTACCATATATAGAGACTCCTACTTTGCTGTATGAGCTCCCTAGAGAACAAATGCTCCCCCAGTTCTTGAAACCCCAACTCTTTTAAGGGATAGAATCCTATAGGAGCCCTTCTTTTTCTCCTTCCTTCTTTCAGAACTCACAGGCCTTGAGCAGCAGCCCTCCCCACACCTTTCCAGGGTCAGTTATCTGATTACTGGTGGAGCTCCTCTGATCTTCGCTCTTCTTCCTCTTTTAATAAAGTTTGGCATGTTTGTTTGTTTGTTTATTTAGCTAGCCCATTTTTATACCACCCCAACCCAAGGTCTCAGGGCGGTTTTAATAAAACTTAATAGTATCTGTCTCTTTTCCTTCTGTCTAAGAAGTAGTATATTTCAAATCAAGTGATGTAGCCTCTGAGCACAGATGCTGAGTTCAGATTTCATCCCTTTAAGCTTCAGGCCTCCACTTAATGGTTAATGGATGATAGGATAATGGCCTACTCAAAGTAGGCTCATTGAATTAAAAGGCCATTAAAGGTAAAGTGTGTCGACGAGTCACGACCACAGAGCCCTGTGGCTGTCTTTGGTAGAATACAGGAGGGTTTACCATTGCCTTCTCCCACGCAGTATGAAATGATGCCTTTCAGCATCTTCCTATATTGCTGCTGCCCGATATAGGTACCAGCAGGGATTTGAACCGGCATTTCCTGCTGTGCCATTAGGTGGCCATTAGGCATTGCTTAAACTGTTCTTTTAATTTCAGTAGGATAACTTTGAGTAATGTTCTGCATTATGTCAGTCACTGAGCCCTTTCTCATGATCTGTGAGAAAGGGCTTAAAGGGGGGAGGTAGCATCAAAAAGCTTCCCCCAGCACACAGACGATCCTCGCTGTTGGTCTGGGCATGGATATTGTGTGCCCAGATGTACAGCTCCTTCCTTGGGCAGCATGGAGGGTTGTGTGCCATTCCGGTCGTGTTTTACTGTTCCTTCATTATATGGAAGCAAGTCTTACTGTGTTTAATGGAGTTTACTTCCTTCTAGGTGTGCACATAGAATTACAGGTCCAGTTATCAAAATGCTGCTGGAAAAGGCATGTCTACTCCAGCCCAGCACCCTCTTTCTCACAGTGCACAGCTACATTCTTCCAGAAAACTCCAAAGAAGTGTAGCAAGGAAATCCCAGAAACCATTCCCACCCAGTGCCAACAAACTATTATTGGGTGTAGACTGCCCTTGAACATGAAGGTTCTACATGAGAGCCAAACCACCTGTAAATATGGAGGCTCCCTTTCTTAAGTATGGCCAAGTGAAGCTTCCGTATTTACTGGCAGTTTGGGAAACTCCATGTTAAGAGCAATGTATGCCAGAATGATGGTTTCTTGGTGCTGGGTGGGAATAGTTTTTAGGATTTCCTTGAGGTTCCTTCTTAAGAACTTCCTAGCTTGGTCCTTGGCACCAGTACTATACATTTGTACTCAGAAGTAAGCCCCAGAGAAATGAATGGGGTTCCCACTCAGAAGGGTTTCCCCTTCCATCTTTGCTGAGGGGCTGGGCGGAGGGGAAAAAAGAGAACCCCCATTCTTGCCTAGGATCTCTGCTAGTCCTGATTCCTATGTATGCAGCAGTAAGCTCCAGAGGAATCCATGGATTTACTTTCTAGTAATTTATTCCAAGCTTTGCAAGACAGAGGGAGAAAACAAATGAACATGAAAGGGATGGGTTGTTTAACTATACAAGTGTCAGGGTGCTCATAGACTGTCCATATCATATCAGGCATCTATGTTCAGAACCAGGAAGTAACTCACAAGAAATTGCCAGGACTTGCCTATCCCTACTTTGGCTTCAGAATTATCAGTAGGCAGACTTAGTTATGCTCTTAGTTAACTTTCCCTTAGTTATTTTCCATGTTGTTATGGGGATTTTTAACAGTAAGCAATAGAATGTTCAGGGCTCTGTTTGGTCTAATGACCGTAAATAAAATTACAATTACAATGTTCAGGGCTTATAATGGCAGAATGTTGAAAACACTCATTTTAAGTATACTGGGACAACTCTGCCAGTATAATATCGATCCTACCCTTAACAGAACATCAAAGTGGCCCATTAGCCAAAAGATCTGAGTCTGACTGTAGCTTGCCACAATCAGAAAACACCTCCAACTCACCAGAAAATTCTTGGCAAGCAAATAGCTCTAGAAGATATGTGCAGATGAGCCAATCTAAATATTAATGGTGTTCCCATGTATTTAGAACAAATTTTAGAAGCAACAACAACCCTAAGTCTCTCAATAACATGAGCTTAAAGGATAGCAATCTTTCTGTAAGAGATGGCAAAGCATTGTCTATTGCTAAGAGAGTCCTGATGGCTACTGATAATCTCGATCGTTGACACAGTGACAGAGGATGGTTCGGGCATCTTGGATAAAACACAGCCATCAGGGTTGTGCCTTGGGCTTGTGTGCTCCCTCTTCTTCTCCCTGCTTCCCCTACACCCAATTCCCTCCCTTACGTTATGACTGAGAAAGTATCATAATCACCCCCGCCACTTTACTATAAATACTTCAACAAAATAATTCAACAAAATAGTTATCAGAGCGAACTGCATAGCCAAAAGAATGAGAAAATGGCTGCCTGTCCCCAAAGTGCTCACAGTCTTTAAAAACCACAAAGGAGACAGCAGCAGCCACTACTGGAAGGGATGCTCTGCTGGGCTGAATAACGACAGTTGTTCTCTCCCTGCTAGTAGCTGCTTCTGGTGTCTCCTTTGTAGTTTTTTTTTAAGACTATGAGCACTTTGGGGACAGGCAGCCATTTTAAAATAAAGGTTTAAAGCACATGTTTAAAGTAAAGCATCACTTTAAAAGGTCTTCTTTGCCCAGTTAGCAGGAAATTGTAGCTTGTTGATATGCCCAAATTAGGCACACTATAGGTATCACAAACCAATGTTTGCCTCCAAAGCAGAATTTGAAACCCAGTTTAAACCAGTTCAAATTCTGGTTTGGAAGTGAACTATGCTTTGCATTCACCATAATTTGCCCAACTCAAATAATGACATCGAACTATGGTTATTATAAACCAGAAAGTGAGGGAGAAAATGGAGGAGAGATGGGGAGAAGGGAATATTCAAATCTGAAGCATGGCTCTAATGGGCAAAGCACAATGTCTGAACTGGACCAGTGTCTCCATTCAAATTTTATTTGGAATAGCACCATATGCTAAATGAGCAGTTCACGCTTGGACCAAGAAACCAGGAATTGTATTCTTATATATGAACACAAGAAGAGCCCTGCTGGATCAGGCCAAAGCCTATTTAGTATAGCAACCTGTCTCTCACTGTTGCCAACTAGATGCTACTTGGAAGCCTAATAGGAGTAGGTGAAGAAGGCATATCCTTCTCTCACTATCTCTCCCCTGCAACTAGTATTCAGAAGTGCTGTGCAGCTGAGCCTGGAGGTAGAAAGTAATCATCATGACTAATAGCCATTCTCAGACATGCCCGCCATGAATCCGTCTAATCACTTTTAATGCCATCTAACCTAGTGGTCATCCCCATAAAAGAAAATACTTTTACTAATGATTAAAGAAATGACCCCCACCCCCCAAGTCCTGCTTATGCTGCCTCATTGTTAGCAGTCAAGAAATACGCCGCAGACTAGCACCTAGTAGGGTTGCAATGAAGGCCTTGGAAAGGCTATTTAGATGCCATGATGTGTCTACACCTACAAAGATTAGAATCGTTCGGGCAATGGTTTCCCCTGTGACACTCTATGGCTGCAAAAACTGGACTTTGAAGAAGCAAGATAGAAAAAGCATTGATGCTTTTGAGCTTTGGTGCTGGAGAAGACTTTTGAGGATACCATAGACAGCCAGGAAAACAAACAAATGGATCATAGAACAAATCAATCCAGAATTTTCACTCAAGGCACAGGCTCAAACTATCATACTTTGGACACATTATGCGAAGACCCAGCAACCTTGAGAAGTCCATAATGCTGGGAAAAGTTGAAAGAAAGAGAAGAAGAGGATGACCAGCAGCAAGGTGGATGGACTTGATTAGGACAGCAATGAATGCACCACGGAGATATCTTAAAGGTCAAGTTGAAGACAGATCATCCTGGAGAGAATCTATCTATGTGGTCGCTAAGAGTCAACACCAACTTGACAGCGCTTAATCAATCAATCAATCAATCAATCAATCAATCACTCGGTCAAAGAAATGAAAACATATTAATATGAAAAAGGAGATTAGAAAAGCCTGAGATTTTAGGTCTACTACGTTATGACAAATGTACTTTATATCCCTTTATGCCTGTTGTTGCCCCAAGACTGTGGAATGCGCTCCCTGAAATACGAGCCTCCACATATCTGACAATTTTTAAAAAGCACTTGAAGACTTACCTCTGACCTCTTCACCCAAGCTTTTTAATCTGACTATGGTTTTAAATTGTTTCTAGGTTTTTATTTTCTGTGTTTTAATCTGTTTTATGTCAGTGTAAACTGCCCAGAGATGAAAGTTTGGGGTGGTGTACACATTTGATAGATAGATAATATAAGAGAGAGGTTATTTGAACTTTATGAAGTGATCACACATGCAAATCAGGGTCAGGCTTACATGTCATTATCAGGCTGTCCCTAATTTGCCATTCCTCACCTAAGTTTAGAGTGACACTGGAAATATAAAAAAGAATCCTTTTCTTTCCAATATTTGAGACCAAACTAGATGTTACATCGGGCTTGATTTTTTTCTGAGTAAATAGCAGTAAATAATTGGATCAGGCCCATGATGTGGAGGAAGGGAGCTTTAACCCTTTGCACCCACCACAGTCCTGATCCAGATCACACCCACTGACAAGGCTACTGTTTGCCCAGGGAGAGCTGATGTCAATGGGAGGATGTTCCTTCTGGGACAAATACCATCTGCAGAGGGGCCTGCTTTGGATGGTGGTGGGACAGAGGACTAAAACTTATCTTCCCTTGTGCAGTAGTCCCAGTCTGTGGGATGATGCAATCAGGCTACTATTTACTTTAAAAATCAAGTTCATCAGCGCTAATAACAGACCTAATCTAGTTCCACCACAGATTAGTGTCTGTGATTCTGAATAGATGGATAGTCAAAGTTCTGGGGCAAATTTGGTATTTGTGTGCATGCACACATTTAAACATTCATTCAAGAAAAAGACAAAAATGGATTTCTCATCTAATATCTTAAGGTTTGACAAAGACATTTCTGAAGCATCCCCAAACCACATCCACCAAGTTATTTACCTGCTGTATACCCGGCAGCCCATGCTATTGATCTTTTTGTCCAGTTTGAATCTCCGAAAGTCCTCCCAGGCATCTTTGATGGCTGTGATAGTCATTATCACACAGACCGGGATCACAGATATCCCCGGCTCGAATGCATTAACCACTGGCACAAAGTTGAGTGCTGCAATGGCCACAAAATATACATTGGCAAAACGGTGAAATTGCTCAAAGATGTTTTTGGGGATAAAAGAGAGGAGGGTGTATCTTGTGGTCTTGATTTTGTTGCCATCATAGTGTCTATTTGGGTTTTCTTTCCACTTGTTATCTTCAAAGGGCAAGTTAGAAACAACCACCCTTTTAGTTTCTTCTTTCTTCCTTTTCCTCTTCCTTCTCTTCTCAGGTTCCTCGTTCTCAGAATCTGAAGCAGTGCTCTGGCAGCGTGGTCTTCTGAACCAAAATATGTCCCTTATGAATTGTAATGAGCACATTTCCTTGACATCTTCCTGCCCCTTAAAAGTTATACTTTCCAATGGTTATAGAAAAATAAGAGTTAACTATTCCAGCTGATAAACAGCGAAGTGCTGGGCTGAGTTAACAGAACCGACTGCTTTCACTGGCTTTTATCAACACTTGCCGGAACACAAACGTCATGTTCAGACAGGTATCATTCTCCTATAAACCGGTTCTCTTGCCATCAGAGTGAGTGACTCTGGGTCCTAGTGCATGCCCTTGGTGGTGATGAATGAGGAAGTTTACACCTACTCAGACACATTCTGCATACATCAGTGAAAAGCAGGAAACTTTTAAGAAGTATTATATGCTCTCCACATATTTACATATAAAGGGCAGAGAATATTATGTGATTTTTTTAAAAAGCTATGCAAAGAAATTAGCCTGCATGCTGCCCCAAATGAAATTTTACTACCCATATTAATTAGATACATTTGCATATTTTTGCTTATTTTTCATAACTTTTTCTGCTTCTGCAGATCATGGGGATGGGTAGAAAGGTATGTATGGTACTGAAGTCCCATGGCCACATTTTATTCCTCCACACCTGTGGCTTCTTATTCTTAAAGAAGAATAAGCGTAGTCGAAAGAGTAGTCGAACATAACACAAACCACAACCTACCTCTCCAATGGTGCCTGAATCTGGGAACAGAAAGGAGAGAAGGGAGATGGCAAATGCAGGCCACAGCTTTATTTCATGAATTACTTTCAACAGCTTGGCATTCTGAGTGCAAGGACCCAACCATTGTAACACTTGGCTTCTATGTAGGATAGAATTTGTAGCGGGCCTATTATCATCCACATGGTAATGGAGTAGAGAGTTAGAGCATAATTGAATTAAGCAGAATATCAACATGTTTTTTGACTTACTTATTGTATGTTTTGGTTTTAGAAGAGTTGATCTGCTGATCAAATCTGTATCTCTTATAATCTTCAATGCCATCCTTAATTGTGATAATTGAAAGCACGACAGCCAAAGGTAACATTGTCATCTCTCTGTGGAAGACTTCCAACTGCGGGAACCAGTTGATGACCACCAAGAACAGGAAATAGACATTGGCCACCCTAAAAATGTGACATGGCATTAAAAGCTGCAAATCTAAACCTGCAAATCTAAACCTGCCTTATTCTTTGCACGTGATTGTGCAATTAATCAATAATGGAGCTACACATGTATTCTCTCAAACGAAAGTCCCCAAATGCCACAAGGCAAAATGATTTTAAAACAGAAAATAGTTACACATGCAGTTTGTGATATGGCATGGATAGGTCGTGGTTAGCTGTTCAGATGCCATTGTTACTACTGCTTCATTGCCTGCAGCTCGCTGTTATATCATGGAGCAGTGTGGGCTCCAGTCAGCAGGAGAGAACATCTCAGAAGTACTGTGTCAACCACCAGGATCTTCACTCTAATTCAGAGACTGTCCTGGACTTTGACAGAATGGCTAGTGACAGCAAGTGAAAAATACCCAAGGACAATCCAAAGGCCAATGGCACCCTTCAGCTGCCAGGGACGGACCATCCTAGTAGTTCTTTCTCCGTTGCCAGGAAGCTATGAGGATTCTGAACGTTACCAAATGATGGTCTGTCCATGATGAAGGAATTTTGCAATCTCTACCTCTGATCAATTTTATCCTACTCCGAATAGAAAAACAGGTCAAGAGCATGATAATGTGCACTCAGCGATATGGAAGTTCCATGGCTGTCATACTAGGCATGGAATCCTGAGCTGCACCAGGAAGTGTGGCTTTGGCATGAATGCTGAAGTCCCCCAGGACTAATAACTGAGAGGATTCCAAATCTGAGACCTCCAGCCACTCAGTTAGGGAATCTGCCAGAAGTTGAGGAGGGCAGTACAGTACATTAAAAAAGAGTCGTCCCAGGCTTCCTTAGAACCCAATGTCATGTAAACATACTCTACATGTCTGTTCTTATGCATCAAACCCCCAGAATCCCTATATCCAAGCCACTCCTCTGCTACATCGCTGCCCATTGATTCTCCATCTCCACTGGTGCTACACACACACTCAACCTCGTTGGGTATAGTTTAAACAGGACAGAACTTCTTGGCCGAACTAAGATGTAACATGAAACCGGAGGTTGGCTAACTAGCAGTTTCAATTTTAACCTGGAAATTACATCATAGTTGTTCATCCAACTGCAACCCACCAAACTCCAGTTCCAGGAGAGTTGAGCCCCTCCCTGCTGCTTGGCCACAGAGGCTGAACCCAGCAAGCTCCATGGCCAGACTGTGGGCAAAGTATCAGTACGCTAGCAGAGTGGCAGTGATTGGCCATGATCTCAAAGGGGGCATGCTGAGTGCGATCGTGCATTTTCAGAGCACTCGAACAGTCCTGCATAAGCATGGTTTAATGGGGTGGGGGTCTGGGGGGCACTATTTCCCTGTTATAGCAATAGCAATAGCACTTACATTTATATACTGCTCTATAGCGGGAGCTCTCTAAGCGTTTTACAATGATTTTAGCATATTGCCCCCAACATTCTGGGTACTCATTTTACCGACCTCGGAAGGATGGAAGGCTGAGTCAACCTTGAGCCCCTGGTCAGGATTGAACTTGTAACCTTCTGGTTACAGGGCGGCAGTTTTACCACTGTGCCACCAGGGGCTCATCCTACTCTGAATAGGATGTTATTCAGGAAAGGGAAGGAAATATGAAGATTTCCTAGGAGGGGATATGTATATGATGGCGGGCAAAGGATCCTCGGGGTGGGGGGTGTCTGTTCCAATGTGACCTAGGATGTTGTTGCAAGGAATCACCCCATCAAAGTTGTCCATGCAGACCAAAGTTGTCCATGCAGACCAAACCAGACTCCTGCTCCACTGGCAGCTTGCTTGCTCCACCTCTAAACCTTTAAACCCACCTTTAAACCCATTCAAAATTCCAGGGCCCGGCCCAGCATTGTGCTGTATGCAGATCTGCCAGTGCAGGGAAGAACAGGAAAAGGGAGCTCCAATCCCCAGTGACACTGGGAGAGCGGTGTCCCCATTTCAGGACACAAACAAAGGTGCACATGTCCACATGGGTGGATGGGCTGGCAGGGGGCATGCATTGACAGCTGCTTGGCAGCAGTCACCAAGACGGGAAGAGCAGTTGCTGGGGTATCCAGCCTCACCGCTTTCCTCCATAGAGCAGCCTGGCTCGATATAAAGCCCCAATGGCCTGGCACTCTCATGAGAGAGCGGTCCATGGGAGAAGGGGCTGTTTTGTCATCACACATTATAAGAGATTTTGCTTGACAATTCTCTCCTTTCCCCTCTGATGTTTCTTCTCATTTGTTGTGATGGGGTGTCCCCATGGCCTGACACTCTCTTGAGCGAGCACAGTCTGCCCTGGGTTGGCACACTCCTTCTTCACAGCTGCCATCTCTCTCCTTTGACTGGAGTACTGCTGACCCTGGTGACCGGCTCTGCTCATGAGTAAGCCCAGGGACTGTGACCCCCAAAGGGGAAGGTGTGGACCCCCTTCCCCATCCTGTGTGTGTGTGGGAAGAACTTGGCATCTTGAGAATCCCTGCTTGGGGCTGGCTTTTAAACCCGATCCCGGGAAACCATCCCCCTTGCCAAATGCTCCCCTCCTGGAGCTGTGACAGGGTGCCCTGTTTATGTTGCCACCTAGAGTGTTTGTGCTTGTGAACATGCATCATTGCCACTTGCTTCTTGGGGAGCAAAGCACTTAGTGCCTGTCCTGTCATCCTGTCCCCTTTCTCTCCTGCTTGCCCTGTGGGAGAGCAAGGGACAGAGTGGGAAGAGGAAATGCCCCTGTGTGACTGTTCCACTTGAGAGGCTGACAAATCTGGGGTGGGACGTGGCGTCGTCACTGTTGTTGGGCTGGTCTTGTGATAGCAAGCAAGACTTGTCCCCTTAGCTAAGCAGGATCCACCTTGGTTGCATACAAAAGGGAGACTTGATGTGTGAGCACTGTAAGATATTCCCCTTAGGGGATGGAGCTGCTCTGGGAAGAGCATCTAGGTTCCAGGTTCCCTCCCTGGCATCTCCAAGATAGGGCTGAGAGAGATTCCTGCCTGCAACCTTGGAGAAATCACTGACAGTCTGTGTAGACAATACAGAGTTAGATGGACCTATGGATGGTCTGACTTAGTATATGGCAGCTTCCTATGTTTGATAGCTGGATAGGTGATAGGAGGGGCAGGACTGGTGCTTGGAGAGGAGGCCAACGAGAATCACTGAAGCTATGGAGTGGCTACAATCCTGGGCATGTCTGCGCCACTGTGTCTATAATTGTGGTTTGGAAATCAGCACAAAACTTCTGTTATGGCAGCACCCAGGATCAGACGTAATGCTTTGGTGGCCAAACTGGATGTTTCGATGTGAACCTTTGTGCAAACTGAAGGTTGAATTTGGAGTTTGGTGAGGCAAACCGCCGGTTGCTTTTGCCATGAAACCATGGTTTCACAAATTTGGATGTATTGGAGTTCCAACCTCTTCCATGTTTAACTCCAGTTTCATGTTATGTCTGAATTCAGCCCCTATGTAATCCAACTAGATTGCCATAATACATGCTAAGTAGGTCTCTTCAGGCAAGATTAAATACTGGAAGATTGCAGACATTTTTGTAGTTGACTTGGCATTAGGCAGCTGCACTTTAAACCATGTTTGACACACCTTATTTTAAACAATGTGGCTTTGGCAAGCTATTTAGCTATAACAAATTAATCAAGAGGATTACTGTAATATGATCAAAACTTGCAAAATCTACAAAAGCGTACCACACGTTTTATGGCTACCATGTGACTGGGGCACACCAAACTTGGACTGATGGAATTCATATATGCCTACCACCTTTTACTCCACTACAAGCATTTGCCAAAGTGAGTTCTAGACAAAAAGTACCACAATACACTTTAGATGCCGTAGGGCCCTCTGTTGTTCCTCATTCTCATTTTATGAGTGTTCAGCCATATTGATTGGGCATATTGGCTTCCCTAGCTGTGTTCTGTGAGAATTGGAGGCTTTAGTACAGCCACTGAATTGAATAACATCCACAGGGGCAGCCAGCCAGGTTAGTTTGTTACAGCAAAAACAACAAAAAAGTGTTGTGGCATCTTATGGAGAAACTGATGTATTGGGACTCAGGTACCTGATGAAGGAAGTAGGCTGTAGTTCATAAAAGCCGTTACAATAAACCTGTTAGTTCTTTAAGTGTCACATGACTCTCTCTCTCTCTCTTTTGCACTGAAGAAAAAAAAAAGCTTCATCCATACATTGATATAGGAGTCAGATTTACCTACTGTAGGTTCAGGGTTGTTGTTTTAACCTTCCTTTGTCTAACACTTTTTGTTTAGTTTTACTATTCTGTCCTCCCTATA
Source organism: Hemicordylus capensis (assembly GCF_027244095.1). Classification (NCBI taxonomy): domain Eukaryota; kingdom Metazoa; phylum Chordata; class Lepidosauria; order Squamata; family Cordylidae; genus Hemicordylus; species Hemicordylus capensis. Next base: position 376,539,363 of record NC_069658.1, on the reverse strand, counting down.
TTAAAATTCTCATTCCTGAAATACATAAAATATTGGTGTGTGTGTGTGTGTTTTAAAAAATTGTGGTGCATATACATACCTGTGAAACTGTTCAAAGAGATTTTGGGGTAAAAAGGTCAGCAAAGTGTACTTTGTGGTCTGTATACCATTTCCTGAATAAACTTGAGAGATTTTCCCTGACTCCTTTTGAAATCTCTCATGACTGGGAAATACAACCCTCCATTTGTCCAAGAGGTCTTTCTGCCTCTCTTTGTCAGATGACAACAGAGGCGTCGATTCCAGCGGAGTCTGGCAGGGCCTGTCTGCTAGCCACCGATGCTGCCAGCGAAACAAAGCAGAGTCTACTGACAATGTCATTTTCAAATACAGGGAATGTCTGAAAAACAAATGCATGACAATTCCAGTTCAGAATGAAACTTCAGTTAATATATTACTTGCATGAGTTTCACATTTAGCGCCTCCCTCCAAATCAAATTACATTGGCTAACAAATACAACAAAAACACTTCAAAGGGGACACACACACACACACACACACACACACACACACACACACACACTATTAGGAGGAAAACTTTATGCTCAAAGGCACAGAGAGATGCTCTGAAAAATGTACAAATCATTCTTTTCATACAAGCAGGGCAGCAAGCTGACCCTGTCATACCATGAACTGAGTCAAAAGCCGCCTTCTGGCATGATCAAAACCGGGGATGCTGTACTTGTCTGCAGCATGCCTACGACCATACTTGCAAGATCTGTCCCCATGCTGACATGCTCTGAAGCCCTGCTCTCTCACTGCAGAGACAAATGCAGCACTTGTGGACAGATTATTTCCATGACTGGAACGCTGGGGCACCCTAGCATTTTGCACTATGGGAAGAATCTGTCCATGAGTACGGCATTCGCTCCTGCAAACAAGTGCTGTGACTATGGACAGCAGGGGCAGGGCTTCTGAGTATAAGAGCATGGGGGCAGGGTTTGCAGGCCACTCTTGGGGACTCAGTATGCAAATGCAACATCTCCAGCTTGGGGTTTTTTCTAGGCAGCAGCAAAGCATGCTATGAAAAGAGCTTGCCAATAAATATACGATGAGAGCTTACAAAGAATCTTGCAGATTGTTCCTGTCTCTTTCTTCTGGGAAGTCACTGAGAAAGAAGGCTCTTAGTGTGATTTCTGCTGTGCCACCTGCTGGCCAGTTCTTGCTTTCTGTGATTTAAAGGTAAAGTGTGCCGTCAAGTTGATTTCGATTCCTGGAGCCCACAGAGCCCTGAGGTTTTCTTTTGGTAGAATACAGGAGGGGTTTACCATTGCCTCCTCCCACGCAGTATGAGAAGATGCCTTTCAGCATCTTCCTGTATCGCTGCTGCCCGATATAGTACCAGCAGGGATCTGAACTGGCAACCTTCTGCTTGTTAGCTTGTTATTTCCCTGCTGCGTCACTTAAGGTGGGGGCCTCTGTGATTTAACCCACCACTTTTCAAATTTCTCTTCTGGCAAATGTGAGTTCATCACAGAAAGCAAGAGCTGGCCAGCAGGTCGTGCAGCAGAAATAACACAAAGAGCCTTCTTCTCATGTGATTTCTTCCATCAGATCCTGGGGAAAAAAGACATCAAAAATCTGTGGGAGAGTCTGGATTCTCTGTAAGCTCCTATCATATTTATTTGCAAGATCTGTTCATAGCATATCTTACTGCCATCTGGAAAAGCCCTTGATAACACCTAAACAGCTAGAGCAGATGTGGAAACTTTATGGCATAAAAACCAGCAGAAGGGATATCTGCCATGCCGTGGAAGAATATGAATCTAGTTGTTTATTTGTATCTACCCACTTCCTCGGTGGAAGAAGAAAATGATCAGAACTGGAATTTTTTTTTAGAAGCACCAAAGCAGCAAGTAAATCTAATATCTAGCTGAAGCCTTGCAATGATTATTTGAGTAAGTTGTTCTCAGAAAGTTCTTAACTATTGTGCAAATATACACACTGAACTAGAGATTTTGCTGAGATTTGGAATTGGTGTGGCAATTCAGAAATGAATCCTTCTCTTATTCAGAAATAATGAACTTTGTTCAATCCAATCCAATTTCAACTAGGTTCATAAATAAGCCCCGGTCATTCTAAGTTGCCTTCCCTTTCTCACAAACTTACCTTCCAGCAGCAGCAAGGAGATTCCTGGTAATTGCACTCAGCTAGAGCTTTTGATCCCAGGGATTTTGACACTGGGGATTTCCTGTTAGGTTTTCAGGTCTTATTAAGGCCCAGGGAGCATCCTTCCCCTGATGACCTCACTACCAGTAATGCTGCTGGGAGGTAGGTCTGGGGAAAGGGAAGGGAAACCATTCACAAGGAAGGCTGGGGACAGAGGAGGACTGACTGGCAAGCATTTGGAATGAACCTGGTCTGCCTGAAGTTTCAGAGAACCATTTGAAAAATCTCAGAACCAAGGACTGAACTCCTCTAAACTGAAAGAAGAAGAACTTGCCCATCTCTATGAAAACGACAGGCATGGTGGGCAAAGACGTGGTTTGCATTTGTGCCTCAGTTTAACCTCTGCCCTGTACTCAGGTTGTGGTCTTGGGTAAGTCACTTGTCTCCATCTAGCAGAGGACTGTTTCCAGCAGCGGTCAGCCAAATGCCTCTTGGAAGCTTTCCAGCAGGGTTTGAGGGCAACAAGTGTTGATCTGTACCCAGCACCTGGCATTCAAGGTACACTTCTCTAAAAATGAAGGTTATTCTATTTAGTTGTCATGACTAATAGGAGGGGAACTTCCATAGGCGGACCTGCGGAAAAAACCATGGCAGGAGCTTTGGGTGGGTGGATCCAAGGGAAGGTATGATAGTATAGACAAGGCAGGGTAGGTGTTGCTTATAGTACCACTACTCTTTAGAGGCAACAGGTGCCTCTGCCTATGAATTTCTGGAGACATCTGGCAGAGTACTGGACTAGATGCCTGGCTCAGCATGGCAGTTGTGCTACTTAGCTACACCTTTTTCCTGTTCATCTGCTCCCACTTTTAGTTCTACATTCTGGTGGTGTCATCAAAGGTTCCTAGTGACCAAATCTGAGAAACCATGAATTATTTAGAAAGTTGGTTTCACCAACAAAGGCAGATTTCTTTTTTAAGTATTGGAAGTGTCTTATTTCATCTGGAACAGGGCAGCCCCAAGCTAGAACAACCCTGTGAAGAAGCCAGGTGCATTGTAAAGACTTGCTCAGAGCAGCCATGCTGATTTGGATGAGTGATATGTCAGGAATGCTAACCACATGGTAGTGTTTTTGTGGGGCGCATATTAGGGAATCAATTAGGTATTTCTATATGAGCATAGCAAGATACATTTTAATGAAATAGGTTGGACATGGAGGGAAACCACAGTACTTTTAAACCACAATATTATTTGGTCATTTGTGTGCTCATGATCTCCCATTCTAATGGCTAGATTTTGTCTAGTGACTGAAGGCAGCTCCTGATGTCACAAATTTCAAGAACATTAATGCTCTTCTAAAGAACTTTGGATAAAAGCTTGAACAAATAACCTACCTTAGCATTTCCTAAACTGGCCTGGCTCAAGGGTTTCAGACAGAGGATTTCCCCAGTCTTACATGGAGATGCCAGGGAATAAACCTTGGACCTTGTGCATGCAGAGAATGTGCTCTAACACTGAGTTATGGCCCCACCCCCCAATTAACACTTGGGGATTGACACTTGGGGATTGACATGACACTTCGGGATTCAATAGCAGCTGGAGAGGGTAGTTTTTGGCAGGAAAATAGCCCAGAGGTAAGAAGTTAAATACCTCCTACCTCCACACTGATATCCTGATCCAAACTGCAGCCTTGCAAGGCCCTTCTTCAGAAATAAACTAAACTGTAACTATATGCTGATGCATTTATTTGTTTGTTTGTTTATTACACTTTTATACCACCCCACACACGTGTCCCAGGGTGGTTCACAATGATAAAACAGTTAAAACACATATAAAAACACACAAAAAAATTAAAAACTAACAATTTAAAAATCAATCACAGACTTAAAAACCTATACATTATTAAGAAGCTGAAAAAGCCTGAGTAAAAAGATGGGTTTTAAAATATTTTTTTTAAAATTGTCAGTTAACATCAAGTGTAGTTTGGTCCTCACAGAACGAACTAGTCCTGCTCTACCTGTACTCAAGAGCACTTGTAAGACTTAAAACAAAAAACAAAAAACAAGAGTAGGGTGTTAACCTTGGTACTGCAGGCAAATTCCAAAGAAGTAATTAACTGGCATACATATATGTTTCCTGTAATTTCAGCTGGATGGCAAGCAATGAAAGAAAGAATGACAACAATAACTTTTCAGAGGATGAGAGAAGTGATGACTTGCTTGATGCTATACGCATTTAAAAAGTGTCAACAGAGAAACAAAAAAAAAAAAAGGGGGGGGGGAGCTCATTATAGCAATAGCAATAGCAATAGCACTTACATTTATATACCGCTCTATAGCCAGAGCTCTCTAAGCGGTTTACAACGATTTAGCATATTGCCCCCAACATTTTGGGTACTCATTTTACCAACCTCAGAAGGATGAGTCAACCTTGAGCCCCTGGTCAGGATCGAACTTATAACCCTCTGGTTACAGGGCGGCAGTTTTACCACTGCGCCACCAGGGGTTCATAACAATTTTCAGTGTTTAAAATGTAAATTAGTTTTTTTTAAGGTTCCCTTTGAGGGCCATTTGATAATTTGTGAAGCATCATACAAAATTGCTATAACTTTACTAACTTCTAAGGCTATCCTTTAACTAAAAGAAATCATTTATCTCTATTTTCATATCCTACTTTCCCTTTCATTAAGTATCTCGGTTCCCTTATTGAAAAACTCTCTCATTAGCTGATTCTGACCACATCAGACTGGCCAGCATCCAACTGTGCTGTATGCTCCTTATCTCGACTGTATATATTTTAATCAGCCAGAATGTTCTAATATGGTCTCAACAGTCTATAAGCAATTTCAGTTAGAGAATGTTGTTAGAATTTTAACTCGCCTTGTTTTAAAATAGTTTTCAGTGAATTTTCATTCTGGTAAAACTGCTTATACCCAAAAACTTCCATTTGAAAGATATCTTTTACAGGGAGCAATATTGCCACAATCTTCCAACTCAAGTAATGCACAGCCAAGAAGACGACTGAAATTTGCATGTGTTCCACCTGGCATTTCTGAAGAAATGAGGACATATTAATAAGGGGGGAAGGCCCTAGGAAGGCCTCAGGCAGAGTAATAATTTTTATGCAGGCCACTAATGATTCATGCAAAGACATCACTGGAGTTATAATGATCAGGGAAATGAGATGGGGTGAACACCATTGAATTAGTATAGAGAAATACAGTGGGTATAGGAAAGAATCACCCCCTTTGATAGACCTTAAATTCCAGTTCCCTTACATCCTGAAATGAAAACACAAAGAAAATTCCCTTCACCAGCTGTACTTATCCAATGCGACCTATAACATCCAACTGAAAAACATCACAATTACAGTCCAGAAAAAGTGTCAGAAATAAAAAACAAGAATTACTGAGACTGAAAAAGGATCACCCCCCCCAATGTCAATATTTTGTTGAACCACCTTTTGCTTTAATAACAGCCTTGAGTCTGTTGGGATACTTCTCTATCAACCTTGCACATCTAGACGGAGCAATATTTGCCCACTCCTCCATACAGAACTGTTGTTCGGTCACAACAATGTTCGGTCACATTGGATGGTAGGTGTTGGTGGACTGCTATCTTTAAATCTCTCCACAGATTTTCTATGGGATTTAGGTCTGGGCTCTGACTGGGCCACATGAGGACGTTCACTTTTTTCTCCTTCAGCCACTGTGTGGTCAATTTTGCTGTGTGCTTCGGATCGTTGTCATGTTGAAAGGTGAATCTTCTGCCCATCCTCAACTGTCTGGCAGAGGGTAGCAGGTTTTCTTCCAGAATCTGACGGTATTTTTGCCCCATCCATTTTTCTTTCTACCCTAACGAGAGCACCAGTCCCTGAGGCAGAGAAACACCCCCACAACAGGATGCTGCCACCTCCATGCTTCACTGTAGGTATGGTGTGTTGTGGATGGTGAGCTGCGTTGGATTTACGCCAGGTGTATTGTTTGGTGTTGAGGCCAAATAGTTCAATCTTGGTCTCATCTGACCATAAGACCTTTTTCCATTTGGCATCAGAATCTTCAAGGTGCCTTCTGGCAAAGCTCAATCGAGCTTTAATGTGGCCTTTCTTGAGAAGTGGCTTTCTCCTTGCGACCCTCCCGAACAAGCCACATCTGTGGAGCGCTCGTGAAATTGTTGTCACATGCACAGAACAACCACTCTTTGCCATGAAGTCCTTTAAACTCCTTCAGAGTGGCTATTGGCATCTTGGTAACCTCTCTTACCAGTTTCCTCCTTGCTCTTCCATCCAGTTTGGAGGCCCGACCGGATCCAGGGAGGATAGCAGTCCACCAACACCTACCATCCAATGTGACCACACTTGCAGTGTGGGGAGGCATGAGGGCTCTGCCTACCCCCTAGGAACCTTTTAAGTACCTCCTGTTGGTAACTACTGATCTATACTGACTGGCAGTGGCTCTCCAAGGTTTCAGGCAAGAGCATCTCTCTGTCATACCTGGAGATGCCAGGGAATGAATTTAGGATCTTCTGCATGCAAAGCAGATGCTCTACCACTACGGTACAGTCCCATTCCCATGTATATAGGAATCACATAGTTTCCACTTCAGATTGGGACCATGGTGTGACCCTGTCAGAGTCCCAATATGGATTGGATCCTCTCATGGCTGCTACTGTCCCAGAAGGAAAGTTCCCATTGGTTTTTTTTTAGCTGACATAAGCTGCTTCCAAAAAGGTTAAACATGCTTTTCAAATACCAACTCCTAAAATGCTACATCTTCTCCAGAGGAGCCAAACTTGAGGTTTACAATGCTCATTCATTTATTACTTTCGCTGCACCTATAGTCTGAAACTCACATGTCTAATAAGCTATGCAGTACAGGCTGCCCACTTTTACAACACTACATTTGGGTTTATTGTAGCTCCTTATTTCATTGGACTGTTTTAATATAAGTGAATCCCATTTCTTCTCAACAGGGAATATTGTTAGCAAACACTTGTACAGTACAGGGTAATACACTGCACCTCTGTACAGTGGGTAATAATTTGCCTTTATCTAGCGTGATCCCATAAAGACAATTCAGAGACCAGTGACCTGTTACCCATCCCCATAATTAGCAAAATCAATACAAAGCATGCCATTTAAGAGAAATAATGCAAATCTGCTCAGATTTACACAAGCCACAGAATTCTGCTTTTCTTGGTTCAGAATTTGGATTAAGAAAAACACTAGTGCAGGGTTTCTTAACCTTGGGCCCCCAGATGTTGGACTACAACTCCCATCATCCTCAGCCACAAAGGCCATTCTGGGAGTTGTAGTCCAACAACATCTGGGGGCCCAAGGTTAAGAAACCCTGCACCAACAGATTACTAATGGCCCTGACCATAAAGGTTTTTCAATAATTAGCAATATTTTGCTGGCAATAAAGGGAGAGAGATGGCTTATGCATTGCAAATTCATCAAGGAAGAAGCTAATCAACCAAGCCAAACCAAACCAAACCAAACCAAAAAACCCACACATATATTGTTTGGGCTTCTAATATGGAAATAAGAGAGTCAAAGCAACAGGCAATCTCTAAACAGCTATGAATTTATTTTACAATCTAAATACCCTGCCTACCAGTTTCCTCGATTAGACACTGTGCTTTCCTGCCTGTACAAATAGCTCTCTTGAAAGCAGTTACATTTATGAACAGTTTGTGTGCTTATCATACTGCCAGCTGTCAGCAGATAAACTATCATTCACACCAAGGGAAGGAAATTGATGCTGAAGAAAAATGGCTCTCAAGCAACATCCCCATAAATTCAAAGGGAGAAATAACTGTAAAGCTTTTCCTGCAACTTTGAGTCTTATTAATGGCTCCTTAGCTTTGCTTCTGAATACACAGTTAAGCTGTTTTCATGAGCAGCCAAGCCCAGGCTTATACAGACAAGCCCAGGCTTGGCTGCCCATGGGAACCGCTGGAATCCATGCAGATCCAAGCGGTCCTGCGGCGCCATACCCTGCCCCACAGTCTGGCTCTTAGCCACACAAATACGCCCTTAACCCCACTGTAAGGAGCATGTGACACAGTGATGGGTGCCTAGAGCACCTATCCCCTAGGGGAATCCCCCTGTCCACCACGCTCGGGGCGCACTGCACTGTGGGATACCTGTCCTGGCCTCTGTTGATCTGTGCTGTTCCTGACAGCATGGGCTGTGTGGGCATGCTGCAGGGGCAAGGAGTGATCACCTGGGGGAAGGTAGGTTGAACTCTGTCTTCTCCTCTGCCCACCTGCATGATCGTGTGGATAGCCCCAATTTCTGTAGCTTTCTTTGATGGCAGAAATGAAGCAAATGTGCCCTCAGAGATAGCCTTAGGGCTTGTGGTAGTGAGAGTGCAGTGCAAACAAATCCTGAGAAGACAGAATTCTCAACATTTACAAACAGCTCTTCTAAGGAACCATGCCTTGGAATTCACCCAGGTTTTGCTTTGTTCTTCACTGCAAGGCTAGGGAGCCTGTGGTGGCTCCCATCGACCCTAAGTGTGGCTCCCTCATTCTTTATGATGCCTTTGTGAAGTTGAAGCTGAATACTCTCCACAGCCCCATTGGCACACTGTGGAAGTCACCCTTACCAGGGCTACCTTTTGCTCAGTGTTGGTGGGGCTCCTTCAAGGGTCTTTTTGAGCCCCAAAGCCACGCTAAAAGATGCTCATGGTGGGAAGTCCTTCCCAGCACTTTCTGAATTTGCAACGTGGTGCCTAAGGCGTGGGCAGGTTGTTTTGCAGAGTAGTTTACAAATATCCCCCTGTCCCCTATTATTTACTGTGGCTGCCTAATGGTAACAAAGTCCATTTCTTTCCTCTCTGTGAAACAAAGCATCAGCATACTCTCTGTCTGAAGTTTACCTTTAGAGAGCTTTGTGTTCAGATTGCTAGAGGGCATGCAGAGTGCTTAGCTGGCTTTCCAGGTTGCCTGGCTGTGGTGGGATTGGGGCACATTGAGGCGATTCTCATGATTGCCAAGAGCAGACAAGGAGGGCATGGAGGGAGGGCTGCTTTTAACCTACATCCCCCCAGATGATCAAGCCCGAGGTCTTCTGCTTGCCTCCTGGCACACCCAGATGAGCAGCAATTCATGGGGAACTGTGAAGTGATATGTGGCTGGAACTCATTGTTCTAGTTGCCATATATCCCACAATGCACCATGTGCAGTGCACTGGGGGATCCCCCCATCTCTTTTTCTCCTTGGACTGCACACAGATGGGTTAAGGGTGCATTTGCACCCTTAACCTCATCTAACAGCCAGGTTTAGTAAGGGGGTCAGGCTGCATGGGAGCGCTGGGATCTGCAATGATCACGACACTTCACACAACCAGCCTAACCCTGGCTGGCTGCCCTAGCCTTGGTTAGGCTGGTCATGAGAACAGCTTCATTATCACTATGGGACACACAGAACAATACAGGGAACCAAGCAACCATGCTTGCTTAGACTGGATTAAAAGCCTCTAAAGTTTCAAAAGCCATTCCCCACTCAGAAAACCCTGTAAAGTTGGTAAAACTGAGAATTAAGAGAGGGAGAGAGAAAGAACCTCACAGGAACAGATGACTCCATGTACAGAATCCTCAAGATACTGAGGAGAGGAAAGCTGGTATTGTGGTAAGAACTTAGTTAAGCACTGTGTGAGCACTGTAAGATATTCCCCTCAGGGGAAGTTTATGCTCTGGGAAGGGCAGAAGGTTCCAAGTTTCCTCCCTGGCATCTCCAAGATAGGATTTTTTTTTAAAATATAGGACAAGATTTTTTGATTGAACCAACAAACTACCAAAGCATACAGTACATTACCAAAGCACAATTATATACACAGTGGTTGTTTGTATATCATATAAATACAAAGATTTACAAACAAGGATTTGGTAACCCACAGGGTTATAAAGTATATGCATGCAGTACTGTAACTCGGGGCAGGGGCATTAACGTCCATTTCCACAATTTGTCCCATTGCTGTTTAGAAGAGATACACTTGTCTTTTTGCACATAACCATACAGACTTTTCCAGAAGAAATTTACTGTCTCATCTACGTGAACCTCTTGGTCGCGTCTTCCCTCTCTATTCCTATGCAGTAGGTTTGCATAAATGACATACAGGTTTACTAACCTGATTATGAGAAGGGGAACGTTCCAATTCCCTAATATAAGGGCACCCGTTCCGTCCTGTTTCCTTGAAGGTTTCTTTCTGGGATCTCGAAAAGAGGTTATATCGCTCAAACCTGAGGTTAGTTCTTCCCAAGTCTGTTTTTCCAAATCAGGCCACCCTAACAACTTGCTTACTCCCTGCCACACTCTTTTGGCTACCACACACTCTTTTAAGAAATGTGAGTGGGTTTCCCTGAATGTTTTGCCTAGCTCACTAGCTTTCTGTTTGCAGGTGATTTTAGGACACTCTTTCTTGTCCACTGGGAGCCATGGCTTAGCTGTGTTAAGTGGCAGTACTTGGTGGTATAAATGCTACCTCATTTCCCATAAATGAAAAGGGACCTTTTTCTTCTTAAAGAGAGCGATAGGGTGATTGGGTTGCAACAAGTACTGTGAAGTGTGGTGTTTGTAGCGTTTACGTTCTAAATCGGGTTTAAAAAAACCCACTTCTAGAATCTCTCCATAAATTGTTTTCCTTAGTTGCTTAACTGAGGAGGATCCTTTAAATAGATCCGGTTCAACCTTCTATATATTTTTTAGTGTGAATAACAAATCTCTCAAGTAGTCTGGGTGGTCTCCTTTCAATACTTGTGTGATATTACTTTGAAAGGACCTTTCCCCCACCATGCTATGCCCCATGCTGACTTTCGCCACCATAGAGCAAAAAGCGAAACCTAGGTTTTTTGCAAGAGGTTGGATATATTATGGACATTCACGAAAATCCAGTTTCCAAAACTGTAGGACATGAATTTAGTTACAAAATAGGGTTGCAGGGCAGGTAGAGCTAGGCCTCCCCGCTCAACCTCCTTAAATGCTACCGCACGGGCCCAAAGGAAGGACGCCGTGTGCCATACTAGACAGAAGACCTGGCTTTCAACTCTCCAAAGGAGATCGAGTGGAGGAGGGTAGACTACCGCCAGGTTGTGCACCAGAGGTATCAGGTAAGTCCAGATGTAAACCGCTTTCTGGTATATGGCAAGGCTCCATTTTTTCCACATGTTGATTTTAAGCATTACTTTTTCTTCCCAATCTGTCCAATTCCCCCCACCCAGATTTTTTCCTTAATCCCATATTCAATCCCTAAAATATTTACTGTATCTACCCACTTCAGTTTGGACTCTGGGGCCCCTTTGCTTTTACATTCAGAGATGGGTAGGCACGAGAGTTGCTGGTGTTCGGGGTCCATTTTAACAAATACACTTTTGTCAGCATTTAATTCTGAGCCCGAGATCTTGCCATATTCCCAGAAGAGGTCCAGTATAACAGAGATTTCATTTTCATCCGATAACAGTAATGTAACACCATCGGCATGAGCTACAAATTTTACCCTAAACCCAGAATGCGGTTCTGAGTGGACAGGTGGTTCAGCCATCCCATCACTCTCCCTCCTGGGAAGATTTCGCAGGGCGAAGGGATAGAGACCGAGAGTCCTCGCAAATGGGGTTCTCTCTGAATCCTGATCAGGATTGGATCCAGGTCAAAAATATAAAGTAATGGGCTCAGTGGGCATCCTTGGCAGACACCTGAATGCAAAACGATTGGGTCACCCCACTATCCATTAATCTGTGGTGTCACCTTTGCATTTGTATAGAGCAGCTGTATCCAGGTAACGAAGAGGGGTGGTATACCTTTAGCTTTCAACAATGTCTACAAGTAATTGTGGTTCACTTTGTCAGAGGCCTTAATTTGATCTAATAAGAGGAGATGACCTTTCCAACTTTCATTCTGTATAAAGTAAAAAAGTTCTCTCAGCAGACACAATGAGTCTGTCATCTTTCTTCCCAAGATAGCACTTGTCTGCAAGCTGTGGACCAATTTAGGGGCCACTCTCGCCAATCTATTATTTAGGATTTTGGCAAAGATTTTGTAATCGATATTTGTGAGGGTTATCGGCCTCCAGTTTTGTGGTAAAGTGGTGTCGCCTTTCTTGGGGAGAAAAACTAAGAGGCCGTCCCCAAATGACCTATTTAAACATCCATTGTCTAGGACAAAATTAAATAATTTTACTAAGACTGGTAGTAGCTGGTCTGCGTAAACCTTATAGAGAGGCCATGTCAGACCATCAGGCCCAGGGGCCGATGTGCTCTTTCCTGCTGAGATAACCGCTTTGACCTCGTCTATCGTTACAGGATGGGCCAAAGAGCCCTTTTCCTCTTCAGTGAGGGAATAGGTGAGACCATATTCATTCAGACTGCAGAACCTATAGATAAGATTGAATGTCCTTTACAGAAATATCTTTCAATGCATACAAGTTCATATAAAACTGGGCCATGATCTTTAACATATCGTGGGGGTCAGCCTTTAGTGGGCTATTTCCATCCAATCACAGGCCTTGGAATGTCAAACTAGATACATGCATCTTGTCCTTTGCCCACTCCCCCTTTTCAACTACAGACCATTTGAATCGATACAGCTTATTTTCCAAACGCCTGTGCCGCAGCTCATTTTGAAATGTCCTGATTGTCTCTTTGTAGCGGCAGCATGATTCCACATTGAAGGGTTCTCCCCTGTTCATCTTATCAATGATCCTCAGAAGTTAGCCCACTGTCCCCGCAAACCCGGTCAAAGCGGGTCTCACGGATCATGAGACCCGCTTCAGAGAGGGCTTCAGCTTGAGTCTCCCAGTGCCTAATCATTATACCACATTGGTTTATGGGGCAGTTAGAATCTTCTTTATTTTCTGATTTGTAGGAGGATATACAAATCAATCAATCAATTTGATTTGTATATAAACTAGAAGCTTTCTTACTGAGTAACAGCTTGGGTTTAGGGGAATACTTCTGAGCCTCTCCTGTAACTCCCCCCCCCCTCAATCTCAGGGCTTCAAGAATAGCACAGAGAGAAAGGAAGGGGGAGTGGATTGATTGGGGTAAAAGAAATTTTTGCCTTTTTACCCCATATGATTTGACCATATCCTTGCTTCACCTTAAATACAACTTGCTGCTTATTTGACTATGCCACAGCTATAGGATTGCAGCACTGTTACCTCTAAGGCGTGCACATGTGTGTGCGCTCACAAGTTGTTTTAAATGTCTGCTCAGTTATTTTTAGATCCCGCATACGCTGCCTTAATACTGCTGCCCAGAACAAAACTCATCCCGCACAGAGATGAGAAAAATTAGAGGGACCACTGAACTGCAGCTTTTGTTGTGACTAACTTTCAATTATTTCAGTGGGTGTTCTCTGAGCAGGTTTAACACTGGATACACCCTGTTGTGTTTTGATTTCTAGTGACATACTTTGTGTATATTTGCCCCCCACCCTCACCCCCACCACAGCCTGCACACACCCATGGAGGGTGGTGAGAAACCTAGCAAACATAGCAAAAAGGAACAGAGTATTATGTTGTTTTGGAATTAGTGATGTGATTGAGTGTTTAAAAAGCTGGAAATACTCTAGTTTTTGCAGGACAAATCCAAGCACATTAATATATTGGATGGTATCCCATTGTCCAATGGCTATTTTTAATGATATAATACAAATCTAACATCAAGTGGTCTTGTAGAACAGTCATTTTCCTTTGCTGGGATGATTCACAGCCCTAGAAGACACAACCTGAGTGATTTAATCTTTGAAAAACTTGTATTGCTTAAAGGAAATGGAAACACGTTTGGATAAGAACATATCAAAATTTTTTCCTTTTTTCAGGCATTGTATTTTGTATTTTAAGATGTATTTTAAAATACTATTTTGTAATTTTATTGGTTCTTTACTAAGTACTTTGTATTTTGTATCTAAAATAAATTTGCTTTGGTATTCTGTATTTTTAAAACTAAAATACTTTAAAGAAATATTTTGCCCATCTCTGCCAGGATATATGTATGAAGAACTGAGAGCTTGCTTCATGCATAGAAATACCTAGAACTGTACTGGAAGTTTACAGTCAAATGCTTTCAGCATCGAAAAGAGCTTTAGGGGGTCTGAAATGTTCTTCAATGCCCACCTACTTCATTTGCATCTGTTTGGAGCAGCTTTACAACCTCAGTTAGTTGCTGTTGTAATGCTACTGTTCTTAAAAACTAGTTTCCCTCCTACCCCAGGAACAATTTACATATTTATTTATTTACTTATTACATTTATACACTACCTTTCTGCCAATACACTTAAAGCAGTTCACAGTTTAAAATAATGATCGACAGTTTAATTGACATGATACAAAAGAGAGAAGGAACCAGGAAAACTAGAAAATTCAAATGAGCCATCATGAACCCAGGGGCGTAGCTAGGAAAGAGGGGGCCCGTGCTCATCCCTCTCTCTGGCGGCCCCTCAGAGAGACAATGGAGAAAATAGGAAGGGATGGAGCTGGAGGGCCCTCAGGAGCTGGGGGCCCGTGTCCTTTGAACCCTTTCGTTCAATTATAGCTACGCCCCTGCATGAACCTCTCAGTGGTGTTTGATACCATTGACTTGGACTGAGTTGTCAGCAATATGTAGATGGCACTCAGCTCTCTCTCTCTCTCATCACCTGTTCCTAGGGAGGCAGTTGATGTCCTGAATTGGGCGGGGGGGGGAGGGGCTGGAGGCAGTGATGACTTAGATGTGGGCTAATAAGAGATTGAAAAATTTGAGATTGAAATCCAGGAAAGATGGAGGTGCTGTTGGTCAGTAGGAGAGCCAATCGGGATGAGGGGATTCGAGGTTCTGGATGGGGTTGTACTCCCCTTGAAAGAGCAGGTGTGCAGCTTGGGGGTATTCCTGGACCCAGCTCTGCTCTTGGAAGCTCAGGTGGATGCGGTGGCTGGGGTGCCTTTGCACGGCTTCAGCTAGTGTGCCATCTGTGTTCCTTACTCAAGAAGGCAGATCTGTCCACAGTTACCCTCGCCTTAATTACATCGTGGCTGGATTACTGTAATGTGCTCTATGTGGGGCTGCCCTTGGAGAATATTTGGAAACTGCAGCTAGTGCAAAATACGGCAGCTAGGATTTTATCCAGAGCTGCCTGCTGGGATCATATTACACCCATTTTGACCTTTAAGGTCCTTAATGGTTTGAGCCCTGGTTTTGTAAACCACCTTGAGGTTGTTTTAATGAAAGGTGGTATAAAAAGCTTACAAAGAAACAAACAAATGTGTATCTGTGAATGGATTGGCTGTGTGGAAACACTTTTGGTTCCAACCCTAGAAATCTTAAGGCATTGCAAACAGATGCAGCAGGTCTGAAGAGGTTATGCCCACAAGGTTGTGAGCATAATGTGTGGCATTCCAAAGGTATCTCTGTACATTTTGCTATTGTAATATTGCAGGATTTGTAGAACACTGAACTTTAAAGTTTGCTGCAGGAGATGCTACAGGGTGTTCTCTGTGTTTGTGCTTAAAATTTTTAGCACAATGGTAGATGGCACATTGACCACAATTAGCAAAGCGAATCACGCCAAAAAGGGTGCCTCAAAAAAGAGCCTCCTCCACATATTAATTAAACCCTTGTTTAGTCATACCTCTATCTGTAGTCTAGGCCCAGTATGGATACTGGGTCACTGAAGTTTGGATTTATTCTTCAATTGCCTTTGCCTCCATAAAATAATATATCTTTTTGCCATCATGGGGTTACTTTGTGAGACTCTACACTTTAAACTCTACACAACTCAATGTGCAGCAGCTGTGAAAAAGGCCAATTCCATGCTAGGGATCATTAGGAAGGGGATTGAAAATAAAAATGCTGATATCATGATGCCCTTATGCAAATCTATGGTGCAGCCACACTTGGAGTACTGCACACAGTTCTGGTCACCACACCCAAAAAAGGACATTGTAGAACTGGAAAAGGTGCAGAAGAGGGTAACCAAGATGATCAAGGGTGTAGAGCACCTTTCTTATGAGGCAAGGTTACAAAACCTGGGGCTATTTAGTTTAGAAAAAAGATGACTACAGGGAGACATGATAGAGGTCTATAAAATCATGCATGGTATGGAGAAAGTGGATAGAGAGAAATTTTTCTTTCTCTCACATAACAGTAGAACCAGGGGTCATCCCATGAAATTGATCCCAGGAAATTTAGGACCGACAAACAGAAGTACTTTTTCATACTCAACTTGTGGAATTCTCTGCCACAAAATGTTTTGACAGCCAACAACCTGGATGGCTTTAAGAGGGGTTTGGATAACTTCATGGAGGAGAGGTGTATCAACAGCTACTAGTCGGAGGGCTATAGGCCACCTCCAGCCTCACAGGCAGGATGCCTCTGAGTACCAGTTGCAGGGGAGTAACAGCAGGAGGGAGGGCACGCCCTCAACTCCTGCCTGTAGGCTCCTAGCAGCATCTGGTAGGCCACTGTGTGAAACAGGATGCTGGACTAGATGGGCCTTGGGCCTGATCCAGCAGGACTGTTCTTATGTTCTTACACACGATGAAGGTGTAGAGCCTCAAGGGGTCGGGCAGGGACAGCGGGCTTAGCCTGTTCTCCCGGCAAAGCATTCGCTCCTTGCTGGGTGGCCGGATCGGCCACCCAAACCAACACCGGCTTCGGTTGGGCGCTCCTTTGCCGGGACGCAGCTCACTGCCCCCGGAGCCCCAGGAAGGCACTGTGTGAGTACCTTCCTGGGGTCCCCCCTCCCCACAACCCAAGTGTGTCAGTCATGGCTGCAAGCAGCTGTGGCTGACACACAATCAAAATAACAAGGTTAACCGAGTGCTTGCTTTGTTAACCTCATTTAGCAGGAGGGTTACTTAGGTGGACTAGCTGCTGTTGAACCACAGGGCTTGCCTGCGAGCCCGGTGGTTCCAACAATCACTAGAAACTGGGCTGGGCTCCCTTAGCCTGGTTTCTAGTGATTGTGGCAATCTCTTGTGTATCTTGTAAAACCACAATGTTGCTATCATGGGGTAACTTTGTCTCCTCCCACATGCCCAAATCAGAAAACAGTGACTGTATCATTAACTGGAACTGCCACCGCCCCACTATTTACTAAATGTTCATGTTACAAGTTCAATGACTAATTGTCCCTAAAAAAAGAGAAGGCTCATTAGAAAGCTATTGTTGAGATAAATTTCTAATCCAGGATGAGCCCTTTCTCATGATCAGTGAAAAAAGGCTTGAGAAAGTGCGGGGAGGAAGGCTGCTTGTACTTACCTCCCTGCAGACGATCCCTCTGCTCTCCCTGGACAGGCGGATTGCCTGTCCACATGATTGCTGGCAGCTTCTGGCCGCGTGGAGGGTCGGGGCTGTGACTCTTTGTCCCAGCCCCCAGAACTGCCATAATGCAGTGCATTATGAGTGGTGAGCGTGTGGTGCATTGTGGACATTACCTCAACACTGGCTGGCAAAGTATGAAAGAAATGGGGCTAAGAGAGCACTAGCTCTCTTAATTTCATTTAACAGGGTGGTTGGCTTGGTGGATTTGCTGCTGAGTCGTTGCCAGGATCGAGCGTGATTCCTGAGGTTCTCATGTGCGGGCAAGACTGGGCTTGGCTTCGTCAGCCCAGTTTTGCCCTCACATGAGAACAGCCTCAATGTGTGGTCTGCTCGTGTGAGGGCATTCACATGACCTTTTGTCAGGATCATTCCTACTTTCCCCACAGATGATCATGGCATTTCTTCAGCTGCTCCGCTCGGGCTCCCACACAATCCACTCTGCAAGGAGCAGGGCAGCCATATGGAGGCTGGGGAAATGAGCCATCCCTCATTAAAGTGGGTTTTAATACTTCTTTAATGTAGTATTAAAACTGTGCATTGATGTCAGCTTCCCAATGCAACTGGACAATGGCATGCCGTGTGGGGGGAGGGATGTGTGTATCCATGCTCCTTCCCCACACGTTAAGAGTATAAGGTGGTCAGACTATTGTCTGAACTAGCCCACTGTTTCTCCATAAATGTGTATTAGCAAAACCCCCACAGATGAGACTCTAGGACTGTTGTCTATGGGTGGTGACTGACATATCCCTGGCCTCTCCTTTGCTGTCTCCGTCTGCCTCGAAAGGTGATGCTTATGGTCTTTTGTGTTTGAAACTCATAAATTCCTTAAATGATTCCCAGGATTCTCAGTGATGATAAGTATCACTGAAGACAGATGATCAAAAACATGAACTTTAAAGTGATTTAAAAAAACATAAAGTGGGACTCTGAGAGACAAGCCCCTTGCCTCCGAAAATGCATATGTGCCTGTGATGTGCTTCTGATATTGGTGACTACTTTGGAGTTGATACAGTGCCAGCACTGAAAATGTTTCAAAAGGGTAATTTTTGGTGACTTGGTAAAACCAGGAATGCCAGCATGGATTGAAGATAAATGCCCAGAGTAGTTGTGTGAACTAGCCATAAGAAAGGAGGGTTGGAAGGAGCAGGTAACTTGTTGCAAATCTTCTGGAATCAGCTAGAAGGGTCAGTGCACAGAATATCTCTGCAGTCTCATGATTGAGACTGGGGCCACCCTTGGAGATACAAAGAAAAGAGAGGCAACATAACAGAGAAAACAGAGCAGAAGCCCACACTGGGGAAGTAAAAAACTGCATAGTAGTTAGCAAGATCAGCCATCATAAATAAAAAGAAAGGCAGAAGCAGAGGGATTTAGTTTACTGGTACAAAAATGGGGCAAATGTCTAAATATTTTGTAGTGCCTACAAAAACGGTGGTGATGCCTTGCCTACTAGCTTAAATAGCTAGCTGTCCTGTCCCAGGAACACTGAGCTATGTGGCTTGGACTCTGGCTTGGATTTCTCCTCCTGCCTGTAAGCTGCCCATCAGGGGCAAGGAGCAGGCCCATCATGTCAAGGTCGCTGAAGAAGAGAGTCTAGCCAAGTGCTCCGGACTACAGCACAAAAATAGGAGGTAGACAGAAGGAAATGCTGCATCCAGGCAGTGTGGGAGTTCTTATAACTGTCCCTGTTGACCCTCTGATTCAGAGGCTACCTGGGTTCATTCATGATTCTGCCTTCTGAGTAGGGCTTAGAGGTGGAAACACTTCATGCTGCCACTTCACCTACTGTTTTATGTATCTTCACCTTCTATATTACTGTATCTACTCCTGGGAGTCATCGTGGTAGTGTGGGGTCTGGCATTGGGACCCCCAACTCTGCAGACTGCCCCATTGGGGCATCTTCTGGGGTGGTGGCCTCTGTGTATCTGTCAGGGTACACTGAGGGGCCATTCACATGACTGAGCAGGCGGGGTGGGGTGGGGGCAAGGGGGAAGGCTGCTCCACTCACCGTTCCCCCAGATGCAGGGGAAACTCCCGTTGCAGGGGAGTTATCAGTTGCAGGGGAGTAACAGCAGGAGAGAGGGCATGCCCTCAACTCCTGTTGTAGGTTTCCAGCGGCATCTGGTGGGCCACTGTGTGAAACAGGATGCTGGACTAGATGGGCCTTGGGCCCGATCCAGCAGGGCTGTTCTTACGTTCTTATGAACATAGGAAGCCTACTGGGTGGATACACTGCACCATGCAGTGTGGAGCTCCGGAGGCCGGGATGACGAGTCCTGGCCTCCAGAAATCCCACAATGTACTACACCACAAGCAGTGTGCAGGATCCCCCATCAGACAGGTGCCCATCTCTGTGACTCCTCAGGCTCTGTGGGGCCCATGGAGACACACGAGCCCAACAGCCAGGCTAAGGGAGTGCTTGCTCCCTTAACCTAGTCTAAGAGCTGGGCTTCAGAGTGGAGTTAGGCTGGATGGGAGAGCCAGGATCCACATGGCTCCCAGCACTCCACACAAGCAGCCTAGCCCAGGCTAGGCTGCTCGTGAGTACAGCCTCTGATTCTCCTTGGTCTCAGTATGAGCAGGGGTGGTGATGGGGTCCTCCTCTTCTTCTGAGGATCCATTGAAAACGGAGTTAAATGAAAATGAAAATGAAAATCCAGTTCTGGTTCCAGGCACAGGCTGGTCCTGAGAGTGGAATACAAATTCATAAAGGGTAGTCAACAGCCATTCTGTCAACAGCCATTCACCATGTCACTTAATGGAGCCTCCATTTTCAAAGGCAGCATAGCCATGAATACTGGGCGTGGCGGGGGGTGGCTACCATCATTATGATCTGCTTTTCTTTGGGGTCATTTGGTCTCCAAAGAAGAATACTGGACCCCACAGATGCTTGGGTTGGTTTGATTATTTTTCTTATAGCCTTATTCTATTATTCTGGGCCATGGCCAGCTCAGAAATGATAATTACACATTTCTAAAGAAGGCCCAGACACTATTGCTTCTTTCCTCCTTCATTTTCTAAAAAGGATACTACCTTTGCCACTAGCAAGGCATGAGGTGATTGATTGATCAAATGTTTAGACTGCCCCAAACCTCTGTCTCTGGGCAGGTTACAACATAAAACAGATTAAAAATGAAAACCTTAAAACCATTAAAACCACAGTCCGTTTACAAAGCTTGGGTGAAAAACCCCCTGACTTTTTAAAAAGTTGTCCAAGATGGGGAGGCTCTAACTTCAGCAGGGGTTCATTCCAGAGTCTCGGGGAAGCAGCAGCAGAGAAGGTGCATCCCTGAGTAGCTACCAGATGAGCCAGTGGCAACTGCAGGCAAACCTCTTCAGATGATCTCAATGGGCGGTGGGGCTCATGGTGAAGAAGACGTTCTCTTAAATACCCAGGGCCTAAGCTGCTTAGGGCTTTATAGGTTACTAGTGGGCCCGGGCGCAGAACATCTGCATCTCCGGGCCAAGTGCCGCCGCCGAGTGCCGCCGCCGTGGCTGGGCCGAGTGCCGCCGCCACCACCACTGTGCTGCCGGGCCGGGCCAGGCCGGGCCGCCCCTGCTGCCTCACATCTGCGGCTGGGCTGGGGCCTGCCGCCTTGTCTCCTCAGCTGCCCGGCCAGCCAATTCTCCTGGGTGCGCCAGGACCAATCAGGCGCCCCGCAGCCCAGCCAATCAGCTGGGCTGCCGGGATGCATGTTCGAAAGACACACCCAGGAGAATTATATATATAGATAACCAGCACCTTTGTATTTTGCCCAGTAACTTATTGGCAGCCAGTGAAGCTCTTTCAGTATAGGAATAATATGGTCTGACCCAGAGACCAACCTGGCTGCTGCATTCTGTACCAAATGCAGTTTCCAGACTACATACAAAGGCAGCCCCACATAAAGCGTGTTGCAGTAGTCCAGTCTGGAGGTTACTAGCATATGTGCCACTGTTCTGAGGTAATTTATCTCAAGAAACAGATGCAGCTGGCGTATCAGCCGAAGATGATAGACAGCACCAGAGTATATCACCTTGCACTCAAGTAACTGCTGATAGTTTCACCTTCAGTGTTTCCCCATGCGCACTTGCTTTTCATTAAGATGACCCCTGAGGGACGCTTATGCAGCTATAAAGACTCCAGCAGGCTGACAGAGTACTTTCCTCTCTCATTTCTCATCAGTGTTCACATCAGTGCTCTTGGCAAATAGATGGGTTTCTGCTTCCAGAAACATGGCTGAAGCTGAACATTTGTGCCAGCTGAATTAGACTTTTCAGCTAGAGACACTTGGAATCTGTACTCTCCACACATCACAGCCCATCTGAAACCTTCTGCTCCTGCTGTTTTCCTGTAGCTACCGTACTCCTCACTCATGGAGAACAAGAACATTACTATTAACATGGGATGAAAAGTGGCCACAGGCAACAACCTTCTTGGTTCACCTCATCAGAGGTGTATTTAATAATGTATGTTCACCCCAAGCCTTGTTTATGGTATATATTGATAGACTTCTCTGGATGCATTGTAGATTATTTCTTGGTGCCTACTTGGAGTTTTGGTATTACGGCCATATTCATTAGCCATCAACTGCTTACATCTGAGGATAGACGACGTGGGGCTACTGGCTTGGAACCAGAGTCCACCCCATTGGAGCTCACAGTTAGGGAGGGGAGGCTTGGATTTAGGAGATCCTAAGCAATTTTACCATGCAAAAAACAAAAAACAAAAACCCACCATGGGATTATTTTAATGAAAGGTGGTATATAAATTTAACAATAAATAAAATAAATAAAATAAATTTCCTGATTTTGGGTGGGGGTAAGGCTCTCTTAATTTTCTCTTAATTTTTGATTTAGAAAATTACACTTTGATTCTCCACCACACACTTTTTGATCCTTCACAACAACTCCACCAGTGTGGAAGATGAGAGAGAAAGGGGATGGGGGAGGCAGGCGGTAGAGGATGGGAGAGGCTTGATGAGAGGGAGAGGGAGAGGGAGAGGGAGAGGGAGAGGGAGAGGTGATGGGGCAGGCTAGAGAAGATGGATGGAGGGAGAGAGAACCATTGGCAACATTTCCCGAACTTTAAATGACTTGCATGTGGAAGGAGCACTGACAAGAGAGAGGGAAAAGGAAAGAAAGAAGATGGAGCAGCAGGCTTTGAGGGAGCGGGGGGGGGGAGGTTCAAGCTTTATGAGAGGGAGAAAGAGAAAGAAGGCAAGAGGACTGGGCAGGCTTTGTGAGATGAAAGAGAATGAGGATGCAGTCTCAAGGGGGAGAGAGGTGTCAGTGAGAGATGTAGTTAGGGCGAGAGAAGAAATCAGTGTGGGTTTCCCCCCCTCTTCACTTTGGGGCTCTTCTCCCCCCCCACTCTCCGCCCCCTGCCCACTCACCTCTCCGACAGCTACAGCTGCCTTTAGCTCCCGAGCGCTCCTCGGGGCTTGCTTTCCCTTTTGCAGACTACTTCTCTCTCTACTTATCTCCGAGCACCTCCGCTCCTGCTGCTGGGGCAGGAGCTTCCTGGAAATGAGGGTGCATTCAGAGGAGGAGCCAAGGTGCTCGGAGATCAGTAGAGATAGAAGTAGTCTGCAAAAGGGAAAGCGAGCCCCGAGGAGGGCTTGGGAGCTAAAGGCAGCCGTAACTGCCGGAGAAGTGGTTGGGTGGGGGGAAGCAGCAGGCTTGCTACTGGTCCGGAGCTTCTTCTTCATCACTTCTCCTTGTCTCCTCTTTCTCCGTTCCTTCAAGTTCTTTCTTTCTTTTTTTGCAATGCCCCCCACTGGCACCACCGAAGTCGCTGCTGTCTAGCTTCCCACACCTCAGCCTGCCTGCTACTCCTGTTGCTCACTGAGCACACAAGGCAGGCAGGCGGCTGCTGACCCACCCCACCTGACCTGGACCTGAAGTGACAGAGTGTGCAGGTGCATCTGGTCAGTTCTTGCCTTTTGAAGGCAGGGAAAGCCGCTCCCATTGCATCCTCACCACACCGAGGCCACTGGCCATTGTGCGGCCCCATGGCCGGCTGCCAATCAGGTGGGCGCCACGGGGTGTGCGTGGCCTACCCTGCCGTGCACCATGGGAGACTTGCCTCCTGGGGGGCCCCTTGAGGCAGCCAGGTCAGGAGACAACTGTCTACCCTTGCCCAATGAATGGTACGCTCTGGCCTGGCTGCCAGAATCATGTGTCAGCACCGGCTACTTGCAGCTTGCACTGACACAGAAATGGGGATCTAGAGTGCCCATCCCTTGGGGGAATCCCCCCCGTGCTTGGTGGTGCAGTGCACTGTGGGATACCCAGAAGCTAGGATAACTATTCTTAGCCTCAGAGTGATCCGCCCTGCTCAGAGCCCTGCTCTGCACTCTGCGCTCCGTGGGCTGGGCTCCCTTAGCCTGATTTTGGGCAATCATTGTAATAGCCTCAAGATCAGTATCTAGTGATGCTGTGTTTAGATGCAAAGCAGGGCCTTGTGTGGTTTTCACGTTGCCACTTGGCTGGCTCTTGCTTTCCAAGAACGGATTACTACTTTTCTGGCAAATGGGGACAAGAACTGATTGTTCTCAGAAAACAAGAGCTGTCCAGCAGGTGGCACTGAACAAATTGCACGAGATCCCTGCTTTGCATCTTCATATCGCATCACCAGATTGAGGGACTGTGCTGGGAAGTAGGATGGAAGCCTGTTGGACTATGTGGAGAGTGAGTAAGCTCATGCTTTGAATTTGCACAAAAGCTTCTCACATCCCACATCTTTTTGCCATCTGGAAGAACCTATAGTGAATGACATGCAAAGACAGCTAATCAGCCTAGTTACTGGAATGTTTATTGCACCACATGGAACATTTTTCCTACAGATTGCACCAGTGAATATGCCACAAATAGTTGGTTCATTAGACATGCTTCCTCAGTTATTATGGTTTGTACTTTAAAGTGAATTACTGCCAGTTTCAGATTTTGTGAAGAAAAAAGTTTTTTCACCTATTTCTCATAGGGCTTGACTAAAAGCAGCATTAGAAATGTAGGTGAAAGGGGGAAAAAAGTTCTGAGGGACTGAGTCCTTTAATCTTATATGTGTATGATCATAATGAGATCTTACCTGAGAATGGCACTGTTGCTAGCTTGGCAAAGAGAGTATTGTATTAACGGGACTGCAGTTTTCATTCTAGAAAAGATGCTTTTCTTTTATCAAGGACACACACATTTTGCACTTGTCAACCTTAGCAACATTTTTTAAAATGGTCTGTTATATGGGAATGGGGACTCAATTTTCATGCATATCATTTAGTTATGGGCGGCACGGAGGGAAACTGATTTTGTGAATATTGCTGGCTTCCAGGGAACTCATTTGCACTATTCCAGCAAGGGTGAGCCATGTGTGAATATAAGTTTCCAAGTAGATCTCTGCGCCCAGTTACATGTTATGTTCAACATCCAGGGTGGCACCTGAGACTGGAGTAAACAGCCAGTTTCCCAGGAGTGTGTGCTCCCCGCACAAACCTCTACTTCCGCTCCAGGTTCCAATATGCCAAGACTGGCTGTGACATCCAAACCCAACAATCTCAGCATATCCTGCCCCAATGTCCTCAGGGAATCCAACCTCTGTAACTTACTTCAAATTTAAGTTCTGGATGTCAGGTTCCCTGAGGGAAGTGCAAAAATAGGATATGCTGAAATTGGTGGGTTCAGATGTCACGACCATTCTCAACGTATTGGCACCCGGAACAGCAGGAAGCCTCTGAGTACCAGTTGCAGGGGAGTAACAGCAGGAGAGAGGGCATGCCCTCAACACTTGCCTGTAGGCTTCCAATGGCATCTGGTGGGCCACTGTGTGAAACAGGATGCTGGACTAGATGGGCCATGGGCCTGATCCAGCAGGGCTGTTCTTATGTTCTTAAGTCAAGGCTCATGCAGGGAACTGGCTGCTTGCCCAACCTCAGGTGCTGCCATATGTGCAAACCTGCCCATGGTTTGGCCTTAGATTTTAATTTGTTTCATTGAAATAGCAGTTTGTTTGTTTGTTTGTTTGTTTATTCAATTTCTGTACCGCCCTTCCAAAAATGGCTCAAGGCAGTTTACACAGAAAAATAATAAATAAATAAGATGGATCCCTGTCCTCAAAGGGCTCACAGTCTAAAAAGAAACATAAGATAGACACCAGCAACAGTCACTGGAGGTACTGTGCTGGGGGTGGATAGGGCCAGTTACTCTCCCCCTGCTAAATAAAGAAAATCACCACATTAAAAGGTGCCTCTTTGCCAAGTTAGCTGGGGAGAACCAGGATTGGGACCATGATACATGTGAGAGGCAGGTTTTAACCCTTTCCCTTTGTACTGTAGCCCCAATGAAAATTATGCCAATAGCACTAATTGCAATTTTCATGTATGAAATTGTAGGTAATGACTATTGAACTGTAGCTATTGTAGGCAACAGCTGGGGCTTGGGGGTGGGGCAGATTTTTGGCAGTAATGCACACATTCCTGTCAAAAGGGTTAAAATCAACAACCTTCCACCCATACTGCAGTCTTGATCTTGATGCTTCCCCATAAGTAGCAGTGGCTGCTACTTAAAAGTAAAACAAAACAAAACAAAATAAGGTAAAACCATGCATTAATGAAACATGTAGTTTAGCTCTGTGGTTTGGTATCAGTATGCTCACAGATCTGGTTGCTTCAGGGGAAAAGTAGCAGGGAATATGCCTGCTATTGTATTTTGAACAAGCTGCAAGAGATGGCGAAACATGGCTGGAAATCCAAAAGGGAGGGCATAATATAAACAGGCCTCATGGATATCAAGGCATGAGTCACTAGGACAATGTTAGCCTTAGAAAATTATGCAAGCTGAGCATCTGACAAAAGCATCCTGAGGACATTTCCAATACCTGACATGGAAGTAGATTATTCTTACTCTTTCATATTCCACTTTTCAATGGAAAAGTTCTCACAATGGTTCACATAGAAAAAGAAGAAAAAGAATAAGATGGTTCTCTGTCAACAAAAGGCTCACAGTTTATCAAGAAGTTCTAGTAAGAACTATTCTGCCTACTTTTCTTTCACTATAACCTTAATTGATAATTACCATCTTCACAAGTTAGCTCACTTCCACCTCAAATGTTCATGCATCTGCCATCTTGAATTGGGGTGGATGACATCATCACAAACTATGCCATTGAGGTGTCCCTATGTCCTCTACAACTGTACTAAATTTGTCCTAAATCAGTTCAAACTTCCACTTCAAATCAGTTCCCACTTCCACCTAGTTTACACATCTGCCATCTTGAATTGGGGTGGATGACATCATCACAAACTGGTGTCTACTAAATTTGTTTCAAATCGGCTCCCACTTCCACCTCAAATGTTTACACATCCACCATCTTTGTACACCGCCTAGAGATGTTTATATGAGGTGGTATAGAAATATGATAAAGAAACAAAGAAAATCTTGAATTGGAATGGATGACATAATCGCAAACTACACCGTTGAGATGTCCTTGTGAGTCACTACAATTGTCTGAAATTTGGTTCAAATTGGTTCAGTCTTTGCAAAGCTAGCATCTCTCTCTCTCTCTCTCTCTCTCTCTCTCTCTCTCTCTCTCTCTCACACACACACACACACACACACACACACACACACACACACCCACACCCCTGGGTGATCTCATAAGCTTAGGCTACAAATACTATCCATATCATTTCCTTGGTCTCTGCTTGCACTTGGAACCCCTTCCCCCTCTAGGGAGACAAGAGAAAAATGGGTGATCTCCTTACCTGATCAGCTCAGTCATCCCAAGGTGGAGTATGACATAGCACTGATGAATCCAACTGACTGTACTTTTCGCACATTCCTCTAGGGAAAAAATAGAGCTGCCAAGCTTCATGGAAAAGACATATAGTGCTGTTGCTGTACATCATTCCAAATCCCATGTTTACTCATAATGTTCCTGACCACCCACAGTCTTTTATACAAACTATCTGAGTAAAAGCCAGGGAGGAAAGACACTTATAGGCCAATCCCTGGCACAATCAGCAACATGCACATTCAGATTTCCAGGACAAACCTTCTTCAACAGCAGTGCTCCAGGAACTGACCCTCAAATCCTCAGTGTAACCTAAGGTGGATAGTAGCAGGACTATCCATTTGAGTCCTGCCCCAACAGCATACGACATGGTCAGGTGCTTGAAGGAAACCATATCAACACCACATCTTCATTCTGCATGAAGCTGGTGGAATGCAGAGAATCATGTTGCAGAGAATGCAGAGGATCTTGTTGCAGAGAATGCAGAGAAGCTTGTTGGAACCAGACAAAGGTGGCACTCACTGAGTTTTATGGTGTCTTTGCGTCACTCACTGTAGCTTTGGCATTAGCCAACTCATGCAGGTTGATTCAGATCCACCCATTCCCTCTTGGCTATTTGAAATGTTCCCAATGAGTTTCACTGCAATGGGCCAGATACATCCAAGACAGAAGCCCTATTCACACATTGAAGCTGTTCACATGAACAGCTGTACTTGGGCTTGCACAGCCCTAGCAGGGTAGGGCTGCTCTTATGAAGCACCAGGATTGCAGGTGACCCCTCTCTGCCCTGAAGGGTAGCCTGATGTTTTCCCCTGGGCTTTTTTACCCAGGTATAAGGGCCCTGGGTCCCTGGTTGTGTGTCTGCTTGGGCTGCCTGAAGTCTGAACAGACACAGAGCCAAGTGGCTAGAGTGCCTGGCTCTTGGGAAAATCCCCAGTGCACCACACTCCTTGTGCGATGCATTGTGGAATTTCTGGAGGCTGCACTGTGTTTCCCCAGCCTCCAGAGGGCCATGCTGCTCAGCAGAGCCACTCATGTGGCTGCACGAGCCACATGGCCAGGAAAAGAACAGAATCGTTTGGGGGAAGGTAGGTGCTATCCTGCCTTCCCCGCTGCCCTCCCTGCCCCATTTAAAGGTTGTGTGAATGACCTTAGTATGTTGTATATAGTATGTCACCACATCTAAAAAAGGACATTGTAGAACTGGAAAAGATGCAGAATAGGGCAACCAAGATGATCAAGGGCCTAGAGCACCTTTCTTATGAGGCTACGCTACAACAGTTGGGGCTATTTAGTTTAGAAAAAAGACGACAGCGGGGAGACATGATAGAGGTCTATAAAATCATGCATGGTATGGAGAAAGGGGATAGGGATATGCACGGAACCACAGAAGCGTGGTCTGGCACTGGGGGGAGTGTGTCTTTAAGGGGGGGCAGTAGTACTTACCCCCCCGCCGCTCTTCCCCCTCTGGCACTGAAGTTACCAAAAACGTTCTTGGGGCGGCAGAGTTCCTCGTTGCCGCCCCTGCCCCCGTCGTTGTCTGTAAGGGTTAAACTAGAAAGAGTTGGTGGCGCACATGTGCCCTTCGCGGCACGCGTGCCTGTCTTCACCGCTGGCGCGCGCGCCACACTTTGTTTACCTTCATGGGACCATTAAAAGTCAGCATCTCAGGACTACTCCACACTTTATGTAGCAGATGTGTTTCTTTCACATTTACCATGTGCCCATGTGGAGAGCAATTGAAAGAGAGCTCTATGCCTCCAAACAAGCCTTGGGAATACGGAAAAGTGTCGTGGAGTGCACATCTCTCTGAATATATAGATGTACAACTCTCTTCAGTCAATATTATGTCTACCACAAGGCACACAGTAAATATAAAAGAAACAATTCTGCTATGTAAAGACTGAAGCAGTTCCCAAACTGCTAGAACCACCCAGAGACATAAGTTTTGGGTGGTATAAAAATATGTTAAAGAAAGAAAGAAAGAAAGAAAGAAAGAAAGAAAGAAAGAAAGAAAGAAAGAAAGAAAGAAAGAAAGAAAACTGCTATTTTTGGTGGTTATTGGTAGCTGTTAGTGGCCAGGAAACCACTTTTTATTTTATTTTTACCCCTAATATTGCATAGAGGTCTATCTTTCGAGGTGATTGTTCATGTTTAGTTAATTTTTATGTTTATTGAAAGAGAAGAGAATTACTGCAAGCTTTCTTGCCTTGGAGAGGCACTCAGTGGTGGCAGAGAAGAGCCGTCAACCACAGTGGGTCTCTGCAGTTTATCTTGTGCTTTGTGTAACATTGACCACATCCGCACAGCTAATCACAGCTGGAGAGAGGGAGGAGCTTCCTCCCTCAACTCCAGTTCTGATCAGGGTGGTATTCTGTTGGTGGGACTCTTGTTATTTCCCCATTGTCATGGATGGACAACCATCGGATTAAGGTAGGACTTGCAACCACAACTCACCTCTGTAGGGATGAAGGGTCCAATGTCTACCTGAGAAGCTTATTGGATCCAATAAGCTGCCTATGATTCTGTTAATGCCCTGGTGTGAAACTGGAATAATGAACTCAAGAGAGAAATAGACACAATCGCTTCTAAGCACTGTTCCCTCTAAGATGTGTGCATGTGCACACGCTCGCAAGTTTTTGGATGGCCGCTGAGTTCATTTTAGATCCTGCTCAGGTCGTATCAGGAAGGCCTCATTCTGAATGCAGATGTGCACACACTGCCTTGATACTGCCCCCCAGAACAAAACTCATACTGCACAGAGATGAAAAAAGGATCACTGCTCCTTTGAGATCCTTAGAGGGACCACTGCTCCTAAGCGTCCTCTCCAACCTGCTTCAAAATTAGCCCCATGGTATTTGGAAGAATTATGGGAGCTGAAATGCTGAGGTAGATGACTAGAGTGCAAATGGAGAAAGGCTCTACTTGAATCTGACAGGTTACAACATAGAGCACCTTTGAAGATCTATGCTCTGGCAATATGTGAGGCAAAGAAGCAATTCTTTTCTGCCTGCATTGCATTGTCAAGTTCACATCCAGTGGAGCTGTCTAGGGTTGTGAAAGGGCTAGTACGAGCCCCCTTTCCCTTGAATCCAAATTTGGAACCAACCAATCGGTTACCCACTGTGATGTTTCAAATGTTTTTTTAAAGACAAAATCTCTTGTATTTGGGCCGAACTAGATTCTGCAATTAGGGCACAATCTGTTATGGAGGTATCCAGCAACTCCTCTTATGTGGTCAGACTGGATCACTTTCAGTTTGTGACTCCTGTGGATGTGGACAAGCTGCTTTTGACTGTGAATCCTACCACCTGTTCTTTTGACCCTTGCCCAACTTGGTGTATTTTATCTAACAATCGGATTATTGGAGAGGGTATAGTAAACATCATAAATGCTTCTATGAGGGAGGATAGGATGCCTCCTTGGCTTAAGATGGCTATCATTAGACCATACTTGAAAAAACCCTACGTTGGACCCTTGAGAGTTAAGGGGTTTCATGGTTGGGCAAGGTGATTGAGAGGGTGGTGGCATCTCACCACTAGACAGTCTTGGAAGAAACTGATTATCTAGACCCATTTCAAACTGGCTTTCAAGCAGGCTGTGGGGTTGAGACTGCCTTGGTTGGCCCAATGGATGATCTCCAACAAGGTATTGACAGAGGGAGTGTGACTCTTGCTAATGCTTTTGGATCTCTTTGCGGCTTTCGATATTATCCACCATGATATCCTTCTGGGTCGCCTGAAGGAGGTTGGATTGGGTGGCACTGTTTTACAGTGATTCCATTCCTACCTCTCTTGCAGATTCCAGATGATGTCACTTGGGGGCTGTTGCACTGCAAAACAAGTCACTGTATGGAGTTCCAGACGTCTCCATACTGTCTCCAATGCTCTTTAACACCTACATGAAACTTCTGGGAGATATCATTAGGAGATTTGGTGCAGGGTGTTATTAATATGCTGATGATACGCAAATCTATTTCTCCATATCAACTTAATCAGGAAATGGCATAACCTCCCTAAATGCCTGGCTGGAGGTAGTAATGGGCTGGATGAGATATAACAAACTGAGGTTGAATCCAAATAAGACAGGTACTGATTGTGGGGGGTCAAAACCGAGAGATGATTTAGATCTGCCTGTTCTCAATGGGGTTACATTCCCCCAAAAGAACAACTAGGAAGCTTGGGAGTGCTCCTGGATCCAAAACTCTCTCTGGTTTCTCAAGTTGAGGCAGTGGCCAGGACTGCTTTTTATCAGCTTCAGGTAATATATCAGCTACGCCCATTTCTGGAGGAAAATGTCCTTAAAACAGTGGTACATATACTGGTAGCCTCCAGGCTTGACTACTGTAATGCACTCGATGAATGGGGCTTCCTTTGTATGTAGTCTGGTACAGAATGTGGCAGCCAGGTTGGTCTCTGGGATAACCCAAAGGGATCATATAACATTGATTTTAAAATAATTGCACTGGCTGCTGATATGCTTCTGAGCGAAAAACAAAGTGTTGGTTATTACCTATAAAGCACTGAATGGCTTGGGTGAGGGAAACTTAAGGGAACGCCTTCTTTGTCATGAAACCTGCCTGCCACCTATTAAGATCATTTGGGGAGGTGTACTTATGGTTTCTGCCAGCTTGCCTGGTGGCAACTCAGGACCGAGTCTTCTCTGTGGCTGCCCCAGGGCTTTGGAATGCACTCCCTGTCAAAATAAGAGCTTCCCCATCTCTGATTGCTTTTAAAAAGACCCTTGACACGCCTGTTTTCTCAGGCTTTTAATTAAAACTATTTTTAAACTGCTTTACTATTTTACTCTGTGAAATTGTTTTAATTGTTTTACTCTGTGAAATTATTTTTATTCTGTGGAAGTGTTTTAATTGTTTTTATATTGCAATTTGGACTATGTACACCACCTAGAGAGAGATATATCAGGCGGTATATAAATATGGGAAAAACAAACAAATTGCTCCCTTCCTGTTGCCCTGGAGACTGATCCTGCTCTGCCTTCTGTTCTCCTGTCATATTCCTCTTCTGAAGATGGTACTATTTTGGAAACCTTACTCTGCTGCTGGCACAGAATTCTGGAACATTATACCTGCTTGAATCATGTAGGTACTTGAGTCATATAAATACCATTCTCCTGTGTGCCTACTTCAATCGTCAGTCACAAACAGGAAACAAGGCACAGAAGGAAGTAGGGCTTAAGAGTTCATAGTGGGATGGCATTTCCAGAAAAGCACAACCACTAGTCAGGTAGTCAGGTGCCCGCTGGTTGGACTGACCCTGATTGTCAACAAACAGCCCTAGCAACAACAGATGTCAGTGAACTTAGACCATATGTTGTTACACATTTGCTTTGGAGGCCGGCACAATTCCAATTACAATACATCCCTATGGAGACTGGTTCTGCTAATGATTAATGACTCTTGATCTCTTGAGCTGTTTCTACAAGAGTACTAATATTTGATAAGAAACACTGAACTCTGTTCCAAAGTTGCTGCATGCGAGTGCTGACCTCACATGGGTGTGTGATGAGATGTTATTTCAGTAAATGCAAGGAAGGGTGAAAGAAATAGGGAGAAAATCCAGTATAAGTCCAGAAACAGCATTTCTAGATAGGCATTATTTGGCTACCAAGGAGCAGAGGGACTACCACTGTTCTGCAGGACTGTCTGAATGAATTATTCAAGTCACACTGTTTGTCATTTTCCTGGCAGAAACCTTTTCCCTCTGGTCCTTGGTAAATCCCGTCTAGCAGATTACCTGCCAGAGAACACCATTTCCAAATCTTCAACACTTCACTTGCTAATTCCAGGGCATCTCTACTTGAAATGCATTATTTACAACAGAGTCTTGTGTGGAAAGGTATTAAGGGAAGTTGTATAAGCTTTGCAAACCTGGCTTGAATTAGGAGCAGAGAGCAAGAATCTGTAGTGTAATTTTTGCAGCTTGGCTGTAAAGAGGTCTTGCCACTGTGGACGAGCTTCTAAGCATTACTGCAATGTTTTCAATTCTCCCCGCTCCTGTTATGGCTACGTTTCAACATGGAAATAGAAAAACAGCTCATATTTTCATTTGTAGGAATATGGCCTACACAGCACTTCCTGGTCTGCCAAGGATGTCAAAACAAATAAAATATGACAATCTTTCTCAATGCTCTGTGGACTTCCAAAGTTTCAGGAACACCAATGGGCAAACAATGAATTTCATACATACAAAAGCTAATTGCAAAGGCAAGATCTGTGACTTTGGAGCAGAGAAAACTTGAAATAACTTTGTTTCAAAATTTTCAAAAAGCAAACATGTGGGGGTGGGGAGGAAGTCCTAGCAGTTTTAAATCTGGGTAACAATGGTAGTTGGGAAGATGATGCGGCAGTAGGAAACGGCTACTGCTGCTTAGCCATGACTGAAGGGGAATGGGCCCATGCCATGATGGGCAGGAGAGGTACAGCAGCTTTGGGGCAGGATGCAGTGAGATCAGCACTATTGTGCAGGCATGGATCAATGATATCAGTAGGGATGTGCACGGAACATGTGCACACTGGGTGGTTCAGAAGCGTCAGGGGTGGCCATTTAAGGGCGGGGGGAGGGTGCACTTATCCCTCCCGCTGCTTTTCACCCACCAGCATAATTCTTTTGTAAAAACATTCGGGGCAGCAGCGTACTTCCCTGCCACCTCAATGCCCTCCTCGGCCGGAAGTACCACTTCCGACTGAGGAGGGCGACGGGGCAGCAAGGAGGTATGGTGCGGCTCCGAAGGTTTTTATGAAAAAATGACGCCGGGCCGGGGGGGGGGAGCGGCGGAAGGGGTAATTGCACCCTCCCCCCACCCTTAAAGTGCCTCTGCCAGGGCCTTTGAACTTCAAACTGGCCCTGTGTTCGAACCTGTTTGGAGGCCCGTAAAAGGGCCTCTGAACAGGTTCGTGCACATCCCTAGATGTCAGCAGGCCATCTCAGCTGCTGCCACCAGTGGCTTGCCTACATGGTGCTGATCTCACTGGCTCCTGCCTCTGTGGCTGCTTTCAGTAATGGCACAAGACCGATTCCCCTCAGTTGTTGCTCAGCAGCAGCTGGTTACCAACACTTCATTACTCTCCGGTGTATGATTGCCTAGGGGCAATCCCTGCTTAGGAACGGTAATTAATTCCTAAAAAGTGACAGGTCTCACTCCTTAAGCATGACCTAAATCCATGCCTTTTGATCTTGAAGCAAAACTACTGCTTCTGCCCTAATCCCAGATGTCGGGAGAAAGGCTATGGTTGTTCAGTGTTGAGGAAAAGTTGTAAGTGCTTATTACTTCCTTGTGGATGCCAGGTTGAGCTGTAGTGAGTCTTGGCTCAAATAAAGTCCTGTGTACATCTTGAGAGAAAATACAGAAAGTGAAACAGAGCTGGAGGTAAAAAGCTTTAGA
This sequence comes from Hemicordylus capensis, assembly GCF_027244095.1. Lineage (NCBI taxonomy): Eukaryota > Metazoa > Chordata > Lepidosauria > Squamata > Cordylidae > Hemicordylus > Hemicordylus capensis. The sequence continues at coordinate 376,504,753 of NC_069658.1, read as the reverse complement.
AACTAACTTTTTATTTTTTATTTTTAAGGCATAGCTTTCATGGACTGAAGTCAAATGATGTGTAAGCTAGAATTATAAATAGGGAAGCACTGAAGGCAGTTATCAAAATTTTAGTGTCAGGGTGGTGTCAGATATTCGTTTGCTGACAAAGTTGGATGCTTATGTGACTTCTTGGTCCCTTTTCTGGGTTTCATCTGAAGGGAGAAGATGTGATGAGATACATGTTTTCTTCATTCAATGAGAGACAGTGCATTCTTGTGGGTTTGTGGGGAATACATTCCTCTCCTTCCTATGCACAAGATGCCTGTCCACCTATCCAAACAGTGGCTGACATCCAGATGAATGCTGCGATGGTGCTGTGGGGGAGGGGCGATTTCAGCTCTATTAGAGAGGGGCTTCAGAGGGAAGGGGGAGAGCAGCAAAAATAATCCCTCCCCTGTAGTGCCAGCCGCACTAATCCAAATGTCAGCTGCTACCACTGTCTCTCTTACCATTCCATGATCCTTCATGGAATTCTTCAAGGGGAAGTCCTTTATAGTGCATTCTCTAACCAGGATACCAAAATTTAAGACACTGGATAATACAAACCAAACTTTATAATGAGCTAGAATCTTATTTGAGTGACTAGATATTTTGTTCATATTTGAAAATGGTGATAACATTTGGCATTGGGTTTAGCTGGGATAAGGTTCTACACCAGAGGTCAGCCTTAGAAATTCATAGAAGAGGCTTCCCAGACCTCGCTATACCCCATTACTCCAGTTAGGTGGATTAAGCAGGCCAGATTTCCAGCTGCTCCAAATCTACAACCTTAGAGTTTAAACAAGTTAGACTCAATTACAGTAAATCCTTCTTTGACTGACTTCTGAGCCACTTCAGTTACGATACTTTTCTACACAGATGAAGGTTGCACACAGGTACAATGTTGACAAGGAGACTCAGGGCAGTTTGAACATGGTGCAAACGTGGTGACAAAGGAAATGAGAGTGCAATGCATCAGTTCCATATGCATCTGGATCTCGCACATATGGCAGTGGGGAAGATGTGTGAGCTCTTGCTTTGCATGTTACATTAGGAAGAAGCACAAAAAACAGGAAGCACAAACACAGGCTGGGAATGAACTCTGTCTGAGAACTGAAAGAGTTGCTGCCAGTTGGACTAGTACAAGTCCTTAAGCTCAGCTGGCTCCTATAGCAAGGCAAGGCATAGCCTAGGACAGATTATACATTCATGGAGGTGCTACAATACCTTGCCTTGCTTCAGGGGTACTGGCTCTATAAGGAGGCAATCTGAGGCAGCTGTCTCTGGTGGGGAACTATTAGTGATGGATGCGGAGAGCTGGCAATTGATGCTCACTTCTCCTTGCTACCTACGATCACTGCACACAACACCAACTAGCATTCGAGAGAAACTCCCTGCAAGCGAATGCTGAACCCAAGGAGAGCAGGGGATATGGCTAGAGGGGTGCATTGGTGTGGAGGCATTGCTAGCCAATTCCAATACACTACCATCCCTGCTTCATGTGCTCAGACTGAGCACCTCAGTGGGGCTAGTATGAATGGGAAATCTGAACCTGAGTGTTGTGAACCACAAATGTAAATATGAACTTCAATTTGTATGCTCATGATTCCTCTAAAGCAGAAAGTATCAGCCAGCATTTCTGGATGACGTTACATTCACACCATTGCCACTGAGTCAAGCATCTGAGATACAATCCAATCTTCACCTGAGTAGCAAACAGGGTCTAGCATATAGAATTCCACATGTTTATTAAAACTTGTTAGATGGTGTATCTTTTAAGTCTTCACCTTGTTGAATCCTTGATCACAGAAAAGAATGATGTCAAACTTTTTTGTGTGTGCCTCTGCCAACATTGTAAAATGTATTCATATTGGATCCAAAGATAGAAATAATTTGTGCTTTACCACTAGTAATGGAATGAAACAGGTAAGGCTCTGATTCCTGTTACCATGGCAACAGCAAATGACACAGTTTATTCACTCAGCAAGTAAGAGAGAGAGAGAGAGAGAGAGAGTGTGTGTGTGTGTGTGGTGTGTGTGTGTGTGTGTGTGTGTGAGAGAGAGCGAGAGAGCGAGCACACACTAATTCTTGCTTCACTCATTTGGAAAGAAGGTTTTTAATGTTTGGAATTCTTTTGAAGGAGGAGCATCCTGAATGTTTTGAAAACTGAAAATCATAGGAATTGCTTTGCTGGATTAGATCAAGGTCCAACAGCCTGACATAGCAGTCAGCTAGAGAGACTTCTTGTAAGGTCACAAAAAGGACAGGGTGGTAGCAGCCACCCATTTTGATACCCAGCATTTGATAAGCAGATGATATTATGGCTCTGAGCAAGGAGCTTCAATTTAGCTATGATGGCTAATTGCTGTTTATAGACTTGTCTTCTATGAATTTGTCTAACCCTTCTTAAAATTCCTCTAAACTACTGCTCAGCAGTGCTGCATCTTCTGGTAATATATTTCATAAATTGATTTTGTGATGTACCAAGTTATTTCATATGGATATAAATAAACAACCCCCCTGTGCTGCTAGGTTGTTAGATAAACAGGCAAATCTCTCAGATGATTTAAGCTGGTGATGAAGGTGTTGTGGACGGTCTATAACATATCAGAACCAGAGGTACCAACTCAGAAGCATGATGAAATATAGGCCTGTGTCTGATTTATTTTAAGAGTTCAATTCAGTGTCTGAACTGGAGGTGAATCTCATGACTGGTCAATGATTTGTAGAGGCAGGAGGAACCTGGCATTGTGTTGTTAAAATGGGATATGCAAGGGAACAATGGAGCCAGGTCTGAATGCTGCAATCCATATGCTAATACCACTGGCTACCAAGGTGGCTGTGGACGGGTTGGCCAGACCTGTTGAGTTCCTCCTTCCATTGTCAGTAATGGCCCTGTAAGGCCCAAGTGATTAAGCTCAATTGCTGTCTATAGAAATTCAATATAGCCAAATATATACAGAGATAATGCTTGTAGACTTTAATTCTCACCTCACTAATGCTACAAGTCTCACACACATGTATGTTACTTTAAATATTCTCTTGTTTTCTATTGCAAGCAAAACACTGGATAAAGGTACATAAGAAATAGTGGAATGATTGTCTCACACCAAATGGGGCCAATTCCACAATCCCCTTACTAATTCTTGACTTCTTAACACCTTCTGGGGGCTAGACTGCCAAGATGTAATTTGCAGCATCTTAAGATGCAGATTCCCCCCCCCCCCCGCAGTTTACAGGAGAAGAGTCAAATCTCTCTCTGGACTAGCTGATATCCTGAATAATTAAGATTTTGTTCAGAAGGTGGAAGTTGACACCTGTTTGGACATACAGGAAAAGAGGAGATTTTTGAATAGATCCTATTCAAGGATCAAAGAGATAATGACTATAAGATGAGGCTTTTGAGACAGAGAGCTAGCAATCTTTGCCTACAGCAAAGCTGCTCACAAGATCCCAGAGTTTGCTGCTAAAGCTGCGGGGCTAAGCAGGAACTCTGTCCATGAACAGAAACTACAGCAATGCCTGAGCTCTGCTGCCCTAGCTGCCTGATCTGAAGCAACTGCACAGCTCCTGTCTCCGCCAGCGCCTAACTCCTTCAACTGAAGTGATTCTTCTCTCTCCAGCCTCGGTTCCTGGTAAATATGCTGCTTGGGATCCCCTCATCCCTTCCTCTTTCCCTGCTCCCCTCTCCTCCCCCTTTTTCCTCCACTAATCACCCCAAAACCATGCCCGCCAGCCTCTCTCAAACCCGCCCCCCCTCTTTTCTGCCTGTATCTGAAATGTATTAGAATCTAGGAAGATTTAATTACACACACATAATTTAGTTAGGCACACGGTGAATATTGGTACTGGCTAGATGTTCTGTTTTAATACTGTTAGCAATTCTGCTTTGCTAGGTTGTTGTTAAGCCTTTTATGTTCAATAAAGCCCATTGAACCCCTTTCAGGAGTGGTTTGATCTCCTTTCCTCTTGCGCCCAGATCACACACGGGTCACCATATAAAGAACTTGATGACATTGTGGGCCAGACCTAATTTTGTATACTAGCTAATGAGCACGTTTAGTGTATAAATCAGGCCTGGTCGTTAACAAAGGTGGAAATCCTGCCCCAGCCCTGCCTTCCAGCCAGGGGCAGAGGGAGACCAGTGGCAGCCCAGGTTCAGCCCGCTGCTGTGGCCCTAGCCCCACCCCCTGTGCCAGACGTGTCTGACACCAGACACAGGGGGTGTGGCTTAGCTCGCCAATGGGGCCACGTGGCCCCATTGGTGAGCAAAGTCTGGCCAGTGCCATGTTCTCAGTGCGGCCAGGGAGAGGCAGGGAGAGCTGTTCCAGCCACGCTGCGAATGTGGAGCTGGCTAGTTTCTGCTTGCAAACTGGGCCACGCGGTCCCATTTGCGAGTGCAATAAGGCCCCTGCATCTAACATCAGGTGCAGGGGTGTGGCAGGCGTGTGACGCGCAGTCTCTGAGGGGCGGCAGCCCAGGTGCTTCAAACCCATTCATGCAATGGTGGCTCCGCCCCTGCTTCCAGCCCAGAGCTCTCACCTGTCTTTCTATGCCATGCATAACTTGATCTGTATTGAAATCCGGACCCATTTCAAACCAGTTTTTGGGCAGGCTATGGGCTGCAGACTGACTTGGTCGGCCTGTTGGATGATCTCCAATTAGGAATTGACAGCAGGAGTGTGACTCTATTAGTCCTCTTGGATCTTTCAGCAGCTTTCAGCACTACAGACCAAGGTATCCTTCTGGGTTGCCTGAGGAGGTTAGGGGTGGGAGGCGCTGCTTTGCAGTGGGTAGATTCCAGATGGTGGTGCTTGGAGACTGTTGCTTTTCAAAGTGAAAGTTAATGTATGGAGTTCCATAGGGCTCCATTCTATTGCCAATGGTTTTCAACATTTACATGAAACCACTGGGAGAAATGATCAAGAAATTTGGTGCAGGGTGTTATTAATATGCTGATAACACCCAAATACATTTCTCCATATCAATTTCATCAGGAAATGGCTTGCCCTTCCTAAATGCCTGCCTGGAATAGGCAATAGGCTGGATGAGGGAGAAGAAACTGAAGTTGAATCCAAACAAGACAGAGGTACTCATTATGGGGGCTTGGAACTGAGGAAACAGTTTAGTGCCCCTGCTAACTGGGCAAAGAGACACCTTTTAAAAGTGGTGTTCCTCTTTATTTACAGGGGGAGAGCAAGTGGCCCTATCCACCCCCAGCAGAGTACCCCTCCAGTGACTATTGCTTGTGTCTATGCTTCTTTTTAGACTGTGAGCCCTTTGGGGACAGGGATCCATCTTATTTATTATTCCTCTATGTAAGAAATATTTATTACAGTGGTCCCTCGACTTACGAAGTACTCGACATCCGAAGATTTCGACTTACGAACGACAAAAAATACCGGAAGTCGTTGCTGGTTTAGATGCGGCTTCTTCGACCTACGAATTTTTAGATGCGGTTTCCTCGACTTACGAATGTTTCCAGACCTCCGTGGATGCGCTTTTCGACTTACGAAAATTTCGACCTACGAACGTGCGTTCGGAACGGATTATCTTCGTAAGTCGAGGGACCACTGTATTTCTCTATGGATTTCTCTATGTCTTGTGAATTTTTGTTGAAAAGTGGTATATAAATATTTTTAAGTAGTAGTAGCAGCAGCAGTAGTAGTAGTGGTAAGGTAAAGTGTGCCGTCAAGTCGATTTCGACTCCTGGCACCCACAGAACCCTGTGGTTTTCTTTGGTAGAATACAGGAGGGGTTTACCATTGTCTCCTCCTGCGCAGTATGAGATGATGCCTTTCAGCATCTTCCTATATCGCTGCTGTTCGATATAGTACCAGTGGGGATTTGAACCGATAACCTTCTGCTTGTTAGTCAAGCATTTCCCCACTGTGCCACTTAAGGTGGCTAGTAGTAGTAGTAGTAGTAGTAGTAGTAGTAGTAGTAGTAAATCCGCCAGTTCTGGATGGGATTACATTTCCCCTGAAATAACAGGTGTGTAGTCTGGGGGTACTTCTGGGCCCAAACCTCTCTCTAATATCTGAGGCCTGGAGTGCTTTTTATTATTTGCTTTGGCTGATATTGCAGCTACGTCCATTTCTAGAGGTAAATGACTTTAAAATAGTGGTGCATATGCTGGTAACATCCAGGCTTGACTACTGCAGTGCGCTCTATGTTGGGCTTCCTTTTTACATAATCTGGAAACTGCAAATATTGCATAATGCGGCAGCCAAGGTGGTCTCCAGGGCTACTCAAAGATCATATCACTCCTATTTTAAAAGAATTAATTACACTGGCTGCCAATAAGTTTCTGAGCAAAATACAAAGTGCTTGTTATCTATATGGTTTGGGCCCAGGGTATTTAAGAGAGCAGCTTCTTCTTCAAGAATCCCACTGCCTAGTAAGATCATCGGGGGAGATTCGGTTGCAGTTTCCACCAGCCTGTTTGGTGGCGACTCAAAACTGAGCCTTCTCTAGGGCTGCCCCAGGGCTCTGGAACATACTCCCAAATGAAATCAGAACCTCCCCATCAGTGGCTGTTTTTAAGTGACTTTTGAAAATGCATTTATTTTAATCAAGCTTTTAGTTTACAACTTTTAAAGTTTTATTGATGGTTATTTTAATTTATTTTATATGATTTTAGGTTTTAATTGTTGTTGGGTTTTAGTTGAAAAACACCCAGAGTTTTTATATGAGGCAGTATATAAATACAATAGATTGATAGATTGATTGATCGATGGATAAAAACTTGCATGCAGACAGTGACAAGACACAGCAATGGCTGAAGATCTTCGGTGCCTCAAGCAAGCTGCCAAATGCAACCCCACACCCCCATTGCATCCTCTTCACCGGCCCATCACCACTGCAACTGGCTCTCCCTCCTCTGCCTGCCTCTTTGGCAGCTGCTTGTGAAGCACATGAAGAACGTCTTCATTTCCCTTCTCACTTGTTGTGGTTGTATTTGAAATGAGTGAAATGCAACAGAAAAGGAAGTGAGGAAGAGAGGAGAGGGGCGCCCTAGAGCAGGGATTCTCAACGTTGGGTCCCCAGATGTTATTGGATGTCAACTCCCATAAACCCCAAACAAAGACCATTGGGGCTGGGGATTATGGGAGTTGAAGTCCAATAACATCTGGGGACCCAACATTGAGAATCCCTGGCCTAGAGCATCTCCCAGGATGGTCTCCTCTACACTTCCTTTTCTGCTTTATTTCCCCTCCCTTCAAATACAAGTGTGCTGAGTAGGGGAGGGAGAGACTCTTTCTGTGCTTCCACTGCTGAATCAGGACAGTGGAGGAGGAAGTAAAGGCAGCAGCGGTCACCACTGCTGGGCGCTTCCCACCAGCTCATAGTTCACTATTGTGAATAAATTTAAGGTGAGAGCTTACGGAGAATCCAAACAGTCCCATGGACTGTCACTGTTCTGTTTCCCAATATCTGTCAAGAGTGATCACATAGGTAGAAGGTTCCTGTTGTGATTTATGTTGAGCCCCCTACTGGCCAGCTCTTGCTTTTCATGATTAAGCCACTGCTTTTCAAACCACTTTTCTGGCAGAGAGTTATGTTATTTTATAAAATTCATCCGCAATGGCAGCAAATTGGAAAATCAGCACAGGAAGGAGGGTCTTTCTATACCTTCACAGGTACCCATATCTTTTCCCTTGTGAAGCAAAAAGAAGCTGGAGCATGCAATATTTAGCATTAAAATATCACAAAAGGAAAGGATTAAGAAGTAGGCACGTGCCCGAAACGTTTCGGAGGCCACTATAAAGGCCTCGGAAACATTTCGGCACTGCGGGTGTGTGTGTGTGTGTTTCAGCATTTTGGCACCGGCGGGGGTAGTACTTTAAGGGTGGGGGGAGGGTGTACTCACCCCTCCCGCCACATTTATGTTATCTTTAAGCCCCTCGGGGTGGCATGTTCTTCCCTGCCGCCCCATTTCCTCTGTCGGCCGGAAGTGGCCGGAAGTAGCGAGTGCGCGTGCGCCCATCATTTCCGGCCGACGGGGGAAATGGGACGGCAGGGAAGAACATTGCCGCCCCGAGGGGCTTAAAGATAACAGAGTGCCGGCAGGGGAAATGTGATGGGAGGGGTGAGGGCGCCGAAGATATTCGTGCATATCCCTATTAAGAAGCCCCTCTGTACTGGTCTTCTGCTTTGGTTTTGTAAAACAAAAGAAGTTAGGGATCACCTACATGCAGTTGAGGTGGTCTACAAACAAAAAATCTTCAAACTAGATGTCAAAGGGCAGCTATTCACATGGTCTTTCTGTTCAGATATAAAGCAGGGGATGATTCATTATATGAAAACATGTGCAAGGCAGAGGGAAATGAAACTCCCCTGGAGAACAAGGCACAATGCTTTTCTACCCTTATTTCTCTCTCTCCCCCCTGCTTTTTTAAGCTCAAGGAACCTAAACTCCAAATCCCCATAGATGTAAGGTCTTGTTATTCACGGTTTCATTATCATAGAATTTGGTGGGAACAGAACCCTCGCCAATAATGAAGGCAACCTGTATATACATTTAACAAAGAAACAAAGAAACAAACAACTGCAGTTTGGTTTTTAAGCCTGTTGGACAGTCTTCCACTGGAAAGAGTTAGGTAATGTTCTTTTCCATTACAACACTTCCTGAGAGGTTATCTCAGGATGCAATACACTGATCTCTCTCTCTCTCTCTCTCTCTCTCGATGAAGGGAATAGGCAAGCAGTCGGCATGAGAGAAAGACAAATATGCTTACACACTGCCATTTGTTCAGTAAGTGCTGAGCTCCTTCTAGAGTTACACCTTACAAATGAAATTCGTGCCCAAGAAGGTGTTGGTTTTATCTGCACAGACTGGATACTACTAGGTAGTACTGAGAATGCTGATGAGCAAGGGAAAGAAACAAAAAACCCAGGCAAGTAATTACTATCAACAATAAGCATCTTTTTAATGCAGATTTGCCTGAATAATTCTAAGAAAACCATCCATCTGTAGTAAGCATTTACCTGAATTGCTCAGTACCGGTGTTCTGCTGCTAGAAGGAATATTTATAGACAGCATTGCTATCAAGGGCTAGTTTTTAAAGAGTTAATGAAATCCTTTTCAGCTCAAGATTAAAAACGGAACAGTACAATATATTAAGGGGCTCATATTATTACATCAGCATCACACCATTTATGAGCTGATTATCTGCATAATAGTCAAATATCAAGTAGTAATTAACAAACTTAATACCGTTCTTGGTTTCTGTTCAGTGCTGAACGGGGCAAATACCAGTGTTCAATATAATGCAGTTTGAAGGAGCAGAGATATAAAGTTTTGTAGCGTGAATCTATATCTATTATTATTTCTGTTAAGCAACATCAGAGATGACTGCACACCCTCTGAGTTCTTTAGTATTCGGAAGGATTCTCAGAAAAGGCTAATATTGAAGACCTCAAGTCTCACTGTGGTAGGCATTTTTATGAAATGTCTTTGAAATGGAGGTACAAAGTTATTGTTTTTCTTAAATTTACTATCATTTGACAAGACTCTTTGAAGTGATGTTAGTCATGAATAACGATGCAATGCCACAGAAGTTTTTCTTCCTTTTCAAAAGTTCTGTTAACTATTACAAGATACAATGAACACACAGGGTCAGAGCAGGCTGCAAATAACCCCCCCCCAAAGTATGAAAAATATTTTCAGTTGTGTAAGGGAAAAATATCTCCCAATTCATATTGTATGTTCTTGTTCTGTAATGGATGTTTCTTTCTTTGAAAACAAGAACTGAGAAATGATGGCTAGGGTTGTGTGTTTTGCTTTTTTTCTGTTTTGTTTTTGGCCCGAATCCGAAACACCCGCATTTTGTTCTTTGTTCAAAATCAGCCAATCCGAAACACCCCAATTTTGTTCTTTGTTCGAAATTGCAAAATGTGAATCTGAAATGTTTTGGATTTAAAAAACCAGCCCCAGGGCAAAACTAGTGGTGGGAGTGGTAGTGGCCAGTGGGTGGAAGCTACCACCCACATTTCAGAGGAATTGGGCAAAGGGCTATTTTGGTGAATTGTTGAAGTTTATGATTTTTCCCATAGGGAAGAATGGAGGTTTCAGCAAAAGTATAGCTTCATGTTGGGGTGAAAGGGGTGGCCCAGAGCAGAGTAGGGTGGGTGGTAGTGTCCAGTGGGGGCAAGGAAGCTGCCAGAATTATTTCAAAGGAATTGGGCAGAGGGCTGATTTTTAAAGATGTAATGGAGTTTACACATCTTTAAAGTTCTTCCCCATAGGGAATGATGGAGGTTTCAGCAGCCCCATAATTGCACTTTGGGGGCACTGGGGTGGCCCAGAGAAAGTGGTGGTGTAGAGCACATAGTGTGCCAACCCCCCCCCCTATGGTTTGCTAACCCATGGGGTACTGGGTTCTGTTGTTTCTGAGATGTTTTGAGTGTCGATTCTCTGGTAGCATATGAGAGTGGATTCATGGTTTGTCATTGAAAATCTCATATGCTACCAGAGAATCTACACTTGGAACACCTCAGAAACATCAGAACCCAGTACCCCATGGGTTAGCAATCTATGGAGGTGGTTGGCACCCTATGTGCACTATACCACCATTTGCTCCCGGCCACCCCAGTGCCCCCCAGGTGGAGTTATGGTGCTGCTGAAACCTCCATTATTTCCGATGGGGAGAAACCTTAAAGATGAGTAAACTTCAACAATTCCTAAGAAATCAGTCCTTTGCCCTATTCCTTTGGAATCTGGGTTGTGGCAGGCACTCCTTGGGGCACTGCCACCCAACCCACTGTTTTGCCCCTCAGGCCCCCTTTCGGCCCCGAATCTGCCCCAAAGACATGTAAACTTCAAAAATTCTTTAAAAATCAGCCCTTTCCCCAATTCCTTTGGAATCTGGGTGGCAGCAGGCACCCATTGGGGCCCTACCACCTGACCCACTCTTCTGCTCCCAAAGCCCCCTTTCTGCCCTGAATCCACCCCAAATAACATCAACATCACACATCATCAACAACAGCAGAGCGTTGCAAAGAACCAGGCAGATTTCCAAAGGTCATGCACATCCACATCCCCCCAGAGAAATGCAGTTGATCTACACACAACAGCAGTGAAATGCACACTGCCCCACTGGCCAATGAGGGTAAATTTTACCCTTAATGTTCCTTAAAAGGAATAAGGAAGCAATTGCCAGCAGATCAACCCATGCTTTCACTGGCCAATCTGCAAGCTGGAAGGGCTGGAAATTCAAACAGATGTCAAAACTCAAAATGGAGACTGAAGGAGAAAGACATTTCGCGATTGCAAAATGGAGTTCCGAAACAGCTGAAACAACAAAACGTTTTGTATCCGAAACAGGGATGTTTTGTTTCGGCTACAAATTTTTTTGTTTTGAGCATTGGGTGTTTTATTTTGGCTACAAAACAGCTGAAATGGTCTGTTTTGGGCACAAAACATTTTGTATCCAAAACGAAATGCACACCCCTAATTATGGCCCCGTTCTCAATAAACCTGTGTCTCAGCTGTACCATTTCAAACTACAGATGGAGATTCATAATACCTTCCAATTATCTTATTTCCCATAGAACAGCCGTTCCCCCCAGGATCTTATCCCGGAAGAACCTCTCTCTCCAGGAAGAAACATCGTCTCCTCCCGCCCCCCCCCCCCATGCATGCCTATGGGCATTATATACCAAGCAAAAGAACCTGCCAACAATACATATTCCTGTTTATCTTTCCCCTTTGAACTTCCCTCCCCAAAGTGTCAATATTATATGATGACCCAGAATACGGGAAACTGCAGGATCAACAGTGTCTTAAATTGTGCTAAGCAAACAGAATCCAGTCTTTCAGCTGTGGTCTAGCCAATACGAAGTATTATTTTTCTGTGCATTTTGGGGCACTGTGCTTATCAGTTAGTCCAGCATCCATATCCTTGATGTTGCTGCAGCCACACTACTGATTTCTGTCTGGTTCCCCCCTCCCCCCATTAACCTTCCAGATCTTTATCAGCAGAAATTTTGTAAATGTGCCTTCACGTGTGTTAAAAGATATCCTTCGGCATTTGTTAACACATGGTCCTTAGTAGCTGATTGCTAGAACTACCGCTTTCACTGTTGGTCACATGATCAGTTAGGGATGCTAGGGATCAGTTAGGTCAAGCTTTCCAAATCCGTGCAAATTATGCAGATTAGTTTACAAATAATTAGCATATTATGCAAAATTATGCAGATTTACTGGTGCACTCTGCAGTTGACTTGTATTTGCTTTAGATATCTGCCAACAATAGTTGGGGAGGATCGCTTTACCTGACCGTTTACCTGAGCATTAAACACCCAGACTTTATATCCTAACACTTTCTATTACACAACCTCAGTTTTTAACCTTGTCTAATTAGCTGTGTGCAATACTGTCATGGATCTCTCATAAATTGCAGACTACCACCCCACTCCATTTTCCACTACCTGGATATGCTCTTTATTTGTGAATAAATATGTTATTTATTGGTTTAAATATGCTAATTTAAATGCTATTTATTGGTGAAGGTGAAGATACCAGATCAAAGCTCATGCTGAGGTGCAGTGCTGAGTGCATTTTCATCACCACTAAATTCTACAATTGACCTTACAAAATTGGTGCTAGGGATTAAGGCTTTCAGGTCTGACCCTCATCATGGCTGCCATTTACATCCTGAGACAAGTACATAAAATGTAACACCAAAATGACTCTTTTGGATTTAGCATACTAGTATAGGCCGGAAAAAAGCAGAGGACAGGGAAAATTCATGGTGGTCTAAAGCAAATTGAACACACACGCAAAATAATATCTATAGAAAATAGATGAAGACTACACTAAATTTGAGATAATAATATCAGCAATAGAACAAAAAAAAATACACTGAGCTTTTCAATTAAGGTTATAGTCCTATACACACTTACTTGAGAGAAGGTCAGATTGAAATCCATGGTAAGGTAAAGTGTGCCATCAAGTTGATTTTGACTCCTGGCGCCCACAGAACCCTGTGGGGTTTTTTTTGGTAGAAAACAGGAGGAGTTTACCATTGCCTCCTCCCATGCAGTATGAGATGATGCCTTTCAGCATCTTCCTATATCGCTGCTGCTTGATATAGGTGTTTCCATTAGTCTGGGAAACAAACGTACCAGCGGGGATTCGAACCAGCAACCTTCTGCTTGTTAGTCAAACATTTCCCTGCTGAGCCACTGCAAATTCTGGGTGAAATCCATGGTACTTACTTCTGAGCAGGCATGTATAGAATGGATTGCACTATAAAGCCAAAACCCGTAAAAATTGAAATACACAGGTAGGCAGAAATTTATATCAAGTGACTCCTGAGTGACTCAGCTGTTCCTCAGGTCACCTGCTCAGTTTTGAGCTTTATAGGAAGACTCCTTGTGACTTCAGGGTGTTAGAAGCCCAGCAGAGAGGGAGAGGGAGAGTCCATCCACTTCCCAACCAGTGCTGCCTGGAGTGAGAGACCAGGTGGTTGCTGGGGTTCCTTCTGCTGTTGCCTGCCTGCTTCTGCTTCCTCTGTGGGGCTGCAGCCTCAGGGTAATGTCTGTGGGAAGTGTGGGCAGGATTGGGACCAGTGCCTGAGTGACTCAGCTGTTCCTTGGGTCATCTGCTCAGCCTTGGGCTTTATAGCAATGCTGCCTGTCACCCCTTTGGGGGAGAACGAGGGTGAGGGCTAGAGGGCTTCTTTGTAATCAGTTTTAAGCTGTTTTGGACTTCAGTTGTTGTAATGTGTTTGGGTTCATCTGGAGATGGGGGGGCAGGGGGTGCCTTTGTTGACTATGGGGCAGCTATCCCGCTGGTGATGGGGAACAGAAGAATTGGCAGGTCAGCAGGCTGTTCCAAGGGAAGGGTAGTCAGAAATTTAATAGCTGTCTCCCCTTCTGGCTCTCCTGCCAGCTCTTTTACCTTGGGGATCACTGCCAACAACCCACATAGCCTTACCCTGCTCCTCTGTAATGCCAGGTCGGTCCAAAATAAACTTGAACTTCATCCATGAAGGGGCCGAATTGGTATGTATTACCAAGACTTGGTTGGGGGAGGCTAGTGGTCCAGTTTGGTCCCAGCTTCTCCCTCCAGGATATTCTGTAGAGGAGCAGGTGAGGGGATGTGGGTGGGGAAATGGAGTGGCTGTGTTCTTTATAGATAACATCTCCCTTACCAGGGTCCCTGTTAGGGTATTGGACCATATTGAATGTGTGTACTTGAGTCTGGGGACCAGGGATAGATTGGGGCTTCTGTTGGTGTACCGATTGCCCCGCTGCCCAGCGGAATCCCTTACTGAGCTCACGGACTTGGTCACAGAACTTGCGTTGGAGTCTTCCAGACTCTTGGTGCTGGGCGACTTCAACGTTCATTTCAGGACCAATCTGTCCAGGGTAGCTCGGGAGTTCATAGCGGCCATGACAACTATGGGCCTATCCCAAGTGGTCTCTGGACCGACACATATTGCAGGTCACATGCTTGATTTGGTCTTTTATTCTGGTCAGGGTGGTGTTCCATGGGTGGGGACTCCTGTGATTTCCCCACTGTCATGGACGGACCACCATCTGGTTAAGGTTGGACTTACAACCACTTCCCACCTCCGCAGGGGTGAGGGGCCTATTAGACTTTTCCGCCTGAAGAAATTATTGGATCCAGTAAGATTCCAAGAAGCCTTGGAGGGATTTAATGTTGGCTTTGCCGGTGATCCTGTTGATGCCCTGGTTGAGAATTGGAACAACATGCTCACCAGGGCAGTAGACACGATTGCTCCCAAGCGTCCCCTCCAACCTGCTTCAAAATTGGCCCCTTGGTATACAGAAGATTTATGGGGGATGAAGCGACAAGGTAGGCGACTGGAGCGCAAGTGGAGAAAGACTCGACTCGAATCTGACAGACTGTGACATAGCGCACATCTAAAGATCTATGCTCAGGCAATACGTGCAGCAGCAAAGAGGCTGTATTGCCTGTATTGCCTCTGTGAGTTCACGTCCAGCAGAGTTATCCAGGGTTGTGAGGGGTCTAGTATCTGCTCCCCCTCCCTTGAACCAGAATTTGGAGTCATCGGTTACCCGCTGCGATGTGTTTAAAGAGTTTTTCGCAGATAAAATCTCTTGGATTTGGGCCGACCTAGATGGAGACCCCACAATTAATTTGATGTCTGAACTGGAGGTGCCCAACAACTCCTCTTTTGTGATTTGACTGGATCGGTTTCAGTTTGTGACTCCTGAGGATGTGGACAAGCTGCTTGGAGCGGTGAGGCCTACCACTTGCTCTCTTGACCCTTGTCCAACATGGCTTGTTCTATCTAGCAGGGAGGCTGTTGTAGACGGCCTGGTGGAAATCATAAATGCTTCTCTGAGGGAGGGCAGGATGCCTCCTTGTCTTAAGGAGGCAATTATTAGATCTCTTCTAAAGAAGCCTGCATTAGACCCCTCAGAGTTGAGCAATTATAGGCCTGTTTCCAACCTCCCATGGCTGGGCAAGGTAATTGAGAGGGTGGTGGCCTCTTCAGCTCCAGGCGGTATTGGAGGAAACTGATTATCTAGACCCATTTCAAACTTGTTTTCGTGCAGGCTATGGGGTGGAGACTGCCTTCGTTGGCCTGATGGATGATCTCCAATTGGGAATTGACAGAGGAAGTGTGACTCTGTTGGTCCTTTTGGACCTCTTGGCAGCTTTTGATACTATCGACCATAGTATCCTTCTGGAACGTCTGAGAGTGTTGGGGAGTGGGAGGCACTGTGTTACAGTGGTTCCGCTCCTACCTCTCGGACAGTTTCCAGATGGTGTCAATTGGAGACTGTTTCAAAATCTGAGCTTAAGTATGGTGTCCCTCAGGGCTCTATACTTTCTCCAATGCTTTTTAACATCTACATGAAACCGCTGGGAGAGAGCATCAGGGGATTTGGAGCTGGGTGTTACCAGCACACTGATGACACCCAGATCTACTTCTCCATGTTAACTTCTTCAGGAGCTGGCATATCCTCCCTAAATGCTTGCTTGGAAGCAGTAATGGGCTGGATGAGAGAGAATAAACTGAAGCTGAATCCAGATCAGCTGAATCCAGATCCAGCTGAATCGGAGGTACTTATTGTGTGGGGTCAGAACTCTAGAGACGATTTTGAGCTACCTGTTCTAGATAGATTTGATCTACCTGTTCACACTTCCCCAAAAAGAACAGGTTCTCAGTCTGAGAGTACTTCTGGATTCACACCTCTCCCTGGTTTCTCAGGTTGAGGCAGTGGGCAGGGGTGCTTTCTATCAGCCCTGGCTGATACGCCAGCTGTGCCCGTTTCTTGAGCTCACTGATCTCAAAACAGTGGTAACCTCCAGACTTGACTTCTGTATTGCGCTCTACGTGGGGCTGCCTTTGTATGTAGTCCGTAAACTTCAGTTGGTTCAGAATGCGGCAGCCAGGTTGGTCTCTGGGTTATCTTGGAGAGACCTCCTTTACTGATGGAGCTACACTGGCTGCCAATAGGTTTCCAGACAAAATACAAAGTGCTAGTTATAACTTATAAAGCCCTAAACGGCTTAGGCCCTGGGTATCTAAGAGAGCGTCTTCTTCACTACGAGCCCCACTGCCTATTGAGGTCATCTGAGGAAGTCCGTCTCCAGTTACCGCCAACTCGTTTGGTGGCTACACAGAGACGGGCCTTCTCGGTTGCTGCCCTGAGATTGTGGAATATGCTTCCGGCTGAGATATGATCCTCCCCGTCTCTGGCAATTTTCCAAAAACACCTGAAAACCAATCTTTTTGCCCAAGCTTTCTCAGCTTCCTAAATTTTTTAGGTTTTAATCTCTGGTTTATTTTTAAATTGTTAAGTTGTTTTAAGTTTTTGTATATGTTTTTAACTTGTTTTATGCTATTGTTAACCACCCAGAGATGAAAGTTTGGGGCAGTGTACAAATTTGATGAATGAATGAATGAATGAATGAATAAAGCTATCTTCTCAACTGTCCTATAGCGATCCCCTGCTGACAAAAAACAAAAGCAACATTCCTCAGGGGGATAACCTTTTGTGTGAACCTCTCCCAGGCAGCCTCCTGTGTTTCTCCTGCCTTTTTCTAAACCCAGCGGTTGAACAGAATAGTGACCCAGGTTTTGCTCCTTGACTCCACTTCTACAAGGGCTAGAGCTTAGTTGTTTTTCGGTTTTTTTTAAATGAAAGCTGTGAATCTGGGCAAGCTAATGGGCTAACCAAATGCCAGGGAACATGCTTAAAATCCAGTAAATACCCAGACATCTAGGGGAGATGGCAACCTTATGATCAATGAACTATGGTTACTTAGGGTTGGGAAAGTGACTTTGTACATAACGTGCCTGGGCACTCCCTCCTCCCCTTACCTTCTTCACTCAGGTGCCAAGCTGTGACATTTAGGCTGCATTCAGACATAACACAGGACCTTGGGTCCAATGATCCTGCGGTTCTGTGCCCCCCTTACTCTGCTCCCCTGTCTGCTGTGGGACGTTCAGGAAAGAGGCCTCTCTGCAGTCAGTAAAACTCTGCAGAGAGGTGTGGGGGGGTTAGAACTGGCTGTGCCGGCTTCCTTCTCGACAGAAAGATAGCCTGCACAACCAAATGGGCCTGAGTGAGAGAGGAGTTGCCTCCCTCTAGTCCCATGGGGCTGAAACTGTGGTGCCAGCATTAGATTCTAATGCTGGCACCGCAGGAAAAGAGTAAAGGGCGGCGAAACTCCACTCTGACCAAAGGTTCAGAGAGGAATATGGGAAGGGAAACCATGGGTCCCTTCTTGCCCTTAACTCCTGTTCCCTCAATTTGGATGTGCAGCTTGGGAAACCGGAGATTACTTCTGGTTTCCTAGTATTTCCACATTCGGTGTTATTTTCCTGTCTGTTTAAACCACAGCTCCAGTCAGGAACTCAGTGGTGGCACATGAACATGTTTGAGGGCGACACAGAAGGGGCAAAGTGCATTCATGGGTGGGCGAGTTGTGTCCCACATATTCAATTTGTGAAACAGAAAGGGGGGGGGGGATGTGAGGCCAAACTACTTATCTGAGGGGGCACATGCCCCCTACATGCACCCCCTCTGAAGCCACCCTTGCAGGAATTGTGGTTTAACTTTGGTTTACAAACCAGGATTTTACACCAAGTCTCTGCTCTGTTTTAAATATCCTGATTTGCTAGCTAGAGTTAAACCACAGTTTGTGGCTTCACATGAAACATTGAGCTGCGGCTTAAACAAACCAGGAAGTTTGCACACAAGCTCAGGAAGGAAAGGAGAGGATGTGCAGGCTCTTTAGGTTTAAAGTTGTGTTCCCAATTCTAATGACCCATAGTTAGTGTCATAGACCCAAGTCTGAAAGACCCTCAGTGGGGAGAGGACTCAAATAGTTTGGGGGACAAGTCAGACTTGGGGGAATCCTCTCATGACCAGCCTGCCAGGGTAGAGGCTCCCCAACCTCATTGAAACTGGTGCCTGTGGAATAAGGTACTGCCCCTATGTTCTGACAACTCATGATGGAGAGAAGGTGGAGCTAGAGACAGGAGTTAGGGAGCGGGATTATTTCAAGGCTTAGCTAAGAATCACTCCTTGCTGAAGCAACATCCTCCTGTCCCTGGGTGGATGTCCTGCACACAGTCTCATAGCTGCTACACTTGGAGCTCTCCAAGCCCCACAACTGTTCTGAGAACTAGTCCTTGGTCCTGTTTCCTACCAGCCTCCTGCTTTGGCTTGATTTCCCTGCACCTCTGATAGGTTTCCTGGCCTGGCATAGGATAGTTAGTTGATTGTTTGAACTCATTCTTAGTGTTTTATTTTATCAATGAAATGGAAATGGATAAAATCAGATCTATTTTATATATGTCCTGTCATTTAGGGTGACAATAAAATCATTAAGCAAAATTAAGAAGGGAGAAAATCAAAGTTGACCAATGAAGATATTAAGTACTATTAGATATCCCTGGTGATTAGGCGTGTGCATCAGTCCGGATCCATCCGGACCGGCAAGGGGGGGGGGTGTCTATCTTTAAGGGCGGGGGGTAGAACTTACCCCTCCCGCCGCTCTTCCTCCTCCGGCGCTGTGGTAAAATTTCAAGTTTTCAGGGCGGCAGCGTTCTTCCCTGCCGCCCCGGCCCCCGTTGTTGCCCGGAAGAAGCCTTCATATCAAACACTCATGTGCGCGGCGTGGGGCTAAAAGCAGGAACTCTTTCCATGGACAGGAACTGTCTGTGACTTCTGCTGTGTGCGCAGTGAGAAGTCCAGACTACCCAGCCATAGTGCTTCACTTTGTTCTGAGCAGCTGGCCCCAGCCTGCTTGACTGCTTGAAGCTTGCACCCCAGGCTCCTGTTCTCCAGCACCCGCGTTTCTCCTCCATCTGAAGCCTGCATCGCTCTCAAGTTCCAGCAACAAACAATTACTCTGAAGCTTTCTTCGTGAACCTAGTGAGATGCCTGTTCAACACACAGCCTAGCCTGCTCCCTACTTCCCTCCTCCCTACTAATCACTGCCACCCCCTTCCTAAGCCCTCCCTTCCTCCTCCTTCTCTCTCGGTTTCTCTCTAAATGCTTTATTAGGGTTTATTAGACAGCTGTAACTATTGATTGCACACACATATAATAACTAGGCACACCGCACTACCCCTTGAATCAGTAACATGTTTAATTTAGATGACCTGTTGGAATGTTATCCTGATTAATAACTTTCTATAATAAAGCCCATTGAATTATTTAGGAGTGTTTTGGTATTCTTTCTGCCTTTGCGCCCAGACTATACATGGTCACTTTATAAAAGAACTGGTCACTTTGTGACACTGGTGAAGCCAGCCTAATTTCATATGCTAGCTACTGAGTAAATCTAGTATACAAATCAGGCTTGGTTCACAACAAAATCAACAGTGAATTAGCAGTGTGAGCACCAAGCAAATGGCATGCTGAGTTGAAATGACACAAGCCCTGTGCTCAAGGTGAAAGGAAAAACAGTACTCAAGATTGGTCAAGCCACAGCTGAATTACTGGGTTCATTTTGGTTAGCACATTTTAGACAGACCATTCTAAATTTACTCAAACTGAAGGGAAAAAACCCTCATGCCTCACGGACTGGTTGTGCTCTCTGCTTCCAAAAGAGATTCCACACAATGTATCATTTATTAATGCTTGTTTGCTGCAGTTACATCCTGAGCTTGACCTGGCTTGGGGCAAAGAGAACTTATCTATTGTCCTCAGTTGCACAACATATTGTTTTGACAATTGCGCATTTATTTCATATTCCATTTTTTGGCAGTAATTATTCTACTGCTCTGTGTTTTGCAACCATTCTGTGATTTGTATTATAAATGAGGACAATTTGGACTACTGGCCTCCAATGCTATCACATTTATAGGTGCTAAAGCTGGCTAGAGACCTTCATTGTATAACAGCTGAAAAATGAATTTTGGATTGGTGTAAGAATAGCCTGAAAACAATATTTAACATCAGTATGTTTACATATGGTGCATTGTGCAGATAGATCCAGTATTATGAAGTGCCTTTCAGTGACCTCACACATTACAGCAAGCATATGTTTATCATGTGTATATGAAGCAGGGATCCATGGCCAGTCCTGGTTCTCTACTTGTGTACCTGGATGATGTGCCAGAGAGAGCTATTAAAAGTTATGCTGTCAAAATGGAAGGGGGAAGACCATTTGGAGCTCAACAAACAAATTCTTGACACTCACTAATTTTTTTTTAAAGGGTGTGTGTGTCTCGAAGGAACCTCTAAGAAGCCAAGGAAGAGTTATCATTTTGTCCTGACCACAAAACCAGTGTTTAAATTTCCTTCTGTCTCTTTCAGATCTATGTCCATCTTTTTCATATTGCTAATATGTGTCCAACCAAAGATTGGACTGAAGACGCTTACCGAATTGCTGTGCAAGTCTCTCCTACAGAAAACAGGCATAGGGACTCAGTTTAAACAAGGAAGTTCAAGTCTTCCTCCAAGTGCAGTCCTGACATCACTTAAGGCAAACACAAGAGAACATCAAAACAAAGCTCTGCTACCCAACAGTTCTTCCATGATTGTGAAGCAATCTTGCCGAGCTCACCTCTGAACCTCTTGTGCTGCTATTTGTTTGCAGTGTTGACTATTAACATCAATGTGATCTAGAAATCTAAGAGAGGGTGTTCAAAAAATTAAAACAACAACACACCAAATCAGGTGCGTAGCTAGCCTGCCGTCAGCCCGTGTGCTGCCACGGCGGGCGCCCCGATAGCCACGCCCCGCATCTGACGTCAGATGCGGGGTGTGTGGTCTGGCTCCCGAACGGAGCCTTGAGGCTCCGTTCAGGAGAAGCAGCTTAACTGCTGAAGGGGCCATGCGGCCCCTTCGGCAGTTAAACAAAGGCTGGTGCTGCGTTTGCAGCGCAGCCCAGGAGCGGCTCTTCCCTGCAGGGCTGCGTTGCGAACGCAGCACCAGTCTTAGCTCCTGAAGGGGCCGGGCGGCCTCTTCAGGAGCTAGTTAGGCTGGCGCTGCATTTGCAGCACCAGCCTTTGTTTAGCTCTCAAAGGGGCTGCGCGGCCCCGGCTCGGGAGCTAAACTCCCGCCCCCACGTCTGATGTCAGACATGGGGGGCGTGTCAGGGCTGCTAATGGCGGCTCCTGATTGGGCATGGCTCGGGTTCTTTGAATCCATGTGCCCAATTATAGCTACACCCCTGCATCAAATGTACGTTCTAGCCAATATAGCTATTATATTCCAAAAGCAGGAAATGGAAAATCCTATCTAAGCATCACTAGTGAAAACAAACTAACTGCAGGAAGAACATTTGAGTAATATCTAATTTTCAATTTTCAATCTCTAAAGTCCCTTCGGAGCTCCAAAAATTGTGGCAGAGCTATTTAATTGAGCAATGAAATTCAACCACTGCTGAGAGGGAAGGAAAGCAGCTTCTAACCATTAGAAAGTGAAGAATACCAAATGAATAGCTAAGTAAACAAAGTTCTTCAAATGGCTGTGAACATCCAATTGATATCTTTTGCTAGTGAAATTGCTAGATGAATGCATGATTCACAGATAAATGATTCATTCACACACTACTAAAAACATAAGCATCTTAACAACATGTTAATAGAACTATTCAAGTAATCTAGATATCCTCACTCCTAATAAAAATCCAATTGTGTGGAAACTTTCCTCGACTTCCTTCTCAGAAATTCAAACAATCTCTCTCTCTCTCTCTCTCTCTCTCTCTCTCTCTCTCTCTCAACAGCAATCCACAAAAGGGGTGAAATGTAATTCATCAAGCATGGAAATCTTGAAAATGCACATAGTATCAAGATTTTTGTAATAGTTTTGCACTTGACAAACTCTGCACAATCAGAATCTAAAACAATATGATTCCATCTTTTGATTTCATCTGCTGTTGAATTCTCTAGATACCTTGGGCCCTTTATATATTTTGCAGACCACAGATGAGGAAATACATGTTGGCCTATGCTAGATGTCAATATCAGATTAAAAATTCTTGTTTTAAAAAACATTATTCTCAGAACAGGATTTTTAAAATGAAGCACAAAGAAGCTGGAGAAATAATTTTCCAACTTATTTTCATCGTTTACATGAAAGATGCATAGAACATAAAAAGAGGAATACATTATTTTACATCAAAGATTGCATAAAATATGGTGTAACAATTGTACTGTTTTACATTTTGTGTAAATATATGCTGTGCCTATAATAAAAACAGGGTGAGTGGGTCTGACAGCATTTTTATCATCTATATAATTATTTCACTAAGCTGACTGGAAATGCAATGCGTGGGGATGTGGGGATGTTTGGCAGGTGGAAATGCGGCGGCAAAGGCAGGCCCAGGCCCGGTCGCCGGGGGTGGGTGGGGAGAAAGTGGGGGGGGGGAGAAGTGGGCGGCGGGGAGGCGGCAGTGAGGAGGGGGAGGTGGCGGCAATGGTGGTGAGCAGAGGTGGCTGGGCACGGTGAGGAAGTGTTGGCGCCGGGTCCGGGCTGGCCCTGGTGAAGCAGCACCTGGGCCACCAGGAAGAGGCGGAGGGTGGAGGAGGCCCAGAGGGGGTGAGAGGGGGTGGGCAGCAGACCCGTGCCCGAGATGAGCCCAGCCAGCCATGGTGAGGAAGCAGCGACGGTGGGTCCGGGCTGGCCATGGTGAGGTGGCAGCTGGGTTGCCAGGAAGAGGAGAGGGCAGTGGAGGCCTGGAGGGGGTGAGAGGAGGTGGGCAGTGGAGCCACGCCCGAGAGGAGCCTGGCCAGCCATGGTGAGGCAGCGGCTGGCCCGCCAGGGAGAGGTGGAGGGTGGCGGAGGCCCGGCGGGGGTGAGAGGAGGTGGGCAGTGGAGCCACGCCCGTGAAGAGCCCGGGCGGGTGCTGGAGCTGCACTGTGCCCAGCTGGCAGGGAAGGAAAGCATGCTAGTGACGCAGACCTGGGCAGAAGGTTGGGGGGGTGGTGGGAAGTGGGAACTGGCCCCAAAGAGTCCACAGATGCTCTGTGCGGGGTCGGCTAGTTATAAGTAAAAAGTGGATCACTTTGGTGGTGGTTAGGAATGTGCATCCTTAATAAACTTCCCTTTCTTTCTCTTTCTTGAGGCAGTCATTCAGGGACGTAGCTATAACTGAACAAGGCTGTAACAAATGTTTCTGGGCCCCTGAGTGAGAGTGGGCCCAGCAGCTGAGGGACAGCTTGATCTTTACTCTTTCCCTCCTGCTTCTCCAAAGAAGAAGATGGAGAGGTGGAGCGGGGCATGGATCCATCTTCACCTTTTGTTCCAGGGCCTACTCCAACCTTGCTAAGTACCTGAAGTCATTGTATACATTTACAAACTAAAGCTATTTTATCAACAAAAGGATAAATGCATCCATTCTCCCTCTTTATACCTACTATTGTTTTACCCAATTGCAGGCCTGCACAAATCCTGCCTTACCAAGACAAACACATTCCACACTAGCTATGTATTATGACAGTCCTACTATTGTTGTAGTTTGGGTGCAGGCAGCAAAACTCACAAGTTTATTCTTCCTTGGTGGGATATATACATGTCCCGCTTGTAGAGTAGATATATTTCCTACTATACATAACTGATAAATGATTATTAGCTTTGTGGATCACAAGTTATGCAATCCTGATGTATCACAATCACCATATACAAAAGCAATCTATTCATTGTTCTTCTGCTTCCTGTGCTGAAATAGAGTTTAAAATCAATTCTAAAAATAAGGATCCAACAGACTCATCAGTCATATACAAAATCTAAGGACAAAACTAAATATGATTCAGGGGGGATGCATATTCACACATCTCCCAATGTCTATTTCTTTGGCAAAAAGCAGCCACGGGGAGCTTGATCACCTTGACTCTTTTCCCTGGAGGAACTCCGATTCTTCAAGAGGGCACCTGTGCATAGCAATGAGAATAGAGGAGGAAACTTGATCTTTTCTGCAGTTTGAAAGAGAGGTGGAAATGACTCCCACTCCTCCTCACTGTCTGTGAGCGAGGGCATGACAGCCCTCTCTCTTGAAGAAGAGGGTACATCAGATAGGAGGAAGAAAGTTTCATTTTGTGGTTTTCTTTTCTCTTCTCAGCACCATATTATGGTGTACTATTGCAGCTATAGCTATTAGGTTTTGCTGGATTTCAGGTTGACAAAGGTAGAACTTGGGTGCCTACCCTCCTTGATTTGTGGTTTGTTTTGTTTGTGAGATACTGCTGTAGCAAGAAATGGACAGTGGCAGCTGTCTGTGTGTGTGTGTGTGTATAGTATTTCTTGGTGATAACTGTGATGAGCTCCATATCTGGCCTTGAGACTAACTTGTGCTTCACTCACTGCTCTGGTCTGTTCTGCAAACTGCAATCAGATGTGGCTGAAATTGCTCTAGTTGAGATTATGGCTTGCTGCTAAGGGTGCTGCTGTGGCAGCTGTTGCGGTGCTAGGAATGTAAGGAGTCATAACTGTGTGTGAAAGAGCAAACTGTACCAATGATGTTACTGCAGTGCAGACAGTGTGGCTGGCAATGGATTCTGGGTCAGTGATTCTTTTTTTGGCCATTTTTGGACTGTTTGAAATGTGTGTTCTGTGTTGGGAAGGAAAGATTACCATTTGCTGTGTGCTTCTGCAGTGTATTTCAAGGCAGGGTTGCAAAATGCATTGCAAATTGCAATGCAAAACCTGTGTGCAGTGCACTCTGTGAGGGCAGCATGTTCTGGCCATAGAGAACAGTGGGGAAACTCAAAACATCCGATTGTTCCCCATGGGTAGCTCCTAGGGACATTAGGGATTCATATGTATGTGTGGTGTGTGTGTGCGTGTGTGTACACACAAACTCACTATCTATGGCCTGTCACTGACCAGGCAAATAGGATTTCTAAATTAATGTGCTTGCAAAAGGGAACTAAAAGAACAGTAGGAAATTTGTAGGATTTCATTTAATACAATATTCATTTTATTGAATAATGACCATATATAGTATATTTAAATCATAGTAAATTTGAAATGGGGAAATATGCTTTTCGTGGACATGCTGTCATTTTGAAATTATTGATCTGATTATTAAGTGTTAAAAATCTGTTGAGAACAATAAAGTTAAAATATGATTATATTCAGAATGTCTTTTAAACACATTTAAACCTTTCCCACAGTAAATTTCAGTATAAAATTAAAAAAAAATTCAATAATTTTCTTTTAATTTTTAATCATATATATTCCAGTATAAAATGTAGTGTATCCAGCTAATTTAAGTGGCAAGGTTGTTCATGCAAAATGCTATATCTGTAGGTAATTGGAAAATATGATATTCAGAATTTATTTTTAAAAACAGTGCAACCATTTTTTTAATGTCTCTGCTTTAAAACAAAACAAAACAAAAAGGTCCTAGCCCTCTCATCAGAAGAAATCCCAACTTTTCCAGGGTTTAACCCTGAAAAGCCAAGACTCAAATTAAGCTCCAAGGAAAGTGCCAGTGCATTTATTACTACAGGAGGACCTTAATATTCACGGGGATTCTGTTTCATGGTACAGCTGTGGATATGGAAACTGCAGATATCGAGGCATTGCGGAAATGGAGAATTGGGAATTAGGTTCCTGGTGGGGGGGGGGAAACACTGCCCAAACATCAATTTTTGCAGGGAGGGAGCGCAGGGGGAAGCTGCCTATCATACTTAACTGCTCTAGCTGAGTTGCGCTGTGCCCGAGAATGCTCCCAAATCAGCCAAAAATCACCCGAAAATTGCCATGTTTTTCTTCTAAAGTGGAGTCATTTTGAGGCTCTGAAACACAAAATGGTGACCAGAAATGACCTCTGCAGTCATTTCCAGCCATCCACAGCCTGCGGAAGCAGGAGGTCGATGTGTTTCCCCTCCTTCCTCACCCATATATGCCAAAGTCGGGTGTTTATTACCCGACTGTGGATAAACGAATCCACGGATAATGAATCCGCGGATATTGAAGTCCTCCTGTACTACTTATCCTCCCTATTGGTGGCGAAGAAAAATGGGCTTTGATCACTGAGATCGTACCCTCCCATAATATCCTTGGAGAATCAGATCTCCAAAATAATGCTTTCAGTCTTCACATCAGTGAAACTTCCAAGACTTTGAACAATCCTTTGCATTTTGCTCAACTTCCTGTTGCAAAAGAGTTCTGCTCTTCATCTGGGACCAGAAGTGTAGCTAGGGGAGAGGGGGCCCGTGTTCAGCCCTTTCCCCGGTGGCCCTTGGAGTGAGATGATGAAGAAAATAGGGAGGAGTGGAGCTGGGAGGCCCTCAGGAGCTGGGGCCCCTATAATTGAGCAGAACCCATCCGCTCAATTATAGCTATGCCTCTGTTTTGGACATTGTTCCTTGCACTGTTTCCTTTAAATTATTTGGGAAATCCCAGTAGCAGTGGAAATCAGTTGTACTAGTATCTCTCTAGTGATCAGATGTAAGTGTTTATGTTTTGAGGAGGCAACCTGTCTGGGAAATTATATTGAATGAGAATCACACCAATCTTCATTTGTGACTTGCTATAACCATATTCCAGACATCTGCAAGTGAGCATGAGTATTTGTGTCTATAGCTTTTCCTTAGGAAGTTAATAGGGTAGATTTAACAAACCTGTATCCTAAAGAGTGTCATTCAAAAGCCCCTACTCCTGAGGTTCCCAACCTTTTCCTTCATAGAGAACAAGGGAAAACTTGAAACACCCCATTGTTCCCCATGGGGAGCTTCTAGGGATGCCAAAGTGGGTTGTGGGGTAGGGCATGATGGGTGCTAACTACCACCAAACCCACAAAAGAACTGAGCAAGCAGGTGATTTTTAAACAAAATTTTAACCTTTCCTCTAAAACTCCATAGGATCCTACTGGAAGCCTGTTAGGTTGAGGTATGTACCTGATGGGGACAAAGGCTGGCACCTGGCTACTCAGTGCAAGGATACTATGGGGGCTTGGGGGGAAGGTTAAAAATTTGTTTAAAATCACCCGCTTGCCCATTTCTTTTGTGGGTTGAGTGGTAGGTAGCATCGATTATGCCCAACCACCCAACCCATTTTGGTGACCCTAAGAGCTACCCATGGGCAACAATGAGGTGTTTCGAGTTCCCCATTGTTCCCTATGGCTGGAACACCTGAAATATTTTGAGTCTGTTTAGTCAAAACAGCTGGCTCAACCAGTGTTTCAATGAAATGTTTAGAGTGTTTTGCATTTTGTTTCGAGCTCGAAACGAAATACAAAATCTGTTTCATGCACATTCCTACTGGGAAGAGCATTGCGTGCCAGACCTTTGTTTACTGGGGAGCATACTGCTGCTCAAATGCAATAGCTGTTGGGTTTAGCTTTTACAGCTCAGTGTTTAATTTAAAGTTTATTACTTTGTTGTATTTTTTGGCCCGTAACATAGCCTGCAAAACTTTATTACACTTTTTCACTTCTAGTGTAAGTGACTCAGTGAGTTCTTTATGCTCACAGCAATATTTTTTCTGTCTCACTGCAGAAATCCTTGCCATTCCTATGGGACACTCTCTGAGGAGTTATTTATTTGCCTCTACCAGAGGAAATAACTGTGCTGAAGCTGAACAACTTCATACCACTGGCATGATAACAGCTCAGCAGGAAATGCTTTATAAGCCTGAACATCTCTCTACAAATCTTGCCAAAGTTATAATATCATAATCACCTCCAGCAGTAGTTTAGTTTAGTTTAGAATATTTATATGCCACTTTTCAAGATGCATAAGGCAGTTTCTATAGCAGATAGATGAAAGAACAGTCCTCTGTTCCTAAGGGGCTAATGAATGAATGAATGAATGAATGATACACGGAAAATATCGGCGACCGCCACTAGAAAAAGACACTAGGCTCACTCTCACAACCACTTTGAGGCAGGTAGGAGCCTAGGTGCGATGCTACCCTGTATGTAACGCATGAGCAACATCTCTCTGGGCTCCGCCGGCCTAAACGACACACGAGCACAGCTGGCAACAAGTCCACAGATGAAATCAGCAGCTTCAAGTCCTGCTTTTCATGGAGGGTCCTCCAAGGGCTGGGATGCATTCTAAGCATCCTCTTCCCAGCCAGTAGACTGGAAAAGCTTCATAATTTCAGCGGCTGTCCTCCCATTGGCCACGAAGGAGCAGGAGGTGGATGTAGCCCTGCCATAGCTGCTTTGGCTTTAGGAGCATAGAGTGTGCTTTGGAGTTGCACATAGGAACATAGGAAGCTGCCATATACTGAGTCAGACCATTGATCTATCTAGCTCAATATTGTCTTCACAGACTGGCCGCGGCTTCTGCAAGGTTGCAGGCAGGAATCTCTCTCAGCCCTATCTTGGAGAAGCCAGGGAGAAAACTTGAAACCTTCGTCTCTTCCCAGAGCAGCTCCATTCCCTGAGGGGAATATCTTACAGTGCTCACACATCAAGTCTCCCTTTCATATGCAACTAGGGCAGACCCTGCTTAGCTAAGGGAACAAGTCATGCTTGCTACCACAAGACCAACTCTCCTTCTGTTAGACCAGCTCTCCTCCTGTTGGGACAGAGGAAAACTAGTTTATGAATGTCTTCAGACCAACATACAGATGAAGCCCGGGAGCTACTGGATTAGTGGGTGTCAGATCAAGGATGGACAGACATGTTAGGATGGGATGTGTACCTGATGGGGACAAAGGTTGGCACCTGGCTAGTCAGTGCAAGTGAATGTCTAGGTGCCTGATGGGCATGGAGGGAGCAGAGTGAATGGCAAAGGCTCTCAAACTGTGCTGAAAATAGCCTTCCCCTTTGATCCTGGCTTCTCTATCTGCGTTGTTACACCTTTACAACTCTGAAATTTCAGGTCAAACTTTGGAACCAAGTAGCCCTAAGTGGTACCTATTTAATAGGTACTTAATTATTGTGTGTACAGCTGGTGCTTACATAGTTTGTATGTTATCTAAGCTCAAGGCAGGCAGATCACCAGAGGTGCACCTAGGTCATTTTGGAACCTGGACCTAAAGGCCTTTGGAGGCCTCCCCACTGCTGGAGCCCACCTCCCGCCCTCTGGCAAGTTAAGCATAATCACCTAAAGGCCTTTGGAGGCACTCCTCCGCTACTAGTCAAACATTGTCCTACACACACACACACACACACACACACACACACACACCATGACACATGCAGTATTTTTAACACATGGATTCTTGAGGGCACAACAGCAACTGAACCCACAAGAATGTAATAATACTGTATAAAACAAATATGCATTAGCAGAAACCTTTCAATATGCAACTTAACATATCCCCATGGGCTCCTTGGAGGAAGAGCGGGATATAAATGTAAAAATAAATAAATAAAAATAAATAAAGGACCCAGCACTTAAGCAACTGAATTCACAAGATTGTAAAGATGTTAAAAACAAGGCATTAGGGGGTGCGGGGAGACATTGGGATTTTCGCTGCTTTTTAATGCAACTGGGGGCTGGGTGGGAGAGAATTCTACAATATAACAGCTACAGTGCTATAAAAGCTTTACATTTTACTACCCAGTCTGAGTCATGTTCACTCAGAAGTCATCAATTCCTCACATTAACAAGTTCATGAATCATGACAACACATAGGAGCCAAGCTAAAAAGGGCAGGTGGCCACTGCGTAGATAAGCTGTGGGAGCCAGCGTGGTGTAGTGGTTAGAGTGCTGGACTAGGACCGGGGAGACCCGAGTTCAAATCCCCATCCAGCCATGAAACTAGCTGGGTGACTCTGGGCCAGTCACTTCTCTCTCAGCCTAACCTACTTCACAGGGTTGTTGTGAGGAGAAACTCAAGTATGTAGTACACCGCTCTGGGCTCCTTGGAGGGAGAGCAGGATATAAATGTAATAATAATAAATAATAAATAATAAGCCTTCCATTTCTCAATCTGTAGATCCAGCATATAGCAACAGACACTTCATATGCCCTGTACCGCTCACCATGTTGTGTTCTTATCCTTCACCTCTCCTCTCAAAGAGGACAGAGAATGCACACTAGAACAACCCTTTAAAGTTTAGACCAATTGTGTCTTCAGCCATGCCCTCCCCGTAGAACACTTCTCCTAACTTAAATATAGCACAGCACCAGTTTGTATCTCATCAGGGTATTTGTGAATTTGAGATGTTTTGCCCCAATGTGCATCAAAATAATTTTATTTATTAATATTTTTATTATTAGTAATAATAATAAGATTTATTTATTTATTTAATCAAAACATTTGCTTACATCAAATCTGATTTGCCATTTTGTTCCTCATTTACCCATCTGTCTAACATATTCTGCAGTGAAAACTGATGCAAAGTGCTCATGTAGCTTCCCTGCAATCTCCTTGTAGCACACATTTTGTATTCAGTGCTCTAGTCGCCTTCTTGATAGAAGTTATTTGAGGTTTAGCAAGAGGAACAAGAAGAAAGGGTAAATAAAGAGAGAGAACAGAAGTTGCACAAGAAACAAATCTTGAAGATATTAATTTTTTTTTAAAGTACCAAGCTACTTAGTTGGTTTGGGTAACAAAACATGAAAATTGCTCCCTTCACTACTAC
Source organism: Hemicordylus capensis (assembly GCF_027244095.1). Taxonomy (NCBI): domain Eukaryota; kingdom Metazoa; phylum Chordata; class Lepidosauria; order Squamata; family Cordylidae; genus Hemicordylus; species Hemicordylus capensis. The sequence goes on along the minus strand of NC_069658.1, from coordinate 376,473,768 downwards.
GCTTCCTGCCCCAACAAGGAGAACCCCAAATGCCAAACTAGCATGTAACTTGTGTTTGGAAATGAGAAAAGAGATTAATAATGGTGTGCATTGGGGACACTAAAGAGCCATGCGGATGGGGAAGGAGACTGGCTGGGAAATCCATACACAGTATGACCATAGGCCATACTGCCCAACCCAGGCAGATAAAATAGGGCTTTTGTTCACACCAATCTCTTTCCTCCCCAAGGCTGATGCTAAAGCAGAACTGACCAGTACTACTACCCCATTTGCTCTTCCAGAAGCTGCTGCTACTGCTCTAATCCCTTCTCCCAACCCCACAGCATATTCAGCTTCTGCTACTGGCATGTTCCCCAGATTATGGGAAACACCTATATCAGGCAGCAGCAATATAGGAAGGTGCTGAAAGGCATCATCTCATACTGCGCAGGAGGAGGCAATGGCATACCTCTCCTATATTCTACCAAAGAAAAACCGCAGGGCTCTGTGGTCACCAGGAGTCGACACCGACTTGACGGCACACCTTACCTTTACTGGTACTTTGCCATGCCAACCAGCTCCAGAAGAAGCAAAAGGTGGGCATCATCAGTCAATTGCATAAAGCTGATTAATTTACAGACGTAAACTTTAGCTAGCCCCCAATTCAGATGGCTGCCTGCATTCCTCCAAAGGCACACACTTCCTTCTCTCCAAGGAGCAAAGGCTAAGTCAGCAGCAGCATGTTGGTTTGAAATGCTGGGAAGTCAGACTCAGGCAGAGTTTATCTCAGTTGTTCCAGCTTGCTCTCCCAGCGTTTGCTCCATGCACAGTAGAAGCAACAGAGAGAACCTACCGTTGCCTGAGGCTGACGTCCCCACCTTTTCAAACTAAGACGCTGACTCCCAAAGCCTTTGATCCTTGGAGAGAAGGAAGTGAGGTTCTCCCCACAGGCAGTGTGGAGACCCTGCAGGGAGGGGTTGCAGGGAGAGTGGGCTTGACCCACTCTCCCCACACACGAGCATGCCGCTTGGCCTGGGTGGTCGGATTGGCTGCCCACATGATTACCAGCTCCGTGATGGAGCCGGTAGGGGTGGCGGGGATCGGGGGCCACCCGGCTCCCGGAAGTCCCAGAATGACCTGGGCAAGTGTGCAGGGCACTTTGGGGAGCCCCCCCGATGCCAGGAGGCTTGCTGTAGCCTCCCGTTCAGGGGTCTCCTTATGAGTCGCCATGCTGCAAAGCCACGCTGGCACACAATCAAGTCGATGGGCTCCATTAACTTTGTTTAAGGGTGGGGGGAATTTAGCAGGCTTGCTGGCGGGATCTGCATAAGTTCCCTTCGCCTGATTTCCACTGTGCATGTGAATAGCCTCAGCATGTGCTTTCTGTCCTGTAGACAAAAGTATGTTGGAGAAGGAAAATCCTCCAACCGGAGCTGGCTGGCTGGTGCTGCAGCCTTGGGAGAGCAACACAGAAAGAGAGGAAGAAACAAAACAGGATGAAGTGAGAACAAAGGGGAGCTCCCTATCCTATGGGCAACCCCCTCTCCCTCCCTTGCTGGCTTCGGCCTCCATGCGATTTGCAGTTTCATTGGGAGCTAAAGCCAGCTGGAGGGAGGGGATTTCCAAAGACAGCAGGCACTTGCTAAGGGGTAAGGAGTAACTTAGGCAGCTCATGCCCGTTTACTCACTGGGTTCTTCACTTTCCTCTCCTCTCCAGTGTCCAGCAGACCTTCTCTCTCTTCCCTCCTTGCTCCCTGCTGCATGGGGGATCAGCAAGCTTGTTGTTGTTTTTCCTCTGCATGATTCCTGGGATCTGGGACAGGAAGACATTTCGGTTCTGGAGAGAGGAGATTTGGCAGGCCACATAGCCGCCCACCAGCTGCGCCACTACCACGGCAGGACGTCTCACATGGTATCCCCCCCACAAGAGAGGTCAGGGTCAGGGAACCCAACTGATGGAGGCCCCACCTCCGTGGGTCTTGCAGTGCACATAGTGGCCCCCTGCATGGAAGAGAGGTTTGGGCAGGCTGGCAAGGCCCCGTCACACACATGGCCGGCTGTAGCAGTGTGCAGTCTGGGCTGCCACCATGGGGGGCATTTGGAGGCCCCTCAACTGGTGAAGGACCAAAGAGCACCTCCGCAGATCACAAGAGGTTTAGAGATTGTTACATTGTGAACAGACCAGAGCAGTTTTGCATTTTAAATTCTTTTTATTAAAAATAAGGCAACGATTGTATGGTAAACACATGAATGTTCATATTATATTTTTTACAAACAAAAGAAGGTGGACAAACTTTTGTTAAATTACGGTGGGTAAGGGTGAGACAGGCAGCTGAACCAGTGTTCAGTTTGATGATATGCACACCTGTCATTTCAGTTGCAAAGCTGGGAGGGAGACAGGTTTGCACAGCAGCATTTCTCTGCTTTCATATTTTTATCTGTCTTCTTCTTGGAGTGTCAGTGGCAAGCAGATCTGACCATGATCATTGTTCTGCTGCCCTTTGGGGCAAGCTTCTTGAGGCTTAAACAGCTGCAATATTATCTTAAATTCTAGCATAGCTCCTCCCAGTGAGTCAGCCCATGGGATCCCTTGGGAAAGGCCTACTTGTATATGCTGCCAGATCAGGCCTGGAACCTGAAGTTACAATCTAGCCTTACCTGTATGGCTCAATGTCTGGGTATCTTCTAAGAACTTGAAGGAGAACTTGAAGTACTCCATATTCCTTAATCTTTCTGCCTACTTACTGTACATCTCCTGCAAGATCTGCCACACTGCAGCATTCCCTGACTCCCAGTCCCCGCTGACTCCCTCCCAGTCCAGTTCTGTTGGGACTTGTATTTCCATCACCATTCACTTCTAGTTGCCCATGCTTTAGCACTGACGGTGAGAAAAGGCTGTGCCACTTGGGAACTCTTCACTACCTTAATTGGGACTGGTGTTGCTAGTGAACATGATCCATTTATTCAATGCAGAATGTGATGAATATACGATTTACTCTGCACTTTTGGGGGGATCTTGGCACGGGAAAAGGATTGATGAGGCTCTACACTTCAATGTGAATTGCCTCTCTTAGCTGCAGATTTTGCTGTAAAGGAAGAGCTCCCATCCCCAGCGATATTAGAAGTGCAATCTACCTCCTCTCTTGACAATATGGGGAGAGAATCAGGTGAAGAGCTCAGCAGAGCCCAGGAGCATCCCTCAATATATGCTTTCCCCCACTTGGGCAGTGGTTCTCTTTCACAGAGTACATGCTGCTTCCCGAAATGGCATCTTTCTCTACAAAAACTCAAAGTCTGGCTGAGTCTTAGATAACCTTTCTTTAAGTCTTGAATATTCACAAGCACACTTTCTAGCACCATGCCCATCCAGAAAATATGTTATATAAGTTGCAAGAGAGAGAGTATTTGTATGGGCTCTACAAAATGCTTCAGAACTTAACAAGTCATTAAGATTGGGAAACTCAAATTGATGAACATTTTAAAAAGAGCATGGGATGAAATACCTTGGAATCTGTGTGATGCATAGGCTATAGTAATTATCCATCTTTCTGAAAAAAACTAGATTTAATTTCAAAAGAAAAATATTTCTTAATATATCACCTAGCCTGCAGAAAGTTTCATAATATCTGTGGCTTTGGAGATTGTTTTTGGCCCTGAAAAACTGGTCATGTTGCAGCAATGGTGAGGCTCTTAACAGTTCTCTACTCAAGGTATTAAAATATGTACTCAAGGTAGTAAAATAAAGCTAGTATTGCTTTGCTTAGCAGGATGTGATGTTGGGGCACATAAATAATGTAAGTAATTTCTTAAAACCAAAGGACTACACGGTTGACTGGGATAGTTTGCAAGTGCTGAGGGTAAAACTATGCATCATGATAGAAATTAGGTATGTCTAAACACTGAACTCTCTCAAATCATGTAGAAAGAGAGGACAGAGGACTTGTTTTAAAGAAGAGGGGCCACAGGAAGCATTGGAGGGTTCAGCACCCCTTACGTGAGCTTATTTTCCTGTTAAAATTGTGGAAATCCTCTTTGTTCACGACTGGGGCAGTTCCAGAGCAGCTGCCATCATATTTAGTTTGGCCCTAAGAGCAAGTGGCTACTGCTGGTGGCACAGGTATAACACACTGAAGCATTAAAGACGCACACTGAATTCCCAAGAGTGGATGCGGCATTAAAGAACCACCTCTCCACTTCTAGCCAATGAACCTGAACATAATGTATATTATGCAGTCTGCTTGACAATTTGCATAATTATACACTCCCCTTGAAAGGGTAAACATTGCTTTAGTCTTCACTAATGCAAAAAAGCCACATTAATATGCACTGCAGATTTGACTTTCTAATTTTCCCAGTGTCTGTTTAAAACCATAATACAAGAACACAAATTAAAAGCATCTCATCACAGAGAAATGGAGTATAGCAGGGCTGGAAGAGGCACCTGCGGGTTATTCCAGCTGCCTGGGCTAGCTTTAGATTCAGTCAGGTTAGTGTCACGCCAGCGGCAGAGGGAGCAGGTGCTGCTCCACATTTGCACACCTAGAGACAATTATTAATTGCTCAAGGCAAGCAGGTAACTAGCAAATTACCCCTCTGCCAATGCCATACCATGTGAAGAAGTCTTTACTTTGCATATCTATAAATACCAGGCCAAACTCAGACTTCCAGACCTGCCCTAGTCATGGGAACAGAAGGTGGAAAGCAGGGAGGAATATTAGGATGGGGAAGCAGAAGACCTTGCAAAAATATTTGCGCTGCTGTGTGGAAGTATGGTATGTGAAATACATAAAAATCCGTCCAGTGCTCCATTTAAAATGAATTAGAATGGCATTAAAATTAAAATTCTACTGCAGCGTTTTGACATGGGTTTCCCCTTTGCTATATGCTTTTTGAAAGTCCCTATACCATTTGCTCAGTATCATTTGAGCAGGATAAAAGGAATAGACAGGCCTGTAATGCATATGCTTATGATAATACTTCTGCACTTGAAAATTCCAAACTGGTCAGAATTCAGAAAATGATATTTCAGTGTTCCTGGATACCTGGGTGGAATACTGATTCTGAAATCTTCTACAACTTTTCTTCAGCCTTCCTCTACAGATAGCTATAGAGCTTTATTTAAGTCTGAACAAGGTAAGAGCTGGAAGAGAAAGGAAGGAAATAAACAAAACAGGTTCAGACTGAAATACTCAGTGCTACATCATTTTTAGAGGGTGAGAGAGCTGGGGGATTCATTTATATCATCTCCATTTTAAAAGGTGTGATATTCAGGACATCCATCCCAGTGATTAGGGTAAAAGAGAGATCAACTAAAAGGTAATCTAGGTGGTCACACATAATGGTCCTCTACTGTGGACCTGGTAAGCAGCACAGGAATAGCAACTAGAACCTAGGATTTAAAAAGCTCTTGAGGAAAGTCTAAACAATTTTCCTTTTGTTCTTCTAGAACAGATGAAGAAGAATAATATTTGGCAGCGTATAATCGTATGATGAAAAATAGAATTGCAGTGCATTTTCTCTAGCAGGGCGATCCCAGATGCCTCCCACATTTGCAGTGCAAACTGCAGTCTTATCAGTGATTTGAAGGCTTATGCATTTGTTTGTCTCCTCTTATACTTCAAACAGGTTGCCACTTTTAAAAATAAAAGCACCACTGTGTTAAATTAAATTAAATGAACATTCTCCCCTCCATCCTTTCCTCCCCTAAAAGCATCTATTAAAATAGATTACAAACTGCTTTGGAAATGGTGAATCAGGTTGCAGCCAATCAGCACTGCACACTCAGCTTCTGCTGCAAACATGCAGAACTGGTTTCCTCTGAGTTGATTTTGGAAGCATTATTGTAAAATTAAACAAAATTTGATAAATGCACTACCACAGGGACCTCACCATTCACATTACATATGTTTGAAGGCAATTTTTGTCTAACTACTACATATGTGTTTTCATCTCGATAGCCATTTGCTTGGTTTCTGGGTGACTCAGAGCTGGTTTGGTTATGACTCTTAGCAGGGGAACAGGAATTAAAATTGACTTGCACTTCTTGTTTCCCATTCTCCTATGTCACACCAGAAGGGAAATATTTGAAAAAGCTACTAATATAGGGTTAGCTTGCACATCTCTCCACATTGGTGCAGTGAACTGAACACCATTTTGGTTGGCTGTTTTCCCGTTGCTTCCTTTTTTTGGCACTGGCTTCTGATCAGCTTGCAAACTCCTTGCTTCTTGATTGGCTTGATTTCTATGATAACAAGCCAACCAAGAAGCAAGAAGATGTAGGGCAGGGTGGGATGACTCTGTGTATTGAATCTGAAGCAGATTGATCAATCTTTGGTCAATCCATTGATTGGTCAAATCTGTTGATTTTAATAAATTTTTGAATTTTTTAAACTCCAAAAAGGTTCTGTAAGTGACTTGTTTCACGGCAGAAAATTACAAAAGTTCTGAAATTGAAGTCCTCCACTTGAACCATCATTCCAATCACATGTGGAATCAATCCTGTGATTTTAAATGAATTTGTAACCTACTGCAGTAAAGCTGCCAGAAAGAGTTATCTTTATCCACAGAGTACTTCACACTTACTGGAAGTTTGTGATCCAGATGTGTATATGAACTGTGGAGCAAGGGACACGTGTTGTGTCCCAGTTGACTCGTGAATGGTCAAGAAGCTTTGTGAATCCATTGGGACTTGCATAGTCTTTTTTTTTTTTTTTTGGCAAATGCACTCTGTCCCAGACCTGTGGATTTGTGGCAAATAGTTACCAAGTTGTATGGATTCTTTGGGGGTTATGTAGTCTCCCCTCACCCCATCTCCAATGCATCTGACCCAGACCTGTGTGTTTGTGGTGAATGATCAAGAAGGTGTGTGGATTGTTCAGCTGTCCGGCAGGTGGGAGGGGCTGGCTGAGTCAGAATGCTCTGTGCGTTGCTGCCATAGTCTGTGCCTGCCTTCCTGCTCCTGCCTGCCTGCACCAATGGGAAGTGTTTTATAACTGCTTCCTTCTTAAACACAAAGCAATCTTATGAGGCTATTCTGACGATCAGGTGAAATCGGGCTAGGAGAGCCTAGCCTGATTTCACCTGAACATGTGAGCCACTGGGCTCGCAGGCAAGCCCAGTGGCTTCCAAGTGGTTAACCCGCCTAATTACCCCTCCCCTTAAACCGGGTTTGCGGAGCAAGTGCTCCGCAAACCCAGTTTTTAAAATCGTGAGTAGCTGCGGTGTGGCTCCACGCCATGGCTACTCATGAGGAGAACCCCAACTGGGAGGCTTAAAAGCAGCGGTGCGGAGCTGCACCGCGGCTACTCATGATTTTAAAAACCGGGTTTGTGGAGCGCTTGCTCTAGGGAGTTTGCAAGGAGAGCGCAGATGACCAGCCAGTCTGCTCTGGGCCGCCCACATGACTGCCAGCTCCATGACAGAGCTGGTGGGGGCTGGGAGGATCGGGGGCTGCGAAGCCCCTGGAAGTTCCAGTATGCCCTCCATGCTGTGGCTACTCATGAGGAGAACCCCGACTGGGAGGCTTAAAAGCAGCCTCCTGACTTGGGGGTCTCTCCAGTATGCCCTCCGTGCTCGCGCAGGGCATACTGGAGCTTCCGGGAGCCATGCGCCTCCCGATCCTCCTAGCCCCCACCAGCTCTGTCACGGAGCTGGCAGTCGTGTGGGCAGCCTAGAGCCGACTGGCTGGTCATCTGTGAGTAGAGAGGGCTTAGCCCACTCTCCTCGAAACCCCCCTGTAGGCTCTTCTCACCAATCCTGAGAAGAGCCTCTATGTTGTTTAATTAAGCTTTATTCAGAAACAACTCTATTTTTCTCCTTTCCTTCTCTTTCCTTCTCTTAAACACAAAGCAATCTTATGAGGCTATTCAGACGATCAGGTGAAATCGGGCTAGGAGAGCTAGGAGATCCCCACTGGGACAGGATCCCCACTGGGACAAATTTCTAAGGATCCCCACTGGAACAAATTTCTAAAAAACAAAATGTAAAAAATATTAGATAGAACACAACAGGAAGCTCTCTCTCCCACATGCACAGATATACTAATATATTCCAGTGGGTTTTGTATGCATTCAAGAATGCTGTATGAAACCATGGGACTAGTGTGTGCGTGTGTGTGTGTATAGAGGATACTTATTTTGCAAGGGGCTCCCCATAAGCCTACTAGTCCAGGCTCCAAAATTATCTAGCTGCACGCCTGGAGAAGAGCTCTCTCAGGCTGTGGCATGTTGTAGTTGAAAGCAGTAAGGGCTGCCAAGTAGAAGTGGCAGGAGTTAGTGGGTGAGCAGGTGAGGAGGCCCAGGTGGGGAGGGGGTAAACACAGGCCACTTTTGCACTAGCTGCACCCCTGCCGCTGTAATAATTGTGGACCCCTGAAAGATTTGCCTTTTGTAACTTTAGGAAAACATTTTGAACCAGTTTATGCAGTTTCATTTAAACCCTTAAGACAGTTGTTAAATACCTTAGCATCACACCACCCACACATAAATTGGTAAGTTTGGAAATGGAATTACATTTTTTAGAAAGACACAATGTCATTATATTCACCAAATCAATATTTTTTAAAATGGTAGGCTTGAGAATTTTTATCCTAAATCATGCCTTGGTAATATCAGCTATTGCAGACTGCTCTAGAAAAGGTTGCCCTCAACTGTTTGGAACCTAAAAGTTTTGTAACCTGCCAGTTCCCCAGCCTTCCCATTGGCAGCAGTGAGACACAAACAACATCTAGCACCAGTGCTTGCCCAGCTTTGTCTGGTGGTTAGCTGCCCAGCATAATTCAAGATGCTGGTAATTATTGCTTATAGAACACTGACTAGTCTGGGCTCATCATGCCGGGGGGATGGGCATTGTGTGTGGCATCGTTGCAGATGAGTTCCTGCTATGTCAAAATCTGTAGAGGAAGTACTTCAAATTCCATCTCTGCACGAGTTTCATTCTAGTGCTGTGGTGCCAGGTCTTTGAATTCTCTCTCCCCAGGAAGATGCACTACTGGGCCTCCCTCTTTTGGAATTAAGGAGGCATATGAAAGCTTTAAAAACATTCCACTATATAGATAGATAGAGATATATAGATATAGAGATAGATAGATAGATAGAGAGAGAGAGAGAGAGAGAGAGAGAGAGTCACCAATAGACCATGCTGCTACTACAACAACTACTACTCTTTATATACTACTGTTCAACAAGAGTCCTCAAAGCAGTTTACATATAAAAATGAGAAGATGGTTCCCTATCCCCCAAAGGGCTCTCGTCTAAAAGAAAATACAAAGGAGGCACCAGCAACAGCCACTGGAAAGATGCTGTGCTGGGTGAAGCCCATTGCTTTCCCCCTGCTTAATGTAAAGTAAATCACCACTTTGAAAGGCGACTCTTTGCCCAGTTAGCATGAATCTATTAAGGTTTATTGATATTTGAGGGATGTCTTGTGTTTTTAGTGTGGCTTTGCTGGTTGTATTTGGCTGGATGAAATGGTGGATTTTTGTAATCTCGACTTCTTTGAACTGCCTTGATAACTCCAGAGTAGAAAGACAAAGTGAGTTGCAGGACCCCTGATGGGCTGAGTCTGAAGGAGGGACTTCTGGGTTCCATTCCATTCTGGGTTCCATTCTCTTGGACAGACATTTTGGCATCTGTGCTCCAATTCTCCCCGTAGCAAAACGGCTTCATTCAGAGCTGCACTTCAGAGGGTTTAGTATTCCAACTTGCTCATTGGTCAGGATTATCTTACATCTTATTTTTTAATATGTCCTCTATCATCTCATGCCCTTGCCGGAAGGATAAGTTTTGAGGATAAGTCTTTGGGGCAGCCTCATTACTGCCAAATCCTCAAATCATTGAAGTCTATTTCCTTCCAGACTGTCTGTGCCGAGAAGCCTTTTAATCTAAAACCATTCTGTTTAGTGGCTGCAGAAGAAAGATGCTGCTTGAACAGAAATTTCTTGGTCTTGTATGAAGATGGCAGAATGATAACTTTGGGAGCTTAAGACGCCCCAAAGCTTCTTATAATTCTATTACACTGTGCAATATTAAGGCCCAATTCAAAGTTACATCAACTCTGGAAGTAGGACAATAGCATTAATGAAAATCCCATAACAAACTTTCTCCTTCTGATTAAAGGTCTAGCACTCTCTAACCTAAGTGTACTAACCAAATCCTGTCTTATGGGAAACGGTGCTGCTGCCTTTTCAGAGCAATAGAGATGCAAACATCAGCCTGTTAATCTAATTATCTTGCGGAACCACTTTAGGCAGTGTGGTTAAAAAGAGAGAAAACAGCAGGCAAGGCTCTATGATTGCATTATTAAAACCAAATGCAAAAAGTTTTTTTTAAAACTGCCCCTGCTAGGTTCATCAGCAAACCCTTTCCCTACAGCTCAATTATGAATAAAATTTAGTATATTTTCTTTATCAGCAGCACAAAAAGAGGGAGAATCCTGAAAGTACAAAGCATCGTCCATTTATTACTACAAAATGAGGTTCCCCTCATTTGCAACAGAATGACCTGGATCCTGAGGGCCCTGACTGCTGGTCTGCTTTGTGCCTCAGAGCTAGCTAAGAGTACAAATCTCTTAACTAAATATTTAGTAGGCTTGTTCATTTGAATCTAGGTTTAATGTGGATTACCAACATTGAAGTGATTATGTGAACCCATGCCAAGGTGGTTTGTTGCCTGAGATTCCTACCTTGGCATGGGTTCACACTCTAATGTTGGTAACCTAGATTCAACCTAGAGTCAACCTAGAATTAAACCTAGATTCAAACAGCTGTATAAATATGCCTAGTATCTAAACAGCATTGTGCTTCCACCACCTTCAAATCTGGGCATGGCATTGAATTATGTCCCCCCCCCCGCCTTAATAATAAATAAGCTAGAGAGAAGCATGTCAAAATGGTAGGAATGTATAGAAAAGGTCCTGACATTGTGACTGTGCCAACTGCTGTTTCAGAAAAGGGCCAAGAAAGGCACTTTCAGGGTAGCTGCTTTTACTGTTGTTTCTGTGATGACATCAGCTAAAAGAATGCTAACAACTGAATGGACTATAATTGTATATGAGGAGAGAGCAGAGAATCATAGTGGCAAATCCTGACCCTGACCTATATGTATTAAGTTGAAGGTTGGAACAGATCTTATAAGTGTGCAAGTGTATAGTTCTTTCCATGCAAACCCTGAAAAAAATCATTGTTTCGGATGGCTTGGAAGAGAGTCCTATGTATGAACAGCTGTAGACACTTTGAAGTCATTCACAAAATCATAAACTGTGTTCTACCCGGGTTTGGGAACTGTGTGTGCTCCCAATTTTTGGTTGTGTGGAAGCAAGGTAAGAGGAAAACCTGGGTAGAAGTGATTGTGTGAAAGCAAGGTAGGAGGAAAAGCTACCCAGGTTTTCCTCCTACCTTGCTTCCCCACAACTGAAAATTGGGAGCACACACAGCTCCCAAATCCAGGTAGAACACAGTTTTTGATTATGGGAATGGCCTGCCTCATAGGGTCCCTACTGGGAACAACACACATGATCATGCTTCTTTCCTACATACAAAGATTGTCTGAAAAGCTCTGTAGTGAACTGCAATGACAAAATTTCATATTCATTAGCTTAGTGTAATCACTTGGAATTTGGAATGTACTTTTAATTGATTGTAAATCAGTGTTGCCTGTAATAGTTTGTTCTTCACTATAATTTTTAATTTGCAGTGAAAACAGCAGTTGTACTCACCCTGTGGTTTGCGGACCACTGGTGGTCTGCAAGGCTACTGCAGATGATCCATGGGGGAAAAAAGGTAATATAACTCTTATGTATCATATTCTTTTCCCCACTGGTAGGCCAGCTGCACTGTGATAAGTGCGATATGGTTGTGAGTGAGCATAATAAATTATTAGAAATAGCTGCATTTTTAATACCCCTTGATATAAAAGTTTGACTCCTGTGAGCCATAAGTTATGATAAAAATGTTTTAAGTGGCTTGCTTACGTGTCTACAAAACTCTATTGCAACTGGAAGTTGAGCATAATGCAAAAGGATTGTTCAAAGTCTTGGAAGTTTCACTAAGTAAAGACTGAAAGCATTATTTTGGAGACCTGACTCTCCAAGGATCTTATCTCCGCCACCAATGGGGAGAATAAGTAGGACAGAAGGACCTTGATACCCATGGATTTGTTATCCGCAGATTTGTGTATCTGCGGTCAGGTAATAGACACATGTCCTAGGCAGCTTCCTCCTGCACCCCCCATGTGAAAATCAATGTTGTGTCGATGTTTTCCCCAACCAAGAACCTAACCCCTAATTCCCCACTGCCGCAATGCCTCGATATTCATGGTTTCTGTATGTGGAGTTGTACTGTGGAACGGAACCCTGGCGAATATTGAGGTCCTTCAGTATGTTGTAATAGATGCACTGGCACTTTCCATGGGGCTTAATTTGAGTCTTGGCTTTTCAGGGTAAAATCCTGGAAAAGGTGGACTTGCCTCTGATGAGAGTTATCTCATCTTTTTTGTTTTTTTAAGCAATGGAGTAAAACATAATGAGCTCTAATATACCAGAGTATAAGCATAAGGCTTCCATGCGTAACATCCAGGCAGCAAGGGAAAAACAGGCCTCCAAAATGGCACTCGAAATGGAGGAATTTTGTTTTGAGCTCGAAAGAGGCCTTTTATTTAACAACAACAACAACAACAATTCTCGGCCTTTTGGCTAAGATCAAGTGTAGTGTAATAAATATTTATATACCGCATTTCAACAAAAAGGTTTCCAAAGCAGTTTACACAGAGAAATAATAAATAAATAAGATGGAACCCTGTCCCCAAAGGACTCACAATCTAAAAAGCAATGTAAGACAGACACCAGCAACAGTCACTGGAGGTACTGTGCTGGGGCTGGATCGGGCCAGTTACTCTCCTCCTGCTAAATAAAGAGCATCACCACATTAAAAAAGTGTTTCTTTGCTCAGTTAGCTGGGCAGTTGTATTTAAAGGGCATTAAATAATGCCCAGTTTTATTTAAAGCGCATTTTATTGCAAGCTTGATACACTCGAAAACAGCCCATTTTGAGTTGAAATGTTTCAACATTGAAATGTTTTGCACATTTCTTCCTTAAACATCTCAGTGTTCTCTGGATACAGGAGAACCATGTTATACATGAATTCTACATGTATGGTTTTGTGTATTCATGGGTGCCTAATTGACACCCGATTTTAATATCTGTGGATATGAAAGAGTTAAAACCCATGTATCTGCGGTTCCTAGAAGATCAGAAGTGACTGTGGAGGTAACTTTTGGCTGCCATTTTGTCCGTGGGAGCCATTTTGTGCAGGGGTGTAGCCAGCCCGCCGGCGGCCCGTGTGTGGCCATGGCAGGTGCCCTGATAGCCCCGCCCCTGCATCTGATGCCAGACACAGGGGATAGCCACGCCCCCGCATCTGATGTCAGATGCGGGGGGCGTGGTCTGGCTCCCGAACGGAGCCTTGAGGCTCCGTTCAGGAGTTGAGAAGCAGCTTAACTGCTGAAGAGGCCGCGCAGCCCCTTCAGCAGTTAGACAAAGGCTGGCGCTGCATTCGCAGCGCAGCCCAGGAGCAGCTCTTCCCTGCAGGGAAGAGCCACTCCTGGGCTGCGTTGCGAAGGCAGCATCAGCCTTAACTCCTGAAGGGGCCGCGCGGCCCCTTCAGGAGCCAGTTAGCCTGGTGCTGCGTTTGCAGCGAGCAGCCAGGAGCGACTCTTCCCTGCCTTTGCAGGGAAGAGCCGCTCCTGGCTGACGCTGTGAATGCAGCGCCAGCCTTTGTTTAGATCCTGAAGGGGCTGCGCGGCCTCCGCTCGGGAGCTAAACTACCGCCCCCGCATCTGATGTCAGATGTGGGGGGCATGTTGGGGCCGCTCTCATGGCCCCTGACTGGCCACCGGCCCGGGTTCTTTGAACCCATTGGCCCAATGGTGGCTCCACCCCTGATTTTGTGGCTCATTTCAGCAAAAAAATTGTGGGAATGTGGTTTTGGGGACCATTTTGGACTTTTGGGGGGCATTTTGGGCGGCATTGCTGGATTCCAGGAGACCCACATAGCACAGTAGGGCACTTCATTTGGCCCATTTGGAACTTGTGTATGTGTGTTTTTTTAGGCTGGGAACATAACCCCTATGTTCCCATAGAGTCAATTACTAATTATCCGCAGTTTCATTACCGGCAGTAATCTGTGGGAACTGAACCCCCACACATAATGAAGTCCACCTGTATATGGTATCAGTCAGACATTTGAGAGGCTTCCGAAACCACTCATGATTCTTGCTTCCCTCCCTCTTTTCTTACTAATATTTTCTATGGTCTTTCAATTTATTGTTGAATTTTGGAATTGAGGAAGTGGGGCTTGGGAACACACACCACAACCAGAAATAGAATTTTGTCTCAGCTTCTAAATAAGCTTGGGCCATTCTGAGCTTTTCAAGCCCCTTTCCACCTTCCTTTCCCAAAAATGAACCTGCAAGCAGTAGTGATAGGAGGTAGGCACAGAAGTGAGAATTGCTTCATGGGCCTTGCAAGGTATCTGATAATTGTTGTTTCTAGGGTTTTCAGGTCATTACTAAGCACCCTGGGAAACTATAATTTCTAGAGGTTTGTGTGCTGGCAAGTTCTTGTTGGTAGAGCTTTAGGATCTAGTGAAGGTCCCCAAGGATCAGCCTTGCTGTTCACACATAGAAGCGATTCCCACGATCACTGGAAACCAGGCTAAGGGAGCCCAGCCCGGTTTCTAGTGTTCGTCGGAGCCACCAGGCTTGTGGGCAAGCCCAGTGGTTCCACGGTGGCTAGCTTGCCTAAATTGCATATGTGCCTTGGGTTTATCAACCACAGTCTACACATGCACCCTAAAGGGTATGTATCTGCAAGTCCTTTATGGTAATGAGACAGTCAGTAGAATATGCATGCCAAAAATAGACTAAAATGGTAAACAAATGAATTAGAATGGAAATGGAGATACTGGAAACAGACAAGGCCCCCAGTTAGTTTGGAGATTAAAGAAGACAGAGAAAGCAATAGTTAGGAAGGAGGTGCGGATCCCAAGAGGGATTCTTTTAAAACAATTTAAAAGGTTCTTAAAGCATGCCAGAAAAAAACAACAGAAAGGAACAGAAGAGGCAATTCTTCTAAAAGCAAGAGGGAAGTGGATCAAGAGGACATGTGATGGATTTAAATGAAGAAGGAAGAGAAACAACATTAGAGGCTAAAAGCACAGGAAGGGAGGAAAAGGAGAAAGCAAGATGATCTGGAATGGTAGAAGAAGTAGGAGGAATACTGCAAAGGCGGGCGGAATGATAATGAAGTCTAGAAAAATGAGGCCAAAGTTCGCTATCTGGGCAACAAGCACAAAAGGAGGAAGCAGAAGTGAACTGAAATGAGCAAATAAACAAAGGAGAAGAGGAAGACTGAATGAGATAATGGAAGTAAGATTGCTGAGCTGAATGGACAGTAGATGTATAGAATGAAAGCATTAATTTACAATGATTAAAATCAGAGAGTGAAAGATGCTTAGCAGTTCTAATGCCGGAACAAAAATTATGTAGAAGTGAAAGTAAATAGGAGCAAAGGATTCATACGTGAAAGTGCTGAACATGAAGAGACTGCAGAGACTGTGAAAGAAGAGATTTTAAAAAGCTTCCCTTTCTAAGAAGGGAAGCTGAAAACTGATTAGGATCTATTGAGAATCTTCAAGTGAGAATCTTGAAAAAGTTTGGAAACTTGGGGAGGAGGAGAAGAGAAATGGAAAAGCTTAAAGGGAACAAGATTGTGTTCCAAAAGAGAAGAAGAATCAGTGACAAGATTAGAGGGAAAAGTATCATGAAGAGATTACCAGGTCTAAAATGTGACTAGCAGAATAAGTAGGAGTATGAGAAGGGAAGGTTAAAGCAAAAGAATCTAGAAGAGAAAGAAAATGCTACACAGAACCTTCAGAATGAGCCAATATGAATATTAAAGTCACCAAAAAGAAAATGAGAGGAAGAAAAGGTAAGCCAGTTAGTCAAAAAAGAAAGGTCGATAAGAATCAGGGGGATGAGAGCAGGATATAAATGTAATAAATAAATACATACATACATGCATACATACATAAAATATTACAGTAATTTGTAAATTAAAAGAGAAAAGGAATGGGCTTCAAAACTACAGAAAGACTAGGGAAGAGAGAAAAGAAAGATCTTGGAAAAGGCAAGAAGATGAGAAGAGAAAACCTACCCACCACCATGTCCTGCAGGAAGGGGACAAGGTTAATTAAACATAAGAAGGTGAGATAGTGTTATCAACTGGAGAAATCCAGATTTCTGTGACAGCAAGGAGAGAAAGAGATTCAAAAAGAAAGAGGCCATATACGGTAGAATGGCTGATTTATTAACTGCAAAATAATTTGGCGGACTGTTTTAACTAAATTAGGCCAGGGAACAGAGAGATCTGCAGGAAGGCTGGGACTGAGAACATCAGTGGATAACAGAAATAAAATCAAGATAAGAAATACATACATTATAGAAAAGTAGCAGAGCTTAAAACCCAACAAGGCTAAGAGAAACTGCAGAGAGGCAAGGTTAGTTTCAATCTCAGGTGTCAGAGGGGAACACTCTCTAGCTTGGGTGGTAATTGGCAGCTAGCAAAGCTCTCTCCCCTGATAGTGGTAACAGCAGACAGTATTTAATAGAAGACTTGCAGTAGTACAGCTTATGAGATTTCATATCTGACATGTGTCAAAATCAGAGCAACCAAGAGATCCCAACAAGTCTAACAGAGCAATACTATCCTGGAGACATTTCTTCATACTTTTCCCTCCCTGATGCTGGTAGAGCACAATGCCTATGCTGGCAAAACACCACCATCAAAAACAAACAAAACAAAGCAAAATATCCCACAAGCATAATGATAGCCTTGTACTAGTGGGGTACAAGTTTGAGGTATGGAAAGAGAAGAGTAGAAATTAAATCTACATCCTTTGCTCACTCAGAGGGTCAATTCCACCCCCAATGATGGTGTGACACTGAGCGTGCAAAAGAAGTGATACAAGTTAAAGCACTCTCACTGAAGTCAATGGAGCAGAGGCGTAACTAGGGAAAATGGCGCCCAGGGCAAGCACTGAAATGGCGCCCCCCCGCGCCCCCCCCACATACTACATTATACTTAGGTTTTTCCTCACAAGTGCCCGCCGCCGCCGCCAAGCCAGGCCACTGACTGGCCGCCAGGCGCCAGCAAAGCAATGGGGGGGCGCGGGCAGCGTGGAAGGGACCGATGCGCTCCCTTGACTGCTGCAGTGCTGCTGCACTGAGCAGGAAACATTTGTATTAACAAAATTTTTTTAAAAAAATTAAAAAAAAATTTTTTTTTGTCATGGCGGCGCCCCCCACGTGACCAGAAAAGATGGCGCCTGGGGCACGTGCCCCCCTGCCCCCCCTATAGTTACGCCTCTGCAATGGAGCGCTCCAGATAACTGCCTCACTCCTTCTCTGTTCCAGCAGCCATAGTGGAGATTCTAAAGCCCATAGTGCCACAGCACCAGGGATATATCAGACCCAGCCAGGCAACAAAGACAGCACATATCAAAACATGCAGAGGGGGGTTATGTTTCTCTGGCCCTTTGTCCATAGAACTAGGAAAGTGGAAGCAGTGACTTTGATGGGGCCCTTTGTACAAGTAACTCAGCAGCCAGGGAGAACAAAGAGGGAATGAATGGCAAGATGAATAACTTATCTTCTCAGATGCCTCAAAAGTACCTTGCACAGGATTCCAAACACAACCAGAAACCTCAATTCCAGGTCTGTAGGACAAGATAGTCCACACAAATAAGCTAGGGAGGGAAGGATAAGGTCTCATGTATGACAGCTGTACCTACACTATCCACCCTCCACACCTCCCTGAAAAAAGATGGAGGGCAGAGCAAGTCCCACCCACCGGCAGTATGGGAAAACTGAGTACCAACTTAAGAATCCTCCATTACATGACGGACAGTAGCCGTTCCCTCCATTCAAGGGGACACAGGGTGAGCAACTTTGTCTCTATTGGTCACAAATTACGAAATGCAGACAAGCTTCCAGTGTACCAGGGGATCCAACAGGAAGCAGTAGTGGCCCATGCTAAGGAGCTGGGGTATGTGTGTGTGTGCGTGCGCAAAAATGCTGCAGTTGCCTCAGTACCAGCAACGGCTCTCATTCCTTTCTGGCCCCACCACAGCTGTAACTGAGCTAAGTGGGCTAGTCATTCTGCTGGGCGCTTTCCAGACTAGACACTACAACGGGGTCAGGGCGTATCTCGGAAGTGTGCTTCCACACTTCCTGCTGTGTCGTGACACCGGAGTCCCTATGCGGACAGCAGGGTGCCGTTCATATTTCCAATGCCTTGTTGCGAATTTAATCGCTGCGATATAGAGCAAGGATGTCACATATGCAGCGTGGAAAAGTTGCTGTTTTTTCGGGGTGTTAGTTGCTGCGAGACTGGCCCTCTGCTGTTTACGATCCAACTGTGACTTGCCCGAACAGAGGCATTTTGCTGCTGCTGAACAGCTAGTCTGGAAAGTGCTCTGCTGGTGGTGGGGTAATCCCCGGCCCTGATCAGCAGGTGATTGCCCTGCCATACTGGGTGAATGACCAGCCCACATAGCTCAATTATAGCCACAACAGGGCCAGAAGGGAGTGAGCAACTATCAGCACCAAAGCAGCAGCGGCTCATTTTCTGCCCCTCCAGCTCATTAGCATAGGCCACTATTGAAAAGAAGGATAGCTGCCTTTGTTTGTTAACACCAGCCTCTCTATTTCACCTATTGCCAGTAGGGATGAAGACAGAGGGATTCTTGTGGAGCAACTCCTTCCTTAATTTGTGTGTGTGTGTGGGAGGAAAGACATTTTTTTTGGGGGGGGAGATTTGGATTATTAGGCTTGGTGGGGGGAGTTCAGTAAAAGGGGAGGGCGGGGTTGCACCCCTGATTGCTACTGCAATCCTTGGAGGATCTGAGCAGAGCACATGAAGCAGACCAAACAGGAACTGGAGCCAGAGCTCTAAGGCACCTCCTTTCTGTGGATGGCTGGGAATTGTTCCAATGTGCATTGTCTTTCCCAACAAGTGGTGCCACCAAGTGTCAGGGGGGCTGTCAATGGGACTGTCAGTGGGGAGCTAGGCTAAGACATACAGAGTGGATCTTATGCTGACTACTACTATAGGTGTCGTTCTATGAAATGCTCTAATTTGGAGGTAAATTTTCATATTAAAATTTTGAATTGAAAGTTGCAATTTCAATATGAATGCTGACATTTGGCATTTTGTCAATGTTCCAGTTTTTGAGAACTTCCATTTTGGCTCTACCCTGTATGTTGAATTCCCATATTGGTAAGTGTAAGCACTGATCACAGAACACACACACACAATCTGCACAGAATCACTGAACTGAATATTTAGGGATTGTATTTTTATCTAGAGACCACATATCAAAAGACCTCCATTTGGACCAGCTGGAGAACTATTGCATAATGTTTACTTTCAGGAAGCAATGACAGGCAGATAAAAGCTTACATAATAGCAGTAAGAATCATAATTTATGTTCAGCAGAACTCTGGGTAGATTGACACACTGCAAAAGGGTCTAAGGAACAGAATTATCAAGAAAACTCTGAATCTTCTCTTGATTTTATTTCCTTCTTGTAGGCAGGAGAAGAGAGTGTGTTGTTTGGGTTAGTTAAATGTCCTTTTTGCTTTTGATGTATCCTAACCTAATGCATGAATTTTTCTGAAAGTCTCTTTCAAGACAACCAAGCAGAGTTGTCAAAGGCACCCTATGAATTCATAAATGTTTCTGTGTTTTGTTACAGAGTTGTCTTTGCAGGGCTTCTCTTTCCTCATTTTGCTTCTACTTTACTTCGGAGACTGTCCTCTATAATGCACAGAACCAGGCTATGGAATGTACAGTAGGGGGCAGTTTAGTTTCATGTTTGGGAAACTGGCTTATCTGCAAAAACCCAAATGATTCACTCTGGACTTTTTAGCATGTCATTGCTAAGGGGAAAAAGACCACATTTAGTTTCTCTTCAAAATAGACATCAATAATATTACAAAATCACTGCTTTTTTCAAAAAGTTCAAAGGGGGAAAATGTATGGGGATCAAAGTGCTTTATTCAATTTGGAAAGTCAGCACAAGGCTCTTTTATTAATTTTTCCCTTTATGGGGAGGATAGGCTAGAGCATTTTTGAAAAGGTCTATCTATTTTATATTGGTGAAATCTTGGCAGAATTCATGGATCTGCAGTCTGCTGAAAATTCCTGATTGATGCTCAAAGTGTCTTAATTGTGCAAAAAGGGCCATTCCACTTGTGACATTTTCATTACATAGTTGCAGGGAGAGAAGTGTACATCCATATTCATTGTCGTGTGACTGTTGCAGGAAAGCATCTGTGTTACCCTTTGTACATGTGTTGTGAAGTCCAGTGCACTGCAGCTGCACTGCATGCATACATGTGATAAAATAGACACTTGAAGGATTTTCACAGACAAGCATATTCTTGATTGCACACCCTATCCCTCTCCTTGAGGGTAAGAAATGTATCATTGAGTGAAGGTGGTCTGAAGAAGCAAGATAACAAAGCACTGAAACGGAGGTAGATGCATCTGTTTTTACAACAATGCAGGTACATGCCGGTTGTTGCTAATGAAAAAGTTCTGCTTCCTTTTGAATGTGCACAATTCAGGAGCATTTCCAGACAGTGGGCTTAAATGCAGGAGAGGGATATCTAGACTGAAGCCAACCAAAAAACCCAACGCAAAAAATGGTGTTTTGTTTTGTTTTACCCTGGACATAAATCGGGTTAAGCTCCAATGAAAAACCTGAATTGTGTATGGGGTGCTTCCCAATAGCTCACAGGGATTTCAATGTAAATCTGGATGATATGTAAATGCACATCTGCCCCTTCCATGGGGAAGCAAAGTAAAATCGCCATCTGGGAATGCTCCAGGAGACTCTGTATACCCTGGATTGTTGCTCTAATTGCGCATGAATGGTGGGGTATTTTATTATGACCATTGTCATAATCTTGTTTGCACTCTCTGTCTCTCATTACAGGGTAAGATTTCATCCCACTGCCCTTATTCTGCGTTCCTATTTTTGGAACACTTGTACAGCCTTCTAGGCTACCCATTAGATGATTCTTTTGGGTTAAAGCTGGTTTCCTTAATTATCTAACAGGATCCAGGGGAGCTGATTCCCCTATCGCTGTCTTCAAGGAGGCCTGCTAGTGTCACAAAGAATCAACTTCTCACTGAGCTGGATGAGTTTGAACTTTGAATAAATCTCCATCCATAGAAAAAGCCCTGACCATCCTGCACATGGGAGGCTAGAATATCAGGGAAATGGCTACCTTTTAACATGCAGGGAATTTTGTGTTTGGAGGACCATTCAGCCATATAACCTCCCATCTGCAGTCTGAAATGGTAAAGCCCCAAACTAGGATTATCACCGCAGTGACAACTAGTCCTCTATAGTCTACAGTTTTGTTCACTCAACTGTACTATCGCTGATCTATCTTATCTTGATGCAATGGGCTCTCTGTTTAATAGAAGAGCCAGCGTGGTGTAGTGGTTAGAGTGCTGGACTAGGACCGGGGAGACCCGAGTTCAAATCCCCATTCAGCCATGAAACTAGCTGGGTGACTCTGGGCCAGTCACTTCTCTCTCAGCCTAACCCACTTCACAGGGTTGTTGTGAAAGAGAAACTCAAGTATGTAGTACACTGCTCTGGGCTCCTTGGAGGAAGAGCGGGATATAAATGAAATAATAATAATAATAATAATAATAGGTGGGATGCCCTGCCCTGATACAGCATTCTAGCTCCCCACTCTTTTGCATGATGCCATCTTGATGTGTGGAGGTTCTCCTGTTGCTGGTGTGCCCCATTACCTATTCAAGACAAGCAGACAATGACCAAGATCTTCCTGGGAATTGACTTTGCTGAGAGCTGACCAATAACAGCTGCCTCCATTACAGAGAATGTATAAAAGCAGCAGGGTGGTAGTGGAATAAGAAAATGGTGCATTTTGCCTATACACGACATAATGGCCGATTCTTTGGGTTCATACAAAGTGTAGCCATTCTTCCTCTTTTGCATATAGCAGTGACATTTAATTTTATTCAGTCTGCGATAATTCTAAGCACAGTGACTAAAGATCAGCATTGATTCCCGGCTGAAGATATGTGCAACAGGTGAGAAGCATATTAAGCAGAGATGAAAGGAGACACTACACATTAGACCAGCATACAACTGCTGCTTAATGTGAATAAAGCAGGAGGGTAGTATCGGTAGGGAAGACTGTGTTAATATAGAATCACAGAGTTCTGAAATAAAGGACCTTCACTTTTACCTAAAGAGTTGCTATGTCCTGCAACAAAGGATGTTTCTCTCAAATAAGAAATGTGCTTTAAAACAAGGAAATATGGCAATCGGAACTAGGCAGCCACAGTAATGTGAGGGCTGGTGCTCTTGCAGGGCTGATACTTGATGTTGCTGATACTGCACTTGTATCTGGCTCGTGCTAATAAAGGGCTTGGTTATTTTTTTGGTTTGTTTAAAAGCATGGTACTGTTTGCTTCCTGTTTCTGAGAAATGGTAGCTTTGTCAAAACTACCATGGCTAGTTTTGTTTCTGCCTTCCTTTTAAAGCTACCTTCCGTATTTCCAGCCTCCATTTTGCCCCCTTGTTGATGTTTCAATTTGTTTTGAATGATGTAACACGTCTCCATTATACGATCACCCTACTGTGCTCTGTGACATCAAATGTCACAATATCATCTCAGTATCTAATATGCAATGGGTGTTAAGTATGACAGTGCTTATGAAAGTAGAAGCTGGAGAGCCTGCAGAAAGGCACAGCGTACAAATAGCCCAGGGTCTTAAAGTACAATCTTGTGAGATGAGGAACAGAAACAAACAAAATGATGACAAATAGCTTTGACTAGTGATGGGTGAACCTCCCCTGCCCCATTTTGATTCAGAACTGGGCTCAACAAACTCCCCCAAATGATAAATAGCCTGGTCAGTTCTGAGTCTGTCTGCTCTGAGGGTGGCCTTGGTTGGTGCTGTTTTGGCAGTGGTGATGGTAGAAGGGAAGAGCCTTCCTCCCTCTCTGGCACATGGGGCACTGCCATAGAGACCTCCCTGTCCTTGCTGTTCCCATTGCCACAGGCAGGTACTGTAAATGAAGATCTGACATCTTCTCTGGCTCAGATTACAAACTGATTTGGGGAAGCTCTATAGGGCAGGCCCGTGGCCCAGTTTAGAAGACTGGCACACTTTACAGACATGTCAAATTATATTCCAAATTGTATCATTACACTCCTATAGGTTTTTGACCAGGGATGATTCCAAGGGGTAGCAAGGGGTTGCAAGTGCTCCCTCCAAAATGTTTTCCATTCCCCCACCCATCAGACTAGAACTTTACAGAGAAGTGTCAGGCAATACAGTCATAGTATGTTATGGTCCTATGGCTTGAATTAATTATTTTACGAGGCCTCCATTGTTTAAAGAAGTCTCATTCACTCACTCCTCTACCCAAGAAGCAACTGCAGCGGAAGCCAGTGCAGCCAGGCAGGTAGGAGATTCCTTCAGACTCCTACGAGCCCAGTCAACCCCTTAGCTTCCTTCCTGGCCAGGAATTGGGATGAGTGGGACCACATAAGGAGGAAGGAGTGAGGACCTGGTAGTGACCTCTCTCCCCACCCCACTCTTTCCTGCTGTAATGTATAGATAGTGGTTGCATTGTATTCTCTCAGGCTACTAAAGGGGCAGCAAGTTGTTGTGTCTGTTATTCATGATCAAATGGTGTCTGTCTGTTCCTGAAAAGCCAGAACATAACATGGTGTCAGAAGAAAAGGAAAACGCAAATGGAAAAGAACACAACACAGTGCAGCCTCCAACACCAGGCGAATACCTCCTATGAATGGTGAGAATGGAAACATTGCTGAAAATTGGGCCCAGTGGAGGGAACTAATGGAACGAATTTTTGCAGGCCTAGAAGCCAACCAGAGGTCTAAAGAGCAAAAGGTTGCACAGTTCCAAATCAGCACTGGACAGAAAGGCAAAGCTATCTGCAGGACCTGGGGACCTAGTGGCAAACTATCTATAGAAGACAGAAATATGCCCAAAGTGCTGTTTGCATTGTTTGAAGCACACTGCACTCCCAGGAAAAATGTTTTCATACAACACAAACTGTTTTATGAAAGGCAGCAAGGGACAACAGAAACAATGGATGAGAGTGCGTTCCATGACAGTGATAATATGATAAAGGACAGAAGATTAATGGGATCCAGTTCAAAAGAGATCCAAGATAAATTATTGCAGGAGGAGAACCTAAGTCTAGAAAACACATTAAAAATAGCCAGAGCACATGAAATGTCCTTTGCACAGATGAAAATATTGCAAAATAAATCCACAGAAGTGCATGAGATTAAGAAACAAGGGCCAAGCCACAGACAGGCAGGAAGACAAACTGCTAGGCTTCGGCAGAAAACTACCCCAGAGAAAGGGGAGACCAAAAAATGTAAAACTCATGGGAAACAACCAGGGGCGTATCTAAGGGTGGGGCAGGGAGGGCAAGTGCCCCGGGCGCTACTTGAAGGGGGGCGCAATTTCTTAAAATTAATTTTAAAAAAAATGGCCACCAAAAACAAAATGGCCACTGGGCATGCTCAAATGTCCTCTGTGAGGCCCTAGGGCATGCTACGCCTCACAGAGGCCATTTGAGCATGCACAGCGGCCATTTTGTTTTCAGCAGCCATTAAAATTTTTTTTTTAAAAAAAAATGACCACTGCACATGCTCAAATGGTGCCTGTGAGGCCCTAGAGGCCATTGGGAGGAGGGGGAAACTTTGCAGACCCCCCACAGCCTTTAGGAAGTCCCCCGAAGGGGCTACAGGTAATTTTTTTTTAAAAAATATTAATATAATATGTCACTGTACACATATTCAGATTGGCACTATGAACAGAGAATCAGGGCTTGTGAATACTGAGCTGAAGTTTATGAGCTAAGATTGTATCCATTTGCTCTTACTTTGCTTCTTGTGATAAGTGAGTTAAATGTGATGTCTTGCTAATATGGCTATTAATGGTGAGTTTGTCTTTGAATCAATGTGAAATCCTTATTATTAAGGCCCACTGGGAGTTTCTTGCTCTTTCTCTCATTTTAACTGTCTTTCTGAAATACTAGACTATATTCCAAGCAGTGACACCGTTTACTCTGCATATCGTTTAATTATTTTCAGAGTATCTGGGAAAAGTCAAATCCTCCATTTATTTTTAAAACTTACGTATTCATGATGCTACAATGCATAGCAGAGAATTAGACAGGCACTTCTATTTAGTTTTTCCAAGTACACCTCCGCATAATATTTGGGTATTTCATGAGCCCTAGCATACTGAAATGTGTAGTTTTCCAGCATTTTCTTGGTCTGGCTACATCCACTGCTAAATAGTTTTGAAATATTAAAAGATTAATGAGCTTGACTTGTATTTTTTAGCTGATATTAAGGTAAAGTTATCTGAAAGATGTTTGGACAGGGGGCACAATTTCAGTGCTTGCCCTAGGCCCTATTTTCCCTAGATAAGCCTCTGGAAACAACACAGCAAAGTGGAGGAATGCCCAGCATGGGGAAAGATTTGTCACAACCATAGAAAGAGAAACCATTTTGCATAAGTATGCACTGCAGAAAATAAAAATCTGAGAGAAGTACATGAAATACGCAAGAGGAGTCTCTAGATGCAAGAGGCAACACAAGTGCATTGTTTCTGGCAGCAGTAACGAAGGCATAAAAGGAAAAAAAAGGCAAATGTAGATATAAAAATAGGCAAAAATCAGAAAATTATTCAGTTTAACTTAAAACTGAATAATTATTATTTAACTTAAAATGCAGGAGCTGATGTCAATTGCAAACCAGCAGAAATATACCACAGAATGCTTATGGATGAGGCAGACTTAGAGACTAGAGATATATGAATCCTACCAGGATATGGAGGGCATTTATAACATGTACTTGGCAGATGTACTTTGAGATGTGAGCATAACAAAACAGTTTATCCTCCAGAATTCTGTAAAGTGGATACTAAAGCAATTCTAGCATTAAGTGCATATAAACAATTAACTTTTATGAAGATTGTGAGACTGGTAAATCCAGAATAAGCAGAACTAACAAAAAGCGGTGGGCGGTGGGGAGGAGGAAACATTGTGCCATTGAGTTGGCGTTGATTCCTGACAACCACAGAGCCATGTGGTTTTCTTGGTAGAATATAGGAGTGGTTTGCCATTGCCTCCTCCCACCTAGTATGAGATGATGCCTTTCATCACCTTCCTATATTTCTGCTGCCTGATCTAGCCACCCAAGCCAAGCGGCATGCTCATGTGTGGGGAGAGTGGGTCAAGCCCACTCTCCCTGCAACCCCTCCCTGCAGGCTCTCCACACTGCCTGTGTGGAGAGCCTCACTTCCTTCTCTCCAAGGATCAAAGGCATTGGGAGTCAGCATCTTAGTTTGAAAAGGTGGGGACGTCAGCCTCAGGCAACGGTAGGTTCTCTCTGTTGCTTCTACTGTGCATGGAGCAAACGGTGGGAGAGCAAGCTGAAACAACTGAGATAAACTCTGCCTGAGTCTGACTTCCCAGCTTTTCAAACCAACATGCTGCTGCTGACTTAGCCTTTGCTCCTTGGAGAGAAGGAAGTGTGTGCCTTTGGAGGAACGCAGGCAGCCATCTGAATTGGGGGCTAGCTAAAGTTTACGTCTGTAAATTAATCAGATTTATGCAATTAACCGATGATGCCCACCTTTTGCTTCTTCTGGAGCTGGTTGGCATGGCAAAGTACTAGTAAAGGTAAGGTGTGCCGTCGAGTTGGTGTCGACTCCTGGTGATCAGGAGGGGTTTACCATTGCCTTTTCCCAGCCAGTATGAGATGATGTCTTTCATCACCTTCCTATATCGCTGCTGCCTGATATAGGAGTTTCCTATATTCTGGGAAACAGACCAGTGGGGATTTGAACCAACAGCCTCCTGCTCTCTAGGCAGGTTGCTTCCTCACTGCACCATTAGCTGGCATATCAAAGGAAAAGTTTAAATAAAGCTTTGCAGATGTGTTTTTATAGGTCTAGGCTGTGTACCATGCCCATGCCAAAATAAAACCAGATGCTAAACTACTCATGCACCAAGAAAGGTTCCTACTGGTCTTAAAGAGAAAACTTAGAAAGAACTTAAGCGCATGGAATGCTTAAGCGCATTAAGCACATCAATATGGGAGTAAGCAATCCCACAGAATGAGTAACCTCTATGGAAGCCACAGAGAAGAAAAATTCAGAGCAGTTACAAATTCACAATTGAAGCTAGATTGGCAATTGACAGCGTTCAGCTCACCATTTGGTCACTGGCACTTCACCAGATTACCTTTTGGAATTTCCTCAGCTCAGGATTCCCTCCCCCCGCAAAAGTCCATGAAATACTTAAAGGGTTACAAGGCATGAGAGTAATTATTGATGGCACATTAGTTCCACCTGAGAGGAACATGACAATAATTTGAAAGTTCCTTTTGGAAAGGCACAGAGAGAAAAACCTGAGATTAAACTCCTCAAAGATGCAAATTGGGGTCAACGGTATAAACTGACCAGTGTAAACTGGTCACATACTTACTGCTGAAGGAATAAAACCAGACCCAGACAAGACTGCAGCAATAAAGCAGCTGAAAAGAACCCCAAAGTCCAGATCAGAGCTGGAAACTATAATGGGAATATTTATTCTCTCCAGGACTAGCACAAGCAACTGCATCAGTGAGAGAACTACTCAAAAAGAATGTGGAATGGGTTTGGAATGAATCTTATGACAAAACTTTCCAAGAGGTGAAAGAACTCATAGCAAGAACTCCAGGACCAATCCTTCAGTATTTTGATGCAGAAAAAGAAGTAACAGTACAAGTGGATGCATCACAGTCTGGAATAGGAGCAGTATTACTATGGGATGGAAAACCTGTTGCATATGCATCAAACTCACTGACTCCAGCACGGTGCAATTATGCACAAATTGAAAAAGAAATGTTTGCGATAGTAGGGGGATGTGAGAAATTCCATGCATACATTTATGGCAGAACTGTAACAATGAAGATGAACCACTGAGCACATGATGAAGAAGCCTCTAGTGTAGGTAGCAGCCAGACCACAAAGAATGGAGGCTGTCTGCAGAAGTACAACCTGAGAATCATCTACAAACCAGGAGAAGAAATACTTGTAGCAGACATGCTGTCCAAAACATTCCTATCAGGAAAGAATGCCAAAGGGGAAGAAGAGCTAGAGGAGCAAGTGCATATGATTCTCCAGACCTTTCCAGCAACAGAGGAGAAACTGGAGCAAATAAAATATGAAACAGAAAATGATGAAACTATGCAAAGTTGACTAAAATGATAAAGGGAGGTTGAGCCCCAACCAAACATTAAGTACCACTGGAAATTAAAGAATTGAATCTTTAATGGAATGGAATCTTCTGGAATGCTAAAGAAGAGTTAACAATAGAACAAGGACTTATACTTTGAGGAGAAGGAATTGTTATCCCCAAATAAACAAGATCAAGCATGCTAGAGAAAATCCACACAGGACATTTTGATACTGATACTGGACTATGTATCACAGTGATAAAGAGTTGGGTTACTTGTTTATTTTATTTTTTAAAGTTGGCGGGGGTGTGTGTGCAATGTATAGATAGAGGTTCTCTCAGGCTATTACCAGGAGCAGCAAAGTGCACCCTATACTCTCCCTTTTACCAGAATCCCTAATGGAGGGCTGAAGAAAGTGGTTCTGTTTGTTATTCAAGATGAAATGGTGTCTGCCTGTTCCTGAAAAGCCAGAATATAACACCTGCCACCTGGTCTTGGACAGGAAAAGAAAACTAATCTGGAAAGCTGACTGGAAGTCTTGGCCTAATCCAAAAAGACTATCTTCTAGGAGGTATCTGGCCCAACTTTTGAATAAGTTTGAAAATGTCAAGCAAGCTTAATTAATAAGGTAAATATACTAACATTAATTACCTTACCTCTGTAAGTATTCAATGGATTGCAAAATCCTTGCTCCCCTAATAATGTTCTTTGCCACCTTTTTGCTGCCCTAAACTTGTTATTCTAGGGTCGCCCCTTGGTTTTGACAGAGGCATTGAGATGTTGGGAACATGACTAACTGTTCTGCAGAACATGGCTTTCTTTAATGTGTCATTTTTCAATTTGAAATAATAACAAAACTTGACTACAGCCATATCCTTCTTTCAAGCACATTGGTATTGATGGAGCAAAGGTGGAGCATAAGTACTAGATACTTTATACCTCTCTGGGCAAAACACCATATGTTGCAACTGATGCATCATTCAGAGATGTGCTTCAGTCTGGCAATGTCTTCTTTAAACAAGCAGCCACAGGGGAGCCAATACAGATTGGGACCATGGTGCGCAGAGATGAGGAATAAATTCTCCCCCCCCTCAGCTATTTTTCCATCAGAAATTGCCCGACAAAGTTGTTATTTGACCCTGAAGTGTCGACTGCTGAAAACAGATTTTGGGGCAAACAACAGATTTTGGGGGCAGGCTTTGCAGCAGGAAAATGAAAGTCAGGAAAGAATTAATTGTTCCCTCCCTGTGAGCCACAGACTGTATTCACACACAATGTGAAATGACAGTTAAACGGGACAGAGGTTGGGACTCCGTTACGTCTGAATGTGTGCAACTGTGTTTTGCCAGTCCAAACCTGGGAAATTTGAATGAGAGTTGAAAACATGGTCCCAGTGTTTCCCCAATCTGCCCATCTGACTACGCCTGGACACATGGAGTGTCAAAATCTCCTTTGGGTGTGTGAAAGGCTTCCCTGGTGGATGGGGGGCAACTGTTCTGTCATTGACCAGGGAGAATAGGAGCCTCTTTTGGGGGTCAGCTCAGCTGGGTGCGCAGTCTGATGGAAGACTGACTTGAGCCTAATGTGCTCCCCAGTAGCCTGGCCCTCTCATGAGAGTGCTAGTCCCCTGGCAGCAAGCCACCATGGGGGCAGGGGTGTGGTTTGGTATCCATGGACTGCTTTGCCAGGGTGAGTCCTCGCAAGAGCATCCGTGATCACAGTGGGGATCTTTTGCCCATCCTCATATATATATCCCCTCCTAGGAAGTCATGTTCCTTTCCCTTTCCTGAGTAACAGGAAAATAGTGCCCCCCAAGATCCCCCCTGCCAGAAATTGTGATTGTGTGAGACATTTTTGTTTGGGGGCTCTAATGATGGTGGCGGTCCAATCGCTGTCAGAAGAAGGGCTTGCATGCATGGCATATAAAGGGATTTAAATGCTCTTTCCCTGCCGAGGGTGGGTTGACCATTCCGAAAAAGCAAGATTGCCCTTGTCACAGCCCCTTGAAGATTGTGGCCAATGGCTGCCACCCTGGAGATGTCATGACACCTTGCCCACAGTCTGGTCACACAAGTACTACAGATCTTGCTCAGATGCAGCCTTGGTGGATTAGAAGGGGAGGGGCTCCCCTGCCCTGAATACGGAAGTTGCTGGACTGTGGTTGGACAAATGTCTGCGATGTGATTCACAGTTTGAAAAATTAATTCTGGGTTTGGCAACTTCTCGTTTCACATTATGTGCGAATGTGGCCAAGGTCTTGATCCAGATCGGAAGCCCCTGCAGCTACTTTTGGTTTTAAAAGAGACATTGACAGATTTAAACATGTCTCTTAACAATGCATTAACCATAACCTGTTGTTTGGCCCTTGGTGGTTGCCATTTTTGTTAGGTCAGACACCACTAAACTGCTCTTCACATCGCCTGAAACGGTGCCTTTGACTGTGTACCATAATTGTTCAGTTTGTCATTTCAGGAGCGGAATTTGAAGGAAATGAGCTTGCTCAAGGCCATGCAGTGAATCCATGGCTCAAGTGAGATTTGAGACATCTCTCAAAAGTCAATGATCTCATTTCATAGTGGTGTTTTAGGGAACAAAATATGCTCTGCCTTGAAGATGTAACTTGTTCCCAAATATTGCTCTTAACTTTAAGAAGCCCTAGGAGATCAACCCAAATTATACTAGTAAAATATATTGTCTGGAAAAGATGTATTATTCCCACACATCAATCCAAACCAGCCAGAGCAAGGAGTTGGACTGATGGCCTCAATGGGGCAATAAAACATAACTGTACTAACAATGGAAACAAAATACTTGCTTTTAGCACAGGAGGATTTCCTTGGAGTCCTCACCTGGCTGTGTGCTATGTTACTATTGCGAGCAAGATAACAAGGCTCCTGTGTAATAACAGACTCTGTGTATGAACCTCCTGTGCATTGTCACATTACTTGTGAAATATTGCCAGAAACTGAGGCCTACTTGAGGGAGTAAAGCTGTGCACCACCAGTGGGGACTCATGCGGCTGGATGCTTTTTCATACAAGAAACAAAAACAAAACACCCTTCCACACAGAAAAATACATGTTGGGAAGAAGGCTAGGTTAGAGCTCTTCTTCTCCTTGACATTTGTTTTTCTATATGCAGAGACTTTCTTTCTCCTCTATGCAGAGACTTTTCTCCTCCTCCTTGACATTTGTTTTTCTATATGCAGAGACTTTCTTTTTGTTTGGAGGGGCATTCCGTCATACTTGTAGTCAGTGGCGGCAGGAGAAAAAAATTGAGGGGGGCACAGAAGGGGCAAAGTGCATTTATGGATGGGTGAACTGTGTCCCAAATATTAGATCTCTGGAACAGAAATGAGGTGGTGAGGGCATCACTTGTCTGGGAGGGGGGCACTTCCCCCCCATATGCCCCCCCCCAACTGCCTTTGTCTGAACTCTGAAGTGGTACAGGCTAAATACAGCTCTGTCACCTCAGTGAAAAATTAGGCCCACGTCCAAGTAGCTTGCTTTGGTACATAAAAAGGGGAGGGCTGAGGCTTTGGTTGCACAGTTGGTTTGTAGCTGGCTCATTTACTTCCTGTCATATAATGGGCATAGATACTCTCACTGTGTCCATTCACAGCTTGAAGAGTAGTTATTCTTTGCTGCTGTGTGCCTATTAAGATAAACTGACATTCTACGTATGTGCTCAGCTTCTACTTCATTTGGAACCAGCCTGAGATGTCGTGGTAGGAGGGAACATGCTTCTTTAAAAGTAAGAAATAGTTGAGCACTATGCCGTAGAGACCTGCTGTGTCCATGCTAGCCTGCCACTGCGTTCACTTTATTCTCAGGCTGCTTTTGCACAGAAAACACAGGTAGAGAAGCATGATTTTCTCCC
Organism: Hemicordylus capensis; assembly: GCF_027244095.1. Taxonomy (NCBI): domain Eukaryota; kingdom Metazoa; phylum Chordata; class Lepidosauria; order Squamata; family Cordylidae; genus Hemicordylus; species Hemicordylus capensis. The sequence continues at coordinate 376,441,531 of NC_069658.1, read as the reverse complement.
TCAAAAAGTGAGGGGAAGGGAGTGTTAGAATAATGATACAAGCCCAAGGGCTTATTATACCTTTTAATGCATGGTGGAGTGGGCATGTATTCCCACCCTTCCACACACAAAAGAGCATTATTAGACAGGTGGGTGACTGTGACTATGACTATGCTTCTAGTGTCTAGATCAGTGTTTCTCAAACTTTTTGGAGTCAAGGACCGCTAAATTCTTCCTGCAGAGTTTCAAGGACCGCTACATTCTTCATGCGCAGTTTCCCGGACCAGCAGTTAGTAAAGGGGTTTCAAGTCTGTCTATCTGTCTGTCTGTCTGTCTATCTATCAGACTTCTATACTGCCCAAAACTTGCATCTCTGGGCAGTTTAGAATGAAAATAATATAAGCATTAAAATAATTAAATTTGGAATCTTTTGCAAACATTGAATATTAGGGGTTCTTAACCTTGGTTCCCTCAGTTAAACTCCCATAACCCCCAACAACAATGGCATTTGGCCATTATGGCTGGGGATTATGGGAGTAGAAGTCCACCAACGTCTCGGTACCCAAGGTTGAGAACCCCTGAATCTAAAAGCCTGGGTGAACAAATTTGTCTCCAGTATGTCTGGAGTGGAGGTGCTTGTGATTACTCAATGGAGAGGGGATGTTGGGCCATTAGAAAAATTCAAAAGCTACATGGGGCCAATGAAAACAACATACAAGCAAGCCCCACTGATGCAAGAGGGAAACAGCGTTCCCTCTCAAGGCGCCTCGACCACAACAGGCAGCTGGGTTTCAATCAACCAACCTTTGGCTGCAAGCAATGAGCATGCAAGAACCAGCAGCCCTTCAAGTGGCGCCCACTGCCATACTTTTTCCTCCATGCCCCCGCATCGCATACAGTTTGAAGCTGTAAAGATAGGGAATAAGATAGCTGTAGGAAGATCTCAGCAGCACGTGGAGGCAAGGCACAAGAAGGGTCCCATGCCTCCGTGATACTCTTGCTCTTCCGTGCCATGTGCAAAATTGAGGAATTGATTTCAGTTGGAGGGGGGTTTGACTCCCAGTCAGGGACCAGCACTCAACCCTTCGGGGACCGGCAGCGGTCCAGGGACCGGTGGTTGAGAAACACTGGTCTAGATTATAGGCAGAGGTTGCTGCCACTTCAGTTCCGTCCCTCATCAAATCATGTTGTGCCCTTTAAAGCCCTGTTGAAGGCTTAAGTAGGGATGCTGAACATGCACTAAAGCTGCAGTGTCCCAGGCTGCTGACCACGGAAACACCTGCCATCACACGTATGGCAATTGCCTCTCCAGATGACCACTGTAACCGTGAGCAGCCAGGTGGGGGAGTGATTGATGTGCTGGGGGAGTGGGACTTCCACACCCACTTTTGTCAGTTGCACATGAGTACAGCTTTTAAAAAAATGTCTGTGTCGGGTTTCAGGGTTCTGCATCATAAGGTGAGTCATTCCACAAGTACAATGTTTGTCTCTTCAGACAAATGCTGTAAGAGTGTAGAGTGAGGTTGGGTAGGGCTTTAATGCATATCACAGTGTGGGCAGGACTTCCAATGTGCTCTTGGGGACGCCGTATAGGAGCAAAGCATCCCCAGTTTATATAACACCTGTCAGGACTCATACCAGAGCTAGGGGAGTTTGCTGCGGTTGAATCCTTGCCTGTAAGGGATTCACAGTAGGCTGCCACCATCCACTTTATTTTATTTATTATTTATTTATTTGATTTGTATACCGCCCTTCCAAAATGGCTCAGGGTGGTTTACAATTAATTACAATTACAATTTTGATGTGGGAAAACCCACTCTCCATATAAGGTTCCTGCAGGGGTGAAGTGGCAAAACCCTTTCAAAAAGGGCTGAGCAGTCTTAGCCTTTCAAAGGCATGTGACTAAGGCAGACCCAAAATGAAGAGTAGCACACTTTAGCAACAAGGATTTATTATAAGATTAAAAGGAAAAGGTATGCAATAAGAACAATTATCTTTTCATAAAACAGATTGTAAGAGAGAGTTTACATTAACCTGGCAACGCAGATTCCAAGCAATCAGTAAAGAAAAATAACTTCCCTGATGCATTTAACTGACTTGGTCCAAACTTATTACTTACAGGCTGCAGCCTTCCCACATCCCCAGCAGCTCTCAGCCTGCTGCCTCCTCAGGGCCTTCCTGGGACAGACTATGCAACAGACCAAAGCTTCTGCTGGTGGCTGAGCCAGAAATCCCCACCCAGTCCTCTGGATTGGTCCCTTTGATTTGAATTTCCAGGGCTCTATTTTCCTTTTTAGGAAAAGCCCACCTTCTCAGCAGTTGCTCTAAATGGGTCTAGTCCTCCCTCCAATCCTTACGGTCACTACAACACCCGAACAAGACTTATGTATGTATCATGCCAATTACAAGTCTCAATGGAGATTTTGTGTGACTTTTCTACACCTTTTAGGCCCTTTATCACAGGCAGCTAGTCTGTTTTATATGCAATACTGGCACTCCTGATCTCTGGACAGCTTTGAGGATGTCATCTCTACCTGTCCTAGCAGTTTTGAAAACTAGATCTTTTCAGCCTTTGAAATGGATAGCATTCAGCTCCATCGTCTGACTGAGCCACCAATCCATGACAGAGTCAAGTCTCACCACACTTTTCTTTTTACCCGGCACTGTCTTCTTACATGACACACACCACAGAACTCTTCAAGCCATGTTATTCTGACACAGCTTCACTGTAATGCTTCTGAGGTCATTACTTTTAAGTGGCTTGCGCTTTTGGATGCATGGATTTCTATTCTTTAGCTATAAAGCTGATTTTTATCCTATATTTTTATAGATAATTTCTTCTTGTGGCAAAAACCGGCAGTTTGCAGCTCCCTGTAGTGGCACTAAAACTCTTTTATTGTATGTCTATATACCTTTGTTTCCATTAAAACTCATTTACCATACTTCATCTGCTCCTCAGATTGTGAGCATTCTACTGCTCCTTTATTGTTTGTTCCATAATTACTGCATTCCCAAATGGAGTAGCTTACCAATTTGGTCTCCCTGCCAGACATGTACATAGATTGGACTTTGCTGATGCCCAAGGACTAGTCCTTTGAGATGCTGTTTAAGGCTTCTCTCCAATTTAGAAAAGCTTTTCTGACAAGCAGAAATTTGTTCCAATTTTTTACAGCTCTTATTTACCCTTGCTATCCACTTCTGTGTCCTCTTGTGGGTTTCAGCTTAAACTGAAATCTGTGTAGTGAAATGTGAGCAAAGATCCTTCTCAAAAATTCATCACTTCAGCCATATGACTTGATGAAGGCTTCAGCTGGGTATGCAAAATAAATACAAGAACAGCAGAATGAAGAAACAGAGACACATTTCAATTATCCCGTGGTAGTAACAGTCAAGAAGTCCTTTTGCTTAGATTTAATAGTTGTTTATTTTGTATGTTTGAGTTTTGAACAATAAGCTTTATTATAGCTTAATTAAAATATCTTAAGTTTTGGAGCTATACCAGTCACACACATTTTTTTAACATCACAGAAAAACTGATTAGCAAAAATGAAAAGTAATGTTTACACTAGCACTTTAAAAGATTATAACAAATTTTGATCTTAACAAGGCATTTGTCAGCATTTATCAGCATTTGAAATTCCAAGTGTTGGGTACAACAGGACAATTTTTGCTACAAAAAGGGTTAAAATGCTTCTGTAAGGACTGGGCTAAAGCACCCAGTTTACAGCACCCAAGACTGGGATATTGCCCTCACTAATACTGATATTTTTCTTCCTTGCCTTCATCTCACATAACTTTTTATTCCACTGGGAGTGCAGTAGGAGGAATTTCACAGTGGCATTACTCATTTAACATCTTGCTAGGTGAATGAGTCACTACCAGAGACTTCTAGTGTTAGAATTCTACAACAAAGGAAGGTCAACAACACGTCCATTTGCAAGGGCAGCAGGAATAGGTACAATACTCCTGCTAACTGAGCAAAGAGGCAGCTTTTAAAGTGGTGATTCTCTTATATTTAGCAAGGGGAGAGCAACTGTCCCTATCCAGCTCCAGCACAGCATCCCTCCAGTGGTTGTTGCTGGTGTGTCTACCTTATGGTTGTTTTTTTTAGACTGTGAACCCTTTAGGGACAGGGAGCCATCTTTAGTTATTACTGTTTTTCTGTGTAAACCACTTTGTGAACTTTTGTTGAAAAGCAGTACATAAATATTCATCACTGTCGTCATAGTAATAGGGTTACACTGGTGACCCTAAACTAGAAAGATGACTATATACCAGGAACTCAACCCAGTTCACTGTGAGTATAGCATCTGTGTGCAGAGAAATACCCACAAAATGAATATGCACTCTCCCTTCTCTTGTTGCTGGTTGATGTGCAGAAGACTTTATATGTTAAGGAATATGTATTTACAGTATATCTCCAGCACTTAAGCTCTTTCAATTTTTTTGATTTCTTAAGTGATTTTTTTTGTGGAAATTTGACACAGATGAAAATGCAGTGAACTGAAAAAAATATAGCTGTTTGTTGCTTCATAATTCAGTGAATGTCTTGGCTTCTCTATCTCAAAAAATACCCAAGAAAACTGCCAAAGTTTGTTGGATGGTATCATTCCCCATACTTTCCCAATGGGAGAGTTTCCTCACATTTTCTGGGGTTTTCAATTTTTCTGGTAGTCTGGGCAAGATCTGCAACTTACCTGTGGAAATGGTATGTTTCTATCTTTTGTGGGTTGGTCTTGGCATTTCAGATATAGATAGATAGATAGATAGATAGATAGATATAGATATAGATATAGATATAGATATCTACTGAGATAGATAGATACTGGCCACATTTGCATGTAACATGAAACCAGAGGTGAAGGGACCTTCATTTTCAGTATGTCTGAATGTGGGCAACTGCAGGTTGCCAGGAAAATGGACCCGCAGTTTCCCTCCTCAGACAACGATTTGTATCTTTGGTTTGTAGTGAGGTCCACCACCTGGACCTCCTGTTCTGTGGTGCCAGCATTAGGTCCAGACGCTGGCACAGCAGTCTGGCTGCTTTGCAACCAGAGTTGAGGAAGGAAGCTTCTCCCTCACTCTGGTTGCTGCCGGGGCAATCCTTCAGTAAAGAAGGAAGCCCAGGCAGCCAGTACCCCCTTCTCTGTGCAGTCAGCTCTCCTGAATGGCCGAATGTGGATGGGAGAGTGGGGGAAGGGGGGAGTGGAGCTGCGGGGTTCATTGCACCTGTGGTTCCATGTTATGTCCAAAGGCAGTCATAGATATAAATATAGATATAGAGAATATATGACAGAGACAGATCTGCTGCGAGGAATTTGCTTCAACTCTGCAATCAATGTGTTTATGTTCAGCATGCATTTTCCGGCTCAGTTAGTATGCCTACTATAGTGGAAGAGCATACAGAAGGAAGAGGCTTCTCAGTGGCACATCCAGCAATGAGAAACTGGAACCTTTACTGGTCTGGATGATCAGTGCTTCCATTAGGATGCTCAGATGTCTGGTGGTTTATCTCCAGCATAACATAAAGTTTGGGAATGGGCTGCAGCTCAGTGGCAGAGAACATGCAGAGAACATGCCTAGGCTAAATCCCTGGGATTTTCAGATACAGCTGGGAAAAGGTCTATACAGTCACTACCAACCAGTGTAGACTGTATTGGGCTATGGACCAAGGGACTGACTAAGTCTGAAAGAGCCTCCTTCCTATGTTCAACCCCAAATTTGCAATTTCAACTATGATAATGCTTATTGCAAGAGCAGGAATAAATAAGGCTTTTTCCAGTTATGGCCATTTTTATCTGGACCAGGTAAGCACAGCTGTCAGAGTTGATATTGTCAATCATCCGCATCAGAACCTACACACACACACACACATGCAATCTGGCCACTTAGAATGAAATTTGTTTGAACAACCACATCTACATATCACTTAATGCAGTGAATCAATATCTAAAAAATAAAACGAGACACTTTTTAAAAATCACCCTCCACCATCTTCAGTTTTTTGGCCACCCTAATCAATTTATTATACAGCCTGATTTACGTATCTCAAGTCAGTGTTATTTGCAAAATTCGTACAAAATGTTGTTGTTTGGAGGGGCAATTGGAGCATTTCAAATGTTTATGATTTGTAAAAAACTGCCTTCTCAAATGCTTTCCACACACAATCAGTACCTACATATAAGGAAGGCTGAAATAGCACTTGTAGTCTAGCAAATATTTCCAGAAGAGACATTAGCCATATTCCACAACTCATGTTCAATGGCCAACCTTCATTGCAGCATTATTTAATTTATTTATTTATTATTAAAACTTTTATACCGCCCTTCCAAAAGGCTCAGGGCGGTTTACATTAAAACACCATTAAAATCAGTTAATAATTAAAACAAAAATAATAAAGCATAAAAACAATAATTAACAATTAAAAACATCGTAAAACAACAATTAAATAATCAGAAGAATTTAAAAACAAGTTTTTAAAAGCTGAGAAAGCCTGGTTGAAGAGATGTGTTTTCAGGTGTTTTTTGAAAGTTGCCAGAGATGGGGAGGATCGTATCTCAGCAGGGAGCGCATTCCACAATCTCGGGGCAGTAGCCGAGAAGGCCTGTCTCTGTGTAGCCACCAAACGAGTTGGTGGCACCTGGAGACAGACCTCCTCAAGTGACCTCAATGGGCGGTTGGGCTCATAGCGAAGAAGACACTCTCTTAAATACTCAGGGCCTAAGCTGTTTAGGGCTTTATAAGTTATAACTAGCACTTTGTATTTTGCCCGGAAAACTATTGGCAGCCAGTGTAACTCCATCAACAAAGGAGTAATGTGGTCTCTCCGAGATGACCCAGAGACCAACCTGGCTGCCGCATTCTGAACCAACTGAAGTTTCCGGACTACGTACAAAGGCAGCCCCACGTAGAGCGCATTACAGAAGTCAAATCTGGAGGTTACCAACAAATGTACCACTGTTTTGAGGTCATTGATCTCGAGAAATGGGCGTAGCTGGTGTATCAGCCGGAGCTAATAAAAAGCACCCCTGGCCACTGCCTCAACCTGAGAAAACAAGGAGAGATGTTGATCCAGAAGTACTCCCAGACTGCGAACCTGTTCCTTTTGGGGAAGTGTGACCCCGTCTAGAACAGGCAGATCAAAATCGTCTCTAGAGTTCTGACCCCGCACAATAAGTACCCCCGTCTTATCTGGATTCAGCTTCAGTTTATTCTCCCTCATCCAGCCCATTACTGATTCCAGGCAGGCATTTAGGGAGGATATACCAACTCCTGAAGACGTTGACATGGAGAAGTAGATCTGGGTGTCATCAGCATACTGGTAACACCCAGCTCCAAATCCCCTGATGATCTTTCCCAGCGGTTTCATGTAGATGTTAAAAAGCATTGGAGAAAGTATGGAGCCTTGAGGGACACCCTACTTAAGCTCAGATTTTGAAGAGCAACAATCTCCAATCGACATCATCTGGAATCTGTCCGAGAGGCAGGAGTGGAACCACTGTAAAACAGTGCCTCCCACCTCCTACACCCTCAGACGTTCCAGGATACTAAGGTCGATAGTATCGAAAGCTGCCGAGAGATCCAAGAGGACCAACAGAGTCACACTTCCTCTGTCCATTGCCAAATGGAGATCATCCATCAGGCTGGCCAAGGCAGTCTCCACCTCATAGCCCACTCGAAAGCCAGTTTGAAATGGGTCCAGATAATCAGTTTCCTCCAAGACCGCCCGGAGCTGAGAGGCCACCACCCTCTCAATTACCTTGCCCAGCCATGGGAGATTGGAAACAGGCCTATAATTGCTTAACTCTGAAGGATCTAATGCAGGCTTCTTTAGAAGAGGTCTAATAATTGCCTCCTTAAGACAAGGAGGCATCCTGCCCTCCCTCAGAGAAGCAGTTATGATTTCTACCAGGCCACCTACAACAGCCTCCCTGCTAGATCGAACAAGCCATGTTGGACAAGGGTCAAGAGGACAAGTGGCAGGCCTCACCGCTCCAAGGAGCTTGTCCACATCATCAGGAGTCACAAACTGAAATTGATCCAGTAGAATCATATAAGAGGAGTTGTCAGACACCTCCAGTTCAGACATCAAATTAATTGTGGAGTCTCCATCTAAGTTGGTCCGAATCCGAGAGATTTTGTCTGCAAAAAATTCATTAAACATACCACAGCGGGTAACTGATGCTTCCAAGTTCTGGTTCAAGGGAGAGGGGGCAGATACTAGTCCCCTCACAACCCTGAACAACTCCGCCGGACGTGAACTCACAGAGGCAATACGGGCGGAAAAGAACTGCTTCTTTGCCGCACGTATCACCTGAGCATAGATCTTTAAATGTGCTCCATGTCGCAATCTGTCGGATTCGAGTCGAGTTTTTCTCCACTTGCGCTCCAGTCGCCTACCTTGCTGCTTCAGCCCCCGTAGATCTTCCGTAAACCAAGGGGCCAATTTTGAAGCAGGTCGGAGGGGACGCTTAGGAGCAATCGTGTCTAATGCCCTGGTGAGCAAGTAGTTCCAGTTCTCAACCAGGGCATCAACAGGATCACCAGCAGAGCCAACATTGAATCCCTCCAAGGCTTCTTGGAATCCTACCGGATCCAGTAACCTCTTCGGGCAGAAAATTCTAATAGGCCCCTCGCCCCTGCAAAAGTGGAAAGCGGTTGTAAGTCCAACCTTAACCTGATGGTGGTCCGTCCATGACAATGGGGAGATCATAGGAGTCCCCACCCACGGAACACCACCCTGATCAGAATAAAAGACCAAATCAAGCATGTGACCTGCAATATGCGTTGATCCAGAGACTGCTTGGGATAGGCCCATAGGCCCATAGCTTGGGATAGGCCCGGACAAATTGGTCCCAAAATGAACATTGAAGTCCCCCAGCACCAAGAGTCTGGGAGACTCCAACGCAAGTTCTGCGACCAAGTCCGTGAGCTCAGTAAGGGATTCTGTTGGGCAGCGGGGTGATCGGTACACCAACAGAAGTCCCAATCTATCCCTGGTCCCCAAACTCAAGTACACACATTCAATATGGTCCAATGATACCCTGACAGGGAACCTGGTAAGGGAGATGTTATAGACCACAGCCACTTCACCTCCCCGCCCACGTCCCCTCACCTGCTCCTCTACAGAATATCCTGGAGGAAGAAGCTGGGACCAAACTGGGCCACTAGCCTCCCCCAACCAAGTCTCAGTAATACACATCAGGTCGGCCCCTTCACCCATGATCAAATCATGGATGAGTTCAGATTTCTTTTGGACCGACCTGGCATTGCAGAGGAGCAAGGTACGGCTATGTGGGTTGTTGGCAGTGCTCCCCGAGGTCAAAGAGCTGGCAGGACAGCTGGAAAGGGGCACAGCTATTAGATTTCTGACCACCCTTCCCCTGGAACAACCTGCTGACCTGCCAACGTTTCTTCTTCTATTCCCCACCACCACTGGAATAGCTGCCCACATTCAACGAAGGCACTCCCTGCCTCCCCATTTCCAGACAAACCCACACACATTGCAACTTCAACCCAACCTCAGCCCAACTTAAAACTGATTAAACAGAAGCCCCACTATTGAATGCCTCCCTCTATACAAATGGTTGGACAAAGTGTCCAGCCCTTGCCCTCGTTTCTCCCCTGAAGTGGCTCCCCCAAAGGGGCAACCCCCTTTGGTGGTGGCCCCTTTGGTGGCGGCCCCTTTGGTGGCAGGCCCGCCGCCACCGGCAGTCTTCCTATATAGGCTGAGCAACAAGCTCAGCAGGTGGAACCAGGAAGAACTGCCCAGTCACCCTAACAGCCCCAGTCCTGCAAAGCCTCTCCGCAAGCAGTCCTGGGGGGAGGCAGATGGCAACCAGGGAGGGCAGAAGAGTAGAGGTAGCCAGGTAGGCACCCCAGTCTCACACCCTGGGGAAGATGGTATCCTCTTCTCCCCCTCTCCAGCAGGCTTATGGACATGTAACACTGCACTGTGGGGCTGCTGAGCCCTTCATAGGCAACATCAGGCTGCACAAAGGGGGTGGCAGTGCAACCAGGGCTTCTGAAAGTTTCCCCATTATCCCAGTTCCCAAATGAGCAAGCTTGTGCAAATACCCCTTTTGCACAGTGCCAATGCTGCTTTTCAAGGGCGCAGCAATTCCACAATGCAGTGTTATGGACATATATCGCTGTGCTGGATGTTGACCAAGGTACTTATAATTTGTGTACGCTGTCTGCACAAACAGAGCTATATCCGTGCAGTTATTAACACGTTATGTTGACGTGTGTACAGTAGTACACAGTCTATCTGTACCCTGCATTTGAGAGGGTCTGTTCCCAGGTTCACTTTTCAAATGAACACATGTATATTCATGCACACAAAAACATGTATTGTCTTAGTAGGGCATCAGATAACTCCATACTGAGATAACAGAGATAATCAGATAACTCCACACTGTTGAATATGCTTGAAATGTTAACTTTGTGCTGGTGTTTGCAATTAAATGGGTGTTACTGAGTATTTATCACTTGCAGTATTTTATCAGCAGCTTTCTATCATCACTGCTTTAAAAGAGACCAAGGGTCCCTATGCTAAAGGAGTCACAGCCACACCTTCCATCCCAAATACTGATTGGCTGGAATGCAGATATCTGTGACTCAATGGAGTTGTTCACAGAACCATGCACAGATTTGGTCGGGGAAAACGGCAGGGTTCAACCTACCTTCCCCCAGACAACCGCTCACCGTCTGGGCAAGCTGTGCACCCAGAGGCGTATCTAGGGAAAATAGCGCCTAGGGCAAGCATTGAAATTGTGCCACCTGTCTAAACATCTGACACCCATCTTTCACATAACTTTACCATAATATCAGCTGAAAAATACAAGTCAAGCTCATTAATCTTTTAATATTTCAAAAACTATTTAGCAGTGGACATAGCCAGACCAAAAAATGCTGGAAAACTACAAATTTCAGTATGCTGGGGCTCATGAAATACCCAAATACTATGTGGAGGTGTACTTCGAAAACTAAACAGAAGTGCCTGTCTAATTCTCTACTATGCATTGTAGCATCACTATTACATAAGTTTTAAAAATAAATGGAGAATTTGACTTTTCCCAGATACTCTGAAAATAATTAAAGGATATGCAGAGTAAACTGTGTCACTGCTTGGAATATATTCTAGTCTTTCAGAAAGACAGTTAAAATGAGAGAAAGAGAGCAAGGAACTCCCAGTGGGCCTTAATACTAAGGATTTCACACTGATTCAAAGACAAACTCACTATTAATAGCCATATTATTAAGACATCATATTTAACTCACTTATCACAAGAAGAAAAGGAATACAGTCCTAGCTCATAAGCTTCAGCTCAGTATTCACAAGCCCTGATTCTCTGTACATAGTGCCAAACTGAATATGTGTACAGTGACTTATATTATATATTTTTAAAAAAAGATTTACCTGTAGCCCTTCGGGGGGCCTTCCTAAAGGCCATGGGGGGTCTGCAAAGTTTCCCCCCTTCTCTGGCCTCTAGGCCTCGCAGGGACCATTTGAGCATGTGCAGTGGCCATTTAAAAAAATATTTTTTAAAAAAACATGGCGCTGAAAACAAAATGGCTGTCGCACATGCTCAAATTGTCACGCACTCGATCTCAGACAGCGAGGAGGAAGGGGAAGCTGTCAACTTTCCAGCTGATGCAGGAGTGTCTGAGGGGCAGAGCCCGGCTGTCAGTGTTCATGAAACGGCTGTGGTAGATCCAGCTAATGATTCAGAGCAGGCACAACAACCTGAGACAGCAGAAATCGTGAAGGACCAATCCGAAAAGGAGCTATGCAATCAACCCCCACTGACTCCACAACAGCGGCGTTGGAGCAAATGCCTCTTGCAGAGGGCTGATAAGGCTTGAATTCCTGCCAGCTGGGAGCTCTCGGCCTGCACTATAAATTACGTCACCAGCCTTCTACTCCCTGCTGAAAAGCAACATTTGTCAACCTCCGTGTTGACAGCATGCAGCCAAGTCTGGTCAAGAGGAACTTTCCGAGCCGTGTCCTGTTGCAGCAGCTCCATTTTGTCCCGTGATCTTCCCTGGCAGTTGGCCAGACCCTGACACAAATGGACTCACAGAGGCCACAAATGGACTCACAGAGACCATGTGCGGTGGCCATTTTGTTTTCAGTGGCCATTTTAATTTTTTTTAATTTTTAAAAATGGCACCCCTCTTCAAGTGGCGCCCGGTGCACGTGCCCTGCCTGCCCTACCATAGATACACCCTTGCGTGCACCCACATGACCAGTGCTGCTGGGAGCAGTGTGGATCACTCTCTGTGCTGCTCCTTGCAGCGCTGGTAAACAGAGGCTGAGACTTGCTGTCCCAGTGTCTGTGAATCCCACAATGTATCATGTGACACACACAATGCATTGAGGGATTCCCCCAAGAGATGGGAACACTCAGCGCCTGTCTTTGTGTGTGGCTGGGCTAGTAGTAGCCCGGTTCGCACACAAGCCCATAGCTTGGGTTAAGGGAGCGCTCACTTACAGCTGGGCTAAGAAGTGGGGCTGGTGGTGCTCCCCTGGTGGGATCGGGTCTGATCCTAATCCTGGCGGTTTTTATGTGCAGCCCAAGCTGGGCGTCCCTAGCCTGGATTAGGCTGCGTGTGAGAACAGCCTCACTGGCTTGAGTGGATCTAGGGCTATAGAATGAGATGTTGCTTAATTATCTCATTGTGTTTGCTGCAAACAGTCATGCGACGCAGCTGCTGTAGGACTAGAAGTTCTCTCTGTATGTTCCTGCCTCTCACAAAACCTTTGTACTGACTTTTGTAGAAAACAAGAACACACAGTGCTATATGGTTGCTAGCTTGTAACGATGTAAGAGCACCAATATCCATTGGCCCTGTTACCTGCTTGGAGCTGCCTTATCTTAATTGAATTAAGACAAAGATTATGTTCCTAGGAGATGTGTTGCTGTAGCTATATTTGAAGACACAGCACTTAGGAATTTAGTCCAGAGTTTGGAGGTCATGGGATCCATACCCTTTCCCCGTACTAGTCCACATGGGTGAACTTGGCTTGACTGCCAGTCTGCCTTCAGTACAAATACACAGTAGTCCTGTTCTCCCTGCAGTGTAGTTTTAATATGCTGATGCAGCAGAGATGTTCTTAATGAGTATTCTTGTAATTAATTCATCCTAATCTGTTAAGAACAATGAGCAATCTTGCAATTAACAAAATTGGATACCCAGCTAATTAGCCAAAGTAACAAATAACCAAAGGAAAGGTAATTTTAAAAAACAAATATTTTAATTCTATTAACAGCATCCCTCATAGTAGCAATGAATGCTTGAACTTGTGATCCAAAGGGATTTTTTTTTATTGTTAAGCCTTGAGCTGCACATTTACTTAACAACATGATTTATGGTTCATATAGGATGGCTGTTTGTTTAGTTGGTAGAACAAATGACTAACAATAAGGAATGATGAGCTATGAGTTCAACTGACACACTGGCCATCGCTGACAGAGAGGCTGTTCTCACTAACAGCCAAGCCCAGGCTTAGGTGGCGCCAAACCCAGCACTGAAGTCCTGCTCTTAGCACACGCCCTTAACCCAGCTGCCAGGATTGTGTGTCAGCGCGAGCTGCTTGCAAGAGACAGGCACAGAGACGGGAACCTAAAGTGCCCGTCCCCTGTGGGAGTCTCCCAGTGCTCTGCGCTCAGTGCACTGTGGTATACTTGTTATCCCAGAGGCCAGGATAACAAGTCTTCGCCTCTCTTGATCTGCGCTGCCGGCAGCAGCACAGATAGTATCCTTGCTGCTCCTGGCAGCACGGGTCATGTGGGTGTGTGGTTTGCATGCTACGGGGCAACGAGTGATCATCTGCGGGAAGATAGGTTGAACTCTCCCTTCCCCACCCCCACTCGCTCATGCAGTCATGTGAATAGCCCCAGTATGTGCTTGATATCAAATATAACTTGTATTTCTCTCAATGCTGCTCACATATTGTTATGACCAATATTCTAAACAGATACTTGTATTGACTTGCATCTTGTGTGATCCACAGATCTGGTAGGGGTGAAGTCCTTTCAAACCTGAAAAGGACTGAATTCAGTAGCTTCCTTTCAGTGAATTTACGCAAACCACAAACTCAGGAAAATTGCAGCAGGCGTGATCCTATAATTCAGGAGAAAAGAGAGGGGCCTCATCATCCCATGTGATGGTTAATTCTTCCTTGTGGGGGAATGTGGAGAAGTGATAAAGATGTGGAGTGCTGCTGTGGATTTCATCAGGAAACCATATCAAGTATTGGGGGGTGGTGGTGGTGGTAGTCCCATTACATTTGTTTGTAATAAGCCAGTGAATGGAAAAATCTGAATCATGGATTTAATGCATAGTTTATATTAGAACATACATGCTGTGATCCATTTTGCTAACTTCTGATAGCTACAATGACATGCAGACTTGAAATTCCATCCATTCATCTAATTGCAATGAATTAAAAAGATAGGAAAAATTATTTATTTATTAATTCGTTAAAAGAGACAGATAAACTTAATGATATTATTAAGATATCAACACAGTTTTGTAGAATGTGAATTTAATTGCATCATTCCCCTTTGTTACAGTCTAGTCACATGGAGCAACTCTCCATTACGTCTTTCACTGTCTTGTTACTGGATGAGATTAAGAAAGATTTAGTGTAGCTAATTGTGTTAATTAAAACTGCGACCATTAGAAATCTGGAAAAGAACACTACTTAGAAAACGCTGAGTTGGTGTTCAAGAACAAACTAATGATCCTTCTAATTAAGTTTCTTGTTCCCAGTATAGACAATGTCATGTGCTTTATAGCAATGGCATTATTGGCCATATATGGATCAATCTATGATTAAGTTTATTATACAGAAAATTCAGGGGCAGGGATCAGATTTGGCCTATGTTTCTGTTTGCCAATCACATGGTGAAGCTCTCTTATTTGACAGAGCTTATTTGACATCCATATATCTATATATCAGATCTTCCTACATGGTTTTAGCCCTCCCTCCCAACATCACCTGGAAGTTTTTCACACGGGGTTTTTAAAGCCCTTTACCTTGCAGCTCTTCCAGAATGGAGGGGGTGCATTCACATACCAGCCAGATATACCCCAAAGTCCCTGCAGGATATCGGGGAGCAGTTCACAGACAATTCGGGTTTTTCCACAGTGCGTTAGAGTATAGCCTGATTTATATCCAGGGTAAAAAAATCCACTATTAGCATCAGGTTTTTTGAGACAAGAAGTTCTCAGTAAAACCTCCCAGTAAACTCACGGTAAAGCCTGCTTTGTGTAAATGTCCCTGCTGTCAAACACTCTTGATCTACAATTATATTTCCCCTACAGATCCAGCTTCCCTGGCTGTTGAGTTCCTCAAACTATGTTTACTTCTGCATTTGATCTGTCTTTTCTACCCATATTTCACAATGGTATTATACTGCATTTCATTTTGCTACTTTCTGATTTTAAAAATATTTATTTGACTACACCCACCCACCCCAAGAATGTTTCTAGTCAACCTTTGGTTCATTTTTATTATCTACAACTCTACTGAAATTTCTCCTGTCTTCAAGTCACTGGCTGGCATAGGCAGATATTCCAGCATTTTAGAGCTACTTAACAGGGGTGTATCTATGGTAGGGCAGGCAGCACTCCACTTGAAGGGGGGTGCCATTTTTTGAAAAATGGCCACCAAAACCAAAATGGCCACCGCGTATGCTCAAATGACCTCTGTGAAGCCCTAGGCCATGCCAGACCTCACAGAGGCCATTTGAGCATGTGCAGTGGCCATTTTGTTTTCAGCAGCCATTTTTTTTTAAAAAAATTAAAAATGGCCACTGCACATGCTCAAATGGTCCCTGTGAGGCCCTAGAGGCCAGTGGGGGGAGGGGGAACTTTTGTAGACCCCCCCCAAGGCCATTAAGAAGCTCCCTGAAGGGGCTACAGGTAAATTTTTTTTAAAAAAATTAAAATATGTCACTGTACATGTATTCAGATTGGCACTATGTACAGAGAATCAGGGCTTGTGAATACTGAGCTGACGCTTATGACCTAGGATTATATTCATTTGCTCTTACTTTGCTTCTTGTGATAAGTGAGTTAAATGTGATGTCTTGCTAATATGGCTATTAATGATGAGTTTGTCTTTGAATCAGTGCGAAATCCTTAGTATTAAGGCCCACTGGGAGTTTCTTGCTCTCTTTCTCTCATTTTAACTGTCTTTCTGAAAGACTAGAATATATTTCAAGCAGTGACACAGTTTACTCTGCATATCCTTTAATTATTTTCAGAGTATCTGGGAAAAGTCAAATTCTCCATTTATTTCTAAAACTTATGTAATAGTGATGCTACAATGCATAGTAGAGAATTAGACAGGCACTTCTGTTTAGTTTTCCAAGTACACCTCCACATAGTATTTGGGTATTTCATGAGCCCCAGCATACTGAAATGTGTAGTTTTCCAGCATTTTCTGGTCTGGCTACGTCCACTGCTAAATAGCTTTTGAAATATTAAAAGATTAATGAGCTTGACTTGTATTTTTCAGCTGATATTATGGTAAAGTTATCTGAAAGATGGGTATCAGATGTTTGGACAGGGGTTGCAATTTCAGTGCTTGCCCTAGGTGCTATTTTCCCTAGATACGCCTCTGCTACTTAAACTTAAATTGCAGCACAAGTTATTTGTGAAATGGAAGGAAGTATGTCAGAAGTGAGATGCTAGAAAGCACAACTTTTAGATCTGCTTATTTAGAACTTTCTGCTTAGCTTTTTGTTAAAAGAAGAGAATTCACACAGTGACTCTTGCAGGTACCATTAATGACTCTCTCATAGACTCTTGCTTGCCAAGAGTAAGAATCTCTTATATTTTACAACATTTATCCATAATATTCAGTGTGGCTTTTCTTTGCTCTTTACTTTCATGTTTTGCCTTTGTGCCCAAGGCATTTAAAAATATAAGGATCAAAATCAATGGACAGGGCCCAAAGAATTGCTTAGATCCATTCAAGGGGCTTCTGCATGAACTCAAGAGAACTTTTGCTTTCCATTGTGTTCTCATTTTCACTGTCAGTTTGATGCAGTATGGGGAGTTGTTGAATAACATCAAATCCAAATCCTGCTTAGGCTCACATAATTAATGGCTCATTGTTCCTGGCCAATAAAAATATTATAGGACAAATCAAACCGTTGTTATGGGTTTTTTTTTAAAAGCAAGCTTCCATGGTTTACACTGGCTTTCAAGAAGAAAAACTACCCTTGAGCTTTCCTTCTGCAGAAGTATGAGCCATCATAAGCTAATAAGAGTCTTTTTCTGTTGTAGTGTAGCCAACTGATAAGACGCAAATTCCCTGTTATGCTGTTTGAAATTGCAGGTTTTGGATGCAGTTTTGCTCATAGTGAGGTTGCTTAGATCCCATTGGCTTCAATAATATTTAAGCCGCCTATATGCAGGATTGTGGGATTAATCTTTTTTGTGTGTAAATATATCTCAATACTGTTCCTTGATCACATGAATTGTGGTGTTTGTTTTGCTTTCCTCATGTTATACTGTAAAGTTCCTTCTGGTGCCCGCCTGCCTTGGTCCTAAATGCACAATAAACTGATGGAAAGAAATATTGGAATGCTCTGAACCCAGGGCAGTTCCTGGTGGAAAACCACTAGTTCAGATTTGACAGCAAATCGCTAGTAACTACCTTCTGGCTATGACTGTTCAGCCAGTTGAAATGTAGTTAGTGAATAGTGGATCCCATTGGTCCACATGTTAAAGATTGTTTAAGTAAGCCACAAAGAGATGAAGTGCTGAAAGAGACTCCAGGAATATTTGTTACATGGTATTTTACTCCAGTACTCTGTGCTGTATTTTGAGTTTGGAAAGATAAACTGCCCAAGGCAGCCAGGGCACCATTTTAGAAGTGGGGCAAGGAGATTTGAGTCAATATGTAGTGAGTTTCAGCAGAGTTAAAATTCGCACTGTTAAACTTAAGAATAAATAGCAAAACAGTGATGCATTTAAGAGCATCTATTGTCCTTATTTTTGCATGTATGTCAGAAAAACTCCCACCGTCTTAACACATTACAATCACACATATGTGAACATTCACACACACTTTTTGTGGAATCCAAGTGATCTGTGTCTTTGGCATGCATATCTAGTACACAGATGCATTTGATTGTTTATAGCAATTAAAATTCAGTATGCGGAACTCATGGGCTTAGCTAGCCAGAAATGTAAGTGGTCATGAAGAAGAACCATACCTGTGTTGAAACACAGGCCTGCTTTAGACATTTGAAGTGCCAGAGAGGGCCTTTGGGTGGTAGAGGAGTGAGCAAACCCTCCTCCCTTTACCCCACAGATAATGTCACATGATTCAGAGCCTCCATGTAGATGCTCAGCTACACATGATCACTCTCCACTTTTTGAGAGAGAAGAATGGCATGCATTGGGCATACACATCACACATTATATCACACCTGTTCCTCCACCATGCAAAGACTTTCACTAATATAGTAAATATCTGAACCAAGACACAGAGATTAGTGTGTGTTCCCCCAACCTTTCTAATGAAGAGAGACTTAATGAAGTTCAGCTGCCTTTTAAAGTGGGGCTGAGGTTGTTTAGAATAATGTCTCCTCCCCACCCCTGCCTGGTGTTGCTACAGAATTAACTGTAAGGCATTTAACCCCCAACCCCCAATTTTTTGAGTGGGAGGAGTCTTCTGCTGGTGGCCACAGGAAATAATCAATGCTCATTCATTTTTCCTCTTGTAATGTTTGAGAATGAGGTGAGATAATACTAAACATGTCCCTGAGAGTTATCAGAGAGCTTGTTCTGTTGCCTTGAACCTAGACAGTAGGTAAAGTCAAGGTTTGCACATTGGATTCATCATGAAATCTAGGACTGATATCTTCATTAATATTCCACTTATGCTGTTGATAATGAAATGCTAGTGTGCCTGCTAACCTGGTCCTATGTGTAATTTAAATTGGCTTCCAACATGGAGATGTGTGAAGCCTGAGTGATTAGAAGCCTGCTAGAGATTCAATGCTGTTCTTCTCCTATATGTGCTGATACTGTGCTTAGCTTAGTTAATGAGCTGCCCATTGCCTACAGTAATAAAATTCTTTGCATGGATTGTTTGTTTGTTTTCTCTCTGCAAGTTAATTTTGCCTAGAGTCCATCCTGTGCTGAATTTTGTAACTCAACCAAAGTTTTGCACAGTGAAGTGCCCCTAGTGATTATTTCAATCCAGGGCTCTAAACCTCACACTAAACATCTACAGCTAGACATGCAGCTGGAGCTGAGGACAGGGACAGTGCTGACAGATGGTGCAACTCCTTTTGTGACGCAAACATGTGGGTTATCTTCAAATGCTTTGGGTCTAAGTGGTAGCCCCTGAGGAACTTAGGAAGGCTAGTGGGGATTTTGTAGTTATCCAAGCATATTTTCCTAAACATACCTATTACTATTAAGCTACATTTCTAATTGATCTATACAGGCCCCTTCTCTGCTGATGGCACACTGTAATTTAACTTTTTATATGACTGCATCAAATTCAATTAATGGTTTATCTTTTTTTATTTTTTACTTTCTTACCTATGGTTCACAATTGCTGTTGCTGGTCTTTGTTGTTAAATTCTTTGAACTGTAAAATTGTGGTCAAAACCAGTGTCTTTGGTGGTGTTAGTAATAAATGATACCAATAGCTGCAGCACTGTTTGATCTGTACAGTTAATATCTTATTGGGAGATGTCAAAAGGAAAGGGCCATGAAAACCAGAGCGTTTTGTTTGTAGAAGAGAGACAGCATGAGAAATGAAAAGTACAAGCACAAACATCAACCTTTCCTTTTTAGTCTATTCCTTGCAACATGGTTCAGTTTGTTTCTGAGATTTCACCCCTACTGACAGATGGAGTGAAAGATACAGATTCACAAACTGATTTTATGTTCACATATATTTCTGGTTTTGAGAAGAAAAAGTTTCAACCCATTTTTCTCCCTGCCTAGACAATTTTCTTCATAGAAATCTGGTCATGCAAAAACAGCCCTCCTTTGGCATGGCGGAATCAGTCACATATATCCAATTTGTCCTCAGACATTCCTTCATGAACATAAGTTCACACCATACCATGCCATTTTGTGCATGGTTGCCATCACTGACAAAAAGTGTCATAATTGAATCAGCTCAGCACATTTTAGATCTGCCAAAGGAACATTTTTCAGTCCCTGAAGATCCAATCAGTCAGCTGGCAAGTTCACCTGCTGCCTTGCCAGCAGACCCCCCCCCCCTGGTTTGTGGCTACATGTGGCCCTATAGGGGGCCACAAATACTCCACCAACACAGAATGACACCATAGCAGGAAAAAAATGTTGGCTGCAGAGTTGGCGGCTGGGAAGAGCAGCAGCCCTTGGAAATGCTGGCATCATCGCCAATAGAGGCACAACACTTTTATTGGGGGGAAACATAAGTCACCCCCCTCCACCCTGAACAATTCATCCAACTTTTGTGCCCCCCCCCCAAAGCTGTAGGAGTTTGTTTTGTTGGGAAAGACATCAGGACAGACACGCTCTTGGCACATCCCCCTCCTTAATCATGTGGGCTGGTTCAGGTGGGTGAAGTATTGTCCATATTGACCCAGGGTATCTTTGTAATATTTGGTTTACTTACAAATATCTGAGTTTGAGCATCAGCCAGAGCCTGAGGCAAGCAGCATGCATGATCTTACAAGTCAGCAACATCAGATGGCCAGAGAGAATCCCTGCAATCCATTAGGCCTTCTAGCTTCCAGCTCTTGCTCTCGTTCCAGCTCATCTTACAAAATGCAGTCTCTCTCTTCACTCACCTCCATCCTCACCCCTTTGTTTGGAGTTGGGGCACAGAGAGGGGAGGGTGGGCCCATGTTGAATACACTGGCAGCCTCCTCTCTCCCTGTGTTGCCCCCACCAGTGGCGGTGCACATGTTCACGCACATACACCCCACTCATACCGCTCCATACATTCTCCTTCTGTCACCTGGGCTCCTGGAAAGGGAAGGCACAGAGCTCAGCCGGCTGCTGAAGGTGGTGGTTGGTGGTGGATGGGCCGTGTGTGTGTGCCCTCCTTCCATCGGCCAGGAGCCTGGCTGATGGAAGGAGAAGGCACGGAGCTGGGCCAGCTGTGGAGGGAAGCAGAGGCAGCAGGAGCCCCTGCTGGCAGAGCCTGGAGGCTCCTTGGACCCTCCGCAGCTCCCCGATGCAGGGCACAATGGGTTCTTTGAACCCATCTGCTCTATTACAGCGGCACCCGTTTTGGCGGGTATCTCTTCTAAGCTCTGCTGGCCTTTTACATTCAGAAGCTTTAGTGAGATCTCTCAGTCAATCGATCCTCATTCATGAACATCTTCTGAGCTATAAACTAGCTACTGCCATTAAAAAGACATGGCCTGCAGCATTCATAGCATCCATCTTGTAACAATATTCTTCTTCCCATACTTGCTCAAACCTATGCATCTTGCACATGTGTGCAATGAAATTTAGTTTGAAATCAAGTGGGGGAATTACTCAGAATCAATTCTGCAAGCATGAATAACATATGGATCCCAGTCCATCCCAGTGCTATCTATGTCAGTGTTCTGAGCAAACCCGGATACAAGAACTTTTGAAAAATAAAGCAATAAAGTGTATTTTACAGTGAGGGAAATAAGTATTTGATCCCCTGCTGATTTTGTCCGTTTGCCCTCTGACACAGAAATGACCAGGCTATAATTGGAATGGTAGGTTTATTGTAGCTGTGAGAGACAGAATAACAACAAACAAACCCTCAAAAGCCCAGTGCCCAAAAGTCAGCAATGGATTTGCATTGTAGTGAGGGAAATAAGTATTCGATCCCTTCACAAAAGATGTCTTAGTACTTGGTGGCAAAACCCTTGTTGGCAATCACAGAGGTCAGACGTTTCTTGTAGTTGGCCACCAGGTTTGCACACAACCCAGGAGGGATGTTGTCCCACTCCTCTTTGCAGATCCTCTGCAAGTCAGAAAGGTTTTGAGGCTGATGTTTGGCAACCCGAACCTTCAGCTCCCTCCACAGATTTTCTATGCGATTAAGGTCTGGAGACTGGCTGGGCCACTCCAGGACCTTCATGTGCTTCTTCTTGAGCCACTCCTTTGTTGCCTTGGCTGTGTGTTTTGGGTCATTGTCATGCTGGAATACCCATCCACGACCCATTCTCAATGCCCTGGCTGAGGGAAGGAGGTGCTCACCCAAGATCTGATGGTACATGGTCCCGTCCATCGTCCCTTCGATGTGGTGAAGGTGTCCTGTCCCCTTAGCAGAAAAACACCCCCAAAGCATAATGTGTCCACCTCCATGCTTGACGATGGGGATGGTGTTCTTGGGCTCATAGGCAGCATTCCTCCTCCTCCACACATGGCGAGTTGAGTTGATACCAAAGAGCTCGATTTTGGTCTCATCTGACCACAACACTTTCTCCCAGTTCTCCTCTGGATCATTCAGATGTGCATTGGCAAACTGCAGACGGGCCTGTACATGTGCTGCCTTGAGCAGGGGGACCTTGCGGGCACTGCAAGATTTCAGTCCTTCACGGTGTAGTGTATTACCAATTGTTTTCTTGGTGACTATGGTTCCAGCTGCCCTGAGATCATTGACAAGTTTCCCCCGTGTAGTTCTGGGCTGCTTTGTCACCGTTCTCATGATTATTGCAACTCCACAAGGTGAGATCTTGCATGGAGCCCCAAACCGAGGGAGATTGACAGTTATTTTGTGTTTCTTCCATTTGCGAGTTATCGTGCCAACTGTAGTCACCTTCTCACCAAGCTGCTTGGTGATAGTCATGTAGCCCAGTCCAGCCTTGTGCAGGTCTACAACCTTGTCCCTGACATCCTTCGACAGCTCTTTGGTCTTGGGCATGGTGGTGAGTTTGGAAGCTGAGTGATTGCTTGCTTCTATGGACAGGTGTCTTTTATACAGGTACTGTAACAAGCTGGGATTAGGAGCACTCCCTTACAGAGGGTGTTCCTCATCTCAGCTCTTTACCTGCATATAGTGAAAAGACACCTGGGAGCCTGAAATCTTGCTGGTTGATAGGGGATCGAATACTTATTTCCCTCACTACAATGCAAATCCATTGCTGACTTTTGGGCACTGGGCTTTTGAGGGTTTGTTTGTTGTTATTCTGTCTCTCACAGCTACAATAAACCTACCATTCCAATTATAGCCTGGTCATTTCTGTGTCAAAGGGCAAACGGACAAAATCAGCAGGGGATCAAATACTCATTTCCCTCACTGTATACAGAGCAGAGGAAGAATGCAAAAACTAAGTCGAGCCCCTGGTGGTGCAGTGGTAAAACTGCCGCCTTGTAACCAGAAGGTTACAAGTTCGATCCTGACCAGGGGCTCAAGGTTGACTCAGCCTTCCATCCTTCCGAGGTCGGTAAAATGAGTACCCAGAATGTTGGGGGCAATATGCTAAAATCATTGTAAACCGCTTAGAGAGCTCTGGCTATAGAGCGGTATATAAATGTAAGTGCTATTGCTATTGCTAAGTATTTGGCAATATTTGAAATGGTAGTGAAGGCAACTCCCAGGGAGAGGGAGTAGGGAGTGAAGGCAGAGGCTCTTGCAGCTGACGGATTTGTTTATGGGGAAAGGGGAAAGAGGGAAAGAAAGAGACAGAGTTAGAAAGAATTGAGCATTGTTCTGCCTGTGGGAAGAACTATGCTCTAATGCCAAGAGGCACAGCCCCACCCCACAATGGTGGAGGCATGGCCAAGGAAGAGGACCAGGATCCTAAGAAGTGGGAGGGGTACAAGGGTGGCAGGGGGGAGGATCCAGGTAGTTTTATGAGATGGTAATGAGCTTGTGTGCTGTTGGAACATGGCCTCTTGCAAGATCTGTATTGGCTGACGGGCACTCCTATTATTATTATTATTTTTAAAAACAGCCAATGGTGAACAAGGGGGAAGACTCAGAGGGCATGCAGGCCCTATGAGGTGGTGTTTCTCCATCTGGCTGAGTGCCCATATGGAGTTGTAGAGGAGATCTACCCTACTGGAGTAGGCAAGATGGAGAAGACATACCTGAACCTCTCCATTTTCTGATGCTTTATTCCATCCCTAACTGCTGAGGCTACCAAAGGAGCATAGCAGGCATTGGCAAGCAGCAATAGGAAGCCCAGAGGATCCACATTATCCCAAAATACTTTTTCTTTAGTCTGCGTCATGAGTGAAACCCCAGGGATGGATCTCATTGGGATGATCCAAATGCCTTGTTCACAAAGGTACTGCCAAGGCAGCAGAAAAAGAAGAAACCAAGTCCACAGCTATGTAGACTGAGTTACCAGAATGGTAACTTGATTCTGAATCCAATTGATGACTGGCCAGGCACCAATGCACACACCAGCTTCCCAAGGGATTACCGGGGAGTGCAAAAGGCTCAACTGTGTGACCTCTCTTGAGGGGGTGAATAGGAATAGGGACTGCTTGGGATACTAGGGAAGATGAACCAGGGTGCTGACTCAACTATGTGAGCCTACCTGAGGAGGAATTTAGGTAGAAGCTGAATCCAATAATGGAGCACCCAGTCAGGTGATATCTGAAGCAGTAGAGAGGCAGTGTGATTGAATGCCTGAAGACCACACAAACATGTCTAAAAACAGAGTCCATTTATAGGTTTTCCCTAGAGGTTGCAAAAGCGCAGAAATTCAAGATAATTAGGAATCTTTGTTGTTCTGTCAGAGGAATAGGGCTGGGCAAGGAACCGGTTTGACCAATTCAGTTCAAATCCAGACCAGATTAAAACTGACCCGGTCCAGTTCTGGGATCAGTGGAACTGGGTCCAGTCTGGTGTCCCTCAAGGGTCCGTATTGTCTCCGATGTTGTTTAAGATTTACATGAAACTGCTTGGAGAGATCATCAGGAGATTTGATGTAGGGTGTTATCATTATGCTGATGACAACCAAATCTTTTTCTCCATGTCAGCATCATCAGGAGAAGACATAACCTCCCTAAATGCCTGCCTGGAGGCAGTGATGGGCTGGATGGGGGAAAGCAAACTGAGACTGAATCCAGATAAGACGGAAGTACTTATTGTGTGGGAGATGATTTTGAACTCGGGAGATTATTTTGATCTGCCAGTTCTGGATGGGGTCAAACCTCCCCAGAAGGAACAGATGTGCAGTCTGGGGGTGTTTCTGGACACAAACCTCTCCCTGGTGTCTCAGGTTGAGGCAGTGGCCAGAGAGGCCTTTATCAGCTTCAGCTGATACGCCAGCTATGTCCGTTTCTTGAGATAAATGACCTCAGAACAGTAGTATATCTGCTCGTCAGCTCCAGACTTGACTACTGCAATGCACTCTATGTGGGGCTGCCTTTGTACATAGTCCGGAAACTGCAGTTAGTCCAGAATGCGGCAGCCAGGTTGGTCTCTGGGTCATCTAGGGGAGACCATATTGCTCTTATCTTAAAAGACCGACACTGGTTTCCGATGTTTCCAAGCAAAATACAAAGTCTTGGTTATAACTTATAAAGCCCTAAATGGCTTGGGTCCTGGGTATTTAAGAGAACATCTTCTTCGCTATGAACCACACCGCCCATTGGGATCATCTGGAGAGGTTCGTCTGCAGTTGCCCCCGGCTCGTCTGGTGGCCACTCAGGGACGGGCCTTCTCCATTGCTGCCCCGAGGCTTTGGAACACATTTCCTGCTGAAATAAGAGCCTCTCCATCTCTTACAACTTTTAAAAAGGCAGTCAAGATATTTGTTTACCCAGGCTTTTAATTAGATACTTGTTTGATTTTTAATCGTTTTAAGCTTTTAAAATTTAAATGATTGTACAAAATTTAAATTGTAATGTTTTAACCTTTTTATTTGTTGTTTTTATTGTTTTGTTGTAAACTGCCCAGAGATTCGAGTTTTGGGTAGTATACAAATATGTAAAATAAAATAAAATAAAATAAAATATGAAAGCCTGGGCCAGCTGTAGCCCAGTTTGGGTCTCTGCACATGCGCAGAGGCCATTTTAATCACTAGCATATGACAAAAATCGATTATCTTCATTATGGGATAAAGCTTTAATTAAAGGTTGGTGGTGAAATACAATATTCTTTTTCTGTGATGGCTTAATGACACACTGTGCTTAGAAAATAACACATAACCAGTTGCATTTGTAGGAGTTTCTAATGCCATTCTATTGCAAAGAAAAATAGTTAGATTTCATGTCTGGTTGGAAAGGAAATCCTTTCCAACTTTTGTTATCTCAACTTGAGTTCAGTATTCAGGTAGATAAAATAAATGGAATGGTTTTGTGGAAAGGAGTGCTATGTTCAGCTCTGCCTGGGAAGATAGATGCTATGAATGATATGACCTTAAGAATTTCTATTTCTTCCCCCTTAGTTGGGAAGAGATGGGAATCTTCTCTTCTAGAATACAGAAGAGCACTAGAATCTGAGTTTGGGAAATGACCTGATTTGCTTAGTATTTCTTAAATATTTATTATATTTCTGGTAAGTCTTATTTTCTTCTGCAGAGCAACAAAATTAATCAGCCTCCACCCCGCCCCCCAGCTTCTATTTGCCAGTGCTCTATCTTATTAGAAAGGCTTGCAAGGAAAGAATCTATGCTTTCCAATTCAGGCAGTGTATTTGATTGGTGAAGGTTATAGGTACTCTGTTGGAACTGTGTGAAAATAATTAACCCTAATATGCATGCAAAAAATGGCAATATGGACACGGTTGAGCTAAAATCACTTTGCAACCTTTTGTTTTTAAATAAAGAGAGCTTTGAAATTCCATTTAAATATTGAATTTAGATATGCTGAAAACTGAAAATTGCAATTGCCCTCTGCTGCCACCTTTATTATTTCTTCACTAACTGTTCTTCCTTTGTCAAAGGTACTGATTTTATGAGCTCATTAATTTTACTGTGCTAATGCACTTTCCTTATCTTCTAATTAGCCACTACCCTCCTTCTGGCACATTTATGATGCTCTCATCTGTTCTCATTTTTTCCTTCCCATATTCCAAAGAATGTCCACTGCTGCAATCAGTACATGTTGGTGCCCTCCTATTACTTGAACTCTTCCCACTGCACTTTCTGTCTTCCACATTTTTAAAGGGGGCTGAGGATCACATAAGAATCATATATAACATGAAGAGAGAATCCAAACCAATGCAAAAATCTATTTGACTCACTAAAGAGTTTGCTTGTTAGGTTGCAGACTGCAACTGCTTGATACACAATGCTGCTCTGCTCAGTGCCGAAAGGCTGTTGGGTAGGGCCTGGGCCTCAGGGAGACAGGATGGATATGAGTGTCAATCCTCTCTCCTTGTGTGAGGGGTGGCCATGTGCTTGCCGTGGCCAAGGAGGGAGCAGGAGCTGCAGTCCTACACTTAATCTTTTAAATAGGAGTAATGGGGATAAACCACCACCAAATGGTGCAGTCATTACTCACTCTTAATCTTTAAAATAGGAGTAATGGGGCGGTGGGGGGGGGGAAGCCACCTAACGGGGCAGCGGGGAAGTAACTTGCCTAGGGAGCAAGAGGTTGCTGGTTTGAATCCCCGCTGGTATGTTTCCCAGACTATGGGAAACACCTATATTGGGCAGCAGCGATAAAGGAAGATGCTGAAAGGTATCATCTCATATGGTATGAGATATAGCAATGGTAAAACCCTTCTGTATTAAACCAAAGAAAACCACAAGGCTCTGTGATCGCCAGGAGTCGACACCAACTTGACAGCACAATTTTACCTTTACCTTAAAAATAGAGGTTAAATATAGATTATACTGTATTTACCCGAAAAGGAGAGAACTCTGAATTTAAGTTGATCCTCCCCCTTGATTTCTAACATCAAAGAATCTGGGAAAAGCCTAGTCTTGGATAGGGATGTGCATGAATCAATTTTTCCAATTCAATTTGTGTCCAAATCGAATCACCTGATTTGTTTTGTGTCCGAATCTGTCCCCCCGAATCACTCCAGTGTCGTAAATCTGTTGGCATGGCTGACCTGACAGGATTTACGATCCCTCCAGGTCCACTTCTGTGAGTCAAGATGGAAATTCTATTAAAGATAAGAGTAGCAGCTTAGCTGCATGAACGAAAATGAAAAATTACTCTCAAAGATAAAGTAGTATAAGCAAAATAAAGTCCCTTGAAACTAAACTAGGTACCCCCCTCTATGATAGCTGAGCAATAACTGAAATGAAGGAAGAAGGAAGGAACAGGACAAGGACAGGCTGAAACAAGAAAGGTTGAACAATTAAAGTACGGGGAACACTGTCTGCGGAAGGCAACGTTGCTGACAGTACTGTCTCAGGAACAGCGTCTGCTTGATATAGGGCTCGAGATAACCAGCAGCCAATCAGGCTTTCCTGATTCAGCATTTTTCCTTTCCTGTGGGATCTTGTGCCTGCGTGTCTCCCACTGAGCTTTTCTCTTGAGACGTCTTCTTAACACAGGTGAAATTCTAGCTTCCTCCTGATCAGTCTCCTCTGCCCTCATCTCTGCCAACTGTCCAGATTCCCCTGTCTGCTGTTGTTCCACCTCAGCTTCAGAGTTTGTTCTCACAGCCAAGTCCTCCTGCTGTGCTTCTGAGCCTGCTCTCCCAACCAAGTCCTCCCGCTCCTCCTTTGACTCTTCTGACTCAGAGGTCTGAGCCATGACACCTAGTTTCTATTTGGTTGGTTTGATTCGGATCAATTCGGACCACTTATAAAGGTCTTAGGGGAACCAGATTTGGTTGGTGGGTAGGTCTCCATGGGTACCACCTGCCATCCAAATATCAAGGCAGTGGGGGCACTTGGTTGATATTTGATGATTTTAAAAATGTTTTTAATGATTTTGTATATTTATCACATAGGAAATAATGGGGATTCAAAGTTGTCCTATCCTAACCCTAACATGGATCACCAGCTTTAATTTTCTTTTTTCTTTTTAAAAAAAGCTAAGCTCTATCCCTTGTAGAAGTGGAGTTATGGAGCAAAAGGTGTGGTCACTATTTTTCAAGTGTTTGGATTCTTTGGTGAATAATAACTTTTCCTCATAATGAATTCCTTGAGAATTCATTACACACCTTCATTTCTTCTGTTCATTTTGACTGTCATTGGACAGTGCCAACTAACAACTGCCATGTGCCAGCTACAACTCCCCACACACTGCAAGGCAGTGGGGTACTCAGTTTATTTTTTAGGAATGTTGAAGTGTTTAGATTCTTTCGTGTCTAATAACCTTTCCTCATAATGAATCCCTATGAGGATTCATTATATGCCTTCATTTCTTCTGTTCATTTTGACTGTCATTGGATAGTGCCAACTGTCAACTGCTATGTGTCAATTACACCCCCACCCACACACTGGGGTACTCAGTTTATCAGATGGTACAACTTTACCTTTACGTTAATGGGACAAAACAGGAGAAGCATAGGAATCTCTTTGGGTGGCCAAGGGGACCAACTTGGCTGCTTCATTTCTGCACCAGCTGCAGTTATCAAGCTGTATGCAGATGCTGCACAGTGTACAGTGCATTGCAGTGGCCACATCTGGATGTTACCAGCATTTGCACCACTATTTTAAAGTAGTTGGTCTTGGGAAATGGATGTTGCTGGCATATCAGCCGCAACTGATAAAAAGCGCTCATAGCCACTGCTTCAACCCTTGCTTCAACCTGATATTTCAGGGAGGGGTTTGGGCCTGGTAGTTCTCCCAAGCTATGCACCTGATCTTTCAGGGGGAGTATAATCCCATCTAGAGCAGGCGGCTCTAAACCATGTCCACAGTTCCAGTCTCCCATAACAAGCACCTCCGTCTTGTTTGGAGTCAACTTCAGTTTTTTTTCTCCCTCATCCAGCTCATTAACGGTTCCAGACAGGCATTAGGAGAGGTCGGGCCATCTCCTGATGCAGTTGACATGACAAAGTAGATCTGGGTGGCACAGTTTATTGCTGGCACCTCAAGAATAGGAGGAAGCTTGAGCGCAGGTTCACCTGACATTATTATTTTGCAGGTTACTTCTTGCCTAGTTGGAAAGTGAAGTGGAGTTACACAAGTTTGCCAAGGTCAAACATTCTCATGGCTAAGAGTCAATTCAAATAGTCAGAAT
The DNA here is from genome assembly GCF_027244095.1 of Hemicordylus capensis. Classification (NCBI taxonomy): domain Eukaryota; kingdom Metazoa; phylum Chordata; class Lepidosauria; order Squamata; family Cordylidae; genus Hemicordylus; species Hemicordylus capensis. The sequence continues at coordinate 376,411,477 of NC_069658.1, read as the reverse complement.
GTGTTGTGGTAGAATCTGTAATGCAACTATGCCATCTCTCAGGAGAGGCATGTACTCTCTCTTAAATGAATGCTTAACTCACAGGCAGGCAAATACTTATACCTTTTGCTGCTGTTATTTATATAGTCACCAAGAGCAATATACAGGAACACAGTCAGCCTCAGCAAAACGAGGCCTAGAGGCCAGGCTACGGAATTCTTAGGGCTCGATGATCTTGGATGTAATTTAATAAGTACTCCTGTTTGGTTTTAATTAAAATCTCCCTTCAGTTTCAATACATTAGTATACCCTGGAGCACATCACTGCCAAGTGATGTTGGCTACTATCAGGGATCAACCAGAGGCTGCCAAACCCAGATCTACTGGCAGACAGCATCTTCTCTGGATCCAGGTCTCCAGAGTTAGTAGTTTCATTGGCAACTGAAGCCTGAAGTGCAGCAAACAGATGCTGAATATGGACACAATTGTAATGTGGTGCTTCTGTGCATTAGGAGTGGCTGGGTCATCGGGGAATGACCTGGGTTGTCTGATGCCTCTCCTGAGAGAGCGATTTCTGACCTGAGTGTGCTGTTAGCTGGTCAGCCTTAACTGCTGGTTGCTTTGACTTAATGTGTGTTGTTGGCCCGTTGGCTTCAACTGCTGGCTTCTGTAAACTGTGTTAGTTGTTGGCCCATTGCCCTAGCATCTGTTCCTACGGTCATGGTTCATACCATGACATTATGGTGGTGGTGGTGGGGAGCTGATGACAATCACGGTTTGGACTGCACACACAAGAAGGTCTATCACAAAGCGGGAAGGGTAGTTTCCTCAGTGGGTGGAACTCTCATTCCTCATGGAGAATTTAAACTTTGCTGTTTGCCCTGGTAATAGGGTGGACAGAGTATGTTTGGCGGATCAGGGCAATGATATTTTCCTGAAGGATGTGCAACAAGGCCTGTGCGAAGCAATTTTTGGCAGGTGGGGAAAGGGGGGGCAAAGCTGAGGTTTGCCTCTCCTTTTGTGGCAGGTTAGTGTGGGCAGGGTAAGGTAAGGATTCATTGGTGTTCAACCAGAGGCACCTGTGTTGGGTGAGGGTGGCTCCATGGAACAGCATCATAGGGTTTTATGGCCTGGGATGGCTGGGGATGGGCTACTTTTAGGTGACTGCTTGGCTCACACACTCAGAATTTTCGAGGGCTTGAACAGTGTGTGTGTATGTGTGTGTGTATGACCTGGATGGTTGCCTCCTCAGCACAGTAAACTGGTGCCTGGAAAAAGCTAGGCAGCAGTCACTGCTTGGTTCTTTCAGGTCCGGTAGATTCGCCCTTTCAGTTATGGGGGCAGACAGTTCTCGATAGAAGCCTGAATGCCCCCTTAGGGGTTGGAGTTGCCTGCACTCTAGTTAATTGTTAATGCTTGTTGCATAATAATAATAATAATAATAGAGGCACTAACCCCCAGTGAGGCACTACCTTGACGTGGTTGTGGGGCTTGTGTGCTCTGATGAAGGTGAGAGCTATGCCAGAGGTCCAGCCATACTGGACAAGTCTCACCAGAGGAGCCAGACAAAGAGTGCCTCTCCCATCAACAATATGGTGAGACGTAACTTTAATAAATCTATACCGGATCGGTCGTCGCCCGGGTCAACAAGGACCGCGCCAGGTGCTATAGTCCCTGGACATCTGGTGGCAAGTGGGCTACAGGACTCAGGATCTTCAGTTGAGCAACCAGGGCTGAAGACAGCAAAGCTACTGGAAGAAACGTTGCTTAACCGAAAAAAATATACAAAAAATGCCAACAAGGAAATAATGATCTGCTATTACAAGTCTAGTCCAACTAGAAGAGGTTATTTAAAAAGAATGTACCAAATGTGGAAAGAGAAGCATCCAGATACAGAAATAACAGAACAAAGGCTAGCAGACCAGAGAAAATTCATAATAAGAAATAAAGTATTCACAGGAGTTGAGCTGGAAGAACTGCAAAGAGCAACACAGGCTCAAGATATGGAAGAAGAATTACCACCAACTGAAGCAGTTGCTCAGGCGCAGATGGAGGAGGTGATGGAAATAGAGGATACCACCGTTGCTGAACTGTTTCAAAATCAAAACCAGGCAACCTCCCCTTTGCCTTCACTTCAAAAACCCAAATGCCGTTTAACAGAAAAGCAACAAGAACTAAAGCAAAAAATAACTGAGCACATGAACCAAACAACCACCAGGGTTCGACTTCCCGCTCTAAAAACAGTTGCCACAAAACAACTTGCTCAGGCATTAAAAGATGTCAATGCTGCACTTGCAGAAATAACAACCAATAATTTGCAAGAAACAAACCAACTAATGTACAGTGCAGCAACAATAACAACACAAGAGCTCGGATATAAGATCAGTGGACCTGTCAAAAAAAAAAAGCAGTACATCACCTAAATAGAAGATTCGATTAGAAAATAAAATCTCCAGGCTTAGATCAGATGCTAGTAAATTGAAAGATATGAAAGACAAGAAGCTGAAGAATGAAAACACCAAACAGTATCTGATCCAAAAATACCACCTAGATTCAAGGAAAATTAGAGAAGTCCTGGAAATAATAAAGCAGCAAATAACAGCAGTGTCAAAGAAGATTAGCAGATATGAAGCCAGATCATCATCATCATCATCAGTTTTATTACAGCCATTGGCCAGCAAAAATGGTAGTAACAAATATACACAGTACGTCAATAAAACAATGCTAAAACACAATATGAGAGATTACAATCAATAATAATAAATTATTTAAAAACAACAGACAGCTCTCGCAGTTAGGCACTTAATAGGGACAATATAACCTAATGGCAATATAGAAAAATTTAGCCACAACTGCTGTAGTCCCAGGGCTCGAATCCGCGAGGCAGTAATAAGTATAAAAGAGATCACACCTTCCGGGAAATTTAAGTAACAAAGGGGAAATGAGCTCTTCTCTAGCATCCCGATACAACGAGCAGTACAACAACACATGGGTGACAGTTTCCAGAAGGCCAACGCCACAAGGGCAGAAAACTGCAACAGGATTATCTTTTGCAAACCTCCGATCCAAAAGAGAAGAGGGCAGCACATTGAACTGGGCTCGGGCAAATGCAGCCCGAAATTTGGAAAAATGTAGCGTTGTCAAATAACTAGCACCTCTATCTCCCCAGGGTGGCAAAATCCCAAAATGTAAAGGGGAGCAAGTCCTATTGGCCGAGGACCTAAGTTCCTGCCGTTCAATATCATGCAACCGGAGAAATAATATTTCCTTCACCTTATTATATTCCCAAGTGAGGAGTTCTGAAGGAGAAAGGCCCAGTTGAATAATTTTATTATTTACAAATGTTAGCCAGGGGTTAGGATAAGAATCCACCCATAGATGTTGGAAAAAAGAAAATTCCTGAATCTCAGAACAGAGTTTACTCCATCTAGCGAAAGTAAGCTCCCAGGCTTTACAGACAATAGAGAAAGACCCAGATTCCAAACATAGAGCAGAATAAGGCACACATCTAGGCACTGCAAAAATTGCTCTCAGAAAAACAGACTGTACTCTCTCCAGTTCAGCTGTTACACCCTGGATCCATAGCGAAACTCCAAAAAGTAGTTGGGCCACGATCTTAGCACGAAATACCTGGAGTGCCATGGGAACAAACTGGCCCCCTTTAGAGTAGTAAAATCGCAAAAAGGCACTGAGGGTATTGCGGGCTTTGTGAATTGAAGACAGCCTTTGAGTTTTCCAATTTAGATTATACTGAAATGATATGCCTAAATATTTATAGTTGTAAACCTGCTCAATGTGGTTCTGATTTATTACCCATTTATATAGTTTCCTGGATTTAGAGAAAACCAGGACCTTTGTTTTTTTGTAGTTAACTGTTACCGGTAGTTTGTTATCATTGCAGTAGCCGGCAAAAGCACGCAACAGTCTTTGTAAACCTAATCTGGACTGGGATAGCACAGCTGCGTCATCGGCATAGAGTAAAATGGGCACTCGTTTGTTAGCCAGCTTTGGAGCATGGGAGTCCACACTCTCCAGAAATGGAGCCAAATCATTGATAAAGAGATTGAACAGTGTCGGGGCCAAGACGCAGCCCTGTCTAACCCCTCGAGTAGAGGGGATAGAATCAGTTAGGGCCCCATTGATAGCATATCTAACCCGTAATGAGGAATTGGAATAAAGCTGCATCATCAAAAATAGCAATCTCTTATCTATTGTTGATTTTTCAAGTTTGGACCATAATAAATATCTGGAGATAGAATCAAACGCGGATTTTAAGTCAATAAAGGCAACAAAAAAATTTACATTTGGGGCCACTAGAGTATTTCTTTGCTAGATGGTGCAAGATCATACAATGATCGAGAGTAGAGCGGCCTGCTCTAAAGCCTGCTTGTTCAATCCCGAGAATTTGATTTTCTGAGATCCATGCCTCAAGCTTAACCAAAAGGTACAGAGCATATAATTTGCCAACCACTGACAGCAAACTAATGGGTCGATATTGGATGGGTCTGAGTGGGAACCATTTTTGAATATGGGAACCACTATTGCTGATTTCCATTGCTCTGGAACAACGCCTGAACTATTGATCGATGTAAATAAATTAGCTAAAACTAAAGCCCACCATTCTATATTAGATATGAAGCCAGAATTACACAACACAGGCAGAATCTCCAATTCCAGTCGAATCATAGACGTTTCTACCAAAGCATAGAAGGAGAAACTGCAAGAAACGTAGAAACACCAAATAAAGAAGAAACAGTGCAATTCTGGCGGAAATTATGGGACAATCCAATAGATTATAATAAAAAAGCAGGCTGGATGAAAGAGGTCAAAAAATGTAACCAACAAATGCAAGATCTAATAATAACACCAGAATTAATAAGTGAAAGAGCAAAGAAAATTAAAAATTGGACTGCGCCAGGCGACGATGAACTGCATGGCTTCTGGCTTAAACACCTTACAAGCCTTCATAAACAACTATCAAAACAGTTCAATCACATTATGAAAGGCGGTGATATTGAACAATGGCTAACAACTGGGAAAACTCATCTCATCATGAAAGACCCAGCAAAAGGTGCAGTTCCAAGTAATTATAGACCAATCACCAGCCTGCCAACCATGTTCAAATTATTAACTGGAATAATAGCAGATGAAGTGATGCAACACTTATTAACTAACAAACAGCTTCCAGTTGAACAGAAAGGAAATTGCCCGAACACCAGAGGCACAAAAGACCAGCTGCTGATTGACAAAATGATTTTAGAAAATTGCAAGAGAAGAAAAACAAATCTAAGTGTTGCATGGATTGACTACAAGAAAGCATTCGATTCATTGCCTCACACATGGATACGAAAATGTTTAGAAACAACTGGTGTCAGCAAAAACATTCAGATATTTATAAAAAAAGCAATGAGCATGTGGAGTACACAGTTAACAATCAATGGCGAGATACTTGGACAGGTTAGCATTAGAAGAGGCTTTTTCCAAGGGGACTCACTATCCCCTCTATTGTTTGTAATCGCCATGACCCCACTTTCACAAATACTAAACAAAACAAGCCTCGGATACCAAACATCTAAAACATCAAGTAAAATCAACCAGCTGCTGTACATGGACGATCTGAAGTTGTATGGAAAGTCCCAGTCAGAAATCGAATCACTGCTAAACACTGTCCGTATATTCAGTAGCGATATAGCAATGGAGTTTGGACTAGACAAGTGTGCTGCATTAATAATGAACAGAGGGAAAATAACAAAAACAGAAGGAATAGAACTGCCCAATGGAAGCAAGATCAAGAACCTGGAAGAGAAAGAACCTTACAAATACTTGGGCATTCTCCAGGCTGATAATATCACACACTCTGAAGTTAAAAGAAAAATTGGAAGTGAATACATCAGGAGAGTTCGAAAAATCCTCAAGTCCAAACTCAATGGCGGGAACATCATACAAGCCATAAACACCTGGGCTATACCTGTTATCAGTTACACTGCAGGAATAATAGACTGGACCCAGGCAGAGCTAGAGACGCTAGATCGTAAGACCAGGAAAATCATGACCATCAATCATGCTCTGCACCCCCGCAGTGATGTAGATAGGCTCTACCTCCCTCGCGGCTCAGGTGGAAGAGGAATGCTGCAAGTCCATCAAACAGTAGAGGAGGAGAAAAGAGGCCTTGAAGAATATATAAGGGACAGTGAAGAAGATGCACTTCAAATGGTCAAGAACGCGAAACTATTCAACACCAATGAAACAAAACAGGCCTACAAGAAAGAACAAGTCAAGAACCGAGCAGAAAATGGAGAAATAAGCCCCTGCATGGTCAATATTTACACAATATAACTGGAAAATCAGACATCACCAAGACCTGGCAATGGCTTAAGAATGGCAACTTGAAGAAAGAAACAGAGGGTTTAATACTGACTGCACAAGAACAGGCACTAAGAACAATTGCGATCAGAGCAAAAGTCGAAAAATCCACAACAAACAGCAAGTGCCGCCTTTGTAAAGAAGCAGATGAAACAGTGGACCACCTAATCAGCTGTTGTAAAAAGATCGCACAGACTGACTACAAACAAAGGCATGACAAAGTAGCAGGGATGATACACTGGAACATCTGCAAAAAATACAAGCTACCTGTAGCCAAGAATTGGTGGGACCATAAAATTGAAAAAGTGGTAGAAAATGAAGATGTAAAAATATTATGGGACTTCCGACTACAAACAGACAAACATCTGCCACACAATACACCAGATATCACTATAGTCGAGAAGAAAGAAAAACAAGTCAAAATAATCGACATAGCAATACCAGGGGATAGCAGAATAGAAGAAAAAGAAATAGAAAAAAATCACCAAATACAAAGATCTACAAATTGAAATTGAAAGGCTATGGCAGAAGAAGACCAAAATAATCCCAATGGTAATTGGCGCCCTGGGTGCAGTTCCAAAAGACCTTGAAGAGCACCTCAACACCATAGGGGCCACAGAAATCACCATCAGCCAATTACAAAAAGCAGCTTTACTGGGAACAGCCTATATTCTGCGACGATATCTATAACAATTGACAATAAAATTCTGGCATCCCAGGTCCTTGGGAAGGACTCGATGTCTGGATAAAACAAACCAGTCAATAACACCTGTCTGACTGTGTAAACAAGAAATAATAATAATATCCTTTATTGATAGCTAATAAAGTGTGGCCCTCGTTTATCCCATACATGTGCGTCCCATCCAGTGGCGGAGGGAGGCCAGCGGTGGCCTGGGTTCAGCCCACTGCTGTGACCCCCTAGCCCAACCCCCTGCGTCAATGTCTGATGTCAGATGCAGGAGGCATAGTTTAGCTCGCAAATGGGGCTGCGCGGCCCTGTTTGCGAGCAAAATTGGCCAGCGCTGTGCTCACAGCATGGCAGGAGAGGTTCCTGGCCACACTGTGAACATGGTGCTGGTTGGATTGCGTTCACAAATGGGACCATGTGGACATTCAGCAGTGGACATTCTGACAGCAGTGGCCATGTGGCCCCATTTGTGAGCAAGATTGGCCAGTTGGCTGCATGGCCCTGTTCGTGAGCTAAATCCAGCCAGCACTATGTTCGCAGCATGGCCAGAAGCAGCTCTCCCTGCCGTTTAAAGGCAGGGAGAGTCGCTCTGGCCATGCTGAGAGTGTGGCGCTGGCTGATCTTGCTCGCAAACGGGGCTGTGCAGCCCTGTTTTTCAGCTAAACCACGGCTCACAGACACAGGAGGCGTGGCTGGGGCAAAAGGCGTGGCCCCTGAGGGGCAGTGGCCCGGGTTCTTTGAATCTATTCACGCAATGGTGTCTCCACCCCTGGTCCTGGCTTCATTTGGGGGTCTGGGGGCAATGAGGTCGTTCTCACAACCTGGGGTGGGGTGGGTGGGGGAGGCAGGGTTCAAACTACCTCCTCCCACACAAGTACTCTGAGGGCTGTGCGCCCACATGATCCATGCTGCCAGGAGCAGTGCTAATTAACATAGGCCAGGACCTGTTTTCCCGGCTCCTGGATATCCCACAAGGCACCATGTGATGAGTACTGTGCCTTCGGGGATTCCCCCATCAGATGGGCACTCAAGGTGCCTGTATCTCTTTCCTTGGGCTCTGTGCAATCTGAGGAGACACATGATCCCAGCAGCTGGATTAATAGTGCACTCACACCCTTAACCTCAGCTAAGAGCCGGGCTCAAAAGTGAGAAACTGGTTCGGCTGGGTGGGAATGCCAGGATCCACATGGATCCCAGTGCTCCACACAAGCAGCCTAGCCCAGGCTGCTTCTGAGAACAGCCTTACTGATTAGCAAATGAAAGCAGCCAATGAAAATTTCACAAGTTTGCCCAAGTATGAGCAAAATCTTGAGACGAGTGAAGGATCCATCACCATGACTGTCTGTGTTGCCAGCACAAACGATGAAGCAATAAGTGTCCTGAGTATATTCATGTTGCAGCTCCCCCTCCCTCCTGCCCTGGGCTGGATTTAAGTATTTATGAGAGCCCTCAGGCTAAGCCGAGTCACCAGACACACACTCTGCCTCGTATATGTTACAGTGAATGTCCAAAATGCAGAGACTGTCAACGGTCACAAGAGAATGATGACAGGCCTATGCATTCCTGGTGAATGTCCAAAATATGACATTACTCTAGCAGATATCAACAGTTATTGTTAGGTGATTAGCCACATTCACTGTTTTATTGCTGTATCTTCAAACATTCACCAGATATGGAAGGACTCGTTGACATTTTAAAAATAATAATCCAGTAATCAATGCAAAACGTAGAATTGAGTGAGGAATGAATGTCAAAGGCTGCGTTGCTGTTAATTCTTCATTTTGTATTCAAGCATTTTAAAAAAATTATGTGTCTTTCCTGCTTTTGATTTATCAGCCTATTCACCTGATTGCTCAAAATGATCAAGCCCACCATTCTGTTTGTTTAAATGGTAAGAATTAGGAGGTGTTAGGAACCACATCCTTCAGCCTAAGACAACATAGGGAGATTTGCAGTGTTTCAAGGGAGTGAAAGAGAGCAAAAAGGCACAATGACAGGGTGTGAGGCAGGGAGGAAGCAGCACATATATACTTCATCACACACACACACACACACACACACACACACACACACACACTTTTTGAAATGTACATATATCTAGCATATTTCCAGATCAGACCAAAGATTATGATGGGCATCATCCTAATAACTGTAATTACTCAGATAAAAATTATTAAATAAGTAATTCCTTATTACTTATAAATAATAAGAAATGATTAAAAATTAACTAGGAAATATATAATTCTTCAGGTTAAAACTGAACCTCTGGTGCATTTGTGGAAACTAAACTGCTCTATCTACTCACTGGTGTGAAATGTAACTGATTCTTAAGTGTAACATACAGTACTAGCTGGGCTCGGCGCAGAGCATCTGCACCTCTGGCCGGCCCACCCACTGCTGATATTTCCCCATGGAATGCCCGGCTTTCTAGCTGGCTGGCCACTCCCCCCTGCCTCCTGCTTCCCCCCACCCCATGCTTTCTAGTGGGCTGACAGGCTGGCCTGCTCCCTCTCCCCCTCACTCTTTCTGGCTTGTGGGCTGGCTGGAAAGCCGGCCCACCACCTCCTCCCATCCCCTTTTCCCAGCGGCCAGGCCAGGCTGGTCCGCTGCCTCCTCCTCTGGCTGACTGGAAGCTGGGTCAGGGTCAGGGTGGCCCACCGCTGCCTCCTCCCACCTCCTCCTCCCGGCGGCTGGGCCAGGCCAGCCCACCACTGCTTCCTCCGGCCGACCAGTGGCCGGCCCAGGGCCAGGCCGGCCCGCCACTGCCTCCTCCGGCCAACTGGTAGCCAGCTCAGGTTGGCCCACCGCCATTGTCTCTCATCCCCGTCGCTATCCCCAGGAAGCTGCTCTCATGTTTAGGAGAATCTATCTATCTATCTAGATTGCAGGACCATGCTATCCATTCTGAATTGATAAATGCACTTGTTTGCAGTAAACCTTTTGTTTGTGATACAGAGATACAGATATAGATAATATGAGAAAGAGTATACACTTTATACATTGAGAGCAGACTTAGAATTACAACAGCAATGTTATTATTTTTTGCCACATATCTATCAAACTGACAGGGTCCTTACATAAATATAAACACACAAAAGTGAATATAAGTACAAGTTCTAGACTCTGGCCCAATCAGCAGATTCCCACATGAACACACAAAGCTGCTTTATACCAAATCAGAATATTTGCTGGTGGGATGTCTAGCTCAGTACACTCTACACTGACAAATCTTCAGGGTTTACCCAGAGGTTTTTCCTCTCCCCCCGTGACCCCCCCCTTTTTGGAGTATACTGAGCTAGACAAGGTACCAATATCAGTAACAAAATATGAAACTGATAGGGAAGGTTATCAGAGGATTTTGAAAAAGGTAAGACCAACATGAGGATGACACCCTGCTCTGTTTCTCCTTCCCATCTCGTTCCAGGTTGAATCTGTTGAATTTCTGAGATCCATACAAGACAGAGGCGCTTCTGGTCAGTAAAACTACTGATCTGGGAATAGGGAGCCAACCTGTGCTTGATGGTGCTGCCTGTTATAGGTGTTTCCCATAAACTGAGAAACATATCAGCTGGAATTCGAACCAGCATCCTCTTGCTCCCTAGACAAGTTACTTTCCCAATGTGCCATCTTAAGTTCAGAGTCATCTTCTATTTGGATAAATAGAATTAATACACCCAGAACAAATAACATATTAGTTGAATAAATAATAATATTGAATTATGCCCCTCTTCCTTTCCCTGGCATAATTGTGCATAAATGAATATCATCATATTGATGAATCAATATCAAACATATTTAACTATTCAGACATTTGAAAAATAGTTGTGCAACCCGCCCAGTCCAACGCTCAGAAGTAAGTTCCACTGTGTTCAACTGGACTAACTCCTTCGTTAATTGTGCATAGAATTGCAGCCCTGTAGTCCTAAACCCACTTACTTATTGCAGTGAGGTTTACTTCTGAGTAAACGTGCATTGGATTACAGCTCTTCTTCGTGCTTCTCCGGCCGCCCCTTATCTTCTGGGGAAGGCTGGAAACTTTTCCTCTCCTTGGGGAATTTGGATCTCCATGAAAACAGCAACTTTTGGGGTCACGTTGGAGAGCTTGACCAAACATACACTGGATCGGGTGTGGGAAAATGCAAGACGGCCTGCATTTTGGCTATCAGCGATTTCCCCGGGCCCATCTATTTTATTCTCAATCCAATCCCACGTCTCTCCTCGAAATCCTCAAACTCCCCACGTTGGCCCCAACTCAGTCTATCCGGTCAGGAATCCCAACCCCCGCAAAGCCCACTCGCACTGACTGCCTCACAGGCGTCCCGATGTGTATGTAAGCAAATAGCGGCGGGAGTAGAGTTGCTGGAGAGTCTCTCTCCCCGCAGACTCCCCTCACTCACACAACCCCATTGAGGCACACGGGGTATGCGCCTGTATGTGAGCGTGCGAGAGAGCCTTGGGGCCGGGCCAACCCCAGGCGGGCGGAATCGACGGACCCCACCCCCGGGCATCGTGGTTGGCCCGCCCCGCTTTTGCTCCCAGAAGCCTCCCAGGGTCTGCGGGCAAAGGAGCAGTAGGCACCACGCCGCACCGTCGTGTTCTCGGTGTCTGCTTGGAGCTCGCCTCGAGCTCTAGGGAGGCGGCCTGTGCAGGAGCAGGGCTGGAGGGCATGGGTTTGGTATCTCGGCTCGGGGCTCCATGGCGGGCATGGCTGGGCTGCGCCCTTATGGGCATCGCGCTGCAGGCGCAGCTGGCACTGAGCGCAGGTAAGGCTGCTGCCTGCCTGGGGTCTGGTGAGGAACTCGCTGCCGTTTATGCATGTCGCCTCCCCAACCCCACCGCCTGGGACACTTCTGGGGATGATCATGGCCTCTTCATTTCCAAACTTTGCCGGAGCATTTTCAAAGCCCTCCTGCCACTCCCCTCCCCGCTTGGCTCTTCTCCTTGCCTTGAGTCTTCAGCCCAGGTGAAGAGGAGGGGCGGGTTGCCTAAAGTTATTTTCCTGTGTTTGGCAATTCCCTGCCCTTTCTCTTTCCCCTTCTCCCTCCTCCCCATGAGGAGAAGTGGGGAGAAAAGGGTGAAGGAGGAACCAGAGTCCTGTCCGACTACAAATACAATAGACGATCACTGTTTAATCAGTTAAAGCAAAGAAACCTTTGGTTGACAGGGATAGTTATGAATGTGGATAGTTATGAATGGAGGCATGAGACTTAATGTCCAGTCTGAAATATTGTACTGTATGTCATAACCATGGAAACACAGTTTGGCTAGACCCTTCATGTTTTAATCCACTACCTGTGCACCATCAGGGCTGGTGGCAACTGCAAAAGCTGAGGATTAGTGTTACAGCAATGCTTAAGAAGAATTTGGTTCTATACTCTCCAACATTTCACTAATAAAACACCTTAAGGAAGCCTAAGAATTGCCTTGCTGAGAGAGCCATCCAAAAAAGACACACACACCAACTTAGCGCAGTTCAGATGGAATATGGACTTCCAATTTCTTTTTAGTGCTGTAACTTGTGAACTAGCAAGAACCACCCCATCTCTGCCACTTGTAGTGCAATAACCGGGAGACTGGACAAAAAAATCAGGAAGCTTTTGAGAGAAATTTCATCTCTGTCAGAAACTCACTAGGCAGCCTAAAGCAAGCCAGTTTCTCACAGCATCACCACCACCCCAATCTGCAAAATGGAGATAATTAAATTTCCTTACAGCGCTGTTGTGTGCATTACAAGTTAATGTTGTAAAATGTTCCCCTCACTTTACAACTTGAGAAACATAGCTAATCTGAAGTAAATCTCGGTACCCAAGTGAAAAGAAATGGTTGTTCAAGTGTGCATGTTTTAAACTCATGTAAATAGTAGTATTAAATATTAATGCTGCACTGCTCAATAGAAACAGTTTGATGGAGTCCAGATTACCTCACCAAAAATGCCAAGTCGCTACAAAAAATAAATTAGGACTTCACTGCTTTCTTTCCTGGCCACTTTCTTCCTAGCAGTCATTCCGCTGCCTTTGTGCCACCAGAGCAGGCAAACCTCTGCCTGGTGTGCAGCCCCTTCTTCTCAGATCCCAGCAGCCTCCTATGCAGGCCTGTCCTTAAGGTACCCGGCCTCATGCTGTCCTAGACTCCATATCATTTAAAACTTAAATGGCCTGTACACGTGCCTCTTTGCTGAGTTGCCCAGGGCTGGCTATTTAAGTTCTATGTACACATGCTTGGCAGGAAAGAAGTGGCATACAGGTGACTGGCGTGTGGGGAGACGCTGTACCTCAGTGGTAGGATATTTGCTTTGCATGCAGAGGGGATCAATCCCTGGCATCTCCAGATAGGGCTTTTAGGAAGACCCTCAAGTCAAATTAATTTTAAACTGTTTCATTGTTTTATCCCATGAAATTTGTTTTAACTTTTTTTTATTCTGTGAAATAATTTTAATTGTTTTTACTGTGTTTTACATTTGTGGTGTTTTAAATTGTGTACACTGCCTAGAGACACACATATGGTGGTATATAAATATGACAAACAAACAAAAACACATACATAGATGTTTAACTGAACTACCATGGCTGAGAGCTGTTGATGGATCTGTTCTCCCAAGGCCACATGTTGTTTTGCTGCTCCAACTGCTGTGTGTGCTCTTCTGATCAAGTTCCTTCTCTCTCCTTGCAGCCTTCTTTGACTGTGACAAGCCCTGTGAAAATGGTGGGAGCTGTGTTGTTTACTCTAGCAGAATTTCTGTTTGCATGTAAGTGAAGCTTCTGCACAACTTTGAACTGTGGGTTCAATAATGTCTAGTGCATTGAACCAGCTGAGTGTGTGACAGGGTTGGTTTATTGCTTGTAAAGGGAAAGCTGGCACTTTCTGATTTGTAAACCTGTTGTGATTTTATTTATTTATTTTGGGCTTGAGTGGGAGAGCTGGGGGGTTTTGTTGGTGAGGTTCAGTAAAGCTTGGGCAATAGGAGGCTTGGAAACTCTTAATAAGCTACAGCGTGAGGTGAACCTTAGTAGCGCTTTGAGAAGGGATGCTATCCTACTCCTGTTGTGGACAAGATTCTAAGTCAGGCTTGGAGTAAGCAAAGACTGAAACAACTGTTGTTTTTTGGCTTGTGGAAATTGGGAGGTGTTCCTGCTAGCTCGTAGAAATTGGCTTCCACTGTGTGTTTCTGAGTGGAAGCATAAAGTGGAACTGATTGGGATACTGTTTGCTATGGGGCATCTGAGTCATTTGGTCCCAACATCAAATTAGTATCAGCCTGGTCTGGTGGATAGACTGGATGTAGGAAACCTGAACTTGAATCCCTCATCAGCCATGAAGTGTTTTGGGAGATTTGGGGGCAGGTGCTATCTCTTGGCCTAAACTACCTCACAGGGCTATAAAAAGCAGGAAGAATCTTTATGATGCCCAAGGTTCTTTGGGGGAAGAGCAGGATATACATTCACTAAGTTAGGTAGGAGGAGAGCTGGTCTTGTGGTAGCAAGCATGACTTGCCCCATTAGCTAAGCAAGGTCTGAACTGAGCTAGATAGACCAATGGTCTGACTCGGTATATGGCAGCTTCCTATGTTCTTAGTATTGGAGTACAAAGAGGAGTTATCTGTTCAAGACTAGGTCTTCTGGTCTCCCTTATCCTTGCTTTGTGTTCCTGGGAGCCGCTGCTTGTGTGGCTAATCTATGAAGCAGGCCATCTTGGGGTTGAGTCAGACATGATAGAACCATCATTCATGTGCTTCCATTCACATATCAAGTGTACATATGTGTGTGTCTTGAGATAACAGCATAGGAAGTACACAAGAGCAAAACCCTCCTTACCTTGCCACTGTCTGTTACATCATCTCAGGGGCGTAACTATAATAGGGCAAGGGGAGACAGTTGTCTGGGGGCCCACTGCCTTGGGGGAGGCAGAGGCAAGTCACATGACTGACTCCCCCAGCCGTGCACTCGCCCGGGCTTCCTTCAGTTGTATTCATCCTCCGAAATTGATGTGAGTGTTAAGACCTGGAGCTACCAGAACAACATGTCCTTCTCTAGTACCATTAAATGACTTGCATTGTCCACAATTTACAAAACCTTTAAAAAAATAATTTAGGATGATGTTCTATTGTGGCATATAGGAGATATATAGATGTGTGTGTGTGTGTGTGTGTGTGTGTGTGTGTGTAATAAATTTTACTATGCTTTTTATTACCACTATTCATCCTCATTTAAGATTTCTTTACTTCATGAGCTGAGCTTCAGTGAGGTGGGGGGGCATTTTAAAATCTTGTCTCTGGGCCCATTCCAACCTTGCTACGCCCCTGCATCATCTACTTTCCCCCTTACGAACATAGGGAGCTGTTTTATACGGAGTCAGACCATCTAACTCAGTATTGTCTGCACAGACTGGCAGCGGCTTCTCCAAGGTTACAGACAGGAGTCTTTCTTGGTCCTATAGTCTCCAGTATCTTACAGTACTCATGTGTAATCTTCCATTCAAATGCAAACCATTTGATCAGGGCAAATTTAAGCAGGGCGGATCCTGCTTAGCAAAGGGGACAATTCATGCTTGCTACCACAAAATACTCCTCCTCCCACAGAATCACCCTGGATCCTGAAGATAAATTTCCATATGGAGTAATTAGCAATTTGTAATGAATTACGTTTTGGTGTCTTTAGCTTTGTCTGATCTACATATGTTGTACTAGGAGATATATAAGTAAACGACTATTTTGGTAGACATATTTTCTCCCAGGTTCTTATACAGATTTTATATTCTTCATATAATAACCTTGTGAGTGGACCCATGTGGCCCTGTACACAGGAACATAGGAAGCTGCACTTTACCTAGTTAGACCATTGGTCCATCTAGCTCAGTACATAGACTGGAAGTGGCTTCTCCAAGGTTGCAGGCAGGAGTCTCTCTCAACTCTATCTTGGAGATGCCTGGGAGGGAACTTGGAACCTTTTGCATGCAAGCATGCAGATGCTCTTCTCAGAGCAGCCCCAGCCCCTAAGGGGAATATCTTAGTGCTCACATGTCATCTCCCATTGAAGTACAACCAGGGCAGACCCTGCTAGGTGCAAAGGGGGACAATTCATGCTTGCTACCACAAGGCTACCTTAAGTGGCGCAGTGGGGAAATGCTTGACTAACAAGCAGAAGGTTGCTGGTTCAAATCCCCACTGGTATGTTTCTCAGACAACTATATCGGGCAGCAACGATATAGGAAGATGCTGAAAGGCATCATCTCATTCTGTGCAGAAGGAGGCAATGGTAAACCCCTCCTGCATTCTACCAAAAGAAAACCACAGGGCTCTGTGGGCGCCAGGAGTCGAAATCGACTTGATAGCACACTTTACCTTCACTTTACCACAAGACTCTCCTTTCCTGCCTGTGATACTGAAAGGTGGACATCTTTTTTTACACCTTTGTTGGCATGTCCCACTTTTCAGTTCTGTATGGGTTGTGGTGCTATAAAGTGACAAATTTCAGGGCAACCAGAGAACACATAGGCAATGGTAAGACATGTTGCTCCTTAGTTCATGATGTTGCAATCCAAAGAAGGGTCATAACATTTTGAGGTTTAGGGTAGCTTCAATCATTGCAGAGAATGGGGCTATTCTCAAGACCAACAAAAATCGGGCTAGCAGAGGCTAGCCCAATTTTTGTTGATCGTCAGAACCACCGGGCTCGCAGCCGAGCCCGGTGGTTCTGGAGCGGCTAACCCGCTCGAGAACCCCTGGCAAAAAGCAGGTTTGCGGAGCGAGTGCTCCTGCAAACCTGCTTTTTGCAATCGTGAGTAGCCGCGGCGCGCCTTCGTGCCACGCCTACTCATGAGTAGACCCCCGGCCGGGAGGCTTAAAAGCAGCCTCCCGGTTCAGGGGTCTCCCCATTATGCCCTGCACGCTTGCGCAGGGCATACTGGGGCTTGCAGGGGCCATGTGGCCCCCGCTGCCCCCACCCCCCGCTGGCTCCGTCTCCCTTCCCGCTCAGCACCCTAGACTGGGTCTCACTGATCGTGAGACCCGGTCCAATGAATGAGTCACTTGTATCTCCTCTGGCTTTTGCTTCTAGTGTAACTTGTAAAGGTTGGGGGGATATTGTGCAACTCTCCTATAGTGAGGAGGACTTCCGCATACATTGGAATTACTTGCTTTTGTTTTTATTTAATATTTGCAATCCATTTTAGTTTGTTGGGGATGCATTGCAACCCACAGAGATTGCATTTTGGTTCCGGGTGTGTGAGATTCTAGGCACTGGCAGCTGGTGAGGGTGGCGCTGAGGGGTGGTGAGAGGTACCTTTAAGAAGTGACTATTGAGCAGCTACAAACCACGGCAAGCAGCAGAGCCCCGCCCGGCATCCCTTGCAGTGGCTACCATAGATCCAGCATTCACCGGGCCTTTGTGCATGTGCAGAGGCCAGGTGAGTGCCAGATCTGTGGCAGCTGCCGGGCAGAGCTCTGCTGATTGTGGCGGCTTACAGGTGCTGCCGGTACCGCTGGTAATCACCTTTTTAAAGGTTCCTCTTGCCAACCCTCCCCAGTGCTGTCCTTACCAGCTGCCGGTGGTTCTAGGTGAACCACTGTTTAGTGGGGACAAGTGCTGTTATAGTGGGGACTGTTTAGTGGGGACAAGAGCTGTATCCCAGCTACTAGTTTTCCTTTATTTGCAAGGTGTAATTTGTCTCCAGCCCATGGCTTATCAGTCTCAGCGAAGAAAGGCACGGGGACTAGATGGGTGAGAAGAGAATAAGGGAGTCCAGCCTGCTCATCAGAGCTATGATGAAACCCAAGAGCCCCTGGAAGGATTGAGGGAGGCTGAGAGAACATGGATGTCTCCTAAAATATATATATTCAATTCTCACCAAAAAGGGATTATAAGTCACTTGTAACTGAATCCCCCCGCCCCCCAAATCTGCTCAAGTGAATTGGAAAATAGGGACATGTTGGCAGGTATGCATGTGTAGTTGTAATAAAGGTTTAAAATTCCTATTTGGCCACACATCCCCCAAACCAGGAGCAGCATGTTGGCTTTGCTGTGGTATCATTGCTGCTGTCTTTCTTTGAGGCCTGGTCACTCTCTGAGTATGGAGAGTGACTGGAGGACATGGGTTAGGTATGGGGAATGAAGTTTCCTGCCAAAAGCAACCGTGATTTTGAAAATCCAGAAGGCACAAGTGATGTATAGTACCATTATGCACTGCAAGAGCACAACGAAAAGCACACTGGAAAAACAATCTGAACATGTACCTACAGAAAAGAAACAATTGAAAGAAGTAATTGGGTAGATGCAGTGAGAAGAGAAAAGGTGTTCAGTGAGAATCTATGTTGTGTGTCAGGACCATTTCAGCGTTAGTACAAATAAATTATAAAATGTTTGCTATCCTTCAATATTGTATTTTTATTTATCTATGTATTTGATTTTTTCTGCCCCTTTTAAAATAAGGGAGCAACTGTGTGGAGAAGGTGGGGGTGAACAGTTTCATAGGAGTGGAGATGAGGTGAGTGAAGACCACAAAGCCCCTGACACCTACACATCCTTGGCGTAAGGGCTGAGTCACAGAGCATTGAGTAACAACATGAACAGACACAGTTGGTGATATATATGCAGTCCCAGGGAAGAAGTATAGAAGCCCAGTTCTCCTTTCTGGGTCATGGATGCAGGGACATGGTGCCCCTGGTGGCTGCTACAGAAGTGTTTGCAGTCATGGTTAGAGAGCTTCCCTCTGCAGACAAACATTGCTGTTTATGTAAACAGTGACAAGATAAGTGAGTGACTTGCTGCGGGGTGGGATTTCTGACCAGTTTTCAATGCTTCTAACCACATATGAGTTTCTTGATTTTTAAAAAATGCCTAAATAGGGCTAGAGTGTCCACAGATTTCAGACAGATCTTTCTGCAGCTCACAATTTTCAATTATCTCTTTCTCTCTCTGAGTTCTCTAGTTCCCATGGCAACTGAAACTAGTTAGCAGCCTGCCTTTCACCCTGGGTTAACTTTTAGTTGGCCGCTCCTCACCCCAGATAACCTACACATGCTGTAGATTTGGGCTGCAGAGAAACTTTGGCCAGTTGACAAATCCCAGAGTATGGTTGGGTTTTTGCCTGGCAGGGTATCACATGACAGCAAGGAGGTAGTTTGGTTGAACATTTCCTGTCTGATCCCTCTTTAGGCTGGAAAGTCCTGTCTGTTGTCATGGCCAGAACTCACTGTTCAGGCTTATTCAGAATGAACCACCTTTCTGCGTTGTCCTGGCAATGCCAAGCTATGGGGAGAGGGTGGGGGAGAGGAGTGTGGGAGATTGCGGTTATGTGGGGGCCACCTGCCAAGGCTGGATCAGGAAACCCTATGAAAGAGTCCAGGAGGGCAGCGGATTAGGGAAGCGAGCAGTGTATTCCCTGTTCCAGCAGTACTTGTACCACCCATCACTTTCCTATAGCTTTTGGAACCAAATTGGTGGAGGATCTCTGAATGACAGGATGGGCCTATTTGCTGTAAACTGCTGGATCCTGAAAGAATGAATTGGAGATTTGAACACTGAGGACAGAAGAGGGAAGAGTGCACTTGTATCTTATTTGCTCTCTTGAGCACGCATTCCTCCCTCCCCTCTCCCCCCTGTTGTTTTTCATCTAAATTCATGTAAGATTGCATTACTTTTCTGTCTATGCTCAGTGATCACTGCCTGTCCTGCTGCCTTATGGTGTCTCCTTTGTATGTGGGCCTGTGAAAAGTTCTCCCCACCTGCCCTTTTAGGGTACTGGGGATATTCTGCTTCTGAACAGCTGAGTGAGAAAAAACTGGAGCAAATGACAGCTTTGGTCAACCAGAGACATATCCCCTAGGTTTGTTTCCTGGTAGATTTGGATAGATTACAGATTATTGGACATAAGAACATAAGAACAGCCTGCTGAATCAGGCCCAAGGCCCATCTAGTCCAGCATCCCGTTTCACACAGTGGCCCACCAGATGCCACTGGAAGCCCACAGGCAGGAGTTGAGGGCATGTCCTCTCTCCTGCTGTTACTCTCCTGCAACTGGTACTCAGAGGCATACTGCCTTTGAGGCTGGAGGTAGCCTATAGCCTTCTGACTAGTAGCCGATGATAGACCTCTTCTCCATGAAGTTATCCAAACCCCTATTAAAGCCATCCAGGTTGTTGGCTGTCACCACATCTCATGGCAGAGAATTTCACAACTTGATTATGCGTTGTGTGAAAAAGTACTTCCATTTGTCGGTCCTAGATTTCCTGGCAATCAATTTCATGGGATGACCCCTGGTTCTAGTGTTATGAGAGAGGGAGAAGAATTTCTATCTACTTTCTCCATGCCATTAATGATTTTATAGACCTCTATCATGTCTCCCCACAGTCGTCTTTTTTCTAAACTAAATAGCCTCAGATGCTGTAGCCTTGCCTCATAAGAAAGGTGCTCTAGGCCCCTGATCATCTTGGTTGCCCTCTTCAGCACCTTTTCCAGTTCTACAATGTCCTTTTTAGATGCGGTGACCAGAATTCTACACAGTACTCCAGGTATGGCTGCACCATCGTTTTGTATAAGGGTATTATCATATTAGCCGTTTTATTTTCAGCCCCCTTCCTAATGATCCCTAGCATGGAATTGGCCTTTTTCACAGCTGCTGCACATTGAGTCGACACTTTCAACGAGCTGTCCAACATGACCCCAAGATCCCTCTCCTAGTCAGTCACCAACTGCTCAGATCCCATCAGCGTATACTTGAAGTTGGGGTTCTTTGTCCCAATGTGCATCACTTTACACTTGCCAACACTGAAGCGCATCTGCCACTTTGTCGCCCATACACCCATGTTGGAGAGATCCTTTTGGAGCTCCTCACAATCCATTTTGGATTTCACTACCCGAAAGACTTTGGTATCATCTGCAAATTTGGCCACCTCGCTGCTTACCCCTACCTCTAGATCATTTATGAATAAATTTAAAAGCACCGGTCCCATTACAGATCCCTGGGGGACCCCACTTCTTACTTACTTCCATTGTGAAAACTCTCCATTTATACCTACCCTCTGTTTCCTGTCTTTCAACCAGTTAGCAATGCACACATGTACTTGTCCCCTTATCCCATGACTTTTCCTCAGGAGTCTTTGATGAGGAACTTTATAAAAAGCTTTTTTGAGGTCCAGGTATACTGTCAACTGGATAACCTTGATCCATACACTTGTCGACACTCTCAAAGAACTCCAAAAGGTTCGTGAGGCAAGATATACCTTTGCGGAAGCCATGCTGGTTCACTCTCAGCAAGGCCCGTTCATCTGTCTGCTTTACAATTTTATCCTTGAGGATGCTTTCCATCAGTTTGTCTGGAATGGACGTTAAGCTAACCGGCCTGTAATTTCCCGATCTAGATCTAGAGGTAGGGGTAAGCAGCGAGGTGGCCAAATTTGCAGATGATACCAAAGTCTTTCGGGTAGTGAAATCCAAAATGGATTGTGAGGAGCTCCAAAAGGATCTCTCCAACATGGGTGTATGGGCGACAAAGTGGCAGATGCGCTTCAGTGTTGGCAAGTGTAAAGTGATGCACATTGGGACAAAGAACCCCAACTTCAAGTATACGCTGATGGGATCTGAGCTGTTGGTGAATGACCAGGAGAGGGATCTTGGGGTTGTGGTGGACAGCTCGTTGAAAGTGTCAACTCAATGTGCAGCAGCTGTGAAAAAGGCCAATTCCATGCTAGGGATCATTAGGAAGGGGGTTGAAAATAAAACGGCTAATATGATAATACCCTTATACAAAACGATAGTGTGGCCACACCTGGAGTACTGTGTACAATTCTGGTCACCTCATCTAAAAAAGGACATTGTAGAACTGGAAAAGGTGCAGGAGAGGGCAACCAATATGATCAGGGGCCTAGAGCACCTTTCTTATGAGGCAAGGCTACAATATCTGGGGTTTAGAAAAAAGACGACTGTGAGGGAGACATGATAGAGGGCTATAAAATCATGTATGGTGTGAAGAAAGTGGATAGAGAGAAATTCTTCTTCCTTTCCTGTAACACTAGAACCAGGGGTCATCCCACGAAATTGATTGCCAGGAAATCTAGGACCGACAAACCGAAGTACTTTTTCCACACAATGCATAATCAAGTTGTGAAATTCTCTGCCACGAGATGTGGTGACAGCCAACAATCTGGATGGCTTTAAGAGGGGTTTGGATAACTTCATGGAGGAGAGGTCTATCATCGGCTACTAGTCGGAGGGCTACAGGCCACCTCCATCCTCAAAGGCAGGATGCCTCTGAGTACCAGTTGCGGGGGAGTTGCAGCAGGAGAGAGGACATGCCCTCAACTCCTTCTTGTAGCTTCCAGCAGCATCTGGTGGGCCTTGGGCCTGATCCAGCAGGATTATACTTATGTTCTAAGATTGTTGTGAGCTAGAAGTTGTCCTCGCGGGATTGTTGCCAAATGGAGGGAGAAGCTGAGTTCACACTGAGCTACTGTACAGTTATCTTCGGTTGCTTGGGTGGAGCTCCTGAGTCCTGACTCCTAAAATACATGGAGATATAGCAAAAGGTTGCATGTGTCCTGGTGAAAGCTGGGCTTAACTATGCCTTGAAATAATAAATCACGTGGGCATGGCAGAAGAATGCCTAAGTATCAAAAAGCTTAGTTGGCAAATAATTAGAGTCTTGCCCTTCTACCCAGGGACAAGTTCAGGGCCTCCTGCAGTCCATTTGCCTCTAAAATCGTTGATGGAGACTGCTGATTCGAGGCTGTGACAGAGATGCTTCGCTGTACAAAACTGTTTTCATAGTCATGTTTTCTATTCCAGATTCTCACCCCTACCCTCTAGCATTATATATGAGTTTGACAATTGTTAATGCATTTCCCAACCACCTCCTGGAGAGATAAATATAGGTAGGGAATACAAATGCAGACTTTGAGTGTCAGACAGCTGCCTGAACTTATTCCTCACTGAGGCTCCCAGCTGCAACTATTGCACTGCCCCCGTCTTTCTGTAGGTAACCTCCCTAGGAATTTCTTTTTCTCATCTTGTTACTGCTGCCTCTTTACCCACATTCTCCCTGATTTCTGTAGGATTTGGGACTTTGAGTTAGGCATAGGAATAATGTGAGATGTCATCTAATAAACTGTCTTTTTCTTCCCTGCCAGATGCCAGCCTGGACTGATTGGAGAGCACTGCCAATTTCAGGACCCTTGCCACCAGTCACCCTGTGCCAACGGGGGCTCATGTGAGAGCACCTTGCGTGATGGCACTGTACACTACCAGTGCACCTGTCTCAAGGGCTTCCGAGGTGAGGTCACACAATGAAGTGGGACGGGGAGCGATAGGTCTCTGTGGGTGTTCTAAAAGCCTTTTAGTTTTTGATGGGAAAACTGCCCCACTGAGATGGAATGCAGGATGGATCCGCATCTTAGGAGAGAAATGTGCTTTATGGGAAGAAATGTGCTTTCTTCCTTCCAGACTCAAGGGTCATTAGGCACTCTGTCTCCCATTCAGGTCAAGACTGCTCTCTGCTAGATGCCTGTGCCAGCAAGCCATGTGTTAATGGTGGCCGCTGTACCAACTGGAATGGCCGCTACAACTGTACATGCCCACCAGGCTACCAGGGACGTAACTGCCGGAATGATGTGGATGAATGTCGGGAGCCCGGTCTGTGCCAGCATGGGGGTACCTGTCTCAACACGCCTGGCTCCTTCCGCTGCCAGTGCCAGTCGGGTTACACAGGGCAGCTCTGTGAGAGCATCTCCACACCCTGTGCTCCTTCTCAGTGTCTCAATGGCGGCACTTGCCGCCAGACAGGGGAACTCAGCTATGAGTGTGCTTGCTTGCCTGGTGAGTAAAAGTTGCAGAATTTGTTGCTTAGCTCTATTGCAAAGGAGTGGGGAGTGTCCTGGGAAGGTAAAGTTGGGGTGAGAAGATTCATCAGGGCAGATGAGTGGTGTAGAGTGGCACTCAGAACACAATCCCTTTCTGAGTGAATTTTTGCTCTGTTTCACTGTTCTCCTGTCAGGAAGCTCATGGGAGCTGTTGGGGTATTTGGTGGAACAGGAAGGAAACAGAATTGGCAGACTGCTGAAACTGTAGTTGGGGCTGTGTGAGCCAGAACTGAAGTGAAAGACTTGATTCATTATTCCTCCTTATTGCCTGAGGTCTAACATGTGAGTGTGGCTTAGGATAGAGATGGGGTTCTTTGCTGAACAGCTCAGACACCCTGTCCTTTATTTGATGATGTCATAAACATCATTATGTTTTGCTGTTGCTGCAGTCTCTGGTCAGGCTTGGAACTTAATCCACACAGTTGCACATTATGAGTGATGTGGTTGGAAAGTGTGCTGCCATTGGTCACTTAGACATGACAAATTCATCAAATGGGAGGAAATGTAAGAAATATCACATAATTAATAGAATGGAGATGAGGTTCTGCACTAAACAGCTCATGTGTCTTGTCTCTTATTTTGTAATGTCATAAGCATGAGTGTGTTTTGCTGTTGCTGCAGTCTCTGGTCAAGGTTGTAACTGTAATTTATTAATCCCGGTCAAAAAGGGCTGACTGGCACCAGTGTGCTTATGTGAAAACAACAACAACAAATATTTATATACCGCTTTTCAACAAAAGATTCCAAAGTGGCTTACATAGATAAATAAATAAATATTATGGATCCCAGTCCCCGAAAGGTCCCCCTGTAAGCAGGGCAGAGGTGAGGGGAAAGCAGGGGCAAGTATGACAGGGGGAGACGTGATGGGAGGGGAACGGGGATGCCGCTGCTTCCATCCACTGCTCCATACTAAGTGAAGAGGGGGGCATTGTCCTTGCTGCCCCCAGCCCCAAGGGTGCCCCGTAAGCAGGTGAGAGGTGAGGGGAAAGCAGGGCAGGGGGAAAGCAGGGGCATGCATGACAGGGGGAGATGTCAGATGACATGCCGACATGTTGTCGGCCAATGTTCCCTTCTGTTCTGGCCCCTGACCCTGGTTCCTTAATTGGGCTGGAAACATCTCTGACTCCTTCTAAAAAGACCCTTATCAGGCCATTTCCAACATTCCCAACCCGACGAGGCGCGCTCTCTCTCTCTCTCTCTCTCTCTCTCTCTCTCTCTCTCACACACACACACAAACACACACACACTAGTTCTTCCAGAAGCACACTTCACACCACAGGATTGGGGACCAACTGTCCCCTCAGTGCTACATGGCTCGACTGCTCTGGCGGGTTTACTTGCATCTGCATGCCAGCTGGGTTTCCTGGTGTGTTTGAACAACCACCAGGGCAGAATGTCTCAAATGCAGCCTCTTCTCCCTTTCCAGGCTTTGCGGGACACAACTGTGAGATTAATATTGACGATTGTCCAGACCACTTGTGCAAGAATGCAGGCACGTGTGTGGATGGTGTCAACACCTACCGTTGCCAGTGCCCTCCAGAGTGGACAGGTACTGGGACATGGGCCAGAGCCAGAACTTGGGGAGAACAGTGTGAGATTCTAAGGGGTCTCTTAACAGAGAATATGGAGGCCTGGATGTCAGAGTCTTGACTGAGGAGAGGCATTTGCTTTTTTTCTTGAACGACAATCCTTCATGTTGGGGAGTGTAGTGCTAGCTCTGTCCTGGCCCAGGGAATTGAAGGTCACGTCCTCTGTGGGAAAGTCAAGGGACCCGCCCTCAAACCTGGAGAGGGCAGGCGTTCATTTGATGAAAACCATTTGTTCAGCTCCAGCCCTGGCAGTTTGAAGGCAAAGAAGAGGGCAGGAAATGGGGGGCTGTGAGTGTGGAGTGCTGCAGCTGTTGGACCAACTCTGCTTTGTAGGTGTTCTAGCAAAAACCGCTCTCCTCTTTTGGCCCTAGGCCAGTTCTACACCGAGGACGTGGATGAGTGCCAGCTGCAACCCCGTGCCTGCCACAATGGGGGCACCTGCGTCAATACCATCGGGGGCCATTCGTGCCTCTGTGTCAATGGCTGGACCGGAGAGAGCTGCAGTGAGAACATTGATGACTGTCAATCCGCTGCCTGCTTTTCTGGTGCTACCTGTCATGATCGTGTGGCTTCCTTCTACTGTGAATGTCCTGTGGGCAGGGCAGGTAGTTGGCTCCTGCTTTGTGCCAGGCTGCATTCTTTCCTCTGTTCTGGCCGGCAGGTTTGGGGTGGATGTAATAAGAGGGTTTAGGCAGTGATGTGGAGGGAATGGAGCCAATGTATGGGACATCTGGGCATTGTCAGCACATGACACTATGTCTCCGCTCCAGCCATGGTGGCACTGAGAGGAGCACTGGCAAGGATCAGGAGCCGAATGGCCCGTGGCAGGTGGAAGGGTTTCACTCTTCTGGGCTTCTGGGGCTGCAGCATTAGCCTGTGTATGATGCCCACTGAAGCCAAACCTGCCCAGAAGTCCAACCCAGTGGGCCGTTCCACCCCTTTCTGGGTGCTGCTCACAGACTGCTGCCATAGAGTTGCTTTCCACAGCCTTTCTCTTCTAGGCCTCCTCTGTCATTTGGATGATGCCTGTGTCAGTAGCCCTTGCCGTGAAGGCGCCATCTGTGACACTAACCCAGTGACTGGCCGTGCCTTCTGCAGCTGCCCACTAGGCCTCATGGGATCTGCCTGTGACCAGGATGTGGACGAATGCTCCCTTGGTGAGATCGTTGTCTGCTTGCCTCTCTCAGATCCAAAGGGTGGGGGGAGGAAGGAGGACTTCGCTTTAGTTCTCTCTTGGGTTTGGCTAGTGGCAAGTCAGACACCTGCAAGAGTGCCTGGCTTCTGCTGGCCTGCACTTCCCATTCCTTGTCTGGCTTTCCCTTTTGGAGTAAGGATTGAGGAGATAGGATTTTCAGGGAGCCATGCTCACTTCGTGTGCCTGTGTCATCCCCAGGGGCCAATCCTTGTCAACACTTTGGCAAATGCATCAACACCAAAGCCTCCTTCCAGTGCCAATGTGGGCATGGCTACACAGGCCCGCGCTGTGAGACGGACATCAACGAGTGCTTCTCCATGCCCTGCCGGAATAACGCTACATGCCTTGACCGCAAGGGCGGGTTTACCTGCATCTGCATGCCAGGTAGTATTTCTTAAAAAAACCACATGACCTCAACACTGGATGTTAAAGCTTTTGGTTTAAAAGGTGGGGGAGGGGGACTGGAAGAGTATTTAAAGATGACAAGTCATGGGAGGGGAACGGGTATGCCGCTGCTTCCATCCACTGCTCCATACTAAGTGAAGAGGGGGGCATTGTCCTTGCTGCCCCCAGCCCCAAGGGTGCCCCGTAAGCAGGTGAGAGGTGAGGGGAAAGCAGGGCAGGGGGAAAGCAGGGGCATGCATGACAGGGGGAGATGTCAGATGACATGCCGACATGTTGTCGGCCAATGTTCCCTTCTGTTCTGGCCCCTGACCCTGGTTCCTTAATTGGGCTGGAAACATCTCTGACTCCTTCTAAAAAGACCCTTATCAGGCCATTTCCAACATTCCCAACCCGACGATGCGCTCTCTCTCTCTCTCTCTCTCTCACACACACACACACACACAAACACACACACACACACACACACTAGTTCTTCCAGAAGCACACTTCAAACCACAGGATTGGGGACCAACTGTCCCCTCAGTGCTACATGGCTCGACTGCTCTGGCGGGTTTACTTGCATCTGCATGCCAGCTGGGTTTCCTGGTGTGTTTGAACAACCACCAGGGCAGAATGTCTCAAATGCAGCCTCTTCTCCCTTTCCAGGCTTTGCGGGACACAACTGTGAGATTAATATTGACGATTGTCCAGACCACTTGTGCAAGAATGCAGGCACGTGTGTGGATGGTGTCAACACCTACCGTTGCCAGTGCCCTCCAGAGTGGACAGGTACTGGGACATGGGCCAGAGCCAGAACTTGGGGAGAACAGTGTGAGATTCTAAGGGGTCTCTTAACAGAGAATATGGAGGCCTGGATGTCAGAGTCTTGACTGAGGAGAGGCATTTGCTTTTTTTCTTGAACGACAATCCTTCATGTTGGGGAGTGTAGCTGTTGGTTTTGGAGAGTGCTAGCTCTGTCCTGGCCCAGGGAATTGAAGGTCACGTCCTCTGTGGGAAAGTCAAGGGACCCGCCCTCAAACCTGGAGAGGGCAGGCGTTCATTTGGTGAAAACCATTTGTTCAGCTCCAGCCCTGGCAGTTTGAAGGCAAAGAAGAGGGCAGGAAATGGGGGGCTGTGAGTGTGGAGTGCTGCAGCTGTTGGACCAACTCTGCTTTGTAGGTGTTCTAGCAAAAACCGCTCTCCTCTTTTGGCCCTAGGCCAGTTCTGCACCGAGGACGTGGATGAGTGCCAGCTGCAACCCCGTGCCTGCCACAATGGGGGCACCTGCGTCAATACCATCGGGGGCCATTCGTGCCTCTGTGTCAATGGCTGGACCGGAGAGAGCTGCAGTGAGAACATTGATGACTGTCAATCCGCTGCCTGCTTTTCTGGTGCTACCTGTCATGATCGTGTGGCTTCCTTCTACTGTGAATGTCCTGTGGGCAGGGCAGGTAGTTGGCTCCTGCTTTGTGCCAGGCTGCATTCTTTCCTCTGTTCTGGCCGGCAGGTTTGGGGTGGATGTAATAAGAGGGTTTAGGCAGTGATGTGGAGGGAATGGAGCCAATGTATGGGACATCTGGGCATTGTCAGCACATGACACTATATCTCCGCTCCAGCCATGGTGGCACTGAGAGGAGCACTGGCCAGGATCAGGAGCCGAATGGCCCGTGGCAGGTGGAAGGGTTTCACTCTTCTGGGCTTCTGGGGCTGCAGCATTAGCCTGTGTATGATGCCCACTGAAGCCAAACCTGCCCAGAAGTCCAACCCAGTGGGCCGTTCCACCCCTTTCTGGGTGCTGCTCACAGACTGCTGCCATAGAGTTGCTTTCCACAGCCTTTCTCTTCTAGGCCTCCTCTGTCATTTGGATGATGCCTGTGTCAGTAGCCCTTGCCGTGAAGGCGCCATCTGTGACACTAACCCAGTGACTGGCCGTGCCTTCTGCAGCTGCCCACTAGGCCTCATGGGATCTGCCTGTGACCAGGATGTGGACGAATGCTCCCTTGGTGAGATCGTTGTCTGCTTGCCTCTCTCAGATCCAAAGGGTGGGGGGAGGAAGGAGGACTTCGCTTTAGTTCTCTCTTGGGTTTGGCTAGTGGCAAGTCAGACACCTGCAAGAGTGCCTGGCTTCTGCTGGCCTGCACTTCCCATTCCTTGTCTGGCTTTCCCTTTTGGAGTAAGGATTGAGGAGATAGGATTTTCAGGGAGCCATGCTCACTTCGTGTGCCTGTGTCATCCCCAGGGGCCAATCCATGTCAACACTTTGGCAAATGCATCAACACCAAAGCCTCCTTCCAGTGCCAATGTGGGCATGGCTACACAGGCCCGCGCTGTGAGACGGACATCAACGAGTGCTTCTCCATGCCCTGCCGGAATAACGCTACATGCCTTGACCGCAAGGGCGGGTTTACCTGCATCTGCATGCCAGGTAGTATTTCTTAAAAAAACCACATGACCTCAACACTGGATGTTAAAGCTTTTGGTTTAAAAGGTGGGGGAGGGGGACTGGAAGAGTATTTAAAGATGACAAGTCATGGGAGGGGAACGGGTATGCCGCTGCTTCCATCCACTGCTCCATACTAAGTGAAGAGGGGGGCATTGTCCTTGCTGCCCCCAGCCCCAAGGGTGCCCCGTAAGCAGGTGAGAGGTGAGGGGAAAGCAGGGCAGGGGGAAAGCAGGGGCATGCATGACAGGGGGAGATGTCAGATGACATGCCGACATGTTGTCGGCCAATGTTCCCTTCTGTTCTGGCCCCTGACCCTGGTTCCTTAATTGGGCTGGAAACATCTCTGACTCCTTCTAAAAAGACCCTTATCAGGCCATTTCCAACATTCCCAACCCGACGATGCGCTCTCTCTCTCTCTCTCTCTCTCTCACACACACACACACACACACAAACACACACACACACACACACACTAGTTCTTCCAGAAGCACACTTCAAACCACAGGATTGGGGACCAACTGTCCCCTCAGTGCTACATGGCTCGACTGCTCTGGCGGGTTTACTTGCATCTGCATGCCAGCTGGGTTTCCTGGTGTGTTTGAACAACCACCAGGGCAGAATGTCTCAAATGCAGCCTCTTCTCCCTTTCCAGGCTTTGCGGGACACAACTGTGAGATTAATATTGACGATTGTCCAGACCACTTGTGCAAGAATGCAGGCACGTGTGTGGATGGTGTCAACACCTACCGTTGCCAGTGCCCTCCAGAGTGGACAGGTACTGGGACATGGGCCAGAGCCAGAACTTGGGGAGAACAGTGTGAGATTCTAAGGGGTCTCTTAACAGAGAATATGGAGGCCTGGATGTCAGAGTCTTGACTGAGGAGAGGCATTTGCTTTTTTTCTTGAACGACAATCCTTCATGTTGGGGAGTGTAGCTGTTGGTTTTGGAGAGTGCTAGCTCTGTCCTGGCCCAGGGAATTGAAGGTCACGTCCTCTGTGGGAAAGTCAAGGGACCCGCCCTCAAACCTGGAGAGGGCAGGCGTTCATTTGGTGAAAACCATTTGTTCAGCTCCAGCCCTGGCAGTTTGAAGGCAAAGAAGAGGGCAGGAAATGGGGGGCTGTGAGTGTGGAGTGCTGCAGCTGTTGGACCAACTCTGCTTTGTAGGTGTTCTAGCAAAAACCGCTCTCCTCTTTTGGCCCTAGGCCAGTTCTGCACCGAGGACGTGGATGAGTGCCAGCTGCAACCCCGTGCCTGCCACAATGGGGGCACCTGCGTCAATACCATCGGGGGCCATTCGTGCCTCTGTGTCAATGGCTGGACCGGAGAGAGCTGCAGTGAGAACATTGATGACTGTCAATCCGCTGCCTGCTTTTCTGGTGCTACCTGTCATGATCGTGTGGCTTCCTTCTACTGTGAATGTCCTGTGGGCAGGGCAGGTAGTTGGCTCCTGCTTTGTGCCAGGCTGCATTCTTTCCTCTGTTCTGGCCGGCAGGTTTGGGGTGGATGTAATAAGAGGGTTTAGGCAGTGATGTGGAGGGAATGGAGCCAATGTATGGGACATCTGGGCATTGTCAGCACATGACACTATGTCTCCGCTCCAGCCATGGTGGCACTGAGAGGAGCACTGGCAAGGATCAGGAGCCGAATGGCCCGTGGCAGGTGGAAGGGTTTCACTCTTCTGGGCTTCTGGGGCTGCAGCATTAGCCTGTGTATGATGCCCACTGAAGCCAAACCTGCCCAGAAGTCCAACCCAGTGGGCCGTTCCACCCCTTTCTGGGTGCTGCTCACAGACTGCTGCCATAGAGTTGCTTTCCACAGCCTTTCTCTTCTAGGCCTCCTCTGTCATTTGGATGATGCCTGTGTCAGTAGCCCTTGCCGTGAAGGCGCCATCTGTGACACTAACCCAGTGACTGGCCGTGCCTTCTGCAGCTGCCCACTAGGCCTCATGGGATCTGCCTGTGACCAGGATGTGGACGAATGCTCCCTTGGTGAGATCGTTGTCTGCTTGCCTCTCTCAGATCCAAAGGGTGGGGGGAGGAAGGAGGACTTCGCTTTAGTTCTCTCTTGGGTTTGGCTAGTGGCAAGTCAGACACCTGCAAGAGTGCCTGGCTTCTGCTGGCCTGCACTTCCCATTCCTTGTCTGGCTTTCCCTTTTGGAGTAAGGATTGAGGAGATAGGATTTTCAGGGAGCCATGCTCACTTCGTGTGCCTGTGTCATCCCCAGGGGCCAATCCATGTCAACACTTTGGCAAATGCATCAACACCAAAGCCTCCTTCCAGTGCCAATGTGGGCATGGCTACACAGGCCCGCGCTGTGAGACGGACATCAACGAGTGCTTCTCCATGCCCTGCCGGAATAACGCTACATGCCTTGACCGCAAGGGCGGGTTTACCTGCATCTGCATGCCAGGTAGTATTTCTTAAAAAAACCACATGACCTCAACACTGGATGTTAAAGCTTTTGGTTTAAAAGGTGGGGGAGGGGGACTGGAAGAGTATTTAAAGATGACAAGTCATGGGAGGGGAACGGGTATGCCGCTGCTTCCATCCACTGCTCCATACTAAGTGAAGAGGGGGGCATTGTCCTTGCTGCCCCCAGCCCCAAGGGTGCCCCGTAAGCAGGTGAGAGGTGAGGGGAAAGCAGGGCAGGGGGAAAGCAGGGGCATGCATGACAGGGGGAGATGTCAGATGACATGCCGACATGTTGTCGGCCAATGTTCCCTTCTGTTCTGGCCCCTGACCCTGATTCCTTAATTGGGCTGGAAACATCTCTGACTCCTTCTAAAAAGACCCTTATCAGGCCATTTCCAACATTCCCAACCCGACGATGCGCTCTCTCTCTCTCTCTCTCTCTCTCTCTCTCTCTCTCTCTCTCTCTCACACACACACACCCACACACACACACACACACACACACACACACATTGGTTCTTCACACTTCACACCACAGGATTGGGGACCAACTGTCCCCTCAGTGCTACATGGCTCGACTGCTCTGGCGGGTTTACTTGCATCTGCATGCCAGCTGGGTTTCCTGGTGTGTTTGAACAACCACCAGGGCAGAATGTCTCAAATGCAGCCTCTTCTCCCTTTCCAGGCTTTGCGGGACACAACTGTGAGATTAATATTGACGATTGTCCAGACCACTTGTGCAAGAATGCAGGCACGTGTGTGGATGGTGTCAACACCTACCGTTGCCAGTGCCCTCCAGAGTGGACAGGTACTGGGACATGGGCCAGAGCCAGAACTTGGGGAGAACAGTGTGAGATTCTAAGGGGTCTCTTAACAGAGAATATGGAGGCCTGGATGTCAGAGTCTTGACTGAGGAGAGGCATTTGCTTTTTTTCTTGAACGACAATCCTTCATGTTGGGGAGTGTAGCTGTTAGTTTTGGAGAGTGCTAGCTCTGTCCTGGCCCAGGGAATTGAAGGTCACGTCCTCTGTGGGAAAGTCAAGGGACCCGCCCTCAAACCTGGAGAGGGCAGGCGTTCATTTGGTGAAAACCATTTGTTCAGCTCCAGCCCTGGCAGTTTGAAGGCAAAGAAGAGGGCAGGAAATGGGGGGCTGTGAGTGTGGAGTGCTGCAGCTGTTGGACCAACTCTGCTTTGTAGGTGTTCTAGCAAAAACCGCTCTCCTCTTTTGGCCCTAGGCCAGTTCTGCACCGAGGACGTGGATGAGTGCCAGCTGCAACCCCGTGCCTGCCACAATGGGGGCACCTGCGTCAATACCATCGGGGGCCATTCGTGCCTCTGTGTCAATGGCTGGACCGGAGAGAGCTGCAGTGAGAACATTGATGACTGTCAATCCGCTGCCTGCTTTTCTGGTGCTACCTGTCATGATCGTGTGGCTTCCTTCTACTGTGAATGTCCTGTGGGCAGGGCAGGTAGTTGGCTCCTGCTTTGTGCCAGGCTGCATTCTTTCCTCTGTTCTGGCCGGCAGGTTTGGGGTGGATGTAATAAGAGGGTTTAGGCAGTGATGTGGAGGGAATGGAGCCAATGTATGGGACATCTGGGCATTGTCAGCACATGACACTATATCTCCGCTCCAGCCATGGTGGCACTGAGAGGAGCACTGGCCAGGATCAGGAGCCGAATGGCCCGTGGCAGGTGGAAGGGTTTCACTCTTCTGGGCTTCTGGGGCTGCAGCATTAGCCTGTGTATGATGCCCACTGAAGCCAAACCTGCCCAGAAGTCCAACCCAGTGGGCCGTTCCACCCCTTTCTGGGTGCTGCTCACAGACTGCTGCCATAGAGTTGCTTTCCACAGCCTTTCTCTTCTAGGCCTCCTCTGTCATTTGGATGATGCCTGTGTCAGTAGCCCTTGCCGTGAAGGCGCCATCTGTGACACTAACCCAGTGACTGGCCGTGCCTTCTGCATCCTGTGACCAGGATGTGGATGAGTCCTGCTTTGGTGAGAACATTGTCTGCTTGCCTCTCTCAGATCCAAAGGGTGGGGGAAGGAAGGAGGACTTCGCTTTAGTTCTCTCTTGGGTTTGGCTAGTGGCAAGTCAAACATCTGCAGGACTGCCTGATGTCTGCTGGCCTGCATTTCCCATTCTTTGTCTTGCTTTCCCTTTTGTAACATGGGAATGCTGCTTTAGAAGTACCCCATTCATGGAAGTTTAGCCCATATCCTCTCACACAGGGGATATTCCTCTGGGGAGTGGCAGCCTCCTTGTAGTTGGTGATGCAATCATTGGAGGCAGAGAGAGATGGGTTTGTGACCTACGTGTTGACCACACAGTGATATGCCTACCTGCTGCGAAGGTTGCGGACATCTTACAGTGTTTAGATAGGCGGTTAGGCAGTGCTGGGTAGGAGACAGCTGTCGTGGTGCACGTCGGCACCAACGATGTAGGAAAATGTAATCGGGAGGTCCTGGAAGCCAAATTTATGCTGATAATTAGCTTATTGAAGTCCAGGACCCTCAAGGTAGCATTCTCAGAAATGCTTCCTGTTCCATTAGCAGTACAGTGAGACAGGCAGAGCTGAAGGGTTTCAATGCATGGATGAGACGTTGTTGCCAGGAGGAGGGGTTAGGCACGGATTCATTTTTAGCAGCTTTTAAAATGATGCCTGGGGAATAGCCGACAGGAGCTGGACAGTATCTGGTTCAGCAAGTGTCATCTTTTAAAGTGCAAGGGTGCAAAGGATTAAGATAAAACAGAAGGAGACAGAGCAGAACGACATAAAGAGCAGGCAGAAGACTGTGCCAGCTGGTTAATGAGTCAAAAGAAAGATAGCATGAACCAGGTAAGAGATTCACTGTATAGGTGCTTATATGCCAATGCCAGAAGCCTCGGAACCAAGATGGGTGAGCTGGAGTGCTTGGTTGCTAACACAGAAATAGATATAGTGGGCATAACAGAAACATGGTGAAACAGTGAGAACCAGTAGGACACTGTTATCTTTGGATATAAACTCTATAGGGAGGATAGGGAGGGGCGCCTTGAAGGTGGTGTAGCACTGTATGTTGAAGAAGGGATAGAATCTAACAAGGTAGAAAACCTCGGTGGACTGGAGTCCTCCTCAGAAACCCTGTGAGTGACAATACAAGGTGTGAAAGGAAATGTCCTACTGGGGATGTGCTATTGCTCTCCGGATCAAAACTCTGACAGTGACTGGGAGTATCGGGGAAATCAGGGAGGCGTCAAGGAGAGGCAGGGCAGTAATAATGGGTGACTTCAATTATTCACACATAGACTGTGTAAATTCACAGTCGGGTAATGACAAAGAAGTCAAATTTCTAGATACTCCGAATGACTGTGTACTAGAACAGTTGTTCTTGGAACCAACCAGAGAGAAGTTGACCTTGGACTTAATCCTGAGTGGCACCCAGGACCTGGTGTGTAATGTCAGTGTCATCGACCCTTTAGGGACCAGTGACCATAGTGTGATCAAATTCAGCATACATGCCGGGAGGGAATCACCAAGGAAGTCTAACACTGAATTTCAGAAGAGGAAGCTATTCCAAAATGAGGAGTATGGTGATAAGAAAGCTGAAAGGGAAAATCAGGAGAATCACTTCTCTCCAGAATTCATGGGGTTTACTCAAAACCACAATACTAGAAGCCCAGTTAGATTGTATACCCAAAAGGAGGAAAGGTACCACTAAGTCCAGGAGGATGCCAGCATGGCTAACAGGTACTGTCAAGGAAGCCATAAAAGGGAAGAAGACTTCTTTACGAAATGGGAAGGCCTGTCCAAATGAAGGGAACAGAAAGGAACACACTCTGGCAAAAGAAATGCAAGGTGACAATAAGGGAGGCAAAAAGAGAGTTTGAGGAACATTTAGCTAAAAGCATCAAGAGGAATAACAAAAACTTGTTTAAATACAGCAGAATCAGACAATCTGCCAGGGAGGCGGTTGGACCATTAGACAATGAGGGAGTGAAAGGGAGGATATGGAGGTTGCAGAGAAGCTAAATGAGTTCTTTGCATCGGTCTTCACGATAAAGGATACTGAGCATATTCCTGTTCCTGAGCCAGGCTTTTGGGGATGGAGGCTAAAGAACTGAGTCAGATAGAAGTGACAAGATATATGCTCTAAACTTTCTGAAAAAACTGAAAACTAGCAGATCGCCAGGGCCAGATGGCATCCATTCAAGAGTCCTCAAAGAACTCGAATGTGAAATTGCCAACCTCCTTGCTTAAATATATAACTTATCCCTGCAATCAGGCTCCGTACCAGAGGACTGGAAAGTAGCAAATGTAACACCGAATTTCAAAAAGGGACCCAGGGGTGATCTGGGAAATTACAGGCCAGAATGGCTTCTGCAAAGGTAAATCTTGCCTCACAAACCTTCTGGAGTTCTTTGAGAGTGTCAACAAGTGTGTGGATAAAGGTGATCCAGTTGACATAGTATACCTGGACTTCCAAAAACCTTTCGTCAAAGATCCTCATCAAAGACTCCTGAGAAAACTTAGAAGCCATGGGATAAGGGGATATGTGCATGTGTGAACTGTTAACTGGTTGAAAGACAGGAAACAAAGAGTAGGGATAAATGGAGAGTTTTCACAATGCAGGGAAGTAAGAGCTGGGGTCCCCCAGGGATCTGTACTGGAACTGGTGCTTTTTAATTTATTCATAAATGATCTAGAAGTGAGGGTAAGCAGCGAGGTGGCCAAATTTGCAGATGATACCAAACTCTTCTGGGTAGTGAAATCCAAAACGGGTTGTGAGGAACTCTAAAAGTATCTCTCCAGACTGCATGAGTGGGTGACAAAATGGCAAATGTGGTTTAATGTTGGCAAGTGTAAAGTGATGCACATTGGGACAAAACCCCCAAACCTCAAATATATGCTGATGGGATCTGGGCTGTCAGTGTCTGACCAGGAGAGGGATCTTGGGGTTATGGTGGACAGCTAGTTGAAAGTGTCGACTCAGTGTGCAGCAGCTGTGAAAAAGGCCAATTCCATGCTAGGGATCAGCATCTGGGGCTATTTAGTTTAGAAAAAAAGACGACTGTGGGGGAGACATGATAGAGGTCTATAAAATCATGCATGGTGTGGAGAATTCTTCTCCCTTTCTTGTAACACTAGAACCAGGGGTCATCCCATGAAATTGATTGCCAGGAAATTTAGGACTGACAAATGGAAGTACTTTTTCACACAACACATAATCCACTTGTGGAATTCTCTGCCACAAGATGTGGTGACAGCCAACAACCTGGATGGCTTTAAGAGGGGTTTGGATAACTTCATGGAGAAGAGGTCTATCATCTGCTACTAGTAGAGGGCTATAGGCCACCTCCAACCTCAAAGGCAGGATGCCTCTGAATACCAGTTGCAGGGGAATAATAGCAGGAGAGAGGGCATGCCCTCAACTCCTGCTTGTGACTTCCAGCGGCATCTGGTAGGCCACTGTGCAAAACAGGATGCTGGACTAGATGGGCCTTGCGCTTGATCCAGCAGGGCTGTTCTTATGTTCAAACAAGACAAAGGTACTGTCTGTAGTGGGTCGGGATTCGAGAGATGGTTTAGATCTGCCTATTCTGGATGGGGTTACACTCCCCCTAAAAGATCAGGTTCGTAGTCTGGGAGTGCTCCTGGATCCCAAACTCTCCCTGGTTTCTCAGGTTGAGGCTGTGGCCAGAAGTGCTTTTTATCAGCTTCGGCTGATACGCCAGATACGTCCATTCTTGGAGACTAGTGACCTTAAAATGGTGGTACATATGCTGGTAATCTCTAGGCTTGACTACTATAATGCACTCTATATGGGGTTGCCTTTGTATGTAGTTTGGAAACTACAATTGGTACAGAATAAGACTAGTCTCTGGGTTTACCCAAAGGGCCCATACAACCCCAATTCTAAAAGAACTGCACTGGCTGCCAATAGGTTTCCGAACAAAATACAAAGTGCTAATTCTTACCTAAACGGCCCTTAATGGCTTACGTCCAGGGTATTTAAGAGAGTGCCTTCTCTGTTGTGAACCCTGTCACCTATTAAGATTATCTGGAGAGGTCCGATTATGGGTGCCACAGACTCGTTTGGTGACAACTCGGGGCCAGGCCTATTCTGTGGCTTCCCCAGGGCTTTGGAATGTGCTCCCTGCTGAAATAAGAGCATCTCCTTCTCTGTTTGCTTTTAGGAGGACCCTGAAGAGGTACCTGTTTTCCCAGGCCTTCAACTGAGATTCAGTTTTTAAAGTTTAATGTGTTTTAATCTGATTTTTATCTTTTTATGAATATGTTATATTTTGTTTTAATTCTGTACACCACCTAGAGATTTTTATATTAGGTGGTATATTAATTCAATAAAAAAATAAAAAAATCTGTTTCATGCACATTTCTAGAGTGCGCATAGTACAGTGGTGGAGAGTGTGATTTGCATGCATGTTCAGTTGCCTGCATCTTCAGCTAAAAAAAGATCTCGGGTAAGACATCCACAGAAGACTTTTTAGAGTTACAGCAACCAAATACAATCGTAACATGAAACCAGAGATTGGCGAACCGGTGGTTTAAATTCCGAGCCATAAATCACACCTCAGACATTCACCCAACTGTGGTCCGGTAATGTCCGTTTCAGGAGAGGGGAGCCCCTCCCTGCTGCTCGGCCTCCAAGGCCAGTCTCAGGAAGTTCCAAGGCTAGACTGTGGGCAAAGCATCAGCACATCACCAGAGCAGCTGCGATTGGCCACAGTCTCTAGGGAGGCATGCCAAGTGTGATTGTGCATTTTCAGAGCGCTTTGCCTGCCTTCGGCATGAAAAGGTCATTTAAATCCCTTTAAATTCCATGCCATGCCTGCACTATTTCAGACAGCAATGGTACCATGGCCCTCCAAAGAGCCCTCAACCAAACCAGTCCCTGATAGGCATGGGTTTGGGGTGGGGGCTGGGGGTGCACTATTTCCCTGTTACTCAGGAAAAGGGAGGGAACATGATGACTCCCTAGGAGGGGATATGTATATTGGGGAGGGGGGAGGATGCTGCGGGGTCTGTCTCACCATGACCTAGGACTACTAGCGGAGAGAGGCCAGTAGCAGTCTGTGTCCAGCCACCACCGTAGCCCCCCTCGCCCCACTCCTATGTCTGACGTCAGATGCAGTCAGTTAACCACGTCCTCTGCATCAGATGCAGGCATGTGGTCTAGCTCCCAAATGGGGCCATGCTGCCCCGTTTGGAAGTTAGATCGAGGCCAGCACTGCATTTGCAGCACAGCCATAAGCGGATCTTCCTGCCTTAAAAGCGGGGCCCCGTTCAGGAGCTACACCATGCCCCCCCCCCACATCAGATGTAGGGTGTGTCAGGGCCATGGCCCGGGTTCTTTGAACCCAGTCACCCAATGGTGGCTACGTCCCTGCCTAGGATGCTCTTGTGAGGGTTCAGCCTAGCAAAACAGTCCGTGCAGACCAAACCAAACTCCCTCTCTGCTGGCCGCTTGCTTCCAGTGGGCTGTCACTCTCATGAGAGGCCCAGTCTACTGGTGAGGACCATAGCCCTAGGTCTTCCGTTGGATGTCACACTCACGAGTTGAGCTAACCCAACAAATAGGGCCCCACTTGTTCATGCCCCTCAACTTTCCTTATATAGATAAAACAAACGCTGCAACCTTGTGAAGTCTTGCATGCACCCAAAGGAGATTTTGATGCTCCATGTGTCAGAGCCTGGCCACGTGCACATGGGGTGGGGGGACACCCAGTGCATGGATGTACATTTAAACCCATTCAAAATTCCTGGGTGTGGTCTGGTGTAGCACCATATGCAGATCTGTTGGCATGGGGCATCTTGGGAGAGGAAAGCCCTGATTTCCAGCGACCCCACGAGAGTGAGGTTGCTGTTTGGGGGCACAAGCAAGTTTGTACAGGTCCTCATGGGCAGACAGGCTGGCAGCGCTGGCACAGCAACAGCTGGCTGGCACAGCAACGGTTGCTGTGAAGTGCCTCAATGAGGTCTGTCCCCGCAGACGATCGGCGGCGGAGCCATGGGTGGCTGGATCAGCTGCCCACATGACTGCCGGCTCTGTCATGGAGCTGGCAGGGGCTGTGGGGATCGGGGGCAACGTGGCCCCTGGAAGTCCCAGGATGCCCCACATGGGTCATCCTGGAGAGACCACTGAGCCTGGGAGACTTCTTGCAGCCTCCCAGCTGGGGGTCTACTCATGTGTAACAGAGTGCTCACTCCATTAACATCATTTAGGGGGAGGGTGGTTTAGGCAGGCTAGCCACTTTGGGAGCACGGGGCTTGCCTGTGAGCCCAGTGGTTCCCATGAGCACTGGAAAGTGGGCTAAGCTCCAGTGCTCGTGGGAATAGCCTCATTATAACAATTTTTCTTGGCAACTTTCTCCCTTCAGGTGGTTCATGTCATGAGTTGTGAGGGGGTGTCCCATGGCCTTGCACTCTCTTGAGCAAGTGTGGTCCTCACTGGGTCAGTATCCATCATCATTGCATATGAAGAACCTTTCTTCTCAGTGATGGCAATGCTGATCCCACTGCCCAGCTATTCTCATGAGTAATTCTAGGGATCATAAACCCCCATGAAGAAGGGGCTGCCCCCCCCACCTTTCCCAACCATTTTGTGGAAAAAAATAGAGCTTGCCTGCTCAAGAATCTCTTTTTGGGGCTGCCTTTCAAACTCACCCCCAGGTCCCCTGCCCCAGCCATATGTTCCAGTTCCAGTGCTATGATGGGGTGCCCTGCTTCCGTTGCCACCTGGATTGTTTCTGCTTGTGAATATACGTTATTGTTACTTTATTCTCAGGGAGCAAGCACTTTATGTCTGCCCTGTCATCCCATCCCCTTTCCCTCCTGCTTGCCCAGAGGAGGGAGTGAGGGACAGAGCAGGAAGGGGGAATGCCTCTGTGTGACTTTGCTGCTTGACAGGCTGACAACAAGCTTGGGATGGGGTGTGGTGGCATCACTGTTGCCAGGCAACTCCATAGCTGTATCTGAGACAGGAGGGTCGGGGCTGGTGCTTGTAGAGAAGCACCGCAGGCATGGCATGAGAGTGATTTCAGGCGTGTCTGCGCCGCCATCTCTATGACTGCGGTTTCAAAATCTGCACAAAACTGTGGTTACGGCGCTGTCTGGGATAGGACATAACACTTTGGCGGCTAAACCTCAGGTTTCAGCGGTGAACCTTTGTGCAAACCAAAAGTTCAATTGGAGTTTGGCAAGGCAAACTGGAGGTCATTTTTGGCTTGAAACCAAATTCGGATGTAATGGAGTTCCAACTTCTGCCCCATTTACCTCAAGTTTCGTGTTATGTTTGAATCCGGCCATTGTCTCAGCACCTTGTTACACAACATATCCAAAGTCTAGTCAGGTGCCAAGTACCATTTATTTTCTGTGATTACAAATATATTCCAAGATAGAAAAGTAATGTAAACTGCCCTGAGCCATTGTTGGATGGGTGGTATATCAATCAATCAATCAATCAAATAACATTAGAAATGCACCTCAAACAACAGATGGGGTACATGTGTACATCAGTCAGTGTAAATAACTGGGGATGCAAAACAACCCCAGCTTGTTTTCAGTTTTAAAAAGTGACCTTGAAAAGATCAAACTGCTTATAATGGCTTCATAACCTCATACCACAGTGTTTTGTTTTTTAAAGGAGGGGTAGCTTTTTTGTTTTTTGCTGCATTTGTACCCCAAAGACACTCAAAGAAACATTGTTCTTTCCCACCCTTTTATTCTCCTAAGAACCCTTTGAGGTAGATTAGGATGAGAGATAAATCCTGTCCAGACATTATGTTGTACATGTATAGAGGTATCTGTATACACAGTCATGTTATTGAGTGAGAGACTTTAAAATGAAATTGGTACAGGCCCCTTCAAATGCAGGGGGGCTGAGATACTGCTGTATGTGTGTTGAAAATAACATGTGAATAATTGTACAGGCATCCGATCTGTACATGCATACACTGTGCACTGACTGTGTATGCATTGAACATAATGAGGCTATTCACACGAACAGCCAAGCCCAGGCTTGGGCACCCCAGCCTGAGCTCGGCTGCCTGGGTGAAGCACCAGGATCAGTCCCGATCCTGGTGCTTTCTCCACCCTTAGCCTGGGAATTTACCCCAGGCTTTAACCTGGGTTTAAAGGTTTAACCTGTTGCAAGAGCGCAGGGTTGAGGGAGGATCCCTCAATGCACCACACTCCTGGCGTGGTGCATTGAGGGATACCAGAGAACTTCCTGCTCTACAGGTACCTCCCTGCTCTGCCACTCACTGTGTGTGTGTGCGTGTGTGCGCGCGCGCACGATTTTTGTATTCCTGTAGCCCTCTCATTGAAAAGGTATGAGCAGGGCTTTTACTTATTGCAAGTCTGAAACAAAAATCCTGCAACTGAGAAAGCCAAATTTGGTTGAAAACATCATAAGCTAAGTATACAAAGAGGTGGGTCTCACGATCAGTGATGGAGCTGGCAGGGGCTGGGGAGTTCGGGGGCTGCACAGTCCCCGGAAGCTCTAGCATGCCGGAGAGACCCCCGAGCCAAGAGGCTGCTTTTGAGCCTCCCGGCCGGGAGTCTACTCATGAGTAGCCGTGGTGAGGAGCCGCACCGCGGCAACTCACATGCAAAAAAGCTGGGTTTGAGGAGTGGAACCCGGTTTAAAGAGAGGGTCACTTGAGGGGGTTACCTGCTCAGGAACGACCAGGCTCTCAGCCGAGCCTGGTGGTTCACACGGTCTGCAAAAACCAGGCTAGGCTCCCTTAGCCCGATTTTTGCAGACTGTGTGAATAGCCTCAATGTATGTTAGCATGATTTTTGATGAGTTATAATAAATTGATCAGATGTGGTGCATTTGGCACAACTCCATGCATCATCTATGGAAGTGGTAACAACTTATAGAGACGGTCGTGCTGTGTTAGGTACTCTGACCTGACTGGTAAAAGGGGATAGTCCTTAGAAGGTGCCCCCCCCTTTTCTCCTGTGTAGGTTATATCTTATTATGTTCAAGTTATTTTAAAGGGATCTGTCTTTTCTTTTCTTTTCCAGTTATACTCACATATATTACAGTATCCGCTATCATGTTATATGCCCTGTTGTAATCTTATTGCAATAAAGGAGGGAAAGGGGGATATAGTGAAGTATTAGAGAAAAAGGAACAGTACTAAGAGTCATTGACATAGTTGGGACAGAAAAGGTGGGGTTGGAGTTCATGGAAAGGGCCCAAGTTGTTAAAAGGTTTCTCTTTCTGCTGATTAGATGTCCTTGTCACAGCTTTCTAACTTTGTCTACTTAACTGTTTTCTTCACTTTTTGTAACCATAAAGACTAGCAAATCCTTTAAAAAGTTTTGGATGTTTATAGGGCAGCTTTGCCCATGCAGTAAAGTCAGGGGCATAACTATAATAGGGCAAGGGGAGACAGTTGTCTGGGGGCCCACTGCCTTGGGTGGGCCCAAGAGGCAAGTCACATGACTGACTCCCCCAGCCGCACACCCGCCCGGGCTTCCTCCAGTTGTATTCATCCTCCGAAAATGATGTGAGTGTTAAGACCTGGAGCTACCAGTACAGCATGTCTTTCTCTAGTACTATCAAATGACTTGCTTCATCCACAATTTACAAAACCTTAAAAAAAATAATTTAGGATGATGTTCTATTGTGGCACATAGGTATTTATAGATATAGATATAGATATAGATATAGATAGATATACAGTGGTCCCTCGACTTACGTAAATAATCCATTCCAAACGCACGTTCGGAGGTTGAAATTTTCATAAGTCGAGGAGCGCACCACGGAAGTCTGAAAACATTCGTAATTCGAGGAAGCCGCATCTAAACATTCGTAGGTCGAGTAAGCTGAATCTAAACCAGCAACTACTTCCGGTCTTTTTTGTCACTTGTAACTCGAAAACAACGTAAGTCGAGTAGTACGTAGGTCGAGGGATTACTGTAGATATAGATAAAATTTTTACTATGCTTTTTGTTCCCACTATTCAGTCTCATTTAAGATTTCTTTACTTCATGAGCTGAGCTTCAGTGAGGGGGGGCCATTTTAAAATCTTGTCTCTCGTCCCACTCCAACCTTGCTACGCCCCTGAGTAAGGGAGAATAGTATTTCTAGGCATGAGCCTGCCAGTGTGGGATTGGCTCTTGACGTGTTGTTACTGTGTGTGAGTGTGCTGGGTGCTTCGGGGGTGGGTGAGAGTAAGGATGGGCTGAGCTGGGCTTTGTAACACCAATAGTTCCTGTTGGTTGCAGATTTCAGTAGCACTTTCTGTGAGATCAACATCAATGAGTGTGAGAGCAACCCCTGTGTCAATGGTGGTGTCTGCAAGGATATTGTCAATGGATTCAGCTGCTCCTGAGCCTCAAGAGGAGAGGTCTATCATCGGCTACTAGCTGGAGGGCCATAGGCCACCTCCAGCCACAAAGGCAGGATGCCTCTGAGTACCAGTCGCAGGGGAGTAACAGCAGGAGAGAGGGAATGCCCTCAACTCCTGCCTGTGGCTTCCAGAGTGGCATCTGATGGGCCACTGTGTGAAACAGGATGCTTGACTAGATGGGCCTGGGGCCTGATCCAACAGGGCTGTTCTTATGCCCATATGCATCTTGCCCAAGGACCCTCCAAAATCTGGATCTGGCACAGAGAAAGGGTATATTTGCTCATTTCCTTGTATGGATTTTGAGAAGACAAAGTTCTTGGAGCTGTCCTCCTCCTTCCCCATAGCTTTCTGACACCCCTTCACACAGTTGCCTTTACGTTATCTATGCACCGAAGGATATCCTTGCAGAATGTGTGAGCCCCTAAGGGTCTGAGCAATAGATGTCCTCCTCACTTCCACTCACAGGGATCTCTACTGAATGTTCAGTTCTTTTTTTACCCATGTGGGATATTCACTTTAGTGAGATTCTCACGTGCACTATAGCCCACAGTGAGCTTTAGCAAATGCTCTCATTTGGCAAGATGAAAACATTTCAGAAGAGATGATTTTTTAAAAAAAATTCTAACAATAAACCAGTCTAGCTCTTCAAATGCTTGAAGCTTTGTGAAGATTGTTACCACTAAACTGC
The DNA here is from genome assembly GCF_027244095.1 of Hemicordylus capensis. Lineage (NCBI taxonomy): Eukaryota > Metazoa > Chordata > Lepidosauria > Squamata > Cordylidae > Hemicordylus > Hemicordylus capensis. The sequence continues at coordinate 376,366,525 of NC_069658.1, read as the reverse complement.
TCAAAAATAATAGCAGGTGCTTCTTGAAACTGAAGCATCTTGCTTTATTTATATTTCCACTTGCGTTTTCACTCTTTACTCAAGGTTGCCCATGCACTGGTACTTAACAAGAAGAGACAGTAAAGAACTTGGACTTGAATCTTAATTCTGACCTTACTGATTGTGCAGCAGGATGCAATTTGTTAAAATATAAATTAGTTCTCACTGGGTAAATTTCACCACTTTCTAATCTTTCTCTCTAATTTCTGTATTGATTTGAATTAATTGCTATTCAGAGAGTCACAAGCTCTTCTTTACGACCTTCTAATGACTTGCACTGATGCTTGCTACTACTTGATTTGAATTTTAACTCTGAGCCATTTTTCAGTTTCAATTATGATTTAGAAGTAAAGTTTCTGTTATCAAAAGTCATGCCATTCACACATTGTTTAACATGGCTCAAAGATGCAAAATGTTTGTACTTTTTAATTAACTGTAAAAAGAGATGAGGTTGGGCTTTTTAAGGTGTGTTTTCTTGACGGCAGTGTTATAGTTGGAGTGACAAAGACCTCGGTAGCCCCAAACAGCAGCAGTGGTTGACTGGGCTCTTCCTTGCTGCTAGTGCTGCTATGGCCGCTCATTCCCCTCAGGCTGCTGACAGGCTCAGGCCCATCCCTTGCCCTTCCTTCTGTCTCTTTCCCCTCCCTTCTTTTTCTCTTTCTCTCTCCTCAACTCATTCTTCCCCATTCTTTCTTCCCCCTCCCTTCATGTTTTTTCTCTCTCTCCCTCCCTCCCTCCCTGAGTTAACAGATTTTGTTCATCTTGTTTCCTAATTTAATTCACACAACAGCATCCTCCTTCTCCTGAAGGGGCTCTTTCCTCCCTCACGACCCGTCTTTTTGCAGACTCCTGCCTGCTATCCTTTTATATATATAGATTCCTCTCCTCTACAATCAAGAACGTCTTAAGACCAGTAACAGTTGCATTCCAACTGACCTTAACTATCATAGGCTCCTCCTCCTTATCTGCATAGGGAATCCCCACTGCCCAATCACCACAGTGCCACAGGCTGCTCCTCCCTATCTGCATATGGACTCCCCACTGCCCAATCAGGTGCTTCTGCTTGCAAACTCTGTCAGCCAATTGCCTCCTTTCTACCACGTCCCCACGCATGGCCCGTCCTGTCTTGGAGAATTAATAATATAGATATCAGTGTACAGAGGTGACCATGTATTTATTTATTTTGCCAAAGTAATCTTTAAGAGTTTTCTATGATGCCTTTGACTTTAAACTTATTTACTCTTCAGCTTTCTTTTATTGAATGTATCCATTTTCTATTTAACTTTTTAAGTGGAGCAACATAACAAATCACACAAGTTTCTCCAAGTTGTTCTATTTTAAGTTTCTCCAAGTTGTCCTATTTTAAATGCATCCTTATACATCGTTCATTTCTTGCCCATCTGTATCATTGGAAGGGAAGCTCCTTTTTTGTCATCATTGTTTATTTGTGCTTTTCTGTTGTGAAATAAGCATATTAAGCACATTTTGAAATAAAACTGAATTTTGCCAAGTATATGTATATTCTCATCTGCTCGGCTAGTGAATCTCTGAAGCAGAGAAGGATCAAAGCATCCAGAAAGTATTCCAGAATTGCAATGAGTAGCACAAATAGCTAAGGGTAATAAGCGCAAATGGCTTTTGGTTGTTCCCTGGCAGTGTTTATTAGGCAAACAAAGAGAAGTCTTTGGTTTAATTTGCCTAGCATTCCATTTATTAGTTTGTCAATTTGTTTGTTTGTGTGTTTGTTTGTAACATAACTCCACTGAATACTGAGAGACTGGGGTGAATATGTTACAGCTGCTATTTGAGTCTTAATACCAGCTCAGCAGCCACATCCATTTTCCAAGCGGGACAGAACATGCAAAACACAGCACAATGCAGTAACTCTCTTACATAAAGAATGAGGTACTAGACTAAAAGATGGTGTGCATGTTCACGACATTATTTTCTGTTACAAGTATGAACCCCAGCTCAACTCCTGCAACCACCTTACAAGAAAGTCAAGAGAGATGTAAAAACACAAGACTGAGAGATCACGGTGAAACATAAGACCCCTGCAGATGTTATTGCCCCATGTAGAGCCAATACAAGAATATGCCAGCTAGTCATGTCCTCGTGCCAATGCAATCACAAGTCATGTCCACGGAAACCCCTGCATTCAGTGCCTGCAAAGGGCAGTGCTGAATGCAGGGGAAAGCCCTCTCTGTGATTTCGAGCCCTGGCGGCTTGCATTCCAAATTCCATGGATGAACCCTTACCTCCCCACGTCAGCATTGCCCTCTGCAAACAGCCACTGAATGCAGGGGTGCCTGGGGGATCTGTGGCCAGCAAGTGCAGAGGGCATGGAAGCCAACTTGCTCTCATTTGCTGCTGTCTTGTCTGCTCTGCACTAGATACTAATGTCTGCATAGGGCTACAGTATGTATGCTTATGACAGAATTCTCTGCTTAACGTTTGAACAGCTCTTTGACCCTTTCTCCTGTTTTCAAAATGGGTGAGGTGAATATAAACTATATTATAATGCAAAATTTACCTTTGAAACAGCTGCGTCCATTTCTTGAGATGAACGATCTCAAAACGGCGGTACATATGTTGATAACCTCCAGGCTGGATTACTGCAGTGTGCTCTATGTGGGGCTTCCTTTGTACGTAGTCCAGAAACTGCAGTTGGTCCAGAATGTGGTGGCCAGGTTGGTCTCTGGGTCATCTTGGGGAGTCCATATTACTCCTGTGTTGAAAGAACTACACTGGCTGCCAATACATTTCCGGACAAAATACAAGATGCTGGTTATTACCTATAAAGCCCTAAACAGCTTAGGCCCCCTGGGTATTTAAGAGAGCATCTTCTTCACCATGAGCCCCACTGCCTATTAAGATCATCTGGAGAGGATCGTCTGTGGTTGCCACCAACCCGTTTGGCAGATGCTCGAGAACCGGCCTTCTCTGTTGCTGCCCCTGGACTTTGGAATGTGCTCCCTGTTGAAATAAGAGCCTCCCCATCTCTGGCAACTTTTAAAAAGGCACCGAAGACACATTTGTTCACTCAGGCTTTTAATTAGATTGATGATTCTAAATTTTTTATGTTGGTTTTAAATGATTTTAATGTTTAAATGATTTTAATGTTTAAATGATTTAGTTTTGATTTTAGTTGTTTGCTTTTATTTTGATGTAAACCACCCTGAGCCATTTTTGGAAGGGCGGTATATAAATCAAATAAATAAACAAACAAATAATATCAATGGTGTGCATAATTTTGCATTTCATGTTCAAACCTAATCCTCATTTTAAAGAGGACCAGGAGCAAGTATGGGCTCTCAAACACTGTATTGTACTAGTCTGCTTTGTTTCCCTTAAATGCTCTTTATTAGTTACCTGCAACATGTGCATTATTCATGATAGGAGAGGATCAGAGCTTATTATTGTTATTTGCCCAGCCTTGCAATCACAGAAGTGGTCACCATCACAGACAGGGTTCTTCTCTATTCAGACAAATGCCATTATTAAGTGTGAGTGGTGAAGTCAAGGGAATGAATTACAGGTCAGGGATGGAACTTCTGATCTGTTTATGCTGCTGTACACACAGCGGTGCTTTTAAGGAGGTCTGAGTGGGGCTTAAGCTAGGCTGAGAAAAGTGAAGCCTTTGTTAGGATTAATCCCCTTTTCAGCCCAAACAGGGGCATAGCAAGGTTGGCGTGGGCCCAGAGACAAGATTTTAAAATGCACCCCCCACCCCAAGATCAGCTCATGAAGTAAAGAAATCTTAAATGAAGCTGAATAATGGTAACAAAAAGCATAGTAAAATTTTATAAATTATTTTTAAAAGGTTTTGTAAATTGTGAACAATGCAAGTCATTTATGGTACCAGACATGCTGTTCTGACATGCCTAGACATGCTGTTCTGGTAGCTCCAGGTCTTAACACCCACATCAATTTTGGAGGATGAATACAACTGAAGGAAGCCCGGGCGGGTGCGCAGCTGGGGGAGTCAGTCATGTGACTTGCCTCGGGGGGGGGGAGGCCCAAGACAGTGGCCCCCCAGACAACTGTCTCCCCTTGCCCTATTATAGTTACATCCCTGAGCCCAAACTATATGCTTTTGGGTCTCCCAGGCAATATCAGGACTCTCCAGGTCCTCATTGGCATTACCAGAGACCAAACAGAACAATAGACATTGGAATGTGAGAAAAGATTCAGCACTGCAGCCCCTCTCCCATACCTGATACAGATAATAAAATGGCTGAGCAAGTCTCTGAGTAAATTGGATGACTTGGGAAGACCTTAGAATGATAGCAAATAAGTTTAGTATGCATAGACTTGAAGCCTTCCCCAAGAACCTTCCTGAGCCATTTTTGGAAGGGCAGTATAGAAATCAAACAAACAAGAAATTAAAGGTAATCAAAAAGTAATTTCTCAGCAAAGCAATTTACCCTCCTCAGACATAAAAATTATTTCCTACTACTGATTAAACTAGCCCCAAGGATTAGAACCTCATTGATTAGATCAATCTCGAAGGTTGAGCCTCACACCCACAGTAAGCTCTACTCTTAGGTAATTCAGCTTACTGTATTTACCCAAATAGAAGACGACTCTGAATTTAAGACGGTCCCCTTAAAAATAGAGGTTAAACAGAGGTTATACCTCTATCCAAAAAGAAGAGGACTCTTGAGTTTAAGATGACACCCCGCCCCCGCCAGTTCTAACATCAAATAACTTGGGGAAAACCTACTCTTGGATTCAGGTAAATACAGTATCTCAATCTCCCAGTAACAACAGATCATTAAATCACAGCACCAAACACGCTCAGTCTTTAGGGTATAACCTTCCACTCTTGACTGAGTACTCTGTACAGCTTCACTTGCATGGACAGTACGGTATAGTTCACAAACCTGCCCATGGATCTATTTATAATACATCATCCACTTAGCTGTTCCCATATATCAAGACCACCCTGGGTTATTTTTTACTTTGATCATCCACCCCCACTAAAACCCAAGACAACGTGCATGCTCCTCCATGGATGAATCCTAAAGATTTCCAAGCCTGAGAATCATGGAGCTGAAATCACTATTTTGGGGTCCTTCCATCGCAACTTCTTTGCCACATGGATCTCCAATCTCATCATTCCAGCCTAGGCAAGCTGCAAAACAGGTCAATATAGCCACTTGCTGCAACTGCCCAATTCCTTTCCTCATTTCTTTTCTGTCTTTTACTAGAAAAAGCAGAGACCCAACCAGGGACTCTTTTGATTAGTGCATCTCTGACCATAACAATTAGTGGTCAGAGGCGGCGGCATTAAACTTCATCTCTCTGGTTGAAAGCAGTATAGTGGAGACAGAGGCATAACTAGGGAAAACGGCGCCCGGGGCAAGCACTGAAATGGCGCCCCCCCGCGCCCCCAACATACTACATTATACTTAGGTTTTTCCTCACAAGCGCCCGCTGACGCCGCCAAGCCAGGCCACTGACTGGCCGCCAGGCGCCAGCAAAGCAATGGGGGGGGGCGCGGGCAGCGCAGAAGGGACCGCTCGTGGGGGAGGGGGCGCTGACACGCTCCCTTGACTGCTGCAGCACTGCTGCACTGAGCAGGAAACATTTGTATTAACAAAAAATAATAAATAATAAAAAAATATTTTTGTCATGGCAGCGCCCCCCACGTGACCAGAAAAGATGGCGCCCGGGGCACGTGCCCCCCTGCCCCCCCTATAGTTACGCCTCTGAGTGGAGATCCATATTTGTGGATAGGTTTCTCCAACTATGCCTAAAGTTGGCCTAAATTCTCTAAAAATCCCCATCCTGACCTTTTCCACTTGCAACCTAAATTATAGAGACCAGCTTGGGAGAATTGCCCTCTGTTTTTGAACATCGTATAGCTGCTGCCAATTTAAGTCTTCTGGTCTATCTCCAAAAGCAGCTGCATTGTATTAACTTGTTTTGTCCATCTCCTCCTTTTCTAACTATTTGGTTTCTCCCAGTTCACTGTTTTTCTTCTCAAATAACTCCTCGCCTCTCTCAAAGACCACCTCCACGTAGTGTTGCCACACTAGTAGCCAGCTTAACAATAAGGAGACTCACTAGGAACTACACCTCCCAAAACCCTATGATTATCCTCCACCACCATTCATTTCAATGGTTATTAATGAATGCATTGTTTTTCTGTGTTGATATTCATGATGCAAGTAAGTTTAGTCTTTCTAATTCTCCACATTTATGATTAGGTTTGCTAGTATTACAATCAGATATCTATTGTATTGATTCCCCAAATGTGATTGTGTATTTTGATTGCTATTCAATAAATGTATATTTTGCATCAGAAGCTTGTGGTCCCCATTTGTATCATTCTCATGTCCGTGCTCAGGTTAGCCCTTATTGTAAAGTTCCTGTAGTGTACACATCTTACCCTACCTATTGTAACACCGAAGTGTACTTAAACTCTCAGTTGGGAGCCAAGTCGGGGTGTAGTGAGACATTTTTCACTGGGGGTACAGAGACAAACACTGAGGAGGCAGGAGGGTTGGGGACCACTATAAAGGGTTTCCCCCCCTAAAACTTGAACTGCAAAATTGACATGCTCTGATAAGAAGGGAGATCCACACACGGAGCTGGCATGTGGTCGAGCATGTGGGGCGGGGGGGGGGGAGGCAGGGTCCTACCTTCCCCCAGACAACCATGCTGAGCCCCGATGGCATCTGCATGACCAGCGCTTCTGAGAGCAGCACAGATGAATTTATTATTTATTTAAAATATTCAAGTTGAAAGTCCAGGTTAAAACCACAATTAGAATTTCTGTTTCAAATTAAAAGTTATTTAAAAAGCTAAAAATTGAGAATTATAAAAACTAAAGACCTACCAGATATAACCAAAGATGGAACGTTAAAAAGTCTCTTTAAAAAGATGTGTTTTTAGTTGTTTTTTTAAAAACACTGATGGAGGGAGCATGGTGAAGCTCTTCAGGGAGGGCGTTCCAAAGCTGAGGGGCCACAAATGAAAAGGCCCTGTTTCTAGTCCCTGCCAACTGTATCTCTGTTAGTGGTGGGGCCATGAGCAGGGCCTGAGATGAAAAGCAGAGGGCCCTGGTGGATTCATATGGGTGAATGCGGTCTGACAGTTATCCTGGCCCCAAGCCATGTAGAGCTTTAAAGGCCACGACCAGCACCTTGAAACTAGCCTGGAAGTGGACGGGGTAACTAATGAAGCTGCTGCAGGATGGATGTGACACTCATGAAGTGACTTGTGCTCACGAGCATCCTTGCAGCAGCAGCATTCTGGACCAGCTGAAGCTTTTGAACTGTTTTCAAGGGTAGCCTCATGTAGATCACATTTCAGCAGTCCAATCTAGATATTACCAAAGCATGAGTGACTGAGGTCAGGTTTGACTTCTCCAAGCAGGGTCACATGCCAGCCTTAGCTGGTAAAAGGCACTTCTGCACACACACACCATCTGCAGCTCCAAGGACAGCTGCAAGTCCAGAAGCATCCACAAGCTGCAGACTTTGTCTTTCAGAGGGAATGTGACCCCGTCCAAGACCAGATTACCTCATTATTTGGATAATCAGTTTTACCAACCCAGAGCACTTCCATCTTATCTGGATTAAGTTTCAGCTTGTTTGCCCCCATCCAGTCCAGAACAGCCCCCAAGCCCCTGTTCAGAGCATCCACTGTCTCTTTGGTGTCTGCTGACTTAAAAGATAGGTAGAGCTGGGTGTCATCAGCATACTGATGGCACCGCAGCCCACATTCACAGATGACCTCTCCCAGAAGTTTCATGTAGGTGCTAAATAGCACAGGGGACAGAATAGATCCCTGTGGCACCCCACAGGCCAAAGGCCAATGGGTGGAACAGGATTTTCCCCAGCACCACCTTCTGAGTACGACCCTCCAGGTAGGAGCAGAGCCACTGTATAACCGTGCCCCCAAGTCCAAACCTGGAGAGATGCCCTAGAATGATACCATGATCAAAAGCAGCTGGGAGGTCCAGGAGAATCAACAGTCATACTCCCTCTGTCTATCTCCCAGCATAGGTCATCCACCAGGGTGACCAAGGCAGTTTCCGTCCCATATCCAAATTGGAAGTCAGACTGGAAAGGATCTAAGTAATCAGATTCATCCAGGGCTGCCTGGATCTGAGATGCCATCACGCTTTCCAACACCTTGCCCAACAAGGTTTTGAACCTGGTCAAAAGCTATTTAAGTCATCTGGGTCCAATGAGGGCTTTAAAAGAGGGGCCTAATGACTGTCTCTTTCAGCTGAAGGGGCACAACCTCCTGTTTTAGAGAGGCATTCACCACCCCCGCCACCCATGGACCCAGTCCCTCCCTAGAAGCCTTCACCAACCATGAAGGGCAAGGGTCAAGGATGCATGCGATAGGCCTCAGCCTTCTAAGCAGCCTGTCACCTCCTCAGGCAACACAGTCTGAAACCATTCAATATAACAAGAACAGATGGTGCATTTGCAAAAATCTTAGCATCCAAGTCAGAACAGATACAAATTATTTTATCTGCAAAATGTAGTGCAAATTGGTCATAGCAGGCTGTCGGGGGTTCTTTTTTATGGTCTTTGGGGTCCTCACATAGGAGGCCCCAAACCACTCAAAAAAGCTCCACTGGACAATATTGAGCAGATGTGATGGTGGCAGAAACGTAGTTCGGTCAGATTCATTCTTCCGCCAACAACGCTCAAGCTATCTACCAGCTTGCTTCATTGTCCACAACTCACCTGTATACCAGGAAGTCGTTTGGACTCAGCAGGTTGGAAGAGGACACTTAGGCATGACTATGTGAATTGCCCAGACCATCTCCTCATACCAGAGGGAGACCAGGGAGTAAACAGGTTCATCCACTCTCTCAGCAGGAAACTCCCCCAGAACTGTCAGGAATCCATTAGGATCCATAAGCCTCTGCGAGTGAACCATCCTAACTGGTCTCCCATCCCTGCAGAGGCATATTGGGTCCACCCTCAGTCCAGTCTTCACTAGATATTGCTCCGTCTATGATAACAGTATTGAGGCCTCCTGGACTATCCATGGAGCACCACTGTCCACCATTGACCCAAAGACCAAGTCAAGCATATGGCCTGCCAAATGTGTGGGACCCGAATTCAGCTGAGACAAGCCCCTGGTCATCATGGAAGACATGAATCTCCATGCTGCTCCCAGAAGTGCTGGTAAACAGAGCCTGGGACTCATTTTCCTGGCCTCTATGAATCCCACAATGAACTGTGTGACAAACACAATGCATTGGGGGATAACCCCAAGAGATGGGCCCTCTAAGTGCCCATCTCTGTGTGTGGCTGGGCTAGTAGTAGTCTGGCTCACACACAAGCCCGTAGCTTGGGTTAAGGGAGCACTCGCTTGGCTAACGGCTTGGATCAGACAGTTCTCATGAGCAGCCTAACCCAGGTTGGGCATCCCTAGCCTGGCGTAGGCCATGCATGAGAGCAGCCTCATTCTGATTGACTTTTCAGAAACTAGGACCACAGTGGCGTAGCAAGGTCAGAGAGGGCCCCTGTTCAATAAAGGAACATGGTCCTCTTCCATTTTTTGTGTGTGGGCCATAGACACCATGAAATTTTGCACATTTTGGGGGTGGGATAGCAGTCACTACCACTGCCAACACAAAGCCTCCCCACAAACGTTCCCTATGTGGCACCTTGCCCTGTCACTATACCTCTAGAGCCAAGAAACAGCAAGCTTCCAGAGACTAGTTCTGAGGCCTTTGTGAAGGCTTTTGGGCCTCAGCCTGTTCTGCTGAGCTTCTTACTGTCAGCTTCTTACTGGGCTACTTTGCTCCAGAGCAGTCTCTGCTTCAACCCCACCCTTAAACCATAGAGTAAGTAGGCAGGGTGGGTGGGGAATTGGGTAGTACATATGAAAGTTTTGCTTTTCTCCTCTTTTAAATTCTTAAACCCTGTGGGGGAATGTCAGCCTGTGTTTTAGTGAGACAGACAATAGACCCCATCACTCATATTTCTGTAGCACCCTTATAATTGCTAATTTTCTGTATAAGGAAACAGAAACAGCTGTAAAACCTAAGGGCAAATGCCAGCTTCACACGCTATGCATTTAGTGTTGTATCACTAAGCCAGGCACATGGCAAACACAGGAGAAAAGTCACTCAATTATGAAGGCAATTTTATTAATTTATTTAAGAGAAGTTTACTCTCTTTTCCTCTTAAAAATACAAGGCAGCTGCCTAATCACTATTTTTCAAGACTATTAGACAACAGATCTGAAAGCCTTCCAGAATAATTTTTTTTAATCTATCCAGGGGTCAAGGTCCTGGGCTATAAACTGGAGGAAGATTAGTGGTCCAGGATTTAGCAGTTGGACTTTCTTCTTCTTTATCTATCTATATAAAAGAGCTAGCTTTCATCTCATGTCACTGGTATCGGACCCCAGTACGGTTGTTATATTTTCACCCATCATATTCTCCTTTATGCTGGAAGAGGTGTGGGCAAATTGACCCATATTTTCATACATGGTGGGCATGCCCCAAATTATGACCTTTCTGGTATACGGTCCTCTAATAAATTAAAAGGAGGTGATGGTTGTAATTGTTTGTGTAGAAATTGGCATTTATGCTGGATCTCTGTAAGTTTAGTGTCGATAAAATCTGAAAAATGAAAATAAAACAGGGCGGGGGGGGGGAGATTAATCTCCCTAGGGAAAGAGATTAATGGTGGGGAGATTAATCTCACCACCACCTTGGTACCTGCCAAATGAATTTCTATTAGTGGTGGGCCGGAGAACACAGCCTCCATGGCAGTTCACAAAGTTGGGCAGGTTCATATGGCAGAAGGCAGGTCTTCAGATAATCTGATCTTAGATATAATTATGAGCTCAGAAGCAAATTGTAGGGATGTGCAGAACGTTTTGAGCTTGAAACATTCCAACTTTAAATGGACCATTTCCAGTGTTTTGAGCTTGAAACAGAATACCCTTCAAATTAAGGGCCTATTCCAAGCTTGGAATGGGACGACCCCATTCCAAGTCAGAATGTTTCAAGTGTTCTAAGTGCCTTGGTGACTGGTTTTGGCACTGGCTTCCGAATGGCTTGCAATCTCCTTGCTTCTTGGTTGCCTTGTTATCAGATCAAATTTATTTGTATGATAAGCCAACCAAGAAGCAAAGAGATGCAAGCCAACCAGAAGCCAGTGCCAAAAAGAGTCACCGATAGAAAAACAGGCCTCCAAAATGGTGCTTGGAACACTTGAAACACTCCAAGCTCATTCCATCTAAACAACTGGCTTGACTGGATGTTCCAATGGAACATTCTGGGCATTTGCATTCCATTCCGAGCTTGGAACGGAATGCAAATTCCATTCCATGCACATCCCTAGCAAATTGGCAATCAATACAGCTTGGCTAAAAGTTGTAAAACATGGTCTAGCCTCCCTGCATTATCAGTAATCTGGCAATAGGTTACTTCTAACCTGCTTCAAAAATGGCCCCTTGGTATACTGAGGAGTTGTGGGGGCTGAAGCGGTTGGTTAGGTGACTAGAACACAAGTGGAGGAGAACTCAGTTCAAGTCTGACAGGAAGTGGCATGTGACCCATTTGAAGACTTATGCGGTAGCGGTGCATGCAGTGAAATAGAGATTTTGGTCAGTGCGCATTGCGGCTGCAGGTTCATGCTCAGCAGAGCTATCCCGGGTTGTGAGGAGTTTAGTTTCTGCTCCTTCGACTTCAAATCAGTCCCCAGGGTTGTTTGGCTGTGACACTTTCAATGGGTTCTTTGTGAACAAGATCTCCTGTATTCGGGCTGACTTGGACTCAGTTATTTCTGTAAGGTCTATGGAGGAGGTGTCCAGCAATCCTTCTTGCAGTATAAGGTTGGATCAGCTTCAGTCTGTGACTCCTGAGGATATGAACAAGTTGCTTGGGGAGGTGCGGCCTACCACTTGTTCTCTGGATCCTTGTCCCACTTGGCTGCTTCTATCTAGCAGGGCGATTGTTGCAGGTGGCCTAGTTAATATCATAAATGCATTGCTGAGGGAGGATAGGGTGCCTCCTTGTCTGAAGAAAGCAATGATTAGACCGCTCCTTATGAAGCCTTCCCTGGATCCCTTAGCGATGGATAGTTACAGGCCAATCTCCAATCTCCCTTGGTTGGGCAAGGTGATTGAGAGGGTGGTGGCTGACCAGCTCCAGGCAGTTTTGGAGGAAACTGATTATCTAGACCCATTTCAAACTGGCTTTAGAGCTGGCTATGGGGTTGAGACAGCCTTGGTTGGCCTGATGGATGACCTTTACTGGGGAACCGACAAAGGGAGTGTGACTCTGCTGGTTCTTCTGGATCTCTTGGTGGCGTTTGATACCATCAACCATGGTATTCTTCTGGATTGCCTGAGGGAGTTGGGGATAGGGGGCACTGCTTTGCAGTAGTTCAGCTCCTATCTCTCGGGTAGATGCCAGATGGTGGAGCTTGGTGACAGTTGCTCCTCAGAATGGGAGCTGTTCTATGGAGTCCCTCAGGGCTCCATTCTTCCACCAATGATTTTCAATAGCCAGTGTGGTGAAGTGGCTAGAGTGCTGGACTAGGACCAGTGAGACCTGAGTTCAAATCTCCATTCAGCCATGAAACTAGCTGGGTGACTCTGGGCCAGTCACATCTCTCTCAGCCTAACCTACTTCACAGGGTTGAACCTAAGTATGTAGTACACCGCTCTGGACTCCTTGGAGGAAGAGCAGGATATAAAATGTGTGTGTGTGTATGTGTGTGTGTGTGTGTGTGTGTACACACACACACACACACACACACACACGAAACTGCTGGGTGAGGTCATCAGGAGGTTTGGTGCTGGGTGTTCAGTATGCTGATGACACCCAAATCTACTTCTTTTCATCTTCAGGAAATGGCACTCATTCTCTAAATGCCTGCCTACAGGCAGTAATGGGATGGATGAGGGATAACAAATTGAAGCTGAATCCAAGCAAGACGGAGGTGCTCATTGTAGGGGCTCAGAATCTGAGGGGTGAGATAGGTCTTCCTGTCCTATCCTGCCCCCCTGATGGGGTTAACTTCCCCCAGAAGGAGCAGGTGTGCAGCTTGGGAGTACTCCTGGACACAGGCCTCACCCTGGTATCTCAGGTGGAGGCCATGGCCAGGAGTGCTTTCTATCAGCTTCGACTGATTAGACAGCTGCACCCATTCCTTGAAGAGGATTACCTCAAAACAGTGGTGCATCAGCTGGTAACTTCCAGGCTTGACTATTGCAATGTACTGTACGTGGGGCTGCCTTTGTACGTAGTTCCAACACTTCAGTTAGTTCAGAATGCAGCAGCCAGAAAGGTCTCTTGGGCAACCTGGAGAGGCCATATTATGCCTGCCTTGAAACAATTACACAAACTGCCGATATGTTTCCAGGCAAATGCAAAGTGCTGGTTATTACCTTTAAAGCCCCGAGCAGCTTAGGTCCGAGTTATCTTAGAGAGCGCCTTCTTCTGCATGATCCCCACTGCACATTAAGGTCATCTGAGGAAGTACGTCTGCAGATACCACCGGTTCGTCTGGTGGTGACTCAGAGAAGGGCCTTCTCTGTAGCTGCTTCTGGGCTATGGAATGCACTCCCAGCAGAAATCCATAATTTGAGTTCATTATTGTCTTTCAGGAGAGCCCTTAAAACCTATCTGTTTGGCCTGGATTTTCAGGGTTTTAAAATTATTGTAAACTGTTTTAAATTGTTTTAAATGTTTGTCCTGGTTTTCCAGGGTTTTTAACTGTTTGAATGTTTAATTGGTTTTATTCTGTTTTTATAGTTTTGATTTTAATTGTTTACTGGTTTTAATTGTTTTTATTTTGTTGTAAACCACCCTGAGCCATTTTGGAAGGGCGGTATATAAATCAAATAGATAAATAAATAAATAAATAAATAGTAGCATTCTGCATCATTCGAAGTTACAGAACTGTCCAAGGACAGCACCACATAAAACACAATACATTAGTCCAGTCCAGATTTAATCAGTGCATGGACAATTGATGCCACACACTATCCAGGAAAGGGCCATGGTGTCACCCAGACATCTAAGGACAATGTTGGTACTCCCATGAGTACTCCCAGACTGTATATGTGATCTTTCAGGGGGAGTGCAATCTTCTCCAAAACAGCTCTAACACCTCCACCCAGCAAGGTAGAATCTCCTATCAATAGTTTCTCCGTCTTATCTGGATTAGGTTTTCGCTTGTTTGACCTCATCCATTTATTTCCTTCCTGCAGTATTTAATAAATAATGATGTATTACTTATTAATAAGTAATAAGCTGACTCTCAGCAGGCCCAGAAGTTCATTCCTTACAGATTACATCACTAGCTGCCTTCTGATTTTGACAGCCACCCCCAGAAACTAGCCACCCACAAGGAGGCCCAAGGCAGCCTGTCAGCTAATAGGTAGCTTGTATATTATGCTATAGATCTACTAGGAAAATGTACTATTAGTTGTCTTCTACTATTAGCATAAAAGTTACAAAATAAGAGAATATACCCCACAGATTCAATTTCAACATTGTTGCATAGGAAAGTCCTTGAAGATATTGGGATGGCAGCATAACAGTATGCCAACATGTTGGAAGGCAAAACATTTAGCCTTGCTAAGGATACAGCTTTACTGGGGGCACCCATGCCCTTGTACCCAAGCAAAAGCCTGGAGAAAATTCTTGAGCTACCCAGAGGGGCAGTGCTGGGATCAACATGATCCTAGCACTTCACAGGAGCAGCCCTGCCCAGGTAGGGATGCTCAAGCCTGAGTAGGGCTGCTCTTGTGAATAATGGTGTGCCCGAACCGGTCCGGCAGCCATTCCAAAGAATGGCCGAACTGCCGGACCGGTCCGGCCCTGCCTGGTCCGGGTCCGGGTGGGGGGTATGTCTTTAAGGGCGGGGAGGGCTTGCTTAGCCCTCCCGCCTCCTTGCCCCCGCCAGCGCCCGTATTGAACACTATAGGGGCGCTGGAAACCAGCCGCCCCCCCCCGCCGCGGCGGCGAAATAACCCCTAAAACCAGCCAGCCCTCCCTCCCTCCCAGCTAGCTGCCCGCCCGCCCGCCCCCCACCCACTCACCCACCCACCCGGTCGCTCACCCGGTCGCTGGATAAAAAGCGAGAGGAGCTCCGGCAAAGAGCTCCTCTCGCTTGGAAGGCCTCCAGCAGAATGGTGGCTTGCGCGCGCGCGCATGCGCGCGCCGCAAACCACGCCGTTCTCCGGAGGCCCGGTCTACCCGCCGGGAAAGGGCCGGGTAGACCGGGCCTCCGATCGCTGGGTAGACCGGGCCTCCGGCGATCGGAGGCCCGGTCTACCCAACGATCGGAGGCCCGGTCTACCCGGCCCTTTCCCGGCGGGTAGACCGGGCCTCCGGAGAACGGCGTGGTTTGCGGTGCGCGCATGTGCGCGCGCGCAAGCCACCATTCTGCTGGAGGCCTTCCAAGCGAGAGGAGCTCTGTGCCGGAGCTCCTCTTGCTTTTTATCCAGCGACCGGGTGAGCGACCGGGTGGGTGGGTGAGTGGGTGGGGGGCGGGCGGGCAGCTAGCTGGGAGGGAGGGAGGGCTGGCTGGTTTTAGGGGTTATTTCGCCGCCGCGGCGGCGGCGGGGGGGGGGGCGGCTGGTTTCCAGCGCCCCTATAGTGTTCAATACGGGCGCTGGCGGGGGCAAGGAGGCGGGAGGGCTAAGCAAGCCCTCCCCGCCCTAAAAACAAGGCCCCCCTTCGGTGCCGGTCCGGACTTCTCCGGACCGTGCACATCCCTACTTGTGAACAGCCTCCTTGTATTATTGCCAGCTATTATTATGTTTGCTCCCTCTCATAATTTTATAAACCTCTATCATGTCTCCCCTTTGTTGCCTTTCCCCCCATCCATAAAAGCCTCAAATGTTGTAGCCTTACCTCGCAAGGAAGATGCTCTAGCCGTCTGATAATCTTGGTTGCCCTTTTCTGCACTATTCCAAATGTGGCCACGCCATAGATTTGTATAAAGGCACTATGATATTAGAAGTTCTATTTTCAGTCGCCTTCCAAATGATCCCTAGCATGGAATGTCCCTTTTTCACAGCTGCTGTGTGTAGAATCCAGAGGAAAGCATTGTGGTATGCAAGAACAAGACAGTGGATTTGAATCAGGAATATTAATGGTTTAATTAGACAGATATTATTTACAGAGAGGCAAGTGCAGCCTGCCTTCAGTGCTCTTGCTGCTGGCTGTTTGTAAACCCCATCTCTACTCCAAGACGGGGTTTACAAACAGCCAGAATCAAGAGCACTGAAGGCAGGCTGCACTACTCCAAGACTGGAATAAAAGTAACTAAGACACCGTTCAAAAGCTGGCCTGGATTAAACAAAAACACCACACTGAGCATTGAATCAACACTTTCAGTGAGCTGTCTGCCCGCCACGATCCCAAGATCCCTCTCTTGGCCAGTCACAGGCTACTCAGATGCTCCTGGAGGATGAGAACTTCTAAAGCTCCTATAGAAACTGACTGTCTCCTCACTTCCTTAGTATTGCTAACTACAAATGATCGTTTGGGGGCTACAACTGACTAACTAATATCTAGGCACAACTACACATTCTGCCCCCCCACCCCCGGCAAGCATTTCACAATACTTTGACAGTGAATATAACAAAACCAGTTACAAAAGGGCAGAAATGGTTCCATTCCTTCACACTAAGCAAGAATCATATAACTTTATAGCAATTGCATTCCTTTCCCACCATTTCATTTAGCTAATGAATGTATGTAATACAATCATTATTCATAATAGGGGTTCTTATTTGCTACTCCCCTAATGAATGAAAAGCGGCATAAAACATTAACTTGAAATTCCAAAATAAATGCAAATTAGGCTCATTGGCAAGCTTATTGTCTGCGAAGTTCAGAACTTGCCACAATCATTCTAGTCTAGTACCAAATGACTGTAACAAAAGACCCCAAAGGGAAAATCTTATCTCAAAGTGTAATACAGCCATACACATCGGTTTGGATGCTGAGTCTGGGTCGTAAACAGCTATACGTCTGCCAGAAGCCTTTTGTGAATAAACAGGTAATGCCAATGTGGCAAGCTGAAGTATCCTTGCTCAATGAGTTCAAACAGAAAAGCAGTCAGAGTCAAAATATCCCCCACTTGGCTTTTGGTTTGTCTTACTAATGTGAGCCAAATGTCAGCCATTACTGTGAGCAAAACACAACTATCCAGCAGTCCACAACAAAGCAGCCAAGGTTACTTGGATGTTAATTCAAGGGATTCCAGAGTCAATGAAATCTGGGCTGTTCTGGTGTTCTTTGAGTTTGTTTTTAGCTCTGTAGTGGTGCACCCTATCTCACAAATAGGTGCAGCTTGCCAAGTTCCATGGACTTTATTATTTTTACATTTATATTCCGCTCTTCCTCCAAGGAGCCCAGAGCGGTGTACATAGTTACATTTCTCCTCACAACAACCCTGTGAGGAAGGTTAGACTTTGGCATAGTATTAAGAGACCTAGGTGTGTTTTTTACACTTACATCTATCTGTGTGGTAAAACCCACTAAGCAGACAAAGGTAATGCCAAAAGTGTATGTGTGAAGCTGCCTTTAATTTTGCCCTCTGAAGCAACATACCGGTATAAACCAGGCCATTCAAAGTTTCATTATGTCGGATGTGTTATTACTGTTTAACGATGTTTGATATGTGTTGCCACTGAAATAGAGCAATTACTGGTCATAAAGATTAGCTCTTAAAGTTATGTGTTCGATCTGTGAAAGAGGATGTCTGGACTTTTTGATGTATGAAATTAAAGATTTCTACAGATGAAAGGCTTAATGAATAGATTGGTTCTTAACCTTAAGACATTTTCAAGTCTTGAATTAATGCAGTCAACTTTACCATGAGATCCCAGATCATTAACAAATGAACTGTTCTATTAAGTTTCTAATCAAGCACGCCAGAGATTTTGTTTTCTCGGTAGATGTTAGTATAATTACCCTTAATGACATCTACTACATTTTCATTAATTTGAAAAGGCTTTTTCCTTTCCAATACAAATGTGGAAGTTCGTTTACTTTTTCTTTACCCCCACTGTAAACTACTGTAAACTGTATCAGTCTAAATTTGGAGCACACTAGCATTTACAATTGTTCTAATACAGCAAGAGCGATCCATAAGCACTAATCATCCCTCCTATGCATTCATTGCTGCTATGGGTGGCAGCAGTGGCAACACCATACAAAATGGGGGGGGGGAGAGTGTATTTCCCTGTGAGTGAGTTGTGTCCCACCTGTTTGATTTCTACAACAGACATGGGGTGGGGGTGGAGGCAGGCATGAGGAAAAACCTTTCTGAGTGGGTGTTTGCCTCTTGCTGCCCTTGGGTGGCAGTATCATTGTTTATATTACTAAAGGTAAAGTGTGCCATCAAGTTGGTGTCACCTCCTGGTGCCCACAGAGCCCTGTGGTTTTCTTTGGTAGACTATAGGAGGGGTTTACCATTGCCTCCTCTCATGCAGTATGAGATGATGCCATTCAGCATCTTCCTCTATCGCTGCTGCCTGATATAGTAACAGTGGGGATTTGATCCGGCAACCTTCTGCTTGTTAGTCAAGCGTTTCCCTGCTGCGCCACTTAAGGTGGCTTAAAGTGCCATTTTTAGTTTCAGAACTTGAAAGCAAGGAGGGTTTCCCCTCAGATACTTGTGTGCTGCATACATATCATTCTACACATGCTCATCTGTATGCACACCCTCATATGTGTCACAGTGCTCTGCTCATCTGAGCTCTCTTGAACAGTCGGGATGTGCATTTATGGGTAGGCCACTAGAAGTTATGTATGACTATTGAATGAGTGGATCAGTGAAGCTGGATCAATGCCCTTTTCCTCAGGCTGAGGAAAGCTAAATCAATGCCCTTTTCCTGCAGCCACTCATCTCTTCCTCCCCAACTTTTCTCCTGTCCTTGAATTGGTTATCTAATTTCAGTTACTGTACTTAATCTCAAGTGCTCCCAGCTGGTTGAAAAAGAGCATTGCTAATGATATTTGGACACTGAAATGTGTTTGCTCAATTGTAAGATCTTTTATTTGTTTTAATTGTATGCATTAAAGAGGACTAAGAATTTCATCATTATATAATCCTCATTTTGGGTTACTTACAGTATCTTTACGTTTAGGCCTGCTTCATACTTGACACAGCGGGTGTTTTTCCAGTCCATCCATCATCTAGATCGTAATGTTTGAAATGACGCATCATTTCACATGGGCTGGACTCACATGTGTAAACACATGAAATGCAAGTGACCAATGCTTTCATGCTTCAGCAACATCAAAACTGAGAGAAATGCATACCTGTGATTTATGAGAGTGTATATTTCCAAATGTAGAAACACATAAAGGATGGCAGAACTGTACATCCCTTCAATATTTCCTCTATATGGGCCGGTTCACTTGAACACTGGCCCAACACACAAAGAGAGCAGCGACACGCCATGAGTGTGCCTGCCCTGATGTCAACTGAAGGATGTCCCGATGTGCTATTGGGGCATCCAATCCTATGCAGCAGCTGTTTATTTGAATGGCTGTATTTAATGGCTGTAAAACCCCATTTAAACAAGATTTTGGATCATGTGTTTAAGGCTGTTTGGATGAACAGCCCCCACATGCATTTGAAGGATGCCCCCAAAGCATGTTGTGATGTCCTTCAGTGACATTGGTGTAGGCACTCTCTCAGCAGGTCCCCACCCTTCCTCACTTGTTGGGGCCATGTTCCTTTGAACTGGTTGTATGTGATTCATGCTGATGAGCATGTATGATCAACATTGCTGAATGCAGAAGGGGGGGAAATCCCACCACAGCTGACAATTCTTTACTGTGGGATGTTGTATCTGTCCAACACTCCATGATGATGATGATGATGCAGGTTGATATATGTGCCTGTGGTTGGTATTAAGTCACACACACACACACACACACACACACACACACACACACACACACACATGGAAAGCACACATAGAATGTTTAAAATACATACAAATCCACCCTGAGAGCCATAAGAAGACATGGCAAATAACAGCTGACAACCCAAGGAATCCTTATTAGGGAACACAGAAAGTTTATTGTATGAACTTTCAGATAAGGCATGTCATCATCCTAAAACCAGGCTCAGCACCAAGCCCAAAGTGATAAGTGAATCCGTCTCAAGCATGAATCTTAGTAGCAGAATTGCCAGTTTGACATTGCCATGTGGCATGTTGGACTAGTCTTGAGGGCTTTTCCAGTAGAACACTCCCGTGCTTGCTTTGTCTCCTATTCATTCTTCTGATGATGCATTTGTTATAATAACTTGTGTCATCTGTGGTTTTGAGTCCATCAATGTAGCAAAGGGATATGTGTTTCTTTCCAAGGTCTGTGAACACACTTTGTTTCTTGGCCACCTTGGGGGTTAGGATGGGGGAGAGCAGGGAGATCTCACATTAAATCACTCTCTCTAGTTGTTAGCATCTGCCAGCACTCTTGCCCATGGCTGCTAATAAACAACCTACAAGCATAGTGCTTCCTTTGTAAAGGATTTGCCTTAGTTAGCTTCTAGGCTATGCTTATGCCAGCTGTCACTGAAGTAAGAAGCAATGGTTTGGCCTAAATACACTGGTGATCAGTACATTCCAGCAATGGGGGGTGGGGATTAAGAAGCTGTAATTTTTTCTTTTGTACTACTCCTACTCTCTTTTACAGATATTCAGGTTTAAAAGTCATCATGCTATAGTGAATTAGAGTTTTGGACCAGGACTGGGAGATCAGAGTTCAAATTCCCATTATGCCATGGAACTCACTGGGTGGCTCGGGACCAGTCACTTATCCTCAGCCTAACCTACCTCACAGGCTTGTGGTGCGGATAAATATAACCAGGTATACCGCTCTGGTGTCCTTGGAGGAAGAGTGAGATATACATACATACAGTACAGACATCTCTTTAAACGCTTTTCAGGTGTTATGCAAAGCATGACCACTGTAACTAGATATGGGGTCCATGGAAGCACACTGGAAAGCTCCACCTCCACAGCAAGTCATGCCCTGAGCATACTCCATAGCTCCCCCCCCCACACCCATTGTCCACTAGTACAGTGTTTTTCTGAGGAGAGAAACATTGTATTTGAGCTGGGAATGTTGGTGTCCAAGGGATGTTCTCCCTCCAGGTATGGTGCTTACCTCCTCAGATAAACTGTGAGCCCTTTCTCACGACCAGTGAGAAAGGGCTACCCATTGTGCAGAGAGGAAGCCTGAAAGCGCTTACCTTCCTGCAGACGATCGCTCAGACATCCCTGGGTAGGCGGATTGCCCGTTCACACAAGCACAGGCTGCAGCCCGTAGCTCTGAGTGTTGGGGTGCCAGATGCATCACCTTGCCCCCCCCAGCTCCAATAATGCACTGTGCCCTCCCCGAGTCTATCAGCTGCAGCTGCAATCAGCCAGTTTGCTTATGTTTCTTCCCCACCTCTTTCCCTCCCCAGTTTGGAATGTGTGTGTGTGTGTGAGAGAGAGAGAGAGAGAGAGAGAGAGCGCTCCATGCCAGTGGTAATTGTCTCTGGCTGCCTCTCCGAGCACTCGCCTTGCCCCCCCTCCAATCCAACAAAGTAGTTCACCAGCAACAGGGGCGGTGCCACATCCCAGCCCAAGCCTGTCAGTCTGTCAAATGGCAAAGTCACACAGGGGCATTCCCTCATTCCACTCTGTCCCTTGCACCCTGCCGCCCCCCCCCCCAGCAAGCAGGAGAGAAAGGGGACAGGATGAAAAGATGAGCACTATGTGCTTTGCTCCCGAAAGATGAAGCAACAGTGATGTATGTTCATAAGCTCATGCACTTGAGGAGACAACATAAGCAGGGCAACCCCTTTAGAGTGCTGGGATGGAAACGTATGGCAGGGTGGCAATACCCAGGGTTGGGTGTAAAAGGCAGCCCCAACCAGGGATTCTTGAATGATCAAGGTCTATTTTTTTGTATAATTATGTTGTGGAAGGGGTGCCCAGACTCTTCCTCTTGGGGATACCTGTGCAGTCTCTAGGCTTACTCATGAGAAGTGCCAGGCAGGAGGATCAGCATTGCCCCAGTGAAAGGAGCGATTCCTTATATGTGATGAGGATGGATGCTGTTCCTGAATGGACTGTTCACTCATGAGTGTCATGCCCTCGATCTCAGATAGTGAGGAGGAAGGGGAAGCTGACAGCCTTTCAGCCGATGCAGGGGTGCCTGAGGGGCAGAGCCCGGCTGTCAGTTCCCAAGAGATGGCTGAGGAAGGTCCGGCTGATGTTTCAGAGCAGGCACAGCAGTCAGAGCAGGCACAGCAGTCTGAGGCAGAAGAGACAGCGACAGACAGACTAGAAGATGAGCTGTGCAGGCAACCCCCACTGACTCCACAGCAACAGCGTGTCACAAGGCGGAGAGCACAGCTGGAAACTATCAGGAGGAGTAAATGCCTCTTGCAGAGGGCTGATAAGCCTTGAATCCTTGCCAGCTGAGAGTTATCAGCTTGGACTATAAAGCACGTCAGCAGCTTTCTGTTAGCTGATGGAAGTCAACATTTGTCAATCCTCGTGTCGACAGCTTTCAGCCCGAGCTTGATATAAAGAACTATTCCAAGTTGTGTTTCGTTTCTGCAGCCCAGTTTGTATTGTGGACTATCTTCCTGGATTTCCCTTCTGGGTGGCCAAATTGCTGACAATGAGAGTATAACACTGTGGGGATACCCCTTCACAAGTCATGAGAAGAACCATCTGTGGGAACAGGCGTTTCAGGCAGAATCACTAATAATGTGTGATGACAATCCCCCTTCTCCCATAGACTGCTCTCTCATGAGAGAGATATGCTGCCCTGCCAGGATGTTCTATATAAGAAAGTCATGTTGAGGGGTACCATGCCAACCACTTTTTTTGTTTTGGCAACTGCCACAAAAAGCTGTTAAAGCATGCCCTCTGCCAGCCCATCCACCCATTCGAATATGTCCATCTTTGTGCCCAGAATGGCAACCCCACTCTCCAGGGGTCGCTAGAAATTGGGTCTCCCCTCTCCTGCAATTTCCCATGGAGGCAGATCTGCATATGGTGCAATGCCGATCCAAACCCAGGAATTCTGAATGAGAGTAAAGATCCATGTGTTTCCATGTGAAACCCAGTGTTTCCCCAGTCTGCACACACAGCTAGGCTGTGACACATAGAGCATCAAAATCTCCTTTGGGTGCATGAAAGGCTTCCCAGGGGAGGAAAGGGTAGCTGTGTAAAAGTTCCATCATTAACCAGGGAGAACAGGGGCCCCACACAAGCAGGGGCCCCTTTGTTGGGTTAGCTCAACTGTCTGACAGAAGACCAGAGGTTTTTGAGCCTAAGGTCCTCCCCAGTAGACTGGCCCTCTCATGAGAATGCTACTCACCTGGAAGCAAGCTATTACAGGGGCAGGAGTGTGGCTGGGTCTGCATGGACTGCTCTGGTGGGGTGAACCCTCACAAGAGCATCCTTGGTCTCAGTGCACCAGACCCAAGGATCCTTTGCCTTTCCTCATATACATATCCCCTCCTATGAAGTCATGATGTTCTCTTCCCTTTCCTAACAGGGAATCCTAGGATCCCCACTCCCACGCCAAGAATGGTGCTTGTGTGAGACAGTTTTGTTTTGAGGATCTTAGGAGGGTGGCAGTGCAATCGCTGTCAGAAGAAGGGCTGGCATGGTATGGCATTTAAAGGCATTTAAAAGCCCTTTCCCTGCCGAGGGCAGGCAGACCATTCCAAAAAGGTATGAAAGTGCTGGGCACGCCCGTTTGTAGATCGTGGCCAATGGCAGCCACTCCAGTGATGTGCTGATCCCTTGCCTGCAGTCTGGTGATACAAGTGCTATGGAGCATGCTGGGATTTGGTCTAAGTGGACCACAAATAGGGAGGGACTCCTCTGGCTTGAAAGCAGAATTTGCCAGACTTTGGTTGAATGGATGTCTGCAATGTGATTCATGGTTAGAAAAGTTAACTGTGGGTCCACCAACCTCCAGTTTCATGTTACATTTGAATGTAGCCAGAGAGAGAGAGAGAGAGAGTTTTAAACTTAAATAAATAAATAAATCATTTCAAAGTAGTACAGCAAGGTACCAAGTATAATCCAAAAGTGTTCTAATAAAATCTTGTAAGAAAAACCCTCCCCATCCTAACAATATACCTCCCTGTGAGGAAGTTAGTGAGTACAAAAGTATTAAAAGTTTTAAAAAGAATAAAAAGGAAAATCCCCGCTAAATTTAGATACTAAACTACTTATAGTTCTAACCCAGTCTGTGTTTCTTCTTCTTTTCTTATTAAAATATTTATATGCTGCTTTTTTATTTAGCAAAAAGTTCTCAAAATGGCTTAAATAGCAAAACATATGAGAAAATGGTTCTTTCTCAACAAGTTTCTCATAATAATTACTCTATCTATCTATCTATCTATCTATCAATCATCTTTGTGCTTGTAACAGTAGCTCATATATAAATTACATAGTGGAGCTCTTCTCATAATCACGGAGAAGAGTTCCCTGCAGATCTGTGGGGAGAGTGGGTTTGACCGACCCTCCCTGCAGGCGATCGCTTACCCTTCCCTGGGCAGGCGGATTGCCCGCCCAGACAAGCGGTGGTTTGCCTGCGGCCCATCAGCAGTTTGCCTGGCAGCTCTGGAGGTCGGGCTCAGGGAAGCGTTGCTGCATGGTGCCCCACCCCCGGAGCCCCAATAATGAACTACGCTCATGCGCCATGCATTATTGGAAAATCCCCTCCCCCCGAGTGGGCCTGCGGCAGACGTGCAATCATCAAAATGTGGTTAAGGGAGCACTCGCTCCCTTAACCTCATTTAATGAGGAGGCCACTTAGGCAGGTTTGCCGCCATGTAGCCACTGGGATTGGGTGTAATCCCAGTGGTTCACACAAATGTGCAAAACCGGGCTGGGTTTCCTTAGCCTGGTTTTGCACGTTCATGTGAATAGCCTCATTGTCTTTTTAATAAGCTTGTAATGGACTAAAATACCCCAGCTTCTTGAAAGTAACGACAGAAATTGCTAAAATGAACATTAAGCATTTCCCCTCCTCCACTAAAAGTCTATTTCTATTCACTTGCTTTGAAATAAGGCTTTGCAAATCAGATCACAGGAAACTCACTTTAAAAGCTCCCTTGCCCTTGAAATGCATGCTTGTCTTTAAATCCTAAGAAACTGGAGTAACTATATATGAAATTCTGCTGTCTGCTTGAAATCAAATTGGTGATTTTTCCATCTGTAGTGTACAGACACATACAACACACTTTACATACACTGTATATACACTAGTTTATAGACATACACTATAGTTGCATATGCTTTTTGCTTAAATGTAGTTCATAGAAGGGTTCAGACTGGGCTACCTGTTGCTTTGATAGGTGTAAAAACGTTATTTGAATTTGCTTCTGAGTTTACATGTTTAGGATTGGAGTGCGTGTGGCTAAAAGTCAACGTAAATTTGTATATGTTATCGACATATATACATATATTTTATTATGACACGTATCATGTTCTTCCTCCAAAGAGTTCAGGGTAGTGTACGTGTTCTTCCTCCCCACTTTTATCCTCACAACAATCCTGTGAGTCAGGTTTGGAGGAGAGAGAGAGTTTCTCACCTAAAGTCCCACAGTGAGTTTCATAACTGAATGGGGAATGCAAGTCCCCCAGTCCTAGTCTTAACACTCTAAGCACTACACCACACTGGTTCTCAACTGTGTTGCAGGATAAATCTGATGCAGGAGAAAAGGGCGATTTTTTTTTTTGTGGTGAAACAAACTAGTGGGGAGGAGAGCCTCTGGATACCTTCAGAGAGCATGAAATAGTTTAATTATCAAAATGTGGGGAGGTTGTGGGCCTCAGTCAGGCCCTGTGGTTCCAGGCCCTGTATCTTTTAAGGACCCAGCAACATCTCTGCAAGGGAGATAGGAAAAGGGGAGAGTGAAAGATTGTCCATGCAAAATCTGATATTGGCAGGTATGTCCAGAAATTTCTTCTATTTTTTTTTTAATTCAGTCTTTCCCTGAGTGTATTTTGGCGTAAAAAGTAGTGCATTCAGCTAATTTAAGTGGCAGGGCAAGAGTGGGCTAAGAAAGGGAATGAGAGAAAGAGAGGGGAGGATGATGAGGAAATCAGAAGCTGATGCGAGGTGGGTGTGAGGCAACAGAAGGTATGTGTGGTCCCCCAGAGGGGCATCAGACTCCAATCTGGCCCACCACCAGATTTGAGTTTGACACCCCTGGCATAATGCATTTGCAACAGAAAGAAAATCCAAGCCCCAATATTTTTTATATATGGGGGGAAAGAGATTCCTGTGGCACCCCCTGTAATTTCCCGCTGGAAAATTTCCACCCTGGCTCAGTGGAAGAGCATCCACTTTGCATGCAGTAGGTCCCAGGTCCAACCCCCTGGCATCTCCATAGAGGGCTGGGAAAGACTCCCTGAAACCTTGGAGAGCCACTGCCAATCATTGTAAACAGTACTGAGCTAGATGGACCAATGGTCTGACTTGGTATAAGGCAGCTTCCTATGTTTCTTAGTCCCAAAATATGCCAGGAAAGCCTCTGATTAGGTCAGTCTCATTCAGGTGTGTGTTTGTGTGTTCAGAGTGCCCTCGAAAGGCCTTCCTGAAATACCTGTATTCTAAGTATGTCAAAGAATGGTCTGTTTATGGAACTGAACAAAGTCTCTTTCTCCTATACATTTCCTATATTGCTGGGGGAGTCAGGAATGTTATTGTCTGCCTTCCAAATATATAAAACCAGCAGCAAAAGAAACACAAAGTGTAGATGTGTTGTATTGGAAAGGTCAATATAAATTTGGAAACTGATGTACGCTTTGGGGCTTTTTCCTGTTATTACATTTGGCTCTGAGGTAAATTCATTTTACTTTAGTATAATCTTTCAAAGTTAAGGCTGTGCTAGTTCTATTAAAGAGTGTGTCACTTGAAAGTTTCTGGAGGACTTATATATGGTGTAGATAAATCCACCAGACAGTCTTGTTTAATTTTACTCCTTTCTTGGCATATTACTTTATATCATGTGAAAGACAGTTTGTCCTCTACTGTCAAGTAAGCCTGATATAATAATCAAGAATTCTGAAAAATTCAATAAAATATGGTATTTTCCTTGGGGAATATCTCAGCCTGTGTGCAAGAAATTTCTCTATCCTTATTCAAAACAAAGAGGAGATTTTAAGCAGCTTCTCAGCATGACGGTTACACTTCGTTTCTGGGAGATTCTGATCATGCAGTCCTCATTCGGCTTTCCTATTGCACCTTTAAAAAAACTTATTGACATGATCCATTTTACTATGCATTCGTATGATACCCAGTCTTCAACATTTTAATATTGCTGTTATTTCTCTCTTTTTGCTTATATAGTAAATTCTTGTGAATAAGACTGAAATTCTGTTAACTCACTTACATGGGAATGAACCCCTTTGAGTGCACTGGGATTTGCTTTTGAGTAAACATTTATTTATTTATTTATTTATTTATTTATTTTATTGTTAAATTTATACTCTGCCTTTCATTAAGAAAATCTCAAGGTGGCTCACAATAAAATTTAAAAACACGATTATAAAAAAGACACATTAAAATATCAAGCTAAAAAGTATAAATCTGATTTTAAATAATAATAAATTAAAACACAACCATAAAAACAGTACAAAATACAAGAAGAAGCAGCGGAGACAATCATATAAAAGCTGGGTAAAAAGCCACTATTTGACATGCTTTCTAAAAACTGCGATGGAGACTGAGGAGAGGATACCCACTGGGAGAGCATTCCAGAGTCTGGGGGCAGCAACAGAGAAGGCCGTGTCCCGAGTGCACGACAACCTAGCCTCCCTCATTGTCGGCACCCGGAGCAGAGTCCCCTCAGATGATCTCGTCAAGTGGGCAGCAACCCTTGGGAGCAGGCGGTCCCTCAGATACCCCGGGCCCAAACCGTTAATGCCATTTGAGCATCAACATGTATAAGATCAGACAATTAATCAGTAAAACCAATTTTGCAGATCTTCATTGTGTCGCTACTAATCCCTGTTCTGTTTTTACTGTGTTGAGGTGGTTGTTGTTTTAAAATGCTTATTACAGGCCCTATCCACCCCAGCACAGTACCTCCAGTGACTGTTGCTGGTGTATATCTTAAGTTTTTATTTTTAGATTGTGAGCCCTTTGGGGACAGGAATCCATCTTATTTATTTATTATTTCTCTGTGTAAAGTGCCCTGAGTCATTTTTGGAAGGGCAGTATAGAAATCAAATCAAATCAAATCAAATCAAATAAATAAATAAATAAATAAATAAATAAATATTACTAGGATGAGTACTGTATGAGAAAAAGTGGAGTATTCTGAGCACTGTTTTTTGGCCCATTGTGTATTTATCTTTTGGCACTTCCTCCTGGGCTTCAATGCTGAAGTAGGTCAGGAGTCCTCAAATGGCATTATAACCATCTTCAGGTGTGCAAAGGTATGCTCTTCTCAGTTGAGGCGAATATATCAGAAGCCTTTATTGGATTTACTTGGGATTTTCTTGATTGGTTCATACAGGAAGCCTCTTCACATGAGCATCTAAACCTAAGTTAGTTGCCTCTAACCCAGGGTTGCATGCTCATGTAAACCAGGGCAAAACTCCTAAGCCCTCATATTCAGTTCTGAGTAACCCTGTTTCTAACCCTAAATTTTAACTCAGGCCCTGGTATCTGGGGTTTGATCATGTGTCCACTTTCTGCTGTGTTTGCAGGTCCCAGCAGTTGGCTGCCAGAGGGGAGCCACCATTGTGCAGATGTGTCCAAAGATACTGGCCACCAATCCCTTTGGAGCCAACCCATCCAACCTAGCCATGCCCCCTGTGCCTGACAGCCACTATAGGTGGCGTGGCCATATGCATGGAACTTCAGCCAGCACTGGGTTTCCAGCCTGGCTGGGAGCGACTTTCCCTGCCTTGAAAGGCAGAGAGATGCGTTCCCAGATAGGCTGGGAACAAGTGCTGGCCAAAGCATCTCACAAACGGAGCCCGTGTGGTCCCATTTCCTCATATGGCCATATCCCTTGCCAGGCCTGTAACCAGCCTCAAAAATTTTGGGGGAGATTGCAGAAGTCAGAGGAGGCAGGTTACAAAATGTTCAGTGAAAACAATCAGTGAGGCTGGGGAGGAAAGAGAATTTTTTGGTGTGACAGGTACACACCATGCCACCAGCTGGCTACAGGCCGGCTCCCTGGATCCAGAGGCGTAACTAGGGAAAATGGCGCCAAGGGCAAGCACTGAAATTGCGCCCCCCACTCCCCTGCTCCAAACATCTGACACCCATCTTTTCAGAAACCTTGTCTTTTACCATATCAGCTCCCAAAAAGAAAGAAAGGAAGGAAGGAAGAAAAGAAAAAGCAGCTTACAAGGAGGAGCTATAAAGAAGATATATAAGGTTCCTTCCAGGCAAATGTGATCTTGAGTAATTTATTACTGGTCCTGCACTACTACAGCCTTCAACCTATTTGCCTTTCCCCAATGTATCAGAAATCCTTTATTATTCTTCCTGACACCTGTTGTGCAATGAATGCTTACCACATTATCTTGCCCGCAAAGCGGACTGTTTTAAATAATTCAGGATATTCACAGTGTTAAGGCAGCACCATCTTGTGAAGTTGTTGCAAGTTTAAACAGCAAGATGAGAAAATCTGTGTATGTCTACCTGATCATGTTTATCAAGAATTCTCTGCAGAATTGACACAATTGGGTTGCACACTGTAAGTGCAATTTTTGTCACCTTCACCAAAGCTTATTTGACCTCTGCTTTGAAAAAGGCATTTCAGAGAGATATAGCACAGATTTTTGCAGCAACTTTTAGAACATCTTTCATATTCCCCCCCTCCCACTTAACTCTACACATCCTATCATCTTGAATAAAAAGACCAGTTTTGTTATCTGGGAAAGAGTTGCCACCAACTTGGAAGTGACAAGGAAGACATCATATGGTACATGTTTCGTTGGATGGAATACAATGAACTAAATCTTATAGGTACTTCCTATTACAAGGCTTTTGCGACAGTATCACCACTGAGGCACACCAGTAATACTCATCCTGCAACCCATGTGAACTGGCAGAAGTCACAACTGGTGCTGATGCCAACCCAAGAAATGTCGCCACAGACAAAAACTTTGACAAAGCAGCCACCCCCTCCTCCTCTACCCCCCTCCCGCAGCACAAATAGAAAAGACGGGAAGTAAAATGAAGTTCTTATCTGTGCATGCATTAGAGCGGGGGAGGGAAGGCATGATGGCCAGAGAAGATAACTTCATTTTGCAGCCAGCCATCATGTATTCCCTCCTCCCTCTAACGCATGCATGATTACTGTATTGCATGCATCAAATACTGTCCCGCCACTATCCATGGTTTTTGCTTTTGGACCCGGCTGCACCAGCAGTCAGTGTTATTTACTCACTGAGCAGCCCAGCAGGGGCAGGGAGACAGTGTCTACTGGAGGGCAAAACCGCACACACAGACAGACAGCAGCACACAGTGCAGTCTGGCTGGCGACCTCAACACACAGCACAGTCTCAGCCATAGAGACAGTCAGCAGCCAGCACAGCACGTGCCGGCACTTGCTTCGCTTGTAAGTTGCTCTGTCTGTCCTCCTCCTGTCCTGCTGCTAGTCTCTCAGTCTCCTCTCCTCCAAGCCAGCCGTGCCAACCCAACGGTCCCCACCCCCAGCCAAGAAACCTCCAAGCA
Organism: Hemicordylus capensis; assembly: GCF_027244095.1. Classification (NCBI taxonomy): domain Eukaryota; kingdom Metazoa; phylum Chordata; class Lepidosauria; order Squamata; family Cordylidae; genus Hemicordylus; species Hemicordylus capensis. The sequence goes on along the minus strand of NC_069658.1, from coordinate 376,335,780 downwards.
ACAAGCAAGCCCTCCCAAATTAATTTAAAAAATAAACACACACACACACACACACACACACACACACACACACACACACACACACACCCCTTGGTCTTGGGTGAATGCAATGACACTTTATTGTTGTTGAGAAAGCAGCAAGCGTCCCCCTCCTCCTTTTCCTGGCTCCGTCCTCGGCTTGATTGTCATAGTCCTCTGCTCCTTGCTCTCCCCGCGCAGCAGCCAGGCAGACTCTTCTACTCCCGGAGCAACAAAAAAACACATGCTCCTCCCTCTCTCACGAGCAGCCTCAGCATGCAATGAAGCACGTGCGACTAGAGATTACAGAGGCGCGGGGGGCGGGGTGGGGAGTGCCAGGACTCAGGAGGAGGTTCATCAGGCAGCCAGCAGCACGCAGTGTGGCACCCCGATCTGAGCTCACTGGGGCACCGCGGCACCGTGCGCCCCAAAGCTAGAATTTAAAATTTTGGGTGAGGTGGCGGCGGCATGTGGGTCCACATGGCACTTTGGCGCCCCACCTGAGTGGCACCCAGGGCATGTGCCATGCCTGCCCCCCCGAAGTTACGCCTCTGCCTGGATCTGATGTGAGGCACAGGGGACATGGCTAGGGTGTCTAGGGGCCACCACCAACAGCAGGTTGCTCCCACACCGCCACCAGCTTCCTACAGTACCTGCGTCTGCCATGTTTATTAGAGAGCACTTCAGCTAGAGGAGTTGTGATCTGTGATTGTGCCTCACTGCACAGCCCTCTCTATGATCACTTGCTCAAAATGGTTTGAATGGGGCTTGCCCACCTCATCCCCCTAGTGACCAGTCAGAGGGTGGCTGTGATGTAATGAAGTTTTTCTTTCTTCTGGCAGTGTAGTGCACTGTGGGTATGTTCTCCTGATTCTCAGCAAACTTCCCTGATCCAAGTTCCCTGCTGAGGCACCCCTCTGTGCTCTGGGCTTGCAGAGCCCAATGGAGGCTCTGCTCAATAGTGCAGCATGGGGTAAGAACTCTTGCCAGCTCCAAACCACCTTCTTCTGATCATGTGCAAGAGCAAACTCTGGCTCATCTTCATGGTATACAGACAAGCATTTATTATACTAAAGTCCACTTAAAAAAAAATTCATGATGCTCCCATGTATTTTTGTATGTGTTACTATTGATTAGGTGAAGAATATCTGTCAGTTGTTCAACTTGCATGCATTTTGAGAAGCCTCATTCATACAACAAGACCAAGGACTGGAATGATAAATGCACATCTGAACATAAGAACAACCCTGCTGGATCAGGCCCAATGCCTATCTAGTCCAGCATCCTGTTTCAAACAGTGTCCCACCAGATGCCTCTGAGAAGCCCACAGGCAAGAAGAGGTGAGGGCATGCCCTCTCTCTTGCTGTTGTTCCCCTGCAACTGATATTGAGAGGCATCTGAGGCTAGAAGTGGCCTATAGCCACCAGACTAGTGGCCAGTGATAGACCTGTCCTCCATTAACTTGTCTAAGCCTCTTTTAAACCATCCAAGCTAGTGGCCATCACCACATCCTGTGGCAGAGAATTCCATAGATCAATTATGCGCTGTGTGGAAAAGTACTTCATTTTGTCAGTCTTAAATTTCCCGACCTTCAGTTTCATGGGATGACAACTGGTTATAGCTTTGTGTATGTGAGAGAGAAATTTATCTCTGTCCATTCACTCTACTCAATGCATAATTTTATACACCACTGTCTTGTGCCCCTGTAGTTGACTCTTTTGCAAACTAAAAAGCCCCATATGCCATAGCTTTGCCTCATAAGGCAGGTGTTCCAGGCCCCTGATCATTTTGGTTGCCCTCGTCTGCATCTTTTCCAGTTCAATGTCCTTCTTAAGATATGGTGATCAGAACTGTACTTCAACGGTGGCCCCACGATAGATTTGTATATGGGCATTATAATACTAGCATTCTTATTTTTAAGCCCTTTCCTAATGATCCCTAGCATGAATTGGCCTTTTTCACAACTGAGTCGATACTTTCAATGAGCTGTCCACCATGACCCCAAGATCCCTCTCCTGGTCAGTCACTGACAGCTAAGATCCCATCAGCGTATATGTGAAGTTGAGTTTTTTTGCCCTAATATGCATCACTTTACATTTGCTTACATTGAACGGCATTTGCCATTTTGTCACCCACTCCCCCAGTTTGGAGAGATCGTTTTGGAGCTCCTCACAATCTGTTTTGGATTTCACGACCCTAAATAGTTTAGTGTCATCTGCATATCTGGTCACTTTGCTGCCTACCTTAACTTGTGTCACGCCCTAACTCTCAGATAGTGAGGAGGAAGGGGATGCTGACAGACCTTCAGCTGATGCAGGGGTGTCTGAGGGGCAGAGCTCGGCTGTAGGTTCCCAAGAGATGGCTGAGGCAGGTCTGGTTGATGTCTCAGAGCAGGCACAGCAGTGTGAGGCAGCAGAGACAGGGACTGACAAACTGGAGGATGGGCTATGCAGGCAACCTCCACTGACTCCACAGCAAAGATGGGTCACAAGGCGGCAAGCACATCTGGAATCCATCAGGAGAAGTAAGCGCCTCTTGCAGAGGGCTGATAAGCCTTGAATCCCTGCCATCTGAGAGTTATCAGCTTGGACTATAAAGCACGTCTACAGCTTGCAGTTAGCCACTGGAAGACAACGTACGTCATCCCTAGTGATGACAGCCTTTAGCCTGAGCTAGAGAGAGAGAGATTTCTGAGCTGTGTTTCGCTACTGCAACCCGGACTGGTCTTTTGTGAACTATCATCCTAGACTTCCCTACCAGGTGGCCAGATTGCTGACAACTTCTAGATCATGTATGAACAAGTTAAAGAGCACTGGTCCCAGTCAGTGTTCCCTCTAACAGGGATTCCCAGATGTTGTTGACTACAACTCCCAGAATCCCCACCTGCAATAGATTATGCTTGGGGATTATGGGAGTTGTAGTCAACATCTGGAAATTCCTGTTAGAGGGAACACTGGTCCAAGTACAGGTCCCTGGGGGATCCCACCAGGGGCGTAGCTATAATAGGGCAAGGGGAGACAGTTATCTGGGGGCCCACTGCCTTGGGGGAGGCAGAGGCAAGTCACATGTCTGACTCCCCCAGCCATGCACCCGCCCGGGCTTCCTTCAGTTGTATTCATCCTCTGAAATTGATGTGAGTGTTAAGACCTGGAGCTACCAGAACAGCAGGTCTTTCTCTAGTACCATTAAATGACTTGCATCATCCACAATTTACAAAACCTTTAAAAAAATAATTTAGGATGATGTTCTATTGTGGCACATAGGAGATAGATAGATAGATAGATAGATAGATAGATAGATAGATAGATAGATAGATAAAATTTTACTATGCTTTTTGTTACCACTATTCAGCCTCATTTAAGATTTCTTTACTTCATGAGCTGAGCTTCAGTGAGGGGGCGCATTTTAAAATCTTGTCTCTTGGCCCACTACAACCTTGCTACGCCCCTGGATCCCACTTTTTACTCCCCCCCATTGTGAAAACTTTCCATTTATTCCCACCCTTTGTTTCCTGTCCTTCAACCAGTTACCAATCCACTCCACACATGAATGCGTCCCCTTATCCCATGACTTCTAAGTTTACCCAAGAGCCTTTGGTGGGGAACTTTGTCAAAGGAAGATGTCCAAAGTGCCTAACTATTCACAGCCACGTGCTTCTGGAGCTGCAGCAGAAGGCTGAGCGAAGTACACATAAAGTGGACAGTCAGTAAGTCTATTCAGTCAGGAAGCCTGGGTTGGGCTGCTAGTGTATGGCACCAGGATTAAGCCCAATCCCGGGGCTGCCTTCCCAGCCAACCCAACCTTTTACCCTGGCCTTCAACCAGGGTTAAGGGTGTGAGTACGCCCTTTGCTTTTGCACCAGGAGTGGTGTTTATGTTCAGGCTATATGCAAGCAGAGCATACACAGAGCCGGACGGTGAGAGCGCCTGGCTGAGGGAAGTTCCCTCCATGCACCTCTCTCCTAGAATGGAGTGCCGATCGGTTCTGTGCACATCCCTAGCTCCCTACTCTGCCACTCACTGTGGTGCCGCTCATGTGCAGAGCAAACATGAGCGGGGTGATCATGTGCAGGGAGGCTGGCTGGAACATGAGTGACAGATTGAACTGATCAGGGTGATCATGTGTGGGGAGGATGGCAGGTAGGAGCAGAGGCGTAACTAGGGAAAACGGCGCCCGGGGCAAGCACTGAAATTGCGCCCCCCCCGCCGCCACCCCCCCAGCATACATCTGACTGACACACATGTGTTTTTTCCTCACAACAACCCTGTGAAGTTGGCTTGAATCTCAAACAACTGAATTATGATGCAATGATGATACACACTACATTATACTTAGGTTTTTCCTCACAAGCAACAACCCTGTGGAGCTGGCCTGTATCTCAAACAACAGAATTATGATGCAATGATTGATGATACACACCACATTATACTTAGGTTTTTCCTCACAAGCAAGAGACAATCTCCAAAGGTCCTGGCATATAACCCCCTCCCCCATTTTTCTTGCCAAACTTTGTGTCTTTAGCAGGATACCACAGGCACTTGTTAAAGCTAACACTGCAGGTTTTCCTGAGATGGAGCTGTTATAGGAGCACTTCAGCGTAAACTGAGATCACAAGGCAAGCTTTCACAGTGCAAAAATGAGCATGCCAGCAAGCAGAACTCATGGTAAAACTCTCTTGAAACACCTTGTAACAATGCACAGGCAGCTATGTTACACTGTTTGAGTCAACTCACACTGCTGTACTACCCAGGCTGTGGGAATTGACTCTCAGTTCCATATACATGCATGCATTTAAGATTGAGTGCCCAAGAATCTTTATGATTGTTTTTCTTTCTTTTGGGGCGGAGAGAGAAGTGTATATTGCAAACATTAACACCTGTTAGGCATCTGAGAACCATAGTTGGGCAGCTAAATAAAAGCCTGATTCTTTAATATGTTTTTCCCCCACATGTGGCTTCTGTAGTTTTTGCAACTCATTCAATTTCTCACCCTGACACTTGGTCTGCTGCTTCCACCCACCCGCCACCGAATCCTTTCTTCCGTGTGGGTGTCCGTGTGTGTCCTCGTTGTCCTGCCTGCGCCTGCTGCAGTACAGCCCCAGCCCCAGCAACCATGCTTTCCTCCGCGACGGCGACCGTGCCACCACATGCAGGCAAACAGAGGAAGACAGACGCACCGCACGCATGCACAGCGCGACTCGGCATGCCGGACGAGACACGCATGCGTGCGTCACTGACTAGAGACCCTCTGGCTGGCAAGCCACTAGAGGGCCTCTTTCTGGTTGTTCCAGACTAAGCGAGCGACGGAGCGAGCGAGCCTCAGCCAAGGGCAGGCGCAGTGAGCAGCATGAAAGGCGCCCGCCGCCAAGCCAGGCCACTGACTGGCCACCAGCAAAGCAATGGGGGGGGGCGCAGGCGGTGCGGAAGGGACCACTCATGGGGGAGGGGTGCCGACGCGCTCCCTTGACTGCTGCAGTGCTGCTGCACTGAGCAGGAGAAATTTGTATTAAAATAATAATTTTTTTTTAAAAAAAAATTGGTCATGGTGGCGCCCCCATGTGACCCGAAAAGATGGCGCCCAGGGCACGTGCCCCCCCGCCCCCCCTATAGTTACGCCTCTGGGTAGGAGCCTGCCTCCCCACCAGCCCTCCCATCTGCCAGTGACCACGATCATGTGCACGACCTTCAAGAATTATTTCCAACAAACAAAAAATGTTTGAGAAGTATTGAACTGATTTCCTACCAGAGAGAAAGGGAAACAGAGTTGCTTAAATTGTTAACTTCCCTGAAGCATAAAAACTGGTCATAAAACTTTTCTCATTATTCTCTGGCACCATTCATCTCTTCTGCTGTACACCAAAATAACCCCAACTCATAACTTCCATGTTAGCTTCCATCCTAAGAGTGGAACATCACATTCTACCTGTATGCTTTCCTCAGCCGGGGGTCAATTTCAGTGAAAAAGATTCCCGAGAGGATATATTTCAAAAGCTCTCCCCTCCCCACTGGCCTTCCTCATAAGTTCTATTTTTAAACAAATCTCTGTATTACACCCTCCCCCTCTCAAACCAGATCTCTATGTTAATGTACACTCCTGCCCTCACTCAGACAATAATAGATCATTTGCTCTAAGTCACATCAGTTACCCATTACTTCCCTTTTTGTGCTTGACAGGACTAGCAGTTAATTTTGTTGCTAATTTTGTTCTACCATGTTTAAAGTGTGGATATTATATAAAGAGACATTATATAGCTTATTCATAATTTATTATCTTTTCTCCTGCAGCCTTGGAATCTATCCGTTATACTAGGGTATCCCCCTGTTTTCCCCCAGGACAGTCTGGCTGAAGAAAGGAGGCACTCCTCCATTTCCACAGCAGTTAGTGAAAATGTAACCTCAGGACCAGGAGTAATTTCAGTACTTTAGGTTTGTCCTCCACTTCATTTACTGGGCCATTTCCTTTAGCTGAAAGATCTGCTCCGATGGTTCTGTTGTTTGACCTGCAACATATAACCTGCTATACACAGCCTATTTCCTCCTCCTCTCCCACTCACTCCTAAGTAGACCAACAGCTTGGCTGATAGCTTGGCAAGGGTGAGGTCATGGAGCTATCACCTCAGCCAGTAGTAGCAAGCCGTACTTACTGGCTCAGCTAGCTCCTGGCAGGCAACGTGGGCAACATTTTTATTTGTTTCAGAGTCCCACTAAGCTAAGGTCCAAAATCCACTAACTGAGGATGCTCAAAAGTGGGCTAAGGGAGCCCAGCCCACTTTCGAGCAGTGGTGAGAACTGCCGGGAGCCATGCGGCCCCTGGTGATTAATCCGCATAATTCTCCCCCTTAAACAATTAGTCAGAGGGGCACACTTACGATTAATGGGATCACCACTGGCCCAGGCCTTACAGTGAGGAACACTGATCTACCCCAATGAATGCACACTGATAAGCAGGGCTGTGCTTAGGACATGGCAAGCAGGGCAACTGCCCAGGGCTCCGCTCTTTTAACCCCTATTAGAATTAACTGGAAGGGGCACCCCACACTGGCTGATTTGTCCCAGGCCCCACACCCCAACAAGGCTCTCTAAGGACAGCCCTGCTGATAAGCTACTACATTTAGTGGGCAACCACTGAGTGGGCAAAAGTGACATTGATAAATAGTGCAGTGAGATAAAAGAGGGCCTCTCAATGAACATTCAGCCCTGGGCCTTTCAAAGTCTTAAAAGACATTTCTCGGTCTTCGTTTTTATTTTCCCAGTGAGGTAACAACTCTCCAGTCACCATAGCTAGAACACATTTATAATAAAGTGTTTCTTTTGTGTACTAGATCATCATGAAAGCATTAGCATTTATACAGAGGTTTTATATAAGACTTTTTGTATCTCTAGGAGGCAAATAACCTGATAATATTGATCTTTAGCAAGTATTCAGGGCCACAAAAATGTCAAGGAAATTCAATTATTTGTGCCACTTAAAGGATTTATTTCTTCCATTTAACTGTTCAGTGACTTAGCTACCTAAACTCTCTTTGTCTTCCTCATTGATTTTCTTGGGTGATTTACACTATCATCTATTTAACTAATTAGAACATCTTATTTACCCTGTTACACAGCTTTGAGTCCTTTGAACAGCCTTCTCCTGCCTAGCATTGATTCACACATAAATATCTGGAGGACACTCTTTATCTGATTTCACCTCACACTTCCTTGGTATTCCTTTTTTTTTTTTTTAGCAACAACAGCTCTGCTATCATTCAGAGAGAGATTATTTACATTACTTAAATAGCTTGCACCACGAAAATCTGGAAAAGAAAACAAGCTGTGATAAGAGCTTGCTGAGTGCAGAAATAAAGTTGCTGTGACAGTAACATAAACATATGGAAGCATGGACATGGAAAAGTGGTCAAAAGAGTTCAGGAACACTGACCTCAGCACCGAACAATGAAGTAAGGTACTTTCATCTATATATTCTTAAAAAACTGTCACAATCCCGGTCAAGCTGATTCAGGTTACAGCCCAAAACAGTTTAAGTGCGGAAGCCATTTATATAACACTCTTGAACAGCATCACAGTTTTATTTCCTGAGGAAATGGCTGCCCCAGTTCCCCAAATCCAGGCAGCTCAATTGACATGTTATATAAATTACTTACTGGTTATTTTATTTTATTTTATTTTGAATGTATACGCTGCCCCTTTTGCCATCCAGTTTCAACTTACATGGTATAAAAATCACAATTAAATCCCACCATAAAACACTAAAAACAACAAAACATTACAGTTAAACAATAGAAGAAACAGGATTAAAAAAAAAAACTCATGGAGCTAACAGCAGCTAGCATGCATTTTTTGCTAGAAAGAACCCCAAAGTTCAGTGTATTCCAAAGGTCAGGTGGAATGGGTGAGTCCTGCGATGATCAGTAAAATGGGGTCAAGAGAGTGCTCGCTCTCTTAACCCCATTTAAGAGGGTGGTTGGCTCGGTGGATTTGTCACCAAGGCGCTGCCGGGATTGGGCATGATCTCATGTGCAGGCAGGACCAGACTTGACTTTGTTAGCCCGTTTTTGCCTGCGCGTGAGAACAGCCTCAGGAACTTATAGAGACCAAGGGAGAGTATACAGAGTGGCAGTGATTGTTTGGTTAGCAGTGACAAGAGGAAAGGTGGTGAGAGGAAGGAAAGGTAACCAGAGGGGTACATAACAGGAAGATGGGGTGAAGGTAGGTGGCTGCTAGGAAATAAACTGCAGTGGTGGTGGTGGGGCAATTCTGTTCTGAATCTATATTCTCTGCTCCTCAAGCGGTCTCCTCTCCTCACTGCACTGAACTGCAGGAGCTTCTCTCTCCCTGTCACTTGTTACATCCATCTGCCATTTCTGTGTTTGCAACTAAATCCAACAGTGGGCAATAATCACAGAAAAAAACAGGCACGCTCAAAAGAAGAAGCACACCCCCTACAAAAGAAACACAAAACGCTTACTCCAACAACCACACACACAAATCAGACTCATCAAAATCTTAATCTTCGCTGCTCCGGACTTCCAAAACCAAAGCTAAGTGCTGTGCTGTTTTTTGTTGGGAGCCTTAGGAACAAAGTAGAGGTCACTCACAAACTGGTATTTTAAATCCAGATCCCTGCTTGATTGGTCAATAAGCAGTTTTGGGAGAGGGTGATTTAGATCAGAGAAATGGAAGGGAGGGTGTCTTTCATTCTTTCTCCACCCTCTATATTTCCTTTCCAAAGTACCCCTCAGAGCTGCTCTTGATGTATTAACATGACAGTGAAATAATCAAGCATCTATTTGTACTGAAGAAAAGCTGTCATTCACCACCAGTGAATGTCACTGTTTGCCATTTTTCACCCGTCTCTTGGTTTGTGTTTTTAAAGACTGAAGCAACAACTAACAGCTAATGTAGGAACAATTATTTCCATATTAATAGGTATCGCCCCATATACAGTTTAAACAGAGGGGTGGTTTTTTCTTTTCTTTCCCTGGACGACCTTTCCAGCTCTCTGTCTGGCCAAAGGTTTCATGAGATTTGCTAACGCTTTCCTTTTATCGCTCTGTCTGTACTTAGAAGGCACAAAATCACCTTTGAAAACTGATCTGCAAAGAGTGCTTTTCTTACCTCTTTCAACCAAGTTATATGCAGGGTAGATTTTTCTCTGGCATGCAATGGAAACTCCTCTCAAGGAGCACAGGGCCCACCCAGCATGTCCTTTTTGGCTTCACCGATATAATGGCTGGCTAGGGAGTGAAGAAGGATGGGCTTTTTGAACCAGACTGCTGTCACAGAGGTCAGGAAACAGTGTGGGAGTCTTCTGCTCCCACTATGCTGATGAAACGCTGCCTAGCTAGCAAATCCTCCCTAATAACTTGGAAAGCAGAAAAAGGAATTGGTTTCCTTTGCCTCCTTTCTCGCTTCCTTGCATATCAGGTCACCAGAAAATACTCACTAAGAGGAAATGCTTGCTTCTGTTTAGACGCAGCCCCTTACAATCTGCTGCTAGGCTTTGCTTGTCATCTTCTGAGGGATGAAGCCACGCTATAAGGTTTCCTTTTTTCCCATGCCTACCAATTTGAAGTTTCTTCTCGAGGTCAGATCCGGACTTTTATGATATGGGGTTGCAAGCTGGGTGGCTCATTCAGATAGCCCATTTAGTGAAACAAGACATTATTGCTGAAAAAGCACCAGTTAATGTGCGGGCGTCTCGAAGAATCTTGCAGCAAATGCAGCTTGGCACAAGTCTGTAGATGCTGAAGCCACATTTGTGGGTGAAAGAATTTCAAAAATGCTGTGTTGATTAACTAAGGGTTTTCTTTAATTGATTAACTAAGGTTGGTGCTTTTTTTTTTTAAAAGTTGCTAATGTTCTTGAGTTATGCTGTCCTAAATTTGAATCTCAAATGCTCACTGGGGAAGCATTTATGAACATTTAGCTAATTAAGGATATTTCTTATTGTTTTACAGACTTACTGCACGATCATGAGCAATTTCGAGGGTTTCTGTTCTAACCATGGTGACTGGAGAGTTGTTACCTCACTGGGAAAATAAAAACGAAGACAGAGAAAGGCTCTCGTGAAAATACCAACTCAGTTTAAAATATGCAAATTAGGGATTATCCAATACTGAGCCAAATGGCTGGGCATAAGAAAACCAGTTGGTTGACAAGTCAGAGAGACAGTACCTTTTGATGTTGCATTGCTCTGTGGTAAGGGGACTTAATAAGGTGGCTTTGCTACCAGTAATAAAAGCAAATATCTACACAGTAACCCTCTTCTCACATATTTCCTCCCTGCATTCTTTGAGTATGGGGAGAGGTTGTGGGGGCTGTGCCCGCTGTCCCTGCCCTGATTCATCCACTGGCCACACACCCCTGACAGCCACAAGGTTGGCTTTTATTTTAGAAAGGGGCCATGACTTCATTTTCTCCACAAGCAGGATCCTTGATTGTCCAGAGTTCCTGCTCACACAGAATGTGCAGGTACAGCCCCTTTCTCAAGGAAGCTAAACAGCACATGGCCACTAGAGATGTACATAGAACTGCTCCGGGTGGTTCGGTTTGAGTTCGAACTGCCCAGTCCGCGAGCCTGTTTGTTAGAACCAGCCAGTGGTTTGGTTCATGCCTTGAATCAGGTCAACCAAGTTCGACCCGGTATGAGTGCTTGCAAAGGGGAATCTGGTAAGGATTTCCCTTTACAAGCATTGGGGGGAACCCTTGGGGGTTGGAAAAGGGTGGATGGTGAGAGGGCAGAAGGTTACCTTATGCACTACAGGGCGGCCCCTCAGCGGTGGTGACAGACTGGTAGAAGCTCCCCTGGGCCCTTCTGGCACTCCCCCATAAGTGAGGCCTGGCAGGCACCCTGTTCAGGCTTCCTTGCAAGTGTGGAGGTCATTAGAGTGACCTCTGTGCATGCATGGAGGCCACTTGCATCACCATTTGCATCCTTACTGGATTCCCCTTTGTAACCACTTGAACCAGTTGAACTGGGGCCAAACCTTTTTGGAGGGCCAGGCCAGTTTGAGCTCATACCAGTCGAACCAGGCTGGTTCGCACACCCCAATGGCCACCAGGAGTAGTCAGAAGGAGCATCAGTGTCAAGGACCAGGGCCAGTGGACGTACTTCCCCTCCTCATGTTCAATAAACGTGGGGTGAAATTACATAAGATACATACAAAACTGGTGCTTGGGGAATAAACAAAAATGTAATTACTCTGTCTAGTGAAGTGTGTGTGTGTGTGTGTGCTGGGCAGGTGTGCAGTTTCCAGTGCTGTATCTCTGCCTCCAGCACTTTCATGGGTTTGTGTAATCCCTGAAACTTTGGCCAGTATCTAACAGATTACCAGTGCTTTTGACTTTGTCAGCACAAATTACCTGGAAAAGTTAAGGAGCGGATTGAATCAATCTCCTCTTCTTCCTATGCAGGGAGAGAAGGAGGACTTTGAGTCAGGAGCTGCCTCATCCTGCAGCACATCAAATCTGACAGCACTGATTGTTTGTTGGATAGCTGAGCACTATCCAGTATGCTTATTATTCAATCTATTTACACCAGGTAGGATCCAGACAGTCATCACTAAATACCCTTGAAATAAATGAGACATACTGGCTGCATTCACATGTAATGTGGGATTGCAGGTCCAATGGACCTGCAGTTCCGTGCCCCCTACTCTCCCATCTGAATTCAGACGCACTGGAGACCAGTCTCTCTGCAGTCAGTGAGACTGCAGAGAGGAGGGGGAAATGGCTGTGCAGGCACAGCCAATCATGCTAATCACACCAGAACTGAGAGAGGAGCATCCTCAAGAAGTTAAACGCAGCCTGCATTTCTGCATTTGCATATAACGCAGGATATGTAAAACCTCGGGTGGCAGCAACAAAACTCACTACAACCTGAGGATTCAGATTAGCGTTCCAAATCTGAACTCTCGGTTTCATCACTCCGCCTAACTCCAATCTCCTGTATTCGGACATAACGACTGCAGAACCGCTGGCCCGTTCAACTGCGTTATGTGTGAATTTTATTTATTTATTTAATACATTTATATACTGCCCAAAACGCAAGTTCTCTGGGTGGTTTACAGGACAATAAAAACAGCCAATAAAAGATTAAAACATTTCAACTATTAAAATCAAGAAGTTAAAACTATTAAAACACAATTAAAACAGTATCTAATTAAAAGCCTGGGTGAACAAATGCGTCTTGACTGCCCTTTTAAAAGTGGTAAGAGATGGAGAGGCTCTTATTTCAGCAGGAAGTGTGTTCCAAAGCCTCTGTATAGCGGCCACTGTATAGTTAATCACATTTTATTAATTTCAATGAGACTTTGTTGTTGTTGTTGTTGTTGTTACATTTATATCCCACTCTTCCTCCAAGGAGCCCAGAGTGGTGTACTACATACTTGAGTTTCTCCTCACAACAACCCTGTGAAGTAGGTTAGGCTGAGAGAGAAGTGACTGGCCCAGAGTCACCCAGCTAGTATCATGGCTGAATGGGGATTTGAACTCGGATCTCCCCGGTGCTAGTCCAGCAGTAAGACTAACTTAGTCTGAATCCTGCACATAATTTTTATACTGCCTTTCATGCAATGATCTTGCAGCTGTTTACAATACTAAACAATTCAATAATAAACAATTCAAATACAAAAGTAGCTAAAATGAATGGCAAAGCAGTGGCAGGAGCACAATGTAACTAACAATTGACAGCACATTGAAACAAGAGTGCCTTAACCTACTTGGATGGAAGATGCTAAATGTACAGTTGATGGAAAAGTGTTCCACTGCTTTGGGGCAGCAACTTAGAAGGCCCTGCCCCTGCTTCTCCTCATATGATCTTAGATCACAGAGCTATTCATACGGGAGTAGTACGTACGTATCTAGAACCCAGATGTAGTTATGTGTACACCACAGTGCATGTAACCTCAGCCTAACCTACTTTACAGGGTTGTTGTGAGGAGAAACTTAAGTATGTAGTACACAGCTCTGGGCTCCTTGGAGGAAGAGCGGGATATAAAATGTAAAAAATAAAACATAAATAAATAATAAACAAACAAATAAATGAATGTAACATGCCCATTGTTTTATACCTATATCTCTGGATCAGGAACATAGGCTGGAAATGGGATTACAATCTGAATTTAGCAGCCAGTGCAGGTGTTTGTTACATTTTGATTTTACATGGTAAATGGCTTAAGTTGGCTCATAATGTTTGCCCTTGTTTAGTGCAATTCATTACACCTCTGCCAACTCATGGTCAACCCTTCTCTGTTTGTTCAAGATGTGCAAACAATCTGAGTGATTTTCTATTAGGCCACTCATGTTTTTCATTGCAATGGGTTGTGTTAATGCCTTGAAAATATACCTATACTATGGAAATTATTCTCACACTTTTGTTTTTCACTTAAAAGACTACAGGAAAACCCCTCAGAAAGTAACATACAGGTGACCTTCATTATCTGCGGTTCCAGCAACTGTGGTTTCACATATTTACAGTGAGGTCCTAGAGACCTGGGTTCCATACGGGTGCAAAAATAAGTGATGTTCATCTATTCGCCATTTTGGAGCCACTGCAAATGACTTCCAGAGTCATTTCCAGTTTCATTTCCAGTCTGGAGGCAGCGTGGAGCCATTATGGCTCATTTTAAAGAAAGATTCCTGTGATCTTTTGCTAAAATTGGAGGGATTGGAGGTTGGGGGGGGGTCAATACTGGAGAGTGGGAGACCCGGAGAGCAAGGTAGAGTACTTTATTTCTCTTGTTTATGCCCCCCCCCCGCATTTTTAGCGTTTGTGTGTGTGTGTGTAGAAACCTAACCCCTAGATTCCTATAGAGGTAAGGTTTCATTATTTGCAGTTTCCGTATTCATGCCTATAGGCGAGAATTGAACCCCTGCCAATAACGAGGGCCACCTGTACTTCTTTGTGAGGGTCTACTTATGATTCGGGTGTCCTCCAAATATTCTTGCTTTCTCTATTCAGATATTTACATTCTCTGAAAAGAAGAACAAGATATATCAGGTAGCACAATTTATTCCTGGATTAGGAATGCTTGATACATTCCTCTCATATGCACGTCTCTGCCTCCATTGTTATTTATTTCTGGTCCTGCAGTTCTTTCCATAATGCTGAAATCTAGGAGCAGAGTTACATTGTTACATGTTAAATCGAGATTGAGTTTAAAGAATATAAATTGTTGTCCAATGAATATATATGTGCACTGCAGCAAAATTCAATCATGTTTATTCAGAAGCCAATCCTATTGAGCTCAATGGGACATACTCCGTAATAAGTGTGCTTACATTTACTGCTCTCAGCCTTAAAGCTGACATGGCAAGCACTTATTATTTTGTATCTTTTTCTCTTGCAAAAGGGTGAACACTAGCTGGAGCTTGCACAAGCAACCTACTGGTAAATTAATCGAAACAAGAACCCAGAACTCATTTTGATTGCCAAGGCACACTTCTTGAATAAATTAACTGAAGTATCTTGAAATAGGTTTTCTCCTCATCATTGATTAAGCACAATCAGGTCTCACACATCTGGGATTTAGAGAATATGGCTCCTGAATAGGAGACAATGGTTTCCCAACAGGCCTGTTATCTGGGTCCTCCCTTTTGCATTGTAAACAACTCCAAATCATCATCATCATCATCATCATCATCATCATCATCATCATCATCTGACATTCTGCACAGTTTCTCATAATGACAGGTACTGTCAGCACTGTGGGAGCTTCTGTGTGCTCATTAACAGAAGTGTCCATAAAGGTCTGCAAGAGTGCTGTCACATGAACGCCAGAGGAGAGGAGAGGAGAACTGGTCTTGTGGTAGCAAGTATCACTTGTTCCCTTAACGAAGCAGGGTCTGCCCTGGTTGCATATGAATGGGAGATGATGTGTGAGCACTGTAAGATATTCCCCTTAGGGGATGGAGCCGCTCTAGGAAGAACAGAAGGTTCCAAGTTCCCTCTCTGGCATCTCCAAAATAGGGCTGAGAGAGACTCCTCCCTGCAACCTTGGAGAAGTTGCTGCCAGTCTGTGTTGACAATATTGAGCTAGATGAACCGATGGTCTGACTCAGTATATGGCAGCTTCCTATGTGCCTATGTGTGCAACCACAGTTGAGCGAGGTTATGGACATCAGATATGCCCCCCCAAAGGAGCTTGTCCGTGACTTGGGGGTTCTTTTGGACTCGCGCCTCCTGCTTGAACAACAGGTGTTGTCTACGGCTAGAAGTGCATTTGCCCAGCTTCATCTGGTTCACCAATTACAGCCTTATCTTGATTGGCAGGCAGATTAACAACAGTGACTTATGCCCTTGTCATCTCTCGCTTAGATTACTGTAACACACTTTACCTAGGGCTACCTTTGAAGACGATTGGAAAGCTTCAGCAGGTCCAGAATGCAGTGGCTCACCTACTTATGGGTGCCAAAAGATATGATAGACTAACACCTGTCCTGCAGTCGCTGCACTGGTTACCCATTTGCTTCCAAATTCTATCTATCTATCTATCTATCTATCTATCTATCTATCTATCTATCTATCTATCATCTATCTATCTATCTATCTATCATATTTCTATACTGCCCAAAATGCAAGCTCTCTGGGTGGTTCACGGCAATAAAAACAACCAATATAAAGATTAACACATTTCAACTATTAAAATTTAAAATGTTAAAACTATTAAAACACAATTAAAACAATATCTAATTAAAAGCCTGGGTGAACAAATGCATCTTGTCTGCCCTTTTAAAAATTGTAAGAGATGGAGAGGCTCTTATTTCAGCAGGAAGTGTGTTCCAAAGCCTCAGGGCAGCAATGGAGAATGCCTGTCCCTGAGTAGCCCCCAGATGAGCCGGTGGCAACTGCAGACGAACCTCTCCAGATCATCTCAATGGGTGGTACGGTTCATAGCAAAAAAGACGTTCTCTTAAATATCCAGGGCCCAAGCTGTTTAGGGCTTTATAGGTTATAACCAAAACCTTGTACTTTGCCCGGAAACCTATTGGCAGCCAGCGTAGATGTTTTAAGATAGGAGTGATATGGTCTCTCCAAGATGACCCAGAGACCAACCTGGCTGCTGCATTCTGGACTAACTGCAGTTTCTGGACTGTGTACAAAGGCAGGCCCACATAGAGTTCATTGCAGTAGTCAAGTCTGGAGGTGACCAGCAGATGTTCTACTGTTCTGAGGTCATTTATCTCAAGCAATGGACTCAGCTGGCATATCAGCCGAAGCTGATAAAAAGTACCTCTGGCCACTGCCTCAACCTGAGACACTAGGGAGAGTTTTGTGTCCAGAAGCACCTCCAGACTGTGTGCCTGTTCCTTCCAGGGAAGTGTGACCCCATCCAGAACAGGCAGATCAAAATCATCTCCTGAGTTCCGACCCTGCACAATAAGTACCTCCGTACTTATTCAAAGTCCCGGTTCTTACCTTTAAAGCCTTGTGGGGCTTGGTGCCTGTTTATTTACAGAATTGCCTCTCCCATCCAGTTACACCCTGTCCTGTTAGATCATTTCAGATGGCCCTTTTGTTGGTCCCTGATTTTCGAGAGGTTTGGAGTTCTAGGACCCACGAAAGGGCTTTTTCGGTTGCAGCCCTACTTCTTTGGAATTCTCTTCTCCTTCAGATTTGTCTAGCCCCCTCTCTACTCGTCTTTAAATCCTTACTGAAGACCTTTCTTTTCCGCCAGGCATTTGCCCTGTAGTTTACTTTATTTCCTTTCCATTATCTATTTTAGTTTGTATTTTTAATGTAATTTTTGATTGTAATTTTTAATGTTTCCTTATTTACATGTCATTGTACACTGCCCGGAGTCTTTGGAGTGGGCGGTATATTAAATGCTTCTAATAAATAAAAAATATATAATGGCTGTATTGTCTCACAACTGCAGTTGTGCAGTTCTGGCATTTGCACAACCACACTCCTGTATAGTTGCATGAATGCTTGTGTTATGAGCATG
This sequence comes from Hemicordylus capensis, assembly GCF_027244095.1. Classification (NCBI taxonomy): domain Eukaryota; kingdom Metazoa; phylum Chordata; class Lepidosauria; order Squamata; family Cordylidae; genus Hemicordylus; species Hemicordylus capensis. Next base: position 376,318,313 of record NC_069658.1, on the reverse strand, counting down.
CAGCAGCTCCCATGGTATGTACAGCACCCACAAAATGCTATGCAATATGTCAGCCATTGTTATTATTATTGGCTTACACAATGTGCAGTGTTACATCCTAAGCATCCTTGATGCTGCTTTGAATGAGTGGTTGTATAAGCAGCATTATTGCAGATCTCCCCATTAATCGAATGGGAATAATGGCTTCAGCACTGCTTGTACAATGGCTAGTTCAGAACAGCATTGGGGATGCTTAGGAATTCACAGGTTCCCCAAGGAAGAACATTACAGAGATATAATACTGCACATAATGCAAGATGATGATGATGATGATGATGATGATGATGATTTGGAGTTGTTTGTACTGCAAAAGGGAGGTTCCAGATATCAGGCCTGTTAGGAAGCCACAGTCTTTGGTGCAGAAGTAATATTCCTTAAATCCCAGATATGTGTGATCTGGTTGCGCTTAATCAGTGGTAAGGAGGAAAATCTGTTTCAAGAGAACTTGAGCCACGGCAATCAAATTGAGTTCTGAGATGTAAGAGCACATCGTGTAAGCCATTATTAGTGTTGTTATTAATCCACTTTTCAACAAAAGGTTTAAAAAATGTACAAGTGGTTTACATAGCAAGGACAATTAAAAATATCATGCATATTGATCAAAAAGATACAAAAAGGTCGTGTGTGTCTATCTATCTATCTATCTATCTATCTATCTATCTAGATCTAGATACACAATAGTAAATAAAATGAGAACCTAAGAACTATTATAGATAATATAATATAGATGTGTGTGTGTATCTAGATCTATTATCTATAATAGTTCTTAGGTTCTCATTTTATTTACTATTAAGTCTTGGCTATTCCTGGACCCTCTATCTCATTTTGAGTTTGCTTTTCCTCCTAGACTGCCCTCTCTTTAAACAAGAGGAGGAGCAAATGCCTTATGCTTCCTGCTCCTCACACTTCTTCATCCAGAACTGCAAGCAGTTGCTAAAGCCTTGTGACGAGATCATTTGAGTGCATTTTTACTTGGCTTTGCCTCAGAGAGTTCAGGACAGCATGTGTGGTCCCCCTCATCATTTTAGCTTCACAAGAACCCTGTCAGGTAGGTTAGGCTGAGAGATGGCAACTGGCTCAAGACCCAAAGATTCATGGCTGAGCAGGGATTTGAACTCAAGTCTTAGTCTGGCACAATAACCACTACACCACAGGAGATGCGCTTTTGCAGCCCGTTCACTTGTCATGCAGTAAATGAAGGTGCACACACAATTTGGGGGTAAAGAGTGCCAAATTATTACCTAGATAACCCCTGATAACTTGGCAAAGAGGCACCTTTTAACATGGTGATTCTCTTTTATTTAGCAGGTGGAGAGTAACTGGCCCTATCCACCCCCAGCACAGTACCTCTAGTGACTGTTGCTGGTGTCTGTCTTATGTTTCTTTTTAGATTGTGAGCCCTTTGGGGACAGGGAGCCATCTTATGTTTATTTATTATTTATCTGTGTAAACCGCCCTGAGCCATTTTTGGAAGGGTGGTATAGAAATCAAATAAATAAATAATAATAATAGAGCTTATTGAGAAGACCAAGCTATATGAGAATCCATTTTTCTTTATGAGACGGGTGGGAGGAATAGCATTCATTATGCCTATTTTGGTTTTATTTAAATATCTTTCTGTGGTAACACTTAATTGAAAATATAGAGGTCATTCACACAATCAAAAAGTGTGTTCTACCTAGGTTTGGGAGCTGTGTGTGCTCCCAACGTTCAGTTGTGTGGAAGCAAGGTAGGAGGAAGACCTAGGTAGCTTCTCCTCCTACCTTGCTTCCACACAATCACTTATACCCCGGTTTTCCTCTTACCTTGCTTCCACACAACCAAAAATTGGGAGCACACACAGCTCCCAACCCTGGGTAGAACACACTTTTGATTGTGTGAATGACTTCATAGTCTGACTGAGAGAGCTATGGCTGTTTGCAGATGCCTCAGACAAGCGTAATGCTCATTGCCAGTATTCCCAATCTAGGGAAATTGCGCTAGACCTTTAGCACTTACATTTATATACCGCTCTATAGCTGGAAGCTCTCTCTAAGCAGTTTACAACGATTTAGCATATTGCCTCCAACATTCTGGGTACTCATTTTACCGACCTCGGAAGGATGGAAGGCTGAGTCAGCCTTGAGCCCCTGTTCAGGATCGAACTTGTAACCTTCTGGTTACAGGGCGGCAGTTTTACCACTGCGCCACCAGGGGCTTTAGTGCAAAGGTGACACTGAGGTTATCCATATGAGCAGTGTGGAGAGCCAGATGGGGTTTGGTGCGAGAAGAGGGTCAAGCTTGGTGCAGTCTCCTGGTTGGGGGTCTACTCGTGAGTCACTGTGGCGTGGAGCCACACCGAGGCATCTCACAATTGAAAAATGGGGTTAGTGGAACAGTCTCTCTAACCTCATCTTAGAGGAGGGCTCCTTTGGTGGGCTAGCCAACATTGAACCACTGGGCTTGCCCGATAGTTCACATGTTGGGGGGGGGGGAATGGGCCGGGCTCCCTTAGCCCGTTTCCCCCCACCATCATGAGAATAGCCTCATTCTGTTCTTGCTACAGCCGTTTCTCCTGTGGAGAAAAGGGTGGCAGGGTTGTTTGAGCTGTTAACAGAAAAGTTGGCACACTAAGGACTGACAATTACCAAGGCTATTTATTTTGAAATTCTGCTGCATACTATCTTTTTCTCAGAGCGATGGCATATCCCCAAGGTTTTGAACTAAACATTAGTATTCTCATTTACCGCAGTGTTATTACGAATGGTCACCACTCTAAAGTTCAGCTCAGGGTTTTGCCATATAAACATGTTCTGCTGAGCAAACACAATTGTTTGCTTTTCTCTGGTGTTTTGCTCCTGAGGACCTTGCTGCTGCTGTGTAGCCTTGAATTAATGTGGTCCCACCCTTCTGTAAAGTAGCAGTTAGGCTATGCTAAGTTTCACCTTCCGGCAGCCTCTGGAGTAGACAAGCAAAGTACATTAGTATTGCATAGCATTGTGGCACATAATAATTTAGGAGCAAAATTGAATGCCATATCCAAATGAAAGTGCAGGGGATATTAGAGTGGCAGAAAACATTTCAGAACATAATGGAAGCATATATATGTAGCTGATTTCAGGAAATACCTAACTGAATACAAATTGAAATGGTATGTCATGAATACTGCTTGGATTCAGCTGCGCGTACACATATTGTTGCATGTTTCCCACTTCCCCAAGCAGTGAGAAGTTTCAAAGGCCATGCTGCTTGAGTTTTGGCTTCCTTTTGATAAGGAAATCATATGGCATTTTAGTAATTTTGCTTTTACAGATATACAAAGACTGCAGCACACATGCTCCTAAATGCAGCAGATCTATTACCTCATATCAGATCTCCAGAGAGGGCACTTCCAGGTGACAGGGAATTTTTCCTTATCTCAGTCTGCATCTATCCCCAAACTGCAAAAGTATAATTTTCTTCAGGCACACATCTTATACCCAGGGGCGTAGCAAGGTTGGAGTGGGCCCAGAGACAAGATTTTAAAATGGACCCCACCTCACTGAAGCTCAGCTCATGAAGTAAAGAAATCTTAAATGAGGCTGAATAGTTGTAACAAAAAGCATAGTAAATTTTTTATATATAACACCTATGTGCCACAATAGAACACCACCCTAAATTATTTTTTAAAAGGTTTTGTAAATTGTGGACGATACAAGTCATTTAATGGTACTAGAGAAAGACATGCTGTTCTAGTAGCTCCAGGTCTTAACACTCACATCAATGTCAGAGGATGAATACAACTGAAGGAAGCCCGGGCGGGTGTGCGGCTGGGGGAGTCAGTCATGTGACTTGCCTCTGCCCCCCCCCAAGGCAGTGGGCCCCCAGACAACTGTCTCCCTTTGCCCTATTATAGTTACACCCCTGCTTACACCAGCCTCCTTCGCTTAACTGGAGGTGGATAGAATGTGTTACCTGCCCCATAAGTTTCCCTGTTCCAAACATTCCAAAGAGATCACTGTACCATCTCCTAACAACCCCAACAAAGAGGCATCTACAGACCATTAAGGAACATTAGCAATCAGTTGTGAAATCCTAGATGATTTGTCAAATCCTAGATTATCAGGTATTGCTTCAATGCCATAGGGATAGACCCTATCCATCCTCACTACAGCATCTGCCCAGTGGATATTGCTGGTGTCGCTCTTATGTTTCTTTTTTAGATTGTGAGCCCTTTGGGGACAGGAAGCCATTATCTATCTATCTATCTATCTATCTATCTATCTATCTATCTATCTATCTTACTTTGGAAACTTTTTTTGAAAAGTGGTATATAAATATTTGCCATATTCATAAGAGATAGCAAATAAAACAATATATGGAAGTGTTTGATAAAAGGTAAACAGCATTGGTCTTAATAGTTGTGAAGATCTGAGGAGTGTGGGTGCTCAGGGGTAATAAAAGTTGGCAGGAGTAATGTTGTGTTTTAGCAGAGAGAGAGAGAGAGAGAGAGAGAGAGAGAGAGAGAGAGAACACATTTCATTGATATTACCTAATGGTAGATTGGAGCCCAAACTGGTCTAGCAACTTACACCTTCAATGTACCACTTTCCACCCATGGGAAAAAGATACTATCAGGAATTCTTGGGACCTATTATCCATCTTCATGTTGTGTAAAAATTCTGTTTGCTTCTCAGTTGTATACAGTACTAATATTTTGTTTGCTTGTACAGTAGAGGAGTTGGAAAAGGTTGCTTTCAAGTTCCCTCTCAAAAGCAGCGCTACAAACATCAGAATGTATATGTATTGTTGTGTTTGGGGAGAGAAATGTCTTGTATCCAATCCTATGTCACAGTGGGTCAATTTGGACAAAACTTTGTCCACCAGCCCAGCCCCAGGGTATAAGGATGTGTGCATGCCATGACATGCTGCATGCATGTCCTTTTTCCTTCCTGACACACAAGGACTCCTTTCTCTCAGGGGTAAGAACATAAGAACAGCCCTGATGGATCAGGCCCAAGGCCTATCTAGTATGCATCCTGTTTCACACAGTGGCCCACCAGATGCCTCTGAGAAGTCCACAGGAAAGAGAAGTTCTCCAGACCACTCTCTCTTGCCGTTGCTCCCCTGCAACTGGTATTTAGAGGCATCTGGCCTCTGAGGCTGGAGGTGGCTCAAGACCACCAACTAGTAGCCATTGATAGACCTGTCCTCCATGAATTTGTCTAAGCCCCATTTAAAGCCATCCAAGCTAGTGGCCATCACCACAACCTGTGGCAAAAATTCCATAGCTTAATTATGTACTATGTGAAAAAGTACTTCTTTTTGTTGGCCTTCAGTTTCATGGGATGGCCCCTGGCTCTAGTGTTGTGAGAGAGGGAGAACAATTTCTCTGTCCACTCTCTCTACTTCATGCATAATTGTATACACCTCTATCAGGTCTCCCTGTAGTAGTCACCTCCAGATGCAGTAGCCTTGCCTCATAAGGAAGGTGCTCCAGGCCCCTGTTCATCTTGGTTGCCCTCTTCTGCACCCTTTCCAGTTCTTCAGTATCTTTCATAAGATATGGTGACCAGAACTGCACGCAGTACTCCAGATGTGGCCACACCAAAGATTTGTATAAGGGCATTATAATATTAGTATTTTAGAAGAGCCCCTGGTGGTGCAGTGGTAAAACTGCCGCCCTGTAACCAGAAGGTTACAAGTTCAGTTCTGACCAGGGGCTCAAGGTTGACTCAGCCTTCCATCCTTCCAAGGTCGGTAAAATGAGTACCCAGAATGTTGGGGGCAATATGCTAAATCATTGTAAACCGCTGGCTATAAAGCGGTATATAAATGTAAGTGCTATTGCTATTGCTATTGCTATTGGAAGAATGCCTTCCAGACCTTCTATCAAATCCTTCCAGATCAAGTATTCTGGGATTTCTTAATGTTGTCCATTCCTTTAACCACGTCAAACAAACAGCATCAAAATACAACCTTAAATCTGGCAGGGTAAGACCACCTCTTTCTTTAGCATCTGTTAAATTTTTAAATTTAATTCTTGGTCTTTTCCCTTGCCAAATAAATTTAGTTATGTCCTTTTGCCATTGCTTAAAACAAGTTAACGTATTAATTATAGGAATAGTCTGAAAAAGAAACAACATTTTAGGTAAAACATTCATCTTCACAACTGAAATTCTTCCCATTAAAGATAAGTTCATTCTAGTCCATCTTTGCAAATCAATTTTTACTATATTCCATATTTTGACATATTTATTTGAAAATAACAAAGAATTTTTAGTTGTCAGCCAGACACCCAAATATTTAATTTTCTTCTCCACTTTCAATTCGCTTATTTCATAGAGTCTATCCTTGGATTTCTGGTCCATATTCTTTGTCAACACCTTTGTTTTAGTCTTATTTATATAAAACCCAGCCAATTGGCCAAATTGTTCTATTTTTCCCAAGAGTCTTCCGATCTCCTCTAATGGATTTTCAAGAAAAAACACCACATCATCCGCAAAGGCTCTAAGTTTGTACTCCTGCTTCCCTATTTTCAAGCCTTGTATTTGTTCATCTTCTCTGATATTTCTACAAAGGACTTCCAGAACTAATATAAAAAGTAATGGGGAAAGTGGGCAACCTTGTCTGGTTCCTTTTTGTATTTTACAATTATTTGATAGTTCCCCATTTATAATAATTTTAGCATATTGCTCCGAATATATTGTCTTAACAGCTCTATTGAAATTATTGCCAACTCCCATTGCATCCAGTAGCCTCCATATAAACTGCTAGGAAACATTGTCAAATGCTTTCTCTGCATCCAGAAAGATCATAGCTATTTGTTTATCATTGTGTTTTTCATAATACTCCAATACATTCAGGACTGTTCTCACATTGTTTCTTAATTGCCTTTTTGGCAAAAAGCCTGCTTGATCTTCATGAATAAAAGCTCTTAGTACAACCTTCATTCTCCTTGCCAAAATGCAGCAAAAAGTTTGTAATCATTATTTAACAGTGAAATTGGCATGTAATTCTTAACTTGCGTTAAGTCTTGATCTGGTTTTGGAATTACTGCAATGTTGGCATACTTACAAGACTCCGGCATATTTCGTCTTTGCAAAATATCATTCATCGTCCATTGCAAAGGCTGTAATAATAGATCTTTAAAGGATTTGTAGTATGAAGCTGGTAGGCCGTCAGGACCTGGCGTTTTATTGGTTTTACTTGAGTTAATTACTTCCGTTATTTCCATTATTGATATTGGTGCATTCATAATTTCTATATGAACCTTGGAAAGTTGTGGGATATTTTGTGTCTATCAATGTTTGTGTTTATCAATTTTTGTATCTTCTGCTTTGTTCCCTTTATATAGTTCAGAATAGTATCTAAAGAATTCCCTTTTTATTTCCCTTTCATCATAAGAAAGGCCATTTTTTGTTGATATTTTGGATATGTGCTTATTCTTTTTCTCATTTCTAATTTTCTAAGCCAATAACTTGCCTGGTTTGTTTGCAAATTCAAATGACTTTTGCTTCGCATATTTTAAATTCCGTTCAATTTCATTTAATAGCAACATAGAGAGCTACTGCTGAAGCATTTTAATAACTTGAATAGTCTTCTGCTTGTTCTTAGTCCATAGCAGTTCTCTTTCTTTTTTAGAAATCTCCATCAGTAGTCCCTCTTTTTTCAGTCCCCTTTGTTTCTTAAGATATGCATTCTGTTGTATAAAAAAGCCTCTCATAACCGTTTTTCCTGCGTCCCAAACTATTTTCCATTCCTTGGTTTAAATTCAGTTCAAAATAGTCCTTTAAATTTCTTTTGGCTTTTCCCACAATTTCTGCTTTTTTCAGCAAGTATTCATTGAGTCTCCAACAAAAGGATACCATTCCCGTTTTCTTCCATGTAAAGCAAATTGTGTTATGATCTGATAAAGTTCTAGGCATAATATCCATTCTTTTCATACACGACGTGATAGATTTGGATGTCAAGACCATATCTATCCTTGAGTGGGATTTGTATCTTTCAGAGAAATAAGTATATTCCTTCGCGTTTAAATTTTTAATTCTCCACAAATCATAGAGATCCATGTGTTCTGCTAGATCAAAAAAGGCTTTTGTTAGCCTACCTTCCAAATTCCTTTCGGACGTATCAGGTTTTCTATCTAAAGTTGTAGAGACAACCCCATTAAAATCTCCCAATAGGACTTAGTTAGCATTCGATAACTCAGCCATCTTCTGTTCTAAATATTTATAAAATTGTACTTTTAAAAAATTGAGTGCATAGACTCCAATTATCACCGTTTTAAATCCAGAAACTATAATTTCCAAAGCTAGCACCCTACCTTCTTCATCTTTAAAAATCAACTTGGGTTCAAATTGTTGCTTCACATAAAGCACTACCCTTCTTCTTCTTCTTTTTTTTTTTTGGTCAGAGGAAATGAATTCTTGCCCCAAGGCCTTATTAACCAAATATTTTCTATCTTGTTTTCTAATATGTGTCTCCTGTAAGCATATAATGTCCAAATTTTGCTTTTTAAGAAAATGAATTTTTTTTGCCCTTTTGGTTCTTTTATTTAAGCCATTGACATTCCATGAGACTATTTTGTAATCCATTTTGACTAATTGAAATTATGTGTTGAAGGCACTGGGTGCTCTGGAGTTTTTGTATTTACAACAAAATTCTTGCGCTTTGAGGAGCTCTGTTAACCTATTTCTCTTCCCTTTATAAAAAAAGAAGACCCCTTCAGGCACTTCCCATCTGAAATGTATTCCATTGGTGTTTAAGGCATCTGTTTAAAATTTATAATCCTTACGTTTCCTTAAGATCCTGGATGGTATTTCTTTCGAAACTTTAACCTGTTGGCCTTCAATAATAAGGGCTTTAGCAAAATGTGCTTGCAGTATCTGCTCTGTGATTGATTTGGAGTTAAATTGAACCATAGAATCTCTTGGTACCTTGTTCGTTGTGGCATACACAGAATTTACACGAAAAGCTGAATCATTCTGGTTATCCATCTCTTCGCTTGAGGTTCCCAAAAGAAGTGCAAGTTCCTCCCTAAGCACTTTTTTGATATCTTGCCCAGTTTTTTCTGGGATTCCTCTAAACCTCAGAAAGCGCTCTTTTTGTCTCTGCTCTAGCAACGCCATCTGGTCTAGTAATTTCTCCCTATCATCTCTTATTGACCCCAAGTCTTGCTCCAAAGTTTCTACCCTTCTTTTAAATTCTTTATTGTCATCAGCTATTTTTTTCACTGTCTCCTCAATATTTGATGTTCTCTTATTCAATGTTTGTATGTCCTGACTTACTTGTTGTAAGGTGCCAGAGTTAACTTCTAGTAACTGTTTCATATCAACCAATGTCTCATTCAGCTCTGAGGTGATTTTCCCTTCCCCCAAGCCTGGGTTTGGGACAGAAAGCCTTCTGGCTTGTGTTTGATTCTGTTGTTTAGCTTTTTGCATTATTTTATAATCACACTTCGAGGTAAGCTTCTTGACCTATAGCCATTAATTATAATCCAAACCAAAAGAAATTGAATGAGGAAGCTTCTGTCCTTGGATTTCCAAAGGAGGAGTATAGCTTGATGAATCCCAGCCCCCACCGCTCGACTTAAATCAAAGCTGTACCTTCCAGTGCAACTTGAGATAAGGAGCAGGCTCCAGGGGATGCAGTGGGCAATCTCAGTCCAAACCCTTTAATCCAGCATGGTGGGAGGGGGGGTTAAGAGGGCTCACCCCCCCCCAAACAACTCCTCCTTGGTCTCCTCTATTGGGAAGCATGCAGCCTCTTCAGCCGTCCAACCGGAATTGGAGCAATCCTCACTTAAAGATTTTTTGGGAGCAGAAATATACTTTTGGCTGCAATTGCATAGGGAGGGCATGGGTGGCCTGTGTTCTCATGGGCTGTGCCCCCACCCCACCCCATGGTGACAGTGTGTTCCCTATCCTGTTATGGTTTCCCTCTCCTGGTGGTGGCAGCAGTGGCGACAGCTCTCCCCCCACCCGTGACAGTGTGCTCCACGTGGTGCGCCACAGGAGATGGGCACGAGTGCGCTGCTGGGGATGGGCAGTGCACTTGGGGAGAAAGAGAACCCCAGTGCTGGAGCCCTCCACTTCCCTGTCACTTCCCTCAGGGCTCCGTTTCTCTCCGTTTCTTGGTATATGGGGACAGGTTACTTAGCAGGCAGTGGGATGACTGCTCCCTGTTTCACAGCTACAAAGCAAATTGAAAGGGGCTTAGCCTCACTCCTTTCCCACTATTGGGAATGTCTAAGCAGACCCAAGTTAGCTTTTGGGTTAACTCCACTTTCATTGTCTCTCTGTCTGAAGATTCACCCTTTACTTCCCCCTCCTACGTGGTTGCCTCAAACAAGCTAAAACTAATCACCTCAGCAGGAAAAGCAGATAAGGCACCGTGAACGTGACTTCTTTCCCCATCACAAAAGAGCTAATGGGCAATTGGAACTCAAGAGGTGTGCTCATTAAAATTACTGATTCGTTTACTGGGTCCTTCTGACTTGACAGATACTGTCCTTGCAGGTCCGTTCAGTCCATTTATATGCAGGTTGTTCTTGACCATTCATGCCATTGTGTCTTACTCAAGCACAGCAAAGACAATGGAGCCTTTTGAGATCCACCGGAGTTTCCCTCCTCAGGAAGAAGGAGTGGCCGGTATTTCAGCTCAGGGCCGATTTGGGGCTATAATTGACCCTGGTTTCATGAACTAGTATGCTTCATTTGGACTCTATACCTTGGAGTCACCCACTGTATGGGTGATTGACCCAACACCAGCCATAACACCAGGCCGTGTCTTGCTTTTTATGCCATTCTCGCTCTCAGCCTCCAGATTGGCCTTCCTTGCTGGCCTGATTTACCCAGCTTGCCTCACTGCTATGAGAATCTGGCTGCAAAAACCAGACACCTTTTGAATTTACCCCTGCTGCTTAACCCCCAAGCTGCTTTCGGTTTTCTGTTACTGCCTGGTTGTCCATCCCTGAGGAAAGAGGTCCTTTGCTTGCACCTGAACCACGAGGGTCCACTTGCCACTGACAGAAGGATGAGGTTGTATGATAATCACTTTGCCCCTCTAGGCTCTTCTTATCCCTGATCTTTCTTAAAATCCAGAACCTGTTTCTCTACAGCCCTTTCCCCTCTAGCCAGCCTGGAAGTCATTAATTCAGATACTAAGCTAAACTGCCTCTTTGCAAGTCATCTGGTTAATCCTTGTAACATATTTTTAGTAATATTGCTTTAATGAACTCTCTTATTCTGCTGTACCCCTAAACCCTCAAATAAAACCTTACTTTATTTTGAACATCAACCTCTCTGTCAGTTCATTTCCCTGGGACCAAAACTTTGCACAAAAATTATTCTGATGTGGGACTGCTCAACCCCTGCATGCTAATTCTTCACACGAAGCTCGAACACATTTAGAGGTGCTTGCCAATCACCCCGGAGCAGTTCCATTAGCAAGCTTACCCATGCCACACACCCACCCATCCAGCATGCCAGTGGATGAGGTGAAGTGAGCCTAAAGGCCCCAGAGAGGAGCAAGGTGGCCCCAGGGGCAGGTGGGTGGGGATTCTTTAGACCCATGCAGCCTATTATAGCCCTGGCCCTGTTTGGCTGAGAGAAAAATATGTTTTGAGGATTGAAAATATAAGTTATTAGGTTTTGGGGGCAGTTCAAAAAAATGAGGAAGGGAATTCTTCAAATACTTGCACCCCTGCTTTCCCTAAATGTATGGGGAGGCAGTTCGTTTCTGTGTGTCAGGAGGCGTGGGGTGAAGGATGTGCATGCTCAGGGACACACATGTCCTAATCCTGCGGAGCTGGGCTGGTGAATGAAATATCATATGAACCATCCCAAAGCCAGCTTTATTCAACCATAGACAGCCAGAGAATAATCAGAAGGTTACTACATCTTGGAGCTATAATAACAATACCCGACTCCTGGTTGTACTTGAATAAAGCTAGGATTCTGGCAAGATCTGAGGCACCATACTTCCCCCTGCTGTCATCTATCTATCTATCTATCTATCTATCTATCTATCTATCTAATCTATCTATCTCTATCATATTTCTATACCACCTGATATAGACATCTCTTGGCGGTGTACAAAGTTAAAACATAGCAAATGTAAAACAATATAAAACAGTTAAAATTCACAAAACAAGTAAAAAAAAATCTCGAAAGATAAAAACATATTTCATATATTTTTAAAAACCATTCTTCTCTACTCCCAATTCACTCTTCTTGGCCTGCCTTCATGTGAGGAAAGCTGGATGGCACCAGTTCTGGAATTAGGTTTTCCTTTGTTGGTGTCACTGAAGCCCTTATGATCAGTGAGAAGGGCTACTCTCTTTTGTGGGGAGGAAGCCCGAAAGTGCTTACCTCCCCACAGACGATCACGGAGAAGTCTCTGGGTGGGTGGATCATCCGCCCAGACAAGCAGTGGCTTCCCCAGCTGCTAGCGTGGCAGCTCTGAGGTTTGGGTGCAGGGAAGCACCGCCCCTGCCCCCTGGACTGTGCCAGTGTGCCATACATTACTGGGTGCCATACATTACCCCCATGCACTGTGCCAGTGTGCCATACATTACTGGGAGCCCCCCTCCCTCCCGAGTGTGCCCACCATGGCTGCAAGCAGCTGTGGCAGACACATGATTATTAGCCCAGTTTTGGGCCATGCTTGTACCCCAAACCCAGGTTAAGCAGCAGGCTACTTAAGAGGGCTCACCGTCGTGCCACCACCAGGAGCCATGCTGCTCCTGGCAGTTCTCACGTGCAGCGAAAACCAGTCTAGGCTTCCCTAGCCAGGTTTTCACTGCTTGTGAGAATAGCTTCAGAAGCTCTTCTCACGATCAGTGAGAAGAGCCTCTGGTGGGTCTGTGGAGAGTGCAGGCTTAGCCCACTCTCTCCGCAGATGATCATGCCTGCAGCCCTGGGTAGCCAGATCAGCTGCCCACACAACTACTGGCTCTGTCGTGGAGCCAGTGGGGGCTGTGGGGATCGGGGGCCGTGTAGCCCCCGGAAGTTCCAGGATGCCCCACACAAGTGCAGCCTCCTGGTCGGAGGTCTACTCGTGTGTCGCCATTTGCTGCCGCAGCACACAAGCAAATAAATGAGGTTAACAGAGAGCTTACTCTGTTAACCACCTCTAAGAAAAGGGGGGATTAGGCAGGCTAGCCGCCATGGAACCACCAGGCTCTCCCGTGAGCCCGGTGGTTCCGATGATCAGTAGAAAGTGGGCTAGGCTCCCTTAGCTCGCTTTCTACTGATCATGGGAATAGCTTCTCAGAGTCATGAAGAGTGCATCATCTGATTAATAATACTTGATATATGGATTGCCTCACTTTTGTATCTCTCAGCACAATGTTTCACAGCTTGATGCAAGGGTGTGTGTGTGGGGTGGTGGTGGTGGTGGTAGGGGAGTAGCATTCCATGAACAATTTTAATCTGTATTTTATGCTAGAACTAAGATGAACCTAAACAGGTGTTCTCTTGACTAATTCATAAATTAAAGCAATTCCCAGAAGAACCTTTACACTCTGGAGGAAAACAGATTTAATTTCATGCAAGTTCTTCATTGAATTGCAAATAAATACAATCTGTTTCAAATCATCTAAAGAAGCAAGACCCACACGCAGAGAAAGAGAGAATCTGGTTGGATCCTAGCACTTTAATTGATGTTCTACAGTCAGTTCTGATCTCTAGGACAAGATCATGGAAATTATGTTGCTTCTCTTATTTAAATATATTCAATGTATGGCAATATAATATCACCTCTGTTTACAATAAGGCAGTAGGATTATATAAAGAGCACCTTATCAAGAATGTACATAACCAAAGATCCTAAAAGGACTCTTCAAGCAAGAAAACCAAGATATCATAGGCATCTCCTTTTATAATACTGGGAGCAGCATATGGCAGAGTACACACATACTAAATTAACATTCAATTAACTTTATGGTGTGCTATTGACATAATAGTACTAATATCCATATCCCAGTATATCTTGATAATTTCACTCTCTTATACTGGCAAGGGAAAATATGTCTACCATGACTTTAATAAATAACAACTAAATGACCAAGCATATAATTATGTACAATTGTAGCTAAACACAATTTGCGGAACAAGGGAAATAATGAGTATTCTGCCTTCTGTCAGTGGCCAGCCTTATGCCATAGGAAAGCTTACAAGCAAGGCATGATACCATGTCTCTCCTGGATATTCTGGTGTCATCTGCAAATCCTGTCAAAACAGTATGTTTACCCCTCACATTACTGATAAACGCCAGAAGGGTCTCATTGCCCTGTGAGGCTTTGTGTTACCCTTCACCATCTTAAGATCCTTAGTGGTTGGGAATGTGAATGTAGCCAACAGACACTTCATGATGATCATGTGGTTTGTCCAAGAAACCATTAACTTGCATGACCCAAACACTTGATTCCATGTCCATCCTAATTTTTGCTATATATCTGGGGTTGTTTTTTTTACACATTTTAAAAAAAATATTTAGACCATGTACTGGGGAGGAAGTCGGAACAAACCCAATGGGACATATGTTGTTGAAATGTGTCAGTGTGAGCATTGCTTGAGGAGAAATCCTTGCCAGCCAATCCACCAGCTGACCCTTCCTGATCAGATCAGACACCTTGGCTTGTTGGCAGAGGTTCGAGTCAATGGATCTGGATCTGAATGTTAAACTCTCCCTAGATCCAAAATCTTGACATTAGTAAAATGCAGTTAAATGTAATTAAAATGCTTTTTAAATTACTCTCATCATGAATAGAAATTGATAGGTACTGGAAGTATGTGTCAGGAATGAGTATCAGTAGTTACTGGAAGCAGTCTTACACTTGTATGAATATGTTTTGGAAAGGAAAGTATCCAACCTTGCTCTTTTGAAACATTCTAGGGTAACTTTAAAAATGATTATGATTAATTTAGTCAGTTAAATTCACACCTTTTCCATAAGTGTATCAAGTACTCTCATTATTAAAATTATTCAGTAAATAATTAGGTTGAGTCTCTCAAGACAGTGAGGTTTTACCCCAACACTTTAGCTAAACAGTGGACTATATTTGTTTTTCTGATAGAGAGTGTTTAACTGTTAGACCCATTTTTTTCATTTGAATGATAATATTGTATTATGGTTAAACAGGAGGTCTTTATTACGGGCCTGCGATTCTTCCGCACTTTGGAGGGAAACTCTCTTTGAGTAACCACAATAGAATAAAACAGCTTAGAGAAGATACAGCACCTTACTAAATAGTAAAGCATGGAATAACAACACCCAATGTTCGGCCCTGTTACTTATATAATCATTACAACTTCCCTCTCCTAAAGTAAAAAACCTCACAATTTTTTATTCATAGTCAGCTGGCCAACAGAGCTTTTTTATTTCCTTGCTCACCCAAGTTCTATATTCCAGGGATTGACATGTATCACTGGTAGTTAATCTGGAGTGATTTGGGCAGAGTGGTTCAGCACTCTCTGCTACAGACATGTTGTCATTTTCTAGAGGCCTTGGTTCAGGTCTATGAAAAGTTCCCATCAATGTGTCCCCAAAGGCTGGCCTCCCTTGAGCAGGCATAGGTGTCTCCCTCACTACTTCCCCAACAGCTGCAATAGGCTTAAGTGGGTGGTGCTGACCCAACACAATGGGTTCGTTTTTTCTCTCAAAATATCCTGTGGCCCACAAATGGGCAAGAGCGGCCTTAGTTTCTAAACAAGCAAGGAGGGATTGCTAAAGGTCCCCTCCAAAAGGGCATACGCTTTGGATTCCCACCTCTGGTGGTTGTTTCTTCCAGTTGCAGAGCCACTTTCTCCACCTCCTGGATAGGGATGTAGCTCATTTTGTCTTTAGCAAGTTGTGCCTGGCACTCCCATTTGTGCCTCATTTGTTGTTCGATATGTGAGCTAAAGCATTCCACAAGTTGTGAACAAAAGCTTGTGTGGAAACATTGCCCTGTGTTGGGAGTAGAAGCTTAAGCTGGTCCCATTGCTGGACTACCAAGTCACATGGGAGTGTGGGTTTGCAGAGGCCAAGAATAACTCATAGGGCAAGTACTGAATAATGGAATGCCGACTAGTACTGTATGCAAAAACAACATACAGAACTTTGACATCCTAATAATTCTGGTCCTCGCTGATGAGAACCCTAAGTATGGAACCTAATTATCTCAGTTTGTACACATCCCTAGTACCCAATAAATTAAGTTGGTACGTTTTTAAGTGTCTCCACACTTAAACACAACAGTGATTTGCAGTGGCTACTCACGAAACACAATCCGGAGGGTCACCTGTGGCTCTGGATCCACAAACAGTTTGTGGCACTGTGGTCTGTGTACCCTGTGAATTCTGTACCCGACAGGGATGTGCACAAACTGAGATTCGTGCACAAGTTCGGAGCCAAACCGGTTCAGATGAGGGCCAAACTGGTTCAGCACTCCAAAGTGGCACCGGGGTAGGGTGGGGCAGCAGTGAGTGGGAAAGAGTCTGCACAGAGAACATCGATATGCATGCAGAGGTTCCTCTTCCAGCCTCCTCCTAGCTTGTCACTCCCTCCGATATCACAAAAAGGCTGAGGACCCTTCATTATGGCCTTTCGTGAGCTAACAGAGTTGCCGATAGGAGCCACGATCTATACTTGGCAGCTGCAGGTGGTACGCTTTGCAATCACCTTCCAGAAAAATGGCAAGTATTGTGAGGCCTTCTGATCAGTCCACTCATCTACAGACACAAGGAGGTCAAAGTCTGTCAAGTACTCACTAATCATAGGCTCATCTACATGACCAGTACATTTATTCTCAGGCAATAAGGCTTCTGCCATCTCAAAATAACTGCCACCAATTGTAAAACAGGTTTAACGGGATAACTTTATTGTGATTTTTAGGCTGTTCACACAGATATATATATATATATATATATATATATCTCCTATGAGCCACAATAGAACATAATCCTAAATTATTTTTTTTAAGGTTTTGTAAATTGTGGACGATGCAAGTGATCTAATGGTACTAGAGAAAGACATGCTGTTCTGGTAGCTCCAGGTCTTAACACTCATATCAATTTTGGAGGATGAATACAACTGAAGTAAGCCAGGGCAGGTGCACAGCTGGGGGAGTCAGTCATGTGACTTGCCTCTGGAGAGCCCCCTAAGGCAGTGGGCCCCCAGACAACTCTCTCCCCTTGCCCTATTATTGTTACGCCCCTATTCTGAGTAGGAGCAATAGAACAGAACAGCTAAGATACAGAACCTTACTAAATAGTAAAGCATGGAACAGCACCACATAGTGGTTGGTGGTGTTACTTATACAATCATTACAATATTTTACAATTTGCTTTCTATGGACATTATTTGGTGTACAGTTTAGGAATGTGACAACAGTGAGCCCAGCAATAGTTTGCCAATGATGGTGATTTGTTGGGATTTTTCCATAGACATTGTCTCAGTTATGTGTATGGGGCATGTACTGGCTTGGGAGGTGGAGTCACAGGTTTTTTGGTCCACTCTTCACTTTCAAACTGAGAGGTTCTCTCTCTCTCTGCATAACAGACTGTTAGCCAGTTTATTGATTTCTTAGCCTATGTTTAAAGATAATACATGCTGTTCAATTGGTGTGAACTCCTGGCAACCATAGAGCCCTGTGGTTGTCTTTGGTAGAACACATACCAAACTCTTGTTTCTCAGTTAAAATTGGCTTCCTGTTCAATTACTTATAAAAGATAAGTAATTGCTCTGCAACATTAATCAGGGTGTCCTTAAAAGTTAGGGAGAGAACCTCAGCTAATGGAGAATAGATATTACATTCAATTGTGCAGCTCATCTCTATGCACAATTGATTACTAAATAAAGTCCCATTATGTTCCTAGGGACCTGAATGCTGCACCAAGTCTTCCCAACTTCTTTTTGACTCCTCAGCTTAGCCCTTAGAACCTGGCCCTGTCCATCATATGACTGTTCATGACCTCTATGTTCTGATCCAGAGGGAAACTCCATAGACACCAAGATATGATATGAACACAACTGACTATATATGTAGGCCAATTTTAGTTCAAACTCTTCAAACAATGCAAAGTGAAGGAGAGAAAGAGAGAGAAGACTGACTTAGTAGTATAGTGCTGGTCAAGGCCACTGCTAGCACCACTCAGTACTCTAGGGCAGGGATCCTCAATGTTGGGCCCCCAGATGTTATTGGACTTCAACTCCCATAATCCCCAACCAAAGGCCACTGGGGCTTGGGATTATGGGAGTTGAAGTCCACTAACATCTGGGGGCCCAACGTTGAGGATCCCTGCTCTAGGGCAGTGTTTCTCAATCTTTTTCATCCTGAGCTACACTGACATTAAAAGTGGGGGAGCACCTTTCTTTTTGTGGTGGCAAAGCCACCTTCACTCTTATTTATATAAGATGCTTATATTTATATTTATATGCTTCCTTCTTCCTCCTTCTGGGCACAAATAGCCCTAAGGGAGCTAGTCAGCTCCCAAAGCAGAGTCTAAATTCTCCACGTTTGGGGCTGACTACTTCCTTACACATCAGGAGGGACGTGTCCTTCCTGGTTCATTATTTCCAAAGGCTGGGGGTTTAATCTCCCAGCTTTTGGAGATGGCTCAGGGCACATCAGCACAGCATATGGCTAGTGTATCAAGGCACACTTGTTACCAGAACTGCCCCAGAGCATTGGCTAGATGCTCTGACTGTACTTTTGGCTTAGTGTGGGGAATGAGCTCGGTGAGAGGGAGCAGTATGCTTCCAGTATCAAATATGAGCAAGTCTGGTGTCCGGGAAAGGATGAGGAGCGGAAATACATTTCAAACATTTTATTAAGGGTAATAGTGGGGGTACCACCTTAAGTGGTGCAGCGGGGAAATGCTTGACCAACAAGCAGAAGGTTGCTGGTTCAAATCCCTGCCGGTATGTTTCCCAGACTATGGGAAACACCTATATCAAGCAGCAGCGATATAGGAAGATGCTGAAAGGCTCTCATACTGCATGGGAGGAGGCAACGGTAAACCCCTCCTGTATTCTACCAAAGAAAACTACAGGGCTCTGTGGGTGCCAGGAGCTGAAATCAACTTGATGGCATATTTTACCTTTAATAGTAGGGGTACAGAAGGCAAAAGTTATGCTACTGTTTTTATTTCTGTTTTATGCGACTGTTTTAATGGTTTTGTGTATTTTAATCTGTGCTGATTTTTAAGTATTGTTTTAAATTTTGTACACCGCCTAGAGATGCATATATCAGGCAGTATAAAAATATAATAAATAATAAGAATAAGTAAATAATGAAACGCTTAGTTAGGCAAGGCAATAAATCTTAGCTGATATTCAAGATGGAAGTATAGTTGGCAATAATTTAGCTCGAAGTCCTAATTAGAGCTGAATCAGCTTGGCTAAGGTGCTTAGACCAGAGGCTAGCTTAAGACTTGCCGGGGAAAGTGCTGGAAAGTACGGAGGCTTAAATGAGGGAGGGGGGAGGAGGCTTAGAAGGGCAAGAGGTTCGTTTACCTATCCTTCCCGGTTAAGGTGGTGTGTTTGTTGCATGTTGGCTGAAGTCTCCTTGTGAGGAACAGACACAAAGGTGGGGAAGAGAAGAGAGGAGTGGAGGGCTACATCTTGCCAGTCCGTAGGATAGGGATCCAAACAGATTCCGAGGCCATGTGCTTTGGCTAGAGATAGATATACCTTGAAATGTGCCTTGAGGTGGTTTCCAAGCTATTCTATCCACCCTGAAGGTGACAGATTCTACTCACAACAAAGAAGTTCTTTGTTGCATGGCATTAGTTACTCTGAGTGTAAATTACCCAACAAAAGGCAAAGATAAAATTATGTAGATATGTTGTACATGTTGAATAGAGCTGCTAGACTGAGAGCCCCTTCTTATGATCCATGAGAAGGGCTCCAGGGCGGTCTGTGGTGAGAGCGGGTTACACTTACCCTCCCTGGCTCACCCAGCAGCTCCGAGGGTCAGGGTGCTGGGACACACCCCTGTGTGCCCCCTGCCCCTCAGAGCTGCAATAAAGCATCGCATGAGTGCATGGTGCATTATGGGAATCCCCCTCCCCTCCCCCTCCCCTCCCCTCATGTGCTAGCCACGGCTGCAAGCTAGACTTAAAGCTAGACTTTGACGTTTCTCTTGGAGAAGGAACTGAGTTACAACAACTCCTGCATAGGAACTGGAAGTCAATTCAGCATTTTTCTTTGAACTTTGGAGCACCATTTCAGTACGAGTAGTGTGTCACCTGATACCAAGTTGTCTCCTATTTTATATTATTTAGAACTTCTTGTCTCCTATTTTCCATCTTATTTAGAACTGTTTTCTTACAACAGATTTCAGTATTGAACATGTGTGGGACCCCCCCCCATGTTAATTAAAAGCAGCCATCACCCACCCACCCCAGCACCTGAGCTGGCAAGAGATCCTTTACCCCCAGGCTTCCCCCAGAAATTCCCCCTATATCCCCAAAGGCACACAAAGTTCACCACTGATCTCACCCCACCATGACTCTTCCCTTCTCTTTCATCTCCTCACTCCCTTCTGGTTCTCCCCCCACCCGCCTTGTTTACTCCTCTTCCTGGTGGAGTACAAAGGATACTGCTCTTCCTACCCCCACCCCACCCTTCCCTGACTCTGCCTCCAGCTTTCCTCCCCACACCTGCACCATGCAAAGTGCACTGCTTTTCACTCCCTTCCTTCTCACCCCAGCAAAGCTCCTGGTTTCCCTTCATCTCCCCCACCTCACCCAGCCATGCCCCTCTCCCTTACCTCACTTGGAGGCGAGGCACACAACTTCCTTCCTCCAGACTTCCTTATTCCTTCCTTCCTTTGGCTTTTGAAAAGCCAGCGGCAGAAGCAGAGGAGGAGGGTTGACAACAACTCCACTACCAGATTAGGTTGAAGGAAGAGGGTGGGCCAGCCAAGGTGGCTGAAGGGCAATGAGCCACCTCCACAAACCCACCATCTGTGCTATTTGACTCACTAGCTTAATTAGTGGGTCAGCCTTGAGTAAATGTTTACCTGGAAACTTCTTTCCCTGTATTAAAAGCATCATGAGAAATGACCATTTGAAGCTGTGTGGCACATTAGAGTTACACTCCTTTTCTTTTATGAGTTGCACAGTTGAAAATGGAAAAAAGTAGTACATTGACACATGCACTCTCACACGGACACACACAAACAGAGCTATGCTATTTTCTGGCTTCTTGTGAGCCATTACAAGTAAGGTGACCTAATTTATTTTCGCATTGCATCTCCGCTGGTTTATAGCACTCAGGATAGTATACGATTTCTGTGAGCCTTGTATTAAAATACTTTCTGTTGGACTGGCCTAATTAGGTGAAGCTACTCTCTGCATATATTGTTTAACCTGTATATGTTTAATTTGGCCCATGTATCTTCCCTACTGCTGACCTTCTCATCTCCATCTGGAAACCTGGGTAGACAGTTGGCTTCCCAGCAGACACCAGCTCAACTATTAGTATCTGGCAGGCAAAAATACTTTCCTCTGTTCCTGGGGTTTGTGTACTTCACTAACCAACATGGTGCCTTTGACTTGATTTTGCCCGGCATGCACAGAACCTGGCAGAGTTGACCTTGACTTTGTGGTCAGTATCACAAGGGAATTTTTTGGCTTTTGGACCAAGCCGGCATTGTACTGGCTTGGTCACTAGCTAACCTATAAGCAATTGTTTTTGTAACTCATGCCATCAACCTAAAACACATCCAGATCTACAGCCCTGCCTGAGGAATATTAAATGGAACTATGCTTATGCTTATGTGAATACCACACTATCATCTCACTCCTCTTTGATTCTGATCATGGATTTTTACGGACCGAAAACATTCACCCTTTAAGTGTAATGCAAAAACAAATGCTTTTTGCTGACATTCCTTTTCCAAGGGTATCTGTGACAGTGTCTGTGAGTTCTGAAAAACCCCTTGCCTTTAAGGTGACATGATTTTGTTTAAGCCCATTCCAACTGTTTTACAAAAGCACTCCTTCTGTTCTTCAGGACACTGCAGTTAGAAAGCAGGTTGAACCTTGGCTGCTGTCAATGCTTTGCTGACATCCAACACCAGTGCGGCTGTTCTCCACTACCCCGCTCCCTCCCAGCTCCTGCTCCCTGCTGTGCAAGTCAGTGGGGCATGGTGATCCACACATGCTGCCTAATACTGACACTGGCTGGTGTGCAGATCGAAGGAAGTGGGAGGAGGGAGAGGCTGATATTTTATGAGACAAAGCGATGTGAATTACTTTGAATCACAAAGCTCTGGGATATGTCAAGGCAAACAAGTGGCAGTTCCTTTTACATATGCAGCATTTTGACGGAGTAGCTCTCATTCCAGACACTGCAAAGAGCTTGAGAGCAAAAGGTGGAACTGAGCTTCTAGTGCAGAGCTGTGAAGAGTGAGGCTCAAAGAGATTCCAATTTAAAATGTGCACTTCTGTTCACTGTTGGCTCGAAGCTTTGCCTCTTCTTGTCCCTGAGCTTTATTCCAGCCTAATATTTACATCAGCCAAACTGTCGCCTAAGAAGTGCCTTTAAATCATTGCACGGTGAGGACACATTTCATGTGTGCAGCTATGGTGGATTAACGTAGTAGCAAATGTAGCATTTGCTATGGGCCCCGTGTTTTCGAGGGCCCCACACACCCAGCTTCCAACTGCCCCTTCTGCTCTCTCTACTTGGTGCATGTGGAAGAGCCCATGCTGAGAAGTGGGCTCTGTGGACTCCTGCCTCCGCCACAGCTTTAGTGAAGGCCTGCTCTCACTTCACTTGCCTCCGATTAGCAGGCTCCGCTCAGCTGTAGTATGCCCCTCCCCTGTCAACAAGTAATGGGCCATTACTTGCAAAGTTTCCAGCAGATCTGTATTACTCTTTGAGTGGCAGGGGGAAGGGGCAGGCAGTAATCGCTGCAAGGGCAGGGGGGCGTGGCTGGCTGGGAAAGAGAGAGAAAGCGACTGCGAAGCTTGCAGGTGTCCTGTACAGTATGTGGCACTTCCAGGGTTCAAGTGCATAGGTTCCCAGCTGTACTATTTCTAAGTGCTAGATTGTAGATTTAAATGATAGCAGAACTAACAGACTATAAGGTTTGTGCCTTTTTTCATTCTTGCCCTTCACTTTTCCTTGGCATGTTTGCTTTCATTCCTCAATCAAAAACTCTGGGAATGAAAGTAAAAACTTTACCTGTTTTATTTGGTCCATGTTAGATAAAATATCCATTTTCTGCTAAATGTGCCTTTTGAGAGAAGGCCCAGCACAGCTTCTATCCCGTGGCTGTGGATGGTCCCTACCTCATTTTTCTTTTTAGAGTGTGAGTCCTTTGGAGACAGAGAATCATCTATTCACTCTTTATTTTTCTATGTAAACCACTATGAGAATTTGGATTGAAAAACGGTATATACATCTTCACTGTTGTTGTAGTAAGTGTGAGTTTGTGGCTTGGTCTCCCATACTCCAAAATATAGCAAATGAAAAAATTGAATTACTTTACTATGCAAGTAAATAATTTATGTTTTAATATTTATGTGCATTTTAAAAAGTTTAGGGCCCCTTTATAACATATCCTACAGGCCCCGCACTAGTTTAATCTGGCCCTGGTGTGCAGCACCTCCTGCCATCACAAAACTGTAATGGCTGAAATTGCAGGTGGCAAACTTTTCCTTTCCTCAGAACGTTTAGTGGTGGCACAAGGCTAGAGAGTGGTAACCCTTGGGTTTTGATCTGAGTACCAGAACTATTTGCTGCCTTCCTCAAGAGCAGTGTTTCCCAACTGGTGTGCCATGGCACACCAGTGTGTTGCCAGACAGCCTGATTTTGGGGCAACCCAAAGAGCACCCCTCTATCTAAATTACTTTGGAAGGGCTATACAGCCCAAGACTATGGGATTGTAGTTGCTATGGTGAACTTTTCACCTGCCTGGGTTTAGCAAGACACACAGCTCATTGCTCGGCATGAGCAAAGCATAGGGCAACGTGCCCCAAGGTCAGAATAGTGAAGACTGAATGGGACGCCTCCACCCCTCTCTTTCAGAGAGAAGGCAGTAGCCGACGAGCAGACCCCATTTCAAAAAGGTGAATTAATCAGGGAAGGAATCTTCCCTTTTACAAGAGATAACAGTGGAGCATTCCTCGATAGCCACACAGATAAGTAGTGCATTTCCTATCCCATTCTCAGGGATAGGACTCAGGGAAAAGAGCGCATCAGAACTGGTATAGTGTAATTGTGTACATCTGGAAGGCACACTGTTCTTGAGACAGTCAGAGGCTATTCACATGAGTGTGCAAAACCGGGCTAAGGAAGCCCTGCCCGATTTTGCACTCCTGTGTGAACTGCCGGGCTTGGGCCGATCCCGGCAGCTACATGGCGGCAAACCTGCCTATTTAGCCACCCCTTAAAATGAGGTAAACCTGTGTGGTGCTGCAGGATAAAAGCTCCCACATTCTTAGCCTCTTAGGGCTTTCCTTTATGTTTGATTCAGTCTGCAAGCACAAGAATATTTTGCCTTAACTGCGTAACTCCTTAAATCAAGTCAAAAGCTGCCACTATCTAACTAAGGTTCTACTCACTTTGCAGGACTTTGCCAATATCTAGGCCCCACAACAGTTACTCTGTCAAGTGAACATGGAGTCCAAAGTTGGCCCCACTGGCTTCAGTAGTATATCTAGGCACAGCAGAAAATGCCATCTTGTGCAGTTGCATCTTGTGCACATCTTGTGCACTCTGGGGGGCAATCTAAACAAAACTAAGCCTAATTTTATAATCCCTTTGCTGAAAACAGAGCTCTATCATAGGAACATAGGAATATACTGAGCCTTAGACTGAGTCAGACCATTGGTCCATCTTGTGGGAGTCTCCCTCCCTCCCTCCCTCCCTTATCTTGGAGATGCCAGGAAGGGAACCTGGAACCTTCTGCATGCAAACCTACAGATGCTTATTCCCAGAGCAGCCCCACCCCTTAAGGGGAATATCTTACTGTGCTCACACATGTAGACTCCCATTCAAATGCAAACCAAGGTGAATCCTGCTTAGCAAAGGGGACAATTTGTGCTCGATACCACAGCACCAGCTCTCCTCCCTCAAACCAGCTCTCAAAGATATGCTTTGGGAAGTTCTTGATCTTGCATGTTGATGTCACGTTGCTTATCAAGAAATGACTGTAATCAGCTTGGCATACAGGGATAGGATAACAAATGTGTATTTTAATACCAGTTTGCCATACAGTGCTCCCCACAGTAATAACACCATTATAATGGCATCAGGGACTGATATGCTTGGGAATATTGCTGGACCAGTTTGTTTCTGGGTCCAATTCAAGGTGCTGTTTTTGACCTTTAAAGCCCTTAACTGTTTGGGCTCTGGATACCTAAGGGACCGCCTGCTCCCAAGGGTTGCTGCCTGGTTGACCAGGTCATCTGAGGGGGCTCTGCTCTGGGTGCCGACAATGAGGGAGGCTCGACTGTCATGCACTCGGGACAGGGCCTTCTCTGTTGCTGCCCCCAGACTCTGGAATGCTCTCTCAGTGGTTATTCACTCCTCGGTCTCCATCACATTTTTTAGAAAGCGTTTGAAATCTTGGCTTTTTACCCAGGCTTTTCTATGGTTGTGTCTGCTGCTGCTTTTTGGTATATTGTATTTTGTATGGTTATTTTATGCGTGCATTTTAAATATTTTAATCAAATTCATGTTTTATATTTTAGCTTAATATTTTAATTGTGTATTTTTATAGTTTTGTTTTAATTTTTCTGTGAACCAGCGGGATTGTTTTAATGAAAGGCAGTATATAAATTTAACAATAAATACAATAAATACAATAAAATAAATAAAGATGCCCCAACCTCATTTCTTAATTTGTTTTGGTCACAAATTTTAGAATGGCCATCTTGTAGATACTTTTGTGATGTGTGAAAGTAGGATAGTAACAATACAATTCCGCTTTCTGCAATTATCAGAGCTCAGATTTTTGAACATCTCCTGTACCTTTTCCACCGGACATTACTTTAGTTGCATTCTGTGCTGATGGACAAATCCATGCCTCTCTCTCCTGTTAAAACATCATCAGGATTAGATGACAAATTGTTCATAAATAAGACCTATTAATAGGTTATATTCAGCATAGATACAGCACAGTGTACACAGATACAGCTCTGTAGTGTGTACATGAACAATTATTCATACATTTTGGGCTGGTTCAGACAATAGTTGGTGTGCTCGCCCAACCATATGAAATAAAGACATGTGCAGACTATGAGTATGCATGGCCTTCACCTTCCTAGCACACCAAATCACACATTTCCCTCTGTGTGTGTGTGTGTGTGTGTGTGTATGCCCATAGTAACTCAGCAAAGAGGCACCTTTTAGAAGTGGTGGTTCTCTTTATTGAGCAAGGGGATTGCAACTGGCCCTATCCATCCCCAGCACAGCATCTCTCCAGTGGCTGTTGCTGGTGTCTATCTCACATTTCATTTTTAGATTGTGAGCCCTTTGGGGACAGAGAGCCATTTTATTTATTTATATCTGTGTGAACCGCTTTGGGAACTTCCGTTGAAAAGCGGTATATAAATATTCTTTGTATTGTATTGTAATGTATTGTTTGTGTGTGTGTGTGTGTAGCACCGGGTCCGGGTGGTGGTCTGAACGGGTCCTCCACACATAGCTCTAATACTAGTTTAAACTAGTATTTGTAGTGCAGGTAGAGGAGCGGTTCAGATGAACACCTCCCCTCTATGTGATGAGGGAAAGATGAGCCTGAACCGTGGGAGCGGGTGGGACATGAGGACTCACAGCATCTGCATCTCCTTGCTGTATAGCCAGCAAACAAAAGGATCATCCAAACCAGCCCACTGTCTTTTGCAGTTTGGGACTTCAGGTAAGTTTTCCTCCACATGTGAGCAGGTATTAATGATTTTGGTTATGAAGTCAAGGCATAACTATATGTTATGGCTCCAGTTTCAAGTTATGGCTCTGAGAACATAGATTTTGCTTTATGAACGAGCAAGGATTATGCCACAAGCAACCACACCACCACTTAAACCATACAGATTCAAGCCAGAAACAACCCAGGATCAAACTGTGGTGGTTTGTTACTTCAGTTCCCTGAGTTTGTACAGAGTGGTTTGCTTCAACCCAAATGCTGACTCTTCCTTTTCCTTTCATGCATGAAAGAGGATGAGATGGGGGTTGGGAGCATGAACCCCCAGAGGCTCATTTTTGTTGCTGGAAGCCATGATTTCCCATTATGTCTAAATGTCACACAAAACCTCTATTGAATGTTAGGTACAGTTACCCTTGAATCTGTATTTTGCTGATTTAGACCTGAGATATTTATTTATTTGATTGATTGATTGATTGATTGATTGATACCGCCCTTCCAAAATGGGTCAGGGCAGTTTACAACATGATAAAAACAATTAAAACAAGTTAACAGTTAAAATCAAACTATAAAAACATTATAAAACTAATTACACAATTCAAACAGCTAAGAAACCCTAGAAAACCAGGGCAGCAATTTAAAACAATTGAAAACAATGTGTCAATCATTTAAAAACCCTGGAAGGCCAGGCCAAACAGATAGGTTTTAAGGACTCTCCTGAAGGACAGTAATGAACTCAAATTATGGATTTCTGCTGGGAGTGCATTCCTCAGCCCAGGAGCAGCTACAGAGAAGGCCCGCCTCTGCGTTGCCACCAGACGAACCGGTGGCAACTGGAGATGGACCTCCTCAGATCACCTTAACGTGCGGTGGGGATCATGCAGAAGAAGGCGCTCTCTAAGATATGTATGATTTGCTTACAAATAAGAAGGCGCTCTCTAAGATATGTATGATTTTAAAAAGTTGTTATTTTAAAGAAATTTACATTTCCCCCCTGATTTACTCCTTTCTGTTTTCAGAGTCTTATTGATACAGCAGCAGGAGTTCTCAACTCTTATGCTGAAAGGAAGCCATGCTTCACCCACCATTACCTCCCTGATCTTCTCCTCAGGAAATAATTAGGTATTACAATTGATTGCAATTTATTCATCAGGCAGCCCATTATGTTTGGTTTTTTAAAAATGTAGAAAAAGACCTCAGTTAGAGTCTCATGTCAGATATGGTAAATTTGTTTGTATCTGAAATTCATTCTAATGGTCTTTTTGTGCTAACTTGTGGCATGTTTATTCTTGCAAAGGATGGTGGTTTAGCTCTATACAGAAGCAAGTAAGACACTCTGCAGTACATAATTATGCACCCTACATAAGCAATTACAGGACCTTAGGTATCACTTCAGATTTCAGGTGAGCCTATATTTTAGACTGCTCAGTCTTATAGATCAGTATATAGTGGCAAAGTGAAGCTCTGTCTGTTCAGGAAGAGTGGCATAGGATATGATCCAGGCAAAAATAAACGCATTTAGGACCTGTTGATGCCAGTGGGAGAGATTTACATGTAATTCTCTCTGAATGAAACCACAGCAGCTTTTAAAAAGTTATGCTTGGCTGCATCACTCCCACAGCATTCTTAAAAATCAGTTTTGCTTTGTTTTATTTGCACACTTTATATTGCTTTTTATAATTATTATAAAAATAATCCTAATATAAATATAAGGAATCCAATATATATGCTGGGAATGGGAGCAATAGATTTCACACTAAATGCAGGGGATTTGACAAACACATACATACTGCTACCGACATTATGTAATTGTACTCAGTGGCATATTTGTAGTATAAAGAAAGAACCATATGTTAAGCCAAAATTACACAAGTATTATTATTATTATTTTTACACAGTCAGACAGGTGTTATTGACTGGTTTGTTTTATCCAGACATTGAGTCCTTCTCAAGGACCTGGGATGGCTGAATTTTATCATCAATACTGTTGGTTATTATAGATATCGTCGCAAAATATAGGCTGTTCCCAGTAAAGTTGCTTTTTGTAATTGGCTGATGGTGATTTCTGTGGCCCCTATGGAGTTGAGGTGCTCTTCAAGTTGTTTTGGAATTGCACCTAGGGTGCCAATTACCACTGCGATTATTTTGGTCTTTTTTCTGCCACAGCCTTTCAATTTCAATTTGTAGATCTGTTTGTAGTCGGAAGTCCCATAATATTTTTGCATCTTCATTTTTGACAACTTTTTCAGTTGTATGGTCCCACCAATTTTTGGCTACAGATAGCTTGTATTTTTGGCAGATGTTCCAGTGTATCATCCCTGCTACCTCGTCATGCCTTTGTTTGTAGTCAGTCTGTGCGATCTTTTTACAACAGCTGATTAGGTGGTCCACTGTTTCATCTGCTTCTTTACAAACTTGCTGTTTGTTGTTGACTTTTCTACTTTTGATCTTATTGCATTTGTTCTTTGGAGCCAGTATTAAACCCTCTGTTTCTTTCTTCAATTTGCCATTCTTAAGCCATTGCCAGGTCTTGGTGATGTCTGATTTTCCACTTATATTCTGGGTATCTCCAACTCGAGATGGGTCTTTGGTTGCTTTGTCATTGCTGAATGTTCGCCATTCTGAGCCTACATCTATCACTCTGTCACCTACTACTAGTCCACATTCTGGGCAGATCATGTCTCCAGCTCTGTAATCTTCCACCAAAATAGAATCTGGATGGTTTGGACATGTCACTCTTGGAAGCACAACCTACTGGCTAGTCGACGCCATCTTTCTTCCTCTTCACGGTGACGGTGGCGTCCGTGTAGAGCTGTGCCCACCACTTATATTGTGCAAATATTGACCCTGCAGTGACTTATTTTTCCATTTTTCTGCTCGGTTCTTGTTCTTTCTTGTAGGCCTGCTTTGTTTCATTGGTGTTCAAGGGGAGTAATGGCAAGTGAGAGGGCAAGCCCTCAACTCCTGTCTGTGGCTTCCAGCGGCATCTGGTGGGCCACTGTGCGAAACAGGATGCTGGACTAGATGGGCCTTGGGCCTGATCCAGCAGGGCTGTTCTTATGTTCTTATGTTCTTAATAGTTTCTCGTTATTGACCATTTGAAGTGCATCTTCTTCACTGTCCTTGATATATTCTTCAAGGCCTCTTTTCTCCTCCTCTACTGTTTGATAGACTTGCACCATTACTCTTCCACCTGAGCTGCAAGAGAGGTATAGCCTATCTACATCACTGCAGGGGTGCAGAGCATGATTGATGGTCATGATTTTCCTGGTCTTACGATCTAGCGTCTCTAGCTCTGCCTGGGTCCAGTCTATTATTCCTGCAGTGTATCTGATAACAGGTATAGCCCAGGTGTTTATGGCGTGTATGGTGTTCCTGCCATTGAGTTTGGTTGAGGATTTTTCTAACTCTCCTGATGTATTCACTTCCAATTTTTCTTTTAACTTCAGTGTGTGTGCAGTGTTATCAGCCTGGAGAATGCCCAAGTATTTGTAATGTTCGTTCTCTTCCAGGTTCTTGATCTTGCTTCCATTGGGCAGTTCTGTTCCTTCTGTTTTTGTTATTTTTCCTCTCTTCATTATTAATGCAGCACACTTGTCTAGTCCAAACTCCATTGCTATATCGCTACTGAATATAAGGACAGTGTTTAGCAGTGATTCAATTTCTGACTAGGACTTTCCATACAACTTCAGATTGTCCATGTACAGCAGATGGTTGATTTTACTTGATGTTTTAGATGTTTGGTATCCGAGGCCTGTTTTGTTTAGTATTTGTAAAAGTGGAGTCATGGCAATTACAAACAACAGAGGGGATAGTGAGTCCCCTTGGGAAAAGACCTCTTCTATTGCTAACCTGTCCAAGTGTCTCGCCATTGATTGTTAACTGTGTGCTCCACATGCTCACTGCTTTTTTAAAATAAATATCTGAATGTTTTTGCTAACACCAGTTGTTTCTAAACATTTAGTATCCATGTGTGAGGAGTCGAAGGCTTTCTTGTAGTCAATCCATGCAACACTTAGATTTGTTTTTCTTCTCTTGCAATTTTCTAAAATCATTTTGTCAATCAACAGCTGGTCTTTTGTGCCTCTGGTGTTCGGGCAATTTCCTTTCTGTTCAACTGGAACCTGTTTGTTAGTTAATAAGTGTTGCATCACTTCATCTGCTATTATTCCAGTTAATAATTTGAACATGGTTGGCAGGCAGGTTATCGGTCTAGAATTAATTGGAACTGCACCTTTTGCTGGGTCTTTCATTATGAGATGAGTTTTCCCCATTGTTAGCCATTGTTCAATATCACCTCCTTGCAAAATGTGATTGAACTGTTTTGATAGTTGTTTATGAAGGCTTGTTAGGTGTTTAAGCCAAAAGCCACGCAGTTCATCGTCGCCTGGCGCAGTCCAATTTTTAATTTTCTTTGCTCTATCACTTATTAATTCTGGTGTTATTATTAGATCTTGCATTTGTTGGTTACATTTTTCGACCTCTTTCACCCAGCTTGCTCTTTTATTATAATCTATTGGATTGTCCCATAATTTCCCCCAGAATTGCACTATTTCTTCTTTATTTGGTATTTCTGTGTTTCTTGTAGTTTCTCCTTCTATGCTTTGATAGAAGCATTCCTGAGTCATATGGAATTGGAGATTCTGCCTGTGTTGTGCAATTCTGGCTTCATATCTGCTAATCTTCTTTGGCACTGCTATTATTTGCTACTTTATTATTTCCAGGACTTCTGTAATCTTCCGTGAATGTAATATTTATTCGGTCCTTGACCAGCAGTATTACAAATATAGACATAAAAACATAAACTAAGCATTAGCACGTTTTTTACAAAGAATATACCAGTATTTAGCCACAGTGCTAATTTTATCTTCATCACATAGAGAAAATAAAAACCTCAACATCATCTGCTCTTCCATTAAAATTTATCAGAAGGGGAGAAAGTAGCTTTCCTTTGGTTTCATCATAGAAGCTACAATGTAAAAAGGCATGTGCTATTGTTTCAACACAGCCCTTATCACAAGGACATACTTCTGTAATCTTCCTTGAATATAGATGGTATTTTTGGATTAGATACTGTTTGGTGTTTTCCTTCTTCAGCTTCTTGTCTTTCATATCTTTCAATTTACTAGCATCTGATCTAAGCCTGGCGATTTTATTTTCTAATCTAATCTTCCATTTAGGTGGTATACTACTATCTTTTTCAGCAGGTCCACTGATCTTATATCCGAGCTCTTGTGTTGTTATTGTTGCTGCGCTGTACATTAGTTGGTTTGTTTCTTGCAAATTATTGGTTGTTATTTCTACAAGTGCAGCATTTATATCTTTTAATGCCTGAGCAAGTTGTTTTTTGGCAACTGTTTTTAGCGCTGGAAGCCGAACCCTGGTGTTTGTTTGGTTCATGTGCTCAGTTATTTTTTGCTTTAGTTCTTGTTGCTTTTCTGTTAAATGGCACTCAGGTTTTTGAGATGAAAACAAAGGAGAGGTTGCCTGGTTTTGAATTTGAAACGGTTTTGAAACTGGTTTTGAATCTGAATCCTCCACCTGCGCCTGAGCCACTTCTTCAGTTGGTGGTGATTATTACAACATTCTGTGCAGTCTTCCAGAGAGGTAAGGGATCTTCCAGGGCTGCTGTGCAACTTCAAATGGAAAAATGTGCAGCATTGCTGCCTGGAAGCAGTTTAAAGACTTTCCGCAGCAGACTCACTGCTACACCATCAGGGCTGCCTTTGAAGTTAATGGCAGCCCCAAGTGAGTCACCTCAGTTGAAGACTGTGCAGAATGTAGCCCATTATCATTATTCCTAAAATCTTCTAGATGATGTACAGAGGTCTGAAAGTCACACAGGTACTGCTGAGTCCACAAGCTTACAATCTAATAAATATGTTGGGGAAAGGGTGGTGGGGGGGAGGATCGGGAGGGAAGCCAATTCCAGTGTCAAGACTTACATACCTTCCAACATGTCGCTATTTTCCCATGCAGTTGAATTGGAAAATAGGGACAAGTTGGCAGTTATGGATTTACAGGTTACTTAATGCTCAAGTTAAATGGCCACTGAGGAGTCTGAGAGGGGAGGAGCCAAATGGCTCTAGCTGAGCGGATGGGTAGGAAATATGAAGTTAAAAGGCCTTGCAACTTCTACATAAACAAAACCCTGAGAATTGGCCAAAAAGGCCCACTAGGACCCTGATCTCATTGCAAGGAGTGGATTAATACTCAATAATTCATATTATTCAGGAAGATTCTCAGAACTGCCCCAGCATGGCAAGCATATCCTCACTGGCTTGTAGCCACTAGTCCTGCCCATGCAGGTGTTATTGTGCATAGAGTTCCTGTGCATAGAGTTCTGTCTTGGCGTGCTTTCTGAGAGAGGCTGTTAGCAGTGTGCTAAAAAAAGGAATGTGTACAGAGTTCTGTGTGCATCGTCAGCCTACACATAGCAATCTGTGTATGCAGCATCAGCAGGTAGAAGTTACTGCAAGTTGTTGGTGCTATTTCTGGAGCAGCCATGAAATTGGCCCTGAGATGCATTCAACAACTTGGTGCTGTTTTATTGATAGATATGTGAAACTGTCACTGTACAATGATTCTGGAACATTATGTGGCATTTTTGTACTCTTTATTTCATAACTGTTCCTATGAACTAGAAGTATATAGGTCAGATAACCACTGACTTCCAACACGCTGGTAAAAAAAAGCGGTTTAAGGGAATTATACAAGCCAGTCTTAACATTCCAGCTGCAGCCCTTTAGGTTTCTGTCTTTTCCCAGCCTCTCACCTACTGAGCAACTTTCAATGTTCTGTAAGCCACATTAAGTACAAATAGGGTTTCTGGCTTTCTCTATTTGATGGCCTGTCTCAACATGCAATCTGTTTTCAACCCTGTCAACCAAGGAGAATAAAACCTTTCGTTTGCAGTCTCCACATGACATTTCTAACCTTTTCTTGACATGAAGATATCAAGCATGTTGAAAAACACGGCAAGCTTTTAATCGAGTCAGTGACCTCAAACAAAATGTTATGCTGTATTTGGGCTGTATATAGAAGTTTCATGTTTCGCTAGTTCTAGCACTCACGCTCTCTCCCTCCTCTCTCTCTATGTGGTTTTTTGGTCATTAAAAATTGGCCTCATATAATATATGTGAGAAACAAATAAATTCCATTGTATTTGTTAAATCAGCTTCATTATTTAATGTGTCACAGAGAAAATGGAGCAGCAAAGGCAACACAACACATATAAGAGAGTGTGGAGGCAAGAATAACAAGGCATTAATTTAAGCAAGCAAATGGAATTGCACTGATGTAGGCTTCACTTTGATCCGGAGCCAGTGTCATAGTATGGGTTTTGACTAGAACCAGGGAGAATGAGAGTCAAACTCAGCTGTGAAGCTCATTAGGTGACCTTGCAGCAGTTCCTCTCTTAAGAACATAAGAAGAGCACTGCTGGATCAGGCCTAAGGCCCATCTAGTCCAGCATCCTGTTTCACACAGTGGCCCACCAGATGCCTCTGGGAAGCCCACAGGCAAGAGCTGAGGGCATACCCTCTCTCCTACTGTTACTCCCCTGTAACTGGTATTTAGAGGAATCTTGCCTCTGAGTCTGGAGATGGCATATAGCCCTCAGACTAGTAGCAATTGATAGGCCTGTCCTCCATAAATTCATCTAAACCCCTATTAAAGCCATCCAGGTTGTTGGCTGTCACCACAACTTGTGGCCGACAATTCCATAGGTTGGTTATACATTATGTGAAAAAGTACTTCCTTTTGTCGGTCCTAAATTTCCTGACAATCAATTTCATGGGATCACTCCGGGTTCTAATGTTATGTGAGAGGGAGAAAAATTTCTCTCTATCAACTTGCTCCACACCATGCATGATTTTATAGACCTCCATCATGTCTCCCCCTCAGATGACCTTTTTCTAAACTAAAAAGCCCCTGGTGTTGTAGCCTTGCCTCATAAGAAAGGTGCTCTAGGCCCCTGATCATCTTGGTTGCCCTCTTCTGCACCTTTTCCAGTTCTACAATGCCCTTTGTAAGATATGGTGATCAGAACTATATGCAGTACTCCAGATGCAGCCACACCATAGTTTTGTATAAGGATATTATAATATTAGCAGTTTTATTTCCAAACCCCTTCCTAACAATCCCTAGCATGGAATTGGCCTTTTTCACAGCTGCCGGGCACTGAGTCGACACTTTCAAGGATTTGTCCATCACAACCCCAAGATCCCTCTCCTGGTCAGTCACCCACAGCTCAGACCCCATCTGTGTATATGTGAATACGATGAGAGCGTGAAGACGCTCTCAGCCTAAC
This sequence comes from Hemicordylus capensis, assembly GCF_027244095.1. Lineage (NCBI taxonomy): Eukaryota > Metazoa > Chordata > Lepidosauria > Squamata > Cordylidae > Hemicordylus > Hemicordylus capensis. The sequence goes on along the minus strand of NC_069658.1, from coordinate 376,283,136 downwards.
TTTCTTCACATGGCTGTTTTTGAGGATAAAGTGGGAGGAGAAAGCCATGGATACTGTCATCCGCTGGAAGAAGAGCAGATAAAAGTGTAATAAGCAAAGAAGTTAAGCCACGACTCTTATGGAAATGTAAATTTTGAGAAGGAATTTAAACGTGAGATGTGAGGAACATATTGGTGCTCTGGAAGGGAACTCTAAGCACAAGGGGCAACAAACACTGAAAGGTTCCAGTTCATTGACACAGAGACATTCACACAGAAACAGAGGCTTCCTTAATGGTCACAGCAGATGCTCTAAGCAAATATCATCTACCATCAATTCCAAACCATTTGGAGCTTCATAAGATTAAGTCCTGAACTGAACTTGGTAATTTTATGCAGTCAATGCAGCTCACTGAGAAAGAGGTGTAATATATACTGCTTCACAGCAAATGGACTGTATGAAGATTTAAAAGTTTAAAAAACCCCAAATGTAAATAAAATTAAAAATAGAGGCAGTCACTGAGCAAGCCTCATGAGGAGCCTTAAATATTGCTCATTATAGTAATTCAAGGGATGAATGAATTGATGAATGTGGAGGTGCAGTGCAATGGCTGGACCTTCCAATTTAATTGGAGATGAAAGTTTGAGTGCACCCTTGGCCACAACGTCCTCCAGCTGCAGCATACTGTGAAGGCCAGTTCTCATGGTCCTCTGTCCAGTACATTTCATTTTATTCCTTTTAATCTATGTCGTGTCTTTCTACATTTCCACATGCAGTTCTATGCAAATATGTATGCATCCTGCTCAGCTTGTCCATCAGTGATGTGAGATTAAAACGAGCCCATCCAATTCTATGCACACTTACCTGAAAGTGAACCCCATTAAATTCAATAGGACTAACTCCCCTGTACTCCCGGGGTACAGCAACCAGCCTCAGAATTGATAATGAAGACATTGAAGTGTTGGATAGCGGCTGCCTTTTAGAATCAACCATCAACAGCAAAGGATCCAGCAGTCAAAAAATATGCTGCAGACTAGCACTTGGTAGGGTAGCGATGAAGGCCTTGGAAAGGATATTTAGATGCTGTGATGTATCTATACCTACAAAGATTAGAATCGTCCGGACCATGGTTTTCCCTGTGACACTCTATGGATGCAAAAGCTGGACTTTGAAGAAGCAATATAGAAAAAGTATTGATGCTTTTGAACTTTGGTGCTGGAGAAGACTTTTGAGGATTCTATGAGCAGCCAGGAAAACAAACAAACAAATGGATCATAGAACAAATCAATCCAGAATTTTCACTCGAGGCACAAATGACCAGGCTCAAACTATCAGACTTCAGACACATTATGCGAAGATAATGTGAGAAGTCCATAATGCTGGGAAAAGTTGAAGGAAAGAGAAGAAGAGGATGACCAGCAGCAAGGTGGATGGACTCGATTACAACAGCAATGAATGCACCACTGAGAGAGCTTAAAGACCAAGTTGATCATCCTGGAGAGAATCTATCTATGTGGTCACTAAGAGTCGACACCGACTTGAAGGCACTTAATCAATCAATCAATCAATCAATGAATCAACTCCCCTGTGTATGTAGGATTCAGGATTGCAGCCTTAAAAAAAACAACTTTATCAGGTGCTCTCTCACATCCTCAGCTTGATTAATTCACTGTAGCTCAGTGGTAGCTCACATACTTTGCATTCCAGAGGACCATCCCTGTTCCATCCCTAGGATTTCCAGCTAGGGTTGAGTAAGATCTCTGCCTGAAACCCTGGAGAGCTGCTACATCTGGACACTGTCCAGTTTGACTATGCCCCAAGGAAAGGTTTGTAGAAGTAAAATGCACCTTCTAGTCACATAGCCCAATGTCACTTGCTCTGAGCATCCAGATAAAATGCTTCATACTTTCTCCCAACTGACTGCCATCATTTCAGTCCTGTCAAGAGTCCCCTCTCACAGCTGTCCTAGGTCAGCTCTGTAATCCTGCTCAAGCAATTCAGCAGTTATCTGGTGGCCAAGGACAGATTACAGGTAGCATACTTCATACTTTTTTTAAATTATGAAGCTTTTAGCCATCCTAGATGCTCCTCTTGATCCAAAAGGAAATGGAATGAAATAAAATAGAACAAAATGAAAATGCAGCACGCTCCCTTTTGTCAAGGTACAGATGGCAACTCTCACCAGATTCTTTAATCAATTCTCACAACAGACTCTGGCATTTGTTGAATTAGAGAGGTGACTGGATAAAACACTATGGAAATCCACAGAGAGCATAGCAACTGCTGTATGAGTAATCACCCATGCAGTCTGCCTGACAGGAAACAAACAAGTAAGTCAAGGGGTTTGTGTGAGAGCGAGGAGATTCATTAGCTCCTGGATGGCCCTGCAACCATGTCTGTAATACCAGTAACAGTATTTAGGATTGTTGAAAGATGTAGTATCACCACTATAGATAGCTGGCCTTTGCTCATAAGCTAAGGGTTAATCCATTACATTCACCATGATACTACTTGTAGTTTACAACATCTATCATTATTTGGAATATTACCTGAAGTATTAGAACTGCTGATCAAAATGTTATTTTAGTATACTGGTTCTGATGAAATGTTATCAGCCTCCCCCTGTTATTTGCTAAGCATGATATGCAGCCGAACGCTATGCATGTTTATTGAGAAGTCCTATTGATTTGAATAAGTGGAACTTGCTCCTGAAGTCAGGGTGTATTGAATTGTAGTTTTAAGCATGTTCAGGATTTCAAAGTATCTGGGGCCATTCACATGACCTACTGGGCGGGCAGTCAAGGGGCAAGCCTTGCCTTCCCCCAATGATGGACCTGTCCTTGGTGGGAGCACAAAGTGTGTTCCCACATGATCAGTCCTGCTCCATGCAATATGGAGCAGGGTGGATTGCTATGAGGCTGGGACTCTTATCTTGGCCTCCGGGTATCCCACAGTGCACCACATGCCAGTCTCAATACACTGAGGGTCAGGTGCTCTAGGTACCCATCTCTGTGTCAGCATGAGCTGCAAGCAGCTTGAGCTGACACACAATCCTGGAAGCTGGGTTAGGAACATAGGGACATAGGAAGCTGCCGTATACTGAGTCAGACCACTGGTCTATCTAGCTCAGTATTGTCTTCACAGACTGGCAGCAGCTTCTCCAAGGTTGCAGGCAGGAATCTCTCTCAGCCCCATCTTGGAGATGCCAGGGAGGGAACTTGGGACCTTCTTCTGCTCTTCCCAGAGCGGCTTCATCCCCCGAGGGGAATAACTTGCAGTGCTCATACTTCTAGTCTCCCATTCATATGCCACCAGAGCGGACCCTGCTTAGCTAAGGGGACAAGTCATGCTTGCTACCGCAAGACCAGCTCTCCTCTCCACAGGGTTAGGGGTGCATTGTGTCCTTAACCTTGGCTATAAGCTGGGCTTCAGCACTGGGTTTGGTGCTGCAGCACCACCGGGATCCACACATATCCTGGTGGTTTTCACGGGCAGCCAAGCCCAGGCGTGGCTGCCTAAGCCTTGGCTTGTCTGCTCGTGAGAACAGCCTCTTTGATCGAAATGGCATGCTAGTATCTTCTTGATTAGTCTCCTGTCCTTTGTTATAGCATCATTCATTTTTTTTTAGTGTGTTAAAATATACCACCACTTGATATGATTAAAGCTGTACTTAAAAGATGGTAAATAGAATATGTTAAATTACACAATTAAAATTTTCTCCTACTGAGTTAAACCCTAGCCGCTCGTGTAATAAAAATACTGTGCAGCACATCATCTTATGAATAGGCTGTGCTAATGATAACAATCACTGCTAGCATATGAAGTACTCCCACTGGAATCTCTTAGGCCTACACTGAACCAGAGCTAATTGCTACTTTATAAAAATTGTGCTCAATTTTTTATTTCCCCAGCTACTATCATAGAGAGCAGAAGCCCTGGCAGAAGCACTTTTACACATAGTAATGTATTTAGCAGCCAGCCAGCCAAGCTGCAGTTTGGAGAATAATTAGCATCTTTCATGAATGATACATTTCTAAAGAAGAAGAATAGCATACAACTTAGATCCCCAAGACATATATACTATTGCTTCCTCCTCTACTATTTTTTATTTTTGGAAGACGGATGGGATCTTATTCGTCTGGTAAGTAGATGGATGGCTTCTTGCCTTCAAGCACACACAGATTAAAATAAAGAGATCTGGTACAAGAATTTCTTGTGAAACAGAGCTGTTAGGAGGCTTCATTTACTGAAGTTTAGAAAATGTATCAAGAGAGTATTGTAGAGGAAGCAGGGGCATAGCCAGAGGTTTACTTAGGGAATTTTGGAGCCTGGACCTAGAGGCCTTTGGAGCTCCCCCTCCCGCCGGCAAATTAAGCATCATCATGCTCCGCCAGGCAACCACAGCATCCATAAGAACACAAGAACAGCCCTGCTGGGTCAGGTCCAAACTAAAGAGGATTTGGGGGCCCCCAGGGGCTGTGGAGGCCCTGGACTTTGGCCCAGAAGTCCAGGGGTAAGAGCGCTTCTGGATAGCTATAATTGAACGGGAGAGTGATGTCCCTGGGCTATGAGGGAGGGGGCTCCACTGGCTGGGAAACAGTCTGCTTGGCTGGGCCGGTTGGTTTGACAAACCAACTTGAACCGGTTCAAAGTGATTAACTCATAGGGAAGAATGGGGAACTTGAACTTACCATCCAACCCACAAAACAATTGGGCAATCAGACCATTTTTAATGAATTTTTGAATTTTATCTGGGTCAGTAGGTCAATGACTGACTCAGGTAGCACCCATGCCCTACCACCAAGCTGCTTTGGTGTCCCTAGGAGACACCACAGCATATAGCCACTCAGAAGCTAAACTAGAGCAACTTCAGCCACATTTTGAAAAAGCAGTGCACCTTGAAGATGTAGAATCAGATTGTAGAACAGACCAGAGCAATGAGTGGAGTACAAGGTCAGACATGGAGTTCAAGAAATATTACAGAGAGAGCGAGAGAGAGAGAGAGAGAGAGCGCTTCTACTGTGTCCATTTCTTGCTATCTCACAAACAAAGCAAACCACACAGTTTGAAACTCCCTCCATTTTGTTCCCACTCTCTCATCCTCCTCCCACAACAGCCAATGGGGGCAGGGTTGCCCTGACAACAACACTTTGTTTTGAATGATAACAAGCCAACCAAGAGGAAAGGCGATCACAAGCCAATTGGAAGGCAGTGGCAGAAAACCACTCAGCAAGGAGAAAACAACAAGACAAAAGCTATCAAAAATGACTCCTGGAGCTGCCCACCATAGCGACTTGAACTGATTCGCTTAAGACTGGGTTCAGTTCAGGTTAATCTTGGACTGGCCTCCTTTCCTGAAGGGTGGTACAGTTTGCGTTTGAACCGCTCTAACCAGCCTGGTTCATGGCAGTCTGGTTCACGATCAAACCATTCTGCACATCCCTAATGTACACTAGCTTGGGAGTAAACCCCATACATCTGAGTAAACATCCATAGGACTGTGTGCATAGAATTATGCTGTACATGATTATTATAAACAACTGCATACGGCTAGGTATTAGCTATGCATAGCAAAGGCACAAATGCATCTCTTTGATTTAAAAAAGAGAGTAATAGTTTGATCTGTGCTGATAATGGTGTCCTCATGGCCATGAGTGTATAATGTAACTCCAGCAAATGCTCTTGAACAGGTGTGTGTGTGTAACAACTTTCATGGAGGACAAGTCCATCAATGACTTGATAGTTATAGGCTATCTCCAGCTTTCAGGGCAGCAGCAGCAGTAGAGGAGGCATGCCGTCATCTCCTGGATATGAGCTTCCCAGAAGCATCTGGTGGGCCACTGAGAGATATAGGATGATGGATTAAATGGCTTTATGTTCACATCTATTGAAAATGATCTGGAAAAAAAGCTATTTCATTCCATGTGGGATACTTCTAGCATCTCATTTTGAGCCTTTAAAGAAGCTTATCCCCCATTCATTCTAATAGCCTTTTGACTGTATATGTAATGGGTCATGGGTAAAAAATGGTGGGTGTTTAGTAGCTTCCAAATATGCACAAAAAATACATTACCATGCTCAAACTTAAGTAGAAAATTCATTACCTAAAACTATTTTCATTGATGCCTTGTGACAGTCCATTCTTAATGGTACAATCAATTTCACATAGTCTAGTATGTACATGTCCATCCTTCAACTCTGAAAACATAGCTAGGGTTGTGTGCTCATTTCAGGACAAATGCTAACATGCTACAGCAGAGTTCATTTCATACTGCACCCACAACCTTAATGCAGAATCAACAAAACAAAGGGCCATATCACACATGCACCTTTGTCTCTAATGAGAACAGCATGTCTGAATGAGCCATCACAAATCTCACGCCACAGACAGAATTCTTGTATTGCTTACATCATCTCAGAAACAATGCTTTTTCAATGGAGACTGTTCACACACTCAGCTTTGAGATGTGAAGTGCACTGCTGACTAATCAATGATAATGTTTGAACAAGAAAAACAAATAAACATGGGTTTAACTCAACTTTACAGCTACATTTCTGTCCGTCTGGTTCTTTCAGTCCTTGTACATTTCAGATCTAAGACAAAGCAGTGGATCTGAAAGTCAAAAGAATCTATGAGGAATGCAGAATGACAGTTATCAGAATAATGAGAATAATAATGTCCCTGCTTCTTCACCAAACAAGTGTTACTGTTAGGAAGTGGCAGCAATCATTGGAATATCAGGTTTGCTCTTGGGCAAAATACGAGAGTGACTGAGGTTTCTGGGAGGCTTTAGCTTGAAAAAGCACTGGATCAGCTTACATGCAATTGGGCACAGCTACAGCAGACTGTCAGATTAAGTGACAATAAAACTAAAACTCCAGTTCCTCTGTCCTAAAACATCAAGGGACTGAGATGGGGCAATGTTCTACTTGCAATCGATGGGACTGTTAGAAACATGATAGGGCAGCAGAAAGGAGTGCAAAGATTATGAAGACTTGCAGACTGTCTACTCAGAAGAAAGGCCCACTGAGTTCAAGGGGTCTTATTCTCTCGATAGTGGGATAATTCTGAGCTTATGTGGCCGCTGACTACCCCCATTTGTTGCCTTCATAAGATAAAAGACTCAAGTGCGATTTCTGATAGATTCTACTGTACAAACAAGCTGTTACGTGATACATTGTAATTACAACCTAAGAAAGCTACTAGTTGTGAGAATGGATCCCCCCCCCCGCCCTGGCCTCCAGTGACAGCTGGGAAGGAGGTGCTGAATGTGATTGATGGAGAAAAATTGGAAAGTTTTCTCCATCAATGGGAAAGGCTCCCTTTACTGCAACTCCTATAAGAAGGGACCCCGAACCTTTAAGAATGGCATCACACAGAGCCTACCCCACCACACAGCTCCATCTTCTGCCATCACTCTGTACACATGGAAGTATGTACTTTTCAGTACAGTTCTTTAAGGTGAAGGAATAGATAGGAATAGATAGGACTGACCAATAGATAGAATAGACTGATTCATGAAGAATTGGCCTTAGGCGCAGCCACTCTATAAACTGCAATTACCACACCTGGGCACTTTCCAGACTAGACCCTACAACGGGGTCAGAACACATCTCGGAAGTGTGCTTCCACACTTCCTGCGTCGTGACACTGCAGTCCCTATGGGGACTGCAGGGTGCCATTCACATTTCCAGTGCCTTGTGAATTTAATTGCTGTAATACAGAGCAAGTCATATATCCGGCGTGAAAAAGTTGCTGTTTTTTTGGGTTGTTTGCTGTGAGACTGCTCTCCCTACTGTTTATGATCTGAATGTGACTTGCCCAAATGGAGGCATTTTGCTGCTGTTCCAGGAGTTAGTCTGGAAAGCGCCCTCATAGAATGCTCCCTCTCTTTCTTACGCTACTCTCTGTGCTTTTGTTCTTTTTATTTTGTTCACTGATTGTGTTTTCTTTCCTTTGTTATACTGCCTTGGGGCTGCCTTTTGGGCAGGAAAGGTGAGATATAAAAGTTTTAAAATAAATGAAACAGAATACCCTTAAAGCTGCAAGGGTCATGTCGAACAAGAATTACATCAAAGGGCAGGTGCAACTTCCTTAGCCTTAACAGCACTGGGTGGGAGAAGCTATATCTAATGAAAATTCGTCCTTTGATGCAAATCCTGTTGGACAGGAACATGACCATCAAAGGAGGTATGCCATATGGGACAGAGTTATTAACCGAGAGACCCTCAGGAATGGGAAATGGTGAAATAGCTGAAACTTCTCCAGTGCCTTTTTAGTTACCACTCTGAGGGGAGATATTTTAAGCACTGGTGAGAGGACAGCATCCAAGAGACCCATCACCCTACCAGCCACAATTTCCTTCCCTAATTTGGCCCTAATGATATCCCACCTAGCCTGCATTTCTATCATAAGCATATTCCTGATTGTGTATGAAATGAATGCTAAAACCACTAGAACAACGTTCTAGAACAAGACTCTCAAAACTATATTAGGAAGACCAAACCCTCCTAGCCGAGTCATTCTTGCAGCCCAGGCAGATTCACTGATCCCAGAAAGTGCTGCTTCACCATAGTCCATCTGCACTCACTTTGCAGCTGCTCCCCCATTGCATTCCTGAAGTGCATAGTCTCCATTGCCTTTCTGCATTTCCCTTAGAAGTACCAAGTCGAACCCTACAATCTACCTCCCCAGACCCAGACACCTTGGCTCTTTCAAAGGTCTCAGCTTGGCAACTACCTCCTGAACCTCATCCATGGAAGAGGAAAGTTCTAGTGGGGGACACTGGAGAGCTTGGGAGTATAGACAGATTCTCTGTTTTGTATTTTTTCTAAATGTAGCCATGTGGATAAAGGCCACATTAAGGAACAAATTCAGGACCCAATAAAGAGGATTAACACCCTACCTTGGCAACCAGTGGCTCACCTCAACCAAACCACATACCCCACACATTTTCTTCCCCACTCCCACTCCTAGCCAAGCGCTATGCTTAGGTGCTGCCCCACTGCTCCTTCACACAGAACCTCTCTCTTTCCTCTACTACCTGTTAAGCCGATGCTGCTTCACAAAGTATTTGCACTGCAGACTATTCCAGCATGAAGATCTAAAACTCCCCCAAAGCATCTGTGAACCTCTTGCTGCTACAGCTGTCCTGAGATGAGCAGAGGAAGGGGCATGGTGGCCAAATACAGGGAGTTCCATTCACCAGACTCTGCTGATCTAGAACACTAGCCTTCATGCTCCATTCCCTTAAGGGACAGAGGCAAAATCACTCTCCATATTTGTGGATAGGAGACTAGTATTTTTATATGACAACTCTTCATGGACTATGAAATGCCAGGATTTGCAATTAAAATGACCCAAGATACTGCTTTTCTCCTACCAAAGTAGATTTGGGATGCAAGTATAGGGATTGCAATGTATTTAAATAGCTTGCTGTGCTACACGCAAATCATTTAAAATATTATTCTACAAGTTTAAAAGGAATTCAGATGCTAGGAGAGAATTCAGGCCTGTCTGTTTTCATTATATTCTTCTGGATACTAAACTGTATTATATAGGATTACTTATATCATTTCTGTCAACTTCTTGCCAGCAATTGAGGAAACATCTATAGAATATTTAGAGTCTCCATTATTTGCTATATTCTTTTAAGCCTCCAGAATTCAACCTTACTGTCAGCCTGGTTTATTTTTCATCAATTCGCACAGCTTCCACATTCTGATTTTCAAAAGCACAAACATTCAGATCTGCTTCATTAATTTTCCAGAGATTTATTTGATTTTAGTTTTTTCCTGTTAAGTAATTTCTCCAGAATCATGTTTACAATCAATGGCCCACATGTTTCACAACATAATGTAGGTGGTGCCAATCTACCCACTCTGCTGCAGGCTCTTAAAGAAGTGTGGGCAGTTTTGTGCTAGAGCACAAATAAGTAACATGGCATGCCTGCGTCCCAGAAGTGCTGCTGAGATCGGAAACACATTACAGATGGTCAAGCAATGTGTTTGTAATCTAAATAGTGCATCTGGAGTGTGAGTCTACCACTATAAGTATTTGTGCTCTTGCACAAAAGTGGAAGACAGCCTGTACTTTATTAGGAGCCTGCATAAGTATGGATCAATTGACATGGCCCATGTTATGCTGCTGCCAGCAAATTTGGAGAACGACACAGTGGCCAACAGATTGGAAGAGGTCAGTTTACATACTCATATCAAAGAAAGGAGACTTAACAGATTGCCCAAACCATTGCACAATATCCTTAATTTCACATGCTAGCAAATTAATGCTCAGGATCATCCAGCGTAGATTAGTTCAAGTTGGTTTCAGAAAAGGCAGAAGAACAAGAGACATCATTGCTGATGCACGCTGGATAATTGAGAAAGCCAAAGAATAACAGAAATAAGTCAATATGTGCTTTACTGACTACAGAAAAGCCTTCGATTGAGTTGACCATGTCAAGTTGTGGAATATCCTTAGGAAAATGGGCATCCCAGAACATCTCATTGTTCTCATGAGAAACCTATACACAGGACAGGAAGCCACAGTCCAGACAGAACATGGTGAACCAGACTGGTTCCAGATTGACAAAGGAGTAAGACAAGACTGTATACTTTCTCCTTCTTTATTCAATTTATATGCTGAACATATACTGAGAGAAGCTGGATTGGAAGAAGATGAGCATGGTTTTAAAGCTGGAGGAAGAAACATCAATAACCTGCGCTACACTGATGACACCACTCTGATAGCTGAGAATGCGGATGAACTGCAAGCTCTAGTAATGAAAGTCAAGGAGCAGAGTGAAAAAATGGGACTACAACTAAATGTCAAGAAGACTAAACTAATGACAACGGGTACAGCAACCCATCTCAGAATTGACAATGAAGACATTGAAGTGGTGGATAGCTTCTGCCTTTTATTATTGACCATCAACAGTAAAGGATCCAGCGTTTGGTAGGGTAGCAATGTAGGCCTTGGAAAGGATATTTAGATGCTGTGACATGTCTACACCTACAAAGATTAGAATTGTTCGGAGAATGGTTTTTCCTGTGATACTCTATGGATGCAAAAGCTGGACTTTGAAGGAGCAAGGTAGAAAAAGCATCAATGCTAGAGAAGACATTTGAGGATACTATGGACAGCCAGGAAAACAAACAAATGGATCATAGAACAAATCAATCCAGAATTTTTACTTGAGGCACAAATGACCAGGCTCAAACTATCATACTTCGGACACATTATGCGAAGATCTAGCTCCCTTGAGAAATCCATAATGCTGGGGAAAGTTGAAGGAAAGAGAAGAAGAGGATGACCAGCAGCAAAGTGGATGGACTCAATTACAACAGCACTTAATGCACCACTGAGAGAGCTTAAAGACCAAGTTGAAGACAGATCATCCTGCAGAGACTCTATCTATATGGTTTCTAAGAGTTGACACCGACTTGAGGGCACTTAATCAATCAATCAGTCAATCAATCAATCAGTGTTATGCTGCACAACATGTCGGCCAATGAGTGCTTCCTTTATTGTCAAAACAGGTGCTCTTTGAGGATTATAATCCGAGTAGCAGGAGGAATCTGGGGCTTTGTATTTGAGCAGAATTAGTGACATGAGACTTTATAATCAGTTGCTGAACAGGCAATGCATTTTTTAAAATATCTGTTCCTGTTTGACTCTCTGCTTGACATGCAAACTTCGCCCCTAAGGAAGTATTGTTGTCTACTGAAACCATGATGTGCAAGACAATGCTGGCATTTCTGTTTGACTGGTACTCCTGCATATGTGGAAGGCAGCCCTGGAGGTGCTGCATAAGAGTACAGTTGTGCAACTGCTGAAAACAGCATGCTTGCACTGTTTTACATTGGAACCAAAATAACGGAATGTATTTTGTTTGCAAAATAAGTAGCATTGTGCAAGTATGGCTGTGCTGTCTTAACTTTGAAGTAGTTATGCAACTGCACTCTTGTGCAACACCACTAGGGCTGGCTTTCACATGCACAGTAATGCCAGTCAGTTAGGAATGCCAAGTCCCAGCATGCTCTCCATCATATCATTTTTTCAAAATGGGAGAGAAAATGGGGGGAAAAAGTTATAATGCAATATGTGCCTTGAACACTGAAATATCAGAATGAAAGAAGGTGGACAGAGGCCAAGACACAATTCTTCATTTCAGGTTATCTCTACAATTGTTTTCAGGGCAGGAGGAACGATGTAAAAAAACACTGAAGTGCAATTCCTGCCTTGAAGGTTGAGATACCAATATTATAGTGGATATATACACTGATGGCACAATTATTGGTTTTATATTGAAACACCAGCTCAAGCCATGCACCCTTTTTAAAGGTGTGTGTGTGTGTGTGTGTGTGTGTGTAAAGATGCCAAATACATTGCAGTGTGATAGAGATCATGTTTAAGTTAGTAAACACAGGACTGAAAAATTGGCCGCTTTTTGTATTCTTCCCAGAGGGACATTTCTCACTCGAACAATATTGTGGATAGTTAAGCACAAGAGGACTTCCAAGTCTGTGCATTTAATAAGCCAGAGGAAACATAAAGGATGGAATTTGCTGTCTTAGTGCTATTCATCATGGGAGCCCTTTGACTAATCATGCATGGCGATCACGCAATGAAATATTACTACAGTGCTGGAAAATGGGGTTGGCACAAAAGCAGTTTTTGAATTGTAAGTGTTGCAATTTTAAAGTGAAACTAAATGTGCATTACTTGTTCATGAAAAATAACCCTGAAATCTACAGCATAATCCTCCTGGGAAGAGTTGAACCACAAGCATCACTGCCAGCTTCCAAGTCAAAGAGAGTGAAAAATTATGAGGATTTCTGATGGGAAGGGAGTTATTTTAAAAGTAGCCTAATCTCTCTTAAAGGATGCAGTTGACTCAAAAGTCAGTAATATCCCATCTACCCCTCAGCTTGAAATTACCTCTGTGAACTGTTGCTCACATGAGTCTAGAAATGGTTCAAGTCCTTTTGTGATCACCTCAAGTCAGCATCTGACTTGACTCACAAAGTTGACCTTTGTTTTAAAAGGGGGTGAAAACACATTAAAGGTTGTGGTGAAGAGTTTTGAAAGGTGAAGTGAAAGAATTTCAGAGTTAGTTCACATATCCAGAAAAGGTTTTTAAAAAGAGAAATCGCTTTTGAATTACACGTCTTTATTTACACTTTTTCTGGTCTTACTTTTGATTTAACTAGTATGTAACTTCACAGACCCCAGGGTTGTGAGTGTTGAACAAAAGCATGTTGTCAGTTAGCTTTGATATCACACAGTGGGGCTAGGCAAAGTTGCCATGAACATCCTGGTGACTAATTGGCTTTGCTTTGAGTCACAGAGGGGCAGGCGAGCTGGAAAGCTATTCAAGAAGCCCAGAGACAGCACCAGATGGGGAGAAAGCATTTCCCATACAAGTAAATTACTGCCAGCTACACCTGTGGTAACTAGAAGGCAAGGCACTTTTCACATACTCAGAGTGCTTTTCTTTTTTATCAGTGTGTGGGGGGGGAGAGAGAAAGAGAGAGAGAGAGAGAGAGATCAGTTGCCCATGGGCTTGTTTCCCCTTATGTTTAGGATGGGAATATTAATGTCAAAGATACCATTGCTATCCTTTCAAAAATCTGATATGTAGGACAAGGTTTAGCCCCCCACCCCTGCAAATGCATATTGCCTCTTGCAGACCCTCATTATTTTTTTCTGGTGCCGCCAGTACTTTAAATGGGAATTCTGAGATCACTTATCACCTTTTGTTCAAATGAACTGAACTCAACAACTTGTTGATGAAAAGTGGTTGAACATTTTAAGAGCCTTTCAATGGAAAGCCATTGGCCACAGAAAGGCAAGTAGGCAGATTACACACACAAAGGGTATTCACACGACCTACCAGCAGGCAGGTGGTGGTGGGAGGCATGGTTCCACCTAGCTTTCCCCCCCGCCCCAGGTGATAAGACAAATGCTGAATGAAGTGTGAACCGCACTCCCAGATGATCTGCACTGTGCCAAGCAGCACAGATCTCCGGAGGCCATGATGACACATCCTAGCCTCCAGGGATTGCACAATGCACCATACAGTACATTGGGGGAATCACAGTACATTGGGGGATCCCCCTCTCAGACAGGTGCTCTAGGCCCCCATCTCTGTGTCTCTGGTGTTCTAGGCACCCATCTCTGCAAGTAGCCTGAGTACACACACAATCCCGGCAGCCAGGTTAAGGGTGTACTCATGCCCTTAACCTCAGCTAAGAGCTGAGCTACAGAGACGGGTTTGGTGGTGTCACAGCAATGCCAGGATCTTCATGGATCCTAGCAGTTCTCATAGGCAGCCAGGCCTAGGCTTGGCTGCTTATGAGAACAGCTTTAGAATGTGCTAGGATGCATGGATGAAATGGCTCTAGCAATGAGATCTGCTAGATCCATTTTGAGAATTACCTCAGAAGTTGGGAAAGCAGAAAAAGTCACTTTCCTCTGCTTCCTGATATCATACGAAGTGGTTCTGAGATCAGAGAGTAGGCAAGTAGGTAAAAAGCAGAAGGCAGGTGCTGCTTATACAAAGAGGCAAGTCTCACGATCAGTGAGACTCGCTGGAAGGGGGTTTGTGGGGAGAGTGGGCTTAGCCTGCTCTCCCCACAGAGGATTAGAAGGCAGCCCTGGGCAGCCAGATCGGCAGCCCCCGGAACTGCTGGCTTCATCATGGAGTTGGCGGGGACTGCAGGGGTCGGGGGTCATGTGGCCCCCGAACGTCCCAGGATGCCCCACACAAGCTTGCAGGGCATCCTGGAGAGACCCCTAAGCCCAGGAGGCTGCTTGTTGCCTCCTGGTTGGGGGTCTCGTCATGTGTCGCCATGCACCATGGCGACACATGAGCAAAAAGACATGGTTAATGGAGCACTCGCTCCATTAACCTCGTCTTAGGGGAGGGGCATTTTTGAGGGCTAGCTGCCGGGAACCGTGTGGCTCCTGTTGCAGCACACGACTGCCCCAAAGCGGGCTAGGCTCCCTTAGCCCGCTTTTGGGTGATCGTGAGAATCACCTCATAGTCTACCTTTAAAAGGCACTGCTATTTTGTATATGGGGCCACTTTGTAGGTTACAAAGCAGCCTTCCCATTACCACAGGCTAAAAGGCCATTTTTATTCTTTAAGATAACAACAACAACAACACTCAGATTCCTGGAGGTGGCAGGACAGAAGATAAAAAGGTAAAACGTATCTTCAGCCCAAATAATGTGAGCCACGGGGTTTAATTCTTCACTGAAAAACTTGAATGGGATTGTGCTGATTCCCCCTTTAAATACATAGGCATAGATGTGCTCTTTAGAATCACTGCTCATAATGATGGTAAGGAAGACAATAAGATGGGTAGCAGGGGAGACAGTAAGGATGTATGCATCTTAAATCCTCACACAGGATGTTTCTTGTGGGTTTTGTGCATAAAGATCTTCTAAACTATGCTGTAAAAATAATGCTAGTTTATGGGATGAATATTAAAACCAAGTCAGGGAGAGCTGTTTACTGGAAGTTTATTTTAGCTGTTTAAAAGCCATTGCTTTTAAATGAAATGGCTGACAGTGTTGAATATAAAACTAGAATGACTGGAATGATGTATCACTAAGTGATAGCGAAGGATGCAAATCTATACCTTGTTTGAGCATGTATACAGCCTGTTTCTCTCTGCATTCAAGATCACAAAGACAGCAATGTGCACATCTTTCTCACATTTGTTTGTGAGGAGCACAGTGCTAATCCATCAAGGCTTCTTGTCTCATCCACTTCTTGCCACATGCCTTGCCCTGCTTTCAATAGCCATCTCCACTCTGTTGCTCCTGAGCAACAGAAGCATGTTGGGCATCAAGGCTGTATATGCCATCAATAGGGATCTCGATGAAGAGATGCTTGTCACCAACATGTTAGTCATTCTATAAGCAGAAGCTTCAGGGGGCAGGCATACTGCTCACCCCTTCTGAAGGAGCAAATACCCACTTGTTATTGAGGCTAGAGGCAGCTGGACTTGTGCTGTTCTCCCCTTTGGCTTGGCTACTCTGGCTTTTTGTACACAATGGGATCCCCATTCAGATTCCATGTGGCCAGCATATAAGTGTCCTCTTTCTTCATTTGCAGCAGGATCCTCTCTAAATTTGCAGTTGCAGAGCAGCTGTTCCACATGAGCAATAGCCCAAGGAGATTGCCAGAACATGGTGGTTGCTGTTGATTGTTTGGCCAGTGATGATTATCACATCAGTTGTTGAGTGACTCAATGAAGAGATGGGCAGAGCTTGTGTCCCTTTAATTGGTGTCAAAAGAGGGCATTTAAGCAGATGTGGTTTTTCTCAACATTACACTACAAGATGCACCTTTCTTACTCCCCTATTAAAAGTACAGGAGTCTTGTTTTTCTTTGGTTCTCATTGCCCTAAACCACTATAGTCTATTTCCATTTCATTGAGTGCATGCAACCTGCATAATGATGGACCTCTGTTGTCATATGTGTATTAAAACTAAGCAAAACAGCCCTTCTTATGGCCAGTGAGCAATCCTGGTCAATACACTGTCCATGCATCATTTCTCTGCTCATCAGCCTTGCTGAAGATAAAATTAAATACTTCTGTCTAAACATAATGGAAGCTGGTCTTGTGGTAGCAAGCATGACTTGTCCCCATAGCTAAGCAGGGTCTGCCCTGGTTGCATCTGAATGGGAGACTTGATGTGTGAGCACTGCAAGATATTCTCCTCAGGGGATGGAGCTGCTCTGGGAAGAGCAGAAGGTTTCAAGTTCCCTCCCTGGCTTCTCCAAGATAGGGCTGAGAGAGATTCCTGCCTGCAACCTTGGAGAAGCCGCTGCCAGTCTGTGAAGACAATACTGAGCTAGATAGACCAATGGTCTGACTCAGTATATGGCAGTTTCCTATGTTCCTATGTTCCTAAATATCCTAATACACATAACTAAATTTATGTAGGTTACATTATTAATGATGATGATGATGATGATGATATTTACATACAGTCTACCAGATGTTATTGACTGGATTTGGTACTTTAATTATCGGGCCCTTTCCAAGGCTCTAGGATAACTAAAGAAAAATTAAAGATAGCATCGTAGTATTCGTGCTGTCCCGAGTAGCTTGGCCTTCTGTAGCTGATATGTTGTAATTTTATCGATGCCTAAGGTGTCAAGATGGTGTTCAAGTTCTTTTGGTACTGCACCAAGAACTATTGGCACCACTATTGTTTTCTTTTTCCAGAGCCACTCAATTTCATTCTGAAGGTCCTTGTATTTAGTTATTTTCTCCAATTGTTTTTCATCGACTCGTCTATCCCCTGGGATTGCAAAATCAATGATCAGAACCCGATTCTTCTCAATGACTGTCAGATCTGGCGTACTGTGCGCCAAATGCCTATCAGTTTGTATTCAAAAATCCTAAAGGATTTTTGCCTCCTCATTTTCTGTGACCTTCTCAACTGGTGGATTCCACCAATTCTTGCTTGTGGGCAATTTGTAATTCTTGCAAAAGTTCCAGTGGATCATCACAGCAACTTTATTGTGTCTTTCCTTATAATCAGTCTGCGTGGCATGATTTTCTTACAATAACATACAAGGTGCTCAACTGTCTCATCTGCTTCCTTGCATAACCGACACTTACTGTCTTTCTGGGTCTTGTCAATTTTTGCTTTTATAACATTTGTTTGTAGTGATTGTTCCTGGGCTGCAAAAATGAGACCTTCCATTTCTTTCTTCAGTGTCCCCTTCTTTAACCACTGCCATGCAGTGCTATTGTTGACTATCGAGTGTATGTCATTAAAGAACTGACCGTGCAATGATTTATTGTGCCATTTTCCTCATCAATTCCTCATCTGCTGTTTTTTATATTCATCCTTTGATTCCTTTATTTTCAACAGTCCTGTCTTACTCTCTTCCTGTAGCATTTCTTCTTGGCTTTCATTGATGTATTCCACCAATGCTCATTTTTGTTCTTCAACAGACTGTCTGACTTGCAACATTCCACGTCCACCTTCATTTCTTGGCAGGTACAGTCTATCAACATCACTTCTTGGGTGCAGGCCATGATTGATGGTCATTATTTTCCTGGTTTTCCAATCCAGCGCATCCCAATTCTGCTTGTTTCCAATCAACAATGCCTGCTGTATATCGGATTACAGGAATTGTCCATGTGTTGATTGCTTTGATAGTGTTACCACCATTAAGTTTGGATTTCAGTGTCTTTCTTACACACCTGATATATTCCTTACTAACTTTGGTCTTCACTTCAGCATGCTTGATCTTGTCACTTTGGAGAATGGATAACTTTCCTCAGGTGACAGACTCTTTATGCTGTTTCCATTTGGCATCTCAATTCCTTCACTAGTTGTCATTTTTCCACGATTTATTGCCAATATAGTGCATTTGTCCATTCCAAACTCCATTGCGATATCATGGCTATAAATTCTAACTTTATTGGGTAATAACTCAATTTTGGATGGTGACTTTCCATATAGCTTTAGATTGTCTATAAAAAGAAGGTGGGAAAGCTGAACTGATGTTTTTGAAGTTTGGTATCCATGGTTTGTTTTGTTCAAGATAATTGATGGCGGAAACAGGGAGATTACAAAAAGTAAAGGTGACAATGAGTCTCCTTGAAATATTTCTCTCTGGATGTTAACTTCCCCCACTTCTCCGTTGACTAGCAAATGAGTCTTCCATGTGTTCATTGCCGTTTTTTAAAAAAGTTTTTAATGATATCATTCACTCCAGTCATATCCAGGCATTTTAAAATCCAGGTATGTGGTAATGAGTCAAACACTTTCTTATAGTCAATCCAAGCTACATTTAGATTTGTCTTCCTTCATTTACAATTTCCCCAAACCATTTTGTCAATAAGAAGCTGATCTTTTGTGCCTCTTGTTTTCTGATGGTTTCCCTTCTGTTTCATTGGTAACAAACTAATCTATCTAATAAACTATCTAATAAACGGACAATAAGCTCCCTAAATACTGTAAACAGCCAACAAAAACAGTATGAAGACAGAAGGTCAGCAGGGGAAGGGACACTTCCCAGTGTATTGCACAGAGTGCCACATGTATGACTATTTGCCCCATGGGCAGAAGTCATGGGTGTGTGCTCGGTGCAAGGAGCTCCTGGCTCTCAGGGAACAAATCCGTTCCCTCGAGACCAAGGTGGCGGATCTGGAGAAGCTCAGAGAGACAGAGAGGCATGTGGACGAGACCTTCAGGGATGTGATAGAGGCATCCCTCTCCAGGGCTGGTAGCTCCTCTGCTGTCAGGGAGAATGAAGGTCTTGGGCAAGGAGGACATCGGACTGAGGAAGAGGGAAATGCTCCTTTAGAAGGGACCCCTTCTGTGGATGATGAGCCCATATCCTCTCGCACAGGGGATACTCCTCTGGGGGGTGGGGGCCTCCTTGTAGTGGGTGATTCGATCATTAGGGGGATAGAGAGATGGGTTTGTGACCAGCGTGTTGACCACACGGTGACTTGCCTGCCTGGTGCAAAGGTTGTGGACATTACACAGCATCTAGACAGGCTCCTAGGCAGTGCTGGGGAGGAGACAGCTGTCGTAGTGCACGCCGGCACCAACAATGTGGGGAAATGCAGTCGGGAGGTCCTGGAAGCCAAATTTAGGCTGACAGGTAGCATTTTGAAGTCCAGGACCCCCAAGGTAGCATTCTCAGAAATGCTACCTGTTCCATGTGCAAGTACAGTGAGACAGGCAGAGCTGAGGGATTTCAATGCATGGATGAGACGTTGGTGCCCGGAGGAGGGGTTTAGATTTGTTAGGCACTGGGACACATTTTGGGGCAACCAAGGCCTGTAAAAAAGGGATGGGCTGCACTTGAACCAAGATGGAACCAGACTGCTGGCGCTTAAAATAAAAAAGGTTGCAGAGCAGCTTTTAAAATGACACCTGGGGAACAGCCGATGGGAGCTGGGCAGTATCCCGTTTGGCAAAAGCCATCCTTTAAAGTGTGAGGCTGCAAAAAATTCAAATAAAACAGAAGGGGACAGAATAGAACCGCATAAAGAGCAGACGGGAGCCTGTGCCAGCAGGTCAAAGAATCAAAAGAATAGCATACATCAGGGGAGAGATTCAGTGTATAGGTGCTTGTATGCCAAAGGCAGAAGCCTCCGAGCCAAGATGGGTGAGCTGGAGTGCTTGGTTGCTAATGCAGAAATAGACATAGTGGGCATAACAGAATCATGGTGGAACAGTGAGAACCGGTGGGACACTGTTTTCCCTGGGTATAAACTCTATAGAAAGGACAGGGAGGGGCACCTTGGAGGAGGGGTAGCACTGTATGTTAAAGAAGGAATAGAATCTAACAAGCTAGAAAACCTAAGTGGACTGGAGTCCTCCACAGAAACCCTGTGGGTGACTATACAAGGCCGGAAAGGAAATGTGCTACTGGGGACGTGCTATCGCCCTCCGGATCAAAATGCCGACAGTGACTAGGAGTTGTAGGAGGAAATCAGGGAGGCATCAAGGAGAGGCAGGGCTGTAATTATGGGTGATTTCAACTACCCACACATAGACTGGGTAAATTCACATTCAAGTCAGGACAAAGAGGTCAAATTTCTAGATACGCTAAACGACTGTTCCCTAGAACAGTTGGTCATGGAACCGACCAGAGAGAAGGCGACCTTCAATCTAATTCTGAGTGACACCCAGGACCTGGTGCGTGATGTCAGTGTCATCGACCCTTTAGGGAACAGTGACCACAGTGCCATCAATTTCAGCATACATGCAGGGAGAGAATCACCAAGGATGTCTAACACAGACATTTTGAATTTCAGAAGAGGAAACTTCTCTAAAATGAGGAGTATGGTGAAAAGAAAGCTGAGGGGGGAAATCAGGAGAGTCACTTCACTCCAGAGTGCATGGAGTTTACTCAAAACCACAATACTAGAAGCCCAGTTAGATTGTATACCCAAAAGGAGGAAAGGTACCACTAAGTCCAGGAGGATGCCAGCATGGCTAACGGGTACTGTCAAGGAAGCCATAAAAGGGAAGAAGACTTCCTTCCAAAATTGGAAGGCCTGTCCAAACGAAGAGAACAGAAAGGAACACAAACTCTGGCAAAAGAAATGCAAGGTGACAATAAGGGAGGCAAAAAGAGAGTTTGAGGAACATTTAGCCAAAAGTATCAAGGGGAATAACAAAAACTTCTTTAAGTAAATCAGAAGCAGGAAACCTGCCAGGGAGGCAGTTGGACCATTAGACAATGAGGGAGTGAAAGGGATTATTAAGGAGGATATGGAGGTTGCAGAGAAGCTGAATGAGTTATTTGCATCTGTCTTCACGGCAGAGGATACTGAGCATATACCTGCTCTTGAACCAGGCTTTTTAGGGATGGAGTCTAGAGAGCTGAGTCAGATAGAAGTGACAAGGGATGATGTTCTAAACTGTCTGGAAAAACTGAAAGCTAACAAATCACCAGGGCCAGATGGCATCCATCCAAGAGTCCTCAAAGAACTCAAATGTGAAATTGCCGACCTCCTTGCTAAAATATTTAACTTATCCCTGCAATCGGGCTCTGTACCAGAGGACTGGAGAGTAGCAAATGTAACACCGATTTTCAAAAAGGGATCCAGGGGCGATCCGGGAAATTACAGGCCAGTTAGCCTAACGTCCATTCCAGGCAAATTGATGGAAAGCATCCTCAAGGATAAAATTGTAAAGCACCTAGAAGAACAGGCCCTGCTGGGAGTGAGCCAGCATGGCTTCTGCAAAGGTAAATCTTGCCTCACCAACCTTTTGGACTTCTTTGAGAGTGTCAACGAGTGTGTGGATCAAGGTGATCCAGTTGACATAGTCTACCTGGACTTCCAAAAAGCTTTTGACAAAGTTCCTCATCAAAGACTCCTGAGGAAACTTAGCTGTCATGGGATAAAGGGCCAAGTACATGTGTGGATTGCTAACTGGTTGAAAGACAGGAAACAGAGGGTAGGTATAAATGGAGAGTTTTCACAATGGAGGGAAGTAATAAGTGGGGTCCCACAGGGATATGTACTGGGTCCGGTGCTTTTTAATTTATTCATAAATGATCTAGAAGCAGGGGTAAGCAGCGATGTGGCCAGATTTGCAGATGATACCAAACTTTTCTGGGTAATGAAATCCCAAACGGATTGTGAGCAGCTCCAAAAGGATCTCTCCAAACTGGGGGAGTGGGCAACAAAATGGCAAATGCGGTTCAATGTTAGCATGTGTAAAGTGATGTACATTGGGACAAAAAACCCCAACTTCAAGTATATGCTGATGGGATCCGAGCTGTTGGTGACAGACCAGGAGAGGGATCTTGGGGTTGTGGTGGACAGCTCGTTGAAAGTGTCGATTCAATGTGCGGCAGCTGTGAAAAAGGCCAATTCCATGCTAGGGATCATTAGAAAGGGGATTGAAAATAAAACGGCTAACATTATAATGCCCTTATACAAAACTATGGTGCGACCACACTTGGAGTACTGCGTACAATTCTGGTCACCACATCTTAAAAAGGACATTGTTGAACTGGAGAAGGTACAGAAGAGGGCAACTAAGATGATCAGGGGCCTAGAGCACCTTTCTTATGAGGCAAGACTACAACACCTGGGGCTTTTTAGTTTAGAAAAAAGACGACTGCTTGGAGACATGATAGAGGTCTATAAAATCATGCATGGCGTGGAGAAAGTGGAGAGAGAGAAATTCTTTTCCCTCTCACACAACACTAGAACCAGGGGTCACTCCATGAAATTGATTGCCAGGAGGTCTAGGACCAACAAACGGACGTACTTTTTCACACAACGCGTGATCCACTTGTGGAACTCTCTGCCACAGGTTGTGGTGACGGCCAACAACCTGGATGGCTTTAAGAGGGGTTTGGATGACTTCATGGAGGAGAGGTCTATCAATGGCTACTAGTTGGATCGCTGTGGGCCACTTCCAGCCTCAAGGGCAGGGTGTCTCTGGGTAGTTGCAGGGGAGTAATGGCAGGAGAGAGGGCACGCCCTCAACTCCTGTCTGTGGCTTCCAGCGGCATCTGGTGGGCCACTGTGCGAAACAGGATGCTGGACTAGATGGGCCTGATCCAGCTGGGCTGTTCTTATGTTCTAACTGTTCCTTTCTAGGTGGTCTTGCATGGCATTTGCTCCAATTGCTCTCATGAACACAGTTGGAAGGCAAGTTATTTGCCTATAGTTACTTGGTACTGCACCTTTTTCATAGTCTTTCAGAAGAAGACATGTCTTGCCAGTTGTCATCCATTCATCAAGTTCTCCACCTTCCAGTATATCATTCTATGGCTTGGCTAATCTTTTATGTAAGCTGGTCAGATGTTTGACCCCAAAGCCATGTACTTCATCCATTCCCAGTGCTGTCCAAATCTTAATCTTTTTTGCTTGGTTTCAACCATTTGAGGTGTTATTATCAAGTCACCCATTTTGGTTCCATCCAATTCCCCCTTGACTTTTAAAAATCAATTCTGCATACTTGTTATAATCAACAGGGTTGTCCCAAATGTTTCTCCAAAATCCAAGGAGCTGTTCCCTGTCTGGTTGCACAATTTTATCCAATTTTTCTCCATTAACACTCTGATAAAACAGACGTTGATTCGAATAGAAAAGGAAATTTTGTTGGTATTGCAATACACGAGCATAATATCGGTTGATCTTCTTTGCTATTGCTGTAATTTGCTGTTTCACAATTTTGAGGGCTTCTTTGATCTTCGTGGTATCCAAGTGGTACTTCTTTACTAAGTATTCCTTGATCTTTTCATTCTTACGCTTTTTCTCTTTCATGTCCTTCAATTTGCTGGCATCCACCCTTAACTTATTGATCTTATTTTCCAGTCTAACCTTCCATTTTGGTTTTTCCTTTTGTTGTATTTTTGGCTTGTTAAGTTCATATCCAAGCTCTTGTGTGGTCACTGCTGCCACACTGTACATGAGCTGGTTTGTTTCCTGTAATGTCTTAGTCTTAATCTCAGCTACAGCTTTGTTCAGGTTATTTAATGCTTGTGCCAGATCTTTTTTGGACACCAGCTTCAGTGCAGGCAGTCTTTTATGCTCTTTTCTTTCTTTCATACGTCCAACAATTTTTCCTTTCAGTTCTTTTTGCATCTTAGTTAGCTGATGGTCTTGAGAATTTGGCACAATCAACAGAGGTGTTTCACTTCTTTCTTTGTATTCATTTTCGACTATGCCTTGTTGCTCTACCAATGTTTCTTCAGGATCTGCTGGATAATTTCCTCAGTGATTCATGGTCAATATGCTCACTCTGGATATTTTGCTGGAGTTCATCCAATTTCACATCAGTATATACTTTCTTTTGCATTATAAATCGACATTGATCTACTAATCTAAGTTCTGTAATTTCTGAGTTTGGATGTTTTTGTCTCCAAATTTCATACATTCTTTTCTGGAATCCACATTTCTACAGGTTCAATTTAAAGTAACAAATAATAATTTCTCAATTTTCTGCTACTGTATACTTTCAATGTTGAGTATACAGTTACAGAAAATTGAGAAATTATTGTTGTTCAATTTAAAGTAACAAATAATAATTTCTCAATTTTCTGCGACTGTATACTTTCATTGTTGAGTATACAGTCACAGAAAATCAAGAAATTATTATTGTTATTATTATTATTTCTTGTTTGCACAGTCAAACAGGTGTTATTGACTGGTTTCTTTTATCCAGACATCAAGTATTTCCCAAGGACCTGGGATGCCAGTATTTTGTTATCAATATTGTTGTTATAGGCATTGCCACAAAATGTAGGCTGTTCCCAGTAAAGTTATATTTTGTAGTTGGCTGATGGTGATTTCTGTGGCCCCTATGGTGTTGAGGTGCTCTTCAAGATGTTTTGGAATTGCACCTAGGGTGCCAATTACTACTGGGATTTTTTTGGTCTTCTTCTGCCACAGCCTTTCAATTTCGATTTGCAGATCTTTGTATTTTGTTATTTTTTCTGTTTCTTTTTCTTCTATTCTGCTGTCACCTGGCATTACTATGTTGATTATTTTGACTTGTTTTTCTTTCTTCTCGACTACAGTTATATCTGGTGTATTGTGTGACAGATGTTTGTCTGTTTGTAGTTGAAAGTCCATCATCATCATCATCATCATCATCATCATTATTATTATACCACCCTTCAACCAAAGTTCTCAAAGCATTTAACATAGAAAAATAAATAATACATAAATAAGATGATCCCCTGTACCCAAAGAGCTCACGATCTAAAAAGAAACATAAGGCTGATATCAGCAACAGCCACTAGAAGGATGCTGTGCTGGGGATGGATAGGGTCAATTGTTCTCCCCCTGATAAA
The DNA here is from genome assembly GCF_027244095.1 of Hemicordylus capensis. NCBI lineage: Eukaryota > Metazoa > Chordata > Lepidosauria > Squamata > Cordylidae > Hemicordylus > Hemicordylus capensis. The sequence continues at coordinate 376,257,838 of NC_069658.1, read as the reverse complement.
TAAAGAGAATCACCACTTTAAAAAGATGTCTCTTTGCTCAGTTAGCAGGGTTACATGACATGATTATCTAGACCCATTTCAAACTGGCTTTAGAGATGGCTATGGGTTGAGACAGCCTTGGTCGGCCTGATGGATGACCTTTACCGGGAAATCGACAGAGGGAGTGTGACTGCTGGTTCTTCTGGATACCCACTGGGCACACCTTACCCTGGTGTTTCAGGAGGAGGCCATGGCCAGGAGTGCATTCTATCAGCTTCGGCTGATTCGACAGCTGTGCCCATTCCTTGAAGAGGATGACCTCAAAACAGTGGTGCATCAGCTGATAACCTCCCAGCTTGACTATTGCAATGCGCTCTACGTGGGGCTGCCTTTGTACGTAGTCCGGAAACTTCAGTTAGTTCAGAATGCAGCAGCCAGATTGGTCTCTGGGGCAACCCGGAGAGACCATATTTTTCCTATTTTGAAACAGTTACACAGGCTGCCGATATGTTTCTGAGCAAAATACAAAGTGCTGGTTATTACCTTTAAAGCCCTGAATGGCTTGGGTCCGAGTTATCTTAGTGAGCGCCTTCTTCTACATGACCCCCACCGCACATTAAGGTCATCTGAGGAGGTCTGTCTCAAGTTACCACTGGTTCGTTTGGTGGCGACTCAAAGGCGGGCCTTCTCTGTAGCTGCTCCTGGGCTGTGTAATGCACTCCCAGCAGAAATCCGCAATCTTAACTCTTTGTTGACCTTCAGGAGAGCCCTTGAAACCTATCTGTTTGGCCTGGCCTTCCAGGGTTTTTAATTAGTTTTAATTGTTTTGATATTGTAACCTGGTTTTCAGGGTTTTAATTGTTCTGATTGTTTAATTGTTTTTTTAAATGATGTTTTAATTGTTAATTGATGTTTATATTTATATTTCTGTTTTAATAGTTATTGGTTTTAATGGTTTCTGTTTTAATTGTAAACCGCCCTACATTTTGGAAGGGCGGTATAAAAATTGAATAAATAAATAAATAAATAAATAATACATTTGGTAGGCCTTATGGATATGTTCACACACCAGGTTTGGGTGTATTCTACCCAGTAATCATTTGTATTTAGTTATTTGGATGTTTGTTCCTGTGGGAATCCTGTAGAGATTGTGGGGGAGGAGTCCCAAAAGGAAAAAGAGGAAAAGAAAATGGAGTTGTTGCTGAATAAACCTTTAGTTAAATCTATGTAAGATTTATTTGTATTTATAAGGGAAGCAGCTATAAAACATGAGCTGCCTTTGGACATCACGCCATACTGGAGGCAACTATGCCAGAGGTTCAGGTTTGTCATAATGTGAATGCAGGAACCTGTGGTTTCGAAAGAATAGCAACCCAGGGTTTCTGACAACAAACCTAAATCTGAACCCTCAGTTGCACTTTGGTTCCACCGCCAAAACCTCAGGTCAGAAAGTGGTATCATGTCATCCGAAGGCTGGAGCTTGCAGTTTCTGTCTGACACTGGAGTTGAGGGTAGGAAGCTCCTCCCTCTCCCTTTCTCCAATTGGCTGCCATGGCTTTCCTTCATGTGAAGGAGGAAGCCCGACCCGCACTGCTAGTTCCTCCCCTCTTTCAGTCCCCCAGATTCCAGATCAGGATTGTCTGGGAGTGCGGAAGGCTAATGGAAGCAAGTGGTGCTCGCGGTTTGCCATTATGTGTTTTAGGGATGTGCGAAATGTTTTGGATACAAAATGTTTTGTACCCAAAACAGCCTGTTTCGGGTGTTTTGTAGACAAAACAAAACACCCATTTTCCAGATCCAAAAGTTTTGTATACAAAACAAAACGGCCCTGTTTCGGCTACAAAACGTTTTGTTGTTTCGGACCTCTATTTTGTGGTGATCTCTGAGTCAGTCTCCATTTTGTGTTTGACATCTCTTTGAATTTCCCACCCTTCCAGCCTTCTGATTAGTGACCTAAATCATGGACCGACCTGCTGACAATTCCCTCCTTGTTCCCCATTGGCTCTTTTGCTTCTTCCCACTTTTTACTGACCCCACATTGGCCAGGGGAAGGGTTGCTAACCCATGGGGTGCTGGGTTCTGCTGTTTCTGTGATGTTCTGAGTGTAGATTCTCTGGTAGCATATGAGAGTGGATTCTTGTTTTTCACTGAAAATCTCATATGCTACCAGAGAATCTACAATGAACACCTCAGAAACAACAAAACCCAGTACCCCACAGGCTTGTGGGTATGTGGGTAGTTCACACCCTATATGCACTACACAACCCCTCGCCCCCCCAAGTGGAATTATGGGGCTGCTGAAACCTCCATTATTCCCTATGGGAGAAATCTTAAAGACACGTAAACTTCAACAAATCACAAAAGATCAGCCCTTTGCCCAATTCCTTTGAAATAATTCTGGAAGTTTCCTTGCCCCCATTGGGCACTACCACCCACCACACTCTGCTCTGGGTCATCCCTTTCCCCTTGATTTGAAACGATACATTTGCTGGAATCCCCATTATTCCCTATGGGAAAATTCTTAAAGATGTGTAAACTTTTTAAAAAATCACACACACAAAAAATCAGCCCTTTGCCTAATTCCTTTGAAATTTGGGTGGTAGCTTCCACCCATTGAACACTACCACCACCACCCACTCTTTTTGCCCTGGGACCCTTTTTAAAAATCCAAATCGATTCGGATTCGGAAAATTTGGCTACAAAACAAAACAGGGCTGATTCGGATTCAGAAAATTTGGGTACAAAACAAAACGGGGATGTTTCAATTCAGATACAAATCGAAACAAGAAAATTCCAAAATGCACACCCCTAATGTGTTTGCCGTTATGTGCAAAGGGGGCCAGTGGGTCCACATACCACCTTTTATGACACACACAAAGGCCAAACATATTTTATTCAGATCACATTTTATTCCTTCCCTTTCAAACAGATGTAAGAAAATTCAGCTACTGCAGTCCAATGAGACTAATGGAAGCCGTGTTCTAATCGACTAGCTTTTCATGAACATGGAGCTTTTTATGCAGGGGTGTCCCAGAAGAACTATACCATGTGGTTCCTCTGAATGTTTGTTCTGCTCAACCAGTGCTGGAAACTGAAATGCTCCAAACTCCATGATAAAATTTTCCCTAGGATACACATCTTTGAAAATAAGCTGCATTTCAGGAAATGAAAGAGAGGATAAAACCTCTCTTCTTGGACTCCTTAAGAAACATGGAAGGAAAATGTAACAAAAAGCAATAGCTATCACAGATATTTTTAGTGCCTGCCTTGATAATGTCGTTATAAAGCATTGTTCTCTTCATAAAATTGTTTTGTGTGATCTACAAACATTGATGTTTTGAACAATAACTTGAATGGTAGCTCTAATAACAAGGCTAGGAGGGTAATGGATAAATACAACAGTTTTATACTTTGCGCCCAATTACTCCAGTATTCCAGACATATTTGAGCCAAATTTAAAACAGAAGAAGGGACATTGCCACTAGCTTGCCATAGCCTTTTCCCACTAATGGTTTTATTGTCACCACATCTGCATCAGAATGAAAGCTCAGTCTAAATAAACATTGTTATTTTATGGAATATGTTGCATTTTCAACCACCAGTTGTTCTTTTGCTGAGAACTACACTGGAGCTAGAAAGATTATTAGCAAATGATTCACAAAAGGGCTGGGATGGGAGTGATGCAAAAACAGTAGTTAACTCTGCACTGAGAGAAAAATAGCACTAATATAGCTAATATAATCAAGTTCTATCTTTTTCAGGCAGTTCGTGCTTTCCCCATTTTGATTCCAGTTCTTTTTCTTCCATCGATGAATTCACCCAGATAAGACCTTTCAATGGGTGCTGAATAATACATTCTCTTGACCTTCCTGGCAGCCTGAACAGGGCGAGTGCTGTGCTTTCATCCAAATGAAGACTCCTCTCCATTTGATGCACACCCCAAGAACTAATTAAATGCTTGTCATCACGCACAGTGTTTTAGTGAGTGACACCAGACGGGTTATCTGCTCGAAGGCAAAATTAAGAGAACAAAACACATTTACAAGACTGTTCAAGGCCATCATTGTCTAATAAAAGATTGGAAACTATGGAAATTGGAAAAGAAATGATCTATTCTGAAGCTATTTTCATCCCATTAGCTCAAGTCAAAAAGAATAAAAGCAAATGTAGTTTGGAAGATTATCAGAGAAATCTGATGTGTGGTGAATGAGAATGGCAGGCCTCTTGTCCCTTGGCTTGTCCAAGTAAGATGGTATGAAACTGTCATTCCAGTTCCAGCTTCAGACATTCTAACAAGTGCTGAAAGTTGCACTTCCTGTTCCTGTTCTTCTCTGAAACATTCAAAAGGGCAGCTCCCCTCAGAGGAGAGACCATGCCCTGTCCCAACATTAGAGCACATTTCTCTCCAGGAGAATGGGGAGAGAGAAACAACAGTTTCCTTTGGGGCAGCTCCGGGGTGGGGGTGGGGGGGGGCAAGCGCTCCACCAACAAGCAGTCCCCCTTACTTGTCCCCCACTTATGAACCCAACAGGATTTATTTCAGTGAAAATATGTTCAGGATGACTATTAAGATTGGAGTTGGGAGTCACACGAGTGGAAACCTGAGTGTGGATTACCACCCTTAACAATTGGCTGAAGGTGATATTCTCACCAATGGGCCTGGCCCCACTGATGCTTGAAGACAGTTTTCAGATGCAGTGGAAGGCAGCTGTTAAAGAAAAACTCGCTGCTTGTGGCTTTTCTCCTGAAGCTTTGCAATCCATGCGCCATGAGCAAGCAAAAAAGGCTGTTAAACAAAGACTATTGGACATGGGATGACAACAGGAGCTAAGCAAGGCCCCGAAATGACTTAAATTATGGAGACATGCTCTTAGTACTAAGCCAGCTGATTACTGTCAAGCCCTAATAGTCTCTAAATATCGTAGAGCATTTGTGTTGGCCCGCTTTGATATGCTGCCCTCAGCAGTGTTATATGGCAGATATGGTGGGATTCCCTACTCTGAATGCTACTGCCCTTGTAGTACACAGGCCACAGGGCATGTGGGTCATGTTTTATTATATTGTAACTTTTACAGGGATTCGCATGAATCATTAATTTTACCTTTGATTAAGGATTTACCAGGCAGAGGAGATGAAGCATACATTTTATTTCTTTTATCAGATCACCAAACCCACATTGCTCACAACGTGACTAAATTTTGCTTAATAGCAATGAATATATGCCAACAACTAATGACCGCTGTAGTGGAATAATTTATCATGCCACTGTGTATTCGTAAAGCTATATTGTTGTTATGCTGTATGTGTATGATATTATGTTTTTTTGCTTGCTTCTGTACTGGTCAAAGACCGTAATAAAGCTTATCTATCTATCTGTTCAGGATGAGAGATGTGGAATATACTATGATTTCTGTTTCAAAAAATCTAACATGAGGGTGGGATGCAGCTCACCACACACCCAGAAATGCCCTTTGCCCCTTCTGTGCCCTGCCTCGTTTTTTCTGGGGTTGCCAATTCATTCTTTATGAAGATTACAGAAGTAATATAAAAACAGGAAGCAGTACCCACTCACACTTCCCCGTTCAGAACTTGTGAGGGTAACTGATTCTGAAGCTGTTCCAGGAACCAAGAAAAATTCTAAAGTGATTATATGGCCATTGCACACGTCAGCCCCATTACATTGTGTGCAAACCGCATCACACATCAACCCTGCAAGTACAAGAATACTCAGGGCAGTTGAGTGTCCTCCAGTGTGCCTACAGATACACCTACAGATTAGCAAGTCAGATGTTTACCTCCACAATGAGGTACATTGCTTACAATATATTATGCACTCAAGTACAGACACTCCAGTACAAAACTCATGAGCCTCATATGATTTGTGAGTATCAAACTTACGGCAGAAATTCTGCTTTCCCCAATAAAATATCCCAGAAGGAAGGGGAGTGATCCTTTCCCAGCAGATATTTCCATGTATTCCATGTAATTGTATTCCTTTGTGATGCACATGGTTGGTGCTAGGGGAGGGAGTAGAAGTGAAACTGGGTTTAGAAGTGGAGCTGACATTCTAAAAGTTTGAGAAACCATGCACTAAGAGCTCTGTGATGGTGAGAAATCTTATATCCCAACCCACAGGTCCCACATCTGTCACCTTTTCAGATATGGTCTACTTTTCTAACTTCTCCTACCTCAACCTCCTCTGATGCTAAGCTTCTGAGTGCAATGGCTGTGAGAAGAAACAGGTAAATTCTCCCCACAAGCACCTCATTTATGGAGGGGGTTGTCCAGCACTCATTTCCTCATCCTTCAGGACTCACTGTTGCCATAGGCTGGATTGCTCCACAAGAACTCCAGCCTTCACTCCGGGCTCTTTGTCCTCCTCAGAGCGAACCCTCTCTGCTTTGAAAAGTTCAGCACATTGGTAGCCAAGCCCCACAAGATCCTGATGTATTTCTCCCAGCAGTGTTTTTCCTGCCCAGATGTGACACGGCTGTCCTCGCTCTCTGCAGTTTCCCTGCTTCGGCACTTTGGTGCTTATAGTGGGATCTGATTGTGGATGGGCCTCTCATGGCCCCTTCGGCACTTCTCTTTCTCGGCAGGGACCGAAATCCCAAACAGAATGTTGTAAATTAATGATGCACTATGTGAAAAAGTTCATCCTTTGGTCTGTATGGGGCCCTGGGGAATATGGCAGATGTTTGCAACCACAATGGTATGGTATTGCTAAACAGATGGTGAAGGGAAGGCAACTACAGGCTTCACATAACAAGCAGGTTTCCTGTGCAAGCTCAGTAGAGAAGGAAAGGACTCGCCCAAGCCCCCATTTATTTCAAAGAGACTTTTGCAGAAGACCCTTTTATCCTGTATCTTTGCCAAGAGGTGATAGCATTTAAATAGTAGCATGAGACAGCAGGGAAAGCACTTCAGTGTGGTTTTCTCTTGCTCTTTGCACTTCAATGTGTTTTTTCCTCAACTTTTTTTGAATTAAAAAACAAGCAATGCTTGTAAGTCTTTCAAACACTGCCTCTTCTATTTTTTTAAAAGAAGGTTGCATATGTTTGTAAAGCCTTCTATTAATCTCAAAACAACAACAACAACAACAACAACAAAAAGTGTCATCCTGATGGCCTACCAGGATAATCCTGGGGTGGGTTTTTTTGTGGGCCTGCATAATAGTCACACGTTTCCCCCCAAAGAGAGTGAGGCCTCTTCAGTATGCAAAGGAGTGAGGGCTGACCCCTCCAGTGACAATGATTGCCTGTTCTTCTGAGATAAGTGAGACAAGTGATTGAGTAACAGAGGCCAGGGCAGAGAATCAATTCTGTGCTAATGAGCATACGAAGCTATCAGGGAAGCATAAAGCATGCAAGATTGGTTAGGTTAAAGGCAATATTAATCTGCTGACAAAGAGAAGGGAAAGGGTACTTTTGACCTGTGAAATGCTTTATCTGCTGTGCATAGATAAACTTGTTTGGTGGGGTTTTATTCCTCTTTGTATTGCCAGTAACTTGATCCTGTGGAAGGAGCAACAAAGTAAAGCCAATATGCACACACAAGTGGCTGGGTGTATGTGTTGGTGTTGTGCAGGCCATTTTGCATTTCTCCCTCCAGCAGTTGCCTTCACTTGGTGAGCTGTTCTTTTCAGTGACCTGCCACATGGAGCAGCACCCAGTGGGTTTGTGGTGCCATGGCAGAAGGAGGATTCTTCACATAGTAAATAACTACACAGGAATTTGAGATGGGAAGACATTCAAAGAAACCTCCAGATGGCTACTGCTGCTCTCCTGATTGCAACTGTGCAAGCTAGTTGGTGTTCGATCTACCATCACGGCTAGTTGTCATTATATTCTTCACTTTGCATTGATGCTAGGCTGCAGAGTTGATTTTAGGCATATGTTGTGCAGCTAGGTACATGTTGTGCAGTATGAAATCAGTTTTTGTCCATTTTAATGGGAGGTAGGTTTTTAAAAAAAGAAATAGATGAGAAAAAGAAAAAATATAATGTAGAATAGAAAATGAAGATTAGTACTGTTTCCTTTCAATCTTCATGTCCTTATATGGACAGTATATTATGGGACTAATTATTTGACTAGTCAAAGGCATTTTTGATGTGCGTTGAACTTTACTTAGTGTTTGAAGGTATACAGCTGCTACATAGCAGTGCAAAATAAACACAGAAAAAATTGTTGAAAAAGCATCCCTCCCTAGTAATGTGTGCTCAGCATTAGTCTGCATGACAGCCAATATGTTAAAAAGCTTCATAAGCAAAATTAGGCACATTACCCCCACAGAGCTTTCCATCTGAGACAGACAATGTTGAGCACAGGGGAGGGTAGAAGGAGAAAAATACACATACAAGAAGGAATGAAATGCACTTGCTTGTACTTAAACCTTGCAACAGTTGTGAATTATAGGTTAAGTCAAACCCTTCTCAGAATCAGGTGGATTTTAAGGAGGTATCTGAAGGAAGAAAAAGGAGGAGGAGGCATTGCACATATGTTTGGGGAGAGAGGTGAATGGGCAGAATTATATCAGAGAAAGTAAGAGACCTTTGCGTGGCAGGGTTGGGGGAGCAAAGCATACCGGCAGGGATGTAACAGAAAATACCCCCACCCCAGCAAACTGGTCATGCAAGGCCATGGCAATGAGTTTGTGCTGGATACAGAAATGGAGGGGTTTGAAAATAGTCTGAGTGATAGGAGAGGTGAATGACTATGGCAAAGGGGTTCTGGATAGTGGTGAGGCAGTTGAGGTGTAACAGAGGAAGGGCAGAGAGAAGAAAATTGCAGTACTCAAGGCCCAGGCACGAACCTGAGGTTTAAAGGGACATGAGCTGTAGCTATTGGGATGCAGCCCATGTCTTGGCACAGGAAGGGATCACAGGCCAGGGGAAGGGAGAGGTTGTGTTGTGGGACTGTTTGGGGGAAACTCTTTACGAGAGCATGTGGAGTATGCGTTTGGTGCTATTGGTATTGCTGGCATTTGTGTGTGTGTGTGGAGGAGAGTATTTTTGCTCTTTGTTATATGTGACTGTGAATGACTGTCCCCCCCACCCAGCCAGTTAACATGGTTTTGGAATGCAGCTTTGCACATGAGCTAAGTAGGGTTCCAGTCCTGTCACTGTGGACAGAATGCTGACTAAGATGCTAACTAAGCTCGCCACTCCCATGTCTCTCCCAAATCATACAGTGGCTGCCTTTGCCTGTAATGCTGGACCACGGGTCTAATAGACTCGTGGCTCGGCTCCCCGCTCTCCTCACTCTCCTGTCCAGATTTGGATGTTCAGGAGAGCTCCCTCTCCGCAGTCCCATTGACTGCTGAGAGGAGGGGGAACTGGCTGCCTGGGCTTCCTTTTTTCTTTTCTTTTAACTGAAGGAGAGCCCCAGCAGCCAATAGCAGCTGGAGCAAGAGAGAAGCTTCCTCCCTCAACTCTGGTTGCAAAGAAATCAGACTGCAGTGCCAGTGTTCAGATGTAATACAGGCAATTCAGAAGTGGAGGTCCAGGCAGCAGACCTCACTAAAAACCATGGAAGGCACAAATCATTGTTCGGGGAGGGAAATCACGGGTCTTTTTTCCTGTGGAACTGCGCTTGCCCTTTTTCAGAGATCCTGAAAATGAAACTGGAGGTCCCTTCATCTCCAGTTTTGTGTTACGTGTTTATCTCCAGTTCTGTGTTACTTTCTCCATCGAGGTCTTGAATGAGTATGAGGCACTCATTGCTTGCACAGATGGAGTTGGGCTGCCTTATTCCTTGCACTCAGGGGCATAGTTATAATTGAACCTGGCAGAAGGGAGGGACAAATATCCCTGAGACCCTGAGGGAGGGGGCCTCTTCCAGCTGGGTGACAGTTTGCTCTTTGTTCTCCCCCTTCCACCTCCCCAACAAGATTAATCACTATTGGTGATTCACCTTGACTTCAAGAGAGATGAATCTTCTCCAGGAGAGGAGGAGGAGGAGTATCAAACAGCATACCTCCCTCCTCCTGACTGGCTGGCTAGTGCTCAGGTTTAGCCTACCCCTCCCTCAGCCTGACTGACAGGGAGGAGAAGAAGGCAGGGGGTTTGGTGGAGGGGGCCCATCTTCACTTCTTGTCCCAGGGCCATTCCAAACTTGCTATGTCTCTGCTTGCACTAGTATGGGAAGCAGGGCCGCACCCTAACCACCTCAGCCATTCATTGACATTGGGTTGAACTGGTGCCTCAGTATTAATGGATTATCTTCAATATATGCAGCTCCTATGCAGTGTTAAAACCTAAAGCACTGCTCTGGTATTGTGTCCCAGCAAAGACACTACACTGCAACAGCAGCAGTGACTATTGTTGCTGTACTGACTCCAGATGCCTTTGCAAGGCTCTTGAGAGAGGGTGTATGCCAGGGTGATGATGGGGGTGGGGGAAAGAAAAGAACTAGAAGCCACATGGCTTCTAAAAGGTATTTTGTTCTGTGCATATTTACAGGATATGGACATTAACCTCCAGACTGGATTACTGCAATGCACTTTATGTGCGGCTGCCTTTGTATGTAGTCAGGAAACTACAGTTGGTCCAGAAAACCATAGCCAGGTTGGTCTCTGGGTCATTTCAGAGAGACCATATTACTCCTATATTGGAAGAACTACACTGGCTGCCGATAGGTTTCCCGGCAAAATACAAAGTGCTGGTTATAACCTATAAAGCCCTAAACGGCTTGGGCCCTGGGTATTGAAGAGAACGTCTTCTTCATCATGAACCCCTCCGCTCATTGAGATAATCAGAAGAGGTCCTTCTGCAGTTGCCAGGCTCATCTGGTGGCTACTTGGGGATGGGCCTTTTCCCTTGCTGCCCCAAGGCTTCGAAACATGCTCCCTGCTGAAATAAGAGCATCCCCATCTCTGACAAGTTTTTAAAAGTCTTTAAAGACACATCTGTTTACCCAGGCTTTTCATTAGATACTGTTTAAATAGTTTTTAACATTGTTTTGAAATTTTAAATTGTTGTAATGTTTTAACTTTTCTGTTATTTATTTTGTTTTAACTAATGTTTTAACTTTTTCTGTTGTCATTTATTTTGTTTTATTGTAAACCGCCCAGAGATGCAAGTTTTGGGTGGTATAAAAATATGTTCAATCAATCACTCATATGCTTGAAGGAAGACTGGGGAATATTTACTGTACTACACCGTGTATTACCCTTTCCTCATGGATGTCATGATGTCTGCGCTTCCTGACTTCAAATAAATCTTTGCCACACACAGAGTTTAACTGTAAGTAACAATGTTGGATGTTTCACATATAACTTTCATGTGCATATCCAACCAGATTGAAGAGCCAAAAGCATTATACAGCTGTTTGAATATCTTCCAGATTGTGACACGAAAGATGTCAGACTCCTGGGTGCCAGGACCAGTTTGTGAGTTACTGAGCAGGTGTGAATTGAACATTTGCTAATTGCCTAGTCTTTAAATGTGTGCTGTCAGAAAATGTGTAACATCTGAAATAAGTGGGGCGGAAGAAATGGAGAGAGCCAGGGCCAGGCTCCAGAGGTCTTAGTAGTTAATTAATGTAGATATGATCATCGGCATGATCTATTCACATGATCACTATTCATTTTGATGATGCTTTGGACTAAGCAGGTAGGACTTTCATCTTTAAACTGTAGATTAATGCCCTTACGCACAAGGTTTGAGGAGAAAAGAGGTATTATTTACTAAAATACAGGAAAAGGGAGGAGGACGCAATATGAGAGGCCTGGACATTGTTTTGAAAGTGTTAGGAACAGGAAGAACAATACATTATTAGTGCAATGTAATACCTATCCATTTTTGTTTCCTTTTTTTAAAAAAGGACCTCTTTACAGCTCCCTCCCCGCCCCCAAGAATAACATCCGATTCTGGCTAGCCCAAGTGCTTCCTGGATAAAATTTATTATTATGTCACAGAGAACGGAACAAAAATGTATATCATTATTGGCTGGGATATAGAAAGGTCCATGTACATAGGCATTGTACCCCGCAGCCAATTTCCCTTCTAAAGACAGGTAATGGAATGGAATACTCAGGGGTGTAGCTATAATTCAATGGATGGGTTCAAAGAAACCAGGACCCCCAGATCCTGAGGGCCCTTCCGCTCCACCCCTCCCTATTTTCTTCATTGTCTCCTGCACTCCAAGGGGCCACAGGGATAGGAGTGAACACAGGCCCCCTCCCCCTAGCTACACCCCTGGGAATACTGCTCTGGAGGATCCGCTGATTATTGGGGATGCTTTTTTGTGGGGGTGGAGGGGGCTGCTACCAGAAGGGGGAGACAGAAAATCTCCTGTGTGTTAATAAGGGAGGAGAGCTGGTCTTATGGTAGCAAGTGTGAACTGCCCCCTTTGCTAAGCAGGGTCCACCCTGGTTTGCATTTGAATGGATGACCACATGTGAGCACTGTAAGATATTTGTCTTGGGGGATGAGGCCTCTCTGGGATGAGCACCTGCTTGCTTGCATGCAGAAAGTTCCCAGTTCCCTCCTTGGCATCCCCAAGATAGGGCTGAGAGAGACTCTTGCCTGCAGCCTTGGAAAAGTCGCTGTCTGTCTGGGTAGACAATACTGATCTAGATGGACCAATGGTCTGACTCATTATAAGGCAGCGTCCTATGTTCCTGTGTAATAGCATGGAGAACTTTGGATTCCAGCCACATTAAGAGGAACTGGCCTAATAAAGCTTAACCTCCTCCTTGGCTGTATATTTATTTAGCGCTGTCCATGTAGGCACTATATGAAGGATGTGAGGACAGGTCCCTGCCCTGAGAGGCTTGCAATCTAGATATTGACAGAAGGAAGACAACGAAAGAAACAGAGGAAAATAGAGGCAAGGGAAAGAACACTATTGTTTCAGTTACTTGCAGTAAGCTTCATAACAGTAAGGAATGAAGGTTAAGGTGTTGTGCCGAAGGCTAATCTATATGGGAAAGGTGGGTGTTAAGAAGGGATTTGAAAGAAGTAAGGGAAGACGCATTATGTGGTGTTCCTGGTATAAGGGAAATGGAGGAGATGTTTGAGGGAGCAGGAAACCTTGGTTAGTTGATGGCAGTGGAGCTGGAGGAGCAAAGGTCACAGACAGGAGTGTAGCCAGCTACAAGAGCAGAAAGATACAAGGCAACGCTATGGAGGGCTTTGAAGGCTTGTGCTGGATCTAGGAATGGACCAAAAGTCAGTGAAGGGATGTAAGGAGTGAAGTGATATGGTTGGTGTGATGAGAGAGGTGACTGAACATAGCAGCAGGGTGCTGGATGGAGGTGAGGACCAGAGAGGAGAAGGCTACAATAGTCAAGGGTGTAACTAGAGTTTTTGTGGTGGGAGAAGAGAAGGAAGACAGTATTTTTGCAATAATGTAGAAGGTGGACAAGATTTGGTGATGGCTTCTGGAATATGGTTTATTCCCCATATTTTGGTAAATATGGGCAATAAAGGAGAGAAAGGAGTCAAAGATAAAGCTAAGACCTCACACCTCCTCAACAAAGTGCATGGGGACATTGTCACATTGGATAAGGAGAAAGAAGGAGGAGAGGAGGGCTTGGCAAGTAAGAAGAGCAGTTCAGTCATGGACTTATTGAGCTGGTGAGCATGATTCACAAATAAGTTAATTCACAAATAAGTTAAGCAGGAGTTTTTAGATTGATTTAACCACATTCAGCTATAGTCATAAGCACCCATCTTCTTTGGAAGTAAAGTCTACTTAACTCAATAACGCTCATTTTCAAATTCAAGGGTTGAGGCACATGTTACCCTAACCACAGGGATATTGCTGAAAAGAGTATCCTCATTGTGCCTTCTCCATCCCATTATGAAGTTAAGAGGCTCTTATTGTACAAATCAGCCACATCATGTCATGTTGTGTGTAGTGAAGCTTCCATACCATGTTCTTGGAAGCTGTTGGTGGTAGTATGACTATCTACAACTAGGTAAGACAGTAGTGCACAAGAAGAGCTTCTGAACATTATGGACTGTGTGTGGTAGGGGGTTCAGTTTAGTGCATTCTCATGGCCAGGGTAACATGGGCAACACCCTAGTCAGATTGTTTCCTGTGCGACTGCAGTGGTATTATCTAAACAAGCTGCATGCTTTTTAGCATAAGGATCTGGAGCTACTGGATCATGTTGTTCGGAGGCAATATGAGGCCTGACCCAGGTTGCTGCACACCGATTTGGGAAGGAAAGCTCCCCGTTCTCAAGACAGATACATGTCAAGTGTTTAGCAGCATCAAAGTTAGGAAACCTGGTACCTTTTAGGGCTGAGTGAGGATAACAGCAGCACAATAATGGGAGTAGACAGAGCTGTGATATGTCATCCAGAAACCCTATATAAATGATAAACGTAAACCTTCACTCACTGTGACATGTCAGCTCTTTTTATTTTCAGTTTGGGGTCAGTTGGTACAAAATTCTTCAGGGTTTTTTTTAGAGCAGTCAACGATTTAGAGACACATAATTCTCACAGCATCCAGTCAAATGTCACCTGAATCTCTCCAATGCTGTATAGTTTATGACATGAATGTTCCCTTAGAGACATATTTAATCCTTTGCAGCTGAGTGAACCAAGACACCGTGGGCCCAATTTGATTACCTCTTCATTGTTACAGCCCTTCACAACAGAGCCAGGAACCTTCTGTCTGCTCAGCTCATGCAGCCTTTACGAATTGCCAAACAACAACCGGAGGATATTTGATCACAACGCTAAAAGCTTATTCCTAGGTTCAGAATTGACTTACAGTGGCTGCAGTCCAGCCCACAGCTGTGCACACTTAAGTCTCATGGAAATCGGCAGGTCATCAGGGCTTGTAACTTTGGGCAGGATAGTCATCGTCAATGGCTGCAGTCAAGTGTAGAGTTATGCATCCCATTTAAATCAATTTGGCCCCATGTAACTATGCAGTGTAATTCTGACAACAGGCAATTCTCCTATTTCTTCCAGCCACAATGGCAAAAGAGATGATGGGAGTTCTAGTCCAGCATAATCTGAGAACCTACATTTGAGAACCCTGATCCGAATAGTTTGTTCCACTAATTTGCCAGTGTTGCTTACAGAAAGCCATGTGGGAAATTTTCTGGGTTGGAAAGAAAGAGGCTATTCAGACAAGCAGCCCAGCATAGCCTAGGGCAGCCCAGCCTGCATTGGGCTTCTTGTATGGAGTGCTGGGATCGCTCCGAATCCCAGCACTTCTGCCTTGGACTGTGCACGCAGCCCAAGCACAAACAGATTTGGGCGTCTAGAGCTCATTGCACAGTGTATAGTAGGATACCTGGAGGCCGGGTCTCTTTTTCTAAGCTTCCAGTGATCTGTGCTGCTGGGAGCACCAGGGATTGTGTGGGCATGTCATGGTATGCTGAAGAGGTTACGATGGATTGTCTGGGAGGAAGGTAGGTTCAACCCTGCCTCCCTCCCCGCTATTCTCCCTGCCCAACTACATGTCATGTGCATGACCTTAGCGTCCCTAGTTCCTTTCCTGTAGCTGTCAAAATCATTGTTTGATCACAGCTATTCCGTTAAACTAGCACTTTTTTTAAAGCAGCAAATTTAATCAACTCTTATTTTAATTTATAGTTCTGGATGCTGGATGTGTTTAATATTTCAGGTAAGATTTTGTAGATAACTGGCAAAGCAATACTTTTGAAGCTTTGTCAATCATCCAATTCTGCCACCCAGACTAATTTATTTGGACAGCAAATCTGTTACACTGATAATCTCCAGAGTGAAGAGGATAAACCATATTAGTAAAAACCCTCACAGGAAAACCTGAACCACTTGAGTCAAATTGCATCCCTGGATCCTTTATCACTCTTCTCAGATATTATATCTGTAGGTCATCAGCCAGGTGCAAAGGTGATAAATGGTACAAATTTGCCACTTACAAGCAAAATGTACCATTTAGAGTACAAGTGCTGATTTCATCCACAAAAAAATGTGATCATTTATACCAAGCTTGAGTTCCTAGGGGAAGCACACATCTCTGAAAGGTATGACTCACCTATAGCTTGTACCTCTAAAAAAAGTAAGAGCGCTACAAATCCCTTCCACCTTGCTAACCTGCTGCTACCACATTTTCCCATGGTTTCACCTACCCCAAAGATCTCCAACCTGCTTCAGTTCCCCTTTAGTTTCCCCACACAACCTGTTCATGCATCAATATCATCTCTGTTCTCCTGGGTTCACCATCACCACCCTAAAGATGCAAAAGAAAAAAGTCACTGTATTTTGAAAGAAAGGGCAAGAAGTCACCAATGTCACTGGTGAACCAGCTCACCCCATGATTCATTGACTACCATAGGAAGTAGGCAGGAAGTTAATCCTGCAGATCTGACTGGGGCCCTGATATTTACTGTGTGTTTTGGCCCTTTAGGTGATTATTTGGTGCACTATGTATGGATGTGATGTGAACAGAGCTGAAACTGGTACAACTGTCAACAATGTAGCATCAACTCCCATAGGGAAAGAAGTTATGTTTATACCTTACAAGTGTCTCAAATTAGGGTTTAAAAACATAATGGGAACTCAACTGTTTCCCACCTTGTTAGAAATTCTGTGCTGTAATTATGTTACCATCCTCCTTTTGATCATATTGACAGATCAACTTTAGGGAAAAGCATCATTTTAAAGCAGAAATTCAAGGCACAAACACCTTCCAGTGGCCTTTAGAAAGCAAATCTTTCATAATCACATGCAGAACAGCGTCTCTTTTTTTCTGATTTGAATAGTCACCCAAATGATTCCATCTTCCAACTACTGAGGCTTTACAGCTTCTAGATGTGTTTTAGGCAATAAGTGTCAACATGCCTCATTTTCCCAAGGTTTGGATTCAATGGAGTGTAAAGAATCAAGATGTTTTATCATGGGTGAAACAGCAAGTAATCATCAAGATCATATTCATTTTTCATTTCAGGAATTATCAACATAATTGACTACTCAGAAAAAGAAGACTCTAAATAATTATTTAACAAGTCCCAAAGAGTGGATATAATTGGCATGGTTAATCACATTGGTCAATAAATGATTTCATTCAGGGTGAATTCTAGAGGAGGAGGGAGAGAAGGCTTTAAACTATCAGCACAGCATCTATTTATAGAAGCATTTTAATGTGCTCTTAGTTTGAAAGAATCCCATAAAGTTATGATGCTTCATTCAGTGATGGGTTTACAAATATGGATTTTTTGATGTACACACAGAGTAACCCACCCACAAGGGCTTCCTCATTCAGTAAAGGGAACAGTTCTTATTCTATTTATCTTTAAAGTGTGAAAAAAGCACTGCTTTTTGACATTTGCCCTCAGTGTGAATCACAACAGCATATATGATGTCATAAAAACAATGACGCAATTCAAGTAAGCCATGTAAAAGGGCAGCATCTGAAAATCAGGAACCAAAGTTGTGCCAGATATTTCATGGTATATCTGAATACCATTGTCAAACCACAGACAAGATTGTTGCTCTGCCCCAAGAGGCTGCTGATGGAAGTGAACATATGAAGCACAGTCCTGAGCAGAAGAGAAACGAAAGCAGAGAAGCAGAGGCATAGCAAGGTTGGAGTGGGCCCAGAGATGAGATTTTAAAATGGGCTCCCCCATCAATGTCCAGGGCCTCTGTACACCCCAGGCCCCCAAGGATTTAAGTCTGATGTTTCAAAATAAGTATGCTGCCTGGAAATACATTTCACTGAATACACACATGCACACTTCACAATATATAGTGATATACATTGAATACTATATATCTGTGCTACTTTTAATGCCTAGAACACACTAGAAACACTAATTATTAAAATGGGCCCCTCACTGCAGATTAGCAAAGGAGACTTTCAACCATGCAGTGTGAGCCTATGTTTGTTTTCTCAGAATGCTGAACAAATTCAGTAAAGGGGAGTCATGTGACATGTCTTGGTTGGGGGGGCTGGAGGCAGCGGGGCCCCGAGACAACTGTCTCCCCTTGCCCAATTATAGTTACACCCCTGCAGAGAAGTGGCAATAAACCTCTTTGTTGTTTGTCTGAAAAGCTCAAATCATGATGGAAAAGAGACACTATATTGTTTGCCATGGTGAAGAACTGTATCGTAAGGGTTTTTAGCCATGATAATCAATCCATTTTATGTTGTGCCTAAACCCAGCCAATATGGATTAACTCTAGCAGATTGTCTATACCTTTGCGAAGACAGGTCAACAAACTGTGCATTCTGATACACTAGCCCTGTGCAGACATGTTGTGAATGCATGAAGGAAGGGAGAGGGATTGTGTGCATTCTGTACTTGCTCTCTGCCTCTGTGTGGTCAGGTGAATGTCCCCATAAAGCCTTTACTTGTTCAACTGTATAGGCGTAGAGCTCTCTCCATGTGATCTGGAAACCTTCTTGTTCAGGGTCCCTAACTGCACAGAGAATACCGCACATGCATAGGCTCTATGTGGACATGCAACTGAATACATAGCAGTTGGGAGTGGGGACATCTCAGGTATCCTGCTCATAACATCTGCACATCCAAATGTCACAGAAAGAAGCTAAGAGACACACAGTTTAGACATCTGTAAAGGGGTGGATAGCTGCAGCTTCAATAAAAGTGAAGTATTAATTGTTCAAGAAGGGATTAATTGTCTCCACAGTATGTTCCACAGTATGTTCCACTATTAATTGTCTCCACTATGTATGTTCAACACAGAGGACAGAATATGAATGTCAGAGTGGTTATAACTAAAGGAAGTGTGCACTGATATTCATGTTTATTTATTTATTTATTTATTTATTTATTTATTTATTTATTTATTATTTATTCGATTTCTATACCGCCCTTCCAAAAACGGCTCAGGGCAGTTTGTGATTTGCACCTACATAGTGATGTGCACCTACATAGCTACAGCAACATCATGTTGTATGTGCAGTAGGTCCTTCCTATTATGCTGCCTGTCAACTGCAATAAAATTATAAATATGGGAAGAGAAGTCCAGAGAGAATCAATCAGGAGTTGGACTGTGTAAGGCACTGGGTGGGGTTGGGGGGTTATACTGGGGACTCTGGGCATGGGAGTAAGGGGGGCTCTTACCTTCTGTGCCATTGTGGGGGTCTGCCAGAGGAGGGAGCTGCTGACCTGTGCTCTGCTGAGCTACAGCCTTTGCCATTGTGAATAGCCAGAGAGCAGGACTGTGGGACAGGTACCAGCTCAATGAGAGTCAAGTAGTACAATGGGCAGACAGGGGGCATTTCCAGATGGGCTTCCTGCAACGCCAACCAGACATTGCTTTGCCACTTGCAATCACACAAGGAATTGCAGTGTTCCTTTCAAAAAACCTTTCCTTTCACAAAACCTTTCCTTTCTGTTGTATCCAGGCATGCACCTTTCAAAAATAAAATAAAATAAAATAAAATAAAGATGGAACAATTGTGCTAACCACAGTCCATATCTGCTTTACTACTGATCTTTAAAAAGGGCAGTTTCTCTTCACTAATAAATTTGATGATTTAAGCATGAGAGAAATACAGGAGGACAATGGATAGTTATTGACTGTGCAAACTAGGGATGTGCATGAACTGGTTCAAACCTGGTGCTAACTATGGATGTGAACATCCCAGTAGGTGGGTGGGTGGGCTTTAAGGGGTAGAGAGGGTGCCCTTACATAAGAACAGCCCTGCTGGATTGGGCCCAAGGCCCATCTAGTCCAGGATCCTGTTTCACACAGTGGCCCACACAGTGGCCTTACCTGCCCTGCTGCTCCCCTCTCTGGCCGGTGCTCTCCCCAAAACTGCTGGCGTGGGGCTGCAGCATACCTCCTTACAGCCCTGGTCAGAGTTGTACTGGAAGTGGCCAATGCATGTCCACAAAAAGAGTGCTGAACTGGTTCGTGCACATCCCTAGTGCAAACCCCTCATAAAGACTGAGAGGACAAAGACTAAACATCCAGATTTGTTTTATAGCTGCTTCCCTCACTAACGCCAAGTAATCTTATGTAGATTTAACTAAGAGTTGATTCAGAAATAACTCAATTTTCTCCTTTTCCTTTCTCTCCCTTTTCCTTTCTGACTCCCCCACCCCACCCCTCGCCACACACACATTCTACAGGAGCCCCACTGGGACAAACTTCTAAACAAAGCAAAAGATACTGGATAGAATACAAGTCTGAAAATGCCCAGGGTTATACCTGGTCCCGTAAAACCTATGACTCTGATCTGCCTCTCTAATGTCAATAATATTGCTCAGGTACAGAACAAGCTCCTCTTAGAGTGCCCATCACCACTTATGTGCTCTCTGGCTTGATTCATACCTGTCTGCCCCTACAGTTCCCATCCTGACAGGTTGTGAGAGATAATGCTCCCGATGATCCACCATCCACATTCTAGATCCTTCATTTGAGCAGGAGACTGTGCTGTCCTGGAACATAGCCATAGTTGTGGATTGCTGTTATGGAAGGGAACATCCTCTTTGTGGCCCACCCTTCCTCCTCTTCCAGTTATTTGGGCAGCCAGGATGGAGGCCTTATCAAGGCTGTTGTGCTAATTCTCCTCTTTACCATCAGCCATCTTCTGAGGTGGAACCTTTGGTAGAACTTTCCTAGCTTCAGGGAGTTTGTGTCATCAAGGTGGGTGCCTTTTTTGCAGTTTTTAAAAAGATATACTATACAGTTAATAACACATTCATTTTGAGATCTGCTTTGACAGATAGAGGTTAGAAGGGTCCTGCTGCAGTGGAACAGAAAATATATTAGTTGCCATGGTGAATCAAACCCTACAGTTAGGGAAGCATGCTTCATTTTGGTTTAAGTGCAAATGTCCAGAAAAGGCCTTCCTTATTTGCAGAAGAATAGAAAGTAGACAATTCAAGGATTTTTAAAAAATAGCAAGCACAGAATATGTGCAACTCTCTGTTATGCTTCTGCTTTGATACTAGGCACATTTTCATGTAAGTCCTATTGATTTACATTGAGCTTATCTATATATTTAATTGTCTAATTAATATATTTAATTCTCATACCTGTGGCTAATCCCATGTGTGGCAGCTCTCATGAGAGTTTGGATAGCTGCAGGATAGGCTAGCCATGAGACGGGTGGGAGGGGGAAAATGGCAGTAGTGGCCGGCTGGCTGGCCAATTGGCCAGCGAGCAGGGGGAAACAGTGCTGAAAAAATGGCGGCAGTGACGGGTGGAAGAAGACGGGGGGACAGATGGGGATGGGGGAAGAAGGAATGGGCGGCAATGGGCAGGCAACAAAACTGCGACAGCGGGGGGTGGGGGGTGGGGTGGCGACAGGCAACAAACTAGAGGCGCGTATACTCTGTGCCCAGCCCAGCTAGTTTCCAGTAAAAGGTGAGACTTGTCTAGACTAAGTAAGTATCTTTTGGATTCTAAGTAAGTATCTTTTGGATTGATTGTAATTTTCAGAAAAGAACAAACATTGATTTGAGTACTTGAGCTTACTTCATTGTGATCACAGTCCTAAAAACATGCACTGGTGGTCTATCTGCAACACTGTTCTTTAATATCCTTGCAATGCTTGTGTATACTCACATTTTCTGCCATTGTGTTTTCACATAGTCGATTGATATATCTAGTCGTGCATATTTTCTGATGTGGCAAGAGCAATGATGTGAGCCTTGCTATCCTATTATGCAAAGTGAGCATCCATTGTAGGACTGGCATGGTGTGGCCATTAGTGGAAGAGAAGGAACAACTTTTGTACCAAATGTCTGGAACAGACTGTGCATCATACCTATTTGTCAGAGCGGACATTGAAATCAGTACTGCAGAGTGAAAGACAGAGCTTAAGGGGGTTGAACAAGAGAGCAGAATGGCTATCATGTTCACTATGCCAAAAACTGAGCTGAATTTTTAGAGAACTACCTTGACACAGCTGTGAATTGATGTGGTACTACCTGTGTTCTTGCTTCTGCAGCCCTGTAACCTCTTCTCAACCCCTTCTCAGCAAAAGCATCATAAGCCTCCAGCACTCCTCCAGTTTATGAAGAATGCACCTCCCAAACTGCTCACTGAGCACATGGAAAGAAATTATGGAACGAAATTATGTGCCATTACATGTAACATTCTCCAGTGCTCTCAGAATGGACGGCTTCACATGTCATACTGAACCTGTGGTTCAGAGCAGAGTGGCTGGAGCCCCAGGAATGCATGTATACTCTACTTCTGGTATTGGGAAGGATACAGTATGCTGAGATTGGGCATGTCATTCTACAACATACTGTTGGGCATGCCGTACTATCATACTATCCCAATCTCAACATATCCTTCCTGACATCAGAAGTAGGGTATGCATGCTCTGGCTGCTCCAGTGAAACTCAGGTTCAGTGTGATGTGTGAAGCCACCCAATGTTGAAGATATTTCCTGCAGCCTCCCACCCACTCCCTAATGAGTGTCACAGGAATTTCTACTCTTTGTACTAGTGTTGGAGATGGAATTCCAGTGCATCCACCTTTTGCACCAACTAACCTAATGATCACTGGGAGTAGAGGTATTTAGTGAGGGTCTCCTTACCTGTCCCTGCTTGCCTCTGCTCTCTGACCCCTGCTTTGACTCCTCAGGTACTTCCTGTAGTGAGTCAGTCCTCTTAGGAACATAGCAACATAGGAAGCTGCCATATACTGAGTCAGACCATTGGTCCATCTAGCTCAGTATTGTCTACACAGACTGGCAGCGGCTTCTCCAAGGTTGCAGGCAGAAATCACTCTCAGCCCTATCATAAAACACATTTCGAGGGGGGTGTTCATTAAAGGAGCTGTTAATTGGATGGAAGATCAGCTGTAATCCCATCAATAACTTATTGCTCATTGCAAGAACTTGATAAAGCCGTTCACCTATTTGACTTCACATTTATATCTATGAAGGAAGCAATAGCCACCAGTGAAAAATGATGCCTTTGAAATGAATGTGTGACTAAATTCTCGTTACATTTAAGCTTTCTTCCATAAATGTGAAGGAATATATTACAAATGTATAACTGCAGAACTGCAGCTAGAAAGAGATCAAGGCACTAGCATGAGAGTGCTTTGACAAATTTCAACAACTTGTTAGCAGAGAGAGGTGCTTTGCCTGGAAGCAATGCCTTCTGTCCTGGAAAGCCCAGCTATTTTGGATTAATCCCTTGACTAAGTGCCAGGAGACAGGTGGTAGTTGTTCAGTGGCGAGGAAAGGCCATTCTGCTCTGAGGCACTTTTCTTATGACTTCACATATTCCAGGACTCAGTATTAGTACTGAAAACAGATTCTGAGCCCCAGTCTTTCCATGCCAAATGAAGTCTTGGTTATTTAAGACACCTTTACCGACACATTATGTTAATAAACTTGTGTTCTTTCCTTTTATTCCCTAAATACTGCATGATGTTCTCCTTCTTCCTAATATATATTAAGTCTAAAATGATAGGTCTCCTTCCCTAGAATTCTGTCTCCTTAAAGGCCTGGCTACTTATTTATGGTTTACATCTAAGTATTTCCAGACAAAAGCATAGTAATTCATGTCATAGTGCAAATTTGCACATTATTACAAAAAATAATACAGAGATTTACTGGGATGGGATTATCTTCAAAATAACATATATTATTCATAATGCTGAGATTTAGCCATTTCATCCATTCTTTCAGACAATTCGGATTTCCTATTTGG
The DNA here is from genome assembly GCF_027244095.1 of Hemicordylus capensis. Lineage (NCBI taxonomy): Eukaryota > Metazoa > Chordata > Lepidosauria > Squamata > Cordylidae > Hemicordylus > Hemicordylus capensis. The sequence goes on along the minus strand of NC_069658.1, from coordinate 376,234,255 downwards.
ATCTTATTTTAATTATATTTGTCTATCTGTGTTTGAAAACTATATGATTTTAAAAAAAAGATTCCAAGTGATGGCTGGTGAGGTAGTGAAAGGGATGGGAAGGAGGAGGAAGAGGCTGCCATGGCTGAGCAGCAATCAATGGGAAGAGGAGTGCCCCCCATCCTTAGCAGTAGGAGACATGAAGTGGCTGTAGCAGCAGTGGGCAACAGGTGTGTGGCTGCTGACTCATATCCATGCTGGACACTCCTGTCTAGTCAACACTCATGCTCCTGATTCCAGCCACCCACTGCCTCTATCATGTCTCCTGATGCTAAGGGCGTTGGGTGGGCAAGTGGCCAGGCTCCCATTCTCCCTTGTTTGATACGCAGCTGAGAGACAACCTCTTCCTTCCCCCACTGCACTCTCTCATCATCCAATACTGGCTCCTTCTCCTTTTTAAAACAGAAATTATATGCCCTCTTATGTAGGAATCAGTCCCATGGGATTCAGTAGAACGTGCTTCCAAGAATACATGCAAGAGATCAGTCTGCACATCTTAGTATATTAACTTTGTAATATTGGCCACATGCCATATCTTTATCAGCCACTTTATGAGCTATCAACCACTGATAGAAGAACATCAGTTTTACCACCACCCCCCGCAAACATTGCCTTGGATTTAATGAACAAGGCCATTTTCTTTTTCTCTTTTTCAGTGCCCTCCACAGATTTCAGGTAGATGTTATCTAGATCAAATGGTAAGGAAACATCCAAGAGCGTTGTACCCTTGCAATAGTTATTACTCCTAGGCTGTATCCATTGGGACACTGTTGCAGAGAGGGAGAACCTGATGGTAAAAAGCTCTCAGCCTCTCCTGATATTGCTTTCCTGAATGCTACCTTCTTAGGCCAGTTGCTTACTTGAGGATTCCTCCTAGATTCCCCCTGCCCTAACAGTTTAGCAGGAAGTCACTACTGGTCTGTTACGCCTGTCCTTGGAAGCCATCAATGCTGCAGGAATCCATAGTCAGCTGGAAGCCAGCTGTGACACGCAGCTGCCTCAGACGTGTTTTAACGCACCCTTTAAAGGCTGCATGCTATGCTTTGATATGCGTCGCTGCTTGGCAGCTGAATACATTGTAGTCTTATCTGAGCCTCATACTTACTCAGTAATGTTAGGCTTAGAGACAACCATTTCATGGCTGCGTAGAAATTTAAGCTTGTGTTTTCAGTCACTCACATACCGTACATTGAGCTGCCTGTCTAAGTGACAGATGTGCTCGCTGCTTCCACAGCACTTTTAAAGCCCACTGGCATGGCTTGTGAAGGCGGGGGGGGGGCCCACACTAAGGACTGTGTCCTTGCATTCTCACAGCTACTCCCATTGTGGGTAGCAGTGGGAGCGTGAGGACACACTCCTTAGTAGGCATGGAGCCTCCAAGCTTTCACAAGGCATGCCAGAATGCTTTAAAAGTGCTGCAGAAGCCGCGAACACGCCTTTTATTTAGACAGGCAGCACACTGCATCATATGTGAGCCACTATCTAAAGTCGTTGCACCACAGTGACTGATTATTAGAGATGGACAGCAAATAAGTCTGAGCAGTGCTTGTGCTTTAAGAAAGAATATGAAGCAGTTGAGTAGAACTCTGCCAGTTGTACTGTGCAGATGTGCAGTGGAGATATCAATGCATTTGCCCCAGATCATGGATTATGACAGCATCAGATTCCAATAACATGTGTGCTTCATTGCTGTTGGGCTTTGCTGCTTGTCTCGCATAACTTTTTCCTCTTTAATCCACCAAACTCTTAATAACAGCAGCCATGATACAACAGCAATTTCTCTGAAGCTGTCAGGACCTCCTCACCCAGCCTGTAATCATCTGTAGGGATTTTAGCAAGCAGCAAAGATAGCAGGAAAAGAAATAATCTGAGTGCCCTTCCAGCCATTCATCCTCCACATTTGTCTAGCAGCATTTGTGCTGCTGTGTAGTACAAATGACTCTTAGTTTAGTATGCCTTCTGACTATAAATCAGGAAAGATGAAGCATGAGCAACAGGCAAACATCAGCTGTGGGGGCAAAAAAACAGTTGGCTGTAGATTTAGAATACAAATGCATCTATTTCTCTTGTGATTATGAGACAATAGAGGAGACAAAAAATGGTGTTCAAACAAATGAAAACAAAGGGGTTTGTATAACCAGACCTAAAAATTCCACCTTATGACACCAGATCGGCATAATGGATTTGGAGACTGGGATATATTGCTTCATGAATGACTGTCCTGACAATTAGTCCCAGATAACAGAGGCTGATCATGGCTACATGATTATTTACTCTAATAACCTACCCTGTAATCTCTTTAGGAGTTCTTGTAACAGCTTCCACGTGGTAGTAGCTGACCACTCCTAGCACCAGTACAAGCCCTTCTAAAGAAAGCATCTGATAATGAATAGGCAACCTTTAGTTGTGAGGAATACATATTCTGCACATAACCAGAAACATTCTGTTATTTAATATCATATCACATGTTCCAGTTGATATAAAAAGCACATTGTTCATCTGAACCCTGTCTCAAATTATGGGCTACCCAGAGGCAAACCTCCACTCCATGGCTAAGCACACCAGGGTATCTTGAGAGAACCGCTATATTTTATTGCAATCTTATTTTACAGAGCTGTTGAGATTAAATGGGACAACATTTTGGATAAGAATGGCAAAACATTTGTTACAATGAAAAGTGTAAGATTAATAATAACGAAGAGCCTCCTCCCAGACATGTTCCTGTAAACTCCCTTTGCAAAGATAAGTTGGGGGCTGATGATTTTTGAAACCATCCTTTTCTTCATGTTCTAGTCACAGATTATATTATAAAAGATGAAGAAAAAAGTGGGGGGACCCAAATCAAAGCAGAGCATTAAAAATGCAGCTGGTTTCATGTAGTCCTGCATCTGTCCCGCTTGCTGACTTCCAGGCCAGATTTGCTCAGATGAATAATGTTGCTTCTCAGAAAAGCCCTGGGAACATGGAAACCAAGCTGTGATGCACTTTTGCATGTTTCGGAACACAGCAGTTAGACGTTATTGGGCTATTTGAATGGTTAACTTGACAGGGCAAAGTGGCCTAGTTCATTACCACCACAGCTGTCACATGGCATCTGAAAAGCTGATAGGGACAAACATGTTTTAAAAACCACAATCAAATGTTGTAGGGCAGGTCTAATTAAAGATGTAATCAATAGCACCAAAGGGACCCCTTATAGGGTTAGCCCCAATTTCTGACAGGATGCAACATCAACAGCTAGAACCAGGGACTCTCAGTTGTATGCAGTTGTCCTATGTGGTAAGCTACTAGAACTGTGGTTAGAAATCTCTTCCTGGATGTGGGCAGTGAAGTGTTCTAAGGCTCTGGACTGGCCCCAGCTACAAGGACTGGCCACAGGGTCCTCCTAGACAGAAAGATCTATGAAAGGCTTCCTCTTTGAACTGAGACTTTGTCTGAGCAACAATAGTATTCCAAGCTCTGGTGTATTTTGATGTGTTCTGATATCCCAGGTACAATTGGGATGCTGAATCCCTGGTACAGAGAGGTACACCTAGGTAATTTTGGAGCCTGGACCTAAAGGCCTTTGGAAGTCCCCCTTCCCCGGCAAGTTGTTGGAGCTAGGACCCTGGCAGCATCAGCTCTCAGCTGCAATGTCTCATAGTGACCACTGGGGGCGGGGTTAGGGTCATGTGCTGGACTCCTCCCCTCTTTGTTCTTCCGGTGTTAGTCTCCATTTTGTCTCTCCAGGGATGGCTGTTTGTTTTGGTCTCTCTCTTCAGCCATGAGCTACAGCCAAAATAAACTGCAGGCTTTTTTTCATAATTGTTTGTAACCTTTTCTTTAAATAAATCCTTATAGTTCTTCAATAAACTGTCTCAAAGAACTGTCTCAAGACCTGCTTTGCTGCTTTCTCACCAAACTGGTTTTGCTTTGCTGTTTGGGGACTGAACTGCCATTCTTCTCGTACACAAATTAAGTATCATCATACTCCGCCAGGTGACCACACCACCCAGGACAGACTAAAGAGGATTTGGGGGCCCCCAGGGCCTACGGAGGCCCTGGAACTTGGCCCCGATGTCCAGGGGTAAGAGCGCCTCTGCAGGTACAACTCCTGGCTCACCCTTGATAGCTGCCTATGGATCAGCTCTGACACCTAGGTGCATATGTCTTCAGTATCCATAGGTGGCAATATGGAAGCTTGTTATTTTTAAAAATATTTAAAAGGAAAGTGTACATTTTTGAAGGCATTTGTGAGAAGCTCAAGCACATTTCTAGTTAGGCAAAGTTATATTTTATTTAGAAGCCATCTATCCACCTTAGAGCTTTTAAATTCCTTGTATGTGGCGGGGGAGATTAAAAAAACCCCAAAAACCTTGAGGCGGGAAAGGCAAAAATTTAAGCTGTGCTAGCAATCATTCTTTTGGTTCCAAAGGAAATGAGCCTGTAAAGATTGCTCTGAACTTCCAGCTATCAAACTGAGGTCCTGTACACATGATCTTTTGAGCCCATGATAGCCATTTTCACAACAGCTCAGGTTTATGCTAGGAGCAAAGCAATGTGACTAAACCTTTAGAACAAAGCTCTGTCAGTTCCAAGTGGTGCCTTGAAGCAATGCTAGACATATGAAAGTTTCGTGATGTGAATTCTTCATGTTCCTAACTTCCCCCAAAAGCTGCTATGGGGGAGGGTGAAATTAGGATAAGGGCCATGGCATGGAAGGTAGGTTTAACTCTTGGCCATGTGTTCAATTCCCTGACTTAAAATTAACCTTGGAAGCTGCTATTAATTGCAGAGGGTAAGCCATACAGGCACAAAACTATGCTCATATTTTCCCCTCTGTGGCTGATAGCAGGGTCATGGCCCCAGTTCAAATTGCCCCCTCCATCATGACTGCTTTTGGAAAAAGTAAAAAGAAAATATTACCCTTGGAAGAAGAGCAGGATATAAATGTAGTACAACAACAACAACAATCTTTCAGTCATGGAACTGTCATGGAATGTCTAGTCTCATCTTCAGGTAAGTATATTTGGAGGACATTTCTTGTATCTGACTGTGTGTTCTTTATTTATTATTTGTTTGTTTGGTTTTTTATACTGCCATCCCAAGATGGTTTACAAAAGTTAAAATACAGTAAAACTCCATAAAATCACATCAAAAGTCTTAAAACCATAGATCCCACCCCCCAAACAAACAAAACAAAAAACACCATCATACAAATACAAACAGAAGCAGGAAAGCTGAGAGATTTGGCAGCCCCTAAGAGGTAAAAGCCAGAACAAATAAAAAGGTCTTTAGTTATTTTTTTTAAAGCAGCCACAGATGTCAAAGAGAGGACATTACTAGGAGAACACTCCAGAGCCTGGGGGCAACAACAGAGAAGGTGTTGTCCCACATGTGTGACAAATTAACCTCTCTCAACAGCAGCACATGAGGCCCCTCTGACAACTGTGCTGTGTGAGCAGAAACCCTCGAGAGCAGTCCCCACTGCACCCCCACAGCTCCTTGAAGCATGAATGCTTCATTAGTCAGGATGTCAGCCACTGTACTGTTACACTTACTCCCTACTTCCAAGCAATGAAGTATGCTATGTCTAATGCTCAACTTGTATATTTGTAAATAAATCAAATATTGCAGAGACACCATAAGTTGCCAGTGATCTATCCTCCAAATGAAGCCAGAGTCCAAGTAGTAGGACACTGTTGGAATTTCTCACTGCTCGGAAATAGGGAGTAGGTGTAATAGTATGGTGGCTGACATCCTGACAAATGAAGCATTCATGCTTCAAGGAGCTGTGGGGATGCAGTGAGAGTCCATAAGGGACATTCTTCTATTTCTATAGAGTGCCTCTGGAATGCAGGAGAGTTCTCTGAAATAATATTTTATTTGTTTGTTTATCATATTTTTATACCGCCTGATATTTAAATCTCTAGGTGGTGTACACAGTGTTAGGTGGTGTATATTAGCACTCTTGCACGATTGCAGGCATAATTCAGAACACAGTTGAGCAGTGTGCAGACTTTAAGAACATAAGAACAGCCCTGCTGGATCAGGCCCAAGGTCTATCTAGTCCAGCATCCTGTTTCACAGAGTGGCCCACCAGATGCCTCCGAGGAATCCACAGGCAAGAGCTGAGGGCATGCCCTCTCTTTCACTGTGTCCCTGCAGCTGCTTGAAGCATGGGCACTTCTTTAGTCTGGAGGTCAGCCATTGTTCTTAATACATTGTTGTAATTATCATTACAAACCCTATATGATTGTAATTTCATAAAATAAAAGAGCTTTCCCCTTCTCTGCTATGGTGGCTTTCAAATATAGTTGAACCTTTCCAATGACAGAAAGACCAGTCAATCACAGTACAAGGAACACTACAAAACCAAGTGGGAGGATATATTTAAGATGGCAAAAACCAAGATGTTCACATTGCTGGTATTGGAGAGGAAGACAATTGCTGTCCTAGCTGTAAGCAAGTGTATGTGGATCCTGGTGATTCCAAAACGGAGAATCTTTCTCACACCTGCTCTTTGTGATGGAGTGGTTTTTAAAGGGTCTGTCTATCAGGCAGTCTATTCCTTAGGGGATGCTTTGCTTGGGCAATCTATGCCAGTCCATCTCTGAGCAGACTCAGGTTAGTTTAATTTAACTGAGCTCCCCCCCATAATGGCCTCCATTCATTTAGCTATATTTGTTCATCTTCTTCAACAGGATTTTGCGGCTAGTTCTAATCCCAAACGAGGCCTGAAACATCCTCCTGCATACTATGGCAATTCTTTTCCTTCCAAAGCAGGCAGACTATTTTAAATCATGGTAACACAGCACTGAAGAAGTCCTTCAGCTCCTGGAGTCAGAGGTTTGTTTAAGAAGCACAGCTGCATAATAGCCCACATAGGCCACACAAAGATGCACCAAAGCACCCTTTTAATCAGAGTACAGAGAGCTATAAATGCTTTGTGAATGAGGAGTGATAATTGTGCTGTTAAATGTGTGCTTCTGAGTCCTAATGAGCTATGAAAGAGTAAGGAAAACCACATTCTTAAGCAATAAGACAACCAGCAACACATTTCTTAGCAATTAGAGCACACTAGGGATTGTTCTGGAGGCAGAAGGCCAAACTCAGAACAATTCAGCCACGGGGGATGGTGGGGGGAGCCATATCTTGGAGATGCTATGCCTTTTTTTCTTTTTCTTTTTTTGCTGCTTATGATTCTGTTGTTATGAAACAAAGTTCACATTATATACTAAAGAATAGAAAACAAAGTCAAGTGCTGATATCGTTGGTCACTCTGCGGCAGATGGGAGCCACAAGTTCATTAAATGGAATCTGAACAGTAAATGTTATTTTATATTTTGAAACTTTAAAGCTTATAAAAATTTTCTTCCCCCTAAAGACAATATTCAGTTCAACCATATTCCCATTCAGCGTCCAAGCTGTTACAGAGCAACCCAACTGTAATCTTCCAACTCCAGAGTCTATCAGACATTTGCATGACAGGCCTCATACTCCTGCCTGCTCCTCATAGCCATTCTGTCCCATCCGCAGGGTGGCCAGAACCTAAGGAGTATACTCGTGGGTCAAATGGCCCATAAGCCAGAATTTGGCTTTAAAAAAGTCAAATCTGGCCACCTAGGTCCCATGCTGACCTCTTGATGGTCCTAACTTAATAGCTCCCCTCCTCCTCTCTCTACTCCTTCTTCCTTCCTCTTCTCCATTCCCTTCTTCCCCAACCATCTTAACTGCCTCCTTCTCAACATTCCACCCCTGGTTGCTTAGAACCTGTTGCCTGGATACACCCTCTGACTTTGGCCGCCGCTGCAACAGCTCAAAGAAATACAGTTGTCAGTGCTTCTGAGGTTAGATTGGCCTCAGTCTATCTTTACTAGAAGAACTAGTGGATCCCTTTGGGTATATACAATATATCCATATCTGAAGACAGTTCCAGCCAGTTCAGTAATGCCCAGAGGAGCACTACAACGAGGTGATTCTCACGATCCACCAAAAGCGGGCTAAGGGAGTCTAGCCCACTTTTGGTGGATTGTGTGCTGCCACGGGAGCAGCGTGGCTCCTGGCAGCAAACCCTCTTAATTCCCCCTCCCCTTAGACGAGGTTAGCGGAGTAAGCGCTCCTCTAACCCCATCTATTTGATTATACATTGCCACAGCACAGCTCCGCAGTGTGTGACAACACTCAAGGAGACCCCTGCCAGGAGGCTGAAACAAGCCTCCCCACCCTGGGGGTCTCTCCAGGATGCCCTGCGCACTCACGCAGAGCATCCTGGAACTTCCGGGGGCTATGTGGCCCCCGATCTCCGCAGTCCCAACTGGCTCCATGATGGAGCCGGCAGCCATGTGGTAGCCGATCCGGCCGCCCAGGACTGGTTCCCTGCTTGTCTGAGAGGAGAGCAGGCTAAACCCGCTCTCCCTTCAAGCCCCCTAGAGGCGAGTCTCACTGATCATGAGACTTGTCTCTATATGTATTCAGGATCAGGGCATCTCTCTCTTGTAAGCTACCTAAGTTTGAATGAGATGGAAGAAGTTAGGCTTCAGTGTAGATGTTACATGAACTTTAAGAAAGTTCCAAATTGAAACCTATAATTTATAACAATGGAAACCAGAATAAGTAAGAAATTTCTTTTACCCAACTGTGGTACATTCTTTGCAAAGTCATGCAAGCCACTCACCCACACAACCAAAGCTGCTGGGAGCAGCGTGGAGCAACAGAGGCCCGGACTTGTTATCCTGGCTTCTGAGAATCCCACTGTGCATCATGCACTGAGCATGGTGCAATGGAGGATTCCCCCAGGGGCCAGGAACTCTTGTCAGAGTGAGCTGCAAGCAGCTTGTGCTGACACATGATCCAGGCATCTGGGTTAAGTTGTGCCCTTAACCTTAGCTAAGAGCCGAGCTTCTGCTATGGGTATGGAGACGTGGGGCCGCCAGGATCTGCATGGATCACAGAGGTTCTCAGAGGTAGCCAAGCCCAGGCTTTGCTGTGTAAGCCTGAGCTTGGCTGCTCACAAGAGCAGCCTCTGTGTCTTATTCTGCAGCATTTCTCAGTGAAGGTTTCCAGCCCTTGTGCTGCTAACGTAATGTACCTAAGCTGGCAGTACAACTGACTAAAAGTCTACTACTATGGATTTGCCTATCTTGAACCTTGTGATTGGGTCTGCACCATGATGGATTTGTCTAACTAGCAACTAAATAGTGGGGTGGGAAGAATCTTAACATGAAGAGTTTGGTGGACCTAGGAGTACTAGAACTTCTCTTCAGCCTTTGGAATGTCACACCCATCAGAGTCTGGGGAAGGGACACTGGTAGCTTGAATTTGAAAAGAAAGAGAGTTGAGAGTTTCATCAGGAGTGTGTCAAAACTGAAGCATCTTTGGGATGCAAGCAGCTTTTGAGGAGCATGTATGATGCAGTATTACTGGTTCTACTACACGCTTCCTTCCACTATACTGCTTGGAGATTTGAAAATAAATGAATCACTCATTTATTTCATTTGTGATGAGCAAAAGGTTACTCTTGCTCATCACAAAGAAACAGATCTTAAAAGGAACCATACCTGGAACTTCCTAACAATCAGAGAAGTATGGTAATCAACTCCATGGTCATAATTCCCACCTCATTTGTCCTGCCTTGCTTGGTTTTTTTTGGCTCTGTGTTTTGGCTCTGTGTTTTATTTGGCTCATTTCATCCACTGACATTGCTTTTTACCAGGCAGCATCAGACCTTTGTTATGTGTCAGCATAAAGGTCCATGTTTCTTTGAGGCATGAAGTCAAAGAGTTCATGCTAGTTTTCATATCAAACATTGAAGTGAACAAAATATCAGAGGTGAGGGAGAAGAGAAGACTGTGTATATCTCCAAAGACAAATAAAGAATTAAAATTACAGTACCCATTTATTTGATCTTCCGTTCTGCACACTCTTATTTATGCTTATTTAGTTTCATTCATTCATTCATCCATTCAGTTTGTATGCCACCGCTTACAGTCCCCAAACAGCTAACATTGTGTGTGTGTGCGTGCGTGTGTGCGCGCGCATGTGCTTTACAATAAAACAATGCATGCAAAATTACAAGAGACATACAGCAGCATAAAATCAGCATAATCACATGGTCAATAATAATAGGAGAGGAGTTTATAAATCTCAGTGAGAAAACCTTAGGGTGGCTAGGACTTAAGTACAAGTTCAGATCTAAAAGTGGATTTTAATTAGAGCAGTATTGAAAACAATAAAGTCATTCATGTTACTGGGGTGAGGAGGGTGGGGGGAAGGCAGGGTAGAACCTACCTTACTCCCAGATAATGCTCAGTTTTCTGTGTGGCATGTGGCTCATGCATCCACATGATGCACGCTGCTCTGAGCAGCACAGAGCTCTGGAGGCCGGGAAAATGAAGCCCAGCCGCCAGATATCCCTAAATGCACTGTGCAAGGAGTGTATGAGGGAATTCCCCTCAAGCTGGGTGCTCTAAGAGCCTGGCTCTGTGTCTGTTCAGGATGCCTGCAGCCCAAGCACACACATGACCATGGACCTGGGTAAAAGGGTGTGCTTGCGCCCTTTTACCCAAGTAAAAGTCCAGGTAAAAATTCCAGGCTACCTGGGGAGGAAGCACCAGAATTAGCCTCAGTCCTCACACTTCACACGAGCAGCCCTACCCAGGTAGAGCTTCTCAAGCCTGGGCAGGGCTGCTCATGTGAACAGCCTCCAGCTCTGTGTACCAACTGATTCAGGAAACCTGCTTAATATTTATCTTCAGAAATGAAGTTATTTAGTCAAGAAACAGAATTAATAATGTCGCATCCACGTTGTGCTGTGTCCTAAACATGTCTGTTCAAATAAATTGTGCTTTTCTTTTTCCTATAGTGTGTTAAAATGATGAGTTTGCTGTTTCTAGAGCTTTGTCATGATGAAATAAAAGCATTGCTCATTACCTCGAATGGTAAAACAAACCCCTGACATTACCTGTGAAGTGCTGCCACATGTAGGCAGAAACAAGGTGCAGTGTGGCTGAGGATATCTCTTTACTTTGACAGATTGGGACTATAGCACTTACTTAACATAACTGATGGTAATGCTGGGCCTTCGGTGTAGGACTGAGGGCTGTGAGGGCTGGGACAGAGTATATTCTCGTATGGCTGTTGTGGGAGCTGAAGCTGCTGTCTAGACAGCTTCTGTTGCTGAGCCTTGGGTGAAGTTAGTCTATAATGTGCCTAGACTTGTCTGGAGATGGAGAGACCGAGGGTGGGGGGTGGGGTGTCTATTGACAACCCATGGAGAAGCTATTCCGGTAGTGGTGGTGGTTGGCAAGTCAGCAGGCCATTACAGGGGAAGGGAAATCAGAAATTTAATAGCTGTTTCCCCTTCTGGCTGTCATACCAGCTCTTTGACCCTGGAGAGCAGTGCCAACTAGCCACAAAGCCTTACCTTGCTCCTTTGTAATGCCAGGTCGGTCAGTTACCCCCTGTGATGTTTTTAATTATTTTGTGTGTGGATCAGATCTCTCATATTCGAGCTGATGTAGACTCAGACCCCACCATTATTCCAATGCGGAAGTGTCCAGCAACTGCTCATGTGGTTAGGCTGGATCAGTTTCAGTCTGTGACTCTTGATGTGGACAAGCTGCTTGGAATAGTGCAGCCTAGTACTTGTTCTCTTGACCCTTGTCCAACACGGCTTCTATTAACTGGCAGTGGGGTGGTTGTAGAGGACCTGGTAGAGTTTATAAATGCGTCTCTGAGGGAGGGAAGGATTCTTTCTTGTCTTAAGGAGGAAATTATCAGACCACTTCTGAAGAAGTCTGCATTGGTTCTCTCAGAGTTAAGCAACTATAGGCCTGTGTCCAACCTCCCATGGTTGGGCAAGGGAATTGAGAGGGTGGTGGCCTCCCAGCTCCAGACAGTCTTGGAGGAAACTGATTATCTAGACCCATTTTTAATTCATTCCGGGCAGACTATGGGGTGAGACTGCCTTGGTCAACCTGATGAATAATATGCAACAGAGCATTGCTGGAGGAAGTGTGACTCTGCTGGTCATTTTGGACCTCTCAGTGGCTTTCAGTACTATCGACCACAGTATCCTTCTGAAGCATCTGAGGGGGTTGGGAGTGGGAGGCACTGCTTTGCAGTGGTTCCTCTCCTATCTCTAAGGCAGATTGCAGATGGTGTCTCTTGGAGACTGTTGCTCTTCAAAACATGAACTTCTATATGGTGTTCCCCAGGGTTCAATACTGTCTCCAATGCTTTTTAACATTTTCATGAAACTGCTGGGAGAGATTATCAGGAAATTTGGTGCAGGCTATTAACAGTATGCTGATGCCACCCAAATCTATTTCCCCATGTCAACATAATTAGGAGAAGGCATAACCTCTCTAAATACCTACCTGGAGGCAGTGATGGGCTGGATGAGAGATAACAAACTGAGACTGAATCCAAATAAGACAGAGGTACTTATTATGCAGGTTGGAACTTGGGAGATAGCAATAGCAATAGCACTTACATTTATATACCGCTCTATAGCCGGAGCTCTCTAAGCGGTTTACAATGATTTCAGCATATTGCCCCCAACATTCTGGGTACTCATTTTACCGACCTCGGAAGGATGGAAGGCTGAGTCAACCTTGAGCCCCTGGTCAGGATTGAACTTGCAACCTTCTGGTTACAGGGCAGCAGTTTTACCACTGCGCCACCAGGGGCTCTTCCTGAGATGATTTTGATCTGCCAGTTCTGCATGGGATACACTTCCCCAGAAGGAACGGATACACAGTCTGGGACTGCTTCTGGATCCAAACCTCTCCCTGGTGTTTCAGGTAGAGGTGCTGGCAAGTGGTGCCTTTTATCAGCTTTGGAGGATACGCCACCTGCATCCATTTCTTGAGATAAATGACCTCAAAACTGTAGTACATATGCTGGTAACCTCCAGACATGGCTACTGTAATATGTTCTATGTGGGGATACCTTTGTACGTAGTCTGGAAACTGCAGTTGGTACAGAATGTGGCAGCCAGGTTGGTCTCTGGGTCATCTTGAGGAGACCATGTTAATCCTCTATCTATCTATCTATCTATCTATCTATCTATCTATCTATCTATCTATCTGATTTTTATACCGTCCCAAACCAAAGTCTCAGTTTTTACTTTGACTTTTCTCGGTATTGAAAGAACTACACTGGCTACCAGTCTTGAGTGTCTTCCTGAAAACAAGCAGAGAAGGAGATGCTTTTATTTCAGCAGGGAGCATTTTCCAAAGCAATATATGCAATTGGTTTCATACATGAATGTATGTGATGGGTGGGGGGCTTATCTGTATTGAAGAACCAGCTTCCTTTAGACTTCTAATGAAAAATCAGCTGTCTTCTGTGCAGCCAGGCGCGTAACAACGATCGGGCAAGGGGAGACAGTTGTCTGGGGGCCCCACTGCCTGGAGGGGCCCCCCAGAGGCACCTCAGGTGACTCCCCATTGCCCCCTGCCCAGCCCCAAGGCCCCTCAGCCACTTGCCCTGTTCGCTGTCTCTCCAGCTTGTTCTCCTGGCTGGCAATCCAGGCAGCAGACAAGCTGCCAAGAGCTCCTTTTCTCCTGCCTCTCAGCTGATCGGCGGGTGGGCGGGGCTTCCACGGAGGGCCTCGTGTAGGCCGCAGGGAAGCCTGAACTCCAGTAGGGCCCAAGCAAGCCAGGAAGGAGGAGGCAGCCAGAGTGTTCTCTGCAGCAGAAGACCCCTTGCTGCCCTGCCCAACCCAGCCCAGCATTGGCCAGGTAGAGTGTGAACTCCTTTTTGTGGTTACCTTTCCCGCCCCCCCCCCCCCATATATAGGGATCTGCTTGCCATAGGGCTTTGATATGGGGGGTGGGACTGAGAAGTCTCTGAATATTTATTTTTAAACAGCTTGGAAAATTTGCTGGCTTAAAAAAAACTATCTAAAAAGTCCTATAAGTGGCTTGTTTCATGGCAGAAAATTACAAACACTTCTGGAAGAAACAGTATTATATTTATTTTATTCATTCATTTATAAATGCACTTATGTTCAAGTTGTTTTGCAACCCAGAAGGTCTGAGTGAGAACTGTGAAGCATGTCTTGTGCTTTTATTTTATTTTATTTTTCTTGTGTGTGAACTGCTCCCCAATAACTTGCAGGGACTTCAGGGTAAATCTGGCCAACATGTGAATGCAGCACCTCTATTCCAGAGGAGATGTGTGTTAAAGGGCTTTAAAAGCCTCTTGTGAAAAACCTCCTGGAATCAAACTTGACTGAATTTGTTCAGAATTCTGAGAAAACAAACATAGGCTCACCCTGCATGGTTGAAAGTCTCCTTTGCTAATCTGCAGCAAGGGGTCCATTTTAATCATTCATCTTTCTAGTGTGTTCTAGGCATTAAAAGTAAAACAAATGTATAGTACTCAATGTATATCACTATATATTGTGACGTGTGCGTGTGTGTATTCAGTGAAATGTATTTCCAGGCAGCATACTTCTTTTGGAATATCAGACTTAAATCCTTGGGGGCCTGGGGTGTGCGGAGGCCCTGGACTTTGAGTGTGTGTGTGGGGGGCATTTTAAAATCTCGTCTCTGGGCCCATTCCAACCTTGCTACGCCCCTGTGTGCAGCTGCAGTGGTGGCACTTCAAAATGCTACGCTTTTTACTGGGAATCACCCACAATGCCCCAAGGAAGGAAGCAATGCCACAACACTGTGTTCTTACCTGGGGATTTACTTGGAAAAAAGGCCACTGCCTATTGTTTAGGGGTGTGTGAGCCGGCTGTTTGGCTGGGTTGGTTCGAATCCAGACAGGATTCGGACTGACCTGGCCCAGTCAGGGCTTGGGCTTGGCCAAGCCATCCTCATTCCAGTTTGGCCATTGAACCAGGCCAAACCTTTCTCCCACCCACTGCATTTACTTGGAATGCCTTTTACTTGAAAAGGGGAATCCTCACCAGATTCCCCTTTACAAGTCCCCCCACTCCAAGCCAGCCCATGAGCTAGGGGTTGGTCCAGTTTGAACTTGGACCACCTGAACTGGGCCATTTTGATGTTGAGCCTGGCTCAAAGCAGGCCAGCTCGCACATCCCTAATATAGTTACAGGAAGCAGCCATTTATCCCCAGTAATGTCCCAGGAAATGATACAATGTCATGATGATACTTCTTTCCCTGAGCCATTGCAGTTTAATTCCCAATTTTAAAAGGCAGAATTTTAAGATGCTGCTCCTGTGGTTGTCTGAAAGGTAGTCAATTTGCCATAAGATGATGGAAGGGAGACTGAAGGAAGCCAGTTCTTCAATGCAGGTAAACCCTGACAATCCAATTTGATATACTTCAATACTGAATCGAATTTGAATCAAACAGTATCCTATCAAAATGTATATTTTTATTCAGTTGTACTGAATTGTACATTTTTATCAGAGAATTTTTTTCATCACAGTGGATCTGATGAAAAAATTGCCAGTAAGGCTTGACTTGCATTGCACTATTGGCCCAATATTTAAATGCCCCAGTGAGAAGTTCCAGTAACACCTTACATTTTGGTTTCCTTTGGAAGGATAGCCATTGCAGACTTATGATGCAGACTTTGGTTTATATTTACAAAATATATAGGGAGCATTGGATAAAGTTGGGAGAGTAGCAGGTCAGTCAGCAACAGATTGCATCTTTGTCCCGTAATGTGGTCCTTGCATTCAAATATGTTGCAGCTCCTGCCTGGCCACTTCCTTTCCAGCCTAAAATCTCAAGAACAGCTTGCATGCTCTTTTCACACTGAAGACATACACACTAAAATATACATGTTACAGGGGAGTGGAAAGGGTAGACAGAGTGATGTCACCTTCAGCCTCTCCTTTCAGATGGGTCTTACATGCCTTTTGATGGATCCATCATAGCATCAGTCATTCAGACTAGTCAGAACCACTAGCAGGCATTCTAGAGCATCCTCTGCAGGGGTGTAGTGGAGTTGGGGTCGTGTAGGGATGGAGCACCGGTACTTCTCAGCTTCTCTGGCTGTTGGGGTGGGCATGGCCATGGGCGCTGTCATGGAGAGTGCCTGCACTTCTGAATTTGCAACTACATCACTGATCCTCTGAGATTCTCTGCACATCAACAAAAATTAACTAACATAAGGCAAGACCAGCCAATTAATGCCTGCAAGCTCACAACAATATAGATAGATATTTCATCTCAGTGGCAAATGACATGTTGTGCATGTAGAAGATCCCAGATTCAATCCCTGGCATCTCTGGTTGAAGGATCAGGTAGCAGGTAGAAGGATCAGGTAATGGGAAAGACCTCTGCCAGAGCCAGTCAGAATGAAAAAAAACCTGACTGGATAAACTAATAGTCTGACTCAGTATCAGAGAGCTTCATGTGCTATTTCACTGAAGCATTAAAACATACTCATTATCTTGCCTTTATTTATTAAAAAACAAATGCATCTGCATTTCATTTTGCCAGGGCTTTCAGAGTTGCTCACAACATAAAACTATTACAAACCATATTATCATTAAAATAATACAACATACATATAACTCACTATACAACCCAACAAAAACCAATCAAGTCAGCATTGGCTTAGCAGGGCGCTTTCCAGACTAGTTGCTCATTAGCAGCAAAATGCCTCCGTTCGGGCACGTCACATTCTGTCCATAAACAGCAGGGGGAACAGTCTCGCAGCAACTAACAACCCGAAAAACAGCAACTTTTTCACGCCAGATATGTGATGTCCTTGCTCTATATTGCAGCGATTAAATTCACAACAAGGTAACGGAAATGTGAACGGCACCCTGCTGTCCGCATAGGGACTGCGGTGTCATGACACAGGAAGTGTAGAAGCACACTTCCGAGATATGTCCTGGCCCCCTTTGTAGGGTCTAGTCTGGAATGTGCCCTGGAGATGTTTTTGTTTTGTTTTGTTTTTTAAAAAACAAACCTTCTAAAGGCTCCTGCAGAAGTGACCTGGTGAGTCTTTCTAGGAAGGAAATTCCACAGAAAAGCTATGGCCATGTTATACAGAGTGGAATGTGCCATACTGGGCAAAGATTTTCTGAAATTGCAGTTGATTTAAGCCCTATGTGGATGTTCAAACTGTGACTGGTGAATGCAAATGGGGGGACTCCTGTGTTCAACTGAATGCGTGGATCCATTCCCACACATGTATGTGTGCTTTTTTCAGGGTTCCTGATTGCCCAAGAGCTCTATGTTCCAAGCAGACATTCAGCGGAACATGTGGAAATGGGTGGGGCGGGGCCTGCTGCTGCATTCATATTCCCCTCAGTGCACAACACTGCACATAATTTGGGTATCTGCATGTAAAGCAGAACTATATATTGCCTTGGAAATGTGAGCCACCCGACTTGTATTTGCCATGGTAATGCAAATGTAGGAACTGAGGAAACATCTGTAGTGAGGAATTGATGGGAAGAAAAGACAGAGGCTTGTTGTAATCTATCGCATGCCTGTTAGTTATTTAATGTAAATACAAATAATATCCCCCACTTCGTGATAATCCAGCCCAAGTTATCCAAGTCATTTATTCTTCAACCATGTTTACTTTGGGTCTCAAAGCCTAGCTGAGGGGGAAAATGATTCAAAATATTCAGGGAGAATCAATGGATGGCGTAACTATTTAGCATCTCTGCTTTCACTCACCAGGTGTTTTGTTTTTTTTAAACAGCAGGTGCTTAGAAACAGTCTGTGTAGTTATTTGTATGTTTTATATAAAAAATAGTCTTGGCACAGTCTGATGAGTCTCGGTTAATCTTTAACAAACTAAACCCTATTCCTCGTGTTTTATTTTCAATTGTGGTGGAGTTAAGGGTTAAGCCCACTTTCATATGCAGCCCCTGGCACTGCTTGCTGTGAGGACAGGCTTTTGGATGGTGTGGAAGATGTGTGCATGCATCCCTCTTCCATGGGCAGTGCATTGCACTATATCCCAGCCAGTAGTGGTAGTAGTGCTCTTCAACAAACAAGTTCTCCAAGTAGTTTATATAGGAAGAAGATGGTTCCTTGTCCCAAAGAGGCTCACAATTTAGAGAGAAGCAACAGCTACTGGGAGGGATACTATGCTGGCCTGAATAGGACCAATTTTAGGAATGTGCCCAGGCCACAGTTCAATGTGCAGTTCAAGCACTTGAAAGGAAATTAGAAAGGAAACTTTCAGAAAATGGAGCACAGGTGCTTACCTGCTCTCCGCTTCCCCTTCCAGATTCCTGCTGGGGTGGTGCATGTCCCAAAAAGCCCCATGTGCCATCAGCATGTGCTGTCAGCATGACCATGTGCTGACGATGGCACACTGGGCTTTTGGGACATGCACAACCCCAGCTGGAAGCTGGAAGGGGCAGCAGAGATCCGGTAAGCACCTGTGTTCCACTTACTTAAAATTCTCTTTTTAATTCCCTTAAAAGTGTTCAAACTACGCTTTGAACCACAGTTTGGGCAAGTCCCCAGACAATTGCTCTCTCCTTGCTAAATATCAAAGTCACCACTTTAAAAGGTGTCTTTAAGAAACTGAAGGCTGGGAAATTTAGAACGGACAAAAGGAAGTACTTTTTCACACAGCACATAATTGCTTGCTTGATTGATTGAGTGCCATCAAGTTGATGTCGAGTCTTAGCGACCACATAGATAGACTCTTTCTTGGCCTTTAAGGTCTCTCAGAGGTGCATTCATTGCTGCCGTAATTGAGTCCATCCAGCTTGCTGCTGATCACCCTCTTCTTCTCTTTCCTTCGACTTTGCCCAGCATTATGGACTTTGCCAGGCTGCTGGGTTTTCTCATTAATCTATGCAATTCTCTGCCACGGGATGTGGTGATGGCCACTAGCTTGGATGGCTTTAAAAAGGGCTTAGACAAATTCATGGAGGACAGGTCTATCAACGGCTACCCCCAGGTCTATAGGCCGCCACCAGCCTTGGATGCAAGATGCTTCTCAATACCAGTTGCAGGGGAGCAACAGCAGCAGCGAGTGAGTGCCCTCACCTCTTGCCTGTGGGTTTCTCAGAGGCATCTGGTGAGCCACTGTGTGAAATAGGATGCTGGACTAGATAGGCTTTGGGCTTGATCCAGCAGGGCTGTTCTTATGTTATGTTCTCATGCCTCCTTGCCCAGTTAGCAGGAGAAAAGTTTGTGGATAGCTGCCTGTGGCCTGTACAGAAGGGAGGAGAGCTGGCATTTTGGTAGCATGCATGCATTGTCCCCTTTGCTAAGCAGGGTCTGCCCTGGTTGCATTTGAATGGGAGACAACATGTGAGCACTGTAACATATTCACCTTAGGAGGTGGAGCTGCTCTGAGAAGAGCAGAAGGTTCTAAGTTCCCTCCCAGGCATCTCCAAGATAGGGTTGAGAGAGACTCCTGTCTGAAACTTTGCAGAAGCTGCTGCCAGTCTGTGTAGACAAAACTGAGCTAGATGGACCAGTGGTCTGATGCGGTATATGGCAGCTGCCTATGTTCCTATGTACAGAGCTCTTGCCAACACCATACTCTGCAGCTGTAGGTTATTTATTTGTCTGTCTGTTTGTTACATTCTTATGCCATCCAATATAAAGTAATAGCCATGGGCGGTTTACAGCTTTAATCAGTGCAAATAAGTTCAGTTCAAGTACATGTATTTAAAGTGATTTATTTCCACTTATTTCAGTGGAGCTGAACTGACTTAAATCCCAGCAATTTAACTGGTTTAGGATATCAGGCTGTGAGAGTTCAATAATCTTGATTAACAATTTGAAAGCAGGAGGCTATTCTGAACTAAATTTATTCAGCAGATTTTTCAAAATGTTAAGAGATAAGTGTGAAGGCTTGCACAGGGCCTCATTATCACTAGTCAAAAACATGAAGAACAACATCATATGAATACATTTATCAAACTGTCAGCCTGTTGAAAAACGAACACATTTTCAAGGGATGTTTGTGGCAACATAGTAATGTCTCCCTTCAAATCGTAGATAATACATTACTACACAGCATATTATCTAATTTTGAAAAATAAGGTGCAGTTTTATAATTACCTAAAGATATTGATTTATCTTGTCACTCAAAAAATAAATATCTCCATGATTTTTCAGCATTGAGTTTGTGCAGTTAAAGATGAAATGAATATAACTGTCAAATTCTCATTACAAAGTGAACTTGATATTCACTTCTTTAAAGTTATACATATGAAAGACACTTGGGCCTCACAGACTGAAAACTTAAGAGGAGCAGATCAGTGTGTTGTGTGTGTGTGTGTGTGTGTGAGAGAGAGAGATACCAGGCCTGAAAATTAATTTCATACAGGGAATAGTACTAAATATCACATCTTGTAATACTGTATGTATGATTTATTTATTTATTTTAAAAAACTGCTGTTTATTTTTTTTATTGTATTGATTTTTTTTAAATACTCATTTGTAAGCCACCTTGGCGGAGGGGGAGCTTTGGATTTAAGATGCAAGATATTAAAGGAAGGAAGGAAGGAAGGAAGGAAGGAAAATATATATTTCAATGAGAAAACAAAAGTGGAAAGCCAAGGAAACATTCCTAGCCCATAAAGGATTACAGGAACAAATTCCTCAAATGCCAGGGCTGATCCTATGCACATTTATGCTTTAGGAAGTGTGTTCTATTGCAGCTTTAGTTGCTTTGTAAATGTGTATGATTCCTACTACTACCACTGCTTTATTATTATTACTAGTATGTTAAAGCCTGTTTTAAATACGGGCTCTAGTTATGGCGCTCCTGGCCCCCTGCCGCCATTCCCCTCTTCGCCGCCCGTCCGGCCGCCCTCCCTCCCAGCTGCTTTTTTCCACCCATCCCCCACGTTTAAGGGCCAAATTGGCCCATTCACTCACTCCCGGCCGCAGCGAGCCAAAAAAGGGGCCTGACGGGGCCAGAGCGCCGCTGCCTCACCCGCACTTCCCGTAGGGTGGCGGCTGCCACCATCAGGGCCAGTTGCCCCGCCGTGGCCACCGCCACCTCTGGCCGAGGCCGCGGCTCCGCTGCCGCCTCGCCAGCACTCTATTCCCGTTGGCGGCCGCCGCTTCTCTGAGGCCGCCGCTTCTGGGCCCCAACATGGCCGCCCGTGTCTGGGCGGCCATATCTTTTTGGCCCGATCTGGGCATGAGCTCCACGCATGCCCAGAACGGGCCAAAAAGACACGGGCGCACGGGATCACGCCGTAGCCTTTTATTATATAGGATTATTATTATTATTATCATTATTATTATTATTTTAAAGTAAGCATATTATTGGTCTTTTTATAGGGGACCAACATTATAAAGTTTTTAAAATAAATTGAATCTTGCCTGCAACTTTTTGTTTTCCCTTTGGTCTCTCTAAAAATGATATTTTAAAAATCAAAACTCAAAAATCTTTACAGGCTTTGTAGAGATTTATAAACAAAACACATTTTACTAGACAATATTTCCACATTTAAAGCACGTTGCTTACCGAGGAGCCCATTGTATTTTTAATCTAATCAGAAGGGCAGCCAGATCACCCTTACAGCCACACTGCTAGTGTGTCAATATAAACCCCTATAAAACCCCTTAGATTGCATTTTTATCATGAAAGAGAGAAGAATGGCAAACTGCCACATGCAGCACCTCACTTGGATGCGTCTTGAAAGCTTGACTAACCAGCTTGTGTTCTCCTTGAGCTGTGACCACCATCATTCCTATGTGATGATCACTCTTTTTCTCTGTGCTCAGTCTCGGGAGGGACACACATTGAGGGAGCGGGGTGGGGGAAAGAAAAGGATAGACCAGTCTGTTAGTCAGTGGGGTAAGAGGTGTCACACAGTGCATCATCAGAGCACCTTTTCAACAGTGTTCCAAATTGGTATTTAAAGCCTTCACATGCTTAGTTAACCAACATATGGTGATTCTATTTAGTCTTACTGAGGATACAACTCCTAAATTGCTACTGAAAAGAATAACATTAGAAAAACAATGGAACAGGTGGCCGTGAAACCCAAAACTGATTTGCTCCCCCATCAAAACTTTGTTTCTAAAAGGCCTCCTACAAGTGGAATGCAAATTAATGGTTTACTATTGGCTGGTTCTCTCAGCTTGACCACACCCTCTTCTCTGAACTCCCAGTAGTGGAAAGGCGCACACTCAGGCTGTGTAGCATTCGTGAGCATGGGAAGTAGACGACACCTGAGGTGGGTTATGCACAGAGTGTAGCCATGATTCATGGCAGCATTTTTATATGTGCACATGTGCAGACTAAGAAAGAAGGGGGTTGTGCATTGTTAGTGTGCTTGCAAACTCCTAGTAGCAGCATGGAAGGCCTTGGAAGGGGGCGGGATGGCTGAGTTGGCCAGTCAGTAAAGGCTAGAAGCCCAGCAGAGGAGAGGGAGATGTCCATCTGCTTCCCACCCAGTGCTGCCTGGGGTGAGAGACCAGGTGGGTCCTGGGGGCTCCCTCTTCTGTTGCCTGCTTGCTCCTGCTTCTCTTGTGGGGCTGCTGCCTCTAGGTAATATCTGTGGGGAGTGTGTGCAGGACTGGGACCAGCCCCTAAGTGACTCAGCTGTTCTTCGGGTCATCTGCTCAGCCTTGGGCTTTATAGGAATGCTGCTTGTGGGGGCGGGGTCACCACTGAAGGGGCGACACCAAAGGGGGTCACCCCTTTGGGGGAGAAAAAGGGCAAGGGCTAGAGGGCTTCTGTGCAATCAGTTGTTAGCTGTTTGGGAAGTGGGTTGAAGTTGCTGCAATGTGTTTGGGTTCATCTGGAGATGGGGAGAGAGGGGGCACCTTCTTGGACTATGGGGCAGCTATTCCGGTGGTGGTGGGGGAATAGAAAAAGAAACATTGACAGGTCAGCAGGCCGTTCCAGGGGAAAGGTAGTCAGAAATTTATTAGCTGTCTCCCCTTCCAGCTGTCCTGCCAGCTCTTTGACCTCGGGGAGCACTGCCAACAACCCACATAGCCGTACCTTGCTCCTCTGCAATGCCAGGTCAGTCCAAAATAAGCCTGAACTCATCCATGATTTGATTATGGATGAAGGGGCCAACCAGGTATGTGTTACTGAGACTTGGTTGGGGGAAGCTAGTGGTCCAGTCTGGTCCCAAATTCTCCCTCCAGAATATTCTGTAGAGGAGCAGGTGAGGGGACGTGGGCAGGGAGGTGGAGTGGCTGTGGTCTATAAGGATAACATCTCCCTCACCAGGGTCCTTGTTAGGGTATCAGACCATATTGAATGTGTGTACATAGCTTTGGGGACCAGGGATAGATTGGGACTTCTGTTGGTGTACAGATCACCCAGCTGCCCAACGGAATCCATTACTGATCTTAGGGACTTGGTCACGGAACTCGCGTTGGAGTCTCCCAGACTTTTGGTGCTGGGGGACTTCAATGCTCATTTTGTTACCAATTTGTCCAGGGCAGCTCAGGAGTTCATAGCAACCATGACAACTATGGGCCTATCCCAAGTGATCTCTGGACCGATGCATATTGCAGGTCACATGCTTGATTTCTACTCTGATCAGGGTGGTGTTCTGTGGGTGGGGACACCTGTGATCTCCCCATTGTCATGGACGGACCACCATTTGGTTAAGGTTGGACTTACAACCACTTCCCACCTCCACAGGGGCGAGGGGCCTATTAGAATGGTGCGCCCGAAGAGGTTATTGGATCCAGTAGGATTCCAAGAAGCCTTGGAGGGATTCAGTGTTGCAGGTGATCCTGTTGATGCCCTGGCTGAGAATTGGAACAACTTGCTCACCAGGGCAGTAGGCACGATTGCTGCCAAGCGTCCCCTCCACCCCACTTCAATATTGGCCCCTTGGTATACAGAAGATCTATGAGGGCTGAAGCGGCAAAGTAGATGACTGGAGTGCAAGTGGAGAAAGACTTGATTTGAATCTGATGGATTACAACATAGAGCACATTTAAAGATCTATGCTCAGGCAGTACGAGCGGCAAAGAAGCAGTTCTTTTCTGCCCGTATTGCCTCTGCAAGTTTACACCCAGATGAGTTGTTCAGGGTTGTGAGGGGACTAGAATCTGCCCCCCCTCCCTTGAACCAGAATTTAGAGTCATCAGTTACCTGCTGTGATGTGTTTAGAGAGTTTTTTTGAGGATAAAATCTCTTGGATTCAGGCCGACATAGATGGAGACTCCACATTTAATTTGATGTCTGAACTGGAGGTGTCCAACAACTCCTCTTATGTGATTCAACTGGATTGGTTTCAGTTTGTGACTCCTGAGGATGTGGACAAGCTGCTCGGAACGGTGAGGCCTACCATTTGTTCTCTTGACCCTTGTCCAACATGGCTTGTTCTATCTAGCAGGGAGGCTCTTGTAGGAGGCCTGGTGGAAATCATAGATGCTTCTCTGAGGGAGGGCAGGATGCCTCCTTGTCTTAAGGAGGCAATTATTAGACCTCTTCTAAAGAAGCCTGCATTATATCCCTCAGAGTTGAGCTTTTATAGGCCTGTTTCCAACCTCCCATGGCTGGGCAAGGTAATTGAGAAGGTGGTGGCCTCTCAGCTCCAGGTGGTCTTGGATGAAACTGATTATCTAGACCCATTTCAAACTGGTTTTCGGGTGGGCTATGGGGTGGAGACTGCCTTGGTCGGCCTGATGGATGATCTCTAATTGGGAATTGAAAGAGGAAGTGTTACTCTGTTGGTCCTTTTGGATCTCTCAGGAGCTTTCAATACTATCGACCATAGTATCCTGGAACGTCTGACAGTGTTGCGGGTGGGAGGCACTGTTTTACAGTGGTTCCACTCCTACCTCTCGGACAGATTCCAGATGGTGTCGATTGGAGACTGTTGCTCTTCGAGATCTGAACTTAAGTATGGTGTCCCTCAAGGCTCCATACTTTCTCCAATGCTTTTTAACATCTACATGAAACCTCTGGGAGAGATCATCAGGGGATTTGGAGCTGGGTGTTACCAATACACTGATGACACCCAGATCTACTTCTCCATGTCAGCTTCTTCAGGAGCTGGCATATCCTCCCTAAATGCCTGCCTGGAAGCAGTAATGGGCTGGATGAGGGAGAATAAACTGAAGCTGAATCCAGATAAGACGGAGGTACTTATTGTGTGGGGTCAGAACTCAAGAGATGATTTTGATCTGCCTGTTCTAGATGGGGTCACACTTCCACAAAAGGAACAGGTTTGCAGGCTGGGAGTACTTCTGGATTCACACCTCTCCCTGGTTTCTCAGGTTGAGGCAGTGGCCAGGGGTGCTTTCTATCAGCTCTGGCTGATATGCCAGCTGCTCTCGTTTCTAGAGATCAATGACCTCAAAACAGTGGTACATCTGTTGGTAACCTCCACACTTGATTTCTGTAATGCACTCTACGTGGGGCTGCCTTAGTACGTAGTCCGGAAACTTCAGTTGGTTCAGAATGTAGCAGCCAGGTTGGTCTCTGGGTCATCTCGGAGAGACCACATTACTCCTTTGCTGATGGAGCTTCACTGGCTGCCAATTGGTTTCCGGGAAAAATACAAAGTGCTAGTTATAACTTATAAAGCCCTAAACGGCTTAGGCCCTGGGTATTTAAGAGAGTGTCTTCTTCACTATGAGCCACACCGCCCATTGAGGTCATCTGAGGAGGTCCGTCTCCAGTTACCGCCAATTCGTCTGGTGGCTGCACAGAGACAGGCCTTCTCGGTTACTGCCCTGAGATTGTGGAATGTGCCTCCTGTTGAGTTACAATCCTCCCCATCTCTGGCAATTTTTTTAAAAAATCTGAAAACCCATCTTTTCACCCAAGCTTTCCCAGCTTTTTAAAATTGTCTGTTTTAATTTTATGGTTGATTTTAAATTGTTGAATTGTTTTAACTTTTTATCTGTGTTCTAATTGTTTTATGTTAACTGCCCAGAGATGAAAGTTTGGGCAGAATAGAAGTTTGATAAATAAATAGATAAATAAATAAACAAAATAAAGGCTGGAGTGGCTGTGCCTGTGCCCCCTCTCACCACGCAAGCAAGCAAGCAAGCAAGTAAGCAAGCCAAAAAGCTAGTATATAAAGTTAAACTTACAAGCAGTCCCAGGATGTGAATCCTCCGAGGCAGGGGGCTTTCTCCAGCCCCTGCTCTCCCTTCCTGTAACTTCCTCCTTTTTGTTACTGGCTGGAATAGCTGGAATAACTCCTGATTCCTTGCGGCAGCTCCTGGTGTCTTATTTTGGTATAAGAGAAAAAGGAGAAAAAATACACCCCCTGCAGCAACCAACATGCATATTTTAACCTATTTCTTCTTCTTCATGGGGACAATGCCAGGAGCTACCCCAAGGAATCAGGATCTGTAATAGTTTGAGCAGCATCTGTTCCAGATAATAACAAGAGAGAAGAAATTACAGGAAAAGAGAGGAGGGGCTGGAGGAAGCTCCCTGCCTTGGAGGATTCACTGGGGTTGCTGGTAAGTTTGCGCTGTTTGTTTTGTTTGGTGGGAGGAGGAATGCAACCCTTGCTTATTTATTTGTTTATTTAACATATTTTTATACTGCACAAAACTTACGTCTCTGGACGGTTTACAACAAAACAAAATAAATGACAGCATAAAAATTAAAGTATTAGTTAAAAATAAATGACAACAGAAAAGGTTAACACATTACAAATTTTTTAAATTTTAAAACAATATTCTAAAACAATGTTAAAACTATTAAAACAGCATTAAATCAAAAGCCTGGGTGAACAGATGAGTCTTTAAAGATTTTTTAAAAGTTGTCAGAGAAGGGGAGGCTCTTATTTCAGCAGGGAGCGCATTCCAAAACTTTGGGACAGCAGTGGAGAAGGCCCGTCTCCGAGTAGCCACCGGACAAGCTGGTGGCAACTGCTGACGGATCTCTCCTGATCATCTCAATGGGTGGTAGGGTTCATGACGAAGAAGACATTCTCTTACATACCAAAGTGCCAAGCTGTTTGAGGCTTTATAGGTTGTAACTAGCACTTTGTATTTTGCCCAGAAACGTATTGGCAGCCAGTATAGCTCTTTCAATACGGTAGTAATATGGTTTCTCCTAGATGACCCAGAAACCAACCTGGCTGCCATATTCTGGACCAACTGTAGTTTCCGGACTACCTACAAAGGCAGCCCTACATAGAGTGCATTGCAGTAATCCAGTCTGGTGGTTACCAGCAGATGTACCATTGTTCTGAGGTCCTTTATCTCAAGAAATGGATGCAACTATCAAGAAACAGATATGTCAACTATCAGGGCTAAAGCGGCCCCATCATTATGTCTAACTCCTAAGTAACTGACATCACCCTCTATGACAACAGCACCAGTATGGCATATACCTCATCATAAACCTGTCCTTTTAATTCCTTAGATTGTCTGCTTCCTTTTCACCCTTAAATTCTACTGTTATTTTTTTAACATTAGTACCCTATGAAAGAATGGAAGACCATTCTGTCCTTAAATATTTTGTTCTCCACAGCTTCCTAACTTTTTGGCTTTCTTGAATGGACTTAACTTTTTTCTGAGCATACAAGGTAGCATCCTTTCTGCATGATTTCCCCCCCTGAGCATCATATTATACAATTAAGACCCAGATTAACAGAAACACACACAGGCAGAAGAAAAGTATGAATTCACATAGCATCGAATGACACTATTTGATGTTGTTTGCTAGCTATTTTTGAATGTGGTACTACATATTCATTATCATTATGTAAACTGATAGATACAAAATGC
Source organism: Hemicordylus capensis (assembly GCF_027244095.1). Classification (NCBI taxonomy): domain Eukaryota; kingdom Metazoa; phylum Chordata; class Lepidosauria; order Squamata; family Cordylidae; genus Hemicordylus; species Hemicordylus capensis. Next base: position 376,206,622 of record NC_069658.1, on the reverse strand, counting down.
ATCTAAAATGCACATAAATATTAAAACATAAATTATTTACTTGTGACAAATGTCTGACACTTCAGTAATACTATTACTTACATGTAGGTATCAATTTCAAATAAAATTAAGAAAAATACCATTAAAATGTTGCATTTTCTAGATTTAGCATGAACAAATTTGTTGATGATACTGGAAATGTCTATTTCACGCAGAAGTTCATGTTCAGTGCTGATTAGAGTGAGATTGTTCAATCTGTTTTGACCCATGGTACTCCTTAGCCCCATGGTGCTTTCCAGCTACAGAAACTGACCTTTAACAACCCCACCCCCCAAGCCTAGACTGCGAGTCTGTCAGGTGAGAGCAGGCAAAGCTGGAGGAGTGTTCAGCCGCACTGCCAAGCTCAGGGGTTGCTTGAATCGCTCATGAGGAAAGCAAAGGTAGCCAAGCGCACTGATCCCTCAAGAGAAGAACATTGAGGCAGCAGGAGAGAAGCTGGGACTCGCTCCTCTGTTTCCTGCCCAGTCCAGGGATTCGCTCCCCCTTCTACAGTGGCTGCTGCTGCTACTCACCAGGAGGCTTCCTGGAGGCAGGAGAGAGAGAAGGCAGTGGGGTGGGGCTGCCATTCAGCACCAGAGGGCTTGTGGAGGGTGCTGCTGCTGCTGCTTGCTGCTGCTGCTGCTACCACCACCACCCCCAGACCTCCTTGGGGAGGCTTGCCCTGCAGGAATGGCGGTGGCGGCAGCTATTTATGGGCAATTTTTGCAAGCGACGCCACGTGCGTCGCTTGGTGTGATAAGGAAGGCATGAGGATGGAGAGAGGGAGCGTGCGAGCATGGGCTGCCCACACCTATCATCAGCCCCCATGAGAAGCACATGGGTGGTGGAGGGGCAGGGCAACTGGGCAAGGAGGCGGCAGCCAATTGAAATCGGGTGGCGGCCAAGCCAACTCGGGAGAGAAACAAATGGCTGGGCAAGGCAGCAACAAGGAGGAGAGAAGCCGTGCTGCAGAACGGAGCAGTTGGAAGCCGGGCGTGCGGGGCCCTCAAAAACACGGGGCATGTAGCAAATGCTAATTTGCTAATAGGTTAATCCAGCATAGTATGCTGTAATGAAAACATTAATTTGTTTAAAACATTGATTTGTATTTATTTGTCACCTGAACAGACCTCTTAAAAAAAAGAAAAGAAATAAATAAGACCATCTCCCCCCTCCCGCAAATGTAGCTAGACCATTTTTGTTATATGAACTGTGTAATGTGCTTTCATTTTATACATTGAAATAAAATGTGTCAGTTTATCACAGTGGCTGATATACTGTGTAGCATCCTGTGGGCAGAGCCAGTGTGGCATAGGGGTTAGAGTGCTGGACTAGGACCGGGGAGACCTGAGTTCAAATCCCCATTCAGCCATGATACTAGCTGGGTGATTCTGGGCCAGTCACTTCTCTCTCAACCTAACCTACTTCACAGGGTTGTTGTGAGGAGAAACGCAAGTATATAGGACACTGCTCTGGGTTCTTTGGAGGAAAAGCGGGATAGGAAATGTAAATAACAATTACAATAATAATAATAATCATAATAATTGTGAGCACCACGAGAACTTCTGTGTGCTCATAAAAGTGCACTTGCACAAACACAGCAATTGTCCAGACAGAGTTGTGTGATGGACAATCCCTAGCATCTAGCATTGAACCTAGGACGTTCTGCAGGTAAAGTTGCTGCTCTATCCCATTGAGGGTATGGCCCCATCCCATTTTGAATGTTATGCTTTCTGAGAAGCAGACCAGCCATTATTGCAGTCAATTTTATTTGCTTTTCAGAAATGTGCTTTGGAAAGATGTATTTGACTTTTTAAAAAAACTACCTTTCTTTTACAGTGGTACAATAGTATTGTCTTGAAACTGCACTAGTTACAGGACATCAAAAGAGATAATATAGGTGGAGACACAGGGGCCATTCACACAACCTACCGGGCGGGTGCGGGGCAGGGGGGAGGCTTCCCAAACCGCATGTAGTGCAACGCAGGGTGGCTTGATCTGAGGCTGGATCAGGGGTGGATTGAGCAGGGAGGATTGATCTGAGACTCATTGTCCTGACCTCCGTGAAGCCCACAATGCAGCTCATGACACACGCATTGGGGGTGTTCTAAGAGACAGGTACTCTAGACGCCAATCTCTGTGCGTGGCTGGGCTGGAAGCACCCCATGCTTTCACACAAGCAAGTAGCTGGGGGTAAGGATGCACTCGCTTTTTTATGCTTATCTAACAGCCGGGTTAAATAGCAGGGCTAGGCAGCATTGCCCCACTGGAATTGGGCCCAATCCTGGCAGTTCTCATGCACAACCTAACTTGGGCTGGGTGTCCCTAGCCCGGCTTAGGCTGCACATGAAAACAGCTTCACAGGGTAAGATTCAAACTCTAAATATGAAAGAACATGTGAAGTTTGCTTACCCTGAGAAAAAATGTGGATCCATCTAGCTCAATATTGTCTACACTGACCAGCAGCTTCTCTCTAGGGCATGGTTCTTAACATGGAGTCTGCCAGACATTGCTGAACTACAATTCCTAGCACAATAAATTGAGGCTGGAGGTGCTTGGAGTTGTAGTTCAGCAACATCTGGCGGGCCCCACGTTAAGAACAACTGCTCTAGGGTTTCAAATGGGTGTTTCCCATCCCTACTTGGTAATTGAAGCTCAACCCTCCAACACGTATTATCACTCAGCCGTGGCCCCTTGTGAAAGAGAGGAGAGCTGGTCTTATGGTAGCAAGCATGACTTGTCCCCTTAGCTACTAAGCAGGGTCCACCCTGGTCGCATATGAATGAGAGACTAGAAGTGTGAGCACTGGAAGATATTCCCCTCAGGGGATGGAGCCACTCTGGGAAGAGCATCTAGGTTCCAAGTTCCCTCCCTGGCAGCATCTCCAAGATAGGGCTGAGAGAGATTCCTGCCTGCAACCTTGGAGAAGCCACTGCTGTTTCTGTTCTGTTAAATATTGATGTAAGAGGTGATAGAGCCTCTTGCACCTGCTGTGGGTTTTTAAAAAATTATTTATGAATCTTTATTTAAAATATTCATGTGCTCCCTATCTTTCTGACACCACCTCCTCATTTGCTCACACTCCTGTGATGGAAGAGGGTACAGGCGGTCCTTGTTATTCATGGGGGTTCTGTTTTCACCTATAGGCGCAAATACAGAAACCACAAATAACAAAACCTTACCCCTATGGGAATCCAGGGGTTAGGTTCCGTAAGCTTTAAAAAGGGGGGGGGGACCCAAAAAGGCAGAAATAAAAGCAATACAGCATAGTACCTTGCTCTCCAGGCCTTCAGCTCTCCAGCAAGCCCCACACAAAACCTGCAAATTCTCCAATTTTCTGTCAATTTTTGCCATAAATCTCAGGAGTTTTTCTAAAAAGAAGAGTCACAAAATGGCTTTGTGCTAGAAATTGGCAGCCAGAAATGACACTGGAAGTCATTTTCAGCCACCCAAGAACTGCAAGTAGGCAAATTTTGGCTGTTTTTAAAACTGCGAATAATGAAACCGGGTCTCTTAGACCCAGCTGCAGATATGCGAAACCAGTCCCTGAGACCGTGGATAACAAGGGCTACCTGTACATCTCAGTTTTGTGTCAGAGAAACTCAAACCTGTTTGATTCAGATTTAGATGGACAATTCGGCACAAATCTCCACCAAATCAGATAGCAATCCAAAGCTTTGCACAGCCCTAGAAAGCAGCATATGTCCCCCTGGATTGTGGCCTGGGTATGATATAATTAACCAACGGGGGGAGATAATATTCTGAAACAGATGGAAACAAAGGGAAAAGGCTACTTGTGTGAATTGTAGTTATTCTGCACAAACACCTACTATTTAAGAATTATAAATTGAGCATATCATGACAGTATCATATCAATACATAGTTGTAACATGGAGATTACTGACAAAGATTCATTTGCTTTGCTTTGCTTTGCTTTATATTTTACCTTTCTTTCAAAAATGGGAACCCAGGTGCGGACACATATATGGATAGCTAGCAATCACTCACATTTAATATCCACCCCTTAATTTTAGGAGAAAATTTACTCTTTAGGGGCAAGTTTGATGTTTATTTTTTTAAACGTATGAACTGCCTAATTGCGGGCATACTGTGCAAGGGAACATGGGCAGCTTAGGCACCACTCGTGCCCCTATGCATGTGTAAGCACCACCAGTGGGACTATGCTGAAGGATAACAGTGCTCCGTGATAAGCACTCCATGCACACAGTTGCACAGCATAATGCCCATTGGAAATAATTGGTGTTACATCATGCAACTGCATACACAGAGCACTTAATTCAGAGTGCTGCATGCCCTGCAGTGTAGCCTCATTGGTGGTGCTTACATGTGCAGAGAGATGTGGGCAATACTCAAGCTGCACACATTCCCTTGTGCAATATGTCAGCCAACATATTTAATTCAGTACAACCCAGCTTGTGCAATTTTATGTTTTTCCCCTGACTTATTTTTAAATTAGATTAATTTTAAATTAGTCCCCTGCTAACAGAGCAAAGAGGTACCTTTTGAAAGTGGTGATTCTCTTTATTTAGGGTAGAGTAACTGGCCCAACTTTAAGGTAGAGTAACTGGCCCTACAGTAGAGTAACTGCCCTATTACTGGCCCTTTATTTAGGATAGAGTAACTGGAAATATGCGAAGACCTAGCTCCCTTGAGAAGTCTATAATGCTGGGGAAAGTTGAAGGAAAGAGAAGAAGGGGACGATGAGCAGCAAGGTGGATGGACTCGGTTACGACAGCAAGAAATGCACCACTGAGAGACCTTGAAGGCCAAGTTGAAGACAGATCATCCTGGAGAGAATCTATCTGTGTGGTCGCTAAAAGTCAACACTGACTTGACGGCCCTCAATCAATCAATCAATCAATCAACTGGCCCTATCCAACCCCAGCACATCATCCCTCCAGTGGCTGTTGCTGGTTTCTATCTTATGTTTCTTTATCAGATTGTGAGCCCTTTGGGGACAGGAAGCCATTTTATTTATTTCTATGTAAACTGCTTTGGGAACTTGTGTTGAAAAGCGGTATTCATCATATTCATATTCAACAAAATAATATATTTGTTTTAATTAATTAATTCTTTACTTTCTGCTACTTAAATCACAGGCTAAATTTAGATCCTGTACTGATATTAACTTGTGTTTCCTCCACATCAGGACACATAGATGAAAAGCAGCAGTGGAAAAGAAACAGATGTTCACAATTTGCATATCGATTGCTTATGCTTGATTGCCAAAGCTAATATGGCAGTTGGGAGAAAGGTTCCTGCTGCCTATTATTTTTCTCCCAGCCTTATTGCATTTTCAACTTCTGATCAAAAGGCAGGCCCAGGCAGTTTTTAGACCTCACTTGATCCTATCCATTATGCACAGTATCTTTGGGGACTCTAGCAACTATAAATAAGATAAATGTGTGATGTATGTTTCATTAGAAAGTCTGTTTTTCTTGTCTGAGCATATAGTGGTGTATTTTCCCCACCCCTGTTTCTAACAATACTCCTATTAATCAAAAAGAATCAAGCAAACTGCATAATGAAGAAGCTAATGTGATATTAGCATATCATTCCACTTCTTCTGTGAGAAGGTTCTGCAAACTCAAGGGATAAAGAGAGAGGATTGATGATTGCATAGCACTGCTTTTTTCCACCTTGATGAAGTCTCCTGAGTAAAAACATTTGCATGATATGCAAGTGGGAAAATGGGCTTCCCAGATTTTGACAAAATTTAAAGGGCAACCACAGTATGTGTTAATGTAGTTAAGTACTAGTTTAAACTCATGAACAAAATTATAGTAATGTCCGGAGAGAGGTAAATGTTTTTGTTAAATTAACATTTCTATCAGCAGGGGCAAAACCCAGCCAGCCAGCCTAGTTCAGGATCTGGCTAACTGCTTTGGAAACAGAAACAGGAATGACATGGTCCTTGGCCTGATGATGATGTTCTTAAAGTGCAAATACATTTTATTCCAAAAATTATACCAAGTATGGAAGATTTCAAAATAAAATCCCCTTGGTATGACACAGAAATAATACTAAAAGGAAAGCTGTTATTGTAACCTGGAAGATTTTATCAAAGGAAGTGCACCAAAACAAAAATTAGAACCATGAGACAAAAGTATTGTTTCTGCAATCTCATCTCCGGAGTTTTGCTGAAAAGGGCCCCCTGACCTCATAATTTTCAGTCAGAGTCCATTTTTTCAAAACAAGTCTCTGATATCTATAAATGCTGTAGAGTTGGACAAGAGATGTGGATAAGATTTTAATGTCAGGGGAGATCCCAGATTTTGAGTCTCATTGAAACTCGAAGGCATTCATTCCCAAAATGTGTGCCAGTGCACACGCGTGTGTGTGTGCGCGCACACACACACACACACACACACGCGCGTGTGGTTTCTCTGAGCTCAAAAGATCTCACTTATAAGTGAGATCTTTTGAGCTCAGAGAAACCATTCACAAAGGAGGCAGTCTGCTATACTTCTTTATGACTGACTGCTCTGGCCTTGCTTTCTTCCTGTCAGCCTCCAACTGCTGATCTTCTTTGCAGTGGATATGATTGGATCACTATTGGATCTTGGAAGAGCTGGTCTTGTGGTAGCAAGCATGAATGGTCACCTTTGCTAAGCAGGGTCCACCCTGGTTTGTATTTAAATGGGACACTACATGTGAGAACTGTAAGATATTTCCCTTAGTGGATGGGGCGGCTCTAGAAAGAGCATCTGCATGTCTGCATACAGAAGATTCCACATTATCTCCCCAGCATCTCCAAGACAGGGCTGAGAGAGACTCCTGCCTGCAACCTTGGATAAGCCGCTGCCAGTCTGTGTAGACAATACTGAGCTAGATGGACCAATGGTCTGAGGTATAAGGCAGCTTCCTATGTTCTTATGTTCCTATATTCCATTTGATTGCTCCTTATGCAGAAATGAAACCAAATTCTCTGCCCACAGCATGACACACACACAAGTGATGGGCTCCTCTAAGGAAGAGAATACATACTCTTGTGCACCTGTTGAGATGCACAAGTGAAGTCTGCTTCAGAAAAAAATGTGTGCCTCAGCTGGACCTGGGTTGGCATGCATGTGTACTTTAGTCATAAGAGCTTTTTAACATGATGTGCAATATATGAAATAGCATCTGCGCAGATAAGTGCTTTCCAGTCACGGTTAGCATTTACCAAATTTTATTTTTCTGTTAATTTGTTTTCTTATCAGCAAAATTCAAACAGGAATGCAGCTTTGCCCTGGCACTGAGCATCTTCCTTTAGGAATATCAGTAATAGCTCTGGACAACGTAAGGTACAGAGTTGCATGAACAGAAAATAAGTGGGATGTTAAACTGAAAAAGCAAAGACTAACAAAGAACCTACATCTATTAGCAAACATGAAAGACACCAATCTGAGGGGGCTATAGGTCTCTCAGTTGAGATTACCATTTTGTTTAGTAACCTTCATTAACATGAATAGTATTCGTTGTTAAATGCCAGTGCCTGCTACACACCTTTAATTGAAATACTCTAAGACAAAACCAAAAGACTGAAAGTTAATTCCTTCACAATACTACTGCACCCTGATGAAAAATTAATCTGTATTCAACCCTTCTTTATTATTTTGGATTGGATTGCCAGTGTTGTACATTTCTGTTCAGCACACATATGGAGTTTTCCTAAATACAGTCAATTGTATGAATGCCAATAAGAAAATCTTAAACTTTTTCTTTAATTAAGCTCCAAAGAGCAAGCTATTATTAGAAGTCCTCCTGCAGGGATGGAGATTAGAGGTACAAAACAAACTTGAAAAATCTACTTTTCCAGCAATGCAACATTTGCATATCTATATTAGGACAGTTTGTGTTTTATTAAGGTGACAAGAATTATGTGGCAGATAAATTAAGCCGTGTTAGTTATCTGGGATACTTTTTAAAAATCCTGCGCACAGTATGCTACAGACAGAAATAAAGAGAACAAAACATCCTAGGAAAAAATATCACACAGTTTGCAAATGTTCCATTTTCTTTAGAAGAATTTAGTAAAAGCATACATCAAATTACAAATCAAAAGTGCTCCACTTGGTCATGTTCTCCACAAGTGTAGCTTCCAAGATTTACATCTGGTAATACTAGCCAAAGATTCATTTCATGCTAGCATTAAATAGTAGGAACTCTCAGAGCCCAGCAGGCCTGTGGGCAACTTTGGCCAAATCTAGACTTTCCAGCTCAAAAGCAGACAGTGGCTTGTATCGTCGCCACATTATGAAGCTTGAATCCTTTGTTTAAAGTCTCATTATTCTTAGATTTTGTTTAAAACTCTCATATAAGGGTGGAGAGACCTTAATCTTAGCTACCTGCTACATCCCCTTATCTTTCTTTCTCTCAACACTATCATAAAACACTTCACCTCAAGGGTGAGGCTCAACTGTTGAATTGAGGAGCTCAACTGTCGACTTTCTCTTCCTCACCTTGGTAACTCCAAGCACGTTCACTATCCCTCATACCTTATCTTGTTTAAAGAGCTGCCAGCTTTTCCCCTTTTCTCCCTTACAACTGCTCAGCCTTTTTGTGTGTGTGTGTGTGGTTTCCCTAGAAAAACAAATGATAAATAAGATGGCTCCCTGTCCCCAAAAGTCTCACAATCTTAAAAACAACAGCAACAACACCTAAAGTAGACACCAGCAACCACCACTGGAGGGATGCTGTGCTGGGGTTGGATGGGGATGGTTGCTCTCCCCTTCCAAGAAGGTACTGCTTTTTTGAGAAGACAAAAGCAAAAGTCCCAGCTCCTAGTATCCAAATGATGTCAGGCCAATGCTGAAACCTCACATTGCCTGCCAGTCACATGGGTGCAGGCACCTATTCACTTGTGTGCCTACAGAAGGCTCTGTGTCCTGCAAACATATAGTTTGAATAGGGTTGTCACATTGGTTGGAGAGAATTCCTGGACACAACTGCTGGGGCGGGCAAACCTTAAAATTCGACCTTTTTGACCAGAAAGAGTGCTTGACAGTGGAGCTTGGTGGCTGTTTCACATATTTTTTCCATATAGTGCTGTGTTGTTCATACATTGAAGGACAGGTGTTGTAAGGCCTGTTGCTCCTTACATTTCTTCCTGCAAATACATATATACATACACACATACTCACTCCACACAGGCAGTGCTTCCTGTTGGCTAAGAAGGGCCCTCACACAACTGTAGGTGCTGCATCAGGCAATGAGTGTTTTGGAGAAAAGCTGGACCCCAACAAGTCCCAAAGGGGACTCTATTCATCTGCATCACTGCTAAATGCAGAGTCCCACTACCACCCTGCTAACTCTAAATGATGATCCAGAAAGTAGGGGAAGGAGCCATATATAGAAAGCCATATACTGAGCCATATAGAGAGAAACAGCCTAGCCAGTCAACAGTAATGTTGCCATAGAAAGGATAAGAAGGCAGGGTTTTTAAACATTGACACCATAGCTACAATGCCTGGAGAGAAGCACCAGAAGAATGGGTTAAATTTATTAAAGCAGTCTTCCCACACAAATTCCTGAACATTTCATATCCAGGATGACACTTTTCCTACAACCTGGACAGGATGTCCAGTTCCTGGACTCTTCAGGCCAATCTTGGACATGTGGCAGTCCAAGGTTCACAGTAGCTTGCTGGGCTAGGCAGCTGCCTGAAGTTCCTAATTCAAGCCCTGGAGTTTCTGATGGCAGCCTATACCAATATATAACATAGCAGGTAACTAATTTGATGCACCAGCTACGACTCTGACTGAACCATTTTTGTTTCCATAGTGACAGATTCCTGCATGGTTAACCATGTTAGTCCGCTGCAGCAAAATAAGGCAGAGTCTTCTGGTTCATTAAAGATTTACAGGTTTTGTGGACTAGAGCTGACTTCATCACTGGCCCAGTCAAATATAACAACCTCCATGTATAGATCATAAACCATGCTTCCATGTGGTGGTATTTCCATGCAAGAATTGTTAATATTTGTAAGTGGCTCACTGTTTGACTGAACGGAGAGTATTTATGTAGGACTGGCATCAGAGGGCACCTGGGCACCTTCTGAGGACTCGTGGCCCTTAGAAAGGCCCACAGCTGACCTCTGTGCCCATAGCCTTTGCACAATGGTGGCAGAATAACTCTTTCAGGGCCCACACAGATAGGAGGGTTTGCCAAGGAGTAAAACCTGGAGTCAGACCTGTTGCCATGTGATTGAGCCATTCTATATGGCAAGTGACTTACAAACATTGTAGCCACTGCATGAGCTGCTGCCATCCTAAAGAAATGTTTTCTATTAGTCTACACATTAAAAAGTGATTCTGCATGGTAGCTACTGAATCCTATTTCATACCATTATGCTCCAACACATTACCTAAAGTTGGCATGTTCTCCCAATTTGGTTGTGATATACATAATTGTATATCTGGTAATCGTTCAAAACAGACTTGGTCGGCAATCTTACAACCTCACATTAATTAAATCTAAGTTCTTCTGAAATAAACAGGGCTCATGTCCATGAAAATGTGTTTAAGACCAGGGTGTTTCTAGGAGGAAATGTTGATAAGCTGGCAGTGCTACAACAGATATGTTTACATCACAGTGTAACCATCTGGCCTGTGTGAGGGCATTTCAGCCCTGTGGAGTTTGCACATGGACAGTTTTTGTTTAGCTGCTAGCTTGGAATTCATCCCATTACAATGAGAAATACAGCAGGACATTTGCTTTAGAAGGACAAGGCATGAAGTGTTTGCCAAGTAAACCTCTCCTCGTTAATTTTCATATTCCCCTGAGATGCTAGTCAAAAAGTAGCAGTTTTCAGTTGTGACCTCCACAAATGAACCTTGTAGTCAGTTCCCCCTCCCATCTGTGTAATGCCATTTGTGGCATTCTGTCCGGCAATTTGCTAAAGTTGCGAAAGTCTTTTCTTTTTTTTACTACCTTTGCTTTTATGTGGGTTGCCCCCCCCCACACACACTTTGGTCATTGTCCTTTAAATAACAGCTCTTCTCATTGTTTGAGGAATATTGCAAATACTGACATGCTGATTTGGTATCCCTGAATTACTCCTGAATCGTGCAAGTCCCAAATTACTGTCAATTTCCCGCTATGAAATCTCATCTGTACAGCAGCACTGTTTTTACCTTTTATTGTTGCCAGAATTGCCTCTTATATAATTTAAAATATTCCGAATCTTTCACTGCATTTCTGATTTGCCACCTTCCTTTCAATTTGCGGTCTCCAGCTGAGGTTATTGACTGTAACTATTCAGTCTGGAACCTTGTTCCCAGGATATGATGTGGCCAGAAGTCTGTGAATGGGTCTTGGCGATAAAAATAATAGCATCCCACCTCATAGCTATGTCAAAGAACAACCTGCACCATTATTTTCAAGGGGGGAAAGCTCAGTTTTATTAAATAATGAGATGTAAACCTACCATAATGGCATAAATGCTTACTGTCTGCCAGACACAGTCTTATTTTCATGTCTGTATTCATTTCACCATGATCTGTGAACTGACAAATTTCACTGCTACAAATGTCAGAAACTAAGGCACTAAATTAGACATGACGTTAATCATGCCAATGGTCCTGGTGTGGTTTCCCCCCAAGTGGAGATAGAAGCCATAGAGCAGATCAGTCAGTATTGGAAGCACGGTGAGTGGGGAGGGGTTTAACTCTTTACCTCTCTCCTAGTCCTGATGAAAACTACACCCTTCTCTCACTAGCTGCCATTTGACTCAGGAGGGAAGCTGCCATTGATGTTTCCTTCCTGAGGCAAACAGCAGCCATGGCAGACATTTTTGTCAAAACCAGAACACACAGTGGAGGCCCCCACCCCCACCCCACCCGGCCGCCTGTGGATAACGCAGTGGTCTCAGTCCTGATGCTTCTATAGCTGCTCTTTCCACTTAAAAAGAAACACATCATGGCATGTTTTGTTGGACTGTCCTCATATGATAACATTTAAGCCTTAAGCACTGGGAGCCAATTCACAAGTTAGAGCAGAAGAAATGAATGGTCAATTCTTGGACTGCAACTATTTGTTACTGAAATTATTGCAGGCTCATAAGCATCTTTGAAATTTTAATACTTTTGTCTCGCAAGAGCAAAACAGTAACCCTCCAGTTTTTCCAGAGAATATTTGTATAGATACTAGGCCTGCACAACTTGTGCCTCACTAAGCTGAATGTAGCTCACTATGGTGGCTTATCTACTGCCTTGTTTTTTGCTGCCTGTCTGGGACTGCAAAAATGGAGGAGTGGTGGGGTTGGCAAGCTACAATAGAGTCCTGTTGGGCTGTGTTTGGCTTGTGGGTCACAATTGATGTAGGACTGATACTTCATAGGTTGTGTATTCAGAGTGTGAATTAATCTACTACAGACTGAAAAGAGGAGTTGTGAAATCTCTATTCCAGCATAGTTTCAACAAAATATGTTGACCCAAGACCAACAATTGCCAAAAGGGATGCTTTACTCTTTAAGATTTGTAAGAGCTGAGCTGAGCTGAAGCCAATGAGAAAGCTTCTGTTGGTTTCAATAGGTTCACCCTCCAAGTTCATGAATGGGCATATCTTCTATATATAACCCACTCCTAGCACTAAGTGGAAACATCATTCACAGTAAAATGTGCAGAATTGTGATTCTGTCTTTTTTCCCCTTACACATGATAAATGAAATAAGTTTAAAATCATGACAGATAGATTAACATCACTGGATATGGCACTGCCATTACTATCTCACTGAGATGAATGAGCCTGTCAGAACTGTATTCTGGGCTCTATACAGGTTTTCATTGACATTTCTGCATGAGATTTGTATTAGATGGGGCTTTTTATGAACCTCAAATACCCAGCATCACTTGCATGGACATATAGTTAGATTAGGTTTGAACTCCCACTCAGCTCAGAGATTGAAGGAGAGGTATACATTTGTACAGGGTTAAAGGCCAAGATATTAGTAGCAGTTATGGCCAAATAATAATGTTTGAAAACACAAGCTTCACACACTGCTCCCAGGAATTTCCAAAGCTGGGAGAAAACAGTGGGGACATATGGGTTGAGGAGAGAAATGGGTATGAGGCACTGAGTGCACAAATCTCAAGGCAATCAATGCTTCTCATGTACTCTGAGTCAGCAACATCAACAATTCAGGTAGATCCCTGAAGAAAAGCCCTCATTTACAGGAAAGAGGTTGTTAGCGTGAATGTTAATTTGACAGGCCCTTAGCAGCACCGGTGAATAATCAAAATGCAGAAATCAAGAACATTTATTCTACAATGTAGAAAGATTTCTTTTAGAACCCATTGGTTTTTATAATCTCATGCACTTTGTGGAAGGAAGGATTAAACCCCCTGGGAACAGGAAACTGATGGCTCCATTAGTCAAAGTGGTAGCTTTTTCATTTCTGTATGTTTATTACTTTCATACCTGGTCAAAATGATTTATTATCCAATCTCCATATTTTATTATTTTGTCTTACACATCTTTCACTAAAGTGACTGACCATAATTCCCTGCAGTCGTTCTAATAATAAAAGAAGTCTGTTAATATGATTTCCTCCATAGGCCATTTAATATTCATTATACCTGGATAACATAAATGATTTATGTAGTGGAAGTGGAAGAAAGGGACCTACGGCTCAGTACAGAGCCGAAATCTTCAGGCATGGTTAATAGAACCTTATTATATCTCAATCATATCAGCTGACCCATTTTGACTGCAAATCTTCCACTTGAAAATGAGCTTTGAGCACATCAGAGATGCAAGCATCATTTGCTTGCCTGTCTAGGATGCTGGATTTGCTGCTTCCTTCCGTCTTTTCAATCCTGAGGTCCATTTTAATTACACATATGTGATAAATTAATAATGCTGGAAGAAGAATGAAACATATCATTGGTGTGAAAAATCAACTATGAGGCAGATGGGATGTAAGCCATCCAGTTACGCTTTCCCAGAAAGCACTGTAATTTTATGTTGTTTATGGTTTGTAGCTTTATATTGTGATATTGTGTTTTAATTTGGTTTTTGACAGCTACCTTGGACAATTTGGGGAGAGGTAAGTTATAAATACTGGAAATAAATGGATGCTTAACACTGCTTTATCCAATATAAAGCCAATGCAAACCGGAAAATTGCACAACATTCCCAGAAGATGTTCAGTCCCAGAACTTGGTAAATGCCATGGTGAAGCACTGCTGTTTAGAATATGTGTAAAAGCACACTACACTGGCCATGACTGGTTCCAGCCCAGGGCATGAGCACATGATATAGCCAACTTGCTGAAGCTAAGGTCTTAGTCTCGTCAATGCCTGGAATGCATTTGACCATCTGGGACCCCCATGCCTTGAGTTCCATAATGGAGAAAAAACAGGATATAAATGTAACAAAGAAATGCATATTGTTCAGCACTAACCAGAAAAGTGGGAGAGACAGAGGATGCTGGGGTATTGGTTGTGCTAGCAGATGAGCAGGATTAGATGTCTGTACACAGGAGCCAGTACAATGCAAAGTTACAGTTTGGTCATTAGCAGGGCAGTACAGCTGTTAATGGTACTGCTCCTGGGGAAATGGCAGGAGCCCTTGACTACGTGTGGGGCTCGTGTGGGGAACTAGCAAGCATAAATAGAGTAGTCCAGCTGAGAATAAATTTGTGCAAAGCTTCGGTCTCAGAAAGAACTGACAAGAAAGTTTGAAGCTGAAAAACAGAATGAGGTTTATTTTATGGTTTAGGGGTACAGGAAATGAAATATTGGTTAAGAGGCAACACAATATTTAACTAGCAAAACTAACATTACCAACAAATCAATCAATGACCAACAAACATGACCAACAAATCAATCGATAGGAATAGGTAGTGGCTCACAAAGAGGCAATTTGGCTTGAGTTCTGAATTAGGTTTACTCAAGGCTGACCAGAGAAATGATCTTGGAGAATAGCTTTGGATTTTAGAAAGAGCAAGAAAGGAGGGGAGCAAAAGGGTTTGGAGCAGAAATTAGTTATACTACCTAACTCCATCTGGTGTGGTAAATGGACCCTTGTAGCTCAGTTGATACTAAGGGACCTCTCTCCTCTGGGACAGGCAGGAAGGCAAAGGGCAGGATGGGGGACCCAAGGGCCAAGTGAGGGTCTGGGCAAATGTACAAACACGCAACTGGTGAATCTGAGGAAGAGACACACTGAGGCTCTACACACAATCAGTATGTAGAGCCTTAAGGGGTTCTGCAGGGAGAGCGGGCAGCCACCCAGACAAGCAGTGGCTTCTGTTGGGTTCTCCCGCCCCGACCGCAGCTCGCTCAGGAGCTCTGGGGGTCGGGGGAAGGGGAGCACTGCCATGTGACGCCTCAGCCCCCCGAGCCCACAAATGCAGCATGTGAGTGTGTGGTGCAATCCTGGGCTCCCCTCTCCCCCCTACCCCGAGTTTGTCTGCCATGGCTGCAAGCAGCCGTGGCTGACACACAATTACAAAAACAAGGTTAACATAGTGCTCGCTCTGTTAACTTCATTTAGCAGGGCTAGCTGCCATTGAACCACTGGGCTCATCCGCAAGCCCAGTGGTTCTCACGATAGATGGAAACTGGGCTGGGCTCCTTTAGGCATTGGTTTCCATCAATTGTGACAATAGCCCTGCTGATTGGTTGTGTCGTTCTAGTTATGCCTAGAAATAGACAGCACCTTGCCCTGAGGCAGAATGCTGACCACAGCTTTATGTTGACAAAGGTGACAATAGGGATAGACAAAGAAGCATATCTTTGTCTGGTCCAACTTAGCTGAGTGTGCTCTTTCAGCACAAAAGGCGAATAGGTTTGAAAAACCTGTGTGGGGCGAAATGAAATGGGTGCAGGAGAGCTTATCTCCTGCCTTTAGTAAATCTTTGGAGTAACTAGGAATGTTTTAACAAGTTCGCTTTCTGTGCCCCAAGCCAGCTGTTCACACTTTATTAGCAAAGGAGATGAGCCTGTTACCTCTTATCTGTCCCTTTCTGTGAAGGTGGTAAGATTGAACTGATCTGATGTGCCAAAATAGGGGGAGAGTATTTGCGGGACAGTATATCCTTGAACATAAGAACAGCCCTGCTGGATCAGGCCCAAGGCTCATATAGTCCAGCATCCTGTTTCACACAGTGACCCACCAGATGCCTCTGAGAAGCCCGCAGGCTGGAGTTGACGGCATGCCCTCCCTCCTGTTGTTATTCCCCTGCAACTGGTACTCAGAGGCATCCTGCCTTTGCGGCTGGAGGTGGCCTATAGCCCTCTGACTAGTAGCCGCTGATAGACCTCTCCTCGGCGAAGTTATCCAAACTCCTCTTAAAGCCATCCAGGTTGTTGGCTGTCACCACATCTTGTGGCAGAGAATTCTACAAGTCGATGATGTGTTGTGTGGAAAAGTACTTCTGTTTGTTGGTCCTAGATTTCCTGGCAATCAATTTCATGGGATGACCCCTGGTTCTCGTGTTATGTGAGAGGGAGAAGACTTTCTCTCTGTCTACTTTCTCCACACCATGCATGATTTTATAGACTTCTATCATGTCTCCCCCAGTCATCTTTTTCTAAACTAATGTAGCCTTGCCTCATAAGAAAGGGGCTCTAGGCCCCTGATCATCTTGGTTGCCCTCTTCTGCACCTTTTCCAGTTCTACAATGTCCTTTTTTAGATGTGGAGGCCAGAATTGTATGCAGTACTCCAGGTGTGGCTGCACCATAGCTTTGTATAAGGGCATTATAATATTGATATTATAATATCAGTTTTATTTTCAATCCCCTTCCTAATGATCCCTAGCATGGAATTGGCCTTTTTCACAGCTGCCGCACATTGAGCTGACAATTTCAACGGGCTGTCCACCACAACCCCAAGATCCCTCTCCTGGTCAGTCACCGACAGTTCAGATTCCATCAGCGTATACTTGAAGTTGGGGTTTTTCATCCCAATGTGCATCACTTTACACTTCCCAGCATTGACGCGCATTTGACATTTTGTCGCCCACTCACCCAGTTTGGAGTGATCCTTTTGGAGCTCCTCACAGTCCGTTTTGGATTTCACTACCTGAAAGAGTTTGGTATCATCTGCAAATTTGGCCACCTCGCTGCTTACCCCTGCTTCTAGATCATTTATGAATAAATTAAAAAGCACCGGTCCCAGTACAGATCCCTGGGGGACCCCACTTCTTACTTCCCTCCATTGTGAAAACTCTCTGTTTATACCTATCATCTGTTTCCTGTCTTTCAACCAGTTAGCAATCCACACATGTACTTATCCCCTTATCCTATGACTGCTAAGTTTTCTATGTCAACTGGATCACCTTGATCCATACACTTGTTGTTGTTGTTAATAATTTGATTTCTATACCGCCCTTCCAAAAATGGCTCAGGGAGGTTTACACAGATAGATAATAAATAAATAATTTGGATACCTGTCCCCAAAGGGCTCACAATCTAAAAAGAAACATAAAATAGACACTGGAAACCATCACTGGAGGTACTGTGCTGGGGGTGGATAGGGCCAGTTACTCTCCCCCTGCTAAATAAAGAGAATCACCACATTAAAAGGTGCCTCTTTGCCAAGTTAGCAGAACTCTCAAAGAACTCCAAAAGGTTTGTGAGGCAAGATTTACGTTTGCAGAAGCCATTCTGGTTCTCTCCCAACAGGGCCTGTTCTTCTGTGTGTTTTACAATTTTATCCTTGAGGATGCTTTCCAACAATATGCCTGGAATGGACGTTAAGCTAACCGGCCTGTAATTTCCTGGATCGCCCGTGGATCCCTTTTTGAAAATCGGTGTTACATTTGCTACTTTCCAATCCTCCGGTACAGAGCCTGATTGCATGGAGAAGTTATATATTTTAACAAGGAGGTTGGCAATTGAGTTCTTTGAGGACTCTTGGGTGGATGTCACCCGTCCCTGGTGATTTGCTAGTTTTCAGTTTTTCTAGACAGTTTAGAACACCATCTCTTGTCACTTCTATCTGACTCAGTTCTTTAGCCTCCATTCCTGAAAAACCTGTTTCAGGAACAGGTATATGCTCAGTATCCTCTGCCGTGAAGACGGATGCAAAAAGCTCATTTAGCTTCTCTCCAACCTCCATATCCTCCTTAATAATCTTTTTCACTCCCTCATTGTCTAATGGTCCGACCACCTCCATGGCAGGTTTCCTGCTTCTGATGTATTTAAAGAAGTTTTTGTTATTCACCTTGATGCTTTTAGCTAAATGTTCCTCAAACTCTCTTTTCACCTCCCTTATTGTCACCTTGCATTTCTTTTGCTGGAGTTTGTGTTCCTTTCTGTTCTCTTCATTTAGACAGGCCTTCCAATTTCAGAAGGAAGTCTTCTTCCCTTTTATGGCTTCCTTGACCTTACCTGTTAGCCATGTTGGCATCCTCCTGGACTTAGTGGTATGTTTCCAACTTTGGGGTATATAATCTAACTGGGCTTCTAGTATTGTGGTTTTGAGTAAACTCCATGCATTCTTGGGCGAAGTGACTCTCCTGAGTTTCCCTTTCAGCTTTCTTTTCACCATAGTCCTTATTTTGGAGAAGTTTCCTCTTCTGAAATTCAAAGTGTCTGTGTTAGACTTCCTTGGTGATTCTCTCCCTGCATGTATGCTGAATTTGATCTCACTATGGTCACTGTTCCCTAAAGGGTCGATGACACTGACATCAGGCACCAGGTCCTGGGTGCCACTCAGGATTAAGTCCAAGGTTGCCTTCTCTCTGGTCGGTTCCAAGACCAACTGTTCTAGGGCACAGTCATTCAGCCTATCTAGAAATCTGGCATATTTGTCATGACCTGACTGTGAATTTACCCAGTCTATGTGTGGGTAATTGAAGTCACCCATTATTACAGCCCTGCCTCTCTTTGATGCCTCCCTGATTTCCTGCTGCAACTCCCATTCACTGCAACTCCCAGTCAGTGTTTTGATCCAGAGGGTGATAGCACATCCTCAGTAGGACATTTCCTTTCATGCCTTGTACTGTCACCCGCAGGTTTTCTGTAGAGGACTCTAGTCCACCCGGGTTTTCTACCTTGTTAGATTCTATCCCTTCTTTAACATACAGTGCTACTCCACCTCCAAGGTGCCCCTCTCTGTCCTTTCTATAGAGTTTATATCCAGGGATAAGAGTGTCCCACTGGTTCTCACTGTTCCACCATGTTTCTGTTTCCTAATAGCTCATATCTGTTAGGAGACACTATTTCTGAGGAGACATGGGTAAGAGTGTATAGAAAGAGAGTATTAAATATAGGAGGAGAGTATATTCTTGAGAAGAATAGCCCTTAATTAACTCATGTCTACTCTGGCATCCCCACCTGTAAACTAATGATGGAGGTGAGCACAGGCTTAGTCCTCTTGCAGTCCTGGGTTTGACCTAGATCTACTCCCTGCCACCCCCAGGCTACGTGCCAGGTGACATACCCCATGCATTAACTCATACAAATCAAATGGTGAGCCAACGATTCCATGAGTTCTGAAAGGCAAAAATGGAAACTATAAGCCTGTAGCTCCAAACCAGGTGTAGAAGCCCCCAAACAAACTATCTCGGTAACACAGTACCATGCGAGGGAAGCTAGAGCACAGCAATCGGTTACTGTCAAAGGTTCCTGATTTTATGTTTTTGATGACATTTTAGACTTTGTTTTCGTTTTTGTTTTCTCTCTTTACTGTGTATATTCTGTGTATATTGATGTTTGATCTAAGATCGTAAATAAACAACAATAACAATAACATGTGAGGGAAGGGACTGGGACCCAGAACAGACTTAGTGTCAAATGCAAGTGCACTACTTGCATGATCCAAAGTGCCCCTATAATCACATTCATTCTTATATTAGCCCTATCACATTATGCTCAGTACACATGCAATCTGGGTGCAGTGTACAATGTACAGAACTGTACATATGTAGTTGTCTGCATGTAATGTTCAACACACATACAAATGTACACTTTCTATCTAAACCTCACAATTGATAAAGTCTATACCCAGGTTCAATTTTAGAATGAATACATGTACAAAAATGTACATGTGTACACACACCTGTATGCCCATACGACATAATGTCTGAAGAGGGCTATTGTAAAAATCAGATTTGGTTCATTTTGTTCCATGGCTCTTTAAATAAGTGCATTCTATAGGTTAATCTGTGGGGGCAGAGCTGGTATAGATGATGTAGCACGGCACCTGATGTGAAGGCAAGTGTAGAATCCAAGGGAAAGAGTTGTAGTATGCAAGGACAAGGCAGTGGAGTGGAATCAGGAATATTAATAGTTTAATGAAACAGATATTATGTATAGAGAGGAAAGTGCTGACTGCTTTTCAGTGCTCTTGCTGCTGGCTATTTGCTAGCCCTGCCTCTACTCCAGGACTGGAAGATAAGTAACTAAAGCCCCATTCAGAAGCTGGCCTGGATCAAGGAGTGGATTAACCAAAAAAACACCACAGCAAGTATGGTTGTCCCTGGCCTACAACTCAGTGGGAGATTGCCTGGGAACACCCTGCTATGAGCTCTTTATCTCAAACAAACAAACAAATACATAAATACACGTAACAGTTCTATGAATGCAATCTTAAATTTACTTCATGTAGATTAGTTATCGTTTAACAGCCTGTGGCTGTATCCATTTTCAGGATGGCTGAAATGTGGAACAGAACTTATTTCCCGCCCTTAGTCTGTGCTTATGGGTTTTTAATGAGTGAGCATGAAGGCATGGGTGGTAACTGTATCCAGGCAGAGAATTAACTGGGTATTATTCTCTAAAGTACACCCCAGCTTCCCTCTCTTTCCTTGGCCTAAGAGAAGCCCTGCTGCAGGCCTTCATCAGGAGCCTGCCATGCAGCTATATAGAATCTTTACTAACAAATTAGTAAAGTTGTTGTTGTTGTTGTTGTTGTTGTTGTTATTATTATTATTATTATTATTATTATTATTATTATTATTACATTTATATCCCGCTCTTCCTCCAAGGAGCCCAGAGCGGTGTACTACATACTTGAGTTTCTCTTTCACAACAACCCTGTGAAGTAGGTTAGGCTGAGAGAGAAGTGACTGGCCCAGAGACACCCAGCTAGTTTTATGGCTGAATGGGAATTTGAACTCGGGCCTTCCCGGTCCTAGTCCAGCACTCTAACCACTACTGGTTACCCACTGTAGTACTGGGAAGAGCAGTCAAAGTTCAGTCATTCTTGCAGATGAGTTCATATGAGATTCAGGGAAGTGATTTGTACATGTAAGCATATTATTCTGCATTGTCAGAATTGTATTGCGGGCCCCTTCCCCCCTCCCCTAGCATTAGGTTTCACCCGTGAGTGGACCTCATTTCTGGAGGAGCCTGCACAAAGTGGAGCATTCCATTTGTCATGTCAGGCTTCTCTTGCTAGGTACTAAATATGATGTTTTTTTCCCTATTAAATGCAGCAGTAGCACCAGCTGAACTCTGCTAACCTCTCTAAGCAATTGCATTTATCAGTGATGTAGCAAAACCCATATACCAAATTGTGTAAGTAACTCTTCCCTTTTTGTATCTCTTGGAAGATTACACGATACTGCTGCCAAACAAGCTTCGCAAGCTGCTACACCAGCTGGAAATACTGCTGTTTAGTATAATATAAATGTGATCCTCAACAGCTTTTAAAGTTATGACTAATTCTATTTAGCTTCATTGTAAAAGAATGCCGTTGGCCAGGCAATAGTGTAGCCATTAAATGAATGGAATGGCTGTGGAACCATCAAAAAGTCTCTGTTAACCTGTATTGAATGAGGCAATTGGAGCTCTGTGGGTCTCTTGCCAGAAGCAGACACAGAAATATATTCTGTTTGCATATACCCCAATGTGCTAGTTCTGTACAGGAAAAGTGAGCACAAGCCCATCGTAGCATTTTTTAGCTTAGCATGTGTGGCTTAATAATTAGACTCCAGGCTTAAGGCTTGTAAAACGTGAGACTTTTTTTTTACTGTAACAAAACACCTCCTCTTTATCAAATTATATTTTCCTTTCTTTTGGAACTCATGATTTGTTCCAGTATTCACAGTGTGAGTGCATTAGGTTGAGGATACTACGAAATAATTACTAAAATATATTTTTTTAAAATATTAAATTCTATTTTGGGTCAGTCTGCATGTGAATGTTTGAGGACAGAAATGGGAAGATAGAGCACAGCAGGAGAGTCTGTACCTTCTAGTGCAGGGATTCTCCACGTTGGGTGCCCAGATGTTTTTGGACTTCAACTCCCATAATCCCCAGTCCCAGTGGCCTTTGGTTGGGGATTATGGGAGTTGAAGTCCAAAAACATCTGGTGACCCAACGTTGAGAATCCCTGTTCTAGAGCAGGGGTAGGCAACTTTGGGTCTTTAGCTGTTGTAGCTGGGCAAGATGGGAGTTGTAGTTCAGCAACAGCTGGGGAGCCAAGGCTTCCTACCCCTGCTCTAAAGACCTGCTGGGGCGGTTTCCACACAGGGCTTTTGAAGCCCTTTAGCTCATATCGCCTCCAGAATGGAGGGTGTGTGTTCATATATCAGGCAGATTTACCCCAAAGTCCCTGCAAGCTATCAGGGAGCACTTCACACACAATTTGGGTTCTTCACTGCATGTCAGATTTATATCTGCAGTTTAAAAAATTCCACTTTTTGCATTGGTTTTTTGGGGACAACTTCAAGTTAGCAGTAAAGCCTCACAGAAAACTTGTGGTAAAGTCTCCTATGTGAAGAACCCCCTCGTACTGGGGGGGACATAGTGAACATTCAAATTGACCTTCCCCCTGCCCCCATTCCCCAAAACAGATTCCTAGGCATCATTTGCCAAGCACTAGTAATATGTAGGCAGTTCAACTGAGCTTAACAGACTGAGTTGATTCCCACCCCAAAAGACCATTGGGATTTCTGCTCAGCTTGGGATTAGTGTTGTTGACTACAACTCCCAGAATCCCCAGGCAAAAGCCATTGAAGCTGGTGATTCTGGGAGTTGTAGTCAGCAACATCTGGGAATTCCTGTTAGAGGGAACACTGCTTGGGATGAGGGCAAGCCCACCTCTCCTTTTTTCATTACTGTCTCAGCCATGTGAAAGAGAAAGAGGGCAGTGAAAGCCATGTGAGGAAAATGCGGGCAGTGGGCACTGAGGTAGGAAAAGGAGGAGGGAAAAAGAGGAGGGGGAGACATAGGAAGCTACCTTACAGTCAGTCAGACCATTGGTCTATCAAGGTCAGTCTTATCTACATTAGTGCTGATCCAGATTTTTTAACAATTGTGCTTTCAGAGAATTTTGGGTTTTGAGAGGTGGATTTTCATGAAGTCAATGTTAGAGGTTTATGTGGGGGTGGAATGAACAAGGGTAATGAACTCTTAATAAATTTCAGGGAACTTACCTCAGCTTAGTAGTGATGGTTTTTCACTTTTACACCATGCCTGCAGACCGGCGTAGAAGATGCAGCAGTGCTTAAAGCGCAGATAACCTTCCCAAAAGCTGGTCTCTGCTCATCACCACATTTTTAAAAACACGAAGGCTCCAGAAAGCTACATTACAACATGACTCATAAAATTATTCTAAGTGCATGCCTGGTTTAAACAAACAAACAAAAAAACCCCAAAAAACCCCATCCAATAAACCATGTAGTTCCCAATGAGTCATAGGGGATTGCCATTTTTTTTTTAAACCTGACATGCACCATTCCAGGAATGACTCTATGCCATGTCTTAAGATCCTTTCCCAGCATCTTTGGAAGGTTATCAGTGCTTGAAGCACTGTTGCAGCAGCAGCTGCCTATAGAGGTGCGGTATAAAATAGTAACAGAGTGAGAAGCCCCACCATTGCCAACACCAACTTGAGTAAAACCCCTCCCGCCACAAACTTGACAGAAATTCACTCAGTTCTGAATTCACTCATTTTTGCCGGTTAAAGGAGAAACAAAAATGAGGAGACCCATTTGGATCAGCTCTAGTGTGTACTGGCTGTCAAAAGCTCTCCAAGGGTATTACAGAGAACCTTTTTGGTGGAAACCTTGAAGGACTTTTGCAATGAACTACATGGGGAATCATAGTCTGGTGTCCTGAAAAATAGTCTGAAACTGCCAATCCTGTAAGTGCCTGCCATCACACTTACAGTGCCTGCTTCTCCAGATGAATGCTGGAAGCATGAGTGACCTGCCAGGGGGGACAAGTGAGTGATGGTGAAGGGACTTCCAGTGTGGTGCTGGAGGCTGTATGGGAGTAGAGCCTCAACAAATAGCATGTGCTGGTATGTGCAGATACATCTGTGTGCATTTGAAAATGGTGAGTGAAGAGAGGTTGGGGGCACACCCATCTATTTGGCCTCTCCCCACTATTATGTATTGTTACACAATCCACTTGTTTTTATTTATCCCCCACATTTTGGTCCTCAGCAGAGCCCTCCAGGGAGTTATTCGCACTTGACTTCAGGCTTCGGGGTAAACACTGAGCAAAGCCACTTTGAAGTACACTCGTGGCATTGAGGGAAGCAGCCCCTCCCCTCTGCTCTTGGGTTTTGTTTCTGCAAGTTCACATGGCATGCTCCATGTTTTCCTTCTAGCCAATGGGTGTGGGGGGGGGGGGAGAGCTCCTGCAGAGATAGATCTGCATTTCTGAAGAGAGTATGCCTCTTATCATGCTGATCGAACATTGGTGCCTCTCGCATTTGCTCCATTTTCAGAAAAAGCAGCTTAAAACCAGCATTTTAAAAACCCGGACATATGTCGAGATAAGCTAGAATTCGCATCACAAAGCCTGGTTTGTGTTTGGAGTGGGTCCAAAAATCTTGAAGGGACTTCAAGGTAAGTTTGGCTGGTGTGTGAATACACACACTCTCTTCTGAAGGAGATTCAGGGCAGAAGCCCTGTGTGTAAAGCCTCCAGGCGACTGGCAACAAATCATTCCATATGGGGTTTTTTGTGAAAACCTCCAAGGACTTTTGCAACGAACTGCATGGAGAATTATAGCTTGGTGTCCCGAAAAATAGTCTGAACCTGCCAATCCTGGAAGTGCCTGCCATTTATAACACAGTTCAGTGCTATAAAGCTGCTTTGGCATCACTGACCAAGTCACTCCCACTGACTGACATGAAACTCCCAGACCTAACCACAAAAGATAGAAACGTGTTGAGCTGGGTCTCACGATCAGTGAGACCTGGTTTCTGCAGCATTGCTGGGAGAGCGGGCTAAGCCAGGTGGGAGCAGATGATCCGGGCAGGAGCCCTGGGTGGCCGGATTGGTTACCCACTCTAGAACCACTGGGCTTGCAGCTGAGCCCAGTGGTTCTCACAACTGCAGAAAATTGGGCTAGCGGAGGCTAGCCCGATTTTCTACAATTGTGAGAATAGCCTCGTTGTTTTCATAGATAGGCTCCAGACTTCACCCAGACTACAAAAGAAAGGCGGTGGGGCGGTGGGGGGTTGGAGGAAAAAATTACTGAGGCGATTTTCACGATTAGTGGAAGGCAGGCTAAGGGAGCTTAGCCCACTTTCCATGGACCATGGGAACCAGTGGGCTCACAGGCAAGCCCGGTTTCTCCAAAGCGGGTAACCTGCTTAAATACCCCTCCCCTTAGTCCAGGTTAGCGGAGTGAGTGCTCTGCTAACCCAGGTTTTCTGATTGCGTATTGCTGCAGTGCAGCTCCATGCCATGGCAACACATGAGGAGACCCCTGTCGGGATACTGCAAGCAGCCTCCTGGGCTCGGGGGTCTCTCCAGGATGCCCTGCGCGCTTGCGTGGGGCATCCTGGAACTTCTGGGGGCCAAGCGGATCCCTGCAGCCCCCGCCGGCTTCATGACGGAGCTGGCAGTTGTGTGGGTGGCCGATCCGGCTGCCAGGGCTGCAGCCTTGATCGTCTGTGGGGAGAGCGGGCTAAGCCCCTCTGAACTCCCTCTGGTGGATCTCACTGATCGTGAGACTCTCCTCATTGAGTTCCTGGAGAATGCAAGAAAACTCTCCCATTGGAAAAGCATGGGTTAGGGTTAGTGTGAGGTTTACTGTTAGGGTTGGGGGTTTGAACAAACTTTGGTTGTTGTCTTGGGTACTTTTACACACAGCAAGTCCGGACTTTGCAGTAGAGGATACATGCTTGCAAACTGCAAGCTGTTTTATATTTGTGTATATGAAATGGAAGACCTAGAATTCACACACTGTTTAATAAAACAATAGTAACAGTACAATATTTAGAATGAAGAGAAGGATAATGCATAAAACAAGAAGCAGAAGGCAGCTAAATCAATTCAGCTTGTTTCTACATAGGAATGCTGATGAAGCAAGCAAACACAGGTCTTAGGGCCAAAACAGACATTTTGCAGCAGAAGATCTGTGATCAAATTTTTCTGATCTTTTATATTTTAAGAAAAGCCACCATGTGTACATCAGATTTTGACTGAAGCAGCAGTGGTATGGGAGGGCATGTTTAACCCTTTCCCCACATGCTGTTTTCTTGATTTAAATCACACACACATATCCCAAATCTGTCCTGTTAAATGGGAGGACAGGCATAACAAACATACCCATATTTTCCCCCACGCTGAGCTAATAGTAGCTTTCAGATATGCTTGAGTTAGATTGGAAAAGAAGCATAGAAGGAATGAGTTAAAAACTTCCCCCTAGTGCCAATCTGATCAAAATAGGAGCTGCCCTGAAAGATGCTTTTTTAAAAAAAGCCCTGATCACTCATTTCCTGCATCAGGTCTGGTTTGGCTCTGCAATATCCTTCTAAGGCCAGGAGAAAAGGTCTGATGGGCCTCCCAATAGAAGGGATGGAGTTCCACAAAGAGGATGCTGCCACCCGAACCAGAGAGGCAATAGGTTTGTCTTTGCTAATAACAAAATTAAGTAGTCTACTGGCACAGGTCTCCCAGCTGAAAAGTAAGCCTGGAAACTAAGAGACAGCTTAATTAAAGGAAATGGAAACATCCTTTGAAAAACAGGGAGCGGAGAGAGTATTAAGTGCTTCAAAGTCCTCTTGCTGTTCTAGTCTGATATTCAGAATAAAACAACTCAATCTGTATGTATATGGGGACTGGCAACATTCAGAGATGCTTTCATCCTAAGCCCATACAGGGACTGAGCTAAGTCCTGGGAAGTTCTCCACATATGCTGACTTTCTCCAAGGGAGCCTTCTGCACTGCATATCTTTTTCAAACGTACAGAAAGCTGAACCACAGCCTTCTTGCATCATCAGACACAAAATGATCCTCTAGTGAGTCGGGGCTTATTTCGTTTGGTTCCACGCCTCACTTGCCTGGACCCCTTATTTCAAATATTAGCTTAGGCGTACAGAATAAAGCATACTGAAACCAAGTAAGCCGCCTTTAACACACATGTGTCAGAACCAGCATTTGGACTGAAGCTGATTTTGTTCCCTTTACTTCATTTGCCCACCTTTGCATTTCAAATCACAGGTGAGTGTTGCACAAGAACATCTTTTCTCTCATTCTTATGAGATATCCAAGTGTAAGCACAACAAATGCTCTTAAAATACATTGCTTTTTAGGGACATGCAAATCAATTTGTGGCCAAAGTGTGCCCTCTTAACTTAGTAAAAGCCCAGGAAAAACCTTGGGCTACCCGGCAGGGCAGCGCTGGGATTAGCTTCGATCCCAGTGCTTCACATGAGTAGCCCTACCAGGTAGGGCTGTGAAAGCCTGGGTAGGACTGTTTGTGTGAACAGCCTTACAGTCTACAAACAAGGACTCTTTTGGCAGAAAGACACACACGGGACACACAGAGAAGAAGAGGCAGACAGTCTTTACATGTTACACAGTGAAATCCACAACTCACTTGGCAGAAGGTATGTATAGGAATGATCAGCAGACTGACTCACTGGAGAAAATTTTTTAAAAACACCTGAAAACCCATATTTTCACCCAAGCTTTCCCAGCTTTTAAAAAAATGTCTGTTTTTAATTTTATGGCTGTTTTTAAATTCCCCACTGGGGAAGAAGGGGCTTCTGAGGGGCATTTATTTATTTATTTATTTATTTATTTATTTATTTATAAACTTCTATACAGCCCAAACTTTCATCTCTGGGCGGTTATCATAAAAACAATTAAAACACATATATAAGTTAAAACAATGCAACAATTAAAAAACAGCCATAAAATTAAAAACAGACATTTTTAAAAGCTGGGAAAGCTTGGGTGAAAATATGGGTTTTCAGGTGTTTTTAAAAAATTGCCAGAGATGGGGAGGATTGTATCTCAGCAGGGAGCGAATTCCACAATCTCAGGGCAGTGACCGAGAAGGCCCATCTCTGTGTAGACACCAGACGAGTTGATGGTAACTGGAGACGGACCTCCTCTGATGACCTCAATGGGCGGTGGGGCTCATAATGAAGAAGACGCTCTCTTAGATACCCAGGGCCTAAGCCGTTTAGGGCTTTGTAAGTTATAACTAGCACTTTGTATTTTGTCCAGAAGCCTATTGGAAGCCAGTGAAGCTCCATCAGCAGAGGAGTAATGTGGTCTCTCCGAGATGACCCAGAGACCAGCCTGGCTGCCAGTTAGCAGAGGAAAAGACTCACAAGGATCCAAAACAAGAGAAGACACAACAGCACCTTCCCTGGGGACAAGCCCACAACAACCCCAGTAACTCAAAGAGGCTATTCCCACAATCACCGGAAAGTGGGCTAAGGGGGCTTAGCCCACTTTCCAGTAATAGTGGGAATCACTGGGCTCGCGGGCAAGCTTGGTGCTCCCAAGGAGGCTAGCCCGCCTAAAACACCCTCCCCTTAAATGAGGTTAATGGAGCGAGAGCTCCATTAACCTCATTTCCCTGATTGAGTAGACCCCTGACCTACAAGAAGCCTCCTGCTATTGGGGGGTCTGATAGCCTAGGATGCGGGGCAGGATACAGGGCATCCTGGGACTTCTGGGGGCCAAGGAGCTCCCGATCCCCGCAACCGCCACTGGCTCCGTGATGGAGCTGGTAGTCGTGTGAGCGGCAAATCTGGCCACGCAGGACTGCACGACTGCTCATCTGCAGGGAGAGCGGGCCAAGCCCGTTCCCCCACCCGAAGAACCCTCCCAGACTCGACACATGGATACTGTGTAGAGCCTCAAAGGGAAACAATTCTGAAAGGGGAAACAGAAGATGGGGTTTCCATCCGATCATCCAGTCAGAGAGAAAAGGGGGCTCGCAGCTGCATGCCCAGCTGCCACAGTCATATGAGAGGCACAAAGAGGGAGGAAGCAGGCCTAGCACACAGCACACAGCATCTCCTCTATCATGTAGTCACAAGAACAGGCCTGAGGCAATCACATAATGGACCCCAACTGTTCATACTGTTGATCCAGCCATGTACAACAAAACTGAGATGGTTCTATAGAGATGCACTATTCTGACTGGCATAGCACAGGTCTCACATGCATGAGCCCTGGATGAAATTCCACAATAGGAAGGTCTCTGGAGGAAGCACCCATTCCGCACTGGCACACCTGGGGGTGTGCTACCAGAACCAGTCCGAGGGGGTGTGGCACGGATCAATCATCCTGTTTAGCTTACTGCCTGGCTGTCACACGATAGCCAGTGTGATTCTTTTTATCTAATCCTCACCTCATCCAGCCCCCGTCACCTCCTTGTTTCTTTGCCCATACCTGTTACTCATTGCCACAGCGTAGTTTGTTAGCCATCTCCCCATCTCCATTTTGTTCAGTTCAGCTTCATGGTTTATATCACACCAGGAATAACCAGGAGGATTGTGAGCTGGGAGGAGCCTGCCTCTATAATAAATAATAAATAATAAACTTTATTTGTTAGCTGCCGCATAACAAATTGTTCTCTGGACAGCTTATAACACAACATTAAAAAATGAGATAAAAACACACAACACATTAAATCATAACAGACAAAAAAAGTGGGGAGGGGGGAGGGAATGATAAAAATACAAAATACAATACCAAACAATTTAAAAGACATTTTTAAAAAAATCAGTTAAAATCAGATCAATATTTAAAATTTAAAAGGCCTGAGTGAATAAATAGGTCTTAATCTGGCATTTAAAAGAACAAAGTGATGAAGCCCAATGAACCTCACTAGGGAGCAAAACTGATAAAAGGCATTCCAAACCACAGAGGTCATTTGAGCCTCTAGCAACTGTGCTGGATGGATGAACAACCCCAAACTGCAAACCTGGTCCTTCAGAGGGAGGGAAACCTCCAACTAGAACAGGCTGAACATTGTTTACCCAGGCAGAGAAACCATTGACCAAAGGTACTTCTGTCTTGTCTGGATTGAGTCTCAACTTGTTCACCTTCATCCAGTCCATTACTGCATCCAGGCACCGATTCAGGACAGTCATTACTGTTAATCAGTGATCTCCCAGCACCACCTTTTGGGAATGGGCCTTGAGGTAGGAACAGAACCACCTCCAGGCAGTGCCTCTCACACCCCCTCAGCCAGCCTATCCAAAAGGATACCATGGTCAATGTTATCAAAAGCTTTTGAAAGATCCAAGAGAATAAACAGGGTTGCACTTCCTCATCTCTCTCCCTCTGCACTGGTCATCCCACAGGGCACCCCAAGAAGTTTCTGTTCCAAAGCCGGGTCTGAAGCCTGATTGAAATGGATCTAGAGAATCCGTTTCTTCCAAGAATGTCTGGAGCTGGGCAGCCACTATATGCTCAAGCACCGTGCCCAGGAAGGGAATATTGGCCACAGGCCTATAGTTGTTTACATCCTCTGGGTCCAGACTGGGTTCCTTTAGGAGTGGTCGAATAATAGCATTTTTCAGTGGAGCTGGGACCACTCCCTTTCTCAATGAGGCATTTAGAACCTGCTGGACCCAGCTAAAAATTCTCTCCCTACTAGATTTAATAAGCCATGAAGGGCAAGGGTCAAGCATGCATGTGGTCAGCCGAACTCAACTAAACTCCTTGTCCACATCCTTGGGGACCAATAATTGAAACTCCTCCAGCAAAACTAGACCAGGCTTTACTTTGGGCATCTCTCTCAATTATCCTGCATCAGCCGTAGTGTCTGTCTCCAGCCTATGCTCTTGCTGCAGTCCAAGTGATCAGAGGGAGGAGACGATGCAGATCCTCAGCTCTGTTTGGTAACAATGGCAGATAAACTCTCTCTTCTCTCTCCTGGAGACTCATCCTGAAGACAGTGGCAGTGAGCAACAAGGATCTTAGAGGGATCCTATCTACTAAAACTCAGCAAAACAGAGGCAACATTTCTAACAATACAAATGCTTTTATGGATCACTGTAGTTGCTGGAGTGTATTCTGAAAGCAAAATACAGGAATGGGACTACCTGTTGGAAGTTAAAGGACTTTGCGCTGTCTCTTTGTCTCAGACAGTGGAGGACAGACTAGTAAGTCAGAGGGCTAGAGAGTCAAGACATTGGTCATCCCTTCTCCACTGCTCTGATGCTATCCCTTTGAAATGTAGATTGCTACTCTTAGGGATTGAATTTCCTTCCTCTCTCTCTCCCTACCCGGCCTCCTACCTTGCAACATGGCAAGCCTCTCTCCCTGCACCATATGTGCAGAGAAGATGCAGAATCCATCTGCATCCAGCTAGATAGATAGATTAAAGATCCTAACTCCTCACTTTCCTATCTAGAATGGAGTTCCTTAATAAATGCCTTTTATATTGATTTGAAACTATGAATTGGCTCCAAGTTACTTTACTCTCAACACACACGCATGCTTAACTAATCCGCTGTGTTGTGCCTTTGTGTACTCTGCTATAATGAGAAAGGGATTATCTCACCACAGAGAATTTCCAACACTACCAGCCTTCACTCTGGGCCAAGAGTGCTTCTGTGCATTTGAAAGTCACAGCAGACAGGCAGGCAGTAGGGAGTATTTGGCCAGCGGTAGCCGTGGTTGCAGGTGAGTTTTCATGGGCACCCTTACTGGCACAATACAAATTAGCTTGTGTCTCCTGTGTGGAAGACATTGCTACTAGCAGTTGTGGGAGAAATGATGGTTTGGCCGGTAGGTAGGTAGGTAGGGGTGTGTTTGAATGACTTCTAGTATCAGCCAATTTAAGTCAGAAGGAGTGAAGAGAGTAGCTTAGAGTTGTGTAGAGTCTCATCATTTTGTGCTGTTGACTCTTGTGCTTTGTGGTCCAACTTTGCACAGGAGGTAGGAGGAAACATAGCAGGAGCCCATGGCAGAATCCTACTTCTGTCATTCAAAAAGCAAAACAGGAACATACTATACATGCCCCGGAGAGGCAAACTCCTGGGGGCAAAAGCAGCAGCAGCAGCAGGAAAAGTAACCTGGAGCTTTGTTCAGATGGTGACTCTACCACAACTTTACTTTGGGAGGGTGGGTGTGTATTCACACATTGGCAAGATTTACCCTGAAGTCCATGTGATATTTCAGAGATCACTTCACATACGATTTAGAGATCCCCCTCCCTATTCGAACCTAGACCATTGGCTTTATGTCTGGGGTTAAAAAATCCTCTTTTTGTGTCAGAGTATCCATTATGCCCAGAACTCGCAGTAAAGCCTCGCGGTAAACCTGCAGTAGCCTGCTGTCTGAAAAGCCTCCAGGCTTAATTCCATCAATGAGCTGGTTCTCTGGAAGTCAGTGTCAGCCACTTCATGCTGCTCTCCCTCCTTGTCCTTGGAAAACTCTCTGGCTCCAAAGCAGGACTTTGCTGAGGGCTCGTTTTCTGTCTCCCAAGCAATTCTCAGGCATAGTTTTTATAGTAGCCACTTCCTTGGCATCACTAGTAGTGGAAAGGTAGACTGAAGAACTTTTTTTCCGGTCCAGAGTTGTCTGTCCCCTTCCTCTCCCTGCTGGGTGACATTATGAAGGGCCTGTCCTGCCACCTCCTCCCTGCCTGCCTTTGACATGTGTGGCAGGATTGGAGCCCCAGTGGCAGGCCTTGTACTGCGCACCACCAGGGACCTGATGGTGCAGCCACATCACATGGTACCAGACTGGGGCTCCAGCGGAATAGCTGCGTCACACTCCATTTTTGGTATTGCAGGGATGGGGACTATGAAACATATGATTTGCAACAGTCAGGCACTGGGGGATGGTGGCCTCACCATCACCTTGCTTACCTGTGTCACCCTTGCATCCCCAGTTGAAAGAGTACCATAGAGGTTCCGTTGGCTGTTTGTGGGCTGGTTTGGATGTTACAGGCTCACACGAGTAAAAGGGAGATTTTACATTCAGCCCAAATACTAGTTTATAAACTGGTGGGGCTGTGCATCAAATTGGAACAGTAATGCTTTCTGATTTGATACAGCCCATATCACATGGTTTTTGCCTCGTATTGTTCCTAGTGCAAATTTCTTAATAGTATACCCCATCCAGCACAAAACTGGATGATATTTTCTGTATTGTATCAGACTTTATTGAAGGATCAGATGTCCCCCACCCCTGGGTGCTTTCCAGATTAGACCCTGCAATGGGGTCACGTCAGATCTTGGAAGTGTGCTTTCACACTTCCTGCATTGTGACACCCGCAGCCCGTACATGGACAGCAGGGTGCCGTTCACATTGCCAGTGCATTGTCTTGAATTTAATCACTGCGATATAGAGCTAGGATGTCGTATATCAAGCGTAAGGAAGTTGCTTCCCCCCCTGGGTTGTTAGTTTCCGCGAGACTGCTCCCCCTGCTGTTTATGTTTTCAGTGCAACTTGCCTGAATGGAGCCATTTTGCTGCTGTTCCAGCAGATAGTCTGGAAAGCACCCTGGTTGCTTTGTTCCAGATCTACCTTTCTGAATCTGGTGATACTCTATTTATTAAGAATGCTGAGAGGGGAAGAAGAGGAGTTGTCTGCTTGATGTCTGTAGCTGGCTATTGCTTGAATGTCTTCACAGGCTTGCAGCTGCTAAAAGCATGCTGCAGTTGGTTTTTCTGCATCTTTGTTCTTTTCCAATCACTGTGCTTTGGAGGAGGGATGTAGAAATAATATATTAGACTCTGTGACTCTTAGGAAGAGAAGTGCAAAGCATCCAAGCAAAGCAGAAATGTGAAAGGGAGTGTAGGGTGCTCATCCTTCTTGGAAACCCAGCACATATGAGCCTGCACATTGCGAGGAATCATCTAAGGAAAGCAGAAATGTGGAAATGGAGGGTGCACCTGCTTCTCAGAAATCTTGGCACCTCTTCATGAAATTGTGGTGGTGCCAAACCCTAATGAGAGTCCACCATCAACCCTAACATTCCTGGAAGTTATATTCCATTACTGGACTGATTCAACCCAGCCTGCCATTTGTTTCTAAGGAACCATACAATAATATCTTGAATTCAATTGGATCTGATATTTTGATCTGTGCACAGCCCCAGTGTTTGGGTTGCATGTAGAGCAGAGATTTGGAAAAAGCTTCCTTTCCCCACATGATAAAGAAAAATGCAGTGAGACATTTGGATGGATGTGTTCTGAGCAAATCTCCCCTTTCACTGTGTGAGCCAGAAAAATATCTTCCAAACTGGTCCTACGTGTGGAATCCTCAGTACCTGTAAAGGTTCTGGGAAGAAAAGTGTTAGCACTGCAGTCTGTTCTTATATTCATACTTGCGCAATTATTCATGCTTTATGCCATGTGCCCTTTCACCAATGTGCCTCTGCTACACCAGGGTCCCCCCTCCCCGTCCATGTTCTCCAAGTTTTAATATCATGATATAGCCCCATACTTTGCACCTTGAAGCTTGAACTATGGATTCCCTGGCAGGGGCTTATATACTGCTGATGGGGTGTTGTGATTGTCTGTAGAGCTATTCAGAATCCTATGCTCCAGTCTGTGGTGGCTATGTGGGTGAAACAGGAGGATGTGCGGTTGTGCGGAGATCATGGTTCTGGCTCTCCATGGAGTTCAATGGGACTATTTTAACTTACAACATCTCTTTTGCTGGCATAATGTGACACCATTGTCAGAGGCAGAATGGTCTGAGAAAGCTTAGGGCCTCAACTAAATTCCACTTCCCTCCAGCATGCCTAGATGCTGCCCATTTTTAGCTTTTGCTCTGGTGGTCTCGTACTTCCATACATTCTGCCTTCAGAGGGTCCTTGTTATGGGAAATTGCCATTTTGGACACCTGGACACCCCTCCATGCACCCCTTTATGCAGTGCTGGCATGGAGGACATGTATTTTGAAGTCCAGGAAAGATGTATGTATATGTTAGGAAAGGAAAGGTCAGAAAAGTACCCTGGCAACAGGTCCCATGTTTCTGCAGAGTAACGCTGATGCCCCGAGAGTGACTTTCTGTATCAAATCTCTTTAGCCTTCCCACGAGTGATAAATCAGAATCCCTACTGCTTGTCTTTTGTCTGCTTTGCTAAACACTTTGAGGGCATTCCTCAGGAAACCCATTAACCATCCTGATCTCTCCAGATTGCTTATTTCTAGGACAAACAAAAGCAATAATCTTCTAATCCATCTGGCTTATTGTCCCAACAGGCATGGCCCATCACCTGTCTGGTGCCAAGGTTGGCATGTTAACATATTCCTTACCCAACTCCATTCTCCTGATCCCTGGAGGACAGGAGTTCCCCCGCCCCCGCTCCCCAGACCTGACCCCAGGTTCATGACTTCATGCCAGTCTAACTCTTCAGCATGTATGTCAGGAGATGCATTGACTTACCTTTCCCATGTCTCTGAGAATTTTTATTATTTTCCTTCCCTAAGACCCCCTTTCCTATCCCGTGTATGAGTGACTATGTGTGACTATGTATAGGTCTAGACTGCTAGGAATAGATTCAAATGTTTTAGGATTTGCACCTTATGATTTGATGGTTTTAAATATTTTTGTTCTATTTTTCAGTTCAGTTTGTTGGATTAGGGGGCTGCAACCCCTTCCCCTGGAGTGAAAGCATGCTCAGTCCCAGTCAAAATTCATGAGTGGACCTTTCCGTGTAAAGCAGGATTCAAAAGCATAGGATTCTTCCCATGCAATGATGATGGCATTTCCATTCTATGAGTGGATCACTCTCTCATGAGAGTGCTTGGCCATAGAGATGCACATGTGAGCTAACGGGCTTCTACCACCCAGCCTAATTGAAAGTTCCATCCAAGTCCTAGGAATGGGTCCCCAAGTAACTTCCACCTTGGTCCTGGCAGATGTGGCAGACCAAGACTTTAAGCACCCCATCTGAAGAGACTTGTCTCATTGGACTTTCCCTGACAGCTCAGCCTGGGTCCAGTTGCCTAAGGACATCCTAAGGACAACCAAATCAAGCCCAGAATCCTTTGTCTGCCTTCATATACATATTCCAGTCTAGGAAGCCTGCATAAGTCCTTCCTAGAATTCCAGGTAACCAGTTCCACTCTGACCTTCTTTTGGCCAGCACTCGGAGTCCCCTGGGCACCAGCAGCTCCATCACTGACTTTGTTCCTCCTCAATTTAAGTTAATATCAGAGAATCTAAACACTGTTTATTAGCATTAGCGAGTCTACTCATAGTTCTCATATAAGAATCCACTTTGATTTATTAGTGGTTAAGGTTTTTATTAACAAAAAGTTTCAAACTTTAGAAAATCAATGCTTTGACATGCTAGTCAGCACACGTGTACCATTGTCACACGGGAATGCCCACTTATCCCTTGTTCTCAATCTCCCTTAATAAGATTTTGTTATTGGACTTCTGTTGTGTGTCCTTTCGTTGTCTCAAACAACTCTGCTTGCTCCTTCCAATCCTGGAGGGGAGGAGAACATATACCCCACAACAGGAAATCCCTCGTGACATCCTTAATGGTGATGTATCATCAAGATCTGCCAGTACAGGGGATTCAGTCAAGAGCCTATGGCTGCGCAGC
This sequence comes from Hemicordylus capensis, assembly GCF_027244095.1. NCBI lineage: Eukaryota > Metazoa > Chordata > Lepidosauria > Squamata > Cordylidae > Hemicordylus > Hemicordylus capensis. The sequence continues at coordinate 376,169,909 of NC_069658.1, read as the reverse complement.
CAGTGCAGTTGGAGCATAGAATTGTGGTGCTAATCTTGAATACAGTGAAGAGCAGCAGGATATAAGCTCGCTGTAAATCTTGATCTTCCCTACTTAAATCCCTGTGCCTCTCCCTCCACTGAAACCTGAGACAGAACCCCCAATTCAATGGGATTTGAACACTTAAAAACAAGACTTCAGCCTGATTTATTTTGTAGATTGGGCAGCTGTCCTTTAAAAAAAAAATTCTTGGCATGATATCCAGTTTATTAACAGGACCCAAAAATGTGACAATTACAGAGAATCAATGAAATGGAATCAAGTCCTCGGTGTCAATTCAGAGCACCGGTTTTCAGACAGCCAGTCTCTTGAAGCATTGTTATACACTCTCCCTTGACCCGAACGGGGAGTCTATTTCACTCTAATGGAAGAGCAATTTTCTTGAAATTGGTCATGTGACCATCTCACATCAAACCAGCCTCTGGAATCCTTGCTTGCTATTTAACCACCTCACTCATGGTGCTCCTTTTCCTCCAGCCCCACCTCTCTGAGCTCTCTGCCTTTCCATCTCTGCACAACATATTCCTTGGCAACGCGCTTCACTCTAGTGTCTTTAGCCTCATTAGTAGGCAAGGCAGGTGCCAAGCTACTGTCTGCGGCACATACATTTTTATATAATGCTTCATTATTTATATATTTAAGGAGCCCTTGCCAAGAGAGCAAGCATTAATTACTGGCCAAACATTAGTAAGTGAAATTCACTTGTACTTAAAAGTGCCTTGTTTATTTTAGCACGCCTGCATGGCTTTCTTTATTTTAATTTTGTCATGAATTATGCTTACTGAAGGGGGGAAAACACACCCAACCTAAATCCCCTTTGGGACCTTTCCCCTTTGAATATATTCCAGATGCTAAAATGTCAATGGCAGAGCTGCTTAGAATGTAGCACTCGACAGTTTGCCTACTTTAATACGGCTCCAAAGTTTTAATTATACTGCTGAAAGCACATCTTATTAACATTTATTTTCTTGCCTAAGGTCTCTGTATATGCAGTAAGGTCATAAGGCCCAGAGAAGAGTCTGTAGACCCAAGATGCCATTTTGACTGAAACTAAGCAGGGCTGGCCCTGTGAGCATCATTCATTGGAGACTTTGGAAGCCACCTTTAAGCAGAGATGTCCTTAGGGCATGGCAAGCAGGGAGACCGCCTCAGGCCCTGCTCTTTTAACCCCATTAGAATTAACTGGAAGAGGCCCCCACACTGGCTGATTTGCCCTGGGCCCCACACCCTGCCAGGGCTCTAAGGACAGCCCTACCTATAAGCCACTCTGAGTTGCTTCAAGGGGAAAAAACTGTAATACTTTCACAATGAAGAAACAGGAGGATATTTTTTGTTGCTTGCAATTGTTTGAGTGATTGATTGATTGATTGTGCCGTCAAGTCAGTGTTGACTCTTAGCGACCACATAGATAGATACTCTCCAGGATGATCTGTCTTCAACTTGGCCTTCAAGGTCTCTCAGTGGTGCATTCATTATTGTCCATCCACCTTGTTGCTTGTAGTCCACCTTGATGCTTGTAGTCAACTCCAAAAGTGACCCTGATCCATCTCTAGCGTGCGCAAGTGCTAGTGGGTCCACTACGTGCATTCCCAATTGCATCTAAAAACCAGATCCAGCCATTTCTGGGGAGCTCAGGTGGGCATCTCAGTGTGTACAAATGAGTGCATGTGCAGAAGCAGACAATGCTGGTGCACAGCAATCTCCTTTGCTAGATCAGCATGATAATGGGTTCCTTCCCATACTTTAAAGAACACATCCTTGCCAAGGCTAACCACATTCTCTTGGACATTGAAATACCCATATCTCATGGCCCAGTTTCCCCAATGGCTTGGTATGCAGAACTGAGTATGAGAAGCTCCCCTTCCATCAAGAAAAACACCAACCCAGTTGTCTGAAAGGCAAGTGCTGTTGCCTATTTAAGCTCACCTTGAATAAGGGGAAGGATTGAAGTGCAAGAATGTGTGTGCTAGATCTGATGGCCTCCAGTGATGCTCTGCTGGAAAGCAAAGCTAACTTCACTGAAGGATTTCTCTTTTTAGTTCTTGCTGGCCTTTGAAGCATGTTTTCAAAAGCAGAATTAAGTGTCACTTGTTTGCTGGGAAAAGTTCTGTTATTCACTTTAAACATCAACATAACCCACAAATTCATTTCCATTTAGAAATAGTCCTGGCAACACCTCTTGTCTGGCCATTCACTGGAAATTTATTCTTCAGTACTGGAAATGGCTTAAATGGCCTTCTGATGTGTATATTTTATTTGTGGCAAAATAATAGGGCTATACCTGAGAACTGAGTATTGGTTTGGAACCGATCCTGATCAAGTGTTTCAGTTCACTGATCAAGAGGAGCTGCCCTGGGGCTACTATGGGTGGCATAGGCTGGCTGAAATGTCGCTCTCAAAAACAGGACGTGTGGGGTTTGATGCCCAGTGGTGCCCCCTGACTGCTCTTTCTGTGCACCCCCCCTTTTGTGAGTTGCCTGGCAAGGTTTCATCTGGGGAAAACCACCTTCTTGTTGGAGATGTGGCTCCTGATGGCATTGACTCTTAGCACCAGCAACTCTGTTGACCACTAGGGGGAATTAGGGGTAGAGATAGCCAGTAAGGGCATTCCCCCACTGACCACTTTAAAAGGGGCTTAGACAAATTCATGGAGGACAGGTCTATCAATGGCTACAAGTTTGCTGGCTATAGGCCAGCTCCAGCCTAAGAGGCAAGATGCCTCTCAATACGTTGCAGGGGAGCAACAGCAGAAGAGAGGGCATGCCCTCACCTCATGCCTGTGGGCTTCTCAGAGGCATCTGGTAGGAGACTCTGTGAAGCAGGATACTGGACTACACTAGATAGGCCTTGGGCCTGATCCAGCAGGGTTGTTCTTATGTTCTTAAAAGTTAAGTTCTGGAGAAATTTAAGGAGTTTGTGTGCAACATGTTTGGCAGAAAACCTCAGAGACTAATAAGTGATAATGTGGGTGAGTTCACATCAAAGGAAATGGCCAGTTACCTAAGGGGACAAGGCATTCAACATAAACTAACAGTCCCTTATACCTCACAACAGAATGGTATAGCAGAAAGAAAGAATTGTTCCCTATTAGAGATGATAAGGTGCAGGATGCAGGATTGGCAAGCAAATTTTGGAGAGAAGCAATCGAGACTGCCAGTTACCTACAGAACAGACTGCCAACCAAAGCAACCAATATGACACCTTTTGAATTATGGCATGGGAACAAACTCAACCCAGGACATATCAGAGTGTCCAGATCAAAAGCATATACATATGTTCCTAAAGAGAAAAGAAATAAACTGAACTGTAGATGTGAAGAAGGAATACTTTCTGGATATACACTAGGAGGAAAGGGATACAGAATCCTTGATGTGGACACTAGAACAGTGAGAATACACCAATGTGGTATATGTTGATGAAAGACAAAGGACAATCACAATTGAAGTGTCAGAAATTTGACCAGAGATCCAGATGCAAAAGGAACCCAAGGTAGAAGAAATTCCCATAAGCCTGGAGCTAATAAGTGAACCATAACCAAAAGGGGAAACAGAAATTGAGCCAGAGGTGAGACACTCACAAAGACTCAACAAAGGGGTTCCACCCAGGAGATTCTCCTACATGGCCAGAAAGGAAGAGACCCAGGAACCATGAACATAGGAAGACATTGAAAGACTGCCAACACGTGAAGCTAAAAATTGGAGAAAGGTTGCAGAAGAAGAGAGAGAACCTCTACACAAAAATAAAACTTGAACATTCTTGGAACTAACTGCTGGAAGAAAGTCAGTAGGATGCAAATGGGTCTTCAAAACCCAATACAATGCGGAAGGAGACAGTGAAGCTATTCTCACAAACAGTGAAAACTGGACTAGGGAAGCCCAGCCCAGTTTTCGCTGCACATGAGAATAACTGGGAACAGTGTGGCTCCCGGTGGCAGTGTGGCGGCAAGCCCTCCTAAGTAGCCTGCCACTTAGAAAAGGCTTTGGGTGTGAGCACTCCCCAAAACCAGGCTAAGTGATCATGACACTAAATGATACTCAGGGGGAGCGGGGCTCCCAGTAATGCACCACACACTCACCCGGTGCCTTATTGGGGCTCTGGGGGTGGGGCACCACACGGTGGGGCTTCCCTGTGCCCAATTCCCAGAGCACCCAAGCGAGGTGCAGGAGCGCTGCAGGGAAGCCACCGCTCATCTGAGTGGGTGATCCACCCACCTGAGGAAGGGTAAGCTCCTCAGTCAAAACCCACTCTCTCAGCAGACCTCCTTGCAGTGCTTCACACTGCTCGTGTGAAGTGCTTCACTGAGTGCTACAAAGCCAGATTAGTAGCCAGGGGATACTTTCAAAAGTATGGTGAAGACCACGATGAGACATTTGCACCTGTCATGAAACATACTTCAGTAAGAAGGGTCTTTTAATTCGATATTTTTATATGTTAAGATTTCATGGTTTGTTTTATTGCTGTGAACCACCTAGAGACTTCTGTAGTGGGTGGTATACAAATATGTCAAACAAACAAAGAAAAATAGAACAAAGAACACTTCTCAGCATAGCAGCAGCAAGAAATATGCAAGTTGATCACCTAGATGTGAAAACTGCATTTCTGCATGGAGAAATTGAGGAAGACATCTACATGGAGCAGCCACTAGGATTTAAAGAACCTGGAAAAGAAAGGTGGCCAAATTCATGGGTAACATGAAACTGGCGGTGGCCGAACCCATAGTTAATTTTTCAAACTATGGTGATTCGCGTCACAGACATTCATCCAAATGCAGTCTGGCAAGCTCCATATTCAGGGCAGAGGAGCCCCTCCCTCTTCCTGGTCTGCCAAGGCCACATTCCAGCAAGCTCCATAATGTTTGCATCGCCAGACTGTGAGCAAGAATCAGCATGGAGGAAAAGTCATAACACTCCCAAGAGTCTAAATTCTTTTAGAAATAAGCTGAGTATACCCACTGGCTTGTAAGTAGGTGGGTGAATTTTTGGCACCTTATGTGCCAGCCACCTCCAACATGCGGGTAAGTTTATTTTTTTAGTCATTTTTGAAGTTTTTAGACTCTTTGCGGTGTAATAAATCCTCATAGGGATTCATTATGAGGAACAGTCATAACATAAGAACAGCCTTGCTGAATCAGGCTCACGGCCCATCTAGTCCAGCATCCTGTTTCACACAGTGGCTCACCAGATGCCTTCAAGAAGCTCACAGGCAGGGGTTGAGGTCTTGCCTCCTCTTTTGCTGTTGCTCCCCTGCAACTGGTATTTAGTAGCATCTTGCCTCATTCCCAAGAAATAATGCAAGGCCCAGCAGAAACTGCTGAATCAGCACTCTGGGCCCTCCTGGGTGCTACAGCTCTGCCACCAACAGAGGCCTACAGCAAAGTTGCTCCCAAAGAGAGCGAGCCTCAGGAAAACAGAGAGGCAGCTACTGGTACTCACCACAAGCTCTACTCACTGTCTTCCAGGGCATAGTGAGACAGGGTAGATGATCAGCTCCCTTCTTCCCAGGGGCATATCCACCATTGTGCATCTGCTTCTTCCCTCTGATGATTTATTTATTTATTTATTTAAAACATTTATATACCGCCCAAAACGCAAGTCTCCAGGCGGTTCACAACAAAACAACAGAAACAGATAAAAAGATTAAAACATCACAACAATTAAAATTTAAAATGTTAAAACTATTTAAAACACAGTTAAAACAATACCTAATTAAAAGCCTGGGTGAACAAATGCATCTTGACTGCCTTTTAAAAAGTTATAAGAGCTGGGGAGGCTCTTATTTCAGCAGGAAGTGTGTTCCAAAGCCTTGGAGCAGCAACGGAGAAGGCTGTCCCTGAGCAGCCACCAGACAAGCCACTGGCAACTGCAGACAAACCTCTCCAGATGATCTCAATGGGCGGTGTGGTTCATAGCGAAGAAGGCATTCTCTTAAATACCCAGGGCCCAAGCTGTTTAGGGCTTTGTAGGTTATAACCAAAATGTCGTATTTTGTCCAGAAACTTATTGACAACCAACGTAGATCGTTTAAGATAGGAATGATATGGTCTCTCCTAGATGACCCAGAGACTAACCTGGCTGCCACATTCTGGACCAACTGCAGTTTCTGGACTACATACAAAGGCAGCCCCACATAGAGCGCATTGCAGTAATCAAGTCTGGAGATGACCAAGAAATGGATGCAGCTGGCGTATCAGCTGAAGCTGATAAAAGGCACCTCTGGTCACTGCCTCAACCTGGGACACCAGGGAGAGGTTTGTGTCCAGAAGCACCCCCAACCTGCGTACCTGTTCCTTCTGGGGAAGTGTGACCCCACCAGAACTGGCAGATCAAAATAGTCTCCTTTCCAACCCCGCACCATAAGTACCTCCGTCATCTGGATTCAGCCTCAGCTTTTTACTTCTCATCCAACCCATCACTGCCTTCAGGCAGGCATTTAGGGAGTTATGCCTTCTCGTGATGATGTTGACATGGAGACAAAGATTTGGGTGTCATCAGCAAAACACCCTGCACCAAATCTCCTGATGATCTTTCATGTAGATGTTAAACAACATCAGAGACAATATGGAGCCCTGAGGGACACCATACCAAAGTTCAGTTTTTGAAGAACAACAGTCCCCGAGGGACACCATCTGGAATCTGCCCAAGAGGTAAGAGTGGAACTACTGCAATGCAGTGCCTCCGACAATCAACCCCTTCAGATGCTCCAGAAGGATACTATGGTTGATAGTATCATAAGCCGTCGAGAAGTCCAAAAGGACCAACAGAGTCACACTTCCTCTGTCAATTCCCAATTGGAGATCATCCATTAGGCCTACCAAGGCAGTCTCCACCCTTTAGTAGGGATGTGTGAAACATTTCGGATACAAAACGTTTTCGGGTGTTTTGTAGACAAAACAAAACACCCATTTTCCAGATCCAAAAGTTTTGTATACAAAACAAAATGTCCCTGTTTCAGCTACAAAATGTTTTGTTGTTTCGGACCTCCATTTTGTGGTGATCTCTGAGTCAGTCTCCATTTTGTGTTTGACATCTCTTTGAATTTCCCACCCTTCCAGCCTTCTGATCGGTGACCTAAAGCATGGGCTGACCTGCTGACAATTCCCTCCTTGTTCCCCATTGGCTCTTTTGCTTCTTGCCACTCTTTACTGACCCCACATTGGCCAGGGGAAGGGTTGCTAACCCATGGGGTGCTGGGTTCTGTTGTTTCTGTGGTGTTCTGAGTGTAGATTCTCTGGTAGCATATGAGTGGATTCTTGTTTTTCACTGAAAATCTCATATGCTACCAGAGAATCTACAATGAACACCTCAGAAACACAAAACCCAGTACCCCAAGGGCTTGTGGTTATGGAGGTGGTTGGCACCCTATGTGCACTACACAACCCCTTGCTCTGGGAAACCCCAGTGCCCCCCAAGTGGAATTATGGGGCTGCTGAAACCTCCATTATCCCCTATGGGAGAAATCTTAAAAGACACGTAAACTTCAACAATTCACAAAAGATCAGCCCTTTGCCTAATGGAGAGGAGAACTGGTCTTGTGGTTGAGCATGACTTGTCTCCATAGCTAAGCAGGATCTGCCCTGGTTGCATATGAAAGGGAGACTAGAAGTGTGAGCACTGTAAGATATTCCCCTCAGGGGATGGAGCAGAAGGTTTCAAGTTCCCTGCCTGGCTTCTCCAAGATAGGGCTGAGAGAGATTCCTGCCTGCAACCTTGGAGAAGCCGCTGCCAGTCTGTGAAGACAATACTGAGCTAGATAGACCAATGTTCTGACTCAGTATATGGCAGTTTCCTATGTTTCTAATTCTTTTGAGATAATTCTGGAAGTTTCCTTGCCCCCATTGGGCACTACCACCCACCACACTCTGCTCTGGGTCATGCCTTTCCCCTTGATTTGAAGCGATACATTTGCTGGAATCCCCATTATTCCCTATGGGAAAATTCTTAAAGCTGTGTAAACTTAAAAAATTCACAAAAATCAGCCCTTTGCCTAATTCCTTTGAAATTTGGGTGGTAGCTTCTACCCACTCTTTATGCCCTGGGACCCTTTTAAAAAATCCAAATCAATTCGGATTCGGAAAATTCAGCTACAAAACAAAACAGGGCTGATTCGGATTCAGAAAATTTGGGTACAAAACAAAATGGCGGTGTTGCGATTCGGATACAAATCAAAACAAGAAAATTCCAAAATGCACACCCCTACCCTTTAGGCCACCCAGAAGCCAGTCTGAAACGGGTCTAGATAATCAGTTTCATTTAAGACTGCCTGGAGTTGGGAGGCCACCACCCTCTCCATTACCTTGCCCAACCACGGAAGATAGGAGACAGGCCTATAATTGCTCAACTCTGAGGAATTCAAGACAGGCTTATTCAGAAGTGGTCTAATAACTTCCTCCTTAAGGCAAGGAGGCATCTATTCTTCCCTCAGAGAAGCATTTATGATCTCTACCAGGCCTTCTACAACAACCTCCCTGCCTGATAGTATTAGCCATGTCGGGCAAGGGTCAAGAGAACAGGTGGTAGGCCACATTGCTCCAAGCAGCTTGTCCACATCCTCATGAGTCACAAACCTAAACTGATACAACCTGACCACATAAGAGGATTCACTGGACACCTCTGGACACCCCACTGCAGTAACTTTGGGGTCTAAATCCATGTCGGCCCCAATATGAGAGATTTTATCCACAAAAAACCATTAAATACATCACAGCGGGTAATAGATGGTTCCAAATTCTGATTCAAGGGAGGAGGGGCACTTACTAGCCCTCTCACAACCCTGAACAACTTTGCTGGACATGAACTTCCAGATGAAATATGGGCTGAAAAGAATTGCTTCTTTGCCACCTGTATTGCCAGAACATAGATCTTCAAAAGCGCTCTATGTTGTAATTAGGGATGTGCATAAACCTGTTTGGAGTTCCTTTTATGAGCCTCCGAATAGGTTCGAACACCGGGGGGAGGGTTCAAAGTTCGAAGCCGGGGGGTGCCACTTTAAGGGCGGGGGAGGGTGCACTTACTCCTCCCCCCACTTTCCCAATGCCGGCGCTCATTTTCCATAAAAGCCTTCAGGGCGGTAGTGTACCTCCCTTCCCCATCTTCAGCTGGAAGTGGCCAGAAGTACAGGGTGTGCATGTGTATGTCGTACACATGCACATCAGAGGGGTGCCCGCGCACACACACGACATGAACATGTGCACCTGGTACTTCTGGCCACTTCCGACCGAAGAGGGGGAAGTGATGACAGGAAGGTATACTGCTGCCCCAAAGGCTTTTCTGGAAAATGAGCACCAGTGGGGGGGAAGCGGGGGGAGGGGTAAGTGTACCCTCCCCGCCCTTAAAGTGGCACCCCACCCCTTGAGCCACGCCCGCCTGGTTCCGTGCACATCCCTAGTTGTAATCTGTCGGATTTGAGCTGCGTCTTCCTCCACTTGTTCTCCAGTCATCTGCCTTGCAGCTTCAGCCCCTGTAGTTCTTCCATATACCAAGGGGCCAATTTTGAAGCAGGTCGGAGAGGATGCTTAGGACCGAACATGTCTACTGCCCTGGTGATTTTGCTGTTCCAATTCTCCACCAGGGCATCAACAGGATCACCAGCAGAGCCAGCACTAAAGCCCTCCAACGCTTCTTGGAACCCTATTGGATCCAATAACCTTCTCAGGCGGACCATTCTAATGCCCCTCCCCCACTGAACCTGCGAAAAGCTGGTGTTCAGGTGGGCACCAATGGTGTTTGGGCATCATATAAGCTGGGCTTGAGTCCTGGCTGGTGCATGGCACCTCTTTTGCATTGGCAGAGCCACAGAAGAAATGCCAGCCAATTGCTTGAGTCTCGAGGGGCACAGGCCTGACAAAGTTTCAAGCTGCTTTGAGGCTCCTGTGGGCACCAAGGCTTAACTGGCTGAAGTTCCTGTCTTGTAAATAGGAGATCCTGGGTTCAACTCTCAGTGGTGTCCCCAGTTTTCTCACTCTATGCACCAGGTATTTGTGGTCTTCCTGGCAAGTCTTTTTCCTGGAAAAAAGTCAGCTGTACATGCAGGCCAGGGGTGGGAATTGAACCCACCGCCTCCTGCACAATAAGCAAGAATCTTGCTGCTAGACCAACCAGTCTGCTTCTAAGCCACATGCATGGCTGGATCTGGAAAGCTTGAAGTGACGGTTTAGTGACCAACTGAGCACTATGTGACAAGAGCCAGATCTACCATGGTTCCAACAAGTTGCAGAGGTCTTTCCCATTGAGTGAACCTGGATTGCAATGGCCAGCTTTCTGGACTCTGAATCCAACAATCATCATAGATTGTCATTAGCATTTATGCTTTGTGAATCAGGGATAATTCATTAACCTTTCACCAGAGTTCATGTGCCAATATTAAGACATTGTAGGATACTTGTCCCACTCTTTCCCCTTACAAAGAAGTTTACTTTGTCTCTTGAACATTGACTTATTTTTATTTGAGTTTTTCTGTAAATCAATAGGAATGCTTATCCTATTTCTTGTGGTCTGACTGGCTCTGTATATTTTCAGAATCACTCTGTGTTATGACAGAGATGGTGCTTGGTTAAGGAACAGTGCACCTGCCCATAGAGCCCAGGTGTCCATTCTGTTTTAAGCAGCTGACTAATCAGCCGACTTGGTGGTTTTGAGAGGTACTTCCTTGTCACTGTGTAGAGAAAATGATCCATCTTCATTGCTAGGTTTTAGAGCAGCAACCTCCTTCTCTACTTTAGTGATTGTAATGGAATGGATAGTTTTGCATTTTCACCCGGTACTGAGTCATGGATATTTTGAAGAACCTTCTTCCTGTTGAAACAACAGCGTTTAAGCTGAGAATGGCCCCTCCCCAGCATTTAACCTAGGCAACACTGCCTCTGAATCTTGAAAGAACATCAGAATGGAGTTACATGCTGTCTGGAATGATTTTCTGGATTGTGGAGGTTGCACTGGGAGTAAATGCAACTGATTTGCATTTATGATGAACTAAAACACATGGTTTTTAGAAGGCTATGAAATAACTCATAGACCACTCAAATTCCTTTTTATCCTACATAAATGATGTTGATACAGGGTGTTCCATGTTAATTTTTCCCCTCTAACATTGATACCCTTAGAACATTCATTTCTTCCTCAGAGTCTGGAAAACATTTCTCCCAAGAACTTTTTTTTGGGTGGGGGGGGGGCAAGGTTTGGTTCCCATATACCAAATGCCACCCCAAGTCTTTTTGCAATTGCTCATTTGTAGTGCTTTTTGCAGCTTTCATTGCAATTATAGTGCTGGATGTCTCACTGGCTTGGAGGTACATCTTGTGATGTGGTTAGTCATCATGTATAAGCCTGCCCTTCTCTCTTACCTGGCTAGTGATGGTATGTAACCACTTATGTTCCTGCTCCTGCAGTTCATCACAAGATGTACTATATGTTTGCCCCCTCCTGAACCACCCAACTTGTCATTTATGTTACATTTTTCTTATAAAAATTAACATGTAGACTGTACAGTGTTGTACTCCATGCACATATACTGCTTTTGGGAGAGCACTCTGCCTTTTCCTCCTTCCGCAGAGAAACAACAGCAGTAGTGAAGGGAGCTGTGACCGGGGGGGGGGGGGAGGAGATGAATTTCCTAGCTGCCGAGACTGGCAAAAGCAACAGTTGCTATAGGTAAAGGTGTAGGTGGATGTGTTCTTTGCCATTACTGCTGTACTACGAAGGTTTCTAGCACAAACCAGAAACTGAAAGAAGGATGATCGTTCCCCAAATAGCATAAGGTTATGGTTATGACAATATTTCTGACAATCACGGTTCCTCCCATGCACCAATCTGTTGTAAACATCTTGGAAAAATTTCAGTGCTTGGTCTGAGCCTCTTTGCTTTCTTCGAGCCCCTTAAATGTTCTTGAGAGATTCAGATAACCTTGAGCTAAAACAAAAGAAAAGAAAAAGAAAAAGTAATTTATTGTAAGCAATACAATTATGGAGAGGATTATGTTGATAAGGGAATAGCTCGGGAACATGGCAAATTCAACAGTCGAACAGAAATGTACTGCATCTTTGAAAAATACTTATGTAACAGCTGAGCACAAGGGAAAAGATTTTTCTGTGCTGAGCAGTTTGTGCATTTTGTAATCTGCAAAAATGTTGTTTCCAAGGAAGCATTGTAGCTTTTCAGTTTCCCCCATTTGTGTAATTGATCAAATAGGAGAAGTGGAGGGCAGGAGGGGGAAAATCAATTCTAATTAAATATTTCCATATTTAAGTATATTTGGTTTGGAAGGAGATTTGAAACAGAACAGAAATATGAGTAACTGCAAGCAAGACAATGCATCATTTTTATTTTATTCCTGCTAGGTGGGTAGTAATGGCAACCAAACTAAATCAAACAAAACCAAACCCCAAAACACCTGACAGAAAAGGTTAAAAGTATGCAGAACACAAGAAACTGCTTCCTAGTACAGTTAAAATCCACTTAATGGAGGCTATTTGGTGGAAACAGAAGGAAGTCTGCACAACTGAGAGTGAGTGGCACACAAGAAGGGACTCAAGAATCCTCCTTTTTGCTGACTGCTTAGGAGGAATGCACATCCAGGGAAAGGGGGGATGTCAATAGGTTTCCAGGCCAAAGCACATGACTATTAGCTTTTGTTCAGCTTGGTTGATCTCAAATTGTGCAGTACCCTTTTGTGGCTTACTCATTTATTTAGAACCATGCTTAAATGGTTCTTGACCATTTCTGTTAACCAAGTGATTATGTATTCAATAGCTGGATATACTGACTCAAAATTTAAGAGAAAAGAGCAAACAAGAATCATCTTGATTTTTATTTTGCATATATGATGCATATATGCATCATATGATGTATGGTGTGAAATGGGAAGGTTTTTGTTTCAGAGGTGAAAACTCCTTCCTTATATGGAAGGTTTGCTTTCCTTAGGATCTAGGCCTGTGCACCATCTGTATATATTGGATCAATTCTGATCTAATCTAATTTGATTTTAAAAATGTCAGGAGACTAACATGGCCTTTTCAACACCATCAGAATTGGGTTGGAATTGACCCAATATTTTCAATTATGCTATCAGAAAAAAACACTCCCTTGCCCTTGCCTTACATTGAGTCACCACTATGGTTTTTAAGGGCTGCACTTCCAAAATTGGGGGTGGGGGGCAAAGGCAACCCCAGCCCTCATCACAAAGGACAAACTGGGCCAGTTACTTTTGCTCCCACCTCTGATTTTTGGGCTGCAGTCCTTAACACTTGAACTTTTTCTCCAAGCCAGCTCCTGGGCTGGTTTTCAAGGGCTACACCCTCAAAATTAGGGGTTGGAGCAAAGGTAACCCCTACAAAGGACCCACTGTTTTGGTGGGTCCTCCACTTGCAGTTACCTTTGCCCACACTCTTGATTTCAGAGGCACAGTCCTTAAAAGACACTCCATGAGCTGGAATTTAACCCTGTGAGCATGGATTTTAAGGACTGCACCCACAATACTGGAGGCTGGGGAGTAAAGGTAACCGCAGGTGGGGGACCCACTTGGCCAGTGGGTCCTTTGTGGGGGGATTACCTCCCCCCCCTTATTTTGAGAGTGCAGCCCTTAAAAACCACCCCAGGAGCTGGCTTGGAGAGAGAATCTCTCCAAGTTGGTTGCCAGGCTGTTTTTATCCAACAGAAACATCCATAGTAGAAGGATTTCTGGCACAACAACAGGGATTTTAGCTGGAGTTCCGAGTATTGGGCTCCCTGCTGCTGTTTCAGAAATTCTTCTGATAATTCCCGATGGGTATATTGCTCCAGTGTTCCTATCAGACTAATGTGACTGCATAGCCCTATTAGGATCTCATTGTTGGCTCTATGTAGTTTTTAAGTCTATGTGGTCTGCCCCATAATAATCAATCCTTTTTCAGGAGTTCTGAAACAAGGTGACCCTCCCTGGTTATCTTTTATGTATCTCTGCCTGAGGGGGTGGAGCTAGTATTTTCTGACCTTCTTCCCTTCCTGTCCTGTTCTTCGTTCCTCCTGAGGTGTACAACTCCTAGGAAGACACTGAGGTAAAGGTTTCCTCTTTTAGTTTATCTGACAAATAGCATTTCAGTGTTTGTTTTCATGTTGGAAATTTTGCAGTGCCTTATATGCCTGGAGCTTTTTTCCTTGTTGTTAGCTTTAAGTACTGATTTCAGACCACCATCAAGGAAGATCGGCCAAGCTTTTGCATACCCTGTTTATGAGCAGTCTTGGATTTGGCACACACCTTGGTTTGAATCAACCATTTTTAACATGGAGTTCTATGGTAGTTAGAATGACCATCAAGATGGGATTTTTGTGTGCATAGTGGGGGGGGAGTAACCATTTGATTTCCATGTTTTAATCTTTCATTTGACAATTTGAATGTGATTGCCCTTAGATGCCCTAATGCAAAGATTCTCAAAGTGTATGTAAGTCTCACTGAGCAGATGTTTTCCTGTAGCTTGATCTTGCTACTCTCCAGCATGATTCGCCTATTTGACTAAACAACACCCAACATGATGTGTAGCATACTGGCAACAGTGCAAACCGTACCAGGGCTACTGTGGACTTGCAAGGCCACCCCGATGTTGTTGAGGATGAGTGGTTGCACAAACAGCACTACTGCAGTTATCCCATTCACCACAATGGGAACAACTGCAGTAGTGCTGCTTGCCCAGCTGTTTGTTCTCAAAAGCATCGAGGTTGCCTTACGAGTCTGCAGCAGCCCCTACATCACTGCCAATAATAATAACTAGATGTATATCTATTTGACTTAATTTTAAAAGTGACTTGGCTAGTTACTCACAAGAATTAGACATTACTGCAAGAAACCCAAATCTCAGTACCTCAGTATCAGAGCCCGCAGTGTCAGCTTACGTTCAGCTCCAAGTTACTGCTGTGAACACCTGATTTTTCAAGCTGCAGTGCCACAGAGGTAGTGGCAACATTAGCCATAATTTAAGTCGAAAAAAGGGTTGCCTTAATTACATGGGATAAGTTCCCAACTTTCAATTAGCTTTTTCAAAATAACAAAAGAGACCAGTATGTGGCAGGTGTTTGGATGCAGCTGGCACAAGAGCCTGCAGTGTCTCAAACGGCTCTACAGATTTTTCTCTCTATTCCCGGTAACTCCCACATGTCTCAGAAGGCAGAACCCTTCGATCAGGTATGCAGAACAGGCCTGAAGTTGCCACACCAGTAGAAGCTGCAAAATCCAAAGCCTTGAGGAAGGCTTAGACTGAATGCTGAGGTCTGGAGCCTGCATCTGTAATGCCTGGAGGGTGTGCAGGAATTTGGAAAAAGTGGCAGAGGCACTGCTAACAAGGCCCAGACCTGAGCCAGTGTATCACCTCTTGATACAACCAATGAAGACGACTGGTTTTGTAAGAGCCTTCTCAGATAGTCATGACCACTGTGCCTATTATGAAAGGCCCAATTTGGGCCTTTCCCAACAGCAAAGTCAGGAATGAGGAGAGGAGCCATCACAGGAACATTATTCTGGCAGAGAGGAGGTGGACGCAGCATTCAAGAAATGTGAAGATGGATGTAGAAGTCAGGATTTGGGGGCAAGGACTGTGCAATGGAGTCAAGAAAAAGGTAAGCAGTAGTAGGACCTCTGTGCAGAAAACTCAGTCTCTTCATGAAATTCTGATAGCAGCAGCAGCAGCAGCAGCAGCAGCAGCAGCAGCAGCAAATGTGATCTTTTGAAAAATAAGGACCAAACACTAGATTTTTACAGTGTGTATCCACCTTGGCTAATTCAGAGGGCCCTTACTGTCTGCCTGGACAACAAAATCTGGGGATGTTAGCAGCTCCCCTTACATTTTCCTGGCAGTGTTTGGTATTGTCCAGCCAGTTAGATTATTTGCTTCCTTTGAAAAATCATCATTAACTTACTGATAATGTCTGAGACAGTCCAGTGATGTTTTGGTCGACAGTGATGAGGCCAGGGAAAAAACAATGCACTGGTTTGCAATCAATGTGAGGAAACCATTACCAGAACAGGTTATATCTGAAATGTGGGGTGGGGAAGGTGCTTTGCTGTTTTGATAATGGCCTTAAAAATAAAGAGGGGAAAAAATCTAAAATAAATAACGTTTACTCAAACCTTTCACTCTTGGAACAGTGTGGCATGTTCAGATTTGTATCATTTCACCCCAGAGTGACATATTTGAAGGTTTATCTATATTTATGGTAATCAGGTTTCCTGGAAGGCAGGCTTTCTGCATCACCAGAAGCTGTCAGCATGTGTGTCAAAGTGTTGATGTGCTATAAGCCATATGGGAGGAAAATGCAGGTTTGTCCCTTTGGCTCTCTCTTTAGGTTACTGTATATCAATAAGCTCTTCCTTAGTAAGATCACTTTCACAATCCATTGCCTTTTCCATCCACGTGTTACCCACTACCTCTTCTTAGGACACAAGCGTCTGTTTGTCCCATGTGGTTCAATATGCTTAATTGGATGTAATGTCCAGCACCATGAATATGAAATTTTTACATTTTTTATAGCAACCTAAGGAAAGTCCTTAGGGACGGATGAGTGAAGTACGCCGGAAGGTACTTCACCCCCCCCCCCTCAGTGGGGTCACCCAAAGTGTGAAGGTCATCCCAGCTGCCCAGCTAAAGCAAGCAGGTACCTATATTGGGCAGCAACGATCTAGGAAGGTGCTGGAGTTGGACAATCACTTCAGTGACAATGACAAAGGCATCATTTCATACTGTGTGGGAGAAGGCAATGGTAAATCACTCCTGTATTTTACCAAGAAAACCATATGGATAGACAAAATAGAACGATTGTTGATGTAATGCCAGTTGATGGGCTCCTCAGGTCAGATGGTACTCAACTTGCTACTGAGAAAGAGCTGAGGATCTCTCAGAGTACCGATAATGTTTATGATGCGGTTAGACTCAAACCTTTTGGATGTCTAGCAGCTGATGTTGCCATGCAAGAAAATAAAATTCTATTGTAATTCTGCAAAGACAGAATTACAATAGAAACGTGGAACGTAAGAAGCATGGGAAAGCTTGACACACTGAAAGATGAAATGAATCAACTACAGATTGACATCTTGGGCAACAATGAATTAAAATGGACTGGAATGGGACATTTTCAGTCAGAAAATCATACAGTTTACTACTCAGGACACAAGAAACAAAGAAAGAACGATGTTGCTTTCATAGTCAGGAAGGATATAGCAATGACAGTACTTGTGTACAATGTGGTAATTGACCGACTAATATCAGTTAGATTTCATGGACAACCCTTTAACATGACAGTTCTTCAAGTCTATGCCCCAATGACTGATGCAAAAGAAGAGGACGTTGATGAGTCTTATGCTCAAGTTCAGTCTGAAATTGACAGAACATGCAAGCAAGAGGTGATGCTGGTGGTTGGAGACTGGAATGCCAAACTTGGAAAAGGTAAGGAGGAAAACACAGTTGGACTGTATGGCCTAGCAGGAGAATGAAGCAGAACGACTTATTAGTTTCTGCCAAGCCAATGATCTCTTCATTGCTAACACATTCTTCAAACTACCAAAGCGGTGCCTATACACATGGACATCACCAGATGGAGTACACAGAAATAAAATTGATTACATTATTGGTGCAAGGAGGTGGAAGAGCTCAGCTATAACAGCAAAGACATGCCCGGGGGTCGATTGTGGAACAGATCACAAACTGCTCATGTGCAAGTTCCAAGTGAAGCCAAATCAGAAAAACAAAGCTATCCAGCTTCCACAAGATGATCTTGAGAATGTACCCACCATTTTCAAGGAGAACATCAGGAACCGCTTTGAAGTTCTGAACCTCATTGATAGGGAACAAGAGGAACTGTGAAATGGAATCAAAGAAGTTGTTAAGGATGAATGTGAAAAGAGACTGAAGAAAGAAACAGAAGAAAGCAAAAAGAAACAGAAGAAAGCAAAATGGATGTCAGAACGGATGGTGGAAATTGCCAAGAAGAGGAGAGAAGCCAAAGTCAAGAAAGATAAAGACAACAGGAAGGAACTTAATAGGGAATTTCAGAAAGAAGAGACAAGGAGCAGTACTACAATGACATCTGTGAAGACCTTGAGAATGGAAATAGACATGGAAAAACAAGGCAAGTTTTCCAAAAGATCTCTGAACTCAGAGGGAGGTTCCAACCTCCAATTACTATGTTAAGGGAGGGAGGACAGAGGACAGATAGTAGCTGATTCAGAGAAGATCAAACAGAGATGGAAAGAGTATATTGAAAATCTGTACAGCAGGGATGACTCGATCATGACAGCAATGAATGCACCACTGAGAGACCTTAAAGGACAAGTTGAAGACAGATCATCCTGGAGAGAATCTATCGATGTGGTCACTAAGAGTGGACACTGAGTTGACGGCACTTAATCAATCAATCAGTCAATCAGTCAAGGAAAGTTGACACACTGGGAGGTCATTCACACAATCAAAAACTGTGTTCTTCCTGGGTTTGGGAGATGTTGTGCTCCCAGTTTTCAGTTCTGAGGAAGCAAGGTAAAAGGAAAACCTGGGTAGAAGTGATTGTGTGGAAGCAAGGCAGGCTGACCAGCTACCCAGGTTTTCCTCCTACCTTGCTTCCACACAACCAAAAATTTGGAGCACGCAGAGCTCTCACACCTGGGTAGGACACAATTTTGATTGTGTGAATGACCTCAGGGAACCTCTTCTCATGAGCAGTGAGAAGGGCTCCAGAGCGGGCTACGGGGAAGGCAGTTTAGACTCACTTTCCCCACAGACAAGCAGCTCTCTCTCCTTGGGCAGGTGGATCACCCGCCCAGATGAAGGTCGGGGTGCCAGGGCACACTGCCTTGCATTGCCCTACCCCCTGGAGCTCCAATAATGCACCACATGAATGTACGGTGGATTATGGAGATCCCCCTCCCCCCAAGTCTGTCAGCCGTGCACATCATCAGATAAATGGGTGGCTCCACAAGCAGGTTTGCCACTGTGGTGCCGCTGGGATAGGACACGATCCTGGTGGTTCACACGTGTGTGCAAAACCGGGCTGGGCTTCCTTAGCCTGATTTTGCATGCACATGTGAATAGCCTTTGCTTCTCGTTTCTACTGCTTGTAAAACTAGATGCCAAAATTCTGTTCATTCTTGAATTTGATGTTACATTTGATGCTGAAACCCATTCTAGAAATTAAGACTTCTTTCTGGAAATGGTAAATGGGTTTTATTACCTTATAGCATACAGGACATATTGCCATAGCTGCAGTCATCTACTGGGCAGGTGGGTGGGCAGGGGGAAGGCATCCCAAACCTTGCTTCCCTACCTCAGGACCCCCAAGTTATTCTCATCTCAATTGAGGCAGTTTACATGGTAGACATTACTCCAGATATGGTGGGCTTATAGGGTTTTGGAGATTAAAACATTGAATTGGGACTAGACACACATAGGTAACCAGTGCAGAGAAATGAAAGGACATATTTAACATGCTCCCTGTGGCCAATCTCTGTTAGCAGGCAGACACAGGATTTTTGGCCTCTGGATCATCTTCAAGGTCACCCAAAAAGCCGTTTCCTTTGAACATTCTTTCACCTGTAGCAGAAATCTTATTCAGCAGCACCGACAGCACCTTTTTTTGCAGTCATCAAGCTGGCAACTGTCTTATTCGATTAACCAGAGATAGAAAACCATGTTACTGGCAACTCCCTTCCCAACTTTTCAGTATCATCATCAGTATATGCATACGAACTGAGAATGTTGCCTACAGCTAAAGCCCATTTGACAACCCTTAACTGTCACAGCATTGACCTGAATTTTTTTTTTTAAGTTGACATTTGGATGAGGAAAGAAAGAGTGATTTAAAGTTAACCCTTGTATTGGCGAGACAACACTAGCACCATTGAATACGCTCGGTAAAAAGCATGAAACATATTCAGATCTTTGGATATTAAGAAGGGAGGAAGACATTTTATGTAGTTGCTGTTGCTGAGGAAACTAACTCCTTGGTAACTACAGTGAACTTTCAACATGTCTGTATATTAATTCATCTTGTGTTCTAAAAGAGAAAACATGTGGTTTCTTGTGGACAAATTAGTGTGGCTCTAACACCTCCATGGGGACCCCCCCATTTTTCCTAGTCCAGCTGCAGGTAGCAAAATAGAGTACCTGTTTTGCCGTTTGAGGAGGTTTTGGTTGTGGGTAGCAGGGTTTGTGGAGGTGGTGGTAGTAGTTAGGGAAGTGCATGATCCATCTGACCGAGCATTCGGTGGTGGCGGGGTGGGGTTACCTTTAAGGGACTGGGATGGTGCTCTTACCCCCCCCGCGTTTCCCCCACTGGCACTCTTACCAGAATCACTGGCACGGGGCGGCAGTGTACCTCCTTGCCGCCCCGGTCAGTGTCAATCCGGAGTTTGACGCTGACTGGGGTGGCAAGGAAGTATACTGCTGCTCCACGCCAGCAATGTTGGCGTGGAGCACCAGTGGTGGAAACGCAGTGGGGAGGGGTGTAAGAGCACCCTCCCGATCCCTTAAAGGTCCCTCAAAGCACCCTCCCGATCCCTATGCCGCCAAACCAGTCCAAATGCCAGACCTCCAAACTGGTTCAGCGATCTGGAAAAGCACCACAAACCAATTGGGGCATATCTTTAGTAGTAGTGGTGGTGGTGCTGCTGCTGCTGTTGCTGTTGCTTCTGCTTCTTCAAAAAATCCTACTTTATGCAGTGCCTCTGTGAGCAATGGCATCTCTGGAACACTGGAAACTTCTGTCAGCTGCCTTCATCCAGCCACCATTTTCACCTCTGGAATGCCCTGGGGATGATGTTACATCATGGTGTAGCATAACTCCCAGGGCATATATGGGTCTCCCATCCAAGCACTGACCACACCAAGGCCTGCTTAGCTTCAGCAAAGTGGCTGTATTATGTGCTTATACACATCTCCTAGACCACCCCCAACATCTCCTTGAGTCATTGCTCCTTCTGAACCTGTCCACCACCCCAACAAACCCCACATTTTCAAAAAAATCACCCAGCAAACACTTTTGGAGCAATGTTTCAAACAGGCATACAAACATGAAAGATAATAAAAATGAGTGAATGAGGGAAAGAAGTGCTAACGTTTTCTTGAGGGCACAGTCTTATCTACATACATACCTCTTAAAGGGCCCCTGTGTGTAATAGATCTAAGCTATTAGATCTAGGGCAAGGGTATCCAACTGCGGCCTTCCAGCTGTTTTAGGCCTACAACCCTTTAATAGCTGATTTGTTCCCTCATATACTCAAAGCAATCTTATGTTCAACTAAGTTTTATTCAGAAACCATTTTTCTCCTTTTCCTTTTCCCTCTCTTTTCTTTCTGACTCCAACCCCCCCCACACACACACACTCTCTACAGGATCGCAACAGGGACAAACTTACAATTTACAAAACATAAAAGCTTGCTAGATAGAATACAACACATCCCTCCCCTTTATAACAAACAGAACTGAATTGATTAAAATTTGGTGACAAAATCTTGAAATCTTTTAGGTCTCTTCTGTTGCAGACACTTCTCCTAATTCTTGGGGTCTCGGCCGCAGGAGATGTTAGTGATTTGTTTTCTGGTACAGAGGATTGCCCATCACTTTCACCAGCCTCATCTGTGAGGTTCTAACTGTATGGCCACCTAACTTCAGAAGTTCCAACTAGCAGAAGAGTAAGGCAGGGCTGCATCTTGGCACCTACTTTATTTAACATCTATATCAACTCAGTGATGAGCTGGTTATCCAACCTGTCTGTGCATCCACCAAGATTGGCACAGAAACACATTGCAGTCCTGCTGTATGCAGATGATATGATTATTTTATCCCAGACACCCACTGGACTATGTCGAGCATTGGCAAAATTAAGTTTATTTTGTAACAGAAAGGGGATAGAGGTAAACTACCATAAGACAAAACTTTTGGTGTTTGCTAAGTGGCCGAACATGAATGGGAACACAATTGAACAAGTAAAATCTTACAAATATTTAGGCATTGTATTCCAGTCATCTGGCTCCTGCACTGCGCATCAAAAACATATTATTCATAGCACCCAAGTATCAATTAATTTAATCAAATCATTTCATTTTACATGGGGAACTTCATATATCCTTGTTGCAATAAAACTACTACTTGCTAAAGTGTATCCTCAGATTATGTATGGTGCACAGTTGGGCCCATTTAGTAATTTTGCTCTGCTAGAAACTCTTCAAACTAAGTTAATAAGAACTGTATTACAGCTGCTGTGTTGTTTTTCAAATACTGACATTAGAAGGGAGGTGGGTC
This sequence comes from Hemicordylus capensis, assembly GCF_027244095.1. Taxonomy (NCBI): domain Eukaryota; kingdom Metazoa; phylum Chordata; class Lepidosauria; order Squamata; family Cordylidae; genus Hemicordylus; species Hemicordylus capensis. Next base: position 376,147,624 of record NC_069658.1, on the reverse strand, counting down.
TGGTTAGACTTGAATCATGTTACTGGAGAGCTATCATACTTTATTGGCTAAAACTGGTATTTACAAAAGTTGGCAAAAAGTTTACAAAAGTTAAATTAGTACATTTAATTCTGGAAGACTCTTTTAACTCCAAATGGAAACCGGAGATTATGAAAAAATTATTAATATACGAATTTTCTCAAGATGATCTTATCAGATTAGGCTTCGACCAGGCCAGAAGAATTATTGTGCAATGCATCCAGGATGTGGAGTTGCAGATGGAACACGCAAAGTTACCGAGTGACATTTACATAGGAAGTCAGGGCATTGAGCTTAGGCCTGCTACATATGTAACTAGTATCTTAATCTCGAAGTTTAGACGAGCTCTAACACTTGCCCGTGTAAATGCTCTACCAACAGCCGTACTCCATGGGAGATTCCAGGGTACACCATACACATTAAGATTATGCCCTTGTGGATCTGGTCACGTTAAAACAACTGCTCATGTTCTCCTGTATTGTGAATATTACAGGGACATAAGACGTCAATTAATTGCCCCACTTTTGATTAATTTTCCAGGTTGTGGAGATGATTTTTATTTAAACTATTTGCTTACTAACCTTAACCTGGATGTTATCCATATTGTGGCCAAATATTGCTCTAAGCTGTGCTGTGCTTGTGTTCTTGCGAGAGCCAGCGTGGTGTAGTGGTTAGAGTGCTGGATTAGGACTGGGGAGACCTGAGTTCAAATCCCCATTCAGCCATGAAACTAGCTGGGTGACTCTGGGCCAGTCACTTCTCTCTCAGCCCAACCTACTTCACAGGGTTGTTGTGAAAGAGAAACTTAAGTATGTAGTACACCGCTCTGGGCTCCTTGGAGGAAGAGTGGGATATAAATGTAATAATAATAATAATAATAATAATAATACCATAAAATTGAAAAAGTTGAAGAAAATGAAGATGTAAAAATATTATGGGACTTCCGACTACAAACAGACAAACATCTGCCACACAATACACCAGATATAACTGTGGTCGAGAAGAAAGAAAAACAAGTGAAAATAATCGACATAGCAATACCAGGGGATAGCAGAATAGAAGAAAAAGAAATAGAAAAAATCACCAAATACAAAGATCTACAAATTGAAATTGAAAGGCTGTGGCAGAAAAAGACCAAAATAATCCCAGTGGTAATTGGCGCCCTGGGTGCAGTTCCAAAAGACCTTGAAGAGCACCTCAACACCATAGGGGCCACAGAAATCACCATCAGCCAATTACAAAAAGCAGCTTTACTGGTAACAGCCTATATTCTGCGACGATATCTATAACAATTGACAATAAAATTCTGGCATCCCAGGTCCTTGGGAAGGACTCGATGTCTGGATAAAACAAACCAGTCAATAACACCTGTGACTGTGTAAACAAGAAATAATAATATATAATATGCCAAATGTGTATTAATGTAGTCTGATTTTACATGATTATCTTATTATTTGTATTTGTTTTATTATTTGTTGTATTGCTGGTCTATGAATGAAATAAAGTTTTTACTTACTTACTTACTTATAACTGTAGGCAAGATCAAATTTCTATCTAATTCCTCTCCTGACATCAGACTCCCTACTCTCTTTTCTCATAGCATGCATGCTTGAAAGTCTCAAACTGTTACTTTTCTTTCCATCATCCAATATGACAGAATCTCCTTGGATTTTGATGATTTGAGGATGGTCCAGTGGTCCCAGCTTCTCCCTCCTGATCATCCCACTGCCCAACAGAGTCCCTAACTAAACTGATGGACTTGGTCTCAGACTTGGTGTTGGAGCCCCCCCCACCCGCCCAGGCTTGTGGTGGTGATGGGGAATTCAATGTTCACTTTGGGACCAATCTGTCTAGGGTGGCTCAGGAGTTCATAGCAGCCATGACAGCTATTGGTCTATCCCAAGTGGTCTTGGGACCGACGCATGTTGCTGATAGGGATGTGCAAATAGGTTTGATGTCGAACAGGTTCAACATCAAACCTGTTCAGTTTGATGGTCCGATATAGAACTGAACTCCCTGGTTAGGTTATTATGTTGTAAATCGCTCTGTTCAGGTGGTCTTAGGCCTGTCTTGAGCCTCACCCCCATCATGGAAGCCATTTTGGAGGCTGCCACACATACCCAATGGGCCTGTGCCACGCAGACACAGTGACATGCACCACAGCCTCCAAAATGGCCGCTGGGACAGGATGAGGCCTGGAATGGGCCAAAGGTCGCCTAAATAGGGTGATTTACAATATAATGGAGGCTGGGGGGGAGGGGAAGACTCTGGAGGACCCCCCGCACAGCCTTAGAAAAGCCCCCAGTAAGGGCTAAGTACATTTATTTTATTTTATTTTTTTAAAAGATCGCAACCCCCCCCCACCAACTGAACCAAACTAGGGGGGTTTGAGGGGGTGCCAGACTGAACTGGCCCAGTCCAGTTTTGGTCTGATTTGGACCCGAACCGGGCCAGCTGGTTTTGTGAACACCCATGGTTGCTGATCATACACTTGTTCTGGTCTTTTTCTCTGATCAGGGTGGTATTCCGTTGGTGGGGACTCCTGTGATTTCTCCACTATCATGGACAGACCACTATCTGGTTAAGGTTGGATTCACAATCACACCCCACTTCTGCAGGGCTGAGGGGCCTATTGGGATAGTCCACTCAAAAAGGTTATTGGATCCAATATTAAGGATTTAGTGTTGTCTCTGCCAATGATCTGTTGATGCTCTGGTGGAGAATCAGGTCAGTAGACATGATAGCTTCTAAGCATCCTTTGTAACTCACTTCAAAACTGCCCTGTGGTATATAGAAGAACTATGGGAGCTGAAGTGGCAAGGTGACTGGAGCGCAAGAGGAGAAAGATTTGACACAGATCTGACAGATTACAACATAGAGCGCATTTGAAAACCTATGCTCAGTCAATATGTGTGGCAAAGAAGCAATTCTTTTCTGCCCATATTGCATCCCCAAGCTCATGTCTAGTGGAGTTCAAAGTTGTGAGAGACATGCCCCTCCTCCCTTGAATAAGAATTTGGAACCATCAATCACCTGCAGTGACGTTTTAAATGAATATATATATATATATATATATATATATATATATATATATATATATGTATATATAAAATATCTCTTGTATTTGGGCCAACCTAGACTCAGACACTACAGATAGTTCAAAATGCAGCAGCCAGACTGGTCTCTGGGGTAACCCTGAGAGACCATATTATGCCTGTTCTCAAACAGTTGCATTGGCTGCCAATATGTTTCCAGGCAAAGTACAAAGTGCTTGTTATCACCTTTAAAGCCCTTAAGAGCTTAGGTCCGGGTTACCTTAGAGAGTGCCTTGTTCCGTATGATCCCCATAGCACATTGAGGTCATCCGGAGACAGGGGCGTACCAAGGCTGGAGTGGGCCTGGAGATGAGATTTTAAAATGGGCCCCTCGTGGTATATTTATAAACAACTTTTCAACAGTGGCAACAGCCACTGCAGGGACGCTGTTCTGGAGATGGATAGGGCCAGCAGCGAGCCAGGTAGTGAGCAAGTCATTCTGTTTCTGTATAGCAAAACTGGATGTCAAAATACCTTCTGTCCACAAACTGCATGTAATGGGTGGTGGTCCTGTTCCCAAAAGATCAAGTTAAACACCAGTTTCCACCCCAATATAAATAATTGTACTACCTTTAAAAGCAACAAGAAAGCACTTAGTGAATTCAAAAGTGCTATTTGCTAATGACTATTACACTGTTTGGGCTGGCCAATTTTTCATGTATGCAGCTTGACAATTGAGCACAGTCAGACATTTGTATTAAAATAGTTCAAAGAAACAAATCTTTAAAATATTTTTTTAAAAAATCTTTAAAAAGCAAAACAAAAAATCTTTTGTCCAAAAGTGGGTTCTGGCTCAGTTTGTAGTCAATATAAATTGTCATAGATGGTTCAATTTCAAATTGGTCTATACCTCAGGATGGTATGCAGCAAAAATGGTTGAGGGATACAAAATGTTTAGAGGAAGCCCCTTGGAAGGTGGAAAGGTTCTTCTGTATGTAGTAGCAGTCTGTTCCCAAAGAATGAACAAGTCAGGCAGCCAGCAGGCACTTTAGATGGGGGAGGGGAAGGTCTTACCTGCCCCTCCTGTGTTCTGCTTCTACCCTCCCCCCCTCCTCTCTGTGGCCTGGTGCCATCACACAGAGACAGCCATGCCGTCTCTGCTGCCGGTAAACATCTGCTTGTAGCTAGCTGGGAACAGGATGTTCCCTGTTCGCAGCACCCCACAGGGCGTGAGGGGCGACCTCACCCTGCGGATACCATCTTGAGTCTCCCCGCAGGATGCTAGGAACAGGGAACTTCCTGTTCCCAGCTAGCTATAAGCAGATCTTTACCAGCAGTTGCATTGGGCCATGGAGAGGTGGTGTGGGGCAGCAGCAGAGCAAGGAGGGGCAGGCAAGACCCTCCCCTCCCCACCCAGAGTGTTTGCCCGTTGGTGCAGGGCCTCTCACAGCACAGCTGGCCTCACTCTTGGGGGGCCCTTTGAAGCAGTGGGCCAGGAGACGACTGTCTCCCCTTGCCTAATGTACCGTACGCCCCTGTCTGGAGATGTCCATCTCCAGTTACTACCAGCATGTCTGGTGGTGACTCGGATCCAGGCCTTCTCTGTCGCTGCTCCTGGCTTGTGGAATGTGCTCCCAGCAGATATCCATAGTTTGGGCTCACTGCTGGCCTTCAGGAGAGCCCCAAAACTTACTTGTTTGGCCTGGCCTGTTTGGCTTGGCCTTCCAAGGTTTTTAAATTGTTTTAAAGTATTTTTAATTAGTTTTAAATCACTCTGAACTGTTTTAAATTTGTCTTTATATTGTTTTAAATGGTGTTTGTTCTTGTATTTTATTTGTTGTGCACCACCCAGAACCTTTGGATGGGGAAGTATAGAAATATAATAAAACAACAACAACAACAATAATGATAATTAGACCTCTTCTGAAGAAGGCTTCTTTGGATCCCTCAGAATTAAACAAATATAGGCCTGTCTCCAACCTTCTGTGGCTGAACAAAGTAATTGTGAGGGTAGTGGCCTCCCAGTTCCAGACAGTTGGAGGAAACTGATTATCTAGACCCATTTCAAATTGGCTTTTGGGTGGGCTGTGGGGTAGAGATCAGTGTTCTCTCTAATCCCCCCCCCCCATCTGTGTGCAGAATATATTTTGTTCTGGGGAGCAGTAACAAGGCAGTGTGTGTGCATATGCATGCAGAGTGGGGCCTTCCTAATTCAACCTGAGCGGGATCTATAATTAACTGTGTGGATATTAAAAAAAACCTGTGAGCACACACACACATTCACACCTTAGAGTCAACAGAGGTGGAGATTGCCTTGGTCAGCCTGATGGATGATCTCCAATTGGGAACTGACAGAAGGAGTGTAACTCTATTGGTCCTTTTGGATCTCAGTGGTTTTTGATACAAATGACCATAGTATCCCTCTTGAGTGTCTAAGGGGGTTGCGAGGGGCGGGGGAAGCACTGCTTTGCAATGGTTCTGCTCCTACCTTTCAGACAGATTCCAGATGGTGTCCCTTGGTGACTGTTGCTCTTGAAGATGTGAACTTTTATGTGGCATCCCTTAGGTTTCCATACTGTCTCCAATGGTTTTTAACGTCTACATGAAACCGCTGGGAGAGATCATCAGGATATTTGGTGCAAGGTGTTAAAAGTATGCTAATGACACCCAAATTTATTTCTCCATGTCAACATCATCAGGTCAAGGCATAACTTCCCTAAACGCCTGCCAGGAGGCAGTAATTGGCTGGATGAGGGATAACAAACTCATCCAAATAAGACTGAATCCAAATAAGATGGAGGTATCTATTGTGTGGGGCCAGAACTCTGGAGACGATTTTGATCGGCCAGTTCTGGATAGTGTCACACTTCCCCAGAAGGAACAGGTACGCAGTCTGGGAGTGCTTCTGGATACAAAACTCTCCCTGGTGTCTCAGGTTGAGTCGGTGGCCAGAGGTTCTATCAACTTCAGCTGATAGGAATATAGGCAGCTGCCATATACTGAGTCAGACCATTGGTCCATCTAGCTCAGTATTATCTACACAGACTAGCAGCAGCTTCTCTAAGGTTGCAGGCAGTAGTCTCTCTCAGCCATATCTTGGAGGTACCAGAGAGAGAACTTGGTTCTAAATAAACTATCTCTAAATACTGTAAATGGCCAACAAAACCAGTATGAAGACAGAAAGTCAGCAGGGAAGGGGGCACTTCCCAGTGTATTGTACAGAGTGCCACATGTATGACTATTTGCCCCATGGGCAGAAATCATGGGTATTTGCTCGGTGCAAGGAGCTCCTGGCTCTCAGGGAACAAGTTCATTTCCTTGAGACCAAGGTGGCGGATCTGGAGAAGCTCAGAGAGACAGAGAGGCATGTGGACGAGACTTTCAGGGACATGATAGAGGCATCCCACTCCAGGGCTGATAGCTCCTCTGCTGTCAGGGAGGTCTCGGGCAAGGAGGACATCGGCCTGAGGAAGAGGGAAATGCTCCTTTAGAAGGGATCCCTTCCATGGATGATGAGCCCATATCCTCTCGCACAGAGGATACTCCTCCGGGCGATGGGGGCCTCCTTGTAGTGGGTGATTTGATCATTATAGGTATAGAGAGATGGGTTTGTGACTTGCATGTTGACAACACGGTGACTTACCTACCTGGTGCGAAGATTGCGGACATCACAAAGCATCTAGATAGGCTGTTAGGCAGAGCTGGGGAGGAGACAGCTGTCATGATGCACGTCGGCACCAATGATGTAAGGAAATGTAGTCGGGAAAACCTGGAAGCCGAATTTAGGCTGATAGGTAGAGTATTGAAGTCCAGGACTTCTCAGAAATGCTACCTGTTGCACGCGCAGGTACAGTGAGACAGTGAAGCTGAGGGTTTTCAATGCGTGGATGAGATGTTGGTGCTGGGAGGAGGGGTTTAGATTTGTTAGGCACTGGGATATATTTTGGGGAAAGCAAGGCCTGTACAAAAAGGGACAGGATGCGCTTGAACCAAGATGGAACCAGACTGCTGGCGCTTAAAATCAAAAAGGTTGCAGAGCAGCTTTTAAAATGATGCCTGTGGAATAGCTGACGGGAGCTGGTCAGTATCCGGTTTGGCAAAAGCCATCCTTTAAAGTGCAAGGGTGCAAAGATTTCAGATAAAACAGAAAGGGATACAACAGAACCACATAAAGAGCAGACAGGAGCCTGTGCCAGCTGGTCAAAGGGTCAAAAGAAAGATAACATACATCAGGTGAGAGACTCAGCATATAGGTGCTTATATGCCAATGTCAGAAGCCTCCGAGCCAAGATGGGTGAGCTGGAGTGCTTGGTTGCTAACACAGAAATAGATATAGTGGGCATAACAGAAACATGGTGGAACAGTGAGAACCAGTGGGACACTGTTATCCCTGTGTATAAACTCTATAGAAAGGACAAAGAGGAGCACCTTGGAGGTGGAGTAGCACTGTACGTTAAAGAAGGGATATAATCGAACAAGGTAGAAAAACTAGGAGGACTGGAGTCCTCCACAGAAACCCTGTGGGTGACAATACAAGGCGTGAAAGGAAATGTCCTACTGGGGATGTGCTATTGCTCCCCGGATCAAAACTGACAGCGACTGGGAGTTGTAGGGGGAAATCAGGGAGGCGTCAAGGAGAGGCAGGGCTGTACTAATGGGCGACTTCAATTATCCACACATAGACTGGGTAGTTTCACAGTCAGGTAATGACAAAGAGGTCAAATTTCTAGATACGCTGAATGACTGTGCCCTAGAACAGTTGGTACAAACCAGAGAGAAGGCGACCTTAGACTTAATCCTGAGTGGCACCAGGGACCTGGTGCGTGATGTCAGTGTCATCGACCCTTTGGGGAACAGTGACCAATGTGCAATCAAATTCAGCATACATGTGGGGAAAGAAAGGAAGTCTAACACAGGAAGTCACCAAGGAAGTCTAACACAGATGTTTTGAATTTCAGAAGAGGAAACTTCTCCAAAATGAGGAGTATGGTGAAAAGAAAGCTGAAAGGGAATATCAGGAGAGTCACTTTGCTCCAGAGTGCATGGAGTTTACTCAAAACCACAATACTAGAAACCTAGTTAGATTGTATATCCAAAAGGAGGAAAGGTACCAATAAGTCCAGGAGGATGCCAGCATGGCTAATGGGTACTGTCAAGGAAGCCATAAAAGGGAAGAAGACTTCCTTCCGAAATTGGAAGGCCTGTCCAAACGAAGAGAACAGAAAGGAACACACACTCCGGCAAAAGAAATGCAAGGTGACAATAAAGGCGGCAAAAGGAGAGTTTGAGGAACATATAGCTAAAAGTATCAAGGGGAATAACAAAAACTTCTTTAAATACATCAGAAGCAGGAAACCTGCCATGGAGGTGGTTGGACCATTAGACAATGAGGGAGTGAAAGGGATTATTAAGGAGGATATGGAGGTTGCAGAGAAGCTAAATGAGTTCTTTGCCTCTGTCTTCACAGCAGTGGATACTGAGCATATACATGTTCCTGAAACAGGCTTTTGGGGGATGGAGGCTAAAGAATGGAGTCAGATAGAAGTGACAAGAGATGATGTTCTAAACTGTTTGGAAAAACTGAAAACTAACAAATCACCAGGGCTGGATGGCATCCATCCAAGACTCCTCAAAGAACTCAAATGTGAAATTGCCGACCTCCTTGCTAAAATATATAACTTATCCCTGCAATCGGGCTCTGTACCAGAGGACTGGAAAGTAGCCAATGTAACACCGATTTTCAAAAAGGGATCCAGGGGCGATCTGGGAAATTACAGGCAGGTTAGCTTAACATCTGTTCCAGGCAAATGGGTGGAAAGCATCCTCAAGGATAAAATTGTAAAGCACCTAGAAGAACAGGCCCTGCTGGGAGAGAACTAGCATGGCTTCCACAATGGTAAATCTTGCCTCACCAACCTTTTGGAGTTCTTTGAGAGTTTAAACATATGTGTGGATCAAGGTGATCCAGTTGACATAGTATTCCTGGGCTTCCAAAAAGCTTTTGACAAAGTTCCTCATCAAAGACTCCTGAGGAAACTTAGCAGTCATGGGATAAGGGTACAAGTACTGTACATGTGTGGATTGGTAACTGGTTGAAAGACAGGAAACAGAGGGTAGGGATAAATGGAGAATTTTCACAATGGAGAGAAGAAAGAAGTGGGGTCCCCCAGGGATCTGTATTGGGACTGGTGCTGTTTAATTTATTCATAAATGATCTAGAAGTAGGGGTAAGCAGAGAGGTGGCCGGATTTGCAGATGATACCAAACTCTTTCGGGTAGTGAAATCCAAAACAGATTGTGAGGAGCTCCAAAAGGATCTCTCCAAAGTGGGGGAGTGGGCAACAAAATGGCAAATGCAATTCAGTGTTGGCAAGTGTAAAGAGATGCACATTGGGAAGAAAAACCCCAACTTCCAGTATACGCTGATGGGATCTGAGCTGTCGGTGACTGACCAGGAGAGAGATCTTGGGGTTGTGGTGGACAGCTCATTGAAAGTGTCGACTAAATGTGCGGCAGCTGTGAAAAAGGCCAATTCCATGCTAGGGATCATTAGGAAGGGGAATGAAAATAAAACTGCTAATATTATAATGCCCTTATACAAAACTATGGTGCAGCCACACCTGGAGTACTGCATACAATTCTGGCCTCCACATCTAAAAAAGGACATTGTAGAACTGGAAAAGGTGCAGAAGAGGGCAACCAAGATGATCAGGGGCCTAGAGCACCTTTCTTATGAGGCAAGGCTACAACATCTGGGGCTATTTTTTTTTAGAAAAAAGATGACTGTGGGGAGACATGATAGATGTCTATAAAATCATGCATGGTGTGGAGAAAGTGGATAGCGAGAAATTCTTCTCCCTCTCCCATAACACTAGAACAAGGGGTCATCCCATGAAATTGATTACCAGGAAATCTAGGACCGACAAACTGAAGTACTTTTTCACACAACGCATAATCAGTTTGTGGCATTCTTTCCCACAAGATGCGATGACAGCCAACAACCTGGATGGCTTTAAGAGGGGTTTGGATAACTTTATGGAGGAGAGGTCTATCATCGGCTACTAGTTGGTGGGCTAAAGGCCACCTCCATCCTCAAAGGCAGGATGCCTCTGAGTTACAGTTGCAGGGGAGTAACAGCAGGAGAGAGGGCATGCCCTCAGCTCCTGCCTGTGGCTTCCAGAGGCATCTGGTGGGCCACTGTGTGAAATAGGATGCTAGACTAGATGGGCCTTGGGCCTGATCCAGCAGGACTTTTCTTATGTTCTTATGCTGGTACCTCAGATCTTCCCAGAGCAGCCCCATCCTCTACAAGGAATATCTTACAATGCTCACATGTGGTCTCCCATTCAAATGTAACCAGGGTGGACCCTGCTTAGCAAAGGGGACTATTCATACTTGCTACTTCCATTTAATGAGATAAATGACCTCAAAACAGTGGTTACTGTTGCCAGTAACCTTCAGACTTGACTACTGCAACAAACTCTATATGATGCTGCCTTTGTACAGAGTCTGTAAACTGCAGTTGGTTCAGAATGCGGCAGCCAGGTTGATGTCTTGGTCATCTTGGAGGGACCATATTACTCCTATACTAAAAGAACTACATTGACTGCCGTGACTGTTAACCCTGTGCTGCTACTACTTGTCACGGCCCAGTCTCAACCAGCCCTGTGAATTTCAAGTTTAACCACTGCCACCAAGTAGATTTTTGGGCTTTTTCTGGCTGAGTCTACTACAACAGCCTTCCAAACCTCTGTTGGATCAACAACAATAAAAATGTGATGGTAGAGTAGTAAAAGGCTTTATGAGTGGGGTGGAGAAAACAGAAGCGACAATTTTTCTTTAAAGCCTTGGGGTGGATTTTGTTTTATCTAATCTTTCCAGAATCATTCCAAAGTCTCAGGGTGGTAACAGAGAAGGTCTGTCCCTTCTCTGTTACCACCCCGAGACTCTGGAATGAGCTCCCTGCTGAAATTAGTGCCTCTGCATCTCTGTCAATTTTTAAAAAGTCTCTAAAGCCTCATTTTTTCACCCAAGTTTTTTAAAAACTTGCTTGTGGTTTTAAATTGTTTTAAGGTTTTTATTTTGTCGTAATTTGTTTTATGTTGTAAACTGCCCAGAGACGGAAGTTTGGAGTTGTCTACAAATCAGATAGGAAGATCAGATCAGATCCACCCCAGGGCTGCAGTGGTCCCCAGGGCTGCTGTGGACCCTGATGCTGTTAAGGATGAGTGGTTGTGCAAGCAGCATTTCTGCAGTCTCCCCCATTTGCCACAGTGGAATAACAGCAGCCATGCTGTGCGTCTGTGTGCAGCCACACATTCTTAGCAGCGCTGGGAGTGCACATCATGCCATCCACACATTTTAGGAAGGCCTTCAACAAGGGCTCCACAACTTTAAGGCTCTTGCATATTTTTGAGAGCTCCCATCATCCCTGTGTATTAGTGTACAGTGGCTGGGGATTATGGGAGTTGTATTCCAATAACAGCTAGAGAGCCAAAGTTGTGCAGCCCTGCCGTAGGTTGTTAAAGGATGAACTAGTTTGGAGAGGACCATATTAGCTGCTGCTGCTGCTGGTGTCGCGGTGAATTTACTTTTAGGGTTTCGTAGTGGTTCTTTTACTGGCTTTGTATTTTTATATGATGCTGATCTCAGGCTAGAGAAAACTCCTCAGGCTGAAGTCCTAGTGGTAATCCTTTTGGAAGATGGTGGGATTTGTTTGTAGTTTGTGAAAAGTAATACTTTTCCTGAGGAAGTGAGTTTCTAAGAATTAGGCAAGAAATTAGGCAGCAAGCTATCAAAGAAGATGAAGATAAAAACAAAAACAAAACAACCCTCTTTCTACAATCACCAGCTAACATAAACCTGGAGTGAAAACTGCAGCAATTGCCCATCCAGAATATGTGGTGAAGTTTTAATTTAAAATGCACACTCAGATTTTAGAGAGCAGTTTACTTTAGCAGATGCCTCTGTTTTGAATAAACTATTTGAGCATAAACACCTAAACATTTTTCAGGAGTCAAGTCCCAACCCCTCTCCAAAAAATTCCAAGATTTATTGGGGGAAATGTATCATCAGATAACTTAATGGCAATGAAACCCATCTCTCAGGTCCACCCAGGCAGAAATTGGAAATTCATTTTCTTCCTTGCTTCAGGAATGATTTATTCCTACCTGCCAATAAAGCAATGGACACAAAACCTAAACCATTTTCCTAAGGTGTTAACCAATTTCTCTCCATGACAAGAGTGGACATGTCACTGCTTCCCTTGCAGAAATATATTATGTTTCAAAAGAAAGGAGGCAGGAGCTGTAACTTATAGATAGGCCTCAAGGAACCAGTATACCAGATACTAACAGGTCCTGCTGGATGCTTTCCAGACGGTGTGGAAGGAAGTGGTGTAAAATTCAATGGCAAACCCTAACATTTTGAAGCCGGTTAGCTGTGTTGGATTTTACATCACTTCTTCCTGCACTAAGGCTTTGACGGGAAAAGAGCAGTTGGGTGATGTGAAAGCTTTCTCCTCCTCCCCAATTTCCTCCTCCACCCCAATTAATTTGTGCAAAAGCATCAGGCTCTTGCAACCCGCCCCCCCCCGCCAAACCAACAACCAAAAATCCTGTGATTTTCCCCAATACCCCTACTACTGTTGCGGAAGAGAATGAAAGGGAGCACCAAAGCAAAACACATGTACAAGTTGTCTCCCTAGACCAAGACGGGTCATTTCAGTTACTCACAACAACAATAATAATAAAATACACAGATACAGACACACACACCTACCTCTAAAAGGCAGAGAGGGGAAAATACAGCTGCAATCCTGTCCACTCTTAATTGGGAGGAAGCCAAGTTTTCTTCTGAGTAAACTCAGCAACCCGCAAATTGTTTTCAAAACTAAAAACTAAAAAAATCAGCTACTATTTTATCAAGCACATACAATGGTTTAAACCTGAAATGTCAAGATGAGATCCAAATAGAGGCTGTGGCTGTGCGAACGGCATCTTGCTGCTCCTGTATGCAAGACAGTGTTAAAACCCAGATCATACTAAGGCACACCAAGCCTATATATAGTGAAACCATTTTAAGGTCCCGTCTGGAAAGCATCCTCGAGTCAATAAAGGTCCTTGCTCAGTTTATCTATTAGTAACTGATTTAGAGAAGAAAAAACAGAGATGGAAGGAGTATACTGAAAATCTGTACAGCAGGGATGTCAACATCCAAGATACTCTAGAAGATATTCCCTACTTGCAAGAACCTCTAGTATGGGAAAATGAAGTTAGAGTAGCACTCTGGTTATTACCAAGACGGAAGGCTACAGGAATTGATGGAATATCTACAGAAATATGGCAGGCAATAGAAGAAGAATCAGTCAAGGCTCTAACCAAACCATGCAAGCAAATTTGGAGAATGACAAAGTGGCCAACAGATTGAAAGAGGTCAGTCTACATACCCATACCAAAGAAAGGAGATTTAACAGATTGTGCAAACCATTGCACAATATCCTTAATTTCACATGCTAGCAAAATAATGCTCAGAATCATCCAACACAGATTAGAGTTCTTCGTGAAAAGGTAAATGCAGGCTGTTCAAGCTGGTTTCAGAAAAGGCCAAGGAAGAAGAGACATCATTGCTGATGCATGCTGGATAATCGAGAAAGCCAAAGAATACCAGAAGGAAGTCAATATGTGCTTTATTGACTACAGAAAAACCTTTGATTGTGTCAACCATGTCAAGTTGTGGAATATCCTTAGGAAAATAGGCATCCCAGAACATCTCATTGTTCTCATGAGAAACCTATACACAGGACAGGAAGTGACAGTCCAGACAGAACATGGTGAAACAGACTAGTTGCAGATTGGCAAAGGAATAAGACAAGGCTGTATACTTTCTCCTTCTTTATTCAATTTATATGCTGAACATATACTGAGAGAAGCTGGATTGGAAGAAGCTGAGCATGGTTTTAAAGTTGGAGGAAGAAATATCAATAACCTGCAGTGCGCTGATGACACCACTATGATAGCTGAGAATGTGGATGATCTGCAAGCTCTAGTAATGAAAATCAAGGAGCACTGTGAAAAAATGGGACTACCACTAAATGTCAATAAGACTAAACTAATGACACCGGGTACAGCAACCAGCCTCAGAATTGACAATGAAGACATCTAAGTGGTGGATAGCTTCTGCCTTTTAGGATCGACCATCAACAATAAAGGATCCAGCAGTCAAGAAATACACCACAGACTAGCACTTGGTAGAGTTGCAATGAAGGCCTTGGAAAGGATATTTAGATGCCATGAAGTGTCTATACCTACACAGATTAGAATAGTTTGGACAATGGTTTTTCCCATGACACTCTATGGATGCGAAAGCTGGACTTTGAAGAAGCAAGATAGAAAAAGGATTGACGCTTTTGAACTTTGGTGCTGGAGAAAACTTTTGAGGATACCATGGACAGCCATGAAAACAAACAAATGGATCATAGAACAAATCAATCCAGAATGTTCACTTGAGGCACAAATGACCACGCTCAAACTATCATACTTTATGACACATTATGCAAAGACCCTTGAGAAGTCCATAATGCTGGGGAAAGTGGAAGGAAAGAGAAGAAGAGGATGACCAGCAGCAAGGTAGATGGACTCGATTACGACAGCAATGAATGCACCACTGAGAGAGCTTAAAGGCCAAGTTGAAGACAGATCATCCTGGAGAGAATCTATTGATGTGGTTGCTAAGAGTCGACACCAACTTGATGGCACTCAATCAATCAATCAACCCCTTCTTCGCAATAAGGTGAACACTAGTCAACTTCTTCAAGAAGTGACTATTCCACAGTTCTATGGTGAGGAGCATTGTTACTTATTCTTATTTACTTGTTACATATTTTTATCCTGCCCTTCCTCTAAGGCCCCCACCCCCGAGCCCCAACAATGCACCTTGCAAGTGCGTGTTGCATTACTGGGAGGCCCTTGCCCCTCCCTCCCGAGTGTGTTCACCGTGGTTGCAAGGAGCCGTGGCAGACGCACAATCATTATAAAAATATGTAAAATAAATATGTAACTATTTATTTGTAAAATATGTAAAATATGTATAAAATATGTTAAATAAATAAATAAATAAATAAAGACACATTTTTGGGGCGCGCTCACACCCAAAAGCAGCGGGCTACCTAAGCGGGCTAGCTGCTGCACCGCCGGTGGGAGCCATTCAGCTCCCAGCGGTTCTCACAAGCTGCAGAAACTGGGCTGGGCTCCCTTAGCCCGGTTCCTGCTGATCGTGAGAATATCTTCAATGTCTGTCTTCCCCACTCCCAATTTTATGTTTTGTTTTATTTGATATTGTGGAATTTTATTTCAAGAAGCATGTGAGGTTAGGCTGAGAGACAATGAGTAGCTCAAAGTCACTTAGTGGGATTCGTGAGTGTGGTGGGATTTCCCTTCTGCAAATACAGTACCCTGTCCACTACCACACTGCCCCCTCCTTGTTGATCTTCTTCTGATCAACATACATTTATTCATAAAATAACTTGGTTTATTTTTTTCTTGTAGAAAAAGTACCCTTAAAAAAGACACATCTCTCCTAGCTCCTCTGTTTCAGTGAAATATATATTCACTGATAGATTTGTAGGATGCTAACCATAATTTAATTTGGATGGTAATTGAGATCTCCATAGTATTTTCAAAACATTTCTTGATGCAAATACTCTAAAGCTAATGTTGATAAGATTGCGGATTCCAACTGTTCTTGTTACCTATGAGGCTATTTGCTGTTGGTCTCTGACTTCTTTAACAGCAATACAAAGAGAAAAAGAAGGGAGATAGGGACAACCTGCCCAATCCACAGCTATAAAATACTATGTGGGCCATCTTAACTCATCCTGCCAGTCTACACAGATTAATGTGAAGGCATATTTTTGCAATAAAGACTCTGTAGATTGTCACCTTGGGGGTTTTATCACATGATGGTTATCCTGAGGTAACTGCTCTGCCTGTATGAACAAATGAGCATTCTGCCTGTAATGAAAAGGCCAAGCCCTGGAATGTTCAACTTTCTGAGTGTAACCATTTCTCCCTTTTACATATATAATGTCCTACCTAATTAGAGTCAGTTATCAAGTTGCATAACATCCCCAGCCATCTCACCAGATGCAAATATGTTGATGAACTCCCCCAACCCTTTCATATTCCCAACCCAACCTGTAGAGACTCTAGATCTTTGCAAAAAGTCAGCTTCAGAAAACCTTTCATTGTTTATGAACCTTCAGGTCATGCATGAACTTTCCTGATGTCCAGTGGATTTGTGAGAAGTTTTGCGTTTTTCTTTTCCTTATTAATATGTTCATACATTTTCTCAGTCTGCAAGGGAGAGTAAAGGTTCAAACTTTATTAAGAAAAAAATTGATATAAAATTCTGTTAACTACTGACATTTTTCCTAATGTCAGTAATGGTGATGTTTGCATGCTATATCCGGAAGTCTCATTTTCACCCCCCTTTCTGATTCTAGCAAGAATGTGCACATGTTTGCACATATATGCTGAAATAGACAGGGAACACACCTTTCAGAAAATCATATGCACTTTTATTTTATTGTATTCAGCCATTAGTCTTTTTAAAAAATAAAATAAAATTTATTGGTTTTTACAATATCTTAACAATCCAATTACATTTAATTAAATAAATATTGACTTCCCACTTACCAGTCTGCGCGGTTCATGTTAGCTATACATATAAACCATTGCTATAGTAATTCAAAAAATATATATACTCCACATTGCAAACTCGATTTTATTGTACCCAACCTGCTGTTATTACTAAATTTCAAACCCTGCTGAAAGGTCTATGTTAGAAAAATAGTTCTTTAAGTAAAGTAAGAAAGGTTCTCAATCTTCTTTAAAACATTCCAAATTTTCATCCCTTATAAGTGCTGTAAGTTTTGACAGCTCAGCATATTCAAAAATTTTTATCAACCAGTCTTCTTTTGAGGGCATTTTGAGGGCATATACTATTCTAGCCCCCATGGTTGCATACAGTGAGGGAAATAAGTATTTGATCCCCTGCTGATTTTGTCCGTTTGCCCTCTGACACAGAAATGTCCAGGCTATAATTGGAATGGTAGGTTTATTGTAGCTGTGAGAGACAGAATAACAACAAACAAACCCTCAAAAGCCCAGTGCCCAAAAGTCAGCGATGGATTTGCATTGTAGTGAGGAAAATAAGTATTCGATCCCCTATCAACCAGCAAGATTTCAGGCTCCCAGGTGTCTTTTCACTATATGCAGGTAACGAGCTGAGATGAGGAACACCCTCTGTAAGGGAGTGCTCCTAATCCCAGCTTGTTACAGTACCTGTATAAAAGACACCTGTCCATAGAAGCAAGCAATCACTCAGCTTCCAAACTCACCACCATGCCCAAGACCAAAGAGCTGTCGAAGGATGTCAGGGACAAGGTTGTAGACCTGCACAAGGCTGGACTGGGCTACAAGACTATCGCCAAGCAGCTTGGTGAGAAGGTGACTACAGTTGGCATGATAACTCGCAAATGGAAGAAACACAAAATAACTGTCAATCTCCCTCGGTCTGGGGCTCCATGCAAGATCTCACCTCGTGGAGTTGCAATGATCATGAGAACGGTGACAAAGCAGCCCAGAACTACACGGGGGGAACTTGTCAATGATCTCAGGGCAGCTGGAACCATAGTCACCAAGAAAACAATTGGTAACACACTACGCCGTGAAGGACTGAAATCTTGCAGCGCCTGCAAGGTCCCCCTGCTCAAGGCAGCACATGTACAGGCCCATCTGCAGTTTGCCAATGCACATCTGAATGATCCAGAGGAGAACTGGGCGAAAGTGTTGTGGTCAGATGAGACCAAAATCGAGCTCTTTGGCATCAACTCAACTCGCCGTGTGTGGAGGAGGAGGAATGCTGCCTATGAGCCCAAGAACACCATCCCCACCGTCAAACATGGAGGTGGACACATTATGCTTTGGGGGTGTTTTTCTGCTAAGGGGACAGGACACCTGCACCGCATCGAAGGGACGATGGACGGGACCATGTACCGTCAGATCTTGGGTGAGCACCTCCTTCCCTCAGCCAGGGCATTGAGAATGGGTCATGGATGGGTATTCCAGCATGACAATGACCCAAAACACACAGCCAAGGCAACAAAGGAGTTGCTCAAGAAGAAGCAAATGAAGGTCCTGGAGTGGCCCAGCCAGTCTCCAGACCTTAATCCCATAGAAAATCTGTAGAGGGAGCTGAAGGTTCGGGTTATCAAACATCAGCCTCGAAACCTTTCTGACTTGGAGAGGATCTGCAAAGAGGAGTGGGACAACATCCCTCCTGGGTTGTGTGCAAACCTGGTGGCCAACTACAAGAAACGTCTGACCTCTGTGATTGCCAACAAGGGTTTTGCCACCAAGTACTAAGACATCTTTTGTGAAGGGATCGAATACTTATTTCCCTCACTACAATGCAAATCCATCGCTGACTTTTGGGCACTGGGCTTTTGAGGGTTTGTTTGTTGTTATTCTGTCTCTCACAGCTACAATAAACCTACCATTCCAATTATAGCCTGGTCATTTCTGTGTCAGAGGGCAAACGGACAAAATCAGCAGGGGATCAAATACTTATTTCCCTCACTGTACATAAAAAATGTTAAGTTTCTTCTGGAGAACTCTCCTTGCATTATTCCCAGCAGGAAGGATTCTGGCCTCTTAGGAAATGTCATTAAAAAAAAAAAATCTTCAACTCATTATATATCATATCCCCAAAGGCCTTAGCCTTCCCGCATGACCACCACATATGGAAAAAAGTTCCTTCACATTGTCCACATTTCCAACATTTGTTTGAAACATTTTTATATATTAATGCTAATTTTTTTGGTGTCCAATACCACCTGTACATCATCTTATAATAATTTTCTTTTAAAGTATAACATGCAGTGAACTTTAAAATAGTTTTCCATAATTTTCCCCAAGCTGCCATATCTATATTATGACCCACAACTTGAGCCCATTTTATCATAGTTGTTTTAACCACTTCATCTCTTGTCTCCTCCAAAAGCAACAACTTATACATCTTAGAGACTAATTTTTTCATCATTTTCACACAACCCCTTCTCGAATCTCAACATTTGATCTGCAAAACCTACTTTAAGATCCTTCTTGTAAATTTCGTTTAGCTGATGATACTGAAACCAGTTTCTAACCAATTTTTGTACTTCGATTAGATTTTTTAAATTTACAGCCCTTATCTTGAAAACATAACAAGTCCCTATAGGTACCTCATTCAGATTGCATATTTGTCTCTTTATGTGCCAACGCTTCAATCGGGGATACCCATAATGGAATTTTAGATTCCAGCCACTTTTTATATTTTACCCACACTCCCATTAGACTCCTTCTTACATAGTGATTAAGAAAATCTTTATGCGCTTTGGTTTTATCGTACCACAGATATGAATGCCATCCAAACCTTCTATCAAATCCTTCCAGATCAAGTATTCTGGGATTTCTTAATATTATCCATTCTTTTAACCACGTCAAACAAACAGAATCAAAATACAACCTTAAATCCGGCAGGGTAAGACCACCTCTTTCTTTAGCATCTGTTAAATTTTTCAATTTAATTCTTGGTCTTTTCCCTTGCGAAACAAGGGAAAATTATGTTCTTTTGCCATTGCTTGAAACAGGTCAATGTATTAATTATAGGAATAGTCTGAAAAAGAAACAACATTTTAGATAGAACATTCATCTTCACAACTGAAATTCTTCCCATTAAAGATAAGTTCATTCTAGTCCATCTTTGCAAATCAGTTTTTACTGTATTCCATATTTTGATATAATTATTTGAAAATAAAGAATTTTTGTTTGTCAGCCAGATGCCCAAGTATTTAATTTTCTCCACTTTCAATTTGCTTATTTCATAAAGTCTATCATTGGATTTCTGGTCCGTATTTTTGGTCAACACCTTCATTTTACTCTTATTTATATAAAACCCAGCCAATTGGCCAAATTGTTCTATTTTTTTCCAAGAGTCTTCCGATCTTCTCTAATGGATTTTCTAGAAAAAACACCACATCATCCGCAAAGGCTCTAAGTTAATACTCCTGTTTCCCTACTTTCAGGCCTTGTATTTGTTCATCTTCTCTAATATTTATACAAAGCACTTCCAGAACTAATATAAAAAGTAATGGGGAAAGTGGACAACCTTGTCTAGTTCCTTTTTGTATTACAATTATTTGATAGTTCCCCATTTATAATAATTTTAGCATATTGCTCCGAATATATTGTCTTAATGGCCCTAATAAAATTATTACCAACTCCCATTGCATCCAGTAGCCTCCACAAAAACTGCCAGGAGACATTGTCAAATGCTTTCTCTGCATCCAGAAAGATCATAGCTATCTGTTTATCATTGTGTTTTTCATAATACTCCAATACATTCAGTACTGTTCTCACATTGTCTCTTAATTGCCTTTTTGGCAAAAAGCCTGCTTGATCTTCATGAATAAAAGCTCTTAGTACAACCTTCATTCTCCTTGACAAAATGGCAGCAAAAAGTTTGTAATAATTATTTAACAGTGAGATTGGCCTGTAATTCTTAACTTGCGTTGAATCTTGATCCGGTTTTGGAATTACTACAATGTTGGCATACTTCCAAGACTCCAGCGTATTTCCTCTTTGCAAAATATCATTCATCGTCCATTGCAAAGACTGTAATAATTGATCTTTAAAAGATTTGTAGTACGAAGCTGGTAAGCCGTTGGGCCCTGGTACTTTATTGGCTTTGCTTTGACTTATTACTTCTGTTATTTCCATTATTGATATCAGTGCATTCATAATTTCTATATTTATTTATTATTTATTATTATAACATTTTTATACTGCCCAAAACTTACGTCTCTGGCGGTTTACAGCAGAATAAAAACAAAATAAAACATTTGTTAAGACAAAAAGGTGGGGGACACACACACATTACAACAATTTAAAAATTTTAAAATAATATTTTAAAACAGCATTAAAACCATTAAAACAACATTAATTAAAAGCCTGAATGAAGAAATGTGTTTTTAAAGACTTTTTAAAAGCTGTCAGAGATGGGGAGGCTCTTATTTCACTAGGGAGTGCATTCCAAAGCCTTGGGGCAGCAGCGGAGAAGGCCCGTCCCTGAGTGGCCACCAGATGAGCTGGTGGCAGCTGCAGACGGACCTCTCCAGCAGATCTCAGAGGGCGGTGGGGTTCATGCAGAAGAAGGCATTCCCTAAAATACCCAGGGCCCAAACTGTTTAGGGCTTTATAACCAGCACCTTGTATTTTGATATATGATCCTTGGAAAGTTGTGGAATATTTTGTGTCTTCAGAAATTTATCGATTTTTATATCTTCTACTTTGTTTCCTTTATATAATTCAGAGTAATATCTGAAGAATTCCATTTTTATTTCCCTTTCATCATAGGAAAGCCCATTTTTTGTTGATATCTTGGATATGTGCTTATTCTTTTTCTCATTTCTAATTTTCCAAGCCAATAACTTGCCTGGTTTGTTTGCAAATTCAAATGTCTTTTGCTTTGCATATTTTAAATTCCGTTCAATTTCGTTTAATAGCAATAGAGAGAGCTGTTGCTGAAGCAATTTAATGACTTGAATAGTTTTCTGCTTGTCCTTAGTCCATAGCAGTTCTCTTTCTTTCTTAGAAATCTCCATCAGTAATCCCTCTTTTTTCAATCCCCTTTGTTTTTTAAGGTATGCGTTCTGTTGTATAAAAAAGCCTCTCATAACCACTTTTCCTGCATCCCAAACTATTTTATTGTCCATTCCTTGATTTAAATTCAGTTTGAAACAATCCTTTAACTTCCTTTTGGCTTTCTCCACAATTTCTGCTTTTTTCAGCAAGTATTCATTCAGTCTCCAGTGAAAGGATACCGTTCCCATCTTCTTCCATGTGAAGCAAATTGCATTATGATCTGAAAAGTTTCTGGGCAAAATATCCATTCTTTTCATACACAATGTAATAGATTTGGATGTCCAGACCATATCTATCCTTAAGTGGGATTTGTATCTTTCAGAGAAATAGGTGTACTCCTTTGCATTTGAATTTTTAATTCTCCACAAATCATACAGATCCATGTGTTCTGCCAAATCAAAGAAGGCTTTTGGTAGCCTGCCTTCCAAATTCTTTTCAGACATATCCGATTTCCTATCCAAAGTTGTAGAGATGACCCCATTAAAATCTCCCAGTAAGACTAAGTTAGCATTCGATAACTCAGCCATCTTCTGTTCTAAATATTTATAGAATTCTACTTTTTTTTCATTGGGTGCATCGATTCCAATTATCACCATTTTGACTCCGGCAACTATAATTTCCAGAGCTAGCACCCTACCTTCTTCATCTTTAAAAACCAACTTGGGTTCAAATTGTTGCTTCACTTAGAGCACTACCCCTCCCCCCTTTTTTTTCTTGTCTGAGGAAACGAATTCTTTCCCCAAGGCCTTTTTAACCAAATATTTTCTGTCTTGTTTTCTAATATGTGTCTCCTGTAAGCATATAATGTCCAAACTTTGTTTTTTAAGAAAATGAAAAATTTTAGTACTTTTAGTTCTATTATTTAGTCCATTGACATTCCATGAGATTATTTTGTAATCCATCTTGACTAGTTAGAATTATGTGTTGAAGGCACTGGGTGCTCTGGACTTAAAGTTTGTTTGTATTTATGCCAAAATTCTTGTGCTTTGAGGAGCTCTGTAATTCTATTCCTCTTCCCTTTATAAAAAAAAGGAGACCCCTTCAGGCATTTCCCATCTGAAGCGTATTCAGCCATTAGTCTTGAATAGCCCTGTGCAGAACTTTATTGGCTGACATGCTGTATGAACATTCATGCACGTTGTAACAAAGCGTTCATGAAGTTGCACAAATGCAACTCTTATTCACATGCATTTGAAAGCTAATAAGCCGTTATTTCCAATGGCCATACTACCATGCAACCCGTATTTGAGAAATTTCTGCATTGTGTGCGAGGGTGCACTTGTGCAACTATAGGCAAGTTGTGTTATAATTTGCACAGAATTTTTTGCAGTACATGAGTCACTATTCTTAAATAATAGTATGTATGCATCATTAAATGTTCATTTAATTAGAGCAGCTTGGAGGATACAGTTTATCTCGTGTTCTTGTCTCCACAGTTTATTTAAATAATGGAGGAAAGGAAGGAACAAGAAATAGAAAAATGGGAAAATGTCATGTATTGCTATAAACTTTGGCTGACATTTTGTGCAGTGTAACATGCACAGTTCTGAGCCATCTGCACCACTGCAGACATTACTGCAGGCCTGTAGTGTTGTGGAACAGAGCTGATACACCACCCTTTTAAAATATGTAATCACACTTCTGCAGCACTAGGGCCTTTGGAAATAATAGCAGAAATGGTGGAAGTGCAACTGGAAATGACAGAAGTGTGATTGTGCAGTTTTTAGTAGTAGTGCATCAGCTGTTCCACAACACCACAGGCATTTTAGATGCCCCCAGCATCACAAATGGTACAGAACTGTCCGTGTTACACTGCACAAAATTTCAGCAGTTAACTGAAAGATAAACTGTCAGGGGCGGGGGAAACTCCAGTCCTCGAGAGGACTGAAAATACCCTTTCCTTTCCAGTGAAAGGTTGCTACTGGTTGCTACTGGTTGCTACTTCAGTGACAATCACAAATGAATGAACAATTGTATCCCCAGAAGATCAGCAAACCAGGATGTTTTCATCCACTTCTAAGACCTGGGAATGTTTTAGTATGTATTATAGTCCCCAAACAGCCTCATGGCTGACCAGTGGCAGATAAAAATCTAACACAGAGACCATATTTGCACGTAATGGGAAACCGGAGTTAAAGTCGGCAGAGGTTGCCAAACCTATATGTCTGAATGAGTGCAATTCTGGTCCCATTTGAAATTGGCCCAAGATTGTGCTTGGCAAATTCCAGTTTGAACCCTCGGCTTGTAGTGAGTTTCGCTGCTCATACCCAAAGTGTTACAAGTGAATGCGGCTCCTCCTTCTCTTTGGCCATGATTGGCTGTGCAGGCTGTCCTTCATTCAAGGATGAAGCCTGCACAGCCAGTTCCCCCTCCTCTCTGCAGTCTCGCTGACTGCAGGCTCCCTGCTCTCGGTTATGTCCAAATATGGACAGGAGTGTGGGCGTGGGGTGGGAACTGGACCACTGGACCTGCAGTTCCATGTTATGTGTGAATACACCTAGAGTTAAATACCTGAAAGCTCATTGATTTCAATGGCTATATATGCTTAAATGCCGCATTGAATTGCAACCAATGTATTTGGGGTTGAAGGTTATCTGTCGTATCTAAGAGTGCAGCTACCCACTACATGTGGATTTATGTGTACTGTTGTCCAGGACTTGTGTCTCTCTGTGTGTGCACTGCAAACTAGGTAGCTGGGACTGATGGGCATTTTTGCAGTGCTCCTCATGTTCCTGCCACTGCTGCCAAACAAGGTATGTAGAAAAACAGAAGATCCCCCCTACTCTCACACACACACTCTCTCTCTCTCTCTCTCTCTCTCTCTCTCTCTCTCTCTCTCTCTCTCTCTCTCTCCTTGCTGTTTAAAATATATGTTCTATATCCTGGAGGACAAGGGCATACCAAGGTTGGGGTGTAGTTGGCACAAGGCAGTTGACAGTTGGCACTGCCCAGTGACAGTCAAAATGAACAGAAGAAATGAAGGTGTGCAATGAATCCGCATAGGGATTCATTATGAGGAAAAGTTATTATACACCAAAGAATCCAAACACTTGAAAATGACTGCACATTTTGCTCCATAACTCCACTTCTACAAGGGCTAGAGCTTAGCTTTTTTTAAAAAAATGAAAGCTGTGGCTCCGTTTTATGGTTAGGATGTGGCAACTTCGAATCCCCATTGTTTCCTATGGCGAAAATGTCCACAATCAGTAAAAACTAAAAATAAATCATTAAATATCAACCAGGTGTCCCACTGCCTTGAAATTTGGGTGGTAAGTGGCACCCTTGGGGACCTACCCACCACTCAAATATGGGGCCCTTAGGACCTTGAAAAGTGGTCCAAATTGGTCTGAATCCAAATTGAATCAAAGCAAATACAACTCGAATCTGGGGTGATTTCGAGGGGGTAGATTTGGATACAAACCAAATCAGGGGTGATTTGTTTTGGGCACAAATAGAATTAAAAAGTTGATTTGTTCACATCCCTACTTTGTACCCAGACCCCAAGGAGATGCGGAGACATTGCTATGGTAGGAACGGTCAATTCTTTATTGAGGTTTTGGTTACAGATGTATCGGCTGGGATTGGTTAGTCCCCCTGCAGTGCGGTGCTGTGGCCGCTACCAACTAAAGACCATGGTGATAGCACCTTGGCTCCAGGCAGCTCCTGCGCTCTGTAGCAGAGGTGCCCTTCTTCGCCGACCTAAGGTCAGGTTTTCACTATCAGAATGACACCCCACCAACGCTGCACAGCCATACGGAGAGGATGTCGCCTGCAGAGAGGTAGGAGTTAAGCAGCATCCCTGATCTGTCAATCCTCAAGGGATCAGCTCCCCATCCTTGATTTACATCTTACCTAAGGTGCCACACCCATTTAATTAGCAGTTCCCCCACTGCACTGTACCTGCCATAGTGGGCGTTAACCCACCTTAACGCCCCGCACCCCACATACCCAGTATCACCGTTGCCAATCCCAGCCTCAAATCATCTATAATGAGCCTCATACCTGTGGCCGACCCAT
This sequence comes from Hemicordylus capensis, assembly GCF_027244095.1. Lineage (NCBI taxonomy): Eukaryota > Metazoa > Chordata > Lepidosauria > Squamata > Cordylidae > Hemicordylus > Hemicordylus capensis. The sequence goes on along the minus strand of NC_069658.1, from coordinate 376,121,811 downwards.
CACTGACCAATATTGGTACTGTGACAGCTGGCCACCATTGGCGTGCACAGATAGGCATCCTTCCGCCTCACCTCTTGCTGCCATGTAGGCTCTCAGAGCCTGCACCAGACACATGTGGTGATCATCCACCCTGTGTAGTGTAACCAGTTGCCCCCTACCCCGCTGGTCCATCTTAGAGAAGCAGAGCCTCAGCGATAGCAAAGCTGAGTCCACGGTTAGGTCGCGCTTCTGCATGACCCTTCCTGCCACGCCTCCTGCCCCCCTGGGGAACAACTCCCCGACCCTGAAGGCCCCGTAGAAGGCCACTAGCACCACCACTCGGAACAACGCCTCCTCGTAGGGGGAGGAGCATACTTCCCCCAGGTGCTGCATGGCACGCTGCAGCACATCGGGTGTAATGGGCTGGTGCTGATCCGGCTGGGCTGGCGTTTCCCTGGCCCAGCCCTCCATCATGTGCCAGACTCTGAAGTCACCCGAGTGGTCAGGCAGCCCCCAGCTGCCAAGCGTCTGGCCATGGTGTTCACCGCAAGCCCACTTGCCCGGAGGTGCACCAAGTACTGCATCAGGTGTTTAGGCGGGGCCGGCCATGCCTGGTCGATCCCCGCCTGCGACCTGAAGCGTTGGAAGGCCCCAAACCTCCTGCCATAGGCTACCCATGTCTTAGGTGCTATTGAAGCCTCAATTGCCCTGAGTGCCTCTACACTCCAAGGCTCCACAGCCCGACGGGCATCTTCTCGGGCCTTGGGGAAGCATCGGGAGCCAGCTGCCAAAAACGCTGCATCTGAAAACGAGACAGAGCATCTACCAAATTGTTCTGCGCTCCCGGCACGTGTTGTGCCGTAAACAATATGTTATTGCGCAGGCAGGCCAGTACTAAGGCACGTACTAACCCCATGACTCTCGGGGACTTGGAGGTCTGGCGGTTGACGACCTGCGCTGTCGCCAGGTTGTCACACCAGAAGCGCACAGCTGAGTTGCGAAAATGGTCAGCCCAAATGTGCATGGTGACCACTATGGGGAATAGCTCAAGGAAAGTGATGTCCCTTGTGATTCCCCGCTCCGCCCAGTCGTGTGGCCATCGCTCTGCGCACCACCTGCCCCTTAGATATCAGCCGAAGCCAAGGCCACCCAGTGCGTCTGACTGCACCTGGAAGTCCACCACCAAGAGCTACAACACGTGCCAAAAGGAAACCTCGTTTAAGGAATCCAGGAAGCTCAACCATAGCCTCATGCCTTCCCTCATGGCCATGGTCACCGTGATTCGAAAGTGTGGCAGCCTGCACCCGGCCGCAGCGTCACAGAGATGCCACAAGAATGGGCGACTGGGGGCCACCACCCGATAGGCAAAATTGAGATGTCCAATCGGGGATTGCAGCTGGTGCAGTGTCACCTTTTTGGCCTGCACACAGACCCTCAAGCATACCTTCAAAGCCTCCAGCTCATCCATGGGTAGCTGTGACAGCTGCCCCCAAGCGTCCAGCTCTATGCCCAAGAACGTAAGTCTGGTGGCTGGCCCCTCAGTCTTGTCCCTGGCCAAGGGCAGTCCGAGCTCCTGGCATAGGGCCATGAACGTGTTTAATAGCCTAGAGCATTGATCAGAGCCTGCCTGGCCTCCGAAAAGATAATCGTCATAGGAATGAGCCAAGGACTTAAGCTGCGCTCTCCGGCGCAGTGCCCATTTCAGCATCGTGCTGAAGGCCTCAAAGGCCGCACACGACATGTAGCAGCCCATGGGCAGTGCCCTGTCAATGTAGTACTTCCCCTCGAAAGCAAACCCCAACAGATGGAAGTTGTCGGGATGGACTGGTAACAGCCGGAATGCTGATTTGATGTCGCACTTGGCCAGCAGTGCCCCAGGCCTGCAGGCCTGGACTATTGCCGTGGCCTCATCGAATGAAGTGTAGCGGACCGTGCAGAGCTCAGCCGGTATACCATCATTGACCGAGCTGCCACTGGGGTATAACAAATGGTGTATTAGCCTGTACTCGCCAGGAGCTTTCTTAGATATCCCCAGGGGGGATATCCTCAGTGTCTGGAGGGGGGACTCACTAAAAGGACCTAATACGTGGCCTAAAGCCACCTCCTTGTTAATCTTCCTAACCACTACCTGCTCCATCCCTTTCACTGATTTTAGGTAGCTATCCAAACTAAATTTCCGTGGGAGCTGGCACAGAATCCTAAAGCCTTCTGAGAAGCCGGCTTCCAGGTACTGCGCACGCTCCCTGTCCTGGTAGTCACGCAGAAGTCTCCGCAGTGCCAAGATCCTAATTGGGGTGAGGCCCCTTTCCAGGGCCACCCCCTCGGGCGGCTGGGGGCCCTTTGCCCCCACCAGCCTGATGGCTCCTGCCCCCTGCTGTAAAGCCCTTTGTCCGTGGGCAGTTAAGTCCGGGATACCGGCCCCTGCAAAAGCTACATTCGTGCCTGAATTTGCAGGGAGACTGCGCACACTTTCCACTCCTGTTGTATTCCCAGCACACCAAGGGACTTTGAACCCCCTGGGCGCCAGCAGATGAGGCCGCTGACACCACTGGGGTCCTGGAAATTAAGTGGCCGCTTTCAGCGCGCTCGCTGGTAAGGGGCCTGGCTGGTGTCATAATCCTGAGCCACAGCTCAGAATGCTGTTTCTCCCACAAAATCCCTGGGTAGTTAGCTGCACATTCTCTAAACGCTTGATCGTAGGCCTCCCATGAATTGCCTGCGAAGTCCATAAATGCCCTATGAATGGTGTTGAAGTACTTAATGAGAGTGGGGCCCTTTTCTGGGTACCTCTGTGTGACAACTACCATGTAAATAGAGAACCCAGAAACCCAGTTGTTCCAGTTACACTCGATTAGTTTTCTTTTGGTCCTTTCCTTATCCCTCTCTTGCTCCCCGTCCTTGCCTTTGGGCTCGGGTTCCTTGAACAGCAGTTGGAAGACATCTATATACTCTCCCTTCCAAATGCGCTCCTTGACGGGTGGTAGTAGGTGGTCGCCCAGAGGGAACGGTCCACAATCAAGGCCACTGCTGCTGCCAGCTGGGGGTGCCAGTGACGGGGTAGCACAAGCCCCCGACTGCCCCACACCCCCTTGCCAAACCTGATTACATGTTGCATGTGGGGATGCCCAATTCATTTTGATATATGAAGGAGGACTCCATGGCAAACCCCACAGCCATACCCCTTGTGGGGACTCACCACCTTGTCCAGCCTGGTCTTCAGAGGCGCCTCCAGGTGTGGATCCCGCTGCTGTCCCTTTGTCTCAGCTGGATCCCTCCATCGTCCCACTGCTGCTTGGACCAAGCCCGGATGCCGTAGCCGCCTCGAGCGCTGCTAAACGGTCAGGAAAGCCCTGCATCAGTTTGGTCCGCTTTGCTGCCCTAGTCATCCTGTGCGGGTGAGCGGGAGGAGGACGTACCCCTCCTTGGTAGTTGCAACCCCCGATGGGCCTCCACCATCTCCCTGCAATGCCTCCCGCCCCCCCAGCTATAGCCTCCAGCCGAGCGATAAGCACCCTGATGGCCCCCAACTCCATACTGCACTTGTCCTCAGAAGAGGAGTCTTCCTGGGTTGGGCGCCCCCTGGGTGTTGCAGCAGGTTTCTTCCCCTTCCCTGACGGCGCCTTCTTGGGACCCATGGTGTGGACACCCCCTGGTCACTGGGTGCGGGGGGGGGGCGCGGGTATGGTGTGGACTGTGCGTGAAGTACAATCTCCACTCGCTCAATGCGCTGGGAGGGAGGGGGGCACTGAAGTGATGGGCCAAAGGGTCCCTCCCCTACACGCTCACTGCCCCACTTGGATGTATGCTAAGTGAGGGGTATCCCGGAACTGCCCTCCCAGGCCTTATCCCGGCCTGCCCAATCCCCGTGCTGAGTCCCCCAAACCTGAGCCGGGTCAAGCCCGGCTTGCTGCTGCGCACTGCTGCGCACAAACCCTTCGCACTGCACTCATCGCAATGTTCTGGTAGTGGTGGTGGGGTTTTCAACTGCCCGGTGGAGAGATCCACAAGATATAGCCCCTAGGCAGGAGGGGATCGCAGGCTACAGCCCCCAGGCAGGTGGGGAGCCCCCCAGCAGAAGGACAGGCAGCTGCTGCGGTGGGCGGGAGGAGCCCACACTTCCGCCCCCCACCCGGGCAGGGGGAGGTCAAAGCTACAGCCCCCAGGCAGGGGAGAAGAGACCACAAAGCGGGCGGGCGTTGAAGCCCGACTCTCCACTAGGCTCCGCTGCCCCCGGGAGGGGGACGACAGGGACTGAACAGGCCCCAATGGCGGCATTGATCGGGCTGCACGGGCACCGCAAAATGGTGCCCAGAGTCTGCTGGGCTGGGCTGCCGCCGCCCATGCACTCAGGAGCTCTGGGTGAAAAGATGAGCGGGTGGGCCTCGGGCCCGACTCTCTGCTATGCCCCCCCGCCGGATAACTCCCTAGGGCCAGGCCACGAGCTTAGTGGCCTAGCCGGAGCTCCTGCCCGGCCTGTCCATCCTGTCTGCAACCGAGAGGCAGACTGAGCCAGCGCAGGCATGCTGCCGGCTCGGTTCTTCCGGCCCCGCCCCCGGAAGTGGTCAGAGCCAATCGGAGAGAGCTTCCAGCCCTGCGTGCTGCTGGGGAAGGGGGCTGGGACAACTGAGCCGCGCTGCAGAAGAGGCGGCGAGCGGCTTTCTTTTTCTTCTCTCAGACAAATAGCAGGTGACAGTCCAAAATGCAATGGAATAATCTGGGGGATTTTTATTTTATTTTATTTTATTTTATTTTATTTTATTTTATTTATTCATTCGATTTCTATACCGCCCTTCCAAAAATTGCTCAGGGCGGTTTACAAAGAGAAACAATAAATAAATAAGATGGATCCCTGTCCCCAAAGGGCTCACAATCTAAAAAGAAACATAAGATAGACATCAGCAACAGTCACTGCAAAACACTGCAAACTATAGCAAAACAGTCATTTTGCTATAGATCATTCATGGAAGTTGGTCTGCTGAGCTAGAATTGGCCTGGGGAGTGGTTCAAACACTTCTTTTTCTGAATTAAAAGGTTAAAAAAACCCCAATGGTTTGGAACAATATCATATTGCATAGAATTATAGAGCTAAATTCCCATAATATTTTGTGTCTGAATGGCTTTTCATTCCGCTGTCTGTTTTTATCAGTCATTGTACAAATTGCTAAAGAACAGAAGTAGTTATAAACTCTAGGAGCCAATCTGCTATTGTCTGTTTGTATATTCCTAAAAACTTTACATGGACTGACAGAGAAAATTGCCCTTTGCATTCTTTGTCTCCAGAGGGGAGTGGAAAGGAAAGTATGTCCAGTTCTTAAAAAACTATGACAATCACACAATGCATCAAGCAAAAAGAATGGGGTTTTCTGCCCTCTGCTTAAAATGGGCAAAAAAGGAGCTTGCAAGTAAAGGCATAACTTTTTTTCAAGGCCTATTTTATGCATCAAAGTTAAACTGGGTCACTCTGCAGTGTAATGTACATTTTTAGTGCATATAATTTTAGCTGTGTTCTTTGGCATTATGTGTGACAACAGCATTTTTTGGGTTATTTCAAGTTCAGAGCAGGTCCCTAGAGATGTGCGATTTACAGTGAGGCAACTATAATAAATTGTTGCCATCAGAATTTGAATGGGCATCAATTAAATAAGATATGTTTTTTTCGTTCCTCCTAGGTTACACTGGAGTATTGTTAGCTGAGTCTGTAATCACACAGGTACAAGAAGGTGTGTTTTTTTAAAATGCAGGAATGAGCACCTTTTCCTACTTACATGGTTGTTTGTTTTTTAAACAGAGAGCTCACAATATGGAGGATTTCAGCAGATCTCCCTGATACATACCATACTCATAGTTACATATGTTAGATACTCATAGTTAAATAGTTGCCTTTGGAAAACCAAGAGATGCATGGCTACCTCTAAAACTGGGAGCTCCATGTCCCTTCCGCCTCTCTCCCTGTCTATAACATCTAGGAATAACAAATGTGTGATGTGTGACATGACTGCACTGCAAGTTTCATCAGCTATGCTCCACTTCATTAGCTGCCTCTTGGTGCTGGTTGGTGGGATAGGAAACTCATAGTGCAATGATGTCATCACACATTTGCTCGGACTAAAGTTACAGGGAAAGAAAAGAGGTGGCTTGGGGTTGCCTCACTGAGTACTGAGTTCCACCCAAGTGAGCGTACCCAGAAGCAGGAGCAGCTCGTGGGCACTGGGGTGGGAGGGCAGGGGGGAGAACTCAGTTGCTGGGGCAAGAACCTCCCCCCACTTCCCGCCATGCCATTGGGCTTGGGTATTTAGTGAGGGAGGGAGAGAAAGAAAGCACCCAGCAGCTGGTGAAGGAATGACTGGATGGGAGTGGGCCAGGGTCTGTGCCTCGTGCTCCCAGCTGGTGAGTGCTTTGTTTGCTCACTGGGTGTGGGAGCTGGGCAAAGGGGTGCCCTGGGGGAGGGGGTGCTCTGGTGTCCTGCGGACATTTGTCCCTCTTGTCCAATGGTGGTGGCATGACTTGTGACGATGTGTATGGATGTGCACATTCAGTAATCACCAGACTAACAAATTCAGTGTGCAACTTCTCCTCTATTCCTCAGGAGAACTCATACATGCAGTTTAAAAAAATATATTATTTTTTGAAAGTGTGTGTGGGGGGTAACCCCTGAGACACCAAGGCACTTTCCGCATTACATGCTGCAAGAGTTTCGCAACGTGTCCGCTAAGTGTGCTTCCATATTGCCCGCAATCCGACATCGCTTGCAGTGAGGGGCCGTCCACATTTCTGATGCCCTATTTCGGGTTTTATTGCTGCGCTGCAGCACTACAATGTTGCATCTGTGTTGCAGGAAGGTAGCAGTATTTTTCCATTGTAGGAGGGTGCAACGATGTTGCCCCGGTGTAAGTAGCATGGTGTGGAGGGTCCGTGGGGGTAGTGTGATCTGTCCATATTGCCCCTTCTCAATCGATTTTATTTGTCTCTTTTTATTTTATCTTCCCCCCCCACCATTTGTTCTTATTTTTACACTGTCTGAAGGGGGAGCAGTGGGTGGAGCCTTAGCCAAAGGGCTCTGCCCAGGCTTGCTTTGTTCACCACTTTTCGAGGGCAGCTGCCTTGACACCCCCGCCGTGTCCCTCTTGTTTGGAATTCACCCCATCTCCAACTCCCCTGATGTATATCTAGGAGCCTCTCCACCATTTTTTGTTTTGTTTTGATGGATTGCTTGTGCAAGGGTGAAACACTGCAATTAAATCCTCGTTTTTGAGCTGCACTTTCCCCGCCATTGGTTTTTGTTTGCTTCTTTGTTTTGCTCTAGCACTTGCGCAAGGGTGCAACGCTGCAATTAATTTTTTATTTTTGAATAGCACTGTCCCCTCCTGATGGCTTTGCGCAAGGGAGACACCATTATTTTAAAGGGGGGGGAACACATAACATAACCCCACCTCCTCCGTGACCCCATTGGCCCAAAATGGGGCTGGTGGAAGGGCAGATAACACAGTTCAAGGAGAATATGGACACCCCCTGCCTGGAAATCATGTTGCAGTGGACAGCAATATGAACAGCCACCAGCCCACCACAAAGCATTGAATAACACTTTACTCACAGTTTGAAATGGTTGCACCATTCCGTCACAATTTGCAACACTTCTACCGGCACAAAGCTTGTTATCTGGAAAATGCCCAAGACAGGTTTAGATGTGTCAGTCCCCTTCGCTCTCAAAAACACAGACGTGTGAAATAGCTGGTGAGAAAACTGAAGAGTTTTAGACACTTTTCTTTCACAGGAGCAGAAGGACTCATGACAGTCTTGAGGGAGTATTCTTCAAGCAGAGACATTTCCTGCTCTTTTTGGTCAAGCGCTCTTTCCTCCTCTTGCCACTGTTCCATTAGCTCTGTCCACCTGATTGTCTGTTAATTGCACTGTGGGCTCACATACATTCAGTCTTACTGACTCACATGGGACAGTTTTAGGACTTTTGGCCCCCTTCAACATTTTTCTTCAGATTTGTTGCACATCAATACATCTTCAAGTCACCCTGAGTTTGCTTGTTCCTCCCACTTGCCTGCTGGTGCTCTGATTATCAGCCCATAAGGATCAGAACATTTCCAGCACTTTCAGGAACAATAAACAGATATATAGATATCTATGAAATACATTGGCTGAAACTTGGAATTTTAATATTTCTATCTTTTTCTTTGTTCCTGTCCATTGCAATCCTTCCCCTTTGTTTATTATAGAATATGAGCTATAATAAATAGGAGCTATAATTATAGGGGATTTTCTATATTTTGTTTGGTGCTTTTTAAATGGTTACATTATTTATTTATAGATTATGTTAATAACTTAGGGCTTCACATATGCACTTACGTCACACCATATCTCATCAAGCAATTATCCAGTGCTTGACTTAACAGCTTAATGTGTGAACTGCATCCACTGAAAAGTACTGAATGTGAAATAATGTTTGATGACATGGAAACTTTGTATTTAAATCCATAATGGCTGTTTCATGATGTTGATGGTAAAAATAATAAATAAATAAATACATAATAAAATAAAATATTTATATACTGCTTTTCAACAAAAACATTCTCAAAGCAGTTTACATAGAAAAAGAGCGAAAATGTTTCCTTGCCTCAAAATGATCACCTCCAAAAGACTCACTTGTCCCAAAATCTGTAAGATTCACATCTATAAGAAACAGCCACCATCAACAGCCACTGGAGAGATGGTGTGCTGGGGTTGCACAAGTACACTTGCTCTTGCTCTCCCTCCCACCCCCTATTAAATATAGGAGAGTCACCACCTTAAAAGGCACTTCTTTGCCCAGTTAGCAGGGGATCTATGCAAGGAATCACTTCATATTTCAGTAATTGTGTGATGGGCATGTAAGAACTTACTCTAATATTCTGTATTTTTCCTCGCAGGGTTTTCTTTTTCAAGAACTAACTTGACTTCCTGCTAATTAACCCATGCTTTCTTCATTGTCTGAAGACCTGCTCCTTCAGGGTTAAAATTCCACATTGTGAATGATCTCAAAGTAAAATGGAGAATCTTCTCTCATGCTCTGTTTGCAGTCCAGCATGATGCTGGCATAATTACAGACTGTGATGGTGGCCTGGGTTTATAGCCCACCAGATGGCTATGTCAATTGTTAAAAGCACAGGATTCCCACCCATGGTTTCAAAGGTTGTATAGCTCTCACAGGCTGGGCATGAGTTGAGATTTTTGTCAGTTAATATTTCTGTTCTTGTCTACCCATTGTTCAACAGTGGGTTGATTGAATATTGCCGGAGTCACCGAGTTGTCTTGGGAGTGTGGGAGGGCCGCTTCTAGGCCAGCCTGCCCAATGGGAAATCCAGAGCTGGTGTTCCAAACAGAAGGCTACCTAGCCTCTTCTTGGAGACCTACAGTGAGAAAGAGCTCACAATGATCTAGGCAATTGCTTCAGTGGTCAAACTGCTCTTATCATTAAGGTGTTTTTCCTAATAGCCCACCAAAATCTACCCTCTCTCGTAACTTGAGCCCCAGAAAGCAAGACATTACCCTTTTCTGTGTGACAGACCTTCCGGTATTTGAAGAGTGCTATCATGTCCCCACTCAGCTTTCTCTTCTCTAGGGTAAGCATACTATTCCCTGAGCATTTTCTGACTGGTGTGGAATCAAGTTGAACTTACTACTTTTCATGATGTGGAAACTATGGTAACATCAATATAAATCACAGCCACAGTGTTCCTACAATCCATGAAGCTAGCAGTCTAATCTGGGAGGATTTATTTTTGACAAATCCATGCTGGTGCTAGTTTCTATTAATCACTGCATTAAAACAACAACAACCCCAAAACGATTACAGGCTGTCTGGTTCATAGCCTGTTCTAGTATCTTCCCTGGTATCAAAACAAGACTGACCATTCTTGTAGTTTTTCAGATTCTCCTTTCCCCCCTTCTTGAATATTGGCACCTCACCTGTTCCCAGGATTTCTCAGAGATGACAGACAGATGTGTTGAGAATATACTAGCAAGTTCTTTTAATATCCTAGGATGCAGTTCATTGGACCCTGAAGATTTGAACTCACTTAAGGTAGATACATGTTTCTTGACCCACTACTTATTAACCTTAAACTCCAATCCTGATTTCTTGCCATTCATACTGCCTTTGTGAGGTGACACACAGTTCCACTTTTGGGGAAAGTTCCACCTTCTCCTTGTCACCTGTTAATATTTCCCTATCCTTAGTGAACAAGTGGGTCTACTGTTGTGAACTACACCTGTTTTCACACTCTGTATATGCTCAGAGGAAAAGAGGAAAAGTCACATCATACACAAAACTGAATTAGTTCTTGGAAATGGTGACTATGTAGGATCTGAGCACGCAAACAGAGATAGAGGGAGACACACTCAGAAAGTTCAATGGGCTGTATTATAGAAAGTTATGCATCAGGATAAAATTCAAACAAGTCATCCAAATTAAAAACATGTTTCTGATTCAAGGTGCAGTGTAATGTGCCTAACTAACATAGGTGTGTACTCAGTAATCACAGCTATCTAAAAAATCCTAATAAAACATTTAGAGAGAAGGAGAAAAAGAACGAAGAAGGGAGGGCTTAGGAGAGGGATGGCAGTGATTAGTAGGGAAGAGGGATCCAAGGCTTGTGGAAGCAGCATATTACCACGATCAGAGGCTTGAGAGCGGTGAGGCTTCAGCTGAAGAAGAGGCTCTGGAGCTGGAGAGCAGGAGCTGGAGCGATACAGACTTCAGATGGATGAGAAACGTGGGTGCTGGAGAACAGGAGCCTGGGGCGCAAGTTTCAAGCAGTCAAGCAGGTTGGGGGCAGCTGATCAGAGCAATGCAGAGAGAGAGAGCACACCATAGCTGGGTAGTCTTGACTGCTTACTGCACAGCGGAAGTCAAGACAGTTCCTGTCCATGGAAAGAGTTCCTGCTTTTAGCCCCGCGGCTTTAGCAGCAAACTCTGGGATGGCTCTTGAGCACAGATCTGCTGGTAAGGCAAAGCTTGCTTGCTCTCTGTTCAGTTAAGCCTCATTCTTTATAGTTGTTCCTTCCTTTGAACTCCATAGAGTCTATTTTCAAAATATCCTCCTCCTTCCTTGATCCCCAAAAGGTGAAAATTTGCTGTTACCTTCTGGATATTGTCTTTTAATTATTGATATTAGTTCAAGATATTAGCTCAGTCCAGGAAGACTTCAATCCCATCTTCTGTTAGTTGCTATTTTTTGAACAAAATACTGTTCTATTTTGCCCAAAGCAAATCTCAATTTCTGAGCTGCAAATGGGCATCTTTTCTTGTCCCCAGATCCCCAGAAGGTGTTAAAAGGTGTTAATAATATCAGAATTAAATCTATAGGTGTTTTCTTTGTGTGCATCTACCTAGAGTGGAATTTCTGTAGACAGCAATTGGGTATCCCCTTTGGGCAGAGCTGAGCAATCATTGACAAGGATTAACATCGACTTCTTGCAGGAGGAAATGTGAGCTCAGCTCCTCACCACACACATTATCTGATAGTAAGTTAAATTTTAGCATTTGGATAGACCAGGCCTGGCCTTTGTGTTTCTGTTGAGTACTCATTCACAAACACTGAGAATGCAATGCTGGATTGCCCCATGATATGTGTGTGTGTGTGTGTGTATACTCTCTCCCCCCCCCCACACACTTACTTAACTTTGTTAACCGCCCCATAACCCTACCCCTTTCTGCGGCCCACTAGCCTATGCTGATGCTGCACTAAATATTCAGGTGGACACCACTGGGAAAGACTAATTTCTCCCAGCAACCCCCACCCAGGTCTCTTTAATACAAACCAGGTCAGCCCCTTCCTCCACAATTAAATCATGGATGATGCAGACCTTATTCTGGACTGACCTAGCATTAATCAGCAGCTCAAGCAGCCCAAAGGATAAGCTGGTCAAGTAGCCAGGAACTCTCCCATTATGGGAACAGCCGGAAGAAGAGATAGGAATAATATTTTGAGCTACTCTTCCCCTCTTCTGATGTAAATGAGGCCCCACACTATACCTTCCCCTACTTGTAACCACTCTAACTGAAGCACCCCACCTCAACTTCACATCCTCACTGAGGCATATACTCAAAAACAGCTAAAAGTGCTCCCAGTCAGCAGAGCCAAAGCCAAGGCCAAAGCCTTGTGGTTCCTGAAGGGGCTCCCAAAGGGGCAAACCCCTTTGGTGTCACCTCTTTGGTGGTGACACCGCCGGAGGCGAGCTCTCCACCCAGGGCAGTGTGCTCTTAAATTCTGCCAGCCCAGGAAATGAAGCAGGACCCAGCAGGGACTGCTGAGTCAGCACTCTGGGGTCTCCTCCTTGTAGCTGCAGCTCTGCCACCATCCAGCGAGAGGTCTGCAGCAACATTGCTCCCAAAGAGCAACGTCTTTCCCTTGTTTGCCCCTGGACCATTCTTGCCTTGCCTTTATTTATCCTTCACTGTCCAAATTTAGATTGGTAAGGTCTTCTGGGCAGTGCCCTGTATTTTTTTGGTTATGTTACTCTGTATATTGATTGTACTATAGTGTATTGTGTATTGATCGCACTATAGGCATGGCATGTGTCTATATGCACACACACGTACACATACACTCCAGAATGACCAAAGAATAGAAAGCAGGGCATGTCTATGGAGACAGAAACTCACTGGGTCTCAGTGGCTCCCGGGGAACAAAACTAATGGGGTGTAACTGGCTACACTATTGGGGCTCAGAAACATATTACCTCAGGAAACTGGGATCACTGGGTGTAAATCTACCCCGCCCCCCCCCCCACACACCTAGGATATCCTTGAGTATAAACATTTATTCTCCCCCTCCTTCCCCCATATGTGAAAGTCTGCTATCTCTTCCCATGTGAAAGAGTCAATTGTTAAATCATGAGGGGCCAACCATCCTTGTGTCTGAGGAAGGGTAGTTCTTCACTAAGAATTAAGTGGTGAGGGGATTCTCATTATATACAGCCTCCTTCTGATGCCATAGTCATATATGCTTGGGCCCTGGGTACCTTAGGGACCACCTGCTTTCAGCTGAATCTGCTCATCTCACTAGATTGGTTGGGAGGGCTCTGCTCTATGTGCCCACACCTGCTGAGGCCCATTTGTCAAGCACATGGGACAGGGCCGTCTTAGTGACTGCCCCCAGGCTATGGAACTCAGTCACGGCTGAGATCTGATGGCTTCCTTTTTCCTGGCCTTAAAAACAGAGATTAAAGACTGCCCTTTTTATCCAGGCTTTTGGCCAATGAGCTGCGATTGCTTTATTTTTAGATGGTTTTAGTATTGTTTTTATCTTGTTTTTAACAGCCCTGGGGTCTTGGGACAAAGAGTGGTATAAACAAGCAGGCAAACAAACAAACAAACAAACAAATCCTCATAACATTCAGGCCCTCTTTCTGATGTCATAATCATCACAGTTTGGAACCTAGCCCATGACTCCTGCTGCTCAATATCCATTCTTCCCTGTATGGCAACATGTTTTGTTCCATCTCTGTGTTAAATGTGGCGCACATAAGTTCTCAGTAAACACCAAATGGCTGCTGTGTGGAAGCAAACATGGGAACACAATTCATGGGACTACCAGGAAACAATGCTCTAGGGACTTATTTCCTGACCCTAATAATTTGTCCCAGTATTTCTCCCAAACAACACATCACTGTTTAAAATAGCCTATGACCTAGCCCTGGAATATCTGACAAAGGGGTTATTAATGAATCATGTAGGTTCAAAAGGGGTTTTCAGGGATAAACACCATCCTTTCTGAATGGAGGGGAACCTGCACCCAAATACAGTAAGGGTTTCATTCTATAGACGCAACCAACAGGTCAGAAATGGATTGATTTTTACCCATGGTGAAATTCTGGCTTCACTTTTGCCACCACTTAAAGAGCAGAAGTTGAACTGACTGGAGGCTGGCAAAATCTCCATGAAGGCTGCATTGCATGCAGAGAAAGTGTAGTAAGTGTATGCATGCCATTTGGCTTTCCCCAGATATGAATTACAAACCATTTTATTACACCAGAACTACAACAGGGTAATTCTTTTACATTTTCTTTATTTATATTTTTTAGTTCAAGAATTACACACTAGCCAACATTATTATATATTTACATGCTGAAACTGGCTGTAGTAAGTTTAGATTCAAGAAAATATCTCTTATGTGCTACTCAATTTACAATCATCATTTTACTACCTCAATTATCCCAGAGGTTAGCAGTCCTTTTGAGAAAAACATGAAAATCTGATGCAATGATATCCACTAGTATTTTGCATTTTCTAGCCATTGGAAAATGTGCATTATGTGCATATTAGAAAGGCTACAAGGTCATTAGTAAGGCTGATGATTACTACATTATGAAGTAAATAGTACTAAGTAAAAAAAGAGAAAGAAGAACGGTGCAAAGACAGTACTAACAGAACCATTTAAACACCCATGCAAATTAAAATGTGAAAACTCAAAACAGCCAACTTGATAGAATCCTTGGATGTTATAAATGCCCATGTTAGCTAACTCAAACTATATAAAGGACCTTAAATACACTTCCTGGTGAAATTTTCTTAAATGGCATTAACAATGCAAACATATAAAATGCAGATGAACTTGAAATAGATAACTTTAGAGATGAGAAAAATATGGGGAAAGACTTCAAACTAATTCCAATCTAGCTAAGACTTCCACCGTTTTCTTTAAAAAGTGAATTCATAATGATCAAAGCACTTAAATAAATAATTGACACATATGAAAAATGTCTTGCATATAACTTGCAAATATGATCTATTCTGATTTATCATTAATAAATTCAAATGGATATTTAGAGCTAGTGTCTGACATCCTGACTAATGAAGCACTGGGGCAAAGGGAGAAGCACCGGTGTACCACCAGTTCTTCTGAAGAGTTCCCGACTAATGCTGCACCAGTCCTAGTGTGTGTGAGTGTATGAAATTTCAACAACCTTCCCTTCCCCTGGAAGCCCTCTGTGTCACTCAGAAATATGCATGAGGGATGCGTAGCCCTCAGGAACATATTTTTGAGTGGCACAGTGCTTCCTGAGGAAGGCCAGGTCACTGAAATTTGCCTCTACTGCTGAACCAGCAGTGTAGCCGAGTTAGCGGAACTTTTCAGAAGCACTGATGCATCTTTAATCATGATGTCAGCCGCAGCTTGTACGCGTTTGAATATGGTTGTGTTTCATTAACATTCAATTCACTCCTCAAAATTTCCAACAAACATTTCCTAGTGCATTTAAAAAAACACAACTTTACCTTTGGTGTTAAGCAGTGTCTTGATAGTGTTCCCTTTTAATAAATTTCTAAATAAAAGATTCTTTGGCATTGAGGGGGGGCGGGTTGGGTTGGGACAGAAAGGAACAGAATACTATACATAGACAGACATTTTTTTTTAAAAAAAGTCTGGTATTCACCTCCATGGTACAGAATTTCGAGGCCTCACCTTCATTTACACTCAAAGGGCACAATCCAAAAGGCCTGTGGAACTCTATGCATGACCCTAGACCTTTTCAGGTTTTAAAATGGGCTTAATGAATGGGCATGGATCCTGACTGGAACCTGCCACTGACATGCTGCCCTCATTATCCTCATCCTGAAAAAGGTGCCTGCTTTGACCCATGGTACCACTGACCCATGGTAAATCCATTAATAGAGGTCAATCATACAAGTATGGTTCTCTTGTTTCACTATGCCAATATGTTATGCAGACTACTAGTCTTTTCATTTTCCTGGAACTGGAAACACGGGTTTTGCCTCTTTGTGTGTATGTATGTATGCATGCATGCATGCCATGATGTTCTAAGCTGCAAAGAATGCTAAAGAAGCCCATTGTGTTACATAGGAAAGGTCTACTCTCAATCCAGAGATATGCTATTAACTACACTACATCACAGCCCCAAGTTTGTGAGGTCTTATTTTAGACCATATCCTAATGGTTAATTTGCCTCTGCCCATTGAAGAGGAATCGTACCATTCTAGTGCTTTCAGGATTACAGCCTTAGTGCAAATGAACATTAAAACATATTTATTTCTGTTTCTAGAGATCCAAGACTATAGATCTAAAGTTCCAGGGGCTCCAGTACTTATATGGAGCTCTGCACAAGCAGCAGTTGCTCCATCTCTTTAGTGTCAGAGAAAGCTCTGAATATCTTCCATTACATGTGAGGACTTTTTCCTGATGCTAATGCAAATGTGGTATGTGTGCATGCCTGCTGAGAGCTGCATGCATGAACCAGAACCACTGGACAGGGGTGCACATAGACCATTTTTAGGAACATAGTCCCCCCCCCCACTGTGCAAATGAACTAGCTAATACAATTCTGTTGTATTGACTATTATAATGCTGTACTTTTCATGGATTTGTTAAAACCTCTCTGGAATCCAAGTCTTATGCAAAAGGGTGTTTAAATTATTCTGCTAGAGAACTGCAATTATTGTACTTAGTAAAAAATAAAAACAAAAAAAAATCACTGAACAATTACTGTTTCTATTGACTGCTCATTTACAGCTTATTTAAATATTTACATGATTTTAAGACACTAACCTAAACCATAAATAGAATCAGCTTTTTGCCTTACATTAAAGTACAAATTAGAAGTTAAAAATGTTAAGAAATCTGATAATATTTACAAACGCTCTGCTTTAATTATGATTGCTCACATTATATGTTCTATGTACAGATAGCAAAATGTTATGACCACTACTTTTAAAGTATTGTACCCTGGCCTTCCTGTCTGTTTCCACCCCGCCCCACCCGAAATATTTCATAGTTTTGCTCCCCCCCCGATATTAGGATTTCTTTTTTAAAAAACACTACTACTAGTGGACAATGTTTTTGTTTTTTTTAAAGAGAAGAAATAGGCAAGCAATGTGAGAGCTAGTGTACTTTGAGATGCTAGGAGGTACAGTACTATCATAATGTCAAACTGTGCAATACTTTGTAAGAATTATATGCATTGATCTGCTGATATAGAAATGCCCAGTTACCCTGTATAGTAAGATTTTAAATACATTAATAATTCTTTCTCAAAAAAATATTCACATATCAATTAATGATAGAAACAAAACTATTAGCTTATTCCTTTAAAACATCAATGTAAGATTCTAGCCCGAATCCAGAAACCATGAGCACCACAGAACACTGGGTACCTAGAGTACCAGAGAGAAGCCAGAGCAGAAACATCTCAGTCTCAACTCTGATCAGCTCTCTGGCAGGCTGGAGCAGAGGACAATCTGGGCGTCCCCTTTCTCTCTCCCATATTGGATTGGCCCTGTGAAAAACCTCACCTGCTACCATACCGATTCCTTTTGTAGGTGGGGGAATGAGTCCTCCTCAACTAACAGCTCATTCACACTTTGCTTGACACTTCTCACACAGCTGATTTGATATGGGAGATAATGAGACTGTCCTTTCACAATTCCATACATGTTGCAAGTAAATTGCGAGATACGGAAATCTCCGCCCTCCCCCACCGCCCCTTCCCTGCAGCCCAGTACAGCAGATCTATGGGCATAGAGTCATTTCCACATTTGGACTGCTCTCACTGGAATTGAATGCCTGTGTGCATATATAATGTGTACACACACACAGAGGAATATATATACACATATTGAAATATATGTCTATATACTCACTATATACTTGGATAATGTTTAGTGTTTTATTTTCTTTACTTATATTAATTTGCTAACTATGACATTAGAACATAGTTTTAGATTTATTAAAAAAAATATTTTGGTTGTACTTTTAATGTACATTTTTACCTAAACATAAATGAGATGAGATTTTTTCCATATATATATATATATATATATATATATATATATATATATATATATATATATATATATATGGCTTGCTCTCATGTTCTCTATGCATTGTGCTTTTGTGTCTGGCAGATTCTAAGTTTTTTAAATATCAGAATATAAAAGTTCTCAGATGTTCTCTTCAGTGCTATTATTTAAGACTTTGCTTCCCCCTGGGGATGAGAACAGAAAATGTTCAGAATGACATTGCTTGGTTCTTTCTTCCCAGTCATTAAAACTGCAATAGTATAGAAACATAACATTCCTTAGGCAAACACAAATATGCTGCATGAATTTTCAGTTTGGAAAATGCATATTGGACTTACTAGCAGTCATATACAGAATGTATTTACAGAGCTTTGATTGCAAATATATTGTTAAAACTGTGCCATGTTATATAGTTGTAATTTTGCCATGAATTTCACAAAGATGGAGGGAAAACACCTTAATTGCTGGCTAGTATGCATTCTGAAACCTGAAAAAAATGGGATAATTATGTTGAAATGTGGACCTAACAAAAATGAGCATGAGTATATTTCAGTTCAATTCAAAAGGTAACAGCTTATTTAAATTTCAGTTATGAAGCAAATCATGTAATACTTTTTATCTATCTCTACCACATGCTGGCATTGTACAGGAGAAAAACAAAGTCTTTATTATCTCATGGTCCTCCCACTTCTTCTTAAAACCTCAATTTAGTCTTATAGAACTTAGAATTAATTAATACTATAACACGGTATCCTATCTAGTTTTGGAAGCATCTTCCCTTAATAACAAAAAGGACCTCATGGAGGTGATTCTGTACTTTCTTTCTGTTATCTCCCTGGATAAAATTCATCCTCTCATTGGCAAGGTCAGAAAATATTATGGCTTGTACTTTAAACTTCCAGATACCTTGAAGTGCAGTACTAGGAGCTGATTTTGTAGTTATCACTATAGCTGACCTGTTGAACCAATGTAAAGAGAAAACAAAGTACTTTAAGGACTATAAATCCTTGGCATTAGCTACAATGTGGATATTTTACACACTTTTCCACCTTTGCGTCTATAAAATTAACTGGGATGTGTGTATGTGCAAGGGAAAAAACTATTAAAAACAGCCAAGCTATTTTCAATTGTTACAAAATATGTCTTAAGTAAGGGGTCTTTAAAAAAACAAAACCCAAAGAACTGCTCATTTGGTTGTGGACAATATCAAAAAAGGAATGATTCTGTGATGTGTGAAGTGCCCTCGGTCCAAATGCACTTTGGAAACTTTCTCTTGTTTAAGTCATGTGATCAGTCACAAATATATTCTAGGATCTGACATTTCCATCAGCCAGGTATGCTCAGTGGATCTCAGTAACCCCATTTTTGAAGTTCTTTATAAAGGAATGCTGTACTCAAAAACTCAGAAGCAATATGCAAGGAAAAATGAGGAAATTAAGAGAAATTCTACTCCCAATCATAACCATTTAAATAGCCATTTAAACAGAAACATACCTCTTATTTCCAAGGATCACTAGTTCTGTAATACTAGAAAAAGGAGCCACCTTGAGCCCAACATGAAATCAAATGGAAGATATACACCAGCAGTATTTAGTGGACTGAGATTCTTGACTTCTGGAATGGGAACCTTATTATAATATTGTGACAGTGTGGTGGAGCAAAAAAAAACTAAAAGAAATTTCTAAAACACATGATATAAAGAAAACAATCAGTCTCTTTATCCAGAAGATACTGGAAACACACACACAAACAATACTTCTCTAAGTCCTCCCATTAAACATTCACACAGATATTTCTAAAACTGAATTAAATGTAATTGGGTGCAGTAAACAACTGTGCTAGTTATTCAGTATTTTTTTTAAAATGCTGTCCAAGCAGCATAGGTATTCATTCATGGGATTCTGCTCAATCTGTTTGATGTGGAAATGAGATTCAAATCAAAACCGCAACTGAGAACCACAGGAAGTTTAGACTTCCTATCAGGCAAACTGATACCAATAATTTGTACAGGATTTATAGCCTTTTCCTGGACCTGCTCTTTCAAACGTTTGCCACTGTTTTCTCTCTTCCATAAGAAAGGACAGAGCACCGACAGAAGCCACTTCTGAAGTCACTACTGGCTCACTGTTTGGCACTTTACACATAAAATGCTCCTAGACTTTATGCTTAATGGCACACTGCAGCACATAGGCACCTCTCAAACTCCTCAATGGATCACTGGCATACAGCATGAGAACTATGTTGCTGTGTTAACTCTACAATCCCTCTTTTAAATAAAATACTTCAAGTTTCATGGGAACTTGGGAACTCAAAACATCACTTCTCTTAATCAGCAGCATGACCTGTGTGGGAAGTCTCCGGTACTTATTCTTATGGTATGACATAGGCACTACTTGTTTTCAAGTTTGTGTGTTAAAAGGTAATGCAGGACTATGGTTTGTAAGCATGATGAGACAGGAATACACACTCTCCATCCAGGTAGTGCTGTGTGTATCCTAGATGTGAAGAGGCATGTTATGCTGCTCTTCAAACTCAAGCCTGCTTTCTAGCTTCCTCTTTCTATAGGTTAAATAGATCTACATTTTAGTGATAAAATGAGGAGTGGGGGAAAAAAAATGAAATGACCCAGTTTTAAATTCTCCCTCCAGATGTCAAATGCAACTGTATATCTTTAGAGGTGGTGTTGTACACATTTGTACTGCAACTGAATATGTTTCACAGTTTTGCAAAGGAAACCCGAACATTCCAAAACAGATTATAGAGTGGGCCAGCAACTAAGGTGTTTTAAAATAACTTTTGTCCTGAATAGGTTTTTTTTTCTCCTTAAGTCCCACATTTGGCTGTACAACCGATTTTGAAGAGAAATCCAGTTCTTGATCTCTGTGTGGCTTTGTTTTGTTTTTAGTTCACATAGTAAAGCCAATAGACAATATTGAAGAAAGAAAAAACAACAGGGAAGAATATGCGTGACCATCGATCTATGGCATTTACATCAGTCAAGTCTGGGATGGTAATTTTCAACTGAGAGGCACGTCTCCGTAGCCGGCTTTTCTTTTGGGCCACATGCCGTTCCAGGGCATTACGGCCAAAGCTGTGTCTCGGTAAGCCAGCCTTCCGGTACTGGATACTTGAGGTATCATAGGCCAGCATAGTGCTTCTAGGGTCCCCAAGGCCTATAACAGCTTCAGAAGCAGCCATCTCATTTTTAATTTCAAGTGTGCTCAACAGAATGTTTTCATGTGGATCCATCTGGAAAACACAATGGGCTTGGCTTAGTGTGCATAATAAAACCCCACACCTAACCAATCATCCAACAGTTGAGACCTAAGATATCCAACTCAATGCTGATTTACAGAAATTTCTACTTTAACACTTTAGACATCCTTCTGGATCCTGTATTTGAAAAGCACAGGCAAATACATTGTATGGCACTGTCAAAGGCCAATGTTTGTCTGGCAGAAGTCTTGGAAAATGGTGGCACTGCCACAAAGCTCTTGCATGAAGTGCCGCACTTTGCCGGCCTACACATTCTGTTCTGACAAGATTCATCAGCATTCACAATAAGAATGATCGCAATAAGGCCACTGCTGCTGCCCCAAGAGTTCTGAATTTCAGCACAGTCCTGTAGTCTGAATGCAGTGCTAAGCTCCTCTGCAAACCATTTTGAAATTCTCATCCATTGAAGTTAGGAATTTTGATACTTTTATCATCAGAGAGAAAGCTGATCAACTCCTCTATATTTCATGCCCGGGCCTAACAGTGCTCTCTTTTTTAAAAAAAAAATTCACGCTGGAACATCTCATCAGAACAGAACAGGCCATGGTGCTAGGCTGCACTTCAGAGGCAAGAATGACCAGGCATTCATTTCAGAGTCTAATCACATTACGTGCCAACACATGTTTTGGTGTATCATTACAAACTTTAAATAATGTGAGAAGGTAGTAACAGAATGATAACCATAAATTCCATGTTAAGATTCAGGTATTGAGTGCACAAAGGACAAGTGATGTGTGCCATGCTCTTAGTTATTCCAGCCTGAATACCCTTCATTATCTACAAAGTATCTTCCCAGAATAGTAGCTACTGCTTATTTACATCAGCCATTTTGTTGGATAGATATAAGGACAAATTCTTTATTTTAACAGGAATTACTAGAAAACCCTGGCCCAAATCCTGACTAACTCTGTGTGTCTGGATAGTAACACACAGCAGAAGAACCCCTGCTTCAGAAGTTTAGGTGCTTGCATGTGTAGGGGGGAGATTTTTGCCAATTTCCCTGGAAGTGCTTGGAGAAACCTGGAAACATGACCCTTGTGAATGCTGCTGCTCCTGCTGCCTTCTGGTCATGCAGAGGTCACATGGAGTACGTCCGGGGTGTATATGAAAGAGATCAGTGAAAATCGTTCCTCCCCTGTGTGGGCAGTGAAGTGCTGCTACTCTGCAGCACTTCATCAGTCAGGATGCTGGTTAGGACATTTACACATTCATCGGAAAGTAAATTGAAACCCAGCAACTTTAGTGGGATTATATCCAGAAAGGTAAAGTTACATATCAATTGCAGGATCAACTTCTAACTGATGGAAAATATACATTTTTAACTACACAATCTTCTGTAATAACTCAAAATAAACTGCCTTTCTATATTGCCTATTAAAGGGTCTGCTGAAACAATGTCTGCTCCACTCTAGTAACAGTTTGCATGACTGGGAGTTTAAGTGTATGCACACAGGACTTCCCTACTCCCACACTGCAGGGCTTCCTAATTCACTGCAGTGATGGGGATGGCACCATTTCACTGTGCAGTTCAGTCTACACATAATTTTTTAAACAGTTGAGATATCATAGCTGAACAGGTTGGGTTGGAAGATTGTACTGTTAGCCCACAAAGGATCTGGTCTCTTAACTTCAGGGGCTGACATCCAGATTAATGCTGGCTGGCGCAATGAACAAAGTTGTGCACATACAAGATGGTTGCATGGCTGCTTGTGCCAACATGGATAGTGGAACACGAACTGACATCCAGTCTAATGTTGTGCTAGAGCAACAAGAGGAGTTGCACACATGTAAGGGGTTTACGGAGTTGAACAAAGCTGTGGTACTTTGCAGTGTTGCAACACCCTTCTCTTGAACATATACAATTATTGTTCAACCTGTGAACATCTTCTGCTAGTGCAATGATCAGTCTGCAGCAGACATTCCTTTCTTTGTACAATATCCAGGTGTTATGTCCTTTAGTTAGTGCATCAGCCTTACGCTAGCACAACACTAGTCCGGAACACAAACTCCTGAAGTAACAGAACTAGCTAGCACAACATCCTTGAGCTAGTGGAAAGTTTGTGCAGCACAGAATTAGTCTGGATGCCAGCTGGGAACTTTAGCTTTGGATAAGCCTAACAAATTAGTGTGAGGTTTAGCTAAAGTTACTCAATTCTGCTTTCAAATAATCAAAACCTTCTGGCAGCTATTGTCTGAAACCATTATATATGCTCTTTCTGGATATGGTGGTACAATTGTCCATTGAAAAGCTGCCTCGTGTTCACAAAAAATGCTTCTTACATAGACTGTGTTTAGGCTATAATACATTTAAGGTCTAGCCCATAACAGAATTGAAGTAATTCTGATCAGAATGCCTGGAATAGGTCCCCTTGCACTTCCAGTTTAAACAAACAGATCAGTACTCAAAAGCATACAATTTCTGCAGCACCATAATGGACAATTATGGATGTATAAGCGTAGCCATTTCATATTTCCAGATGCTACCACCCCATTAATGAATTCTGACATCAGCCAGCCCATTGTAAGCAACTAGACAGGGGTGAATGCATTTTCATGGTAGACACGCTTATTTCAACATATATTTCATGGCACCAAGCATTAAAGAATTCACCATTTAGGAAACAGTAAATTCTTTAAAGTTTAAATAACAATTTAAAAGGAAGGAAGTTAGCCTTGTGACAAATACACGATGACTGTGAAACAAATACAGACTTCTTAATAACATTTGAGGTTAAAAAACCAGGAGCATTGGTTAATCAAAAACAGTTATACTAGGGTAGGTGGGTGGGTAGGCTGAATGGGGTGAGTTACACAAGCAGGGTAGCAAAGCTTTCTGGAAGTTTCATTTTCCATTTCCAGTCACAGCCCAGACCTCAGATATTAAACCCATCTTCAGCCTTCCACACACTTAGTTTCAAAAGGAACTGGGCAGCTTGGCCACAGACAAATTTATCTGAATATTTTTTAAAAAGTGTATACACTCAGACAAGGTGATTGTTAGTGAATATTGAGTGTGATAATCTGAAACACAGAAACAAGACTGATAATCAGATGAATCAAGTTCTCATGTGGCCAGGTTTGAAGTCTTCTATGGCTGCTGTAGAGATGCCATTAGAGTTGCTGCAATTATCCAATGAGAGGAATTCATCAAGTTGCCACACAGTCAAATAATTTAGAAGGAAAATAAAATTGTTTTTGGCAAGTATGGCATTTAGTACCACACACATTTTCATTTACCTCTTAAGAGACTATCTGCTGTTATCAGACACTTGGTCTAATAACACCACAGCTTGAGAAGGCTGGAGGTTTCTAAACCTTTTCCAATGAGATATTGGAAATTATTTAATAGCAATAAATTAGTAATGGATGAACCTCAATTGTCTTATTATGGGAGATAAGTAGCAAGAAATTGTATATTTATTCATAAAACTCAGCTTTCTCTGAGTAGAAATTGGGCTAACCAGCCTCTTTTAAATTCCACCTGCCTTTCACTTCCAAAGCAGGAAATGTATAAGGTTATGATAAAGAAAAGGATGGGAAGCAGATTGATCTGATTTTTGGTCATGAAGTAAACATTTGAGGTTAGGATTAGAAGCTTTACTGCTACAGAACAGGTTCACCCATCTCTAATGAAAATGTATGCTTATAACTAAAGAAAAGCTTACAATACAACAGTGAAACACATTAATTCTGCAGGGCGCCTTTCATCCAGAAGGATCCCAAAGCGCTTTACAGACTTTAGAAAGCAACATCACTTCACCAACAAGTGCAATCACCTCTCAGGCGAAATGTGGTGGCCATCTAACATCATCAAACAACACACTATATTTTAGTACAGGAAATGAGGAATGCAGTAGCCAATTGAAACTATGCGGTGGGTGGTGGTGAGTGGTGTGGATGGTTCAGAAGGCAGAAGACAAGTTATAATACAACCAAAAATGAGGATAGGATCTTGGCATTAAAAATGCCCGCTCTTGCAAAATGTGCCATGGGATCTTTAATGACCACTAATGGTCTAAGACCTCAGTTCTAAGTCTCTAAGGATAAAATCATTAGAAAACAATAAAAGATACCTTTGTTGAATACATTTCTGGACAATGATATGTGCCAATTATTCTTCTGTCCTGTAAGTTAACAACATCAAGACCAGTTTCCTTAGAGAAAAGGCAGCTGTTAGCGTTCATTAAAAATTAACGCACTATAGGCTATTATTATAAACTATGCACTTTAATTAAAAGCACAGGGCTCTCTGAGCCAACAATCAGCAGAAGTTTGTCCTTGGTTTAGAAGTGCTGTTGTTGTCTTGGCCCTGACATTGTAGACAACATACATTCATGATGGAAATGTATTTTATTTTTCCAACTGGTCATTTTTGACCAAAAAAGAAATGATGATATGCAAAAATTATTTTGGAAAAAGTGGAACAACATGTGGATTTACATGGTGGTGGAAGGAAGCTATAAGGAAACTTTCCTAGTGCTGAGGGGGTTATTCAGCCACAGAACAGGATTGCCGATGATGCAAAACAGACTTTAGGCATTTAATGGAGAAACTCCACAGGGCAGGGAATGTAGGGAAGGTAAATATGTGAAGGGGGAAACTGAAACAAAACATTATGACAGTAGAAGATGAATGCTGAATGATAAAATCCAATAATAATAGAAGTGTGATACAATCACGCTAAATGATAACATGACATATGACAAAAATGGCATTAACTCTTGTTTCTAATCAACCTGTAGAAAGTTAACCATAGAGCATGAACAGCTGCGGATCTTCACAGCTCACAGGAGAGGCGATTTCAACCAATACCTAGAAACTCCAAAATGATGGCCATCTAACAGAGTTCTGTATAAATTCCAGATTTACAGAATCTTACATTCAAACTAAGTCTACTTATAATAAAGGAAAGGATGTAACTATTTCTTAAATCTGGGAGTTGAACCAGTAGCTTGTTCATAGTTCAAATTTTTCTGTTTTTTAATGCTTTATTCATAAGTTACTTCTATAGTGTCCGCTTATTGCTCTACGCTTACTTTCAAATATGCATGTGAAGGAACAGTCATGGTCCATTGCTTGTAAGGAGCTTGCTTTTAACTCATAAAGGTCATAAACATGGTCATGAGAGGGGTGAGGAGGGCAGGTGGCGGGGGGGATGCAGAGATGCACCTACCTCCCCCCACCCCTGACGACCTGTGTGCTTCTCTCTGGTGCGCCGTTGTGCGACCACATGATCTGTGCTGCTTCTGTCAGTGTGGATCATTGGAGGATGGGAAAACGAGTCCTTGCCTCCAGGAATCCCATAATGCACTGCATGAGCATTTTGAGGCATTCCCCTGTGAGAGACAAGGGAAGCATGAGGGATTCCCCTGCGATTTGTTTCTCTAGGCAGCCCGAGCATACACACACTCATGTGAAGCTTGAGCATACACATGATCCTAGATCTGAGTTAGAGGATGCGCTTGTGTGCCCTCTAACCCACGTTAAAGGCCGGGTTAAAAACCTGGGCTTCCGGGGAAGGCAGCACCAGGATTAGCCTCGATCCTGGTACTCCACACGAGCAGCCGAATCCAGGCTGGGCTGCCCTAACCTGAGTTGGGCTGCTCGTGTGCATAGCCTCCCAGACTCAATATTTTACCTTTGAGTTTGAAATCTACTGGATTGTTCCACTGGAACACAACAATGTGAGAGAGCTATGTAACACTGACAGAATGGGCTGTATTATCCTCAGTCAAAGAAGAGCTCAAGGTAAGGCAGCTTGTCTTATTTTACCTCTACTAGAGGCTTGCAGCCAAAGATTCAATTTGTCATTTCAAATCAATATGGGAATTTCAGCCTTCCTTATTGAATGCTTGGTCATGTGTACGTACTTCTTTCTCTCTCCATTTGCTCTCCTCTGCCTTGCTCTGCTCTTCTTTCCATAATCCCTATAAACGGTTATCTTTTTCAACCTTCCTTTCCTATACCCCCTACTTCCTTTTCAGTTCCATATGTATTCCCCCCCCTACTATTAGCAATTTTTATTGAAAGGCATTCCTTTGCTACAGTCCTGTCCTACACCTTCTTCCTGAAGCCAGTTTGCATGTGTTGCGCAGCTATAAATGAGCAAAAGGGTTCAAAGAACACAGGCCCCCAGCTCCACCCCTCCCTATTTTCTTCATTGTCTCCCTCACTCTGGGGGGCTGCCAGAGAGAGGGATGAACATGGACCCCCTCTCCCCTAGCGACACCCCTGTCTGTGCAGCTTAGTCAACGGCAACCAGAAACCCTTGGAATCAAAGCAGTAGGTCAATGACAGCAAAAGACCCTTCAACTTGCCCTGTTCCTCTGCAATGCATTGCACCAATGTCACAAAATCCCTCAGTGCATTACATTTGATTACAGGGCCTTGGCATGTGTCCCTGGGTTAGGCCTTAATCCTAAATCTCATCTACAGCTTGATCGCTTAAGATCATTCACATGACCTGTGAGCCAGGCAGGGGCAGGGCAAGGCAGGGGAGACAGGATCACACCTACCTCCCCCCCCCCAAACTTCTGTCATCCTCTTCTTGGCTGTGCCACTCGCATGCCCACATGAGCCACACTGCTTGGAGCAGAAAGGCCATCTGAAGACTGGGAAAACACAGCCCAGCCTCCAGAAATCCCTCAGTGAGCCGCAAGAGGAGTTCAGTGTATTGTGGGTTCCCCCACAAGCCAGGCACTGTAGGCTCCCAGCTCTGTGTCTGTTCTGGCTGCCTGAAGCCCGAGCAGACGCATGACAAGGGACTGAGGTAAGAGGGCATGTGTGTGCCCTCTTGCCTCAGTAAAAGCCCAGGGACAAAAACTGGGCTACTTGGAGAGGCAGCGCTGGGATCGGCCCTGATCCCAGCGCTTCACACAAGCGCTGCCCAAACCCCGGCAGGGCTGCAAAAGCCCGGGAAGGGCAGCTCGTGTGAGCAGCCTTACTACCTATCCATTTACAGATAATTATTATATTATTTTAAAAGCCTGCAATAAAAATTAAAAGATACTTTTAGGATTTAAGGAATTCTTAAAACAAATAGTAGCATTTTAGCAGACTTTCCGAAAAAGAAACTGAGTAGCTCTGAATGGCATGCAACAGGTAATTGGGTATCATCACTCAGCTTTACCAATCTGCACTAAAAGGTGTCCCTCTCCTTCAGCTAATCTTTGCACAAATGCAGCTGAGCCTGAACCATGATTCTAGGCTTTGCCAGCAGAACAGCATGGATTGGTTGTGTTTCTTAGGTAAACACTTTTCTCCTCTCTATGGGGTTCTTTCATATGTTATCCTGAGGGATACTGGAATGATTTCTGTATGGCTGGGGCTGAAGGCAGAAATTACTTTTAAGGAAGCTGAAGGTTACATGAAAGAGACATAGTTACACATGCACACTCATTTCTTTTGTTCCACCACAGCCACATTTGGTCAAAGTAGTTCATAAGGTTCTAAAGTGCTACAAAACCTTGCAAAAGCAATTTACTATAGGAGACAGTGGGATGTGGCTGAACAACACAACAGGCACTGATGCCTCCAGTATCACCTTCAATTATCTGAAATCACTATTGTCTGTCTACTGCCTAAATGTCATTCTGTTCCAGTAATGTCTGTTAGAAGCAACCAACACTTGAAAGTTGAATGACATAGTTTCCTACACACACACACACACACACACACACACACACACACTCAGCAGACATTACCAGAACAGTATGGAATCAAGCCATTTAGGCGTCTCATTCATTCAGGTTACATTCAGTATCATTCAGGTTACGTTCAAATTGGTTCTTGTGCTTGATTACATCTGATTCAATTTTGCACCAACGTCCAAATATCTTAAGAGCTAAAAAAAAGCATCCTAAAATATACAAGGGAGATGGAACCAAATAGTTAAATGGTCCTTGCATACTATGCATGTGACATAGAGGAACTGGGCAGAAAGCACCAGCACAGACACAGTTTGTGCCTTTACCCTATGACCTCAAAGGCCATTCTCAAGACAACTGACGCAATGGTTTCTTTGGTCCCACACATTATATGAGATGGTGTAAATGGCTAGCCATAGAAAATGAGATGAAACAGACTGCTTGCTGAACAAGGAGGGCAACTGAAAAAAGAATCAGCCATTGAGCCGCACAGATACACATCAGCTTAGCATACAAGACAGTTGCTGCATCTGAGTGTATTTTCTATTAATGTATCTTAACATATAAATTACTTTCTGAGAAAGTTTCTGTAATAACCAGGAGTAATTGTCGAGCTCTCTGAAAGTATTGGAGGACAGGCTCTAACAGGCTTGGTTATGTAAGAGGGCTGATGTGTCCTAAACAAGCAGAGACTGCATACACACTGTCCTTGTGCAAATGAAAGGTGGCATTCTGAGATCATTGCTGTGGACAGAGAGCCCCACACAGCTGACTTGACCTTTTTTTGGGATGCTAGCAGGAATAGCATTAGAGACTGTACAGAGAAGTCACCTTGTGACCTTTTCTGTAACAGGCCACAGGCTTAGTCTGCCGCCGCCACCACCTCACATTACATTCATAGCAAATTCTTACATAATGCTAATGGAGGGAAAGCAAACAATGGCTCTTATGTACTGCTGGTTCATAGCAAATTCTCACAAAACAGCAATGTACATTTCAGAGGAGTGGCTTTTCTGTGCTTCAAAAATGATGATGTTAGCGACTTACGAATGGAAGTTAACATGAAAACTATCCACCTACAATTTCTCACAGTATCTAAATCACACCTTCTTAACTGTTTCAGAGTTGCAGAATGTGTTAAAGAGTAGGAATTGTTCTGGATAAAAAGCCAACCATTTGGATTTTGGATTTTGAAGAACTGACTTGTGACAGCACTGTGAAGCTCAATTACAAGATGCTGAAAGAGACCGCGTAACTATGCCTTCCCTGTGCTTGACTTTTGCTAAACCATATTTTGCCCTTCTTCTTGCTTGAAACTTGCACCTCTCAACTTACCACTAATTTCAACAGAAGCAGCATTTTCATAGATGATATCATATGAAGTGTAAATAATTTGACCAAGTGTTAGTCTTTATTAACACTAATTATTTAAAGTCAGTTTCCAGAATATTTTTAACTCATTCCCATTGCCCCTGGAATGCTGGGGAAAATGGAATTCCCTTTGTGAGATCTCCTGCCACAACTTCATTATGTGAGGGTGTCTGGACCTGTTCCACACTTCCATCAGCGTCCCTGTGGCAAATGAAATGGGTGAGTCTCTTCTTAGCTACATTTATTTTCCTCTGCAGATCTCAGCTCTTGGGTTACTGTTCCCACCCTGGAAGGGCAAAGGGGATGCAAAATGAGTATGAATGGGCCTCTGGAGATGTCTCCAGCATGTGTACTTCTATGCAGCAGCAGACCTAAGTCAGCACAAGCCAAACCTCATACCTTTGTCCTCATTTCCTGTTGAACTCTCTTTTTGGTGCCTTTCTGTAGCAATTCTCTTTCCACTGCCTCAGCTACTTCTGGTGTTCATACCACAGAGGCAGGAGAATGCACCAAGGGTTTTATCTAGCTGGTCTGAGAACCCATCTTCACAACTGAACTGACAAGTATATTGACAAACAGGATACAGATTGAAGTCTCCCAGCCTTGCGCGTCTCCATTCTTTTCCTCCATCCTGTCTCTCTTCTGTGAAAAGTTAACAAAAGGCCCCACAGTCCAGTGTCTGAGACAGGGCCATTAAAAAAACAAAAACAAAAACAAAAACTTCCCCTGGCTGTAACCAGAGGCAATTGGGGAAGTGCAGGAGTGAGCGGCTTCAACCAGCATTCAGTCTGCTGGTATGCCTGTCTGTCTCAGTTTAGATGGGAAGATGTCCACAATGCTATGAACACACTGTGAGTTGTTTAAAAAAATACTACGAGTTTCTACACATGATCTGTGTGTGGAGCGAGGATGGGTTTGGTGGGGAGAGCGGGTCAAGACCGCTCTCCCCACAGACGATCAAATGATGGGCTCTGGGCGGCCGAATCGGCCACCCACATGACTACCGGCTTCATCACAGAGCTGGTACGGGCAGTGGGGATCAGGGGCTGCCCAGACCCCCAAAGTCCCAGGATGCCCCACGTGAGTGCACAGGGCATTCTGGGGAGACCCCCAAGGCTGGTTTTAGCCTCCCGGTCAGCAGTCTACTTGTGTGTCACTGTGGTGTAGACTGTGGAGGCGTGCCGCAGCAACACACAATCAACAAAACAAGGTTAACGGAGCGCTCACTCCATTAACCTTGTTTAAGGGGAGGGGTTGGTAGGTGGGTTAGCTGCCGGGGAACCACCAGGCTCGCCTGCGATTCTCATGATGGGGGAAAACTGGGCTGTGCTCCCTTAGCCCAGTTTCCCCCCATCTTGAGAATAGCCTTTACATCTATCCTCAGCCTTCGTTTAGTTGTGAATATGCTGTGAGGCTTCATTTTACATTACGATTGTCTGCAGCCTAATATGGGGTGAGAGGTGTTAATGAGACTGCATGATATCACACCACAGTTCTTCCGATTAAATATTTCTATGAATTTCTTTAATGACCTGCATTTTCTAGTGGGATTCAAATTTTTCATGATGGAGCTAAGTCTTAATATCACATTAAGAGTTATGCATTTTCCAGAACAGCTTTCTCCTATCTTTGTTTCTGAGAGATAATAGCCATCATTAATTTGATGATCCCACTCATTTGTCATTTGGTGTTGGGTAAGAAACATACTTCAGCTTTTCAGACATGCTGACCGTAGATACCTTACATAAGAGAGAGACTACTGAGAAGATAATTATCTTCTATTATCAAAATTATGCATCTACTTCTAAACAGTGGCCAACATGTCCAATTATCTTTCTTACCTAAATGTTCAGATGGTACAAACATAACTTCAGAAGAAATCACACTTCTAGAAGAGTGATTTGGTTCACAGAATCAATAATGGCAATTGTATAACAGATTTGGAAAAGTTTTAATTGCCAAAGGAAGTAATCTATTTAAATGCCTCCACAACATAGCAAACCTATTTCTATACCATTGGTCAATGCTATTGTCAGATAATAAGTTGGACCAATAAAATGCAATGGACTGGCAAATCTAAGGAAATACTGTGCTGTAATTCTTGCAGATCAGCAACTTTTGCAACCAGAATGAGTGTATGCAGATCTGCACAACGAAATCCAGTAAAAGAAGAGAGTTTCCTGGCAGAGGATTCTGGACCCTCCTCTTCTTCCATCCGCTGCTTACCAAGTTTCCTTCACTACTGCATGAATATTGTTTACTGGCTTATGGTATACTAGATTGATTATTATTACTACCGCACTAGCACCTTCATGGAAGGTAACAAGAACATAAAGGGAGCATCAAGCACCAGAAAGACAGAAGTACTAAAGGTCTAGAAAGAGAAAATGAAGCAAGCTTAGGATCTCAAGTCTCAGGTTGATATAAACCCAAAAGAAGCTTTCCGGGGGTGGGGAATGTAATGCTAAGAAGTTACTGATATTAGATTAATTGCCCTGCATGATAAAATGATGAGGAAAAATACTGCTCACTGAAGGAAACACGAATTGCACATAATCAAGATCAAGCAAATCTAAGGTAGTAGGATGGCCAAGCAGTGTGAAAAGACAGATGGATTAAGATTTCAAGATGGCTGAAGATATGAATATGTATTACTTTTAAAAATAACAAGAAAGCTAGAAATGGAAGAATAAAGATCAGCCTCAACACAACTGGAGACTGTATATTACACTACACAAGCAATTACTTTAAAACAGACATATACACAAACAAATGGGCTTACATAAATATAAGACAAACAGAAATGCATCCAAAGAGGAACTTGTAAACCATCAGGCATCTGTTATAAATCTCTGAAATCTAACAGACTAGATGGAGCTATTCCTCCTAAAAGTTAGAAATAAGCTGTCATTGTGACACTATCTTTGAATCTCAACAATCAGCTCTTTCATAATGATGAAACAAATGGAGAGTATATCTCTTCAGAGACAAATAGCATGAGGGGCTAAATTAACATGGGTTTAAACTAAACCTACTGGACCAATTAATGAATTTTGACATTGCAACATATATTATTTATTTATTTATAGATATATGAATTTGATAGTTGCTTTTCTATGCAAAAAATTCAAATGAATTACAATATAATGGATGATGAGAACGCAGCGGATATTTTATCTGGGTTTTAGTAAAGCATTTCAAACAATACTATACAATATCTTATGGTTAGAAAGCCAACATAAGATGTCTTGGACAGTTAGTACAATCAAATGGATCAAAAACTGGCTATCTAACCGTATTAAGAGAGTAATCGTAACTGGCAGTCCATCTAGTTGGGGAGAGATTTCCAGTGGGTTCCAGGGATCGCAATTCGGTCCCATTTTGTTTTATATCTTTATAAAAGATCTGGAAGACAAAGTAGAGAATACGCTAAATAAGTCTTTTGGCTTCTACTAATTAGGGAATGGTGTGCAGATCTAGAACTAGCATAATAATTGTAAATGCCTCTTTGAAATTGGAAGATAGATTTTACAGACCATTAATTTAGATATAACAGAGAGACAGAAGAGGATAACAGAACACAGAACACAGGATGCTCAGCAGAAGAAAACAGAAGAGGAGCTTTGCTAATCATGTTTGTGTCAAACATATGAAATGGTTTGTGCCTTTTGGACATTCTTGCACTGAGTATCTTTTAAAAAGCCAAAGGCATTATCACATGGGAAAGGCAGAGAAATGAACACTATCTCACACGAGGCTAAATTGTAAGAGCTAAGTGCACAAAGAGCTTGAGGAAAATAAAGAGAACAGAGAACATATCACAGCCAACTGCAGGATATCCAAAATCACAAGTGGAAGAATTAAGTGCTGTTAAAGCCAGAATATGGAAGAGCACCGGAATAAAGATATGACATTTCTAAGCAGAAGAAAAAGTTCAGACAAAATAATCATTATAATAGGTCTTGGTACTAATCCCCCAGGGCAAATGTGCAATGAACTCAGTACTCAGTAAGCAAACACCTGAAACACTGCAGATGGGGAATTCATGAAAATTCTACTTTTTATGAAGGAACTTTCCACCTGAGGATGCTTTGGATCAAAATTCAAGATGTAAAATACAATGAGGCTGTTCCCATGAGTAGCCTGGGCTGGGATGCCTGTGTGGAGTGCTGGGAACCGCATGGATCCTGGTGCTCCTGCCCAGCCTAACCCCACTCCCAAGCCTGGCTCTTAGCTAAGGTTAAAGGAGTAAGCGCTCCCTTAACCCAGCTGCCAGGATCATGTGTCTCCTTGGGCTCCACACAGCCTGAGGGGACACAGAGATATGTGCCTAAGGTGCCTGTCTGATGGGGGAATCCCCAAGGCACTGTGCTCATTGCATGCTGCCTTGTGGGATATCCAGAGCCTGGGAGAATGAGTCCCAGCCTCTGTTGATCTGCGCTGCCAGGAGCAGTGTGGATAGTGATCCGTGCCTCTCCCGGCAGTATGGGTTGTGTGTGTGTGTGGCATGCATGCTGGAGAAATGGAAATTGATAGTCTGGGGGAAGATAGATGGAACCCTGTCCCCCGCCTGGTTGTGTGAATTGCCCCACTGTCATTTAATTGATCTATGTACAAGTGTTTTCTAGGTTACTTAACTATCAAATTAGCACATGTGCAAAATCTTATGTTTGTTTTCAGGGCCAGTGCTACCATTAAGCCAACTAGGCAGCCGCCTAGGGCACAGACGTCAGAAGGGTGCAGAGTGTATCAAATCAATCAAAATTATTTGTGTGCCAAAATATTTTATTTTGTATTTGAGAAAGATAATCAAAAATTGATGTATTACCTATTCTTGCCATTTAAAATATATTTAGCAGTTCCAAGTTTTGTGCTTTTCATTTTTTCTACAAAACATCTGTTTGTGAAAATCGAAGTTGACATTTTTGGGGGTGGGTACTTAGCCTTGCCTAGGGCACAAATTAGTCTGCCACCAGCCATGTCTGTTTTGCCACCAGAACAGGATTATCTGAAGAACTGGGATGCAGGGCCAGAAGAAACCAAAATAAACAAAAGGCTCACATATGGGTAGTACAGATGTTTCAAAGTAGGAGGTACTAAGTAAGATAGAATAGGGTAAAAGTGAAAAACTTAGAACAAATGGATTTCACAACATACTTGCTCCATGAACAAATCTTGAGCTTTATTCTCCATCCTTTCTTTGGGGTCCCTTCTTATTCCTACTGAATAGCAGAACAATATCTATTTTGGGCATTTCTTAACAGATGCTTATGGCACAAGGAATCAGAGCCACCCCTACTATGAAAAGGGTTGCTTTAGGCATCAAATTGTGGGCCAGTTTTCAGGGGCAGCACACCCAGTACACACACACCCCCGGCTACCAATGGCCTGCTGGAAAAGAAAATGGCATCTGATTGCTTTTCCTCTTCCCTTCCTTTTAGAAAAAGGAAGAGAGATTTGAAAGCAGGAAGAAATGTGGTGGTGGTGGTGGTGGGGAAAGGGTGATTTTAACACAAAGAAGACAGAGAAGGGAGAGGCACCATTTGATCCTCTGTTTCAGGCAACAAAATGTCATGGATTGGCACTGCAGTGAATAATTGATGTCTACAGGTTGCATTTCTTTTGCAGGACCTGCAGAGTTAATGTTTGAGCCATATTGCTTTCCCGTCTTCCACTCCTGGTTGCCCTGATTCTCCTTCAAACTGGTAGGAATCTAACAATCGTACTTGGGTCAGCCTCAAGCAACTGCATTCTGGCCAAGAACCACAGTTACCAGTCACAGCTGACAAGGATTGGAGCAATGGGACAGAAATCTGTAGATTCTGCTTCTGAGCTTGGTAATACTGATTATGTTGCCTTGACAGTTCTCTATTTCTTGTCCAGACCTTTACTGGCTAAAGGTGGTCACAGAGAATAAAAGAATAAAATGAGCTCAGGAGGAGATGCAGTCAAGACATCTGGCACCAGCTTGGGCCAATTTCCCAGGAATCGAATCAGGATGAAGCCTTATAACTTGAGATCAGGGGTGACTTTCTTATGAGGCAGCAAATACACCATGGGATATGGGTCCCTTACAGGTGCTGCCCCACCTACCTTCTGCCACCACCTCCGACTCCATGCTTCCCCACTTTGCTGGCTTTGCTGACATACTCCTCTCACTGGCTCAGATAGAAGGATTTCCTTCTAGGGATGTGCCCAGAACTGGTTCCGTGCAGTCCTGGGAGGGTGGGGGGGCTCCTTTAAGGGGCAGGGGAGGTGCTGTCTATCTGCCAGCCCCCACCCTGCCAGCACTTTCATAAAATGCGGGTGCTGGGCCTGCAGCGTCCCTCCCTGCGCCCTGGTCACCATTGCAACGGAAGTTGTGATGGTGTATATATAACCCCTGCTAACTTGGCAAAGAGGCACCTTTTAAGGTTGTGAGTCTCTTTATTTAACAGGGGAGAGTAACTGGCCCTATCCACCCCCGACACAGTACCTCTAGTGACTGTTGCTGGTGTCTATCTTATGTTTCTTTTAGATTGTGAGCCCTTTGGGGAAAGGGATCCATCTTATTTATTTATTATTTCTCTGTGTAAACTGCCCTGAGCCATTTTTGGAAGGACGGTATAGAAATAGAATTAAAAAATTAAAAAAATTAATGATGATGATGATGATGATGATGATGATGATGTCATCTTTCCCCCTCTCATCGCCAGATGGGGTGCACTATCATTGCAAGGCAGTGATTAGTGGGCATCCAAGCACTAGCAGCTTCCTGTGCTTGTCTCGCTTCTTTGCCACTGTGTTCTCATACCTTGACCCAGCTGTTCCTTGCTCGAAGCACAAAACTAGTCTGCTCCAGATAAATTTTGAACTTGGAGAGGAGAAACAAAGAGAGAGGCAAAAAAGAGGCCAGAGCATGAAGCTGCCCATGCTTGGACACATGCTAACTGCTGCCTCTTGGGTGCAAGCAGTGGTGGCATGCCCCATCTGGCTGTGAGAGGGAAGGCAGTGGCATCTGGGCTGATGGGGCAGGGGTGAGGATGGGGTGGTGTCTGTGTCAGCCCAGGGGGCAGGACAGGCAAGGGACAGCAATCTGGCTCATTGCTCTTTGCCTCAAGAGGTGGACAGCAATGAGCTACACTGCTCTCCCTCACTGGCAAGCCGCAAACGGCAATGGCCAGCACTGCTCAAGATGCCAACCCTTGTTTGCCATTTCATTGGGCTCAGTGAAGTTACAGCATTTCCCTGATTTCTTGACCATATCTAAGAAATCAGGAACACATCTTTGGTTTGCACAGTCTTCCCCTCCTCGCTCTTTCCTTTTCAGCACTATGGCTAGTGTCATGCCTTTTAAACCAGAATTCTAAAAACATGGTTTGAAGCAGCTTTCAGATCCTAGTTCAAAGCTAACTACGGTTAGCATTCAATTAGATGTGAATATAACAATGACTATAATCAGTGCTGTGAAGGGAAGATGGGAGGAATTTCAGATGGAGAGGGGAGGAGAATGAAGCAGGGTGAAAAGTGATCTTGAGGAGCAGTCCTGATTAGCCCTGACTATAGTTGGTCAGCAGAATGCAGAAGCTGGGTATTGTAACAGAAGGGAATGTTGCTCCAGACGTCTCTCAGAAAACTGCTAGCTTTTGTAGCCAGCTATTCAGGCAGGATGACTTGGTACCACCATATTCATAAGTAAGCATTGTTGTTGTTTTTTTGAAAGGGGACAATATTGCCTGATTTTACAGGAGTTTGATCTGAAAGTTTGGGGGGTCCTCCACCATGGCTGGGAGGTCTTTGGGATATTCCTCCAAATTGGTGGTCAGTGGCAGGGCTGTGACCTCAGGTCTTGGCTGGGTTATTGGTTGGGTTTCCTCTGAGTCACCTGGTGAGAGGGATTCCTGTGGCACAGGGTCACTTGGTGACTGAGTCAGTGGTGTCTCCTAATCCATTTCCTCTCCTAGACTTTCTGCTGCATCTCCCACCCAGGGTGCTCCAAGGTCAAGACAACAGGAAACTATGACCAATATACAAAGTTGGGTGCGGGGGAGTGCTGCTGTGCATGCATGGAAGGATGAGTTTTGATGATCCTCTCTTCCCCATGCAGCTACCTGTGTTTCCTGAAAGAATATCTGTGACGTCTGTGAGACCTTTGGGGACCTATTTTGGGGAGGTACAGGTGGCTGCAGAAGGAAGAACGGATACCTGAAGATTATCCTCATATGTCCATGGAAGTGTTCCTCACACACAAATCTTAGAGGTCATCCACACAATCAACAACTATGTTCTACCAGGGTTTGGGAGCTGGGTGTGCGCTTCCACACAATCACTTCTACCCAAGTTTTCCTCTTACCTTGCTTCCACACAACTGAAAATAGGGAGCACACACAGCTCCCAAACCCGGGTAGTTTTTGATTGTGTGAATGACCTTGTAGTTTGGATGTAGCCAATGTTTACATTTTAACTGACTTATTCAAATGGATTTTTGAAGAAGAGAGAAGTATTACCTCTTGGATGAGGAACATTTAGACCTTCTTAGAAACATAATGAGGCTCTTCTCACGATCCATGAGAAGAGCCTCTAAGGGGTTTGTGGGAAGAGCGGGCTTAGCCAACTCTCCCCGCAGCTGAGCAGCAGTCTGCTCTAGGTGGCCTCAGTGGCTGCCCACACAACTACCGGCTCCGTCACGGAGCCGGCGGGGGCTGGGGAGTTCAGGGGCTACGCGCCCCATGGAAGCTCCAACATGCCCTGCGTGAGCGCGCAGGGAATGCTGGAGAGACCCCTGAGCCGGGAGGCTGCTTTTGACCCTCCCAGTTGGGCGTCTACTCGTGAGTTGCTGCACCGCGGAGCCACGGCAACACACGAATTTAAAAACTGGGTTTGCGGAGCACTCGCTCCGCAAACCTGGTTTAAGGGCAGGGGTCTTTCGGCAGGTTACCCGCTTAGGAACCACCGGGCTCACAGCCGGTGGTTCACATGATGGGAGGAAATCAGGCTAGCCCGATTTCCTCCCATCGTGTGAACAGCCTCAATCTTTACTACAGAGTAATAACAGAATGAATTTGGCAACATTGCACTCTGCAGATTTCTATCAATTGTAAATGATCATGTTTAAGGTTTTAGCAAGAATAAAGCTTCCAGAATGCAATTCAAAATGTATGATCCAGATAGTTGATATATGCTTTTGCACAAAGGCAATTCACTTATTGGTTTGGCTAGGGAAGCTGTAACACTAGAACCAGAAAGTTGGCTGCTACCTTGTCTTCTAGTTCATTGCGTAAGAGGGACTGAAATCCCTGCCTCTTCAAAACCAATCATCAGCATTTAGGCTGCTCTAGTATACTCAGTTTTAGTTCAGGACATATAATAGCTAATTAAACAAGCTATCTTTGATTCAATACAGAATGGGGCTGTTCTCATGAGCAGCCAAACCCAGGCTTAGGCAGCCAAGACTGGGCTTGGCTGCCCATGAGAACCACCAGGATCCGTGTAGATCCTGGTGGCGCTGCTGCACCAAACCCAGAGCCAAAGCCTGGCTCTTATTCAAAGTTAAGGGTGCAAATGGGCCCTTAACCCGGTTCTCAGGTTCGTGTGTCAGCACAGGCTACTTGTAGCTCACGCTGACACAGAGCGCCCTGTCCCTTGGGGGAATCCCCCAGTGCATCGGGCTTGGTGCACCGTGGGATACCTGGAGGCCAACCAGGAGCAATCCAACCTGCTCAGGGCAGCGAGGATAGTGTGGGAGCATGGAGCACATGCCCAACAAGGTCAGGATGCTTGTCTGGGGGGACGGCAAGTTTTGCGAAGCCTTTCCCCTGCCCAATAGGTCATGTGAACAGCCCCATTATATGGTAAAGAACCCCACTCCCGCTTTTCTCTGATCCTGCATTTCTAGTCAAAATATTTTTCTTCTAACATATTTTACATGTTAAAAGTTATCTTTTAGACTCAACAAATGTCTGATATACCTACACAAATCTATATTTTGATAAATACAGCACAATAGTCTTCCTGGGCCATGTGATACCCAGGAAAGATACCTGGTTATAGCTAAAACTTTGGTTCAGATGGAAATCAAGTTATGAAACTGTTTGTCCTTTGCTAAAGTTTCCATCTGAACCTTAATTTTGCACTCCGTAGGTATCCCTCATTTCTTGTGTATAAAAGTAGCAAGCTAGTACTCATTAGCATGTGCTGAAGGAGATGTTGATGTTCCACCAGCAATGGAACTATGTGCAAAAGAGGAGTTTCTATTACTGGAGCTTCCAGTCAACAGGGCAGGTCGTAATTCAGTTTTAAAAGTAGCCTGTTCCAAAGGCTATGAGCGTTGTAGCAGCAAAGGTTTTCCTGGTTCTCTTACATATATATTAATTACCATGTTCTTACTGTAAATTTTTAAAAAGGCAGATATTTTGTGGATATATGGCTTTTCTTTTCATACCATACTGAGAGGGCATCATCACATTTTTTCACACCTGAAGTAATTTAAGATTAAAATGCCAGGGACAGTTACACACCTGGCTCTTAGCTTGCATCTCCGCCGGAATGGAGAGTGTGCGTTTGCACTTCGGCTGGATTTGTGCCAAAGTCCATGGGAGGTAATGGGAAACACTTCACACATAATTCCGGTTTCCCCCAAATTTGGGCTGCACATTTTAGCTTAGCCCAGATTCTGTCTGAGGTAAAAAAATTCTCTATTTGCTGTGGATTAAAAAAAAAAAAAGCTGAGGTTTTGGATTTGCCCCAACACGTCTCTCGCAATGTGTGGAGGGACCATTACCGATACTTCAGCTTCTTTCAAAGTTCACATTTTTGTCTTAAAAAAAAAATTATTTTTTTTGCTGGATTTCCAGGACATGAACTGTCAGCAGAGAAGCAGTAGTTGGCTGGGAATCCAACCCTCCTCCCCACCATTTACCTCCACTGTTTTAATGACATTTCCAAACTCAAACCCATTGATATTTGATCCATGGGGGGGGCAGTGGAAGTGGGGAAGGTATTTATAGTTCTCTCCCAAGCTGTGTGTTGGGTGAGCCAGGCGCTTGGCCTGTTTGCTTGGAGAAATCAACAAGATTCCCTTCCTTCCCTTTCCATTTTGCTTCCCCTGCTTCCTCCTCTGGAAAGTTAATCATCTTCCCCATCACAACCTGCAGGGGTGCTTCCTCCCCTTTCCTCTCCCTCCCACACTGAACTCTAGCTCCTAGATGTGCAGATATGATTTGATCCCCCCACCCCCGTGCAACGGTGGAGCGGAGGAAGAGCCAAAGAGTGTCCTTAGCAGCTGGTTCTTTGCCCTCTTCTTGCATTTCCAACCCATTTCAGATCAGAGAGGAAGCCAGGAAGGGGGCTGCTACTTTATCTTAACACTTTATTCTTTATCTTAACTCTTTATCTAAACTCTTTATTCTATGGAGCCCCAAAAAAG
This sequence comes from Hemicordylus capensis, assembly GCF_027244095.1. NCBI lineage: Eukaryota > Metazoa > Chordata > Lepidosauria > Squamata > Cordylidae > Hemicordylus > Hemicordylus capensis. The sequence continues at coordinate 376,080,332 of NC_069658.1, read as the reverse complement.
AGAGGTAGTGCTTGGCATTTAAAATGCAGGGAGAAAGAAAATCACCTGCTGTTGCTCCAGGTAGACGTTCTTGTGGAACCCTGACTTCCATGATTTAAAAAAAACAAAACAACAACCCAGGATGGAGATGAGAAGAGGGAAATCCCCAGCAAGATAAAAGCTTGCGGGGATGATGAAAGGCTGATGAGCTGGAGTAGGAAAAAGGGGGCAACAAAGAGCGAGACAAAAGATCATCAAGGAAAGGGTTAGTTGTGCAAGGACAACCTTACTTCAGACTCAGCCCAGCCTTGAGCCTCCCTCTTCTTCTTCCCCGCACTCCAGTGTACATGTTGCAGAAAGGGAGACAGAAGGTAATGAGAGCTTCAAAAACACCATGGGAGGAGAGGAGGTGACTGACAGCTAGACTGGGAAGCTCTCCAGTACAGATGCATACCCTGCCCCCAGCCAAAACCTCAACCAAGTGAAGGTTGAAAATATGGGGAGAATGAGAATCACATGCTGTTGCTCCAAGTAGTCATTCTTGCCGAAATCTGACTTTCAATTTTTTTTTAAAAAAATCATGATCTGTGCGACCCTGCACAGAAAAAAAACATATTTGCAGGGAATGTGCAGAGAAACTGCATCTATGGGAAGGGTCCCAATAATCCCCCAAATTTAAATGACATGATTCTAATGCAAAGCTCACTTGCCACTCAGATCCCCACACCATAAAAGCCAAGACTGTAAAAGTTCCATGCGTCTGAAGATGCATCCTCCATATGCCTGTCAAAACAAAGCTATATACTTGAAGCTATATATGGGATAAAGCAGGGGCAGAGCTACCATCGAGCAAATGGGTTCAAAGAACCCAGGCTGCAAAAGCCCGCAGGGAGCATGGCTCGGGCTCCATAAGAGCCCTGAGCAAACTCCTCCCTCTCACCAACCGGCTCGCCCCGAGCCAGCTCTGCCCTAATTTCAGGCAGTGTTTTCTGCCTGAAAGGTTCTATTTCCCTTTCTCTCCCTCCATCAAGGGAGAGAAAGAGAAATAGGTACTTCCAGGTAGCAAGCACTGCCTGAAATGACAGGGCAAAGCTTGCTCGGGCTCTCTGGAGCTCAAGGCCATGCCCCCTTTGCATGTGACATCAAAGGTATCATATAGCTTCACACAAATGAAAACTCTGTTCTATGGGTTTTGGAGCTGTGTGTGCTCTCAATTTTTGGTTGTGTGGAAGCAAGGTAAGAGGAAAACTGGGGTGGAAGTGATTGTGTGGAAGCAAGGTAAGAGGAAAACCTACCTAGATTTTTCTCCAACCTTGGTTCCACACAATCACTTCTACCTCAGTTTCCCTCCAACCTTCCTTGCACACAATGGGGTGCTTCACACGATTAGTGTGAAGTGCCAGGAGGGTTAGTGTGGGGAGAGTGGGCTTAGCCCACTCTCCCCGCACATGAGCAGAGTGCTCGCCCTGGGCGACTACCAGCTCCGTCATGGAGCTGGTGATGCGGCAGGCATCGGGGATTGCCTGGCCCCTGGAAGTCCCAGCATGCCCCGTGCAAGTGCACAGGGCATGCTGGGGAGACCCCGAGGCCGGGAGGCTTGATGGACCCTCCTGGCCGGGGGTCTTCTCACAAGTCGCCACGGTGCGGAGATGCACCGCAGTGTCTCACGACCCAAAAACCCGGGTTAGCAAGTGCTTGCTCCGCTAACCTGGGTTAAGGGGAGGGGTTTTTAGGCAGGCTAGCTGCCACAGAACCACCGGGCTCACCTGGTTCTCACCGGCATTAGCCTGCTTTTGCACGGTCGTGTGAATAGCTTCAATAACTTCTACCCAGGTTTTCCTCTTACCTTGCTTCCACAAAACTGAAAACTGGGAGCACACACAGGTCCCAAACCCAGGTGGAACACATTTTTTGCTTTTGTGAATGACCTCATAGACTACCAACTATACAGTATAACAGAGCTATATACTGGAATTATCACTTGTTGCCTGCACAGTGATTACCTTTGTGCAGGAAAACATGTGCATGGTTTATCATTTGAAGTGCAGTATGCTTTTCCCTCCAAGAACAGTGTTTGGGAAGCTTCCCAACCTAGGCATAGATCAGAAAACACAACGTTTGAAATGCCCTTGGAGTTTGTTGCTTCTCTATCTCCCAAAATAAAGCTACTGAATTATTGGAATTATGATTCAGATATTCTGTATTGAATATGCAAGAATTAATCCATAACTCAACTTAAAGATGTCACTGGTTTTCTTTTTGAGCAATTATTTTGTGATTCCCTGCTCAATGATGCATTCCTGACATGAATTATTATTTTAAATATGGAACATTTTGAAAAGTTTAGTATTTGGGCAGCTGCAATAGCTTATCCTACAGTCTCTTTTCTGAAATGTCCTCCTTTACAGAGAGTGGCAGAAAAGGATAGAAGCACTACATTTACCATAGTACCATTAGTAAAATAAGCTTGGGTGCAGAGGAAGAGGAAACTAACATCTAGCCCAGAGCTGTATGAACCCTACTTATATTTCCAGATCTCTATGCTTTCATTTTCACTCACATGAAACTTGGAGAAAATGTTGGCATAGAATTTTGATTTGTATAAAAAGAATATATGCATTCTTTTGTACAAATTCTTCCAAGCTTTATTCGTGTACAATTTTACAAAAAATGCACCTTAGATCGGATTCATTTTGTATTTCAGTGAAATGATATTTTCACTGAAACCTTTAATCATAAATATATTAATTTACTGACATATATTTCTCTGCCCAGTTTATAATCCTTTTGGTTCTGTTATAAAGTTTCATACAGCTCTCCGATACATTGTATTTTAGCCATCATTTTGGACTGTTCTTCTGAGGAACAGTTTAAAGACCCATTAAGCTTCTTCAAGTCTTCAAACCTTCAGTCTCACAGGGAAGACAGATGACCGGAAAACCTATAGTGAATATGCACATCTTAGAATTCAAGCTTCAGCAAGGATAAAACCTGGTTACAGGGCAGTGTAGCCCTGTAAAGTTCTTTCCAGGTGATTCTTTTTGGTGCAATAAATAAGTGTGCAGCTGTTCTTCATCTGTTGCTCAGGATCCAGGTCGCTTCCCTCATACCTTGTGGTTGCCCTTTCAGAGCAGAGATATTGCATTTCCCCCCACCCAGCACCACAATACTTTGTCCTTGGGGAAAGGTAATTCTTACTCCAGCTAGTGTACCCATTTGTAGCTGAAAAGAATGTAACTACATTAGGGACACTTACTGGAAAGTGCTCTGACATCACTTCTTACAAGCTTGCACCACTTTTGACCTATTATTGGAGGGCTGAGTAAATCAAAAATTAATGCTAGCATAATTAACACTTTAATATTAATGCACCCACCATTTCATTGACCTTTTCCCTTGGTTTACACACACACCAAAATAAATATTTTCTATATATTTTACTTAGTGTTTTCAAGATTGTATGTCCCAGCTATGTAGAGTAGATGGAACATCTGTCCTAATATATGTTTTCAACAGCAAATGACTACCTTCTCTGCACACTCAACCAACAAAAGCCCTATCCCTTCATCCATTACCAAGGAGTGAGATATCACACTACAGGACTATCTACTACAGGACTGTGGATATTTCAAGTACAGCAGTAAGAACAGGTTTTTGTGTTTTTTAATCAACTGGAAAAGCCTTGTGAACCAAGATGGGCTCAAAATATTCCTACTAGACTTGTGCTGCACAGGAATTGCATGTGAAAGCTCTGTTTGGGAGAAATGAATATTTAAAGCAACAAACTGAGATGTTTGTTAAGTATATATCCTATTTCAATTTACCTTATTGACATCCATTCGTAATTTCTCATTGTTAGCACTGGCAGCTTTCTCTGCTGCTTTCTTCTGACGCTGTGGTCCCCTGCCAAAGAAGATGTAGTTGACCAATGCATACTCCAGTAGAGCCATGAACACGAAAACAAAGCATCCCATCAGATACATGTCAATAGCTTTCACATAGGGGATTTTGGGCAATGTCTCTCGAAGATGTGTGTTGATGGTTGTCATCGTGAGTACCGTTGTAATTCCTGGAAAAAGCATTACAAACTCAATTTTAACATATATGTTCCCCGCTATTATTAAAGAAGATCGCACTGTGCCATGATATTGAAATGCCAGAACTGTTTTATGCACTACAATTTTTTTTTATAATCAGAGGAGTGAGTATAAATATTGGCTGAGATACTGCATAAGAGTGTATCAGCCTAGTAATGTTCCTTATGCGCAAATACAAAGTTCATTATACAAGAGTAAGCAAACTGGAAAGAATGCGTTTACTCTTGTTTAACATGCAACTTTTGCATTTGTGCAACTTACGTGAATTGTGCAAATGCAACATTACTAAGCTGATGCACTTTTGTGTAGCACATCAACCATCGTCCATACATTTACGTAGCCTCTTAATCTTTCTTTTTGTTATGGCACTGTTGAGAAAATTCAACAGTTGCTTTTTATTTATTTATTATTATTTATATAATAAATACTACTTTGTGTTCCTTCAATTTTACGTACCTGTAATAACTCCTTAATAGTGATCTACATACAGGATCAATATTGCTTTTTCTTAATGTACTGTTTTTACTTAAGATTCTATTGCACATTGTTTTCTGGATTGAATTCCTGGGATTAGTTCTAAAAAAAAAATCTTGCCTACAGATACTATACAATATGTGGGCACTTGAACTGCAGGAAAAGCAGATAATACATTCAACTTTGATTATGGCAATATTTCTCCTTAAGAAATAGGAAAAACTAAGCAGGCTTATTTTTTATTTCTAGTGATTTGTATTTTTAGTTGTAATGAAAGATGCAGAGCAAAAGCAAACACAAACAGCTAACTAATGATGGCTCACTAATGTAAAGTAAACTAATTTCAGAAGAATAGCTACCTTAATTTGTAGTAGCAAAACAACAAAATGTGCTATAGCACCTTAATGACTGGATTATTGTACGGGGAGGTCTCAAAGGGCCTATTTACATGATCAGGTTTTGTAGGAATGGCAACACTGACTCACTTCAACCTCTGATTTGTGTGCACATTCTAGGGCTGACTCATAAATTGAAGTACGCTGAGAGAAAGTCAACAACCCCCAGCAAGATGAGGGATTCTTCCTACCTTGTTTCCTGCCTGGGATAAATGATCTAGTAAACAACAGCAGGATTGTAATCTCTGGTGAATGGAGCTCATAATGCCACAGTGCTTTGTGAATGCTTCTGAAAAGAACAATGGGATGTGCAATGTAGAACTCAGGATCTAAGGTTGGGGCCTGGCCTGGTGACCTGTTGCAGACTGATGTGCTCTCACACTTCTGAGCCCTCTTCAGGCAAAGAAAAAAAGAGGGGTGTTAAACATCAGCTCCTGCGATTGACCATGGTTATTACTAGTATTGGAGCTAGGCCAGTATAACCGTGGACAACGAAGCTGTGCACTGCGAGTGGAAGGTGAAATAAAGAGGCAGGCACTGACATATGGACTCATATGCCACAACTTAATTAAGGAATTAAGGAATCTAAGACCAGTGTGGATGTGATAACCCAGACCTTAATACATCACTGAATTACAAGTATAGCAACTGGCCATCTGCAAATGTCTCCTTACTACACTCATGCTTGAGTGCCATCTGAAAGGGCGATAGCCTGCTTCCCTGAGTGGATGAGGCAAATGGTCAGTAGCCCCCTCCCCCCATATAAGTCTCCAAACTCTGATTGGTGCTGCCTACTATTCACTGCCCTAGATAAACTGGGCTTACTGGAATTGCCCAGCCTGTGGGAAGGACAGTTGCACATTATCTCATCAGAGATGCTCCTATTTGCCCACGTTGGGTCCTTCACCCTTTCTCACTGGGCTTCTGCCACTAGGAATGGGTCATTCTAGCCTGACTCCTTTCCTTCATCAAGAGGTGCATGACAAACACTCGATAAACATTCATTGTCTGTGTAGTCAGGAGTTGTTATCATAATCCTGGGAAAGCCAACCAAGTGGTAAGAATATCTGTCTGAATCTTGATTGTAGGGACACTCTTCTCAGGATTAACCAGTAAACTCTTTCGCTTGTACAGAAGAAGTGGCAGTAAGGAGAAGAAGTTTTAATCTTGCCTAAGTAGATGACTATTTCAACTGTAGAGAATTCATAACTCAGAAGACTACAAAGGCGTTCACATGACTGGCAACAATTGCATGCGGGAAGGGCTGGCGGGGAGGCAGGCTCCTACCTGTCTCCCCACAAATGAGCAAATTTATCTCCAAGGCTCTGCCGCTTGTGTGGCACACAAGCAGTGAGCGGCAGAGCAGAGAACCGGAGAAGGAAGTCCTCTGGCACCCCACCAGGATGCATTGAGTGGTGCACTGAGGGATTCTCCCTCAGCCAGGTGCTCTTGCTGCCTGGCTCTGTGTGCTGTCTGCAGCCCATGCATGTACATGTGTACACACACACACACACACACACACCTGGGTACCTGGGTAGAAGGATGCACTTGCGCCCTTTTACCCAGACAAAAGTCTGGGGGAAATTCCCAGGCTCCCCAGTTAGGTAGTGTTGGGATCTGCAACCATCTTAGCGCTTCACAAGAGGAGCCCCACCCAGCTAGGGCTGCCTAAGCCTGGGTAGGTTTGCTCATCTGAACAGCCTCAAAGACTATTGGATTATATAGTACAACATCGTGGGTTTGCTGTGTGAATGCCACGAGCAGCAAACTAGAGAAATGTCTTCTATTCTAGGACCAAATACAGTGCAATAAAAACCACTTAAGCTATCAAGGCTAATTTAAATTGCAATGATTATACAGTTAGCTAATTTAGAGATGCAGTTTCTTACTTTTCCAGCTGAACTGTAATGATTTGAATGCTGAATCTTAATTGCAACCTTAATGAAAATACAACAAGGCTGAACTCCCCCACAAAACCTCACTTGTAGCCCAGCTAAGCTGAAACACTTGTATATAGTTTGTTGTAAACCTTTTAAAGAATATGGACTCAGTTTACTTCGCAATGATGCTCAGCCCTCCATCAGTTCTAATGCCATGGTTGCTGCGCAACTTCAAAGGCAGTCCCGATGGTTTAGCACTGGGGCTGCTGTGCTGTGATTTTAAAGCACTTCCTAGAGGTTTTACACACAGGGCTTCTATCCAAAATCTCCTTCAGAAGAGAGTGTGTGTGTTCACACACTAGCCAAACCTACCCCGAAGTCCCTTCGAGATTCTTTGACTCACTCCACACAAAAATTAGGCTTTGTGATGCAAATTCTAGCTTATCTCAATGTATTTCTGGGTTTTAAAAATGCTGATTTTAAGCTACTTTTTCTGAAAATGCCAGAGCACATAGGGAGAGGCACTGAGGTAGAATCATTAGCATGATAAGTGGGATGCTCTCTTTAGAAATGCAGATATCGCTCTTTAGGAAGCTCCCCCCCCCACACTGGCTAGAAGGAAGACATGGACGCATGCCATGTGAACTTGTTTCAAAACAAAACTCAAGAGCAGAGTGGAGGGGCTGCTTCCCTCAATGCCATGAGTGTAGTTCGAAGTGGCTTTGCTCAACATTTATCCCGAAGCATGAAGCCATGTGCGAATAACTCCCAGGCACTGGAAAGGAGTAGTGCTGTGCTGATGCCTGGAAGTGCTTTGATGTCATTGAACAGCAGTCCCAGTGATACTTTCAGGGCTGCCTTCGACGTTGCCCTGGTGCATCCTTAGCACTGATGGAGGGCTGAGCATCATGTAGCCCACTGTATCTAAACTGGTGTAACAGGAAGTTTTTCCTGACTGGAAATTATATTGGTCGAATCAGCGATCAAAATGTGTAGTTAACAGATTCAACATTGGTGGGGCAAAAATGCCTACCTAAAGCCACTCTTGCAGCTGAAGCATCATAATTAATCCAGAATGAAACCCAGGAGAGAATAGTGATCAGAATGGAAGGCATATACGTCTGCAGAATGAAGTATCCAATGTTTCTCTTAAGTTTGAAGCTGAGAGACAGCCTTGGGTAGGAACCTAAAACAGAAAGGAACATTTTAAAAGGCCATGATTTAGTTCTCCAGCTTGTAAAAGGTGATATTAAGTTACAACCCACCGAATTTTATTTTAACTCTGAGTACATTCCTTATGAAAGAAAAAAATAATAAAATGCCAAGTTCTCTGATCTGTATCCAAAGAACATCAAGGATACATTGTCATTTGACTAACACGAAATCAGTCCAACCATGCTGTCCAGTGACCCAATGAACAGCTTTCCAGCCCATGGTCCTTACACCATGAGCACTTACACCATGGTCCTTACACCTACAAGCACTCAGAATGCCAGGATGGAAAATGGTTTCACACATTGATGGCTACAAAATTCTAAGCACACAGGTAAGGAGATACATATTCATGTTGTACAAGCCCCCTTACTAGTCAAACATAATAAGCATTCATGCACAGTAGTTATTGCAGGATTCTCTTCCTTCTACCTGATAACCCTAGTAACTACACAGGGGTATGATCAAGTAGAAATAGTTGCTGTGAAGGACCAGGATGAGGAAATGAAATGAAAGGGATGAGAAGTCAAGACCACAGAAATTAAATAACATTTAGCACTGTTTTGATTTAAAATGTCGGCAGGAGTCATGCTTAAACCTCCAATGCAAAGAGCCCAGTTAAACTCATTATAGAATTTCTGCTACCCAGGAAGAATCCAAAGCGGGTAGCTATTCTATACAAATTAGTGACACATTAAAAAAAAATAATTGCAGTTAAACTTGATTGACAGTCTGAAAGGCTGTTTCCTCACTATTGGTTACATAAAGTAATCTCTTCTTCTGTTGAAGACTGCTTGTTTGTCAAAATTAAAAATAGCCCCATTGAACTAGGATTAGAAGTTTGTGCAGCAGAAGGGGAACAGCTAATTTTCATTCCATAGGGTGTCTTCAGGCATCAGAAAGGGTCAATGTATGCTTCATTAAGGCAAGTGTGTGGATAAAATTGATTGCTTTTCTTCTTAGCTTTGCTCCAGAGAACAAAAAATAGTTTACTGACTCAGGCCTACTACCATAAACTATTGTTAATGTTTAAAAGTATCAACATCAGTCAAACACTAAGATATTTGCTATTCTTAATGCACTTATGACTGTGCCTTTTAATTCAAATACTATAATGCGCTAATTTATGTACACAATGCTCACTTGAAAACTTCAGAACTTTTATGTAACCCATGAAGTTTAAGGTTCTACATTATTCAGAACTGTTTATATAAAGCTTTTCAGTTGACAGATTGAAGCATTCCCTTTATAGTATCCCTTCACAAACCTGTCGAGAAAACAACTTTCTTAGTGATAAGTTCATAGTCTACAATGGAGAACTGTGGCAGTTCAATCTTTCTCACTCCTGTAACCGCATTATCACCCCCACGCCAGTAAAATTCAATATCATCTGTTGTGTAGCCATCTGTAAAAAGGGGAAAAACAAAAAACAGAAGCAAAGCTTTAGGACATGGCACACTTGCAGTATCACATATGTTGCAAGAATAATTCAGCAATTTTGCTCAAAACTTGCAAATATTTGTCTAAAATAAAAAGCCATCCAACCCACTAAGTACTTTTGCTATGCAACCCAACATGTTTCAGCTAGGCTTGATCTGAGTTTGGAAAAGGTTTGAAATATAATCAATTTGGGAATATTTTATCTGCTAGTTTACAACCTGTACTAAAGGCCTAATTAGTAGTTGACAGCCTTGCTTTTTAGAAATGCCTGCTGATTAGATGAATAATAACACTTTGCATTCACATAGCACTTTCTGAATACACAGAGCACTTCACATATATTATCTTTTTGAGAGCAGCCCATATGTTAGCACGTCCCACTTTTATCTGTGTCTTTGATGAAGCAAGGACTCTGGGTTCAACTGTGCAGTAACTGAGAGAAACGAGAAAGTGGCTTCTAGAAGGGATGTGAGTGGAAACACATGACACCCCACTTGGCTGGCAAAGAGTTAAAAGGTTTCTACTATGTGAACACAGGACAACATGAGAAGGTGTGACTCAATCTAATTAAAAGGTTCCAAGGAACCCACACCAGCATTCATAATTATGTAAAGAAAGAACTTGTTCCTTCAGAAATCTCAGGTGCTCCTAAATTCCAGATAAGGGACCCTTCTGCCCCATGCCAAAATGTCTAAACATTGATAAAATTAGAAAAATTCCTGGCCATGGGACTCCAAATAAGGTCAGGCTGCCAGCTCAGCCCCTGCTCCATTTAATTAAGGAATTTGAGGAAAACCAGCATTGTAGGTGGACAAATTTCTATCCTTCTAAATAATGAATTCCAAAAACCCTCAAAGATTTCACAACTGAAAGAGACTAACCCAATCAGTGTCCCCAGCAAAGAAAGGACAAAGACAAAAACACCTCCAGCCTGGCAATAGATTATTTAGAATTTACTTGTCTAATAAGACCTGGTGGTCTATCCTTTCTGGACTTTCCCCACCTGCTTGAATCACCCACTCAAGGATTTCCCTCACTTCACGCCTTCCTGCTTCCCTAAAACAGTTAACTGCCATTTCATGTCAGTCTAGGAGTATCATCCCCAAAGATTGATGGTTTAAAATGTGTTAAAACCTTCTCCGCCATTTCATATTAATTGACAATTGAATTCATGATGTTATTGCTAATCCCCTTTTCCTTTTTGTGAACCACCAAGAGTACTCATTAATAAAATACACTGTTATTTGTTAGAAGACTGTCTCATCTCCTTTGCATTATCACCCCATTCTGACGTGTAGTTCAGCAAGGGTTGCCCATGCCACTTGTACAGGAATACCACCCTACAACTTCAAATATTCTGGCCCAGAAGATGTAGAGCCTTGTGTGCAGAGCTAACAGCGATAGCTTTATTTGTAATTCTGGGTCTAGTGAAGACAGATAAGGTGGACTATGCTTGGGTTCTAATGAAGGAGACGTCAGAAAGCTAGGCCCCTCCATTGGCAGGACTTGAACAAACTGTCATTTGGTTGCTCCCCACCTAGAACTGTTTGATTATTTACTCACTGCATGTTTCCTTCCTTTCTTCCCTGCCTCTTTCCCGTTTCGTATTCCAAGCCATTATTTTAAACTGTAAACTAACCTGAGTGCATTGGCAGAAAGGCAGTATAACATTTTTCTTTATATTACTTTTTTTCAGGCCAATGTTACTTTTCTGGCTATTTGCTTAGAAAGAAATGACAAAAAGTAATAATGGAAAGATTAGGATAGTCTTGTTGTGCTGGAACAACAAAAGGGAAGGTATTTCCTTTTACTTCCCTGACAATATGAGCTTGTTTGGTCCCTCATGCCTTTCTTTCCAACAATTGTGGTGTATTGCAGACATACATCTCCCCAGGCCTCATCATCATCACTGGCTATGTGACTGCCACGACCACTGCACATGCTCAGTAATCAAAGTGAACTGTCCCTCACCAGTAACACATTTCACCCTGCAGACTAAATGCTTGAATGGGAAAGGAGATTGTAATATTTATGATGGATATAGCTTCACCATTACATTACTGACCATTACTGATTTGTAATGAACATAAAAGTAGAATAATGTTGGAAATGACAAGGACAACTGACAGAACTATCCAAGTAATTACAAGCAATCCATGTAAATGGCAGAAGGGCATAATCTCTAACCCCCAAAGTTAGATATACAGATCTGATTCTGACCCCACCATCTAATTCATGAGTTCTGCTGTATGCAGATGCAACAGGATTACTTTGATAAAAATTAAGGATTTAAACTATTTACACTCAAATGAAGCTAAGTTCCTATGCAACAAACTAACACATACACTTATAAGAAATAACCACAGGCACACTGATTTCTCAGCACAAGACACGACTCTTCAGATCTAAGTTAAACAAGCAAGCACTAATGTGACTAAAATTGAGCCCCCCACTTTATTTTATGTATTCATAGCTATTTACCAGCTTTTCTGAGACATTTAAATGCTTTTAATTCTCCTTTCATTGCTATTATTGACTGGATTTTATACTGAAGCAAGAAAAATATTTCCTGCTCCAAAAATTTATGTTTTCTTTCTCTGGAGTAGCTGTTAGTCTCTCTAGATTTCTTTCTTTAAAAAAAAGAAGAAGAAAAGTTTCAAATACCAGATTCATAGACAAGTAGCTCTTTTTTTTTGATATCATGGAGTAAAGAGCTTAAATTAGGAGAACACGATTATGTGTTTGAACTTTATTTCCTCTTTTTTTTCATGCTGCCTGCAGCACTCACTCTTCACTTTTGATGAAAAACTGGTCACCAACATGAGGAGGTTATTCACACAATCAAAAATGGTGTCCAACCTGGGTCTGGGAGCTGTGGGTGCTCCCAATTTTTGGTTGTGTGGAAGCAAGGTAGGAGGAAAAGCTACCTGGGTTTTCCTTCTACCTTGCTTCCACACAATCAGGGGCAGATTAATGGATAGGCAAAGCAAGCACTTGCCTATGGTGGCAAAGTTTGAGAAGCGGCAAATCGGCCCAACTTCAAGACAGTATCTTGCATTGCAAGGCAGTGTTGGGGCTGGGGTGCAAAATACGGGCGGTGTGTGAGCCCGTGAGAGGGAGGGACGGGACAGAGAGCAAGCTGGAAAAATCCCTTGCCTTTCCGAGCAGAGGGTTTCTGGGTTGGGAGACAGAGGGCTAGAGTAGAGGCAGAAAGGAAGGGAGAAGAGGTGAGGGAATGGTCCAATGCTGAGCAGGATGGCTGTTGCAGCGGGTGGCACCAGAAGGAAGATCAATGGGGGCAGGAAGCAGCTGCAGCCTGAAAAGGTGGCAGGTCTGGAAAGGGCCATGCTCTCTTTGGCTTCCTTCTGGCAATGCTAGGATGCCTGGCTCTGCCAAGCCTTGTTATGGGTAATTGAGACCGAACTTCCTATGTTGGTCCACCTCGGCTGTGAGTCTGAAGCATCTCCTTTCTGGTTCACATGATCATCTCCTTTCTGGTTTCATTTCCAGTCGGTAGACTTTAGTAGATATGTATGTTTCATATCCTCCAATTTTATTATTATTATTTTGATGTGGGTATGGTTTTTTGTGGCGGGGGAGGGGGGGTTGGTAAGGAAATCTTCACAAACATTGAAAAAATGGAAGAGGCGGTTTTCTCGGAGCAGCTGTATCACAGCCAACAGCTGCTATAGGTCTGGAATGAAAGAAACAGGTAGCCCTGCCATATTTTTTGGCCCCTTGATTTAGGGGATGTGATGTTTGTGTTGTCAGCCAAACACAGCCTGCAGCAGATGGTGGCGAGAAGGAGGTACAGTGATATGCAGGAACTCCCAGTGCAGGAAGGGCTGAGGGGGCTGGCTGTGGGAAGCAGTACTCTGTGCTACACTGGTCCCTTCACAGGCTTTTCTCTCCTGGGCTTTGGGGCTGCCACTGTGCTTTCAAGGGGACCAGGAAGTGTGAGGAACAGGAGCGAGGCAGAGAGGGAAGACGGGCAGGTAGGGAGGACAAGACAGCAAGGCAGCCCTGGCCTGCTCCTGCCTGCCTCTTTGTACTGCTGCTGCTGTGAGTGGGGGGGGGGGGGGAGGAGAAGGAGGAGGCTGAGGCGGCGTTGGCCGTGTACTGAATTTCATTTTGGCATGTAATACACATGATCGGGGATGGGAAACAACATATACTAAATCATTTTGTGCTGGGACAGACAGAGAGGGGTGGCACATCCTTGGTTGCTTACAGGCGGCAAAAAGCTTAATCCGCCGCTGCACATAATCACTTTTACCCAGGTTTTCCTCCTACCTTGCTTCCACACAACCAAAAATTGGGAGCACACACAGTTCCTAAAGCTGGGTAAACCCCAGTTTTTGATTGTGTGAATGACCTTGTTGTTTCCTACTGTGTTCACCATATAACTATTCCCTAAGGGAAGCTAGAAGCATTGTTTAGTGACTCGATCCTTTGATTCTGTTCCCACCTAAGATGGCCATGTCCAGCGTGCATAATATTTCTAGAACTTGATGCATCTGGTTCCAATACAGGGGACCTCAATATTCGTGGGGGTTCCATTCCCAGCTGCAACTGTGGATAGGGAAACTGCAAATATCAAGTCATTGGGGCTATGGGATCGCAGGGATTAGGTTTCTGGTCATTGGAGAAATGATCAAGTGATAGGAAATGGGCCAAATTTGGGGGAGGGAAATGTGAGAGACAGTTCTCTACAATACTTTGCTAGTCCCCCAAGTTGTGCTGTGCTCTGGAAATTACCTCCAAATCATCGAAAACCACAGTTAAAAAAATTAATGGAGTACCCGTGGCTAACCCCATGCATGGCAGCTCTCATGAGAGTTCGCAAGCAGAAGCACCATGTTGATTGTGTAGTGGAGATTCTATATGCAGATAGGGAGGAGGAGCCTGTGGCACCATGGTGATTGGGCAGTGCGGATTCCATACGCAGAGAGATCAGAAGATATTCTTGATTGTAGACAGTGATATATATAGTGGGCAGGGGTCTGCGAAGAGAGGTGTTGTGAGGGAGGAAAGAGCCCCTTCAGAAGGAGGCTGCAGTTGTGTGAATTAGATGAAGAAACAAGATGAACAAGATTTGTTAACTAAGGGAAAGAGAAAGAGAGGGGGGGAAGGGGGAAAAGAAAGACAGGGGAAGAGTGAGTGGAGGAGAGAGAAAAGAAAGAAAGAGAGAAAAAGAAGGGAGGGAAAGAGAGAAAGAAGGAAGGGTGAGGGATGTGCCTGAGCCTGTCAGCAGCCTGGTGGGAATGAGTGGCCATGGTAGTGCCTGTTGGCAGCAAGAAAGTGCCCAGTCAACCACTGCTGCTGTTTGAGGCTACCAAGGCCATTGGCAGAGGGAGGCAGGCAGGCAAGGGATGGGCCCAGGCCTGTCAGTGAGATGAGGGGAATGGCCATGGTGGTGGTGGCAGCAAGGAAGGGCCCGGTCAACTCCTGCTGCTCCTGTGGGGAGGAGCAGGAGCAGGGCTCAGGTGAAGAGGTCTCTGGGGACAGAGGGCTGCAGCTTGGCCAATAGGCACCACAATGCTGCAGCCGTGACCAAGAGCGGTAAGGGGGATGGAGTAAAGGGATGGAGGAGGAGGAGGAGGAGTGCGGCTCAGGTGAGGGGTGGAGAGATATCTGAGATGAGTAGGGCTGTGGCAGCAATCAAGTACTAGTGCATAGATGCTCTTTGTGGGTTAAGCTAGTTTGTGTGGTTTTTTAAATTATGTGTGATCCCTCAACAGTGATTCTAGAACAGGTCACAAAATGCTTTACTGCTTGATGAGGTAGCACTCGCTCAATACACATACAGAGAATTTGGTGTTGCTTTCTGCTGGTTTTAGCACCATCCTGCTGCATATTTTGACTGCTGGTTAATATCTTAATTGCTATATTTAGTTAATGTGCCTTTCATGCAAAATATTTAATATTTTGCATGAAATTTTATATTTTGAATAATATTTTAAATATTTTCATGTTTTCAGTGTATGTGCACTTTTTGTTCTTGCTCTGCGCTTGTTGACATCATTATTATTTATTAGCATTATATACCATTTTCCAATAAAATGTTCTGAAAGTGGTTTATATTGGACAGATTAAAAAAAAAATGACACCCACTCCGTCCCCAAAGCCTACAGTCTTTACAGGATAAGAGCAAGAAAACAAGGATGAATTCAAATTTACATAAAATGTAGTCAACAGGGAGTTAATTATTTAATTTATTGTTTTTATTTTATTTAATAAAACTTATTACATTTATTATAATTTTATTACTTAATACAAAATATCATTTTATGGGCTTTTATACCCATTTAACCACCAATTGCTATTAAAACAAAAGGCAGATAAAGGCCAGCAGCCTCTAATACAAAATCAAATATATTAACACTGACTCTTCTTTTCTTGTGGGCAAATTGAAGATGATAATGTTTAGCACAATTTATCTTTTTAGCAGCCATACCTAAACACAAGCCAATGGCATCATCTAGCAAAGGGCCAAAAGCGAAGAAATCCCATTTCTTGTTCAAAGCAGAGTGGCTGGATGAAACAGCATGGTGATAATACTACTTCTACCATACTAATTTGAATATTGAAGTATTATCACTGTTTGTTGAAGTATTGCCTTTTTAAAAAAATACTTTGTTATAAAATAGAGCAGAATTGTAAAATACACTTATTTCCTGCCATATTTATGGTGTTTGTGTGTGCGTGTGTGTTCGATATCTATAGTGGCATATAATAATGCACATGTGTGCACACTGCTTTGATACTGCCGTTCAGAACAAAACTAATTTCGCTCACTGCTGAAAAAAATAAGAGGAAACACTGCTGACATCCTGACTAAATTTACTAGAGGAAATCCTACTGAAATTTAGTAGTCCATTAGAATAACTCCTGAATAGTACTGAGTAAACCAGTCAGGATGTCAGGCATTGACCTCAATGAATCCTGCTTCAATCTGAAAATGTCTAATTTTCAGTGAAAACTAGTGAAAAATTCTAATTTCTGCAACTAGGTTGTACAGATACACTCTTGTATGTGCACACAACACATGGTTTTTAAGGCACCAATTCTTTGCTGTCTATAAAATACTGAAAAATAGAGCAACCTCAGAATTTTAAGCTGAACAAAATTTACTGAATGAACCATTCATTTCTTAAGCATTAACAGGGTCATTATATTTAATCCTGTCTTAAACTGGTGGACATGTGTTCTGTTTGACTGTAACATTTCCAGTGGATTTGTGTCACATTCTGTTTACTTGCTTCTTAAGAGATTGAATAACCTAACATGTGAAGTAGAAAATCAACTATCTTGCATTTTAAGATCTATAACCTGATTTTTTCCTGTATGCTCACAAAAAGTTATCAGTTATGACTCAATATACTTGTTGACAATAGCAAGTAGCACTGGAGAAGAAATATCAAGTGGTAACAACCCTTAGATAGGCAGGTATCCCGTGAGGTGATCCAGATTTAAAATGGTGATCCATATGCCAGTGGTGTAACTAGGGAAAACAGCGCCCAGGGCAAGCACTGAAATTGCGCCCCCCCGCCGCACCCCCCCCAACATACATCTGACTGACACACATGTTTCAGAAAACTTTTATTTTAAAAATTTAAAAAATTACAAAAATTACCAATATCATACATGTGGTCAAGCTCCTATCTACCACTTCAGATTTATTTTTTTAAACTATCCAAATTGTGGGGCTATCATTAATTTGTTTGGATAGCTCAGGTTAAAATGCTGGAAAACGACAAATTTCAGTATGCTGGGGCTCATGAAATCCCCAAATATTATGTGGAGGTGTACTTGGAAAAACTAAAAGAAGTGCCTGTCTATTTCTCTGCTATGCATTGTAGCATCACTATTACATAAGTTTTAAAAATAAATGGAGAATTTGACTTTTCCCAGATACTCTGAAAATAATTAAATGATCTACAGAGTAAACTGTGTCACTGCTTGGAATATATTCTAGTATTTCAGAAAGACAGTAAAAATGAGAGAAAGAGCAAGAAACTCCCAGTGGGCCTTGATACTAAGGATTTCACATTGATTCAAAGACAAACTGACCATTAATAGCCATATTATTAAGACATCACATTTAACTCACTTATCACAAGAAGCAAAGTAAGAGCAAATGGATACAATCTTAGCTCATAAACTTCAGCTCAGTATTCACAAGCCCTGATTTTCTGTACATAGTGGCAATCTGAATATGTGTACAGTGACATATTATATTAATTTAAAAAATTTTTTTTAACCTGTAGCCCCTTTGGGGGACATCTTAAAGGCTGTGGGGGGGTCTTAAAAGTTTCCCCCTCCTCCCACTGGCCTCTAGGGCCTCACAGGCATCATTTGAGCATGTGTGGTGGTCATTTTTTAAATTTTTTTTTAAAAAATGGCCACTGAAAACAAAATGGCCACTGTGCATGCTCAAATGGCCTCTGCAAGGCGTGGCATGCCCTAGGGCCTCACAGAGGCCATTTGAGCATGCCCAGTGGCCATTTTGTTTTTGGTGGCCATTTTAAAAATTATTTAATTTTAAGAAATTGCGCCCCCCCTTCAAGTGGCGCCCGGGGCACGTGCCCCCCCGCCCCCTATAGATACGCCCCTGCCATATGCATAACTTTACTAGTCCAACAGGAGAGAGAACCTGGTCATTTACTGTCATTTCGTGATTGGACCTCTGTTGCTTCCAGTCTCCAATACGGATTCCCTACCCCTGTCATAACTAAGGAAGTAGCAAGGAGTACTACTAGGGAGAGATACTTAATAGTTTTTGTGAAATATTCACCTCTCAGGCCAGCACCTACAGTCACAAAAATTTGTCTGGGAATGCTTCCGAACACAGCATTATGCTTAGATGCTTGGATGATGCTGGTGTACAGGACTGCATTTTACAAGCCTGGTTCACCCACTTACAGCCTTACCTGGCTCATCATTAGTCTCAGAAGGCTGCTTTGCTGTAACACACTCTATAAGGAGCTGCTTTAAGGATGGTTCAGAAGCTGCAGTTTTTGAATGCCGCCATGTGGATGCATGTGGGGGCAAGGTGTCATAATCAGGTGACACCAATTTTGTACCAGTTACATTGACTACCAGTTTGTTTCTGGGACCATTTAAAGAATAGGTCTTGCCTATTAAGGCCCTGTAAGACCTGACAACAGGTTATCTTAAGTGCCGTGACCACCAACCTGAGCAGTAGCTCAGAGTCTGATCCTGAGGAGGCGGGGGGCGGCCAGGCTGGAAGAGTTAGTCCTGGAATCAGTCTCAGATACCAAGCTAGAAACTCCAGAACTGGAGACCCCAGAGTCTCTTAGCGCTCACTGAGCTTGAGCCCCCAAAGAACCAGGCCTTGTAGTCCTCCAAGCCTGTACACTGACATTGACAACAGGCCAGGAGGGATGTGATGAAGCATGTGAGGAGTGTAAGACTCCAAGGCAAAGGGCTGCCCTTTTAAATTTCTCTTCTCTGCAGGCAGAGAGGTGGAGCTTGAGAAGGTTCAAAAAATTATTCACTCTGAGTTCTTCAGGATTATGCAACTTCAACAGCCTTGCCTCATGTTGGGCCTCATGGGTTCTTGAATGCAAGACAGGATACAATGTTAAGGACTACTCTAACCCATACGAATCTTATGGCTGGTCTCTCGTGCCCCTGATCGCTAGCCACCTCCAATACAAAATTGTTTGGCAGGTACCAGACAGGGCTTTTAGATAGAGGCATCTAATCTCTGGAACGCTTTCCCAAGGGATATTTGTCAAGCCCCTTTCCATCACCACCACAGAACTTGCTAAAGGCATGGAGCAACAGGGAGAGTTCCACTCCCTGCAGGAATACCACAGCAGGGAACGCAACCCTAGGTACTGCAGTTCATGATGTTGAGAACCTGGAAAATGTAGTTCCTAGTTCTTTAATAGAGTAAAAAATAAAATGTGTACACTTGTAAATCAGAAACATGTAAAAAAAAATTTAAAGCACTTTTATATATAAAATAATTTCAAGTTCAATATTTGAGTATGTCTACTTGTTTCAGTTTGAGTTCTCTCCCTCTCTCTCTGTCATAGATCCCAGATACCAATATGTCTATTCCTAAACAGGGAATAAGATTAGAGCTATCAGACAAGAATACTTCCTGGAATAATCTATTGTTTCAGAACAGAAATATTTGTTATTTTGCCTTTTGCCAAATCGGAACAGTTTCACATATATCTCCCAAACGTAAAATTTAGATACCAGTTTTTAAAACCAAAGAAAGTGTATTGCTTCTGAACTGAATGGTATTTTATATACTTTTAGAATGAATACAGTATCATTTTTTAAAAAATGAAATCAGTATCCTGTAAATTGCAGCCCTGTCACTAACATGTGAAGAAAATGCAATGGGAAATGCATTCTTGTGCTTCTCTTATATAAAAGTGTTCCACATTTTCCACTTTGCTTCCATTATAATTGGTCATTAGTCCTAAAAATTGGGCTGCCTAAGCTATTCTGTCTGGGTTCATATTTTTTTCAGTTGCATATCTAGATGTAATAATTCATTCTTTTGTACAATATCAATTACCATCCCAGAGTATTTTCATCCTACTGCAGCAGTCCAAACAAAAATATGCATAGTTCCAGTTTGGCTCAGTATAGTAGGAACATTTCAGAGATCTTTACAGCACCTAAAGCACTCTTAAAAATACTAGGGATGTGCATTTCATTTCAGACACAAAATGTTTTGTGCACAAAACAGGCCATTTCGGCTGTTTTGTAGCCAAAACAAAACACCCAATGCCCAAAACAGAAAATTTTGTAGCCAAAACAAAACATCCCTGTTTCGGATACAAAACGTTTTGTTGTTTCAGCTGTTTTGGAAGTCCATTTTGCAATCGCAAAAAGTCTTTCTCCTTCAGTCTCCATTTTGAGTTTTGACATCTGTTTGAAGTTCCAGCCCTTCCAGCCCGCAGATTGGCCAGTGAAAGCATGGGCTGATCTGCTGGCAATTGCCTCCTTATTCCTTTTAAGCAAATTTAAGGGTAAATTTTACCCTCATTGGCTAGTGGGGCAGTGTGCATTTACCCTCATTGGCCAGTGGGGCAGTGTGCATTTCATTGTTGTTGTTTCACACTGTTGTGTGTAGATCAATTGCATTTCGGATGGGGGTGTGTGGATGTGCATGACCTTTGGAAATCTGGCTCATTTTTTCCAAAGCTCTGCTGTTGTTGATGTGTGATGTTGATGTTATTTGGGGTGGATTCGGGGCAGAAAGGGGGCTTTGGGGGCAGAAGAGTGGTTCAGGTGGTAGTGCCCCAATGGGTGCCTGCTACCACCCAGATTCCAAAGGAATTGGGAAAAGGGCTGATTTTTAAATAATTTCTGAAGTTGACATGTCTTTGGGGCAGATTCAGGGCAGAAAGGGGGCCTGAGGGGAAAAACAGTGGGTTGGGTGGCAGTGCCCCAAGGGGTGCCTGCCACAACCCAGATTCCAAAGGAATAGGGCAAAGGGCTGATTTCTTAGGAATTGTTGAAGTTTACACTTCTTTCAGGTCCCCCCCCCCAGGGAATAATTGAGGTTTCGGCAGACCCATAACTCCACCTGGGGGGCACTGGGGTGGTCGGGAGTGAGTGGTGGTTTAGTGCACATAGGGTGCCAACCACCCCAATGGCTTGCTAACCCATGGAGTGCTGGGTTCTGTTGTTTCTGAGGTGTTCTGAGTGTAGATTCTCTGGTAGCATATGAGATTTTCAAAGACAAACCATGAATCCACTCTCATATGCTACCAGAGAATCTGAATCTACAATCAAAAGATCTCAGAAACAACAGAACCCAGTACCCCATGAGTTAGCAACCCATGGGGGTGGTTGGCACCCTATGTGCTCTACACCACCAATCACTCTGGGCCACCCTGTTGCCCCCCAAGTGCAGTTATGGGGCAGGAATTATGGAGGTCCATCATTCCCTATGGGGAAGAACTTTACAGACACGCAAACTCCATTGCATCTTTAAAAATCAGCCCTCTGCCCAATTCCTTTGAAATAATTCTGGCAGCTTCCTTGCCCCCACTGGGCATTACCACCCACTCTACTCTGCTCTGGGCCACCCCTTTCCCCCCAACATGAAGCTATACTTTTGCTGAAACCTCCATTCTTCCCTATGGGAAAAATCATATACTTCAAAAATTCACCAAAAACCAGCCCTTTGCCCAATTCCTCTGAAATGTGGGTGGAAGTTTCCACCCATTGGGCACTACCACACCCACCCACTAGTTTTTTCCCAGGGCTATTTTTTAAAATCCAAAATGTTTCGGATTTGGATTTTGCAATTTTGAACAAAGAACAAAATTGGGGTGTTTCGGATTGGCTGATTTTGAACAAAGAACAAAATGGGGGTGCTTCTGATTTGGGCCAAAAACAAAACAGAAAAAAAAAGCACAACCCTATAAAATACCATTTGAATGGAAATCTCCATTTAGTTATCCTGCCATTTCGTGGTACAGGTGGATCTCATTATCTGCGGGGAGTCCCACAGATTACTGCGGGTAACAAAACCATGGGTGATGAGTCAATGAGGTCATTCACACAATCGAAAACTGTGTCCTAACCAGGTTTGGGAGCTGTAAAAATTATGCTGCCAATTTTCAGCTGTGTGGAAGGAAGGTAAGGGGGAAACCTGGGTAGAAGTGAGTGTGTGGAAGCATAGTAGGAGGAAAAGCTACCCAGGTTTTCCTCCTACCTTGCTTCCACACACTAACTTTTACCCAGGTTTTCCTCCTACCTTGCTTCCACACAACCAAAAATTTGGAGCACACACAGCTCCAAAATTTGGGTAGAACACAGATTTTCATTTTGTGAATGACCTCATTGAGACGGGTCTCATGATCTGTGAGACACACTTTTTCCCAAACTGCGGGGAGAGCGGGCTAAGCCCGCTCTCCCCGCAGACAATCGGGCAGGGAGCCCTGGGCAGCCGCACGGCCCCCAGAAACCCCAGTATGCCCTTCGCAAGTGCGCAGGGCATACTGGGGAGACCCCCAGAGCTGGGAGGCGGCTTTTCGCCTACCCTCCAGGGGTCTACTCACGAGTAGCCACGGCATGGAGCCGCACCTACTCACAACCAGAGAGCCCGGTTTTGCGGAGTGCTTGCTCTGCAGACCCGGGCTAAGGGCAGGGGTACTTGAGCGGGTTAACCGCTCGAGAACCACCAGGCTCACAGCCGAGCCTGGTGGTTCTCACAACTGGAAAAAATTGGGCTAGGCTTTCCTAGCCCGATTTTTCCTGATCGTCAGAATATCCCCAATATCTCTCTCACACATACAAACAAATGGTGAACAAACATTTTTTTGTGTGAACACCAGTATAACAATTCAAGGAATCTTTACTTTTTTTAAAAGGATATAGCTGACATCTTAACACTGTGTGCATGAAGTTGAAGGTATCATGTGTTCAGCAATGCACTCCCACTTTTGTAGTATCAGTGCCCTAACATGGCAAGGGGAGATTTTTGCTGATCTCCACTTCCCCAGAAGCACTCTATACAACCTGCTAATATGTCCCTGAGGATTGCGTGACCCTCAGGTCACATGAGCGAGTTGTACAGAGTGCTTCAGGGGTTAGGGGACATCAATTAAAATAGTTTGTTCGTGCTCAAGTGCCCACACTGCAGAAGTGGGAGTGCATTGCTGCATATGTACTTCTTTTGTTAGAGTCAGCCAGTGAGTTAAACTGTTTTAAAGACAAATTGATAAGCAACAATAAGTATAAGCTTCATAAAAACAATTAAACTACTAGAAAAACAGATGCAAGATGAAAAAGATGCTAGCTGATGTAGGTTCTAACTGCTATTTGGTTTTCTGCCTCCGCTCCCAACCAGATCATAGAACAAACTATGTAAATGCAAAAATGACCAATTGAAAGGTGTTCAGTTTGCCCCACCAAATTTCATTAAGTGGTATTGTGTTTAGTTGGACTTAGACCCATTTCATATGTAAAATGCTCTTAGTCTCTACAGGCCCTTTGGCTTTTGTTCTAGAGAAAACTGGAAGGGCATAATTTATAAAGCAAGGTAGTTATAACAAGTTGTTCTGGTAAGAACTAATCTGCTTACTTTTCTTTCACAATCTTAACTGATAAATACCATCTTCACAAGTTAGCCCACACGCGCCTCAAATGTTCACACATCCGTCATCTTGAGTCAGGATGGATGACATCATTACAAACTATGCCACTAAGGCATCATAGCAGTAGCTAATCTGGTTCATGGTGGTTCACAAGTTAGCCTATTTGCACCTAAAATATTCATGCATCCACCATTTTGAATTGGAGTGGATGAGATAATCACAAACTATGGGGCTATTCTCACGATCAACAAAAATCGGGCTAGGATTGCCTAGCCCGATTTTTGTTGGTCATGTAAACCACCGGGCTTGCAGGTGAGCCTGGTGGCTTACAAGCGGGTCACCCGCTTTGATAGCCCTCCCTAAAGCCCGGGTTTGCTACCCGCTCACTGCCCCAAACCGAGTTTCACTGATCGTGAGATCTGGTCCTATGCCTTTGAGGTCTCCATAGGTGTGCCTACAACTGTACCATATTTGGTCCAAATTGGTTCCCAATTGTGCCTCAAATGTTGACGCGTCTATCGTCTTGAACTGGGGCGGATGACATCATTACAAACTACGCCACTGAGGTGTCCCTTTGAGTCACTCACTACAGCTACACCAAATTTGTTCCAAATTGATTAGGCAGTCCAATAGTTAGTCACTTGTGTCCCAAACGTTCACGCCTTTGTCATCTTGAATTGGGGTGGATGATATCATTACAAACTATGCCTTGAGCCATTCTTATGTGTCTCTACAGCTGTAGGAAATTTGGTTCAAATCGATTAGGTGGTTCGTAAGTTAGGCAGTTACGCCTCAGACCTTCATGTATATGCCATCTTTAATGGGGTAGATGACCCACGAGTATACCCCTTAGGTTCTGGCATCAATGCCACAAACTACATTATTGAGGTGTCCCTATGTGTCCCTACAACAGTTCCAGATTTGGTTCAAATCAATTAGGTGGTTCAGAAGTTAGCCCACTTGTGCCTCAAACATTCATATGTCCACCATCTTGAATCAGGGTGGATGACATCATTACAAGCTACACAATTGAGGTGTCCCTATGTGTCACTCTGTATCAAATTTGGTTAAAATCGGTTAGACGGTTCACAAGCTAGCCTACTTGTGCCTCTAAAGTTCACCATCTTGAATTGGGGTGGATGACATCATCACAAACTATGCCATTGAGGTGTCCCTATGTGTTCCTACTCCTGTACCCAATTTGGTTCATACTGGTCCAGGCATTACAAAGTTGAGGGGGGACTCAGACATACAAACACACAAAATGGCAGGTGATAGGAACATAGGAAGCTGTCATATACCACATGAGACCATTGGTCTATCTAGTTCAGTATTGTCTACAGTGCACAAAACCGGGCTAAGGAAGAGCGGGAATGGGCTCATTCCCAGCAGCAATGCAATCTACTGGGATTGGGCTCGATCCCAGCGGCACTACGGTGGCAGCAAACCCGCCTATGGAGCCTCCCCCTAAAATGAGGTTAGGAGAGGAATACAGGAAGCTGCCATATACTGAGTCAGATCGCCCCCGGAAGATCCAGCGTGCAGGGCATGCTGGTGAGACCCCCGGAGCCGGGCGGTGGCTTTTTGCCTCCCCTCCGGGGGTCTCCTCATGAGTAGCTGCAGCGTGGAGTAGCCACGGCACAGCATGATTTTCAAAACCAGGTTTGCAAAGCGCTCGCTCTGCAAATCTGGTTTAAGGGCAGGGGTACTTAGGCGGGTTAACCACCTGGGAGCCTGGTGGCTGACATGGTCAGCCAAAATTGGGCTAGGCTACCCTAGCCCAATTTCAGCTGATTGTCAGAATAGCCTCATTGTCTACACAGACTGGCAGCGGCTTCTCCAAGGATGCAGGCAGGAATCTCTCTCAGCCTAATCTTGGAGATGTCAGAGAGGGAACTTGGAATCTAGATGCTGTTCCCAGAGTGGCTCCATCCCCTAAGGGGAATATCTTACAGTATTCACATGTAGTCTCCCATTCTAATGCAATCAGGGCAGACCCTGTTTAGCTATTCTTGCTACCACAAGACCAGCTCTCCTTATAAGCTTACTTTTCTTAAGGAAAGTAAG